>NC_090447.1:1345463461-1346713461 GCF_031143425.1 Pleurodeles waltl | reverse complement strand
AAGAGTTTGTGGGAAGAACGCCCTATGGCTGCCAGATTTAACATGTCTGCAATTATTTGGCCAGATATTTCTTCTAAATTATACTTTCATATAAACACTGTCATATTAATAATTTTACATGAAAAGTCGACATTTTTCTAAATGGTAAACTCACAATCCTCATTTACCTGATTTTTTTTCCCTCCCTGCAGCTTACTTTGCAGCCCATCGGAGAATGTTTATTAGAAAATTATTGTGCTACGTGTTTTGTATTTCCATATTTCATTCTTGCTTAAAAATAGTGCTACTATTTGATGTCTCAAATATTTTAACATACACATTACATATGCTAATTTAAAAAAATGTTTGAAATTTTCTTTAAAAAAACAATTGTCTTTAAAGAGGCCTAAGATAAAGTTATGAAGTTTTCAGTATACAATATTTACTATATTTTGGTATGTGGGGAAAGTTAACATTGTACACATTAATGTATTGTTGGCTTTACTGAGCATATTTTCCAAATGTAATAACCCAAGAGGTAACCAGAACACTTAATATTGCTCCAGTGCAGTCTGCCAGCCTTCCCAGTGCTTCGTATAAAATGTTTTTTTTCCCATTTATTAGCAGTTGTGTAATTCAACCATACATTGTAAGGTGTGACTGTCCATTTGTTAAATGAAATGGCTGCACTGTTAAGAATGAATAGTTTGAACTTATATGTATCATTGTTTATAATATTCATGTGGATTCATGTGGACTTATCAAATGCCCTTTTTTGCCCCAAAAGGCATGTTTAAAATAGAAATTGTTGCTGGTTGTCATATATCCCTGGCACGTGGCACTTATAAAGTTATCTTGTCATTTCCCTTAACTTCCTTTTAAATGTGCCCTATAAAGAATAGTAGACATTATATAGATATAATAATTAGTTACATCTCACCTAGGAACTCAACATAACTGAATCGAAAAAAAGGTTTGACCCAAGAACGACCATTTTAAGAGACACATGTATAACATATGGACATTTACTTAAAGGGCTATTTAGTATAGCATTACAGTGATGCAATGAATGGTACAGTATTTTACTACGTTGTTCACAGAGAAGAACATACGATTTGAGGATGAACATGCAAGGAGGGAGTAATGACTGTAGAAATCTTGGATGTTGTTCATAAGGGTAGGCACTACAGCATAACACGGAATCATAGGTGGAGGCAATCACCATCCACGATGAAGGATTCTATACAGAAAAACGTTTGCGCTATGATGCAGAATGTGGCAATTTTGGAAAATACCCTCCGATTTTAAGACTTTTAAATGGTCCGCAGGTTGCATACACTAGCTTGAATTTCAGGCAGAAATAAACTTTAAAAAACATAAGGAATAACACCGGTGTGGTTGTTGTTAAGAGATTATGGCCAATGCATCAACCATTAACATAGAGTAGCAGAACTACATCGACTTACAGAAGCACTCAGCTGTAAGGTTTTGAAAGGAAGCTGCCCAGCCATGTATGAGTTATTTAGTTAAAAATATACTCAGGGAAAGATCTCATCTATACACCTAAATATATGCGCTCTTGGAGGTCCAAACTCAAAGTGGCATTGAGTCAAGGGTCAAGGTATATGACAGTGCATCAGATAGTGGTGGTTCATCAACAGGGGTGTCGCTCCAGTGTTCTTGCACCTGTGTGCCATGACATACTGCCCATTGCCTCTACCTGCATTTGCTCTGCACTTGAATTAGCAGTGTTCTAAAACACGTCCTCATAAACACTTCTAGTGCACCTCTTCCTCCAAGCCAGTTCCAGCACAACCTTACCAGTTTCTAATGTCAGGGGAAAGGGCACCAAATTTATAGTCACACTGAAGTTTGGCTAGGCTAATTTTGCATAGTGCGATGAACCATAATGTGGCATCCTATGATCTATAGGATTTGGAGTTTTGGTAGCTCATCAAACACAGACTATTTCCAAAACAACATGCCAAAGTATGTAAACCTATTTATAAGAATGCAACACATTAGAAAGCTGAATAGATTAATGTACCAATAAGATTGCCAAAAATATAGTTTATTGACTAAGAGCTAAGAAACTAAAATGGGAAGAACCTAAGACCCAAAAACAGCATGTAGCTCAGACTTTTTATTTTTGTAAGGGAACAAGAAAGAATGAGCAGTGTTGCTATATTCTTCTGTAGCACAGGAATTATGAATACTGAGACTATCAGCAAGATCTACAGGCCCAGGAAGGATCTACTATTTACAAATACAGTACAGAATATTTAAATCTATTATAAGATAGTTTTTAATATTAATTTTAATGCGGGGGAGGTCACTTTTGGGTCCCCTAACATGGAACTGTTCTTTTTGCTTTTATTTTTCCCAGCATGGTTCTCAGTGCATTGTTCTCTGCAATGACGGCAGCAACACACATTTTCTCTGACAGCCAACCAATAAGAGCATGGCAGAATTGCTAACAACAGCTCTATTCACAATTCTACAATGGCCATTAGGAGAAAAAAAGCCCTAATGCAATGGTGTAACTTTTTTTAAATTCAATTTGTGAATCTTACTTTGATTTGTCAATTGGCAAAGGATCTGGGGTTTATTGTTTCTAAAACTTAACCTCTTTGTGCCCACACATGACTATTTTGAAAACACAAATTTCCTGGACTGGACACTACTCAACAAATTTACACCATATCAAACAAAGACACTTCCCTGCATAAAGTTCTAATTCCATGCCAAGTTTGGTATAATTCTATTCAGATGTTTCTTTCTGTATTGAGGAGCAAAGGATCCTAAGTAATAGAAAAAGTAACTTTTGGGAAACCTCCTTTTTGATGTGCATGAAACGCGGCAGAACTCAAAACCCAAAGTGAATGAACTTTTTTTTTTAAGTATCAAACAGATTTATGGAATGGTAAAAAAGGTATTAGTAAAACCTAGAACAACACAGGTCCTATATATATATATATATATATATATAGATCCCGGCATGTACTGGCTACATCCACCAATGTGAAGACGCTGGGGGTAAGTGCGAGTTGCGGTCGTCGGCACTGCTCATAATACTAAAAAACAAGCCCCTTCTCAGGAACAAAGAGACTCACATGCCAGAGCCTGGTTATCATGCAAAGATTCAATGGTGTATATATATATATATATATATATATAATTTTCAAAAGACGGTGTAGCTTGATAAAACACCAACAGGCTGCACAATATCCAGAAGCTTGTGAGAAGTAGAGAATGAGCACAATTTTCAAAAATCCATTGTATGAGAAATCGTCGGCTCCAATTTCTTGAAAAAAATCATGCAGATAATAAATGAATGGCACTTGCAAAGATATGCAAAATAATGGTCAATTTACTGCCTGAAAGAACAACACACAAACGCTGTCCCGGCCAGATGTCGACGCGTTTTGGCAAAAGCCTTCAACCATCTCAATCATCTCAATCCAATGTTTTAACATATTTAAATATTTAAATTAGCACTAAGAAAGAACATCCCATACAGAATGGTTGACAGTCAGTAGGAACCAATTGAACCCATAGTCTTACTTTATAGTTACATTCAATAGTCAGATTAATCCTGAAATAATGGAGACTCAACCAATATGGACAAACAGTCCTTATCATAATTAAGACCCCGCGGGTCCCCTCTGTTGAGGTGAATGATATATTCAGACTCCATAATCTGAAGTCTCTTTTCCCTGTTGCCTCCTCTTGCTGTTAAGACCACCCTGTCAATTCCAAAAAAAGAAAGTGCATCAGGGTGGTGGGAGTGCTTCTCCATACAGTGCCTAGCCACCGGGTAGCCTTGATCACCATTTTTAACGGCTCTTAAATGCTCTAAAATCCGCTTCATCACAGGGAAAATAGTACTTCCCACATATTGGAGACCACAAGAACATACCAGCACATAAACACAAAAGGCACTACTGTATGTAATACATTTTTACCATTATGCAGTGTGTAAGATTTAACATTCGTACTGCCCCTAAATGCCTTGCACTTGCCACATATATAAATGTTGTTTTGTTCTGACAGCCACCCTGATATTTTGTACTCAAATAGCTGTGAACCAATATATGTTTCACTGAGTTGGCCCTGCAATAAGGGATTTGCGGATAGTGTGTCACTTTCTGTCTTATAAAAGGATCTGATGTAACCAAATGCCAGTGTTTCACAATCATATTCTTGATTCTAATAGACTCTGCATTATAAGTAGTGATCATTCTCACCTGTTGATCATTCCTAACAAGGCTAGTTCTCTGCTCCAAGAGGTAATTTCTTTCCCGCCCAGTCACTTCCTTTTTTTGCAGTCTTGAGGACCTCACAAGGGTACCCTTTAGCTTTAAATCTACATAACCTTTTACCCCCGTTCTTTATCAAAAGCCTCTTTACTGCTAAGCCCTAACAAGTTTTCCATAAGAGATACTCCATTTCAATTTGGTAGGATGATGGCTGCGGGCATGTAAGATGATATTCCCGGCTGTCTCTTTCTGGAAAAGGCTAGTATGAACTCTCCCTGCCTCTATCTCAACATGCACATCCAAGACGTTCATACTCTTTTCATGTACCTGATATGTAAATAACAAATTCAGATCATTCAGTGAGATACGTGTCAGGAAACCCTGTAAAAGGATCCTGGGAACATCCCAGATAACAAAAAGGTCATCACTGTATCTGGTCCAGAAAGTTATGTGCTTTGCCCACTGTAAAAAAAATTCTGGCCAAACATGCTGTTCCTCCCACCAGCCCATGACAATCCCATCAAAACCTGGAGCAAAGCAACTGCTCATCGCTGTCCCAGTAACCTGTCTGTACCAAACATCATCAAAGAGGAAAAAAATATGTCCCAAACACAATCTCAACATGTCAAGAAGCATCATAGTGTGGTCATGCAAAAAATAGGAATGTCCTGGAAAAACATTCTGCCCTGATTCCCAAGTCATGATCTATACACGTATATAGGGACACCACATCAATTATTACCGAACGTTATGCAGCTTGCCCATGGTATTTCACCAATTTTGGTTATAAAATCTATACTAGCCCTGCAATATGAGGGTAAACTCAAAACATATGGTAGTGGATAGTGATCAAGATAAATTGACATTCGTTCCAAAAGGCTCCGGTTGGCAGAGATAATAGGCCTTCCCAGAGGATTCAAGTTATTCTTATACATTTTTGGCCGCATATAATAGGAAGGTGCTATGGGGTTGTGCTCAAATACAAATTTAAACTCATCAATGCTCAGTAAACCTCTCTTCCTCCATTCACTCAGCTTCATGTGATATAGTGAAATTTACTCTTTATATCAATTTTAACTAGTCAGTTCAAAATCACGGAGGTTGGAAAGTTGTCTATTTCCCCCTTTATCTGAAGGCTTTATCACAATATTGTAAACCTGTGACAAGGACTTCAACACCAACTTCTGATTCAAAGACAGATTCTCTGAAAATGATTTTTACTATTCTTCCAAATCTGCAAAAGATCTCTATTATTATATATATATATATATATATATTATTATATATTATATATGTATTTATATGTATATATATATATATATATATATCACATGGTTACCGTGATCAAGACCGAGAGGGTCGAAACGCGTTGGTGTCAGTTGGTGGGGTTGTTTTTTCATTAAATAAAACAGGATCAATCACAATTCTGGGAGTGCAGCATCTTTAACTTAAATGTTAAGCTGGCAAATGATTTATGGGAACAGGTCCTTCCCCGATGCCTGCACCGACGAGCAGAGCGCGCCTTTCCCTGTGGATCTGTTGGAGCTTAAAATATATATATATATATATATATATATATATATATATATATATATATATATATATATATATATATATATTTTTTTTTTTTTTTAAGCATGGCCTTCTTATCTAAGCTTATTATGGCCCTGGGCACCCCATCCCCTGGAGCCAGCATTATTTAAAGATGGGTTACACCTGTGCTCACCGAAAGCACCCATCATGCACATGTTAAACCTGTATCATGCAGGAGCCAGCAGCTATTTAAACTGCTCCCTTTGGATGGGAGCAATCTGTTAAATTTGTTCCTCTGCACTCAACAGTTCAGGCTCCCAAATGGCAGGAGCATTTTTAAAGCTCCCGCCCACTGGGAGCAGACTTTGGGCATGATTACAACATTGGCGGTGATTACGACCTTGGCGGATGGGATACGCCGTCACAATCTTGACGGATATCCCACCCGCCATATTTCAAGTTCTATAGGATATAATGGAACTTGTATTACAGTGGAGGGGATAGCCGTCACATTAGTGACAGAGTATCCCATCCGCCAAGGTCATAATCAGGCCCTTTCGGTTTACTCCCGTTTGCGGAAGATCAAAAAATGCTCCTGCCAGATGGGAGCAAACACATGTTTTCCTGCATGCAGCAGTGCATGCAGGGAAACTACTGTGTCCTAGGGGTGGGCCGGTGGGACACAGCAAGTGAGTTGGTCTCGGGGATGGGGTCCCTTGGAACTATGAAGGCTCAGGGAGGCAGGCCAAGCAGCCCCTACCCCGGGCCTCTAATGGCTCAGAGGGTACTACTCAGCCCCCTATCTTTTAATTAAATAAATTGGCACCAGGGATGAGATTCCCGGGGCCTTTGAATGCCCAAGGACATTGAGCAATGTGCTCTCTTCCTTTAGTGGATGGGGCCACAGTTGTGGGCTCTAAAGGCTCATAATGGTTCAGGGAGAGAGGCTGCTGTCCCTCTCCCATGAATTAAACAATGTGGCCCAGGGCACTCCTTTTTTTCCAGTTCTATGGGAGTCACGCAGGACTGTAGCAAAAACTGCAATTTTTTTAATGTTTGGCCTCAGGGAGGTTCCCTCTGGGTCTACCCCATGTGGCCTAGGAGGGCGGGGTATTCATACCCTGCCCCCTTATATCACTTTTGTTTTAAGTTCATAACAGAGGACTAAGTCCCCAAGTCCTGTAAATTGCTGCTTCCAACATTTTCTGATGATGCTGGTAGGCAATCAGAGTGCTTACTTCTGCAGAAAACAGGCTCCAGCAGTGGCAAATTGGCCCAAGGAATTAAAAGCTACCTAAGCCAATCAGGATGCTCCATTTTTAAAGTGGCACTCCTGCAAGACTCTCAAGAGACTCTCACAGACCAAACGTTCCAATCGTACAAATATTTGAAAGCCTTAATTTTTCTAAAACTACTGAATGGATATACACCAAATCACAAAAAGCACAATCTGCCTACAAAGATCTATCTTCCTGTCAAATTTGGTGTAATTCAGCTTAGGAGTTTTTATGGTAGGATTGCCCAAAGAAGTCTTTGCAAAATGCATGTGGATTTTGTGTTTTGGGACTCCCCTTTTTTCTAGGCCCCCTGCTTGACGGATCATTCTGAAACTTTCCATGCACTAGGAAAAAAAGATAACTTTTTTGTAAAGAGCCCTGCCCATTAAAGGCTCTTTACTTTTAGGAGGGTTAATAAAAAAGGACTTGATCAACACTGATATCTACTCCTTTATCTTTCTTCTTTTTGGAGTTAAGTTCTCACACTCTGAGTGCCATCATAAATGTAATATAGGACTCAAACAACCGGTTCTATAATCCTGGTTTTTGCTAAAATGTGTGCAGTCACTTGCTGTTTGCACATCTAATTTCCTACAAGTACTGCTTTTTATGACATTACATGGAGAAACAGTTTGGTAAAAGAAATAGTGTGTGAATAAAACAGTTGCTATGACTCTTTTCAGACATTATTCCACCCTGTAGGGTACAGAGGAGGAGAATGGCTACAAAACCACCCATACCGTATGCAATCAGTATTTCCTAGTGGCGTCCTTTGGGCAGCATTTTAATATGGCACCTGTAATGATGAATTGTGCATATTCAGAAACAAAATCCAAAAATACTCCTAGAAACATGTAGGAGGCTGGCCTGGCTTATAGTGGGTACCTGATGGTACTTACACCTTGCGCCAAGTCCAGTTATCCCTTATTAGTAGATTAGTAGTGTTCTAGCAGCTTAGGCTGATAGAGGTAGCTATAGCAGAGCAGCTTAGGCTGAACTAGGAGACATGCAAAGCTCCTACTATACCAAGGATTCCTTGCAAAAGTGCACAGAGGCCCTAGCAGCTGCAGATCACGCAGTACACAGGATTGTCTGGCGTGGGGAGGCAAGGACTTACCTCCACCAAATTTGAACAGAAGGACCACTGGACTGTCGGGGTCACTTGGATCCAGCTCCATTGTTCCAGGGACTATGCTCGTCAAGATGAGAGGGGACCCAGAGGACCGGTGATGCAGAAGTTTGGTGCCTGCGTTAGCAAGGGGGAAGATTCCATCGACCCACTGGAGATTTCTTCTCGGCTTCCAGTGCAGGGTGAAGGCAGACAGCCCTCAGAGCATGCACCACCAGGAAACAGTCGAGAAAGCTGGCAGGATTAGGTGCTACAATGTTGCTGGTAGTCGTCTTGCTATTTTATTGCGGTTTTGCAGGCATCCTGGAGCTGTCAGCGGTCAGTGCCAGGGTGCCCTCACACTTAGTAGCTTTGCACCTAACCTTCACCAAGTGAGGGTTAGACATATAGGTGACTTATAAGTTACTTAAGTGCAGTATAAAATGGCTGTGAAATAACGTGGACGTAACAGGCTGCAGTGGCAGTGTAAGAATTGTCTGAGCTCCCTATGGGTGGCAAAAGAAATGCTGCAGCCCATAGGGATCTCCTGGAACCCAAATACCCTGGGTACCTAGGTACCATATACCAGGGAATTATAAGGGTGTTCCAGTGTGCCAATCACAATTGGTAAACTGGTCACTAGCCTGCAGTGACAATTTTAAAGACAGAGAGAGCATAAGCACTGAGGTTCTGGTTAGCAGAGCCTCAGTGACACAGTTAGGCACCACACAGGGAACACATTTGGGCCACAAACTATGAGGACTGGGGTCCTGGCTAGCAGGATCCGAGTGAGACAGGCAAAAACAAACTGACTCACAAGTAAAAATGGGGGTAACATGCCAGGCAAGATGGTACTTTCCTACAACATGTAACAGAGATAAATTTCAAGCAGAATTCATACTGGGCAAGCCATGCGATGCTGCAAATGTATATTTCTTTTATTTCCAAAGGGAAAATGGTTTGGCCTCTTCAGAAACACTTTCCTCTGCAAGACTCCCGTGAAAGGTAGGGGGTTTCCTTCATCATGCAAATTTGTATGTGTTTTTCCAGTAAGGAGAACTATTTTTGAATAATTTCCCCGCCCAACTACAGACTGCAATTTGTGCCACACAAAAAAAACGACGGCATTTGTTTTTGAGAAACCCTAGTTAACCTCTCCGCAATCACATACAAGCATTTAAAACTGTCATACTTCGCTACTATACTGATACATAGATTACAACTACACTGATCAGAAGTAAACGGTTCGGCAGGAAGGGGCTTTTTTATTTGACGTTTTCATAATGTTCCTAGAATGCAGCCCTTATGGCAACGGAGATTTGCGGTTCATCGCGCACTTTAAATGTGATCCTTTAAGCGGGTTGAATTAGTTTAGCTCGGTAATATTGAGAATTTAAAGTTAAATGAAAAAAATTAAGACGGCAAAATATATTATGCTTCCCTATAGAGTTGTAAGGGTAAGTTATAAGAATACCTATTATTATTAAAGGGGAAGTATGAAATATTAAGCCATTGCAGAGAAAGAACTGAGCATGCATGAAAGCTATTTTTAGAGCCGGAATGTTGCGATTATGGACCAAAATGAGAAGAAGAAGCCATAGCAAAAGTGAAAAATGTGATAAAAAGCAGGATTTATGGGAATTTTAATGTAGCTTGTGGTAGTGTGGCTTGATATATGATGCAACAGTCAAAAGTCAATCTGAGGCAAACTGGAAAAGGATGACATAAAATTGGAAACAGAGGCATAACGTATGCCATCTGCAAGTAGATCATGAAGGTAAGGAACAGGGGGCTGTTGTTTAGCGGAAAGATATATGGAGGCGAGCAGGCAGAAAGAAAGTAAGAGAGCTGCTGAGCTCACAACACAAGACCCAAAATATGGCTGAATGCAAAATACACCATGGGCATTATCGATCAGAATATTGAAAGCTAGAGGCATGAAGCAGACTAATATAATCATTGCCTAGTTTACATGGACTATCCGAGTGACTAATGGACTAATTAATAGACTAATGGAAGACTGAGAGCAGTTTTTAGGGTCGAGCCTGCGTTGCATGCGCTCGCGCATGCGTATCGCAGCGAGACGCTTTTGTATTTAGAAAAGGGCTCGGACCCCTGTCAACTTCACGTCAGTGTTTTCTATTGGTTCGTGGGCTTGCCTAATAAAATCTGCTTGCTTTCATTAGTCGAAGGCAAGCATAGGTCATGCCTTTTCCAGTGGCTAGCCTTCCTCGAGCGCAGCGACCAAGTACAGAAAACATGCGAGGCTCGCTGTTTTCCATCAGGCTCGTGGACTTCTTTTTCTCTAATTTATGAGCGCGATCTCGCTTGGCAGAAGTCGAGCGCTTTACATAGTTAATTTCACTTTTTCGGGTTGTGTACACAAATGCACTTTTGCCCGATAGGTGAAAAGTCGGGTTCGGAGTTTACAACGCGATCAGCTCTAACATGAGCAAACGCGAGACCCGTTGCATTGTAAATGCTTGTTTAGGCCTGTTGGGGATCCAACGGTATTAGAGCCCATTGTTAAATACCTTGGGGCATATCTGCTATTATTTCACGCAATGCAGTGCAGCAAGAATACTTGCTGCACTGTGTTGTGTGAAAGGGGGGAGCAGACATGAACCATATTTACAAAGATAGTGCATATTTCTGCTCTTTCCTTGCACGGGGGCACACTCTATGCTCTCTGATGCCAACTTAGACACCTTTGCACCTGCAATATGGGCATGCTTGCTTTTGTCCAGTAAGAGGCTCCTTCCTGCACACAAACAATCCAAGGAGGAATTTTACTCTTTCTGTGCGTGATACAGAATGCATCACACATTCAAAGAGAAAATAATGAGAAAAAACAAATTTCTCCCTGTTATGCCATCCTCTGGGAGGCATACTGATTTGATGCAATCCCAGGTTTACGAGCCTTACTAGAGCATTCACTGCAGGCTGCAGATGGGCAATTCACATTGCAGATAATACTGGCAGGCCATTTCATTATCAAATCAGCCTTAAAGACTGAAATGCTTTAGAAACAGAAGAATCATTGAAAATGTATTGTACCAGAACACTAACAGCCTGCACACGTGTTCAGTCTTAGAACAGAGGGTGAGAGGAGTGGGCGATATGGGTTCAAGCCTCATTAACATGCTGAATGATATCATTTCCCCTTGAATTGTGATGGTTAGATTTCACTACTAAAGCAGCTAACTAAAGTGTGCTGCTCACAAAAGAATCTCTCTTCACCTTTGTGCTGCAAAGCTAGTTCTTTTAGATGGTGATGGTCATCCACGTGTACATTTGAATCATACACACACTAAAGGACTGCTGCACAAAGGTTCTTTGCATACTAAACCCAATACAAGGCACACTGCTATAGTCATTTAACATCAGAAAGTGCAGCATATACATTCCATGTCCTTGGGAATCGCAAGTGGAAAGGAGGCCGCAAAGAGGTTTTTGACTGCAACTTCTAAATGCATTAATGCTTTGAGACTGCTCCCGCGGAAGCAAAGGATACAGTAGTTATTGGCTGCTGAGGCCAATAATCATTGATAAAGGTCATGCTGTCAAGTTCTTACAACTTTCACACTGTGAGGACAGGCTTCGAGCAGTGGGAGTGGCAGAAGTCCGGTGAACTGTTGTAGCTCTCTACAGCACCCCATTCACACAGAGGCATTTTGTAACTCTGTCATCTCTGTTACTTTAAGCTATGGGTATCGCTAGGCTGGCCTAGTGCACCTTTCCATACTGAGATGACAGTCTACTGTCTCTTGTATTCATTATTGTGTGAAATTGAGTTTGAAGCTGAATCCACCCCATTACTTTTAATGAGGTGAGCTGTTTGCACCTCATTATACACAATTCTTTATAACAGGAAAGGAGTAGTAGATTATTTGCTCTACAAAGTGTGATTCTGCTTGCAGACCAAGTAAAAACAATGTCTTATCTGAAATAAATCAATCATTATTCAATCACATCCAACTGCGCATTAATTACAAAAAGTGTATATTAGCCATTTTGGCTCAGGTCTAAACAAGTGAAATTGAATTATGAAAAGGAAAATAATTTCCAATCTATGGCATTAAGAACTGTATTATGCTTTCATACATCAGTGATTTTAAGGGATACATAGCAATACAGTGTTAAGGACGTTGTACTGTTCTGAATATACTATTATCAAGATAAACTGTAGGGAGTTTGAGCAGAATTTTACTTTCTTCTATTAGGGTAACCACTTCGTGGGCTATGGGATAATTTAGTTTATGGACAATATGTGTCAGCTTAAAAGGAAGGCTGCCAAGATATTGCTTTGACAAGAAATACACCAATAACACTGACAAACAAATCCAAAGAAATCTGAGGAAATATGTGTGAAAATTATGTCTCATAGGAAGAAACAACATAAAAGTTAAATTTGCTTAATGTACATTTGCGTCAAGCTTCAAAAACTGAAGAATTTTCACCTGGTGGAAATTCTGCGTACCTTACACTTATGTGTGTTATTACTACAATGGTCAATGTTCTTCAAGAATTGACCTGAAATTCATTCACCCGTCCATAAAAGTTACAATTGGTTTAAAATGTAAAACTGAATGTACGCCTTGTTTTTCACATATATTTATTAGCCATAAGTATCCCTGTCAAGTGCACGAAAATGATAATCATTTTCTGGTAGATAGATCACCAAATAAAGTTCATATAAACGTTGCTATATTTTAGATCATGTCCTATAAATTCGTATGATAAATACAAACAGCTTGATCTGATAAAGGTATTTATTTTAATAGGTATTAGACATCACCAAACATGTTTATACCTACTTTGGATGGCATACAACCACGTATTTAACTTTCCCCCAAAATGCGAACTGGGTTATATTTAAAGTGATAAATGGGCACCTAATGTAAATAGGCATTAGCATGTCGATCCCCAAATGCTATATTATTGGGAAGACACAAATGCATTAAGAAAAAAGTGTCAGAGATTGCAAAAAAACTCACATGTGGCTAAGAGGCTCATCCTATTCAGCTCCTCACTCTACTCTCAAAACACACTTACTCTTGCCCAGGACAAGAATGTATTTTGCGTACATTTACAAGCATTTCTAATGCAGAAAAAGTGGTTTCTGGGAGGTCACCTACTTCAGGTATAAAATTTCGAAAAAATGCCAGTACAGGCATAGATTATATTATTAAAATCCCATTTGGATATGTGAAATTCCCTTAATCTTTGAATCAGCAATACTACTTTACGCTCCTGCATGCTTTAAATTGCACAGCTGAGATTACATTAGAAGAAGAAATACAATTTCTGAGACTGTCATCTGGGACGTTTAATGATACTTTTTCACTGGAAAAGTGGATACTGTCTAACAGTAAGATGTCCGGTGGGTTGTGCACATAGCTATTCTAACACTTAACACTTCCTATAGGATTTGCTTTTTATACCTGATTTCAAGTTTCATTTTATGTTTGTGTTGCCCACTGTACTAAGGTCTAGTAATTCTGGTCTAGTGTAACTGAGTTTCTATATCCACCTACTTCATTTTCATTTCAATGCCTGCTACGCACTAGAAAAATCTCTTGCAGCACTGAAAAGGCATTGGAAATACATCTTGTTTTTTTCAACAATTTTAAATATTTTCATTCCGCTATCTGGATAACAGATTTAATTTATAAACCGCATTTCTCAGTCTGACTATCAACAATTTCACATTTTTAGGGTCGATCGCACAAGCACTCCTTCCCTGTTGTAATCTCTCTTTGGGCTTTTAACAACGCCCATGTCATGCCTGTCAATCCCATTGGTTTGTGGGCTTGCCTTTTAAAATCTGCTTGATTTCATTAGTGAAAGGCATGCATACGTCATGTCTTTTCCGGTGCTTAGCCCTCCTCGAGCGCACCGGCCAGCTACTGAAAGCATATGAGACTCCATGTTTTCAGCATGTTTTCTGGACTAGTTTATCTTCTTATTTTCTACACAGCGTGATTGCGAAAAGTTTTACATAGCATGATCGTGCTCTTTTTTTTTCCTTTCCATTTGTGTGGAAAGAAAAGTCCGGTTAGGAGTTTACAACACTAGTAGCTCTAACTTGAGCAAATGCGAGACTCGTTGCATTGCAAATACTTGTTGTAGTATGCACCCAGCTCACCTTTCTTCCAGACAATATTTGTTAAAAATACATAACTGAAGCAAATGCTCTAAACTAGTACTTAATGCTCCCACGGCGTGCACAGGGCCATTGGTCTGGTTTTACTTTCGCTGTGTGGCAGTCTTGTTCGACGG
Source organism: Pleurodeles waltl (assembly GCF_031143425.1). Taxonomy (NCBI): domain Eukaryota; kingdom Metazoa; phylum Chordata; class Amphibia; order Caudata; family Salamandridae; genus Pleurodeles; species Pleurodeles waltl. The sequence continues at coordinate 1,346,699,023 of NC_090447.1, read as the reverse complement.
TAATGGCAGATTGTGTTGGAGGGCTATTTAACATATATGCCAGAGCGTCTTGCAGCGGGTGTCCCTGTGCATGCAAAGGGTGTACCAAAGTCAACAACATCTGTACCTGTCAGCTTGAAGCCAGGAATTATGCCTGGCCACCACTTGCTGATATACCCATATAAACTGCTCAGATAGGTTGTGACAGTAGGTCTGTACTTCACAACCTTCACTTGCTACACCAAATTAGCCCTTCTGCTTCTATGGCACCGCTTTCCTCTTCCTCCTCACTATCCATTGACAGGCCACTACAAATTGGCCACTTACACACACTCCCTTCCTAAATTGGATATTTATATTAGAGACCCTATTCATGACTAAATGAGTAGGATTATTCTCATTTTACTGTGACCACCACCAACAGATATCCAGCACTCTGTTGTGACAATGCAGGTGATAAATCAAGCAGCAGTGTTGCATTTTTCTTAAGAGCCAACTTTTCTTTTGCTACTTTATTGACAGTCTGAAGTGCTACTAACAAAAACCTCCTCTATTGCCGAAACCTCCTACAACTGCTCATTGATATACCACCCTCTGGTCACTCTTGTACATTCATACTATTTTTTAAAAGAAGTAGCTACTTCCCTTCCCTATCATCTTCGATAACCCAAATGTTTCTATTGCAGACCCCTTGAAATCTGCCACAACAGATTAATCTACCATCATCAGATAACGTTATGTTCCACATCATCAGCATTTCCACACATATAACTGGCCAATCTCCTGATGTGGTATTCACCACAAGAACTCTGTCTCCTACTTAACAGTAAAACCTACACTATTTGTCTACACTAAAGAAAAACTTTAATCTCCTCATCACACATCATGTTCATTATATGAAACAGCAAAAATGTAAATCCCTATAAATCCCTATGTATTCCACTCTACCTCCTCTAATTTATTAAACCCTACTTTGACATCTTCATTATTCTTACTAAATGTATTACACTTATTTAGATCTCATCACATCTGAGCTTGACCAGATTTCTCCAACTTACATTCCTCATTTAAGGCTAATTGGCTTCTTGGTTTCATAAAGAACAAAAGGCAGTTAAAAGAACAGCCCCACCTGATGCTGAAATTACCTTCTTGACAAACTTGAATACAAGGCTTTCATCTCTGCCATCTATATGCTCCCAATTCTTAACCATTCTCTTAACTGTGGGACTGATCCTGAAGATTTAAACCTTTGCATTATATTCCCCTTCACAAAACACCCTCCTTAGTCTTCCATAACTGTCAAGTATCATCCAAATACTTTGCATCCTCCAGCCATTAAAAAACACCTCTGTTGCGTCTTAGACCCTCATTATGAGTGGGCCAAAAATTTTGATGGGCCCAGTAACAGAGGTTACAGGGCCATCAAAATTACATATTGCTGTTTTTCACATGGATATTTTGGCTGCTGAAATCAGAAGAAATCCCGGTTCGAAGGACCAGAAGAAAGCATTTAGAATTTGGATCCAAAACACTGATTTCTGCTTGTTCTTTCCCACAAACTTGTAGTTCCTGTTATTACCATGGATGGTAACACTAACTTTGGGGTGGAAAATAACAGCAATGTTTTCAAGCAAATTGTAATCTGACCATTTGAATCCTAGTTCACCTAGGCCAAAGTCGGGACAGGAGTCTACCCTGGCTGGAACATAGAGATGGTAAATGTAGCTACCATTTTGGATCTCCTTGCAGTATTTGACACTGTCTCCAATGTTGATTTTGTGTCTAATCTTCAGAAAGGAGAGCATGTTAGATTCTGTATTTAATGGGTCATTTTGGTTGTAAGACAGAATATCAATCACAAAAGCATTGAGCTTCAACATAACAGCAAGAACATCAACTACAAAAAATAGAGAATGCAAACATATATAAAGAAGTATGGATAAAAAATATAGAGAAAGTAAGTATATATACACAAGTATAGACTTACTGTTCTTATCACATCTACATGCAGCAACAATATATTTATTGTCCAGATACATATATGTGGACTTAAGTAAAATACACTTACCTACACATACTTATTTTCCCATTATTTTGGGTGTCAATGTCAAGTTTGTTTATGGTATTTTTATAGCACAATATTTATGATTCTTTATTCTGGTAGCATAGCCAGTGCCTTTTCCCATCCAATCATATGGCTTCTTACTTTTGACATACATAAACAATACTCAAATAGAGCATTGGCTGGAGGGTCAGCCTAATTTTGACCATTTTCGTTGTATTTGCATGCTAGTCGTTAACATATGGATAGAAAGACAATGACTGAAATTAAACCCCAACAAAACTCAGGTGCATGCCACTGGCAGGATTGCATCTTTATGGAGCTCTGTATTTTGTACTCTGAAGTGGGTCATAGTCATAAATAAAATAAATAAATAACATGGAAAGAAATGAACTATGCCAACAACGTACTCAGTATTCCTGAGTTAATGAATGTGTTCCTTGGGCTTTGCATTGTTATGGTGACTGGGTTTATATACAACACTACAGCCTGTGCTGTCTAGTTATCCACAGTACCCTATATATGGGTTAGTATGTTTCAACCTATTCCATCATTTCCCTGATCCTTAAACTATACTGTTTCCAGTCTAAATTTTCTTATTTACTTTAGCTGTTTTTCCACTGCAAATGAAGTGGATTATCAGACCTAATGTTTTCTGGAGTTTTTTTCTTGGCACTTCTAACAGCAATGACTAGAAAACATGTAACAATTTCAACATTGTGAACTATCATTAGATTGACAGCTAGGTATTGTTAGAAATGGGGTCTTTGGTTGGCAGTCAGGTTACCCCCTGTCCAAGCAAGGACCCTCACTCTAGTCAGGGTAAAAGAGAATCACCCTCAGCTAACCCCTGCTTACCCCCATGATAGCTTGGCATAAGCAGTAGGCTTAACTTAAGAGTGTTAGGTGTAAAGTATTTGTACCAACACACACAGTAACTTAATGAAAACACTACAAAAGGACACAACACAGGTTTAGAAGAATAGAGAATATTTATCTAAACAAAACAAGACCAAAACGACAAAAATCCACAATACACAAGTCAAGTTATCAATTAAAAAGCAAAAAAAGTCTTCATGTAGTTTTAAATACACACTAACACTGTTAGCGTGAAACTGTACCTTGGGAGTGTCAAAAATAACCCGCATGGGCAAGTGTGCGTAAGAAAGGGCTTGCGATGCGTTGATTTCACTCACGAGCGAGACCGTGCGTTGTTTTTCCTTTCATCGGGTCGGTGCGCGTCATTTCTTCGCTCTGCAGGAGAGCGATGCGTCGGTCTGGTCAGCCTTCTCGGGTCCAGACAGGCCTTGCGTTGTTTTTACATGCCCAGTGGTGTTTGCATCAGAAATCCAGCTGCACGATGATCCGAAAATCACGCAGCGCGGGTTGCGATCTCACCAGCCTCCGTCAGCTATGCTGTGCGTCATATCTCCAGCTCTGTGCATCGATCTCCGGGTTGCGTTGCAGGCGAGTGTCAATTTTCAGCCCCAAAGCCGGCGGCGCGTCAATTTTTCAGCCGCAGATCGGAGTTGCGTCGATCTTTTCCCCACACAGCATTCTGTGCGTGGATTTCTTCCTCTTGGGCTGCCAGCTTCTCCTTTCAGGGTCCCAGGACCTGGATGGGCACAACTTGGCAGAGTAGGAGTCTCACCAGAGACTCCAGGTGCTGGCAGAGAGAAGTCTTTGCTGTCTCTGAGATTTCAAACAACAGGAGGCAAGTTCTAAATAAAGCCCTTGGAGATCTTCACAAGATGGAAGGCACACAAAGCCCAGTCTTTGCCCTCTTACTCTGGCAGAAGCAGCAACTGCAGGATAGCTCCACAAAGCACAGTCACAGGCAGGGCAGCTCTTCTTCCTCAGCGCTTCAGCTCTTCTCCAGGCAGAGGTTCCTCTTGGTTTCCAGAAGTGTTCTAAAGTCTGTGGTTTTGGGTGCCCTTCTTCTTCTTTGAAGTAGGCCTACTTCAAAGCAAAGTCTCTCTTGAATGTGAAATCCTGCCTTGCCAAGGCCAGGCCCCAGACACTCACCAAGGAGTTGGAGACTGCGTTGTGTGAGGGCAGGCATGGCCATTTCAGGTGTGAGTGACCACTCCTCCCCTCCCTCCTAGCACAGATGGCTCATCAGGAAATGCATACCACACCCCAGCTCCCTTTGTGTCACTGTCTAGCGTGAGGTGCAACCAGCCAAGCTGTCAGACTGACCAAGACAGGGAATCCACAAACAGGCATAGTCACAGAAATGGTATGAGCAAGAAAATGCTCACTTTCTAAAAGTGGCATTGTCAAACACACAATCTTAAAATCAACTTTACTAAAAGATGTATTTTTAAATTGTGAGCTCAGAGACCCCAAACTCCCAATGTCCATCCGATCCCAAAGGGAATCTACACTTTAATCATATTTAAAGGTTAGCCCCCATGTTAACCTATGAGAGGGCCTTGCAACAGTGAAAAATGAATTTAGCAATATTTCACTGTCAGGACATATAAAACACATTACTGTATGTCCTACCTTAACCATACACTGCACCCTGCCCTAGGGGCTACCGAGGGCCTACCTTAGGGGTGCCTTGCCAAGTCGAATTTACAGTTAACACTGCACACACAGACACTGCAGTGGCAGGTCTGAGACATGATTACAGAGCTACTTATGTGGGTGTCACAACCAGTGCTGCAGGCCCACTAGTAGCATTTTATTTACAGGCCCTGGGCACCTCTAGTACACTGTACTAGGGACATACTAATAAATCCAATTAGCCAATTATGGATAAACCAATTACATACAGATTTTGTAAAGGAGCACTTACACTTTATCACCGGTTAGCAGTGGTAAAGTTCCCAGAGTAACAAAAACAGCAAAATCAGAGTCCAGCAAACATCAACAACCTGGGAAACAGAGGTAAAAAGTTAAGGGAGACCACACCAAGGATGAAAAGACTAACAGGTATTATCACTAAAGCAAAGATTAAAGGTGATAATGTGACCTCCCCATTGGTGGCCCCAGCAGTTGAATATCCAAGAGACAGTATTCTCAATCCCAGGTTGGTGGGCTAGCAGTTATGCCAAGGTAGGGTCATGTGGAGCTACCAGGCTTCTGTATGTCATGCAGTATAAATTGGTGATAGGATAAACTGATACTTTTGTTTCACTTCTCCCTGAAATGTTCTGGGACCCACTTCCTCATTAATACTCATAACCACTTTGTTCACCAGTAAATTCTTGGAAGCCTTCTAATTCTTGTTGCGAGGGTGGGCACAGCAGATCCTGCACCTCGTTAACCAATCAGTCTCCACCAGATGACTCAGTTCTACAAGTGGCTCTTGGTGTAGGCTCTCTCTGCTTGTCTGATTTCCCTGTGACTGAACTCATACCAATCCACGAGTCACCTTCCTTCTAAGTGTCAATTTTTCACCAACCACAATCAGTAGATCTCAAGGCATGTCTGTGTGCGCCCTTGCATTTAATATTTTTTCAAAGGGATGTGGTCCCTATCTCTCCATTAACATTGCCAGGAAGAATGAGTCCATACTAAAGAGGGACCTCAGAATTTATATGGCGTGTTTGCTAGTTACAAGAGGTACCCATCACCATCCGCCTCTATGAGGGGCTAAAGCTCACATCTCATTATGTTCAAGGTATGACTGCTCACTTTTATTTTTTTTAAAGCTTCTCTGTCTCAAATCTCTTCCTGTTGGCCAATAAACAACTCTTTCACAGAGTATCCTGGTCCTATGCTTTGCAATTCAAACCTACTGCCAGGTCAGGAAGTTTCACACTTTTGTGTGTGTGGTATCAGGTGGTTGCAAGAAGCAGGTAGGTTTTCTTTTACTTCAGTGTGGCTGTTGTATTCTATATCTAAGGGGTGGTATAGGAATCTAGAATGTGGGGTAGTTTCCATGGTGGAATGTGTTAAGTTTCAACCTCAGTCAGTTGCTGGGACTTGAATGCAGATGAGGTCTCTGCTCATGCATCACATAAAAAACTAAAGCCACATCTACCAAACTGGTCTGTGCTCATTTGCTGGCTTCACATTTGCTGATGAGCGATGTGCTAGATAGCTCTCCACCTTATCTTGGATTTCCTACTGAACCATGAGTTTAACTGTGTTAAACCTAGCATCCTTGGTTTGGTTTCCTCTGTCTTTTTGCCTCTGCTTCCTGTATTTCTGATTGTGTGCTGGATTTCATTTTTGTTGGTTCTGGTTCTCTGAGGACTTTATCACTGCTGACCAGTGCTAAAGTGCAAGTGCACCCTGTGTAAATTGTGATTATGATTGGTCATCCATGATTAGTATATTTGACGTACTAGTAAGTCTCTAGTATAGTGCACAATGTGGGCCCAGGGCCTGTAAATCAAATGTTACCAGTGGGCCTGCAGCGCTGATTGTGCAACCCACATGAGTAGCCCTGTAAACTTGACTCAGACTTGCCATTGCAGTGTCTGTGTGCGCAGTTTTAAATTGCCATGTCAACCTGGCAAGTACACCCACTTGCTAGGCCCAATCCTTCCCTTCTACTACATGTAGGTCACACGTAAAGTAGGCCCAAAGTAACCCAGTGGGCAGGGTGCAGTGTATTTAGAAGGTAGGACATGGTGTCGCGTGGGCTCTCATTATCCTAAATGAGACTACTGGATTTCTAGGCAGCAGGATCGATAACGGTGTGGGGGACTGAGTCTGACCCACGTGTAAGGAACTCTGTCACCCTAAATCCGTTTTTTGCTCCGGCTAACTAGCAGTGCCTCATTTCTCCCACGGGGAAGAGATGATTGGGCAGCCGAGCGCATGACATCTTTGGAACTTCTCAGGGAAGTCGTGGTCACTCAGATCCAAACCAACTCTCTCATTTACAATATGATCTCAAATACAAATGACAAAGACAGTATAAGTTTTATATAATGTTTTAATAAAACAACTGTATTTTAGATATTAAGGCGTGAGCCGCAATAACCAGAACAATACAACACAGTAGGATTGAAATAGTCACCAGGAGAGTAAAACATAAGAACAAAGCTATCATAGTGCCTAACAGTTTCTACTCTCCCTCTGCTTGTTCTATTTTAGAGCACAGCATGTTAAGCTTCTAGCTTGCCTTTCAGAATCACTGGGGAGACATCAGCCCTCATACCTGAGCAAAGGCCTGTGATCTTGGTTCAGAATCTGCAACGAGGCAGTCAGCGTCTAGTTGTGGTTCCCTGGTCAGAATCTCCCTCTTGCGTGTATTGGGACAAGGAAGTGATTTTATAACTAACATGTCAGTGTGATCACAAAATGTCCCTACGCAGGAATGCCAAGTCTAAACTCCTACCACGTCTATCGGCAATGTACCAGACTGTATCCTTGACTGAAGCACAGAGTGAATGTGTTATGGAGAACTCCAGTGCTGAAGTAGGCAAAACAGTGTGATATGAATAAAAAACAAAACCGTAGAACTGGCTATTTGAAAAATAACAGTACGAAGCCTAATAAAAAGCATATAGGGCAAAGTGCACAGAGGCTCTAAGGCCTAAAGCCTGAAGCTAACGCGCAAAGGATACGTAAAACCAACCACACTACAATGGACTGATGTGTTTTTCATGTCCTGATAGTGAAATTCTGCCAAATTCGATTTCACTATTGCAAGGCCTATGTCCCACATAGGTTAACATGGGAATTGCCTTGAAATATGCTTTAAGTGCAGTTTCCCATTAGGAGCAGATGGAGATATGGATTTTGGGGTCTCTGATCTCATAATTTAAAATTACATCTTTGGGTATTGTCAGTTTCTAGATTGTCTGTTTGAAAATGCCACTTTTTGAAAGTGGTCATTTTCTTGCTTAACCATTCTGTGCCTCTGCTTGGCTGCTGAATACATGTATGAGTCAGACTGACAGTTTGGCTGTTTGTGTATTTACTCTAGACAGTGACACAAAGGGAGCTGAGGTGTGTCCTGCATATCCTGATGAGTCTTCCTCTGCTACAGTGGGTGGGAGGAGCTGACCCCTGCACTTAAAAGGGCAATGCCTGACCTCGCACAATGCAGTCCTCAACAACCTAGAGTGTGGCTGAGGCAGGGTTGTGTGGATTATAGAGACTTTCCTTTGAGGTTTTCCTACTTCAAAGGCAGAAATGAGTATAAGTATTGGACTGCTGAACTCACAACTTTAGAACACTTCTGGACCAAGGAGATGAGCTGAAAAGTGCTGAGGAGGAGTACTGCCTCTTTGCTGTGTGTGCTTTGATGGGTTGGCCTTCAGTTGCTGCTTCTGCCTTAGAGAAGACACAGACTGGACTTTGCTGTGTATCCTGCTTGTGAAGTTTATTCAAGGGCATGGACTGAATGCTTGCCTCCTGTTAAGAATTCTCAGAGACATCAAAGACTTCATCTGCCAGCACCTGGGCTCTCTTGCTGAGACTCCCTGACTTGCCAAATGGTGCCATAGCCAGTCCCTGGGCCCCTGGATGGATGGGAGTGCCCAGCCAGGGTGCTCCCAGGCAGACTGGGAGCCTTTGGAGGTTTTCTCCAGCCCAGCAACAGTGTTGTTGGGCTGGAGAGAACCCTGTGCGCATTGGTGTTTAGCTGGCCCAAGACGGCGGGCCAAACAGATATGCACTTTGAGGGGGAGTATTTACTTTGTAAATATGGCGCAGCAATTTTTGCCTCGTTAGGCCACATTGGCATAAAAAATGAGGCTAATGTGGCGCAAGGAGGCGCTAGTGGCTCTTAAGTATGTTCCATAGTAATATTTAAGCAAAGATTTTGTTTTTGAGTAGCTCATAGATTTAACTGATTTTAAACTTCAGACCTTCAGTTTCACATAGGGATTGATTTAGGGTGGAGTATTAAATCATTAAAATGTAAGATCACGAGGAATCGTGATAATTACATATCCAGTTTAAGTGTGAATGTTAAGTCAGCACATAGACTGGCCATTTTCCCTGTTGTAATATGTCTTCGCCCTCTGTGTATTCTGTGTTCGCTAACTTGCAGGCACGAGGACAACCACCTGAGAAATACTAATCAGAATAGAGCACAATGATGCAATGTTAGGATTTACTTGTTTCTTTTCACATTTCTAAGCAAAACAAAATATGAAATGCATTTTAGATGTGTAACATTTGTGCAAATTGTTGTATTTAGTAATTTATTTGAATAAACGTGATTTCACACACAGACTCACACACAAAAACACATCAGTGTTCCAGTTTTGCCTGTGGAGCCAAGAATGAAGGTTGTATAGAACTGTGTCTTGGTATACCTGACAAGCAAAAAGGCCATGAACTTCATAACTCGTAAGATAAATGTTGCACTCCTGCACTGTGTGAAAAAGCATGCGTTTTGTTCTATTTCAGTCTGAAAGCCTGTACAGATTAGTTCCATATGCCAGGCAGGAACCTGGCAGCCTCCAGCAGAGCATCCCCTAGCTCTTGAACAGACAATAACAGCAGGCACCAGCATTCAAAAATTCTTTGCAGCGATATCATCTGAATTATAAGAGACACAACGGCGGCGAAGCTCTTCTTGTGGTGAGACACATTCACCAGAAAAATGTCCGGGAAACGCTCAAGCAAAAAGGTTTATTAGCGATATGATCCATTTTCTAGAAAAATATTTCAAGATGTGGGTGACAAAACCTTTAGATCCGTACATTGAGTCGCATTTGTATCTCATAACAAATTCGTAAATTTAATTCCCGAGTGCTACTAAACTATATCCAGAGGCTGTTGTCTAAGCATTTGAGAAAAAACCCACAGTTAGAATAATGTGAAACCAACATATTGTCATGGCTAAGAGAAATGATGGGACACAGTCAATGGCAATGAGCGAAGGATGATCCCTTTAATGGGATACTGGATTATTAGGAAATGGGTAATAAAGTTAAAATGTGTTCAATAGAGGGGCCCCCAAAATGTGTTTTTTTCAGGCCCCCAAAATCCTTAAAATGACACTGCGTGTGGTTGGATGGTGAATAGGCCTCAAAATATTCAGCTATAATTCTAGCTATACCCATGGACATCATTTAGGGATCGCCTGGGGCGGCTACCGCAAATCTCAAGGGGGGGGAAGTGGGTGAGCGGCAGGGGAGGGATAAATTAAAAAAACTTACATTTCCTGTTGCTGTCGGCTGCCTCTCTCTCCTTTCCTGATGGTGTCTCAGCAATCGCTTGGACACCAGCACAGGCTCCTCACACAATCCTGGTGCTGCTCTCATGCTATATCAACCATGAGAGCAGCATCAGGATTGGTCTGAGTGGCTTGGTCGGCCGCTCAGACACTGCGTTGGAGTCTGTAGTTTCAACAACCTGGCTGTGGTTGGAGAAACCTAAGTATGCATGCCAGTTTGGCCGGCCTAAAACTGACGTGCGCACTTAAGTGCACTCACTCCACTCCTCCTCCCCACCCTGCTCCCATGGCCCAGCCACATCTCTCCCTTCACAGGCTGGGTCAGCTGAGCCAGCAGCGGAAAAATAAAACAAAATATTGTTTTATTCCTCAGCTGCTGTCTCTAAGCCAGTTGGGGCGACGCTCCTCCACCACTGTGGAGGAGATGCCGCTGCTGGCTTTCCATTTGCGACCCCTTGCACTGTCTTTGGGACGCCTGGATTCAGAGGTGGCAAAGTCAGTGCCATGAATACAGTGGTAGCATGTCCTTATGGACATTGGTTGGGGCTCCTTTCTCTTTGTTTTCTTTTATTCTTTAATACACTAATAGTAAATAATGTTTCATTATTCACTATTAATATAATAAACATGGAGTACGGCTAGCTGGACTATGGCCCTCCCTGGCAGCTAAGGTAAGTAAAAAATGCTTTTAAATGTATGTGGTGTGCGTGCCTGAGGATGAGTGTGTGTTTCTGTGAGAATGTGTGTGTGTTTATGTGTAAGCATCTGTATGTGAGTGAAATTGAAGGTCAAAGGGTGTGTGATGTCATTTCCGCTCCCCCAGGCATTTAGGTGAGTTGACGCACATGGTTGTACTCAGGAAAGCTGAGGGACACGTTTCAAGCCGCTATTTTCCTAGAAAGTTTCTGTCATCTAAGCTAGTCTGAAAGGATGCCAATCACATTCAAGTTTATCGCTACACATTAGACATTCAGGTGCCTGAAATGCTAGACTTGTCTCTGAAAAATGATTTATTCAACCCCTATAATCGTGTTTCGTTTTGAGTTGAATTTCTTAAATTATTCCACTTGCATCTGTAGGGGATGGTCAGTCATTCAGGGGAGGTATCATGCAAAAAGGTGAGCCTGTGCAAAAATGCATTTGTTACCCCCGTTTGCAAAGCTGCAGCCACGTTACTGTGACGCGTATGCCTAAACATCAGTTTGCACACACGCCATCTTTTCTGGTTAGCAGGGAAAGCATTTTTCATCAGTCAGTACTCCTTTTATGAAGGTGATTTTTAACTGAGAATATGGAAATAGGAAATATTTTCTTGCTGCATTTTCATACAGTGAACACTAACTGATGACGACGCAAAATTAAGATTAGGCACATACATCGCCTATTCATGGGATGTGTGAAAACTGCTGTGGGTTTGAGGAAGTGTGCAGGTGCCTTGCTCAGTTTCCGCTTTTCATTTTGCCTCCAGGGTGTCTTTTTCGGCGATATTTTTCGAACTGATTGGTGAAATACCCACTTTTTCGCCCTTTAAACTCCCCCATTTCAAACTTCATTTGGGACGCCTGCATACGATTTAGCCACTATATTGATAGAGTAAAATATTTTTCCTACTTCTCTTGGATCACATAGTGTTACTAAATATTAGAACATTCGAATGTTGGCATGTCCATTGAAGACAATGGACTGCTGCGGGCTTTTACAGGCCGGTAAAAGCCCGCAGCGCCAACATTCCAATGTTCGCTTTGTTCACAGCAACAGCTGTGAACAAAGCCTCACGGAGCCCGAGGGGATTTAAATCCCCTCGGGCTCCGTGAACATTTTTTTTTTTAATAGAACATTCTGCCCTGTGTGGCAGAATGTTCTAATAGCCTTAGAACCCGCCGTAGCGGGCTCTACCGGCTATTAAAGTCCCTCTCCCTTGTTAAATGCCCTCGCCTTCGGCTCGGGCATTTAACGCGGGGAGCGGGCCTTTAATAGCCGGTATAGCCCGCTACGGCGGGTTCTAAGGCTATATTACTAACTGTCCAATGATGAGTTAACCATAGCAGCTATGAGTCATCCAAGATGAGCTGCTCATGTGTTTATAATGTGGATATGGAGTGTGATACTTTCGCCCACTGTTGAAGGTGCCCTGTGCTGTCGTTGTGGGCTTACACTTTAACGCCGAGGGTAACCTGGCCTGTGAGTTCCGCGTCTCCTACCCATATACCAAATAATTTCATTGCCAGAGAATTCAAGCAAAGACCTGACCTCTGTGCAAAAGTGTCATGAATCCTTAGTACTAGGCACAATATTATTGTTGGAGCTGCATTACAAGAAAACGCTGTGAGATGGAAGAAATGGTACGATATATTAGAAACAGCAAACACACTGCTGATCGAGAAGAGCATTTAAATAAATTCTGTTAAGAGCTTGGGCCTTTTAAAGGTGATAAGTACCCCGATGATTCAGTTATATCCCTTGTCACAAAGAAAGCTATAAAGAAGGGTGAGCGAAAGATTTTATTAAAGTGATGGCCTATTGGTGCAATAACAAGTGTGTCTGAGAGACCTGGAAATGAAGATGGGATACTCTGGGAATTTAAACCACACGGTTATGGCTGCCACGTATTCTTGACATTTCCAAACGACTTTCTTTACTCTTTTTTTTAAAACCTTTTACTCCTTTCCCCACTCCATTTATATTTTCGCCATCCTATGCCTGTTATCTTCCTCCTTTTACGCCCTTCTATTATTTTACCTCTTATTGCTTTTCTTTAATATCCCTATATCTTCCATCCTACCACATAACTCTTTTTTAAATTTTTACTTTTATTACTCCCACTTCCCTTTTACGTTTACATATTCTAAACCCTTCCCCTGTTTTACCTCCCTTTCCTTTTCTCTAAATACCCATACATCTTATACCCTTCTACTATACTCCTTTTTTACTTTTACTACTTCCCCCACCACATTTGCTTTTTCCCTATCAACACACCCTCCCCATTAGCTTCTCTATTTTTCTTCCTTCTATTTATTACCTTTTCCCTTTTTAATATCGTACGTCTTCTACCCTCACACTTTACTAATTTTATTTTACTTTTATTACTTCCCCACCACCTCTACATGTGCCCGTCCTATATCCTCTCCTCTTGCTACGTTTCCCCTTTTATTTCGTTTTCTTTAATACCCATCTATTTTATACCTTCCTGCTTTGCTACTTTTTTTTACCTTTTGCTACTTCCTCCAACCCCATTTACATTTGTCCATCCTATACATCATCCTTCTATAGCCTTCCCTTTATAACTCTCTTCTTTGGCGAGGAAGCATGTGACAAGATGGTGTGCATAGCTAGTTCATCATTGCAGGGAGAGATGAAATGGAAGAGTCATACAAAGCATAACGATGGTTTGCTGTAAATAAAGGCGGTGTATTTCACTTTAGGAGGCTCTGTGAAATCACAGACAACTTGTGCTATGCTCTTATTGTCTTTTTTATATCACTCAAAGCCCCTTCGTGAAAATCATGTTTGCTTCTCACAGTTACCTAATTTTAATCCTACATATTTGTTTGCTGTACTATCGTTTTTGTGTTTTGCGATAAGACACCCTCCCACCCCAGATAGGGTGAATAAATCTAGAATTTGCATTATGAAAACAACAAAAACCAGAGGCAGTAGCATCAAAAGGGCCTCCTATATCGAAGAGCCCTATAGATAACATTTTCTACAATAACTAAAAATTGCAGCATGTGTGCACACGAGAACAGAACCAGTGCTTATTTTGAGCCAGTGGTTTCCGGTGTGGGGCACAAGCACTTATTTTTTAGGTCCGGCACTTATTTTTCTGCCTCAAGCATTTACTGCGGGCAAAAGACACATATAGGAAATGCAGAGGAAAAGAAAAACGAAGCAGTGTCAGAAAAGGGGAAAGCTAAAAGCTGCAAGGGGCGGGGAGTGGCTGTAAATGGATTAAAAAAGGCCTGAGATTGCCTTAGGATAACACTGCCTCAGTATTCTGTGCCTACACATTTAATTGCAGCAGCTGTGTGTTTCAGAGGAGAGCTTTGGGCACCAGCACATTTTTATTTACAAATTAAACACTGAATTGAAATAACATTCTAACAAAATTCTCTCATCACATAACACAGTGACTACTCTAATAAATTGCCATTATCCCTACAGAGTTATCTAAGTCATTTCTGTAGACCAATTTCCCAATTTTTTTTGGATCTTAATGCAATATACATAAAATACTTTTATTTGAAAACTTCAAAAAATCACCTTTGTATCTGTACTGCAGTTGCACCACAGCAGTATGGCATCACTAGATATCTATAACTCTTGAACTTTGATTTCTCGAAAAACTACTGAACAGCTTAATGCCAAATCACATAAGCGTGTTTTCTGGATCAAGATCTAGTTTTCTGCCAAATAATATGTAATGTGTTCAGCCATTTTGAACAGTAGCTGTGTTTAAAGGGCATATGCAGAGAAGCATTTTTGTTATCGGAAACGGCCCAGTTCACTGAACTGGACCATTACTGACTGCAAAAAAGTGTTTCTATATGTACAGAGCACAAATTGTGATTTTACTGAATCGCAGATTGCATTTGGAAGGAGCATTATGAGGGCATCCCTTCCAAATACTGAATTGTAGCACTATGTATGAATGTTTTGCAAACAAATTGAGGTTGCAAAACATAACTTTTTTTAAAGACACGTCAAGGGAGGTCGTAAGCATTCGCAAATGGAAAGAGAACCCCAAAGGACCACTTACCTTTTGTGAATGTTGAAATAAATATTTTTAAGATCAAGCAGTAGTCCAGGGGATCACTGCTTATGCATAACAAATGAAACTTAAAAGTTTCATTTTATTTATTTAAGCACATCTGTTTTTTCATTAGTGAAGTTACTTAATTTCCCCCCAAAAAGTTTGCTTTATTAAAAAGCAATCACAGACATGGTCGTCTGCTCACTCCAGCAGGCCACCATCATTGTGATAGCTCTAATTCCTAATGGGTTGCAAATTGTGACCTACCTCATTAATAATAATGAGGCAGGTCTGTTGCAACCTCATTATGAATTACTGTTACCAACTTGTACGTTTTTGTACATTAGGAACTGCAATTTCCTAACTGGGATTCGCAAAGAAGGGCAATTAGGGAATCGCATTCCCTAAAATCTAGACGTAAGGCCCTAAGGGCCAGATGTAGCACGCAGTTTTGCCTATTCTGTGTCTATGGGAAAATGTGTTCGTACATATGGCCCTAAGTTCCTACAGGAAATTGCATGGGTGTTAGAACCGTCAGCCTTAAGGTGGTCTTCCACTCTCCCCATCCCCCTAGTTTTGCTGATTTCGTTTTTGTTGGCCTTCTAACCAGTGCTAAGGTGCTCTCTCCTTTAAACATGGTGAAATTGGATTGCATCCAACTGGTAAATTTACTTTACTTGCAGTCCCTAGTAAAGTGTATCCACATGTACCCAGGGCCTGTAAGTTCACTTTTACTAGTGGGCTTGCAACACTTATTGTGCCACCCATTTAAGTAGCCTTTTTTAACGTGTCACAGACCTGCCATTACAGCCTTTGTGACCAATTTTAAATTGCCATTTTGACCATACAAATATAAGCCTTTTGCCAGGCCAAAATCTTCCTTTTTGTTACATTTAAGTTACACCTAGGGAATTACCTAAACAGCCCATAGAGTAGGATGCACTGTCTTTACAAATCTGGACATCCACTATTAAGTTTTGTCTGTACTGGTGGTGAAAATAAAAACTTCTAAATTAGTTTATCACTACTGCAAGGCCTGCCTCTCCTATACAATAACATTGATCGAGGAAAGTTATATTTGGTGTCTGAGAAAATGTAATTTAAAATCCTCTTTAACAGTAAAGTCGGAAAGATGGTATTTTCCTGTCCAACTTTTGTTTTTGTAACTTTATTTATGCTTTTATTAGATTCACATATAATCTTGCAATTGCAGCCACATACAGTATATGTTGTCAAATAATACCAAAGTATGAGACAAAGAACTTTGACCTCCTCAACCCAATCCGGAGACATCAATCTATGAACTGTATTAAAGGTTCCCAACCTCATTTGTGTAATTCACGGTCCATTCTCACCATATCATGTAAGATCCCCCCGCTTCTGATTCTCCTGTTTCTTTACCAATAAGATATTGCTTATAAATATCCCAGTGTTTTGCAGGTCTATTGGTTGGGGGGAGCAATTCACTGTAGTTGTCTGTTTGCGTATTGCAGTCCACCATGTCTCTGTGCCAGTCCTCCACTGTCGGAACTTGTCCGCGGTCCCACCTCATAGCAATACGTCTTTTAGCCTGCAGGAGCCCGATAGCTATTAATTTCCGAAATTTTATCGGCAGCTGCCTATCCATCCCAAGAGTGCCATGATCGGTTCACAGTCGAGCTGTTCTCCCATTATGGATTCCATTTCACAAATTACTGCGCTCCAGAAGCGCCTCACTCCATCACAGGCCCAATACATGTGCAGGAATCCAGCCTGTTCCCCCCACATCTAGAGCAATTTGCATTCTCTCTTAATCCGTATCTATGGAGCCTAAGAGGGATGTAGTATACTCTGTTTAAATACTTAAAATGTATAAGACGATGTCTGCCATTCAAGCATATTGTACGTGTTCTGGCACAGCAGTAGTGCCATTGTTGATCTGTCAACTGAACCCCCAACTCTCTCTGGCACTCCAGCCGCACATTCGACAGCTCGTGGACTCGTGACTTCTGAATATGTGCATATAGACAGGAGACTAGACGCCGAGGTTGCTCATTTAATATCACTACTGAGAGAGCCTGTGCATCTGGGGGCTCTTGCATATCGTCACCCAATAGCGTTGCCAATGCATGCCTCCCTCTATGGTACTGATACCGGAGTAGGGAGGTAGGTTCGGTAACGCAGCTCTCCAACAAGTCCCACCTTTTTATAATACCTTCCTCAAATAAATCCCCCATAGTGCTAATGCCCAGCTCGTTCATAGCCTGTACTAACTTTCGATCCAAAGCACGAACCAGGCGCATCAGTCCAATGGCAAATGCTGGGAATACAGTCCCTGTCCGTGCAAAATGCCAGGCACGGGTACCCGAGTTCAGGGAAGCAAATTCCTTATAGCATCTATTCGGGGTGTGAAACATCCTGCTCTGTAAGGGGACTGGTGAAGCCAACTCCCTCCCTATTTTTAGGTACGGGATGTCGCCAGTCCCATGAATCTAAGCCTGTACCACCACAGCGTGCGCCGCCACACTGTAGGCCTCCAAATTCGGGGGCCCGAGACCTCTCAACTCGTGTGGAAGAGTCAGGGTGCGCCACTTCACTTGCGGTTGCTTACCCGCCCAAGCTAATCTAGTAAGTAATGTTCTCAATGTGTTAAAATAGGTTCTTGGTAGTACTATCGGGATGTTCTGAAATGGGAACAAAAATCGCGGCAGTACCACCATTTTCCTAAGTGCTATACGGCCGACCAACGATAATGGAAGCCTGATCCACCTCTCCACATCCCCGTCAATCTCTTAAGCGCAGCATCAGCTATAACTTTCTTAGGGTCTGTATGTACTTTAATTCCTAGATATCTCACTGACTCCATCTCCCACTCGAGAGGGAAACCCACATCCACCTGTGTTGTTACTGAGGTCAGGGGGAACATTATGGACTTGCCCCAGTTGACCTTGAGCCTGGACAGTGTGCCATATCTTGTAATTTCGCGGAGGACTGGGGCAACATTTTGCTGCAGATCTTTAATATATAATAATATGTCATCCGCATACGTAGATAACACAAAGGTAAAATTTTGAAAACGGAGGCCGCAATGTCCATGATACTCTCTCAGGGCACACACCAAGGGCTCCGCCACCAGTGCTATAGCAGGGGGGAAAGCGGGCATCCCTGTCTAGTGCCTCTCGTGATCTTAAACGCTTCCGTCACCATTCCATTTATGCAAACCCTTGCTAGCAGTTCCCCTTACAATGTGGAAACCAGGTGCAAAAAAAATTCCCCTACACCGAACCGCCGCAAGACTGCCTTCATGAAACCCCACTCCACCGAATCAAACGCCTTAAAAAAAAACGCTCCCACCTTTAGTTCTGGGTTGATATTCTGTATTGCACCATACAGGGTGCGGAGATTCATAGTCAGGTTATGGCCAGGAACGAACCCTGCCTTTTCCGGCTTGATCAAGTGTGGCAGCACCGTGGCCAATCAATCCGCTAAAATTTTAGCAGAGATTTTAACATCTACGTTTAGTAGTGACAGTGGACGGTAGGATGAGCATTGTTCTGGGGGTTTCCCTGGCTTAAGCAAGGTGATTATAATTGCCTCCCTCATTGACGGGGGCATAAGCCCCCCACCACCATTTCCTCGTAAACATCTTTCAGCTGTGGGAGTAACAAGCGTTTGAATGCTTTATAGAAGTGTACCGTCAGTCCATCTGGACCTGGAGCCTTACCTTCGGCCATCCCTCCCAGCGCTTTCTCTATCTCTCCCACGGTCAGTGTTCCCATAAGGGTCTCCCTGTCTGTGTCTGTCAGCTGCGGCATTGTAATATGTGTGAGATAGTCCATCAGTGCCTCGGGGTCCGGGTCTACCCTGGAGGTGTATAAGGATTGATAGTATTCACAGAATCTGGCCACTATGAGTTCAGAGTCCCTAATCTCGCCCCCATCCGCTACCTCTATTGTTATAATTGCTTTTTTGTCCCGATAGGGACGGACCAGATTCGCTAGGACTGAGCCAGGTCTATCACCTTCTCCATATATACGGGCGGTCGAATATTTCCCTAAGTGTTAAATTTGCGCAAGGGCTGTCTCCTGAAACTCTTGTAACTTAGTGTTGATGTGTCCTAATATGTGCACATCTGCAGTGACTTCGTGGTCCCGTTCTAATTGTGATACCTCTCTCTCCAACAGCTGTAAACACCCCCTAATCAATCTTAGAACCCCCGCATGCTTAGCTATAGTGATCCCACGGATATACACCTTAAATGTCTACCATACTATGCCCACATTGGCCACTGAACCCTTATTAATCTGGAAAAAGTCTTTGATCACTGTGGCCAGTTCATCCCAGGAGAACGAGTCCAATAGTGAGAATGGGGGAAACCTCCACGAGAACGGCGGGGCCACTATTGTGCTAAAAATCAACAGTAGCGGGACCGGGGAGTAGTTCGAGTATGTTCTAGGCCAAGGGGTTTCAGATAGCAATCTGTCAAGCAAACTACGGGAAACCAGCTTTAAATCTATACCTGTGTAGAAGTTGTGTGCAGCTGAGTAATGGGTATAGCCACCTCCCTCCGGATGCCTATCTCTCCAGATTTCCCCAATCCGAGCTTAGCAGCCAAGTCTAGTATCCCCTTCGCCGCAGCTGCTGGTCTGCGGGCCGCACCTCCCAACCTGTCTAATGTAGGGTTCAGTGTGCAATTAAAGTCTCCACACCATAGCTGCGGAAGACCTCCCAGAAGTCCTCTCTACCGCTCTAACTGCCAAATCGCAATATAACTATGGGTCATCATAGTTCGGACCGTATATGGCTATCAGCAAAAATGACAATGCACTCCCACTACAGTGTGCCACCACATACCATCCCCCTGGGTCTGCTGCCACCTCCCGGAGGCTGATGTCAGAAGTCCTTGAGGCCCAAATCATTACCCTACGGGAGTGTGAGGTGAAACCACCCGCCAGAAACTGTCCCTACATCCTCCTAGGAGTGAGCATAGGGCTATCCGGAGCCAGGTGTGTCTCTTGTAAGATAGCTATGTCTACTTTATGTCTATGTAAGTATGCCACTATCTTTCGAGTCTTTCGGGCATCATTGAGACCTCGCACGTTCCAGGTAACTAGTCTTATCTTCCTAGAGCTCTTATGTGTATCTGGATATAAATGAGTTTGGGTCATCCGTTATAGCAGAACTTCAACACTGTGTCCACCCTTCCTTCGTCATGTAACTGCAATCGTACTCCTCTAGGCATAGATAATAATGCAAACAACAATCCCCCAACAACCCCCTGAGATCCCACCCCCCACCCACAGTAGACAATACCCCAACCTGCTCATCTGATTATTCCCCAAAGAAACATCTCCCACCCTCCCCAATGTAATCTATCCCTGTGATAACTATAGGTGGTGCAAACACTTAGGCGGATATTACCCGGCCACGTCGTATTTCACTGATGTGCCAGCCACCTATACATTGCTACAAACAAACCACTCCCAATGTATATATTGCATGTAAATCTAATAACAAATACACATTCCTCATATATCTTCCCCTCTGAGGTACTCTACCAAATTTGACAGTTTCAGTCTCTAAAGTGCAGTCAGAGATCAAGGGTTAATCACATTGTTCCCATTATGTTAGCAGCTCAGGCACTTTTCCAGGGTTTTAACCTCACAACCAACAGCCCGTCTCCAGTTGGCTAGGAATCTACATCAATTACATCGCTGCTCCCTTTACCTGCCGCTCTGCATTTCACAAACTGATCCAGTTTTTTGTGGTCCTTGAAAAATATTGGGCCTCCGTCCACTTATACTCTTAATTTAGCCGGGTACAGCATTCTGTATTCAAGGCGCAAGTTTCTGAGTTGTTTCTTCCCCGCAATAAGCTGTCTCCTCGCCTCCTGCACCTGTATCGTGAAGTCCGGATACAGCGAGGCTGTCATTCCTTCATATTGCAAAGTTTTCAGTTCCCTGGCCCGGCGCAAGGCAGCATCTCGATCTCTATAGTTCAACAGTCTCGCTATAATAGGATGAGGAGAGGCTCCCGGAGGTGGACGGGCCGCCAAGGATCAGTGTGCTCGCTCCACAACGAACAGGTCAGAAAAAGTAGCCCGCCCCAATAGTTGCACCAGTATCTGTACAATGAAGCCCTCCATATTGTCAATCGCGATTCCCACTATACGTAGGTTATTTCTCCGGGAATGGGCTTCTAGGTCGTTTACCTTGAGGCGTAAGGAGCTTAATTCTTTGTTTAGTTTTACTTGGCTGGTAGCTAGTTCTGTTTGACCATTCTCCACCTCAGATACCCTCCTATCTGTCTGATCCAGACACTCTGCATGTTTGTCAAGGCGTTCTGTCATTCTATCCATGCGGTATGAGAGTGAGTCTATCTTGCCATCTATCTGGGTTAAGCTATGTTGCATTGCCACCAAAATTTGACGCAGGTCTTGTTCCTCACCTGAGGTTACATCAGGACCCTTAGCCAGCTTGGCCTGGTTCTTATCTGTTTTGCCCATTTTATGTTTTTGGGAGGACTCCTAATTTACACCGGTCAGGAGGCGCTAGGGCACAAAAAGTATACTTCTGCTGTATTAGCGTAACAATCGCCAAGGATGAGCATGCCTCGGGCATATAAACTTGCCTCCGTTGCTAGGTTTTTCGCAATCCAATCTCAACTTGTAGCCCCAGCCAGGCATCCAGGATCGTGGCGTGCCAAAATCCCCACTGGTACCATCTCCCAGTGTGAACCGCCCCGGTCACAGGAAAGTCCCCTTCTTAAGTTGTAGTCCAGCAATAGCGTTTGTACTCAGGCCTCCATGGTCTGAAGGGCCTTCGCATCCAAGGGCCCAACTCCTGGCCCAAGCAGTGCCGAGCCCAGCGCTAGGGCCCTCAGCATGCGTTCTCTACCACCAGCCTTGCATCAGCTGCTCTGCACCACCCTTCCCCGCAGGGCTGCCCCAATCTCTGCCTCACCCACCGTCGCTCCACTCTCCAGCACCCAGGGGTTCAGCGTCAGGCCCAAACCGCACGGAGTGAAATTTCGGGGCTCCCAGTATGCGCAGGCCGTCTCCTTCAGTGCACCAGGCCGCCCCATATCGCCTCACCACGTGGGGCCCTCAGGTAGCCAGCCGCAGTCGCCAGCGCCCCACCTCCGCTAGGCCTCACCAGTACTGCGATGCTCTCCACGCCCGTCCAGCAGCACCACCGTACACAGCACACAGCGCATTCTTCATGCGCTCCACGGTGCATCAGCCTCTCTCCACGCACTGCTCTCACCAGACCGCCCCTGCTCCAACGGTCGCCCCATGTATGACTCTTGTCACTGCCGGGCCTCACAGCACCCCTCCAGCCACGTTATCGTGGGCTCTCGGGTCACGATGGCTTCCTCGCCGCTCCTCGGTTTCCAGCAAAATCGGAGCCCATCACGCACCTCCAATATCTTTCGGCCAACAGCTTAAGTGTAGTACTTGGTCAGGAATAGTTTAGTTTGAAGGATTATTTACGGATTGTAAGGCAGCCGGCGGAGCTCTGCTACAATGCGGCCATCCTGCTACCGGGCAAGCACCGCCCCTCTCCTGTCCTACTTATATGGTGCATTCAGACTGTTCCTGGGTCTGTTGACTAATATTTCACCCTAGTCTATTGTGCCTGTAGCAAGCCTAGAGCCTGGGCAGAGAAGCAGGAAATTCTAAGCAGTTCCGAAAGGGTGGAGAAGTGTCTCCTACTTCAAAGAAGGCACCTGGTATAAAAAGGAGTCCCACTCTTCACATCACTTCTGTATCTGTGTAAGATTCAGAAGAGGGACTGTTATGATGCTCTAATGCAAGAAGGGTTACCCTGCTGACCCGCTACTTTGCTGCCATGCTGGCTAAGTAGGAAGGACTAGACCTGCACCTTGAACCACAAACCACCAGAGAGACTACAAGGGCTAGTCTTCTGGCCACCTGATCAGAGCCACAGGGACAGAAAAGGCCCCCACCATCTTGAACCCTGCACCTAGACTCTGCCTGCTGCAAGCCCTAACCCCATTAGTGGTACCTCCCCAGTCCTGGATCCTTAGGATTTAAGGTGCTCTTCCAGTGTTACACAAATCTGACAAAGAAGTGTCCTTGTGTAATATAACTGATGCTCATGTAAAACACTCCAATACTTTCTGGTCAAGTCTGTGCTAAAACTGCAAAAACCACAAATCAAGTGTTTTGAACACATCTGCATTGGACTATACTCGGGCTACATTTGGGTGATATTTGTGCTACATTTGGGCTCTTTTTTCTCTAGTGGTCGTCTTGGGAGACTTGTTATGATGCTCTCTAATCTCCTCATTTACTTTGGTATCCTCAGTAGAAAATGCTTTCAGTTTTCCACTTTGATTTCATCAAGATAGCGTTCAGCTGTGCTAAACCTTTGGAATAAACTGATTGTTAGCACTCTACTTTATGTAGAGAGGTTGCTCATCACTAGAGAGTTAACTGGCAGTCTGCTGCTGGTGTTGAAAGTGCATGTTTTAATCTGCATGCCAGAATGTTATAATGAAATAGAAGAGAAAGATATTTGAGAACTCACTTAAAACGTACTAATTTGTTTTTCTACAGAATCATAATTTCTATAACAAAATGAATGTCTTCAATTTGATCCTTTCTTAATTAAATGTTTTAAGTTTGACCAGTTTCATTCAATCAAAATGGCTTCAGGTGTGCCACACTTTTATAAAAGTAAGACTGTTAGCGTTCGAATTGTTCTTTAGAGCATTCTCGGAGGCTGCTGTAGAACACAAGATAGGCAGCTCCTGTTAGAAGTACATGTTTTACTGAGAATTTCAGACTTTATTCCCATATGGCTAAAAAAGATAGTGTGAATTTACAGTAAATATGCTCTCATTGTAGTAGCTCCTGGAGGACTTTTCATAACATGTATGGGAAAATTCATGAGAAAACAGTTTTCTATCAACTGGTTCATGAATTCCCAGCACAAGGTTTTTTCACAGGGTAAAATCACCTTAGAACACACCACAGTTCCTAAAATTAGTATGGTATCATCAACAAATGACCTATATTGTAACTAAAATCTGTTATTACTCTTTAAATGTTCTCCTTTTTGTGACCCTCAAGACCTGCCATTCACTACAATGCATTTCAATGGGGTGGTTTCATGTGTATTGGTCCCAAGATGGCTGCCAGCACTTCCTGGTTGAAGTGCTGACAGCCAATCATATCTCACCATCAGATCTGTGCGTAGGGTCTGCCCAGATAGCTGTATGTCTTTTTCCTTTATAACTCTGAAACTACTGAACTGTATCTTTGGGCATGAGTTACAGTACTTGAAATAACTAACTATAATTTCTATGGTTTTGTATGTATAAAATCTGAACCTAACTATAACTCCCTCTAACCTTTAGCTTTTTAGTAAATTTCTAAGGTTTTTTTAAAATTCAATTACTTAACTATAATGCCCATGTAGTCTTTGTTTTTTTAGTGAATTTCTATGTTTTTTATTCTGTTTCCTGACTATAACATCCCTGTAACCTTTATTTTTTTCAGTGAATTTTGTAGGTTTTTGTTTAACCTGTTTTACCTTTAACAAAGATGCCCATCACAATGCACAGTGCGGGGAGCTCGGCAGAGTTGAACGCACGCAATGCCTGGCCTAACACTGTGATGTTCCCACCCAAGCTCGCTGCGCCTGCCCCCCTCCTCCTTGGCATCCATTGTTCAAGTCCCTGCTCCCTCATTACAGCCCTGTGTGGCCGTTATTCTGCCACTGTCATTTCTGCCTGCCCTGAATAGTTAGCATGCTGCTTCATCCAACTCCTCCCTACCCTCTTTTCTCTGAGTCCATGCACGGCCCCCTCTCTCCTGCCCTGCATAGTCCAGTGTTCTGCCACTGCCCTCCATTTAGCTTGATATCCTGACTCCTTCTCCTGCCCTCTGGCACTCAATTCTATGCCCCATCATTGCCCTTTTGCTTAGCTTCTGTGCTTAGCTTGCTGCCCCTTCCCTCCTTCCCCTGCCCTCTGATGTCTGTGTGCATGCCCCTGACCCCTCCTTTTTACCCATCATGTATCTATGTTCTGTTGAGTTTTCACTGTCTCTCCCACCTGCCTAGCATGGTCAGATGACTGCCACCTGTCCCTACCACCTCCACCCTGCCTGTCCGAGTTCCATGCCCCTATGCTCTCCCTCCTGTCCTCTACGATCCATTTTACTGCAATTCCTTTCTGCCCTCCATGCTCTGTTGTGCCGAAACTGGTCCTCCTGCTGCCCTGCGTGGTCAGTCATTAAATCAATCAGATATTTGTAGAGTGCAGAACTGTCACTCCTTGGGGTATCTGGGGTGGGGTTGTGATGTCCCTGTCGAAGAGCCAGGTTATGAGTCTCTTCCTGAAGTCTGCAAGCGAGTGTGCAGTTCAGAGGGGAAGGGGCAAGTTGCTCCATGTCTTGGCAGTGATATAGGAGAAGAAGCGACCACCGCAGACACTGCAACAGATTCTGGGAGTGTGCGCGAGGGCCAGTGTAGGAGGAGCACAGGTGTCTGGCGGGTTGGTGGAGGCTTAGTCGATGGTTGATGTAGGCCACTCCTTTATCGTGTGAGGTTTCATAGAGATGTGAGATGAGCTTCAGCTGGCTGTCTTCTGAACAGGGAGCCAGAGGAGGTCTTTGAGGTGGGGGGAGATGCTGATGTATTTAGGGAGGTCCAGGACGAGTATGGCTGCTGCATTATGATTGATCTGTAGTCTGGAGATGAGTGGGGATTCCCGCATATAGTGCTTTGCCGTAGTCAAGGTGGTTGGTGATGATGGCCTGGGTGATGGCTTTCCTGGTGTTGATTGGGACCCATTTGAAGATTTTGCAAAGCATGTAGAGGGTGTGGAAGCTGGAGGAGGTGACTGCATTGATTTGTTACTTCAAGGCTAGTTCGCTGTTGAGGATGATGCTGAGTTTGCATGCGTGGTCCGTAGGTGTGGGGGTGGGTGTGGGTCTGACTTCAGCTGCCACCAGCTGTGGTCCCAGATGGATGTGTTTCATCCAAAGATCAGGAATTCTGTTCTGTCAAAGGGGAGTTTACTTTCATCCAGCCGGCAGTGTTGGTCATGGTGTTGACGATGTTTGCTCTGGTGGTGGAGGGGTCGTCTGTGGGCGAGAGAATGAGTTGGGTATCATCAGCGTGGAATATTATTTTGAGACCATAGGGATCTGAAAACATCTGCCAAGGGGTCATGAAGATGTTAAACAATGTGGACTAAGAATTGAGCCCTGGGGTACGCCACATGCGATGTTTTTAGGTGCTAAGGTGAAGGGAGGCAGCAGAATACTCTGAGTGCATCCTGTCAGGAAGGAGGTGATCCATTTGTGGGCGTCCCCTTGTATGCCAATGCTGTGGAGTCTGTTTACAAGGCTGTGGTCGGAGATGGTATTGAAATCTGAGGATAGGTATGAGAGGCTCATTGCAGAGGTCTCCCTGCGATCGAGGAGGGCTCCGATGTTGTCCTCGGCAGCGACAAGTGAGTTTCAGTGTTGTAGATGGTGTGGAATCCTCATTGGGAGAAGTTCAATAGGTTGTTTTCTTCCAGGAGGTTAGTGAGATTTTGATTGATGGCCTTCTCGAACACTTTTATTGTCAGGATAAGGGAAGAAGAGAGGGATGGGCCAGTAATTTTTTAGAATGCTGGGGAGTTTGCTGTTGACACAATCTGAGAGGGTGTCCCACAGTTCTTGGGAAGGATGGATGGTGCTTTCTGTGGCTGTGGGTTGGAGAATTCTTTGACTATTCTGAAGCGTTCCTTAGTGCGGTTGGCTGCTGAATCAGTATGAGCCTTGATGTTGGCTCTCTTGGCTTGCTTGATTTGTCGGTGATAGTTGCTGAGGGCTGCCTTGTGGATGCCTCTGTTGGATGGACTTCTGGTGGATCCCCATTGCCTCTCTAGTTTGTAGCAATTGCACTTGGTGGATCTAAGCTCCGGGGCGTACCAGTTGGTGTGTCATAAGGTACTGTTGGTTCTGGCTGGCTTCAGCAGGGCGACTGTCGGTACATATAGTGATCCAGGTGGAGACATTCCAGTCTGCCTGGTCACGGTTGGATGAGGCCTTGGGTAGATAGGTGCTGAGGGCCTGCATTCATTGTGGTTCAGTTACTTTGCCCCAGCTGCAGTATTTGGATCTGTGGTTCTTGGTGATGGAATGTTGGGCGTCAGCGATGGTGAAGTGGACGATGCCGTAGTCAGACCAGAAGAGTTCTGTGACTGAAATTGACTCTGTTGCTGGAAGTGAAGATGGGGTTGAGTGCGTCTCTGGCTTTGTACGTAGGTGCAGTGACCAGTTGGGTGAGGCCATTGTTTCTCATGCTCTCGAGGAGGGTGGTGGAGTTGGAGTCATTGGGGTAGTTGACGTGGTTGAGGTCTCCGAGTAGGATGTAGAGGTTGGAGTTGATGACTACTGCGATGATGATGTTGAGGATGGCACTGCAGAAGGCTGGTTGGGCTCCAGGAGGTCTGTTTATCAGGGTGCCTCGTATTGTTATCTTGCCGTTGGTTTGTAGCCAGAAACTGAGGTGTACCATGAAGGGGGCAGGGTCGGGTCATCATAGGTGGCGATGCATCGGATGAAGTTCTTGAAGACAATGGATATGCCCCGCTGTGTTTGTTGGTGCAGCGTTAGTGTATCATCTTGTAGGAGTTGGGTGTTGCGGTGGCGATGTCAGGGTTGGAGGAGGGGTTTAGCCGGGTCTAGGTAAAAAGACAATGTCGAGAGGAGGGAGGTGATGATGTCCCAGATTTCTGTGGTGTGCTTCCTGAGGGATCGAACATTGATCAGGATACAGTGGAGTGGTTCTGGGTTGTTTGTGGTATTCCGTGGGAGTGTGTCGATGGGTCCAGTGTGGGCTGGTGGTTCTGTGTTGCAGAAGAATCAGCAGAGTCGGCAGGTGAAGGATCCTTTGCTTGCTCAGGGGGACGAGGTGTAGCAGTTATTGTTATGGCTTCCAGGGTCAGGGCTCTGAGGTCCTCGGCGGTATAGCGGTGGGTGGCAGGAGGGCCAGGGTTCTTGGTGCTGGCCACGGTCCAGGCAAGGACGGGCACAGATTGGCTTGCCTTTGGCCCGTCCACTGAGTGTCCACCCTCATGGTCCCCATTAAGTAGGTCCTGGGGAGGGCAGGGCACGGTAGGCAGGGGGCAGCACATCAAGATCAGACAGAAAGGGAACAGCAGGAAAAAAGTGATGAAAACTGCCAGAGGTGCAGCGCAAAAGTGCATGATTACGGAAACACAAAATAGAGTGACCTATTGTGAAGCCCCTTCCCCTGCCCCCTTTGTCTGTTTCCATTCCCTACCCCTCCCTTCTTTTCCCTCTGCTCTGTTATCTATGTGCATGACCCTGTCCCCTCCTTATTACTTTCCATAGTCCATTGTGCTGCAATGCCATCCCACTTGCCCTGTGTGGTGTATTGTGCTGATGCAACTCCTGACACCTGCCCTGTAAGGTCAGTCTGGTGCCCCCTTTGTTATTCAAGTCCATGTCTCTATCCCATTCCTCCTGCCCTCAATGATCCAATTTACTATACTTGCCAACATTTTAAACTTAGAAAGAGAGAGATTGTGAAAAATAAACCTGGGGAATTGATATTCCCCATAGACTTTTATTGAAAAAAGGAGGTTTTAGATAGGAGACAGATCAAATAAAGCCCTTTTGGGCTTAAAACATCTGTAAACTCCATCCTGAATCGGGTCTGTTGGCATTTATGGGTGTACTGCCACTGCCTCTTCCTTCTGCCCTCAGTGATCTGTTATATTGACACATCCTCTCTTGTCTGTCCTGCATGGTTGGTTTGTTGCCCTTGCCCCCCTTTCTCCTGCCCTCCATGGCCTGTTGTGCTGCCACTGTCCCTCCTGCCTGTCCAACGTCAACTTGTTTTCTCTTCACCCTCCTCCCTGCCCTCAATTATCCAAGTCTGTGCTGCTGATCTCTGCCTCTCCACAGTATTCTAATGTGTCCTAGTCTCTAATTTCAACAGCACTAACCATAATTTCTATGACAAAATCAATTTAGATAGCTTAAGGTTTGCCACACCTTTGTCATAAGTAAAACTGTTAGTGCTCTAGTTGTTCTTTAGAACACTCTGGGAAGTTGCAGTAGGCTGCTCCTGTCGGAAGTACATGTTTTATTGCAAATGTCAGATTTCATTCTCATATGGATGAAAAAGATTGTGTGAGTTTACAGAAAATACTCTCTCATTTTAGCTTCTGGAGCACAGTCCATAACCTCAACAAAAGAATCATCATGAGAAAACAGTTTTCTCTCAAACACGGTTAACAAAATTCCACCAGGATAAAACCACCTTAGAACAAACCACAATTCTTAATATTAGTATGGTACCATCAACAAATCATTTATATTGTAACTAAAATTTTTTGTCATCCTTTATACATTCATCTTTTTGTGACCCTCCAAACCTGCCATTCACATCAGTCCATTTCAATAGAGTGCTATCATGTTTATTGGTCCCAAGATGGTTGCTAGCACTTCCTGGTTCAAGTGCTGACAGCCAATAAGATCTGACCATGTGATTTGTGCTTAAGCTCTGCCAAAGTGAAAAAGAGGGGGTAAAAAAAAAGTGTGTTTTCCATGTTAATTCCCATAGTCTCTTTAGATGTGCCTGCAGCCAGAACCACTACACCAAATTTGCCCAAACTGTAGCTTTAGTCTCCAGATCACCCTTTTTTATTTTGTGCAAATCAGTTCAGTAATTATCAAGATATTAAAGAGAAAGGAAACTTGTATATGGATCCAGGGAGATCTCTTGCTAGGATCTGATTGGCTGCCAACACTTCAAACAAGATGTGTTGCCAGCCATTTTGGGACTCCGTTGTTAATGCTTTGGCCCCCGGGTGGGCTAGGCTCCAGGGGCATTGTGAGGGTAAAAAAAAAGGAGGGGACACACAGGGCCCCATCCTAGGGCTTTTAGATGCTCCAGAGACTAACCACTGACCCAGGGCTTTGTATAACAAATATGCAGTGGGCCTAAAATGCAAGCTAAGATTGCCTTAGAAGCTACCAAATTCTTATCTTTTGTTTCTGGAACCAGATTTCTAAGGAGGGGGTCCTTTGTAAAAGAGGAATTGTGACATTCTAGTAGATGCATTATCAGAATTTATGGCATCATACCGCCTACCAGAGGTGGTGTCTTTTATGGCTTTGGAAATGTTCCTGTGTCTTATAAATCTACTTGTAATTATGATACTGAAGGTTTCCTTTTCAGCATATGTTTCCTTAAATTAGTAGAGCAAGTATAGGTAAACAACTGTTGAAAAAATTGTAATGATTGCAATGCACAATGTTGTTCAATTACAGTGACATAGTGTGCAGTTCTGTTTTTTGTACAAACTATATGATTATTTCCTCGCTGTTCAAGGATGTTTCTTGAGACCGTACATTATTTATGGGGTTTAAGTATAGAACTTGAGAGCAATGAAAAAGGGAACATGAATTGCTTATTTTTATTATACCACTGCAGTACAGCATGAGAAATGTGTAGTGATTTGTTTGTATTATGACGTTATACATTGATGACATTTTAAGTTTAATTTGTAATGTAATAAATTGAAAAAAATAATTTGTATTTGTTTTTTCTTTTTATACAGATCAATGCACCATCATATTGGAGTAATGCTGCTTATAAATTAGTTATTTCAGTGTTGTTCTATAACATTACTTTGTCAGAATGTTCCAGACAAAAAAAAAAAAACATATACCCACTTACAAAATTAGATGTACACTTCTAGTCCCACGCAACCACTCACAAACCTACTAACACACTGATACAGCCATTCATACACCCAGTCACACACTGATACAACAACTCTCTCATCCAGCTACACACTGATAAGGACAGTTACAGACTCAGCCGCACTGATACAGACACTCACAAACCCAGCTGCACACTGATACAGCCACTTACACACATACACAGCCACACACACCAATACAGCGACTCACACACCCAGCCACACACTCATACATACACATACACACCCATTTACAAATAGATAAATACACTGACACACCCACTGACGCACTGATACAGCCACTCACACACCAGGCCACTCACCGGTACATCCACTCATATAGAGACTAATACACCAATACAAGCACTCACACACTCATTCATACACTGATACATCCACCCACACACCCAGGCACACAGCAATATAGCCATTCAGACACCCAGGTATACACTAATACAACCACTGTCACACCCAAGCACAGACTAAGCCACTCACACACCCACTCACACACTGATAGTCACTCACACACTAAGCTACACACTGATTCAGTCACTCAAACACTCAGGCACACATTGATACAGCCACAGATACAGTCAGCTATACATCGGTACAGCCACATACTGATACAGACACTCACTCAACCTGATACACATTCACACACCCAGTCAAACACAGAATATCCACTCACACACCTAGCCAGGTACCAATACAGTGACTCACACACACACTTACACACTGATACAACCACTGAGATACCCAGCCACACACTGATACAGCCACTCACACACAGAGTGACATTTCCAAAGAGACACACTTACAGAAGCATTGATGCAATCATACAGCCACTGACATACTCACTGATACATACATACATACAGTTACTTGCACATTTATTTCCATTTTAGTATTATAGATCACATTGCAAAATATTTGCTACTGTCTTCTTCAATAATTTATAAGGTCATTACCCTTGGTGAATATTAAAGTAGTATTATGTATTATTTTAATTTTGTTATGCAGGGTGTATCACCTTCACATATACTAGAACTCACTAACTTTCAAACAGACTAATGTACAAAAAAACAGTGAAGTTAGCTCTTTCTTTGAGCAGATGGAATGGTTCTAAAAAAAACATTTTTGTAGAACGATTTTCTAACAGTTTTATATTTTTGGGGAACAAAAAGTAAACAAGTTAGTAAAAGGGGTAAGGGAAGGGAACTGAGAAGAAGCAAATGTCTTCAGTCTCTAAAAAACTTGTTTTACCAATAACTTTGGCGTATCTTGACGAATCTTCACAACATTTTCATAATTTATACTTTGGTCAGATCAACTGCTGTGTTGAAAGTTTCTGGGTTGATCAATCAAGCGGGACCTGAGAAAAAGGGGGGTCCCAAAACACATTTTCCCCATTTTACGTCAAGGGGATTTTTCAATTTTGTTTTACACAACTACAGCCTGAACCGCTGAACAGAATTACACCAAATATGGTAGACAGCTAGGTCTTGGTCCAAAAAGCACACTTTTAGTGATTTGGTGTAAATCCCTTCAGTAGTTTTGGAGTTTAAAAAATATAGATATATAGGGATGCAGATACGCCACGGATCCAACTGTCTCTGTGATAATCTCTGACTGGCTGCCAAAACTTCAAGCAGGAAGTGATGGCAGCCATCTTGGTACTTGGCTTCAGCCGAGTCACAGAGAAAAAAGCAAAAACAAAAAAGAAAAGGGGCCAGGGTAGAGACACCCTGACTCATAAGCTCTGGTGCTGCCAGGGCTAAAAAGCATTTTTTTTAAAAACATTGGAAAAATCAGAAGATGCAGATCCATGGGTTTTTCTAACAAAAGGTAGTTTTCCATCCTTTTCTTTTAATAAGCCCCTGGGTAGGCCAGGTCCCAGGGGCAATGGGGGTTTTAATAAAGGTGGAGGTGCACAGGGCCCCCCTCCCAGGGCTTCTATTAGTCCTGGGGGCTGCCACCTCCCTGAAGCAATCAGAATGAAAAATGCCAGCGGCAGCATGGTCCCCACACCCCAGGGACCACCAACTCCCTGGGGCAAAAGAATAGTTTCATGGAGTCCCCAGGGGCTGCCTCCTCCACTGGGCTTCAAAGTAAAATTAGTGAGGGGGCTGTGTGCCCCTCCTGCAGCCCCAGGGACTGCCACCTCCCCGGGTCTTTAAACATAATTGAGGGGGAGCCGCACTGCCCCCCACACATCACTAGGGACCGCCACATCCCGAGGGTTTTAAACATAATTAATGGGGGGCTTCATGCCCCCCGCAGCCTCAGGGACCACCTCCTCCCTGGGATTGAAATTAAAATAGGAATGGGGTCCATCATGGAACCCCAGACCCAGGGACTACCACCTCCCCAGGGCTAGTTTACATTGGAGGGGGCCTTGCGGCCCCTCTCAAGGGGCCAATGATGACCTTAGGGACCTCCACCCCACAGGGCTGGCTTCTGCTATGTCCTGGGGTGCCCATTCCCAGGACCTAGCTATTTGCAAACAAACTCTGCTTTCTGCAAGCAGGAGCTGTTAAACAGCTCCTGCTTGCAGAAAGCAGAGTTTTCATCTTTTCCCTGCATGCAAATTAGTGTGCAAGGAAACAGATAAGAACATTGCTCCCATAAGCAGGGAGCTGCTATTTAAAGGCAGCTCCCTGCTTATGGGAGTAATGCTGGCTCCCCGCTTCCTACGGGAGCAGCTATTAAGCCCTCAAGCAGGGGCCTTGAGGCTCCCACCATGGTCCTGTCTCTCTCTCTTTGCATCCACTCACAGACCCACTCAGACACTGACGCACCCATTCACGGACCCATTCAGACCATCACACATTCACTCAGAGACCCACTCAGACCCTCACGCAGCCACTCATAGACCCACTCAGACCATCAATCACAGACAAACTCAGACACTCACATACCAACTCACAGACCCACCCATTCACGGATCCGTTCAGACCATAGCACATTCACTCACAGCCCCACTCAGACACTCATGCACCCACTCACAGACCCACTCAGACCCTCACGCAATTCACCTTTTAGTTGTTTCTTGTACCTATAACTCGCGCCCTCGCCATGCACTGCCAATTACCCCAGACAATACGGCACTCATGACACCTTTTATAACATCATTGATAATATCACTGTAACATTTGTTGTCAAATTATTCACACAAAAGCGATGCATGGCGGGGGAGCGAGCTATAGTTACCTAAGGGCATGAGTTATAGTTACTTGAAATAATTCCAACTATAACTGGTGAATTTCAAAGGTTCTGAATGAGTAAATTCAGAACTATAACATTCCTGTAACCATTGTTTTTTAAGTACATACAGGGTCTTAATGTGGCAGTCAGACCACTAGAGTAGAGGCAGTCCTGACCGACACAGCAGGGCTGGCGGTCTGAAGAATGCTAGCCTTGTAATGAGTCCCTAAGTGTGGTGTCACAGTGGATGGTGAGGCAAACAAAGAGACGGCCACGGCAGGTAAGTTAGCTGGATTGAACGGTGTTCCTCTGGCGACCTTCCTCTTTATTGGTTGTGCAACGTCACAGCAGGTGAATCTAATAACAAGAAGCTTTTTTATCTTTCAGATCAAATCCCCCCACCTTTTCATAGCACCACCCTACTGCTGCACATGTGCCATGCGACACTACACATTTCAGAGGAGCACTTTGTGAATGATGTTGCGTGTCCTAAATGTAATGGAGGCAAAAGGTGAGGGCATTGGATTTGGCCAGCCATATTTCAATACGCGGATTCATTTTCCAATGTATACTTTAATTTGGGGTAATATGAGCGTGCTCTTGGCTGTATATGGAAAGAGTTATGTAAATCATGTTTTGATAAAATACAAATAGAATAAGAAAAGCTTTCCAATGCACCCACACTTAGAAGTTTGTTTTAGCTCACTTAGTTCTGTATCCAGCAACTTTATTATTAATCGAAAAGTGTTTTGAATTCTCCATCTGGGAACTGCATGTCTAACCTGCATTTCAAATGTACTGGTTTTTTAATGTGGTTAAGCATTTAGTTTATTTTAAAATTCTGTTTATTTCTCCGAGTGTGGTCCTGTTTATCTTCAACTGAAATGATAGAGTCCTGTACAAACATGAACATTCCACTCCTCAATTTGCCATTTTTGGTATACTGTGCAGGCACCATGCACATATAATCTAAAACACTCTGTCAGAACAGTTTGTCTCAACGTAACTTATACAAGACATATGTTTTATTGTTTCATTCTCCCACAATGGCAGCGAAGTCCACAATTCTAACCAGGACAGTGCTTTAAATCGACTATGGCAGGTCTCGTTTATTTTTCTAGTCACATGCATCAAACTAGAGCTGAACTAAAAATATTTATTACTCACCAAAACTTTGTTCTGATTGTGGAACTACCATCACGATTACTACTAACAATATAGCAATTTCTTTTTATTTCGCCATGAACTA
Source organism: Pleurodeles waltl (assembly GCF_031143425.1). NCBI lineage: Eukaryota > Metazoa > Chordata > Amphibia > Caudata > Salamandridae > Pleurodeles > Pleurodeles waltl. Next base: position 1,346,663,940 of record NC_090447.1, on the reverse strand, counting down.
TATACCCATCAAAACCATTATTTTTAAGACTATCTTGAAGTCTTTATTAGGCATTTGGAACAGATTCGCAAAAGGGCTGCTGAGGAACATTTGCTCCTGTAGTTGTCCTGTAGTTGATAACATGTTTGGAGTAAATTTACAACTTAATTTGGATTCACAAACAATTTCAGTGGAAGTAAAACAAATCTGAGCTGGGTGCACACTCCCCGGAGTACTAAAATGCTAAAATTATTCTGCATATGCTAATGTAGGAAGTCTTCCTACCTGCATGCGCTAATGCACTCTATGAGTGCAAGCTCGAGTACATGCTAGTGGGAAAACAACCTTAAGAGCCTTAAGATCAGAATAATTCTGACATTAGTGTCTGACCACCCGAATGGAAGAGCCCACTCCTAATTCTTCAGAACAGAAAGTGCAATTCATGGGAGCCTTTCCAGGAGAATCTCTCCGTTAGTGCACAAATTGGGATTTAGTGGTTCCGCTGTACTTCTGCATATTGTGCCTCATAAGAAAACCTTTCCCTGACACGATCTGAAAGATCATCATGTGACGCTGTTGTCTACCAGTGTACTTTCAAGTGTGAGTTACCGCCATAGCATCTATTCATGCTTGCAGGCACACTCCATTGCAACGCTGCAGGGAATTCAAATTTGTGCTCTAAAAGTCATCATGCAGCTGCATAAATATGATATGTCTCCAGTGCTGAGCACTGCCTGAGATAGCTGGAAGTCGGTCACAGAGTTACGTTTAAATGACTTTGTATACTGCATACATATTTTTATTGGATTTAACCCAACAGTCTATTTGAAACCCTCATACAATGTATCCTCAGCAGATCTTTGGGCTCAGAGTCAGCTGTTTCTCTCAATTGCATTAGTTCAACAGGTGTGGTTTGGTGAGGGGTCTTGTCTTTAGATACTAGGGTGGAAAGATTTAAGGGTATATTTACTAAGATTTTATGACTTGTTTGCATTACAAATGTGATGTAAACTGACACAAAATATTTTTGGACAAAGCTTGTTTTGGGGGAAAGGGATTTCTTAATTGTAGGCATTCTACACCTGACCAATCATGCCACAACATAAAATGCTCTTAGAAGGGTCTGCCACTTTTGTTAATCCTTTCTTTTTTAATTGAGACTGGCACCCCACTGCAGCTTCCCAAGAATCTTCCTGGAGCTGGGAAGAAACATCTGATAAACATGACTCTACCTGACTGCTAAAAGAAAGAAGACCCAGGAACAGCTAACTCTTGCTGGCCATTAGGGTTTGAAATTGTGCTCCAAAAGTTAAGCGGTTGGGCTCCTTTTGTCTCCATAGGGCCAAACATGGCATAAGAACTCACTGAGTCCAAGAAGGCCCAGCTCACCATTGTGGACTGGACCTGGTGCTGAGAAGCGTTCCTTGAGGAGCGACTAGGATTAGCTTTTTTAGCAGAACATACATTTTGAGACCTGAGCCTGATTTAGAGATTGGTGGATGGGTTACTCTGTCACAACAGTGATGGACATCCCATCACCAAAATCTAAATCCCATAGCACATAATGGGATTTAGATTCTGGTGAATGGGATATCTGTCACTGTTGTGATGGAGTAACCTATCCGCCAATATCTAAATCAAGCCATTAGTCATTTCTTCCCACCTCCAGAGGACAAGTAAAATGTGATAAGGCTTCCTCATGGAGGACACATCCTCTTCAGGCATAACATCCAGGTTCATCATGGTCAGAGCTTCTTGCCACTGTTAGGAGTCTAATGATGTTGATACCCAATGAAAATTGACCAGACAATCCATGATACAGTGTACATCAATACTAGAAAACAAGTAAACATCATTGATTGTTTCAACAAACGGAAGTGGGCCAAATCTGAAAAGAAAATATATTGTCTACTTCAGCTAATACTGGCTCTGCACATGCCTTGCTTATCATCTGCAATAAATTTGGGAACTTTGTTAGACACAAGGGACTCTAAGAAGGTCTAATATAAATAAGTGAACAAAAAAGCTGAGACAATTACGTTTCTAGCTTCTTGTGGAGATGTGCCAGAAAAGCCAATGTTCAAGGAAATAAGTAGTTTTTCAGTCAATTACTTCATCAAGCAAGGAGATGAGCCAATGTTCATCAAAACAAATCCAGAAGATGACACTAAGCTCAGAAATTTAGACTGGCAAAAATGATCTCTAAATAAACATTTTCTTCTTGAAGACAGCTGCTTTTTATTCGAAAAAGGAAGAAATTAGAAGGGTAAAACCTGAAATTCAGGTGTAGCAATGTCCAGGATAGATTTATGTGTATTCCAAGAACATAAGTCTCCAAAACTAGAGTCCTTTTATTGATTATGGTGTACCTCAGTACTCCCAAACTAATAAAACCCCTGTCTATTAAACGATTGTAGCAATTTAAACCTGAGCTCAAGCATTTGTAGCTGTGACACAGACAGGCTTAACATAGGGAATCATATAAAGCTTTTAGAAATACTAAAATGGTTAAAAAGTCCATCACATAACACAAATAAAATCCCACTCTGATTAGCTAAGAAGAGTGAATAATTTAATGCAAAAAATGCACCAAAATAACAATCTAGTTTGATTGTTAATTTGCATGTTACTGTGTTTTTTTTTTTTTAGTTTTTATCTTGGTTGATTTTAGACAATCTTCTTCCTGTTTTACTTGTGGTACACAGGGCCATGGGGTGACACCTCTGACTTCCTGGTCAGCATCTGTTGCCCTCCTCTGTGCAGCTCCATCTGTTGTGCTGCTGCTGCCTCTGCCTCAAGCGAACTGAGAGCCTGCCTGACTCTCAGTTTGAGGCTCACCTCCACCTGAAGGCTGCCACCTGTGCCTCATCCCTGGTGGCATAATGGCCATCTGCATGTAAGTATATTTTGTCTCTCTTTACTCTTGCTTCTACTTCTGTTTTTCACTTCTGTGTATGTTCTGTCTTTTATTCCTCTTGAGTCTCTTTCCTTCTTGTCTCTATCTCCCTCCCTTCACTCTCCCTGCATTTTCCCAGTGCCACTTCTGCCCCTGCAGCCCCACCCTCTCGTTTCCTGTGAAGTGCTTTCTTGCCCTCCCGCCTCCCAGCTGACCGGACCTACCCCTTCTTAATGACGTCCGCGTGCACCGGGCGCACCGCTGGCATTCTAAAGGCACACCAAAGGGAAGCCTGTCTGTGCCTGGACCACCCCCAGCGCAATGGACCCTGGTCCTCACTCCAGCTGCTGGTTCAACTCCAACTCACTACGTGCCCTCAACACAGGAAGATCTTCAGCCTGCCACCTAGCCGACCCGAAGGACACTCATAGACTTTTTTCATGATGCGCATGCTCCTGCAACCTCCAACGACCACCACACGATCCCATACAAAGCACGAATGACCACCTCAGGTGCTTACCCTTTAACACACACTCCCTCGTCAAGCACGCAGTAGGAGTCTGGGACCTCCTCACCTCAACCGCCCTTGATGTTGCCTTCTTCACAGAGACATGGATCACCCCACCTTAACCCCAGACATCGTCACTGCCATCCCAGACAACTACAAAATCATCCAGAAGGACAGAGCCAACAGGCCTGGAGGAGGCATTGCCATTGTCTGCAAGAGCACCCACTGCTTGACAACCACCAATGAGTCACAGTCTCAGCCAATCCATGAACACCTACACTTCCAGATTCAGACCAACCCCAACTCCTCCCTCCATGGCACACTCATCTACAGTCCACCCGGACCCTGACCTCAATTCTGCAAAGACATCGCTGACCTCATCCTCCAAGCACTCAACTCCTCTGAATACATCCCACTCAGTGACCTCAACTTCCACCTTGATATCCATGATGACCCCAACACCACAAACCTCTTGGACAACCTTGCAACACTCAGCCTCAAACAACTTGTCAATGTCCCCACCGCAGAGCTGGACACCTCTTCAACCTAATCTTCTCAGCAAGGAACAACATCAACATCTCTCACACCTCTGAACACCACTGGACAGACTGCAAATGGGTCCACTTTATGTTCATGAAGAAAACTGCATGCAACTATACCCGTGGCATTCCCAGCAGATGCTGGGGCAAAGTTACAGAAGTGCAACTTACCAACGCTCTCAGCCACTCCCCCCTACCGGATGCAGCAGACGCTAATGAAGCTGCATGTGATCTACACTGCTGGCTATCGGAATCTGCCAGCAGTGTAGCCCCCCTCAGGAAACCAGCTGGAAACTGACATAGCAAAACACTTTAATGGTTCACAACAGACCTACAAGACTCCAAACGCTACTGCAGATGACTGGAACGGAAATGGAGGAACAGCAAATCAACCTAAGACCATATAGCCTCCAAGAACGCAGTCACCATGCACCACCAGAACATCAGAGGCGCCAAAAAAGCCGCCATTCAAGAACGCCTCCGCTCACAACAGCAAAGAGCTCTTCGCCACCATCATGAACCCCGGGACAAACATCTCATCCATCCCTCCCTACCAAGACCTCTCCAACGACTTACTCACCTTCTGACACCAAAAATTCAGGAGATTTATGAAGGCTTCAAGAACAAAAACCCTCCTGCACTGCTCACAAATACCACCACAGACCCAGCACCACACCAGATCCTGAACTCCTGGACCCCCATCACCAAAGAGGACACTCAAAGACTCATGAACTCCATCTCTTCGGGCGCACTCTTGGATCTCTGCCCTCATCACATCTTCAACCTGGCTAGTGCCACCATAGCACCTGAGCTCGCTGAACTATCAACCAATCCTTTGAGACCACCCGCCACCTTCGTATCAGATTGTAAGCACGTCGAGATCAACTCACTACTCAAGAAACCCATTGCTGACCAAATGGAGCTGAAGAACTACAGACCCATATCTCCACTCCCTTTCCCAGCCAAAGCAGCGGAAAAGTTCATGAACCAGCAACTCACTGAATTCCTCAAGACACACCAAATCCTAGACCCCTCCCAATCCGGATTTTGGAGCAACCACAGCACTGAAACAGCAAGGCTAGCAGCCACCGACGTCATACATGCCATACTAGACCACAGAGGCATGGCCGCACTCATCCTCCTCGACCTCTCTGCTGCATTCGGCGGGACAGACAAGCAGCGCAGCGGTCACCGCCAACAGACTGGCGGCAGACAATGTACCGCCCACCCTATCACAACTCACCAATCCGCCACCTTTTCCGGGGCGGGAGCCCCGCCGATAAAAACACGGCGGAAACAGACTACGAACGGGAAAACGCTCACCTCTACACACTCCACGAGGAATCTAGACAGCATGGAACCGGAACTACACATCGTCCCAGCCATTGTCTTCCTGCTCCTCTACCAGGAGCACGAACGCCGGCGCAGACGACAACGGTGAGTACTGCACCTACGACACAGGGGAGGGGGGAGGCAAAAAATTACGGGGACACACATGCGCCACACACCCACCCCCACCCTCACCCACTACAACACACACATCAATGCAGAGCAACAAGTCAGAGTGACACCCCCCCAAACCCCCTAGAAGAATGCAAAGACAAAAAGAAATGATCATTAAAAATTAAGTATATTATAGCATAATTGAAGTTAAGTGAAATGTGAAATATATAAAGAAAATATATTACATCATGAACAATATATACATAGGTCAAAAGTCCGGCCCATATTGGCTATCATCCATTGTTCGTGGGCCCATGGGCCTAAACACATGGGCAAAGCCCACACACGAGACCCGATTCCATTGGAGAGAACACTGCAGGGGCATCAGATAGTAAAACTACAGGCACCTCAGGGGGAAGGGAAGGGGGGGCACCTCAGCCTGTTGAGTCCACGACGCCAGATCCACGAGGGGCCTCCATGCCCACTGTACCATCCTGGGGAGTGCAAAGCCACAGTCTCACAAGTCTCTACAGTGGGTGGGTTGCCCACTGTAACATCCTGTGGAGTGAAAAGCCACAGTCCATCAAGTGGATTACAGACTCCACTGGTTCTGGAGGAGGCATGGTGCCCAGAGTGCTTCGTGAAGCCCTGGCCGACACAGATCCGGCCCTGCCAATGGGCCAGCGGTGCTTGAGATGAAGTGCCCAGCGGAGCGGTGCTTGACAGGAAGGGCCCAGCGGAGCGGTGCTTGAGATGAAGGGCCCAGCGGAGCGGTGCTTGACAGGAAGTGCCCAGCGGAGCGGTGCAGAGACGGCGGTGCCCAGCGGAGCGGTGCTTGAGTTGAAGGGCCCAGCGGAGCGGTGCTTGACAGGAAGGGCCCAGCGGAGCGGTGCTTGAGATGAAGGGCTCAGCGGAGCGGTGCTTGACAGGAAGTGCCCAGCGGAGCGGTGCAGAGACGGCGGTGCCCAGCGGAGCGGTGCTTGAGTTGAAGGGCCCAGCGGAGCGGTGCTTGAGATGAAGGGCCCAGCGGAGCGGTGCTTGAGATGAAGGGCCCGGCGGAGCGGTGCTTGACAGGAAGGGCCCTGTTCAGCGGTGCTTGTCACGGCGGGGCCCTGTTCAGCAGTGCTTGTCACGGCGGGGCCCTGTTCAGCGGTGCTTGTCACGGCGGGGCCCTGTTCGGCGGTGCTTGACATGTGTTCCCAGGGAACCAGATCGGGCCAATATTTTCCGCTTAGTCGCCATCCGACCTTTCGCTTGCGGGGCCCTCCTGTGCTGGAGTCCTGGGCCCGTGGGTGTCCTCCTTCACACCCGAAATGGGGCTGGTAGGGCCCTCCGTGGCAGCTCGCCGGCTGCCGGATTTGTCCGCCCTGCTGCCATTGCCCTCCTTTGCCGATTCTCTGGGGCCCTTGCCTCCCTTTGTGGATGTGCCAGTTGACGGTGGCAGGGTAGTGCCTTTGGGGGCTGCAGTCTCTGGCCTCTCGCACCGGCCCTTCCCTTTTTTAGTTTTTTTCCCAGGGGGTGGGCTGGCTGTCCCCTTGCTGCTGGCCGATGTTGCTGCCCTAGAAGCTGGTGGACTCCAATAGCCCTGGACTATGGTCCTTGTAGGTGCAGGGCTTGTGGTGGCTGAGGTGCTGTTTGGACTCTTACGAGATGGAGGGGGTGGGTCAGGTGAGGCAAAGAGGTTAATTTTGGAGAGGAAAAACTTTTTAGGAGCAGTGGGAAGGGTAGGTGCAGTGGGTATGGGAGTGGAGGAAGAGGATGTGGTTGTAGGAGAGTCAAGTGTGGTGTCTTTGGGTGCAGGTGCTTGTGACGGAGGCTGTCGTGAGGTGGATGGCTGTTGGGTGGGTGGCTGCCTGCGTTTGTGTGGTTTGGAAGAGGGGGTGACAGACACACTGGGAGAGGACACAGGGGACGTGTAAATGGCAGTGGGGGTGGTGACTGCACGTGTGCGGAGTGTTCTGGTGGGTGTGCTGGTGATGGACGTACTGGCTGATGGTGGTGTGCATGCAGGTGTGAGTGGAGACGTCACAGGGAGGGAGGAGGGAGACGAGGAGGAGGGGGACACAGAGGAGGCAGTGGCTGTTGGCATGTCTGCATGTGGATGTTGCTTGTGTGAATGCTTGTGTGATCTGTGATGCTTATGTCTGGATGAGCTGCACTTGGGTGTTGATGTGTGTGCAGGCTGGTCTGTAGGTGTGGCTGGGATAGGCAGAGGAACAGGGGAGTGGGACTGGGATGAGGAAATTGGAGGGGGGAGGCAGGAGACAGGGACAATGGCTGCCGTCAGTGCTGAGGCCAGAGCGTTGAACGATCGCTGATGGGCAGCCTGACCCGAATGAATGCCCTCCAGGTATGCATTGCTCCGGTGCACCTCCCTTTCTACACCCTGGATGGCATTCAAAAGGGTAGACTGCCCAACAATGAGCGTCTGGAGGAGGTCAATGATCTCCTCACTGAGGGCAGCAGGGGTAACTGGGGCAGGGCCTGAGGTGCCTGGGCCGAAGGAGATGCCCGCCTTCCTGGCCGAGCGGGCACGGGGCGAACGCTGAGGGGCTGCTGGGAGGGCAGAGCTGGCGCGCTGGGTGGCGGCTGTACCTGTTGTTGCGGTGAGCACGGATGTTGCCGCCACCACAAGGGAGCTCCCTTCCGAGGACGTGTCTGTGTCGCTGACGTCTCCACGGGTCCCCGTTGTGGAGCTCCCCTCGCCCTCCGTCTCACTGGTGAACTCGGAGTCAGTTGCATGGCCCTCCGGGGCCATGTGAGATGCAGCTCCCTCGTGCTCCGATGCCACTTCTCCTCCGCCTGATGATGCTAATGCACACATGAACAGGAAGACCAAAAAAAAAGGGGGGGGGAGAAAGAATGACATGTTGAGTGCATGCGTTGGCGACACCGTTGGCGGAGAGGACAGACACAGAAGCCCCATGCACTACGCCGCGCACTCGGTGTACACTACTCAATTATTGTGACTTGGCCTACAAGCCTATGGATGACAACTGCACACATAGGTGCCCCAGGGCCATGGATAGCTGTACTTAGCACCCTACAGAGGTGGGGGGCGGGGGCACAGGGCCATGCCTTACGGAGGGGCCTAGCCTACAGAAATCGCCCTGGCCTAGAGATACCCACAGCCCTCCACCCCCACCCAGACACCTCCACTGTGCGCTAATATAGCAGAATGTGCTGGTACTCACCCCCTTGTGTCTGCTGTGATGTCCTCACGCGCCCATCCAAATCGGGGTAGGCCACCGCCAGGATCCGGGACATCAGGGGGGTCAATTGCCGTGTGGCACCCCTCCTAGGTTGGGAGGCCATCCCCAGCAGAGCCTCTGCGGTCTTTCTGCTCCCGTGGCGGATGTCCTCCCACCTCTTTCGGCAGTGGGTGCCCCGTCTGTTGTGGACCCCCAGGGTCCGGACGTCCTTGGCGATGGCACGCCAAATGTCGATCTTCTGATGGGCGCTGACCTATGTGACATGGACAGGGTGGGCAAATAAATATCATCATTTTCTGCATGGTCGATGTGAGCGGCCCACCCTCCCCACCCTTGCCATATGGCACATGCTCTCATCTGTCGTGCGATGCATGCCTCATTCGCTCCCCTCCCCACCATCTTTCATCCACCCCACTCAACCCAGGCATTGCCCACAAAGCATGGTCCCAGTGTACTTACCTGTTGGTCTGGAGGACCGTAGAGTAGCGCATACTGGGGGAGGACCCCATCAACAAGTTTCTCCAATCCCTCAGATGTGAAGGCAGGGGCCCTTTCCCCAGTCGCAGCAGCCATTCTCTCTTCCAGACCTAGGTCACAGCAGCACTTGCAGTATAGGTCCTCTCCTGTGGATGATCAGGCCTCGAGTGATTAAGCAGATAGGAAATGGCGGTCACGCCCGCGGCGGTGCGTACCGCGACCGCCGGCGCACATCGTCATTGGCTCCTGAGACCCATAGGGTTCAATGTTAACCAATGCTGCTTTGCGCCGTGGTGTGCCACGCCAGCGCATTGACCTCACATCCCATTGTCACACTTCACAGGTCAGGCAGCCGCCATTTCAAGGGCCCACATGGCTTAATATTTACTGCGTCACACAGGCCTTGCATTGCCACTCATACATGCCATTCAATGCATAGCGAATCGTGTTCTGTGCAAGCTGTGGTTACGTACCTGTGGGTTGCTTGACTCTGTGCTCCATGTTGTCCTTCCTAGGCACCGTCCGCTGGGACTTGCGAGGAGATGGAGGAATGTTCCCGTGTACAGACCGCTGGTGGACCTGTCAACAATGGAAGAAAGACATGTCATACTGACATACAGACTTGAGCGAGCCACTATACAGGAACTGTGTGCCCAGCTGGAGCCAGACCTGATGTCCCCCATTCGCCAACCCACAGGGATTCCCCCTCTGGTGCAGGTTCTGTCAGTACTCCATTTTTTGGCAAGTGGATCATTCCAAACAACAGTGGCCATATCATCAGGGATGTCTCAGCCTATGTTTTCTAAGGTTTTGTCCAGAGTGTTGTCTGCCCTCATGAAATACATGCGGAGCTACATTGTTTTCCCTGAAGTGGGCGATTTGGCTACAGTGAAGGGTGATTTCTATGCCCTTGGACATATCCCCAACATCATTGGTGCCATTGATGGGACCCAGGTGGCTTTGGTTCCCCCCAGTGAAAGTGAGCAGGTGTACAGGAACCAAAAAAGTTATCATTCGATGAATGTCCAGGTGGTGTGTTTGGCTGACCAGTACATCTCCCATGTAAATGCCAAGTTCCCTGGGTCAGTGCATGACGAGTACATCATGCGAAATAGCAGCATCCCTTATGTGATGGAACAGCTACAGAGACACCGTGTGTGGCTAATTGGTGTCTCTGGTTACCCCAACCTGTCGTGGCTACTGACCCCAGTGAGGAATCCCAGGACAAGGGCAGAGGAACGGTACAATGAGGCCCATGGGCGTACTAGGAGGGTGATCGAGCGGACCTTCGGCCTCCTGAAGGCCAGGTTCCGCTGCCTGCATATGACAGGTGGATCCCTAATGTACTCACCGAAGAAGGCGTGCCATATCATCGTGGCCTGCTGTATGCTTCACAACCTGGCTTTGCGACGCCAGGTGCCTTTCCTGCTGGAGGATGGTCCAAATGGTGGTTTTGTAGCAGCTGTGGAGCCTGTGGAGAGTGAAGAGGAGGAGGACGACGGGGACGACACAGACAACAGGGACACAGTGATACAACAGTATTTTCAGTAGCACACAGGTACGAATCAACCCCGCCATTTTACATTTACTTAAAGTCTCCTGCCTCTCTACTGTATGTGTTTCCCCCCAGTTCCTGTTAACTGAGTTGTGACTTTCCCTTCCGTTTTCAGAGCTGTGGGCCCCACTGTGTGACCTCTGCTTTGTTTGCCCATGGACTACAGCTGTGTGACAGTGGTATGTTGTCATCACAAGGTAACCGAACATTTTGGCACCGTTATGTCTAATACATTTGTTCAAAATACAAGCAGACTCCAGATTTTTTAAGTGCAATAAGTGATTTTATTAAATGCAAAATTTAGGGACATGATTGTAAAACGGTGATGGGTGATGGTGGAGTGATGTCCATGGCAGAGTCCAGTTTTCAGTCTCACAGGTGCATTGTCCATATGCCTGTGGAAGGATGGAGCAGGGGCAGTTTAAGTTTGGACAGGGTGACAATGTGGGACAGTGGGATGACATCAGGGGGTATCGTTTGCTGGCGAGGGTCTTGGCATCCTACTCTGTCTTCTTCTGAGATCTCAGGTACCGCTTGCGGGGTGGTTCTTCTTCTGCAGGAGGTGGGGTTCTGGTGGCCTGTCGTTGTGTGGGGGCCTCCTGTCCACTAGCGCCGGCGGAGGTGGTAGCCTGGTCTGGGTCCATGCTAGTGACAGGGGCCCTTTGTGGTGCCACATGGTCCCGCAATGTGGTGACTATCTGGTTAAGGGCCACGACGATGGTCCCCATTGCGGAACTAATGTTTCTCAGTTCCTCTCTGAACCCCATGTACTGTTCCTCCTGCAGTACCTGGATCTCCTGGAACCTGGCCAGTACCGTAGCCATCGTCTCCTGGGAGCGGTGGTATGCTCCCATGATGGAGGAGAGGGCCTCTTGGAGAGTCGGTTCCCTGGGCCTGTCCCCCCCCTGTCGGACAGCAGCCCTCCCAGTTCCCCTGTTTCCCTGGGCCTCTGTCCCCTGGACCATGTGCCCACTACCACTGCCCCCAGGTCCCTGTTGTTGTTGGGGTGGTGGGTCAACCTGGGTGCCCTGTAGTGGTGGACACACCGCTGATTGATGTGTCCTGGAGACAGAGGCATGGGCCCGCTGGGTGGGAGCTGTGCTGGTGTTTCCAGAGGGGGTTAGGTCTGCTGTAGCCTGTGGCTGTCTGTGGGAAACCGACTGTCCCGAAGTCCCCGATGGGCCGGGCTGGTCATCTGCGTCCAGGGAGACAGAGCTGCTGTCATCACTGGGGGCCTCTTCTGGGGGTCGGATGGACATCTCTGGACCCTCCTGGGCGGTGTGGTGGCGTTCGGGTCCTGCAGGGGTATAAGAGTATGGTTATTGATTCTGTGTGTGCCATTTCGTGTAATGGGTGGGTGGCAGTGTACCCCAGTGCTGGCATTCCCTTGTGGGGGCTTTTGTGACGGTGGCTTGTGTGGGAGATGGGTATGTGCAGTGGGCATGCTTTGGTGATGGGTGTCCATGCTTTGTGGACGCATGCAGGGCTAGGTTTTGGGATGGGTGGGTTGTGATGGTGAGCCATTTGCAAGGAGTTGGTGTGATGGGGGTGGGGGTGAGGGTGGGGGTATGATTTGGCATGCAGGTGGGGTGGGGGGAATGAAGTAGTGAAGATTTGACTTACCAGAGTCCATTCCTCCGCCTACTCCTGCGAGGCCCTCAGGATGCAGGATGTGCAAGACTTCCTCCTCCCATGCTGTGAATTCTGGGGGAGTAGGTGGGGGTCCGCCGCCAGTCTTCTGCACCACGATGTTGTGCCTTGATACCATGGAACGCACCTTCCCCCGTAGGTCGTTCCACCGCTTCCTGATGTCGTCGAGATTCCGTGGATGCTGTCCCACAGCGTTGACCCTGTCCACTATTCTTTGCCATAGCTCCATCTTCCTGGCAATGGTGGTGTGCTGCACCTGTGTCCCGAAGAGCTGGGGCTCTACCCGAACTATTTCCTCCACCATGACCATGAGTTCTGCGTCAGAGAACCTGGGGTGTCTTTGGGGTGCCTTGGGGTGGTGTGGATGAGGTGAGGGGTGGTGTATGTGTTGTAGAGTGTGGTGAGTGTGGTGGTGTATGGTGTTTTGTGCGTGGATATTGTGTGGGTGATGTTGTGATTTGCCTCTGTGTGATGGTCTACTCTATTCTGTGCTGTCTATCTCTGTCCTTCAGTCGCAATTGTGGTCGTAAGGGTTTGTGGGTGATGTGGGTGTGTGTTTTATATTTAATTGGGTGTGTGGGAGTGGTGTGTGTATGTGTCTCAGGTGTGTGTATTTTGAATTGTCCAATGTGGCTGTGTTTTGTATATGTGTGTGTATTTTGAGCGCGGCGGTGTGTACCGCCAATGGAATACCGCGGTTGAAAGAACGCTGCGGGGATTTGTGGGTCGGAATGGCATGGGCGTATTTCTGTTGGCGTGACGGTGGAGGTTTGGTCATCGCCAGTTTTTCGCTGGCCGTTGCTGTGGCGGCCTTTTGTTGATGTCGGGTTTTTGGCGGGTTGCCAGTTGCGGGTCAGAATGACCGTGGCGGTTTACCGCGACCGCGGCGGTGTTATGGCGGTCTTCTGACCGGCGGTAATCGCCTTTTACCGCAGAGGTCAGAATGACCCCCAGAGTGTCACAACAGAACCAAAGGATACATGCTCTAAGTACCCAAAGGATCATCACTCAGTCTGACGCTTTTCAACATCTACATGGCCCCGCTAGCGAAGATCACCGAACAAAACAGGCTAAACATTGTCTCCTATGTCGACTATACCCAACTGATCCTCTTCCTGTCCAATGACCCTGTGAAGGCCAAAAGAAGTTTCCACATTGGGATGAGAGCAGTCGCTGCCTGGATGGAAGCCAGCTGCCTCAAACTCAACTTGGACAAGACGGAGATTTTTGTAATGGACTCCACCCCTTCCACCTGGAACGACTCCTGGTGGCCCTCAACACTAGGAAATGCCCACACCCCCACGAACCACCCACGCAATCTAGGCATCATCCTGGACTCCTCAATACCCATGACACGCCAATTCAATGCTGTTCTTCGCCATACTTCCACACCCTCTAAATCCTTTGAAAGATCTTAAAGTGGATCCCATCCATCACAAGGAAGTCAGTCACCCACTCACTTGTCACTAGCAAACTGGACTAAGGCATCACAAGGAAAATACAATCAAGACTACAAAGAATCCATAGTGCAGAAGCCAGACTCATCCTGGACATCCCCTGACACAGCAACATCTCCTCCCACCTCAGAGACCTACACTGGCTCCCAGTCAACAAGCCCATCACATACAAACTCCGGATCCACACCTACAAGGCACTACACAACATAGGACCAGCATACCGCAACCACTGCCTTACCTTCTATGTACCCAACAGACAACTCCATATGTCCCAGCTCACCGTCGCAGCCATTTCCAAGATCCAGAAAAGCACAGCAGGAGGAAGATCCTTCTCCTACCTCGCAGCCCAGACATGGAACACGCTACCTCTCAAACTCAGGCAGACAGCATCACTCAAACAGTTCAGGAAGGACCCAAAGACCAGGCTGTTCGATTGAGCAGCACACCAACTACCAGCACATTGAGACTCTACAGTTGATTAGCCACACTTTAGAAATGATTGATTGATTGATGGATGAGCCAAGGAACATTTTGAGTATATATGTGTCAACTCCTTTCCTTTCAATGCTGCTTGTGTTCATTGAATGAAGAAGAAGGAAGGGACTCAATGGCAGGCAACCAGGTTCTCCAAGCCTTCATTTGCCATCCTCCCCTTGGCTTCCCTAGGGGCCCAAAGGACCACAAGATAATTATTTACTTTTTTAGATTTTTTATGTGCTCTGACAAGTGAATTTTGCCCCTGGTTCTGTGTTATTTTCAATAAATGAAATCATTTTTTGCAGATCTCATTTATGGGTCTAATGGGTCCTGGAGGAACATCAGGTATTTGTTATTTACTTTTTTGAGTGACTTTTGTTTCAGCTGTACTCAGTCTAAGAAACAATTATGTTGCTGGCAGGTATTATCTTGTTATGATGATGACAACCTGTATTGCATTGATTAAAATAGCCAAGTTTGGCGAAATCTGACTGCCTACCTTCAAATTTTGCATTGTCAGCAGGGATGAGATGGAAATGGGAGAAGTCTGTGAATTAGATGACACAGGAGTTCTCTCTGTTAAGTGCAAATATTTAGGCTGCTGACCAACAAGAAGTAAAGAATATGACATTCAGGAAATGGGCTCTGCCAATAAAGTGGCCAGTAAATCAAAGTCTGCTGACATCATGGACATCATGCCCTCTTTTTCTACTCAATTGTGCAACTAGCTATATCCTCATCTGGACAGGAAGAGTTAGGGAGGACCAACAATGTACACCACCACTATCAAAACCAAAGCAGACGTTTCTCAGTACTGCTGTAACTGCAGTCCAAAATGGAATTGGCCCAGCAAACCAAATCTTCACAGGAAACTCAACAGCAACAATAACATGCTACACCTGATCTTCCCGAGGCAGGGTCAGAGAAGGACTCTGCCCTTGTGCACAGCAGGATGTTGTGCTGCTTTTATATCAGAGACATTCTTTTCCTCATCAGAGATGGTGAAGACAAATACCACTCATCAGCCTTCTCCAAACACCAGGCATTGAGTGAACTGCTGAGCCCCACCTCAGGTCTAAGGAGACAAGGTAAAATTAAGGTTTCAGAAATACTAGCTGATAATAAGAAATGTGAACCATTGATTGGTCATGTCAAGAGTGCCACTTAGGAAGAAGAGATCACTTCAATCTAACTTCCTGCTGTGCACTAAAACCTGCTTCCATATTCTAAAAAAAATAGCACAATTAAGTCCTACCGCAGATACCCACCAGCCTAAGGAAAATACAATGTAGGCTACCTCCATCACAACTCTGGCTCTCCATTGAAGCATTTCTTTCTGGTTCTCTATAATTAGACCAGAGGAGAACGACATTGTGTACTGTATAATTTGTCACAGAGCATTGCATCATGGGAGATCAGTTAGACATTATGGTACTGTGGTCAAACTGGGATTGACCTGTAAGAAAAACACAAAATCCAGTGCAGTTGGAATAACACCTAAAATGATGGTTGATGCTGAGAGGAAGGAAACTGAACAGATAGAAGCAGGTGCTGAGGATGAGGAAATGGTTATCATTACAAGAAGCAGCCCGGTTGCTCATAGAGTGTACCTATTATCTACAGCAATCACAATCTGGTACAAGGAAAGGATGGGTGGGGACCCAAAACCTATAAGCAGCATATTTCCTTTGAACAGGAATTAGCACAAAAAACAAACAATTGCTATGTTCAGCAACAATTTCCCATACAACCCAGCACATCATCAAGGTTTGGAATCTGAGGTTTCATGGGGCGCCTGTATTTGGAAATTCTGAGTTATGTGTGTAGCCATCTTGCTCCTTCACAAGATACATAGCAAAAACAGGGTGACTGTAACGAATGCCACAATCTTGAAAAACGAAAATAGCCCTTTTCGCATAAAAACTTCCTTGGTGATGAAAGACAAGCTAATATGAAAAAAGACAGGACAAAAAATCTAGCACAAGTAGTGTAAAGAATTGGGACAGAGGTACTGAAAAAGCAGAGCAAGTACTGACAAGGAACAACAACTTTTTATTTGTATTGTGATGTAAAGTAGTACTTCTCTTGAAGCATTTATTATCTGAGAATAGGAAACGGCATACGGAACATGAAACCAACCTTTAGTCATGATGGATTGTGATAAAGCTTCGAAAGACAGGGTTCATTTGAAATGTACATTGGGCAGGAAAGAGATTGGTAAAGGCCTATACTATGTTGCTCTCCATGCCTATAAAGAAGTTATAAACATTGACACTATCCCTGTACCACTTGTTGAGTTCACAGCCAGTGAAAATGGCTGACACATTATTGTGGACAGGGGAATGCTCGTGCCATAAGAAAAGCTGAGAAGCTGTCAGCTGGCATCCCCCAGCCACTGAAGGAAAAGAAAACAAATCTTGACACCTGTCCCACAGCCACCTCAGAAAGATTAGAGAACGGGGTGAAGAAAAACAGAAATCCCAACCAGAGCAGCATAGAAGATGTGGCCAAGGTAGCGGAGCAGCAGGAGACAGACACTGGGTAATTCCGAGTCAGTCAGAAATAAGGCAAGAGCCAACAGCACATTTGTAAAAGCAAAACCCCTCCTTGGACCTTAACAATTATCCAGAAAGTTGTGATAAAAGTGACATAGCAAGATTGTGATGTTTACTGAGGAAGCCAGATCTTTCACTTAATGGATAGCCTTTTTAATGAAAAAGCTATTATAGTTGACACTTAAGTAGACATGCTTCACAAATGTCACTTACTTCAGATTCTTGATTTCCATCAACTAGAGCAGGAGGATGCAGAAGAGGAACACAAAGACATAGATCAATAAGGAAATCCTTCAACTGGTTAAAACAAAGTTTGTATGCACCTTCCAAGAAAAAGGCAATTTTACATGAAAAGTGACTGAATTAGTTTGTTTACTGATGATAAATGCCCCCAAATTTTTTGATCTATATTTGACTAACAGATTGTGGGTGGGAAG
Source organism: Pleurodeles waltl (assembly GCF_031143425.1). Classification (NCBI taxonomy): domain Eukaryota; kingdom Metazoa; phylum Chordata; class Amphibia; order Caudata; family Salamandridae; genus Pleurodeles; species Pleurodeles waltl. The sequence continues at coordinate 1,346,646,755 of NC_090447.1, read as the reverse complement.
TAATAGAGAAGATAACCAACTTTACCTCCAGGTTTGAAGTTACAAGAAGGTCTGTGTTGATAGTTGAGAGAAGGCCCATCTAGACATTTTGATTGTCTTAAATTCTAGGTGACGTGTAGTCTTTGTTTTTTTAAGACATCAAGAAAATATACAGTTGCAGGAACCAAATGAGATATTTGTGGAGTTGAAGGTAGAGTTTGTAGATAGAAGCCTTAGAGACAAAAAATGTAGAAATGCTACTGCTATAACAGTGTTGCTGCTACAATTGCTCCAAGGCCTGGTTAGTTCTTTCCATTAAACCATAGGCGTAAGGGCTACATCCAGAAGACAGATAGTTGAATATCCAAGGAAGAGCATAATTTCCTCTATAAATAAAAATTATACTGCGGACCAATATCAATTTCTTTACAGTAAACCATGTCAATGTTTTATATCTGATATGAGAGTCTATGCCATTTCTGAGGCAGAAGGAATCCTCTTGAGCAGAGAAAAGTGTGCCATGTTAAATAAGGAGTCAACAGCCACCATCATGACTCAAAGGCCTCTGGAATATGGCGAATTCATATTTCTTTTTGTGGAAATACCATTCCATGGATACAGTGGAACAGGTTTTGTCAGCTTATTTAACATAAGGTACCAAAAAGAGCAACAAACCAGCTCTAGGCTAAATGAAATTTCAAGGTGTCCGCCAAATGCTGAATCATGATACATACAAGTACTTTCTTGTAGAAGTTACTTAGCGGGGATATATATGGAATGTAGTTGAAAGTATAGATAAGTTATGACATGGCAGAGATGTCTGCGGTAGGAGCCAATGTACGGTTCTAGAGTGGATTTTAACAAGGGTCTCTCTCACTCTCTGAAGAAAAGTCTGTGCCAGTCTTATGGCTCAATTATCCAACATTAAGTCTGGGTCTTGAGATTCCTCTACAATTGATTGACAGCAAGAAAGTGCATCTGCCACAACATTTTGGGTTCCAGAAAGGTATGCTACACATAAATCATGTGGAATGAAAAAATATCAAAAACAAAAGTTGATGGGAGAATGCTTGTAATAACTCTAACCTCTGACAATTGCTCTGGTTAACACTCCAACTCATCATTATTTTGCCCACCACGCCACCTCAGATTAGACCCAGTTATATGCAGATCAGTCTTGACCTTGCTTCGATAGGAACCATCCTTCACAAACTATCAAGACAAGTCCTCTCCAAACCCAAAAACAAGCAACCAAAGGCTGATTTTGCCTTGATTGAGGTTTGCCAGTTAGGTGTATGGGCATACCCCTGTCTAGTCATGGTATCATATCAAACATACATACTGTTGTGAGTGATGTAATATGCGAGGCCATAAGCAGTGCATCCAAGGGTGCAAATTATAGTTAAATCAGTAAACTAGAACTGGTGAATTTCAGAGATTTTTTGGTTTTCAAATGCTGGTTTTTACCTTATTTCAACACCTAATAATAATTCACTTTGAGGTTTTGGTTATTTTTTCAGTAAAATTCTAGAGTTCTTTCAATGTAAGGTAAGATCCGTACCTAATCATAAAATCACTTTAACCTTTGTTTTTTTTCTGTTAAAAATATTATGGGGGTTATTCTAACTTTGGAGGAGTGTTAATCCGTCCCAAAAGTGACGGTAAAGTGACGGATATACCACCAGCCGTATTACGAGTTCCATAGGATATAATGGACTCGTAATACGGCTGGTGGTAAATCCGTCACTTTTCCGTCACTTTTGGGACGGATTAACACCTCCTCCAAAGTTAGAATAACCCCCTATGTCTCAAATTGATAAAAATCCATACCATCTCTCACAATTTCAAACACTCTGGCTTCATGCCTGCATTAAAATATCAATATTCATTTACTTCAGCCTATCCCTCAGGAAAAGCTTTATATTGAACTGCTCCTATTCCAATAAAATTGTGGTCAGAAGTGCCTCACTTTTATCCTGAATACAACATTTTAGCACTCTAGTTGCTCATTAGAAGTCTGTTGTGATGCTCAGTGACAGCTGGAGAACTTTGAAAGAGGTGCAGTGTACATATGTACCTGGAATTGGCGCAAGTGAGCAGGTCTCATACTCTAAAAGAGGAGTCTGAGGGGATTTCATCCTGCAAGAACATTATGTCAATTCAAGGCCAAATAGAGAATTTGACTGTATGGTTCTTGTGTAAATTGGCTGAAAATCCAAAGGTCCTGAATGAAATATCTCAGTGCTTTTTGTGGTGGGTCAGGCAAGTGCTACTCCCTGCCAGAAGGTTAGAGCTCAACTTCCCTAAGACAACTTTAACAAAATGGTGGCATAATAGAAGGTGAATCATCACAATTTCCCTTAAAAAGTAGGTAAAAAGCTGTATGTAATATGGGGTGAAAAAATGGCTACACCATATCACAAGATGCATCATTTATTAAAATACAGATATCACCAGCTTGCTCCTTTCAAATGTGAATCTGAGTCATATATATGAATTGATATCTGCTTGGAAGGGCTTAACTAGAATAGCTGGAACTAGCACTCATAGAAGCACACATTGAAGTCAACAGCAACACAAATGCAGCTAAAATCAACTGCAGGCAAGTTGACAGATTCACAATATGGATATAAAACAAAATACAGTAATAGGAATAAATAGCAGTGAAATGCATTTTCAGCTACTGCTGGAATACAACACAGCGTTCACAAACATCCTCAAAATAACTATCAGTGCTCAAGAGGCTGTGCGTGGTGACATAAATAGTGGTCACCCAGCTGTAAAGGAACTTATACCTATACTCTGTTTCATCCAGCCTTTCTTGCTATTCAACCATGCAAACAATAAAGGCTAACGCAAAGGTTTGTTTATTGCATCCATACGGTTTTAATGGAACTATTCAGGATTAGAAAGTGGGAAGACTGGTTGATGCCTCTCCTGGTTGAAACCGATGGGTTTGTTTTGGTACTAGATTGCGAAAAGTGAATGGTAATAAGTGACAGAATATATATACATTGAGAGCTAGAGGCTGAAGCCTGGCTCTAGCTTAACTTGAGGTTCTGTTGAAACCTCAAGCCCATGACAAGCCAAGCTTGCATGTGGACTCTGCCTGCCACTCTCCCTCTGCCTATGAAATGGCCTTACAGCCAGAACTGTTGAGTTTGGAACTGGGGAACCAGGTTTGAGTCTCTGCACTGGCTCAACCACCAGTGATTCTTGGCAAGTCACTTAGGCCTGGATTTACCAAAGACTTGCATTGCTCTTGTGTCACACAAGAAGATGGAAGGGCAACACACATCCTTAAGTGAGATTTTCAATGACATGCAGAGCACGCATGGCACAGTAAATCTGGAGTTACACAAGGCAGCACAAATTGCTGCCTTGTGTTACTCTGCCCTGGGAAGGTGTGGAGCATGGGTGTTCCCACACCCCCAGCCATGGTTTTTGGCGCATTTCCTGATTTACAAACAGTACACCTGGGAATGCATAAAAATACTGTGCCTTACCCGGGGAGGTGTAACAAGAAAAAATATCTTTACTTTTTTTTATGTTTCCCTCTTTCTACATGCACTGCATTCTATAGTACACACAGAAAGAGGAAAAAGCCTTAGAGGATTGTTTTGTGCAGGAAGGTCTCCCTGTTTTACTAGAAATGGCACATTTGTGCCCTCTATTGTTGACGTAGCACAGCAAGTTATCTTGCTCCTTTGAGCTGCCTCAACTGTTAGTAAATCTGCTCCTGAATCTCACTTCAACTTAAAGAAATTAATGTAACCTTGTGTGAGGTACGTAATGCTCACTAAAGTGCTCCAATAACTTTGGGTTCAGTTTGCTCTATATTAAAACTACAGAAAAATGGAGAAAGAGGTAAAAGCAAAGTTTTCACAAAAAGGACAAATAGATTCTCATTTAGTGGCTGGTTTGTATTCAGTGGAACCACAGAATCTAGATTAATCACTGCTTTTTTCACTTAAATTGTGTAATCTTAGGCACAAATTTTATTTCATCAAAATTATTTTTTCTTCATCACTGCTTATAAAAACACTTTCAAATATGTGAGTTCAGAATACCAATTAAACCAAAACCTAGACTATTGGGGTCATTACGAGCATGGCAGAGTTGGACCACCCTGCCGGCAGTGCGGACTGCCGACAGGGTGGCGGTGTGGACCGCCGTATTATGAGTGCGGCTGTGAACTGTGAGCAATGCAGCCACCTCACCACCTATACCGCCAGTGCGGTAAGACCGCTGAAGATGGCGGTGGTCATCTCAAGGCCAGCGGAAAGGCCTTTCACGGCCACCGTATTATGATTCACCAAACCGTTGTGATTTCCGGGGCCTAACCACCGCCACACAAAGCCTAGCAGAAAGGAACTGTATAAAAAGAAATACTCACCATAGGGACACAGACGAGGCCGATGACAACATGGAGCGTGAACTCGAGGTCTTCCCAGTGCTTATCCTTGCAATACATCTCAAGGACCTTGACCGCTGACGAAGACGGCAACGGTGAGTACATGCGCCTAGCACACAAAGGAGGTAAGGGGACAATTACACACCCACATGCTGCACGCAAACCCCACACTGACTACCACACCCACATACACACACACCAACACCCATACACACACACGCCCTACCTAGCCAACTAATCCTTTGAGTTCACTTCTTTGATCTGGGTATAAGAGTTAGCAGGTCCAACCTTTTGGGTCTCCTAACACGTCCCAACACTAGCTGCAGGCCGTATTAAGCATTTTACTTGTCCAGTAGTGCTCTGCAGAGGGTGTCCAGGGATGCTACATTTATATCTGGCAATAGCATGTCGGTGAAGTGACTCTTGGACCCTCCCTAACCGAAAGGGAAAAAGACAATAGAGAAAATACATTTTCCCTAACTAACAGGGAAAATGTACCTAGGGGTAATTCTACCCACCTTTGCAGCAGTCTCTGTGAGTCCTACTGCAAAGAATCGAACAGTGTCCCTCGCTACTTAAATCCAACATGGCAGAAGCTTTCGTAATCTGTGCAGAGTAACCCAGAGTTGTGGCCAGTAATATAAGCACCATTTCCTCTGTGATACCTCAAAACTGTTTCTGAGGGAGCTCCTCTCCCACTGGGACTGGCTGACAAGAGAGACAAAAGGGAGGACAGGCCCAACTGTTAGCTACATCTGCCTATGACAAGGTAGGCCTCTTTGAAGTTATTTAAGATCTGGGACTTTTAGTAATGGGTTTCTGGTTGACAGAGGTATGCATCCTGATCAAGCAAGAACATCATTCATTGTCAGAGTAAGTCACAAACACGCCCTAAATCAAACTGTGCTCATCCTTTGGTAGCTTTGCACAGAGCAGTCAGGCTTAACTTAAGGGGCAATGTGCAAGGTATTTGTGCAATACTTCAAACAGTAAAACAGTGAAAACACCACATAAAAAGATACCACACTTAGTAAGAACCATATAACTTAATTTAATCAATTAACAAGGCCAAAAAGACACAAATCCAATAAGTAGAACATGAGATATGAACTTTTAAGGAATAAACTGTAGAAAAGTGCTTAGAATCCAAAGCACCACCCGCGGCTATCGGGTCACGCCGGACTGCGACAAAGTCAAAGTTGAAGGAATGCACGCCAGCTACAGGGACCACCTTGGGCCTTCTAAACCAAAGTACCTTAAGCATTGCAATGAATTTGAACCATGTCATTCAGATGGGTCAATTTTCCCCATGCAGTTTATGGGAGGCTTCAAAGTTGCCCATGCATCAGTGTTAATATGTTGGTTCTGAGAAGCAATGGTGTTCGGGTGCGGGTTCCGGATATGTCAACATTGAAGCAATGTGTTGATTCCGATGAGTGGCTGCAATGTGAAGTTCTTCTTCATCATCGAGGCATTGATGGGGATGCAAGGACCTTGCACCGGAGACAAACACCACAGCGTTGGTTCCCAAAGCGATGAACCAGTTTTATCCATGGAACAGCAGAGAAGCACCAGCTCTGTCTACGCAACGGCAGAGATGTAGTGGCTCTGCAGGAGGAGCATCTGAAAGGCCAGGACTGGGGTGGCACCACTTAGCAGTTCATGATATCAGATAGCAGAGACTAGTTGCAGTGTTGAGTTGGTTGGAAGTCTTTTATGTCCCTGAGACTTCAGATCAGGAGAACAGTCAGCTGGCCCTTAGAGTCACTCTGGGTTCTGGGCTGGAGATTTGCAGGCCCAGTCCGTCCTTCTCACCCAGGCAAGGAGGGCAACAGGCAGCAGATCAGCATAGCTAAGCAGCAGTTCTTCAAGCCAGAGCAGCAGTCCAGTAGAATGGCAGTCCTTGTAGCAGCACAGCAGTCCTTCCTGGCAGGGTATCCATGGGTCCTAAAGAGTACTGAAATGGTACGATCTGAGTTCCGGTTCTTATTCCCAGTAGTGCCTTTGAAGTGGGGGAGACCTCAAAGAAGTATTTGAAGTGCACAGAGGTCCTTTCTTCCTGCCCTGGCTCCAGACACACTAGAGGGGGGTATGAGGCCCTTTCTGTGGGGAAATAACACAGCCTGCTTAGGTGTAAGTGTGAGGCTGTGGCCAGCTCCTCCCTCCTTTCCTATCAGGATGGCCCACCAGGGCCCATCAAGTTGCACATAAGCTCTCATTGTGTGTGGTTATCTAGAGGGAATATATACAGCCCAGCTGTCACCCACCCAAGACATGCGATCAGAGACAGACAGCAGACCCCAAATGGCTAAAGTAAGAAAATGTAAACTTTCTAAAAGTGGCATTTTCAGAATTCAATTCAAAATCCAACTTCACAATAAGCTGTGATTTTAAATTGTGATTCCAGAGACAGCAAACTCAAAAAACTTATCTCTTCAAGATTGTGAATTACACTTATAGGATGTAATAAAGAAAGCTCAGTGGCAACTTTTTCACCACCAGGACATGACAAAATAAAAAGTGCATGTCCAGCTTTTTAAATACAGTGCACCCTGCCACAGGGGCTGTCCAGGGCCTACTTGAGGGGTGTCATGTTTAAAAAAGGAAGGCAATAGCCTGGCAAAAAGGTTATTTGACCAGGTCGAGACGGCAGTTTAAACTGCACACAGACTCTGCAATGGCAGGCCTGAGACATGTTTAAAGTGCTACTTACGTGGGTGGCACAATCAGTGCTGCAGGCACACTCGTACTAGAATGTACTTAACTGCTCCAGGTGCATATAGTGCACTTTACTAGGGACTTATAAGTAAATGAAAAACGCCAATTGGGAATATGCCAACTAAACGATGTTTTAGGGAGAGACCACAAGCACTTTAGCACTGTTTAGTAGTGCTAAAGTGCCATGGCCAACCAAAACAATGTTAGCAAAATCCTACGTAAGTAAGCAACATGTTTGGGCGGAGACCACCCTAAGGCTAACAGGTCTAACATGAACACTGCCCAGATGGCCATCTTGCCAGAGGAACCGAACACCTCCCCATACCCCAGGCCTTTGTCTCAGCAGTGGGACCAAGTTTACACCACATCAAGGGAGTTATTCATCTTGCAAGTGAAAGTTGGAAGTGCATGCAAATAGTCATGTAGTGTGCTTAAGTGGTCTGTGCCCAGTACTTGAGTTTAAATCTGAGAAGAAGAGACTTCCTTCTTTATGTCATAGACTCTTGATTAACATTGAGAATTCTTCCTGTATTGGAAAATGCAGTATTTATTCCTTTACTGCCACCTATCATCGTATTTGTAACCTGCTCCTCTCCCCTGAAAAAAAGCTTCACTTTATTTTTTCAGTCAAATTAAAGCCATGTTCCAACACTGAGTTCCCAGATTGGTTGAGATGATATCTGTTGATGTCATGGCACTTTTGCTACTCCTATAATTGTGGTGAAAACAAACCAGTTCACATGACTGCATTCTTTTCTACTCCAGTTTCACCCTGCTTCTTATGGAGTTGCTATTTTGCGTTCCTATTTTCATTTCTGACCATGTTGGCAGACAAACAAACTAGTGCCTTATTCTCAAGGATGTAAATAAGGAAAGTAAGGCACTGATGCCTGTGAGAAACAAGTGTTAAATGGCAGTATTCTGTTTGCAATTGCTTCTGTCTAAATAAAACTGACCTGTTTAGGTGTATTGTCAAAACATTCTCACCTCAAATGAGAAAACAGTGAGAAAAGGCGTTTTTTTGGCAGGAGGAACACGCGAGAGAGATGAAAACATGACTTCTCACCCATCCCTTCTCTGGACATCTGGATAAAATAAGTTAAATTTAATTTCCTGTGTTTCATTTTTCACTGCAAGATAGATGTCAACAATCTTTTTGTATCCTGTCAACATAAAAATAGAAACACAGCTAGCATTTTCCAGACTGCAGATTCTTCATCGTTTCTAGCCAAACTGACATAATACCACTAGGATACATTGGGCCATTAAGCTTCATTTTCTAGTAGTGAGATCATTACATCGAATATTGCTTCATTGGAAGCATATATTCCATTGTTAGGTACAGAATTCTAAAATTTCTGAAAAGATTACATCTCTATGCATATTGTAACAGTGTTTTAAAATCCAAAGTGGCCAAACCAAAGTTTTGGCTGTTTCTGTCTTGATTTCAATACTCTGCTCTCATCCATATGCAATGCTCTTCAACATTAAGCAATTAATTATTTTAAGAAATTAGGTTCATTGGTTGAGAGGGGTGGAAGCCTTGTCAAGGTTAACCACAAAATAGTCACTAAACTAACCTGTGCTTAACCCACTGATAGCTTGCCATAAAGCAGTCAGGCTAAACTTAGAGACTATTTGTGAAGAATTTCTGCAGTACACAAACAGTATTAAAGTGAAAATTTAACACAAGAAAAAAAAAAATAATTTGGAAAAAAATGAATAAATCTTAATAAATAAAATGATGCCAGAAGAACAAAAATCCAATCAGTAGTACCAGAGATATATATATATTTTTTAATGTTAAGTGTAAATAGCGCCATTAAGCAAAAAGCATCACATGTGGTTATCTGATTGCACTGGACTGGGGGAAAGTCACAAGTTCAGTACAGGGACCAGGATAGTCCCACTTAAAAGATATTATCTCAAGTTTGAGACAAAGAATTCCATTCGCGTTAGAGAAGGCCACAAGAAGGAGGCTTTTGGTGTGAAGAGCAGATCAAACATAGCGGAAGGTGGTCACTGTTGGTGTAAACTTCAGGTCTCACATTGCCAGTCATCATTGACAGTTGCTGTCAGCATGAACAGCAGTCCTCACTGGTCTTTCGTGTTGCCGTCCATCATGTTCATCAAGGTATTAGCACGATAAGGCACATTCATGGTCATGAGGAGCCCACAATTCAGGGTTTTCACCTTTTTCTTGTGGAGAAGCTCTCAATGATACCAATGAAGGGTCCAGAACACGGGGCACCTTTTGGGAATCAGGACTCACACCAACAGAGGCCATCAGGGCATTTGCAGGAAGTCTAGGAAGCTTGTTCTGTCTCCCTGGTTCACACAGGAGGTCAGGCAACTGACCCTTAAATTCACTCTAGGTGGCCTTGGCAGGTCCAATCTTTCTTCTTCAGACAGCAAGGGAGTCCCTCAAACAGCAAGGCAGTCCTTTTGGTAGCAAGGCAAGTCTTCTTTTGAATATTCCACAGGTATGTGAGTGTTTTCCTGAGTGTTTGTGAAGGTCTTTTTTTTTTAACCTGGTGCCTTCTTTTGTGTGGGCGAAATACTGTGACCTGCCCCCAAAACTGTTTGTGAAAAGCTATTTCCGTTCCCCTGGGTTTGGCTCCAACCTCTCTAGGATGCCAAAGTCAAGGGAGGTCTGGTGTGAGGTTCCTTTGTGTGTGCTGTTGGCAAGGTCCTTCAAAATGTAATCAGAGCAGGGTACAGCTGTTGCTAGGAAGACCCTCTCCTAGCTACATCCAGGTCCAATTTCTCACAGTCTGGGCCCAATGCACATTCTTGATGAGGAAACAATGAAAATGCCCAGGCAGCTGAAAACTCCCAAAATACCTCAGAAACTTTGGGCAGGAAAATGCCAACTTTCTAGAAGTGGTATTTTAAAACTATAATTGAAAAGCTCTACTATTAAAGAAAATGTTTAATTGCAATTAATGTGAGTATAAACCGTATTTCTCTATTTGTTATCAATATGGAGTTAGCACTTACTAATTAAATTGAGGCAACCCAGTGTTAGCGTACGGAAGAGATATGCTTTACAACAGTTTATCTTCCAAGGTCAAATAGCAGCCCAAACTGCACTGCAGGCTGTGGTCGAAGACCTGAGACATGTTTTAAAGGGCTACGTTAGTCAGTAGCATACCACTAGTAACATTTAACTTACTGGCTCTGGGCCCCTGTAGTGTCATATACTAGGTCATTTTAAGAAAATACATGAGATTGAGCAATAAAAAATATAAAATGCAGGACATTGAACATGCATTTGGTAACAGGAGAGTAGGGGGAAACAAAGAGTATTAAGCCAGCAAGAAATGTGAATAGAGAAATTAGGTGCTACAAAATTTGGTTTGAATTCTAAAAACAAACTTAGGAATTTGTTGTGAAAATTAATCCCTCCATTTAGAGTCATCTAATTGTCTTGGTTCAGAGGGTCTCAGGCTCAGTAGTTAAAAATATGTAAAGAATCTTATGAATTAAAAAGAAGTCCTGCTTACTATGTGGTGGTTGAGTTTAAGAGTACTTTTCTAACTGAAGGGATTGTAGGTTCAAAAATGTAAGATAATGGTAGATACAAATAATTCTGCTGCCTTAATGGTGTTGGTAATAGTTTTTTAAAATGGGGCAAATGAAAATTATGGGGGTCATTATGACCCCGGCAGTGAGTGGAAATGTGGCGGTAGTACCGCCAACAGGCTGGCGGTACTTACTGCCACATTATGAGAATGACGGTTTGGCTACAGCCATCCCGCCACTTCTCCACTCATACCGCCATGGCAGTATCAGCCGCCGGGCCGGAGATGTTAATCTCCAGCCCGGCCGCCGGCATAGTACTGCCAGCAGCATTATGAGCCTGCCTACCACCATGGTTTTCCTGGTGTTAGCAACGCCACGAAAATCATGGTGGTAGACCCTACCGGTGACAGGGAAGTCCTTCTCTGTCACTGGAAGGCGGCTCCTTCACCCCCCAACACACACCTGACACCCCCACCTCTGTCATTCAACCTTCCCCCTCCCCTCCGATCCTCACACACCCCACTCCTCCGATACTCACCCCCACCCCCCAAACACACACACACCCAATCACTCACACTGGCATACATGCATTCATACACACACTGGCATACATGCATTCATACACGCATACGTCCAGGCATGCTCACACACATTCTTACACACAATCACATTGACATGCAGACACGTACTCACTTCACCATTCTTAGACACATTCACTCACACGCATACAACCATGCAAACAACAGAACACACACAGACACATTCACAGACACACTCACACATTCATGCACCCCCCTTCCTCTGTCAGAACTCCGACTTACCTTTGTCAAGGAGGTCTTCCGGCAGGGAAAGGGGAAGGGGCGCTGCTACCACCAGCAGCGCCCGCCAGCAGAACACTGCCAGACCGTATCACAGCTTACCAAAGTCCGCCAGTATGATCACTGCCAGATTACCACCCTTCTTGTGGCAGAAGTCTTGCAGTGATCATAATATGGCGTACAGATGGTACCCACGGTGACGGTATTTTGGCGGCAGTCGCCGCGGCAGTAGGCGGTTTTTACCACCATTGTTATAATGAGGGCCTATGTATTCTTTTATAAGGTGCAGCCTTCTTGGAAAAGGACTTTGTGCCTGTTAGTTATGGCAATTCTTATGGCTATATTGAGTTTAGAGCAAACATCAACTGCAGATTGACGTGGGGAGCACAGAACAGGTCCACATATATGGGCATTGATGTTTTATACAATTCACTTCAATTTTTAAATATGCTTATTTGGATAACTGTGTTTCTTGAGATTGGGTATTGTATCATAAGACTTGGAACATTTTGTTGTATGATTTTGTAACTGCTCGTTGTTTGTTAAACTCCTATAACCACACTAAATCCCCCCAAAAAACATAAATTACTGGGCAGTTTGGTGAGCAAAGAACAACTCCATAATGTAGTTATTAGAATTCTAGACTCCTACTTAATGCGTTACATAATTGATTCTATGATGTGACACTCTTACATTTGGTTAAAAAATAAATACGATTTTACGTGGCTTATTTACACTTTGTGCTAAGGTTGGGGTTTTTTGGAACTCATTACTGATTACTCAATATGGTGTCAGATGCCAATATCGTTTACAGGTATAAAAGGAAATTGTATATAAGACAAACAGTGTGTTTCCGCCTGAGCCATGCTCTTTGTTTGAAGGAAACTGAACAGTGCTATGTGCAAAGGTGGGTTAAGATGGTGTACTGTATGCATGTCTCACTGGGGACATAGTGCTAGTGGGATCAACAAGCTATATTTGGGGAACAATCAATTAGTTGTGGTTTCCTGAGTATTAACAATTGTTTTCTTCTTTCCTTTTTCCACATTTTGTTCTTTAAAAAAAACCAGTAGATATAGCGCCCTATTATTTTGGAAATTTCTTAAATCTGCTATTCTAGCTAGTAGGTACATTTACAAGAGATTGTAGATTTTTGAAAATGAAATTTGAAGAGTGAGCATAAAATCACACTTTAATTCAGTTTACCTTTAGAGACTATTCTGTTAATTGTTTTATTTGGGTCGTTTATTCATTGTTCTTTGTGTCCTATTAGCTGTTTTGGTGTTTCTTCATCGTGTTCTCTTCAAAACAAATATGGATCCTAGTACTGTGTCCCCAAAAGATATTTTTATATCTTACATGAAAGGCAGATATGTTGTGTCTGTCTTATACATACATTTTCATATTTAACATTGATAATATTTGTCCCATTATAGGTTGAAACTATCTGATTTGAAAAAGTCACGAAGCCCTTTTTAAAAAACGTTCCTATGACAGAAATATATGTGCATGATATGAAATACATAACAATTGCTCTAACCTTGTAACAATCGATGTCTTAATTTATCCAACAACAATTTATTTTCGAGTTTGGGTGACTCACAGATCACTTTGTCAGGCAGTTAACGAAACACTGAAAAACATTTATGATGTGTATTTGTTTCTCTGTGTTGCTTGTATAACTCACTCACTCGGGGTGGACGCAGTGCAAAAGAATGCATTCTACAGTTCATATATTCTGGCCCTAACACCATCTATATCTGTAGCTTTGCCATACTTATGTTTAATGAACGTTTTCAAATGAACAAGTATGCATGGCACACTAATAAATATGAGGGAGAAAGAACAACAAATTTAGGGGATTCTTTTTATTTCATTTGGAGAGGTAGCTGTGTCTTTGACAAGATACTTTACTTTGCTTACCTCTAAATCCATAGCATACCATGCCCATCTGTGACGGGCTTGTCGCTAAAGGTCGAACCAGTGTCATGCCAGATCCATTTCGGAGAGACATGAAAGAACGGTCCAAATGAAATTCACACTTCTACCTGGCATTTCAGGACGCCTGATAAACTGTGTCAGAGATAGGCTAATGTCTCTTAAAGTTACAAGTGTGGGGATCCTATGAGTTACCTGTCCGGACAGCATCTCTAAATTGCCTAAATATCTGAGACGACCACCAACCAGCATGATGTCTCTAGATGGCTGTTCAAAATGTGGCATAGGTAGTGTCATGCCAGACATATATGGTTATGTTGCTGGGGAAGAGCAATCATGTCTTGACCGGTGTTTATTGCAGAGTGTTGGGCTGGGGTAATGAATCATATGGCATGCCAATTCTCCCAGGCGCTCGTAGGGGTGGGTCACAAGTAATCCCATGCTGGGCTAGTGTCTGCAGAAGGTATTCAGTACTGCAATACAGAAGCAGTGGTCCGACGCATAACCTTCGGTGGCTCTACAAAGCTTGAAAGGTTCGAAGAGGGCAGGTCACATGTCGTGATTGGCAGGAACCATCAGTGGTTTGTTAGCGCATAGCTTTCGGAACACGTCAACCTGGGCATTCTTGAAGGTCTGCAATGTAATAGGCATCTGGTATGCTGGAAGTATACAGTGAAGTTCGATGTATGTTGTACTAGTACCTCTGGAAGGCTCGTTAAGCTGAGGTAAATTCGATTTTATGTTAGTCCCCTGTCTGTACAAAATGGGAAATCTAAAGTGACATTAGATATCTGATGGATACGCCCTTCAAAGCACTGACATATCCTGGAACAGTGAAAGAATATTTATAGAGAATGTTGCTGACAGTGTAGGATAAAGAGGGTAAGGGGTTAAAGTTCTAGAGGCGGCAAAGATGAATATTAAACAGTAATGAAGGGTCACACTTCTGCTGTGAAGTTTGCATTCCACTGCAAACTTCAGTTCTTGGAAGCTGTGCTTGGGTAGTGAAAATGTCCAACTACGGGACTAACCTTCATGTGCGGCTGTGGTGGTCGTGATTCATTTACTCATCCAATTCATGCCCCGTTTTCCCTCTATTAAAGCCATCATTAAGACATGTCACCTACAAGATTAAGTAAACATTTTTGTTTGAGGCACTTTGAACCAGTGCTTGACTGGATCTGAAAACGTGGATTTGGTAACAGGTTAGCCAGCTCTTGTTATTGGATTACATGGTTCAACTTCCCACCTCAGAATGATAGAGATTGGAGTTTTGTACAGTGGCAGCTTTGACTCGCCATACAGTAGTGCAGAGGGTTAATATGTCTGCTGCAAAGAACAGGTCTATATTTTATGTGGACAGCTGAGCGGATTAGTATAGCCATACTTTACCAGTGCTTTAAAACAAATAAAATGTATGTGAGAGAGGGTCTATGAAAAGATGAGGGGCACTTTTGCCGGGTGGTAGTGAGGGAATTCGAGGAGGAGGCCATGGGAGGGGTGAAAAAGATATCTGCAGCGAGTGCCACTAGCACTATAAACAGCCCTGGGGATATCCAACTGCAGACAATCCCTTGCCAGCAGAATAGGAGCACTGCAGGTCAAAGATGTGTTGAACACAGAAGCAGCCAAGATTGTATGTAGACAAGGTCCTGCTGTAGCAGACTGCTACTGGAAGAGGACAGATCATGAGGTCAAAAGGGGTGGGACAGGTTTCAGGACTCTGGGGAAGGACAGACATGGGCTCTGTGGGATCAGGAGTCAGTGTTTTTGATCATTACATGAAAGCTTGGGTAGGGAATGGGGGTGCTGCTGAGTGACAAAAGTCCATCCACTTCCGAGTGTTGTTTTTTAACCTTTGCAAGTTTCATACGAATACAAACTTCATAGCACACTTCTACCACTTCTAAGTGCCACTTCTAAGTGTGTGAATAAAGTTTGTCTTTTAGCCAATGTATTGCATTCAGACAATTTAATACATAAAAATAAACGGTTGTCGAGAATTTAAACTTGAGATCTGCAGCACATTGGACACGTCTGCGGTAAGCATGTAAATATTTGCACCATGTTGCCTACACAAGGTCCATTTCCTGTTGAAAAGTCTTGGAACTTTAACTACTAACACTGTCTGGTCATCTCGTGAATCCATGAATTTCGCTCAGACACCAAAATTCTCCTGAGAATTTGTTTTTAAGTGAAGGATCATTCCTCTTAATCACACTAATTGCAAAACTGTGATAGCGCATTCCAATGCATAACTTTTAAAAACAGGGTAAGGGAGTGAAATTATTGCATTTATTTCAGGTTAATATTTTCATTGGGGCACTTTATTTAACATCAATTTTAACTGTTCTAAAATGAAATCAACCATCACAGATCTGCCGGACGTGACATAGCCATCATTTATACATGTGGGTTTGTGAAGGAAGGGACATTTAAAAGGTACATAGACCCGCAATTCATGAGTGATGGTACAGACTCTTGCATTGCAACTTAGGGGGTGATTCTGACCCCGGCGGTCTTAGACCGCCGGGGCCAGGGTCGGCGGGAGCACCGCCGACAGGCCGGCGGTGCCCCGCAGGGCATTCTGACTGTGGCGGTAAAGCCGCGGTCAGACCGGCAACACTGGCGGTCTCCCGCCAGTGTACCGCCGCCCTATTGAATCCTCCAAGGCGGCGCAGCTAGCTGCGCCGCCGAGGGGATTCCGACCCCCCCTACCGCCATCCAGTTCCCGGCGGTCCGCCCGCCGGGAACCGGATGGCGGTAGGGGGGGTCGCGGGGCCCCTGGGGGCCCCTGCAGTGCCCATGCCACCGGCATGGGCACTGCAGGGGCCCCCGTAAGAGGGCCCCTACAAGTATTTCACTGTCTGCTTGGCAGACAGTGAAATACGCGACGGGTGCAACAGCACCCGTCGCACCTTCCCACTCCGCCGGCTCGATTACGAGCCGGCATCCTTGTGGGAAGGGAGTTTTTCCCTGGGCTGGCGGGCGGTCTTTTGGCGACCGCCCGCCAGCCCAGGGAAAAACTTAGAATACCCTCCGCGGTCTTTCGACCGCGGAGCGGTATTTCGGAGGGGGAAGTCTGGCGGGCGGCCTCCGCCGCCCGCCAGACTTAGAATGACCCCCTTAGTCTGTGGCTATTACTCTAACCTAAAGCATGTTTATAGATTGCATAGTCTTGTAGGTTTTACTACTTTCATTGTGTACTTTTTACTTTTCTTTATGACAGAATTGCTTTTATGGTCAGCATTGATCGAAATAACATATTTTCAATAGTTGTTACAATATTTCCTCAATAATTGTATGCTTTTTTAAAATTCTGAAACGAATGTTCATTTGCTCATCAAAACACTACTTGAGTGGATTAGTTATTACCAGTCTAAGATCTCCGAGGTCATCGAGTGAGCCATTATGCTCACAGCCATCAAAACAGGTTATAATTCAGATGGCAGCAGTCCTGCGTTTCTGGCCTTCAAAGTTCCATCAGAAACATCTTGGAACTCATGTATTCATCTTTCTGTGTGTGCATATCTCTTTTTGTCCTTCTCCTAGCACGCATCCTCACTGAACTGAGAAAAAGGAGACGCGCCCTTGTAGTGGGCACCTGTAGGAGAGCTATTGCCAGAGGTCAGCAGGATGAAGCCCAATGCACTGAATTCCACATATTCCAAAATATGATGTACCTGCTCCCTGCAGCTTCCATCAGCGAATGTCATTCTGAGCTAAAATCCACAATGATTTTTTGACACTGGAGAATTTGGCTATAAAAATATTTCAAGTCAAAGGGGATTTGGATCTTGTATAACACCCTCATCCAATTGAGAATTTACCGTGGTGGTAAGCAAATTGTCTTAATCAGAAAGTCTTGCATATGAGGCACAGCATTTTTAAACATTTTCTGGTTCCAAGTGTAAGTCAATGGAAGGAAATATACATTGTGGTGGTCATTACGACCCTGGCGGTCAGAGACCGCCAGGGGTAATGTGGCGTCCGTACCGCCAACAGGCTGGCGGTACAGAGGCCCTTATTATGCGCCGCAGTCGCACCGCCGGGGCCGGCGGTTTCCCGGCGTTTTAGCCCCAGCGGTTTCCCGCCGTTTTAGCCCCGGCGGTGATAATCCGCCAGGGCAGCGCTGCAAACAGCGCTGCCCTGGGGATTATGACACCCCTACCGCCAGCCTGTCTCTTTCGGTTTGCACCGCCAGGAAGAGGCTGGCGGTAATTGGTGTCCTGGGGCCCCTGGGGGCCCCTGCACTGCCCATGCCCCTAACACGGCCCCGGACAGCTTTTCACAGTCTGCATAGCAGACAGTGAAAAGCGCGACGGGTGCTACTGCACCCGTCGCACGGCCGCATCACACCCGGCTCCATTAGGAGCCGGCTCCTATGTTGCGGCCTCATCCCTGCTGGGCAGACGGGCGCAAACTTGGTTTGCGCCCGCCGGCCCAGCAGGGATGTCGTAATGGGGGCCGCGGGAGTGCGGCCGCACGGCGGTTACCGCTTGGCGGGTGGCGGTAACCACCCGCCAAGGTCGTAATGACCCCCTATGTGTTTTCTTATTTTGTCAAAATTGTATTCAGCATGGCCAAGATGAGATGACATGGTGATTCCTATAAAACTAAGAGAACTGCCACCATGAATGTGAGAGATTATCGTTTTTGATTATCCTGAGTTTGTTTGCTGGAATGAGTGGTTTAATCTTTGAAGGGATGAAATTGGTAAATCGTTGATTTCCCTGTCTTTGCAAAGTGATATGAAAAGAGTCTTCAATGAAGCTTAAAATCTTGGCTGAGTGGACAACAATTGTGGATAAGCTAAGAGAAAAGAACTCTGTTAGTCATGTTTGTGCTATAGTAGTTTTATGAAACTGTGGTCTAGAAGAAGCTCTGTCTTATTGATAAGTGTGAGTGATGATTCGGTCACTCAGCACTCAAGCAGCTCGAGGGCGATGTGTGATTTGGCCTTTTCTAAAACCAGGTAGAGAAGGCCGTGGTCTGCATATTGATGAATTCTGATCTGGTAGAATTGAGCCAACTTGTCTGATGCATATGTTTAACAACACTGGGTCAAGTATGTAACATGAGAAAACCCCTACTTATTAGCCGAAGGCAGGAGCTCTTGGTGATTCATTCCTAACAATCTGAAATCTACTAGAGAGATGATAAGAGCACAACTAACTCCTACCTGCAATGATAGAGGTATAAGGAAATTGGCATCATCCAAACTATGTACGGAATCACTAAGTATTTGGAGGGTCAAGGCCTGGTTTGTTTAGCAGGCACCAAACACAGAATAATAGGTAGCCATTTGTTATACCATGATCTGAAACCCAGTATGGTCAAGTTTGTGCTTTAGAAAGCAATAAATATTGAGCTACACTGAGCATCGTAGGTGCCATTTTATTACTTTGTGGTCCTCTTTTCCACATAATACTTGCCCCGCTGGATGCCACATTGAATAGAAAGAAATCAACACCATTTAGACCACAACCTATATGTCATTACAAGATGGCTTGAATGGTGGCTGCCATATTTGATGTAAAAAAGGCCAACCACCACTCACAGCCTTCATTACAACACAGCTAATTCCATCTTTTAAATACATTGATTGACAATCTAAATAATGACTGATGGGGTATGGAGGTCATGGAAATTTTGAGATGAGAGCAGCAATGTTATTGGACCAGAAACTGAGCTGTCTTATTCCCAGTAAAGTAGGTGAACCAAGGATGGAATAGGAGTAGCTCCACAGAAACAGCTGTCCCGCCTCGTGAAGGCACAGGCTGCATGTCTGGATGCCAACATCCTACAATTTTTGACCTGCATGTAAATTCTTACTCGAACTGCCTCATTAAGATCTCCAACTGAAAATGTAACAACCATAAATGCTTTGTGTTGTACGTGGCCTTGAGTAAAGTGCTCTTTAGTTGAATCTCTGGAACGTCAAGCACTTTCCAGGGTGATGATTGAGCTGCAAGAAAATGTTTTTGGGCTCAGACTCTTGTGACCTTAAGGTAGTAAGTAACATAATTTCATATTCAGTACTCATGTTACACAAGAAAGACAATAATTCAGAGTAAAGGGAAATGTGCTAACATTTCAAAAAGCATTACAATGTGTGGAGTCTGAATACTTTTACACACATGCAGGCTTATTTTGGATTGACATTTGGACTTGTGGATCAGTACAAAACTCCAATGTTTAGAAAGGTCACTTCAAAGGTTTTGCAAGAAATGGTTGGCGTCCGCAAACCCAAATGCAACATTATTTTGAATTCTTGCAAATTAATGTGATATGACCTGGGGTGTGTCACTGCAAGTCTTTTAGCCAGCATTGTGCTCTTTTTTAGAACCTTTTCAGTACTGCTGCACGTTTGGAAATCGGCTGAATAAAAAATCTTAGAGCAGCATTGAAGCAGATATGCTAATTAGAAATTATGAATAAATGTTTATATGTTATAATTAACAATAGTTCATAGAGAAATTAATTGTAGAGAAAATAATGTGCACGTCTGAAAATGTGCCCACGGAGAATGGCAGCCACTTATACGAAAGTTGTACTAAAATGATTAAAAAATATGTGAAATAATGAAAAAATTTAATAATAATGTAGTAATATGCCATATTGATATGTATAACTTTTGTTTTGCACTATATTGTAGAGTTAACTAAGCCAAAGTTGTGGCCTAGTCTTTCCAGGCCTCATGCAGGAGGCTAATTAATAAACGCATGATGTAGAAGTTGCTGGTGCATTGAACTGACCATGAACTGTTTGCTGCTTAATAAAATCTGCTTTGCTAGAGTTTTCTGCAATGTACCGATGGACAGAAGATGATGGAATTAAAATTGTTACAATTTGGTGTAAGGCAGACTTGATGTACTTTCCTGGGACTTGAACAATAGAAGCACTGACTAGAGAAGAAGATGCAACATTTTCGATATCTGATGAGCCGGATGATGAGGACATCGTACAGTGAACCAATCAATGAACTGAGAACGTTGAAATATTAGAATTCATAGATTTGTAAAAATAATATTATTGGTTAGGGTAATAACTGGTGATTGACTGACCAATTAGAAATTAGGGGGATGGACTGGAAGACCATAATAAAAAGTCATGACAAGGGGCAAAACTTCAGATGAGATGCAGGATGAGATGCGATGATCAGATGTGAGGAGTGAAATGCTGGTGCCAGAAGACGCGATTCGAGATTCTATTATTGGGCTCATGCTCTTGAGAGCCTCATGCGTTCCTGATGCATTGCTGATCAATTGATGACCTGAAGACGAAGACTGACTTTCTCGCTGATCCATTCCGTGGATAGGTAATAATGACAATGTGACTGAATAACTTTGTGCCTTTTCTTATAGGTACCAACTGCGCTGTTCAATAGTTTTTCTCTTAGCTAGATGTTTTCCAAATTCACATTTCTAAATTGTTTTCACATGAAGTCCCACATGCTAAATGCTAATCTGGGTTAGGTAGGATTCTTTGGGACACGTTGACAGTGACAAATGATTGACAAACTGATTGCTGAACTCTGCTATTAATACTGTTATATTCATCTTTGATTGCTTATACTGAAGCATTGGAACATATGTTTTCTCAAGTTCTGATTAGATTATGTTATTGGTGGTCATTAATGAACTAATTCTGAGCTGAATGAATAAAGTTTGAATTGACCTTCTGACTTAGTATTGTAACTAATAGGGAAATAAAATTGATAAAACGTATAATTGAGTTGTGGTTATTCACAAAATGTTGATATATTGTCTCATGCTTAATGATTCTCTTAGTGGTTATTGATGAATGACATTGATAATTGATGTTCATCAATTACATAGCTAGGATACTCCATGCGATCCAAAAGGTTCATCGTCCTATACGCGTCCCCTTGTAAGTTTACTTACTAAGGACCAGGCGCGCTAACAGCAGCTTTCAACTAAAGTATTTCAGCCAAATATATGTTCTGTAATTCCTCTTCTTTCTTATCTAATACAATGAGTATCAATCTTTAAACATTTTAGATAGATTGCACTAGCGAGACATAATTAGATCCATCTTCAAATGATACACGATTTCAAGCAAAATTACATCGGCAGACACATAATAAATATTCGTTCTTTTCCTTCTTTAAAGATATTGCAGAGCTTGAATTGTAACGCACACAAGGGATTTGCGATTAATATTAGAAGTTAATCTCAATTAGATAAATTATTTTCTCTAGTTACATTTTTACCGTTTTCTAGTCTACCACTTTGAATGCACTTAAAACTTTAGTTTTTGCACAAGGAATCTTAATAGTATTTTCGATTTAGTAGAACCATAGCATCACAAGAACCTTTTATTTAAAAGTATTGTTTGTATGCATCACAAACGATAAATAGACTGTACTCTTGATTAACTCTGCTAAATATTGCACTATGCATTTCTACTTGTTAACAAGCTCACTACTTTAAAATGCCATTGAACTGAGAGAGACTTCAGTTTTTAATTTACTGCCATTAATTACTGTAATCGTAAACACATCAAATACATATTTAATATGCATGAATGTTTACTCTTACCATGCCACATAAGGCACAGTGGGCAGCAAACAATCGGCAGGGCAGAGCTGCACCCTGAAACTTGCTTGGAATATCCAAGCTGCAAGTGCCTTCTTCATCACTGAGGAATCATGGGCCTGTGGTTAGAAAACGTGTGCACGGACCGTGGAGCATGCTCGCTGGCTGTGCCCAGCAAAGAACGAAAACATACACTTAATGACAAGCAAAAACGTGATCTCCACAAACACATGAACTATGAGCAGTGGTACTTCCACAGGAAAGAGGTCAGCAATGAAAAACAGAACTGCACTTTGAAGCTGACTGGCTTTTTTCAACAGATAAATAGTGTCCGGGGGTTGCCTGAGACTTCCATTAACCACCCCTTAAAAGCTCCCTTAGAGGGCACATTAACAATTTGGCATTTTCCGATAGCCTGCTTGCCCTACACCCTCATCCGTAATACGGTATGGCCAAATGGCCCTGGCCTATGCACATGAAATAATCCCCCTAAAAACAATGCAAGGCTAAAAAAAATGCAAAACAGAATGGACTGTGCATACACCTGTACTGTTGAAGTGTGCTGCGGGTAAAAAGGGCAACTCCAAATGCTTATTATGCTCTGTGGCCCTTCCTTATTCCAGCCCCTTGGTATAAAGTCTGGCAAAACTAAAAATTGTATCACCAATGTGAAATCAATTTATGGATACACTAGCACTGTCTTTAATCACCAGAACACTACAGGGAGCAAAATGCAATTCTGCTGCTTACCAAATATGTGTGGTACAGAGTAAACACTCTCTATAGAATAAGCACTGTTAGCACTGTTAACAGTACTTTGCACTTAATTTCATAACTCTAAATGGTATAGTCATTTAAACAGCAAGGTGTACAAAAGAAACTTGGATGATGTCATCAGTGATATTAATGATGTCAATTGAGATGACGATGTTATAAATGATGTCATCGAATATGTCATGAGTGATGTGATATATGAGGTCATGAGCAGTGCATGGCAGGGGCACAAGTTATAGTTAGTGCTGCTAACTACAATCTGTGGATTTAAAACTTTAAGGTTGTCAATGACAAATCTATCTAATTTACATTATTTTAACCTTTGGTTTTTCCTGTGAAGTGCTATGATTGTTTCTTTAAACAAAAACAAATTATTTTAAAACGCTCACCTTCATATACAGTCTTGTTACCTTACTTGTGAATAGGCTGTCTCCTGCCCTCACACAATGGGCTGAGTACCCCCTACTGATATCTAGAAACATGGCTGGGTTTAAAGGGTGTTGTGCTCCACTTGAAAGGGCTATTTCGAAGTTACCCCTTGAACAAATGCATTTCTGGACTATACCTACAGGGACTCTGACTCCATGATTGTTGGCACTTTTGGAACTAGAACTGAATCTCTGTCAGAAGGACTGCTGGACTGCACAAAGGACTCATCTCGACTGCTCTTCTGTCGTTGCCCTGCTACCTACTGCCGCTGGGTGGCATTAAGAACTCACCGGATTGCTTTTCTGCTTGTTACCCTGCTGCTAGCTGCTCCCTGACCCTGGATTCCCTAGGCACTGCTGGACTACCAGGAAGAACTGCCAATAAGTGACTTATTGTGCTAGCCTCCCTGCCCACTGCTGCCTGCCTTGTGTTCCCTCCTGTGTTCTCACAGGAGCCACCATGAGGATTTGCTGCCCCTGCTATATTTTTTTTGCTTGTGCTTTATGTTAGCGCTTGGTGAGTACTGTATACTCTCCCCTAGGATTGTCTGGTGAATTCAGTGTGTGGCTGACTGAGGTGAATCTCTACCTCAGTCTTGCGTCCCTTCAAACTGAGTGCAGGCTGTCAGCAGGAGAGTGAGAGCAGGAGCTGCATCTGCTAAACTAAGTCAGCTGATGCGCCAACACACCCGCCAGTTGCAAGCCTGGGTGACTGGGTGCATTGCAACATTTAACTACCCGAGCCTTGCCTTAACTGAAGACGCAGTTGCTGACACTGATATAAGCTGCACAAAGCAGTCTGAACACTCAAAGGCAGATACTTCCAACAAGCTCCATGTACTGGGGGGACCCAGTGAGGTGTCCCCGCAGACACGGACGGTTTGCGTTTTTCCCATGGGGACGCGCTATGTCGGTACTTCCTCTGTCCCGGGGCATTGTTTATTGGAGTAGGAGCCCTATGGCAGGTTAGAGTAGTGTAGCATATAAGTGTAGCACCCTTGAGCTGGGCCTGTGCCTTTACTGATATAAGGGGATGACCTGCATGGGGGAAGACTTACAGGGTGTGTACTCCACTGTAATTGGCCCACACATGGGGGGTGCTTTCCTTGTGGCCTCTTGCCATGGGGTAGATCTTCACTGGAGGCCAGTGCTCCAAGCATGTCTTTCCCCCACCGGATTCCCATAGGAGGGCAGAAGACCCTGTACATATGTTGATGCACTGTTACTGGTATCCGGATGAGGGTGCCTGGGGATTTGTGTACTTGTGATGGCAATTGGTGATTTATATGTTTATGGTCTAATCCACTGATGCATTTCATGACCTGAGCAAATGAGATTTGGTGTTTTCCCTGGCATTGTCAGGATAATGAGTACTATTCCAGGAATGGCATAAGATGCACAGTGTTAGAAAGGGGGTCTCTAGTTGGCAGAGGTATACATCCTTGTCCAAGTAGGGACCACAGTCCTAATCAGGGTAAATCACACACAATCCAAATTATCCTGTGCTCACCCTCTGGAAGCTTGGCACTGAGCTGTCAGGCTTAACTTAGAAGGCAATGTGTAAAGTATTTGTGCAATAAACCATGCAATAACACATTGAAAACACCACAAAAATACACCAAACAGGTTTAGACAAATAGAAGATATATATAAGCATAAATTAAGGTCAAAACTATCAAGATTCAATAAGCACAAGTTGAGATATCATTCTTGCAAGTTTAAAGAGAGTCTTAGATCTTAAAAATCTACAGTTGTCTATTGTTTGCACAAAGTACCTGGTTTGCTCTGAAATTACCACGCACGGAGACTGCAGAGGAGGAGATGCGTGAAAAAATAGGGTGTGTGTCAGATTTTCTGACATGGCCAGATGAGGCATTATTTATTTCCATGCTGCAAGGGGTTTTGAGTTGATTTCCTGTGTGCAGTATTGGATCCTCACTGTGATGTGGGGATCTTTTGACAACCAGTGACGATCCGGGGAATAGTCCTGGGTGTGCGGGAAGAAGTGATAGGTATTGCGCCAATCCGGCAGGTGATGCGTCACATTTTCTGTCGCACAGCATGCGCTGCACCAATCTTCATTCAGGAAGTCAGGCTGTGCTGTTCTGGTTCTGCTGTGCAATGATTTTCTCGATACAGGGCAGGCTGTGCATTGTTTCCAGACGGCTGTGCATCGATTTTCAGAGTGCATGGAGTTTTCTTGAAGAGATGAAATCTCTTTGGCCCTGAGACTTCAGAAACAGGAGGCAAGCTCAATCCAATCCCTTGGATAGCCCTTTCAGCAAAGTCAGAGGCCAGCAAGGCAGCAGGGGAACAGCAAGGCAGCAGTCCTTCACAGCAATGCAGTCCAGGTCAGTCCTTTGGGCAGCCAGGCAGCTCCTCTTGACAGGTTGCAGGATCTGGTCCAGAGGTGTCTGATCTGGTGGGGTCAGGGACCCAGTGTATATACCGAAAAATGCCTTTTAAGTGGGGGAGACTTCAAAGAGTGGATTTGAAGTGCACAAGGTCCCCTTGCAGTACAGGTCTGTCTGCTAGGGTCCCAGTAGGGGGTTTGGCAGTCCATTGTGTGAGGGCCGACCAATAGCCTTTGAAATGTAAGCGTCAGGCCCCTCCACCCTTCCAACCCAGGAAGACCCATTCAGTATGCAGATGAGTGCAGATGTGACAGAGTATCCTGTGTTTGTGGTTGTCTGGGTGAAATGCACAAGGAAGCTGTCAACCAGCCCAGCCCAGCTGGGTGATTTCCCAATGTGGTGTTATGCCCACGAAGGGTGATTCAAAAACACCTGCATCCTGGTGATCAGAGATCGTGCAAGTGTAGAGGCACATATCTTGGTATAAAGTCTGAAGAGACAGCTAAGCTCCCTGAGGCAGAGACAAGGCACTTTTTAGAGCTGTCATTGCTGTTCATTTAAACCAGGATGACACCTTCCACTCTATTATTTCAAGTCTACTCGTAGAAAAATAATGTTGAGCGAGGAGGTTTGCATCTTACATTTTCTGACAATGTTCAACTTTGGCAGTGCCTTCTATACGTGAAGGCACAAATGGGTTGGGCTCATTGCTCTATACACACTGCTAACACACTTTATGTAAACAGCTAACATACATTAGGAGGACTGCACACTACTGCTCAAACCAAAACTTGATATATATCGCTTCTCACTGCAGTAATATGACTCAATGTAATGGAGCGGTTGACCCTCACAAAAGGTGCCCTGTAAAATTAAAATCTTACCTCAAATTTTTTTTTACGTGAGGATGTTCATGTGGATGCTTAGGATCTGAATAGTGTCCATGATCTAACAAACAGCAAGGTGATGGTCATTATGCCTTAATATGCCAGGGTGACTTCAGGACACTACTTTTCTCTCCTCCTCGCCAGGGAAAAATAAGCCCAATTTCCTCAGCCAATCCAAGCACTGCTCTTATACTGCATATAATACTAAGCAGGTTAAGAACAGTGCTGGGATTGAATGGGGCATGCAAGCAACACTCCATTGAAGATGATGGGGATGTGTCTTGGCTCATGCAGCTCCATGTTAGCCTTCAATGTGGAAGCCTCAACTGCGCATGTCAGGCTGGCCACAGCAAAAATACTGGCCAATCTGACATGCACAGCTCAGTTTCAATCTCAGATGCTCGTCCCACCCACTGAGAGCCCCGTAGCCCCACCCACAATGAAATTAAATGAATGGAGGGACGTATAAGGCTAATTTAAATTGTAAAAATGAGCCTGGAAGATAGTGACCTGCATCAGTAGGGAGTCAACACCCCACCGCCTCTATGAATGAACTGCAGCTGAGTAATTTGCAGGTGGTGCAATAATAAACATTTTACTTATAACTATGAAATATTTTAAGGTGGTGAGTACATTATTATAAATTGAAGTTAGAACTGTGAAATACTAATTTGAAGGTGGTGCGTGTATTATACATGTAACCAATAACTCTAAGTTAAAATGTTTAGGGGGTGATTCTGACCCCGGCGGTCACGGACCGCTGGGGCCAAGGTCGGCGGGAGCACCGCCAACATGCTGGCGGTGCCCCGCAGGGCATTCTGACCGCGGCGGTTTGGCCGCGGTCAGAAAGGGAAAACCGGCGGTCTCCCGCCGGTTTTCCGCTGCCCTATTGAATCCTCCATGGCGGCGCAGCTTGCTGCGCCGCCATGGGGATTCTGACACCCCATACCGCCATCCTGTTCCTGGCGGTTCTCCCGCCAGGAACAGGATGGCGGTATGGGGTGTCGCGGAGCCCCCGTAAGAGGGCCCCAAAAAGAATTTCAGTGTCTGCTTTGCAGACACTGAAATTCGCGACGGGTGCAACTGCACCCGTCGCACCTTCCCACTCCGCCGGCTCAATTCTGAGCCGGCGTCCTCGTGGGAAGGGTTTTTTGCACTGGGCTGGCGGGCGGCCTTTTGGCGGTCGCCCTCCAGCCCAGTGCAAAAGCCAAAATACCCTCAGCGGTCTTTCGACCGCGGAGCGGTATTTTGGAGGGGGGGAAGTCTGGCGGGCGGCCTCTGCCGCCCGCCAGACTCAGAATGACCCCCTTAGTCTTTACATATTTTAAGTTGGATTTGTATACAAAGAAGTAATACAGTTCTTCTAACTCCAACTTATCCTTAACCCTTGGGTTTTTCATGGACACACACACAAAAGTATACATACTGTTTTGTGGTGTTTACCATAAATAGTCAAAGTAGGTGTACAAGCTACAAAAGATGAGGTTCATCTTACATACCATTAAATGTGGTTACAAGGGATCGGAAGGACCACACCAGGAATAAGCACATACCTCTCAGAGTACACAGCAAGGTGCAACTTACAGATAAATCTGTGATCTTCATTATTTCCTTTCCGGGTTTTACATTTTGTTGAAGCTCAATTGTAGTATACCTTGCAGCGAACAACGAGTTCATGTTGTTTTGTAACAATGGTGCGCACCTTTAAACCACTCGCCTGTCACTTTTAAAATATTCAGTTTCGAAGAAAATAGGTATATTTGCTTAAAAGGCTGTTTCAAGAATTGTAGAGGCGAATTCCTTTCCACAGAGGACCTTGAATTACATGTTCAACTGCCATTAAAAATTCTTCTGACACACTTTTCTTTAAATGTCGCATTTCTTCGTGTAAGGAGCAATTAATATGTGGAGCACCACAAAGGCACATCTGTATTCATGCCCCGTGCATTATTAAACTACACTGTTAATGGGCCTCGTGGGAAAATTCCCAGTTCAACATACTTTACTAAAAAGAATTCCGTGTTATTGAAAAGGTATAGTAATATTTGAGATGTACTGACAGCCAAGTGCATTTGTTCATGAACTGGGGATATGTAAAAGGATGTGTCTCTCATTAATAAAATAAAAAAAGATTACAGAGTGAAACACAATGGACTTTTTATCTTGTGAATACCGTGGTAGCTAGGAGGAAAACATTTCAATGTGTTCCAGCAGTGACTATTCAGAAGCAAGCTACTTATTCCCTCTTTGGTTGAAGTTACTGAGAGCACTTGTATGAGGTCGTTGTTGGACTGTGTGGTGAAAGCAGACAGCTCACTGGTGTGGGAATGGGGCAAGGAAGGCTTCAACGTGTACGTCCCCAGTTCAGAAGGAACCGAGAATGGTATTCTGGCATTCAGGTAATGCATGGGCCCTTCTTTACTGTTTCAGACAAAATGTCACATTGTTCTTCTCACTTGATGCCTCCTTGGTGATCGCAGTGGCAACACAAGTTGCACTGGCCTAAGAAATGCTTGTAAAAGTCCCGATTTTCAGAGGAATGTTAAACTAGGATAGAACTTCGCAAGCTTTGCATATTATTTTTAGTTGTAAAAATCGGCCGTCAAAATATACCTAAAAGTATGAACCAGCACAGCCACGACACACATATCTGTAACACCATTACCTTAAATAGAGAAGTCAATAGTGCTCTTGAGATTTGGCTCAACAAACTTGCAGTAAACTAGAGCTTGCCCACCACCATATTATTAACTAAATCACCTGTGTTGTCTCTGTACTATGACCTCCACGTTACTTAGGAATAACCCTCTGTAACTGGTAATGCAACTGTGCCATCCTTAGCATTTTTCCTTTGTCCGTAGCTGTTCCTGTGGGAAATTCTTGGCTTTTTGCAGAATTTGTTGGGCCCATAAGTCCTGGGGTCCCCGTAAGCCCTCAACTGCCACTCTGGTGCCTTTAGGGACACCCTTAGTGTTACATGAGAATGGGGAGAACCTTAATCGGTTCATCTTGCATGTACCGTCAAGGAGGTTCACCTTTCTCATGCACTGCACACGTTTGGGACTGGCAGCTATCGAATATCATGCTTGAAGTGCTTAGGTGCACCCAGCGAAACTGCCTCCCCATTTTAAGTGTTATTAAATATAATGCTAACAAACACTATGGGCACTCGTTGCTGGTATAAACCTTTGAAGACATTAGCATTTCTTATTAAGGAAAAAATATGTAGGCTTTAACGCTGAACTAAAGTCACTCTTCCCTAATAGGGAATGTTGGACTTTTTTGCTTATGCAGGGTCATCCCCAATCTTTTTTCCCTCCTGCCTCCTATTTGTTTGTGACCTGTTGCTGTTGGTTTTTGAACTCTGAGCACTTTACCACTGCTAACCAGTGCTAAAGTGCATATGATCTCTGTGTAAATTGTTTTGTTGATTGGTTTATCCATGATTGGCATATTTGATTTACTAGTCAGTCCCTAGTAAAGTGCACTGGAGGAGCCAGGGCCTGTAAGTCAAATGCTACTAGTGGGCCTGCAGCACTGGTTGTGCCACCCACATAAGTAGCTCTGTAATCATGTCTCAGACCTGCCATTGCAGTGCCGGTGTGTGAAGTTTTAACTGTAAATTCGACTTGGCAAGTATATGCACTTTCCAGGCCTAAACCTTTCCTTTTTAGGTACTGCTAGCGAGACGCTTTAAGTATCAGAAAAGGGCTCGGAGCCCTGTCGACGTCACGTCAGTGTCTTTCATTGGCAAGTTGGCTTGCCTGTTACAATCCGCTTCTTTTGATTAGTGGAAGGCACGCATACGTCATGCCTTTTCCGTGGTTAGCCCTCCTCGAGCGTAGCGACCAAGAACGGAAAACATGCTAGGCTCGCTGTGGTGGTGGATTACTTTTTCTCTGTTTTTGGAGCGAGATCTCGCTGGGCAGTAGTCGAGCGCTTCGTTAATTGCACTTTAGGCGTTAAGTTCAGAATTGCACTTTGTGTGAACTGTACAGCGCGATAGTGCTGTCTTTTTCTTTTGATGCAGGAGAAATCCGGCTGGGAGTTTACAACAGCTGTAACTCCGACAAATGCGAGACCCTAGTGCATTGTAAATGCTTCTTTTACATGTCAGACACCCCTAAGGTAGGCCCTAGGTAGCCCTAAAGGCAGGGCGCAGTGTATGGTTAAGGTAGGACATATGGTAATGTTTTATATGTCCTGACAGTGAAATATTGCTAAATTCGTTTTTCACTATTGCAAGGCCTGTCCCTCTCATAGGTTAACATGGGGGCTACCTTTGAATCTGATTAAAGTGTAGATTCCCTTTGGGAGCGGATGGACATGTGGAGTTTGGGGTCTCTGAGCTCACAATTTAAAAATACATCTTTTAGTAAAGTTGATTTTAAGATTGTGTGTTTGAAAATGCCACTTTTAGAAAGTGAGCATTTTCTTGTGTGTTTGAAAATGCCACTTTTAGAAAGTGAGCATTTTATTGCTTATACAATTTCTGTGACTCTGCCTGTTTGTGGATTCCCTGTCTGGGTCAGTTTGACAGTTGGGCTGGTTGCACCTCACACTAGACAGTGACACAAAAAGAGCTAGGGTGTAGTCTGCATTTCCTGATGAGCCATCTGTGCTAGGAGGGAGGTGAGGAGTGGTCACTTACACCTGAAAGGGCTGTGCCTGTCCTCACACAATGCAGTCTCTGACCACCTGGTGAGTGTCTGGGGCCTGGCCTGGGCAAGGCAGGATTTCACATTCAAAAGAGACTTTACTTTGAAGTAGGCCTACTTCAAAGGAGAAATTGCGTAGAAGAAGGGCACCCAAAACCACAGACTTGAGATCACTTCTTGACATCAAGAGGAACCTCTGCCTGTAGAAGAGCTGAAGAGCTGAGGAGAAGTGCTGCCCTGCCTGTGACTGTGCTTTGTGGAGCTATCCTGCAGTTGCTGCTTCTGCGAGAGTAAGAGGGCAGACTGGATTTTGTGTGCCTTCCATCTTGTGAAGAAATCTCCAAGGGCTTGATTTAGAGCTTGCCTCCTGTTGTTTGAAGTCTCAGGAACAGCAAAGAATTCTCTCTGCCAGCACCTGGAGTCTCTGGAGAGACTCCTGTTCTGACAAGTGGTTCCCTATCCAGTCCCTGGGCCCTTGAAAGGAAAGCTGGTGGAAATCCAAGGAAATCGACTTCTGATGACTTCGGACCGACTCCACTGCTGAATCCGGTGACGCCGCCTACAACTGACTCTGTGATCTTCGCTGGAACGCGACGACCTTCGCTGGCCAACGCCGCTGCATCCCCGCTGAAGTACGCGACTCCATGGAAGTCACCGCACCACGCTGTGACCGACGTCGCTCGAAGTGTGCGGATTCAACATTTCGCACAGACGCCACGATCCACGACTTCACGCATCGACTTGTTTTCACTCTTCACCAAAGGTATTGTACTTGGGGGTCTACGCGACTCCATGTCCGGTACCGCTGGTGTCGTCTTTTTGGAAACAACTCTGTCACGACGCCGTGTTAACACCTCATCGAAGCATTTTGTGTTTCTAAGCGCTATTGTTTAGTTTATTCTTTAAAAATTCATAACTTGACTTGTGTATATCAGATTTTTGTCGTTTTGGTCTTGTTTTGTTTAGGTAAATATTTCCTATTCTTCTAAACTGGTGTTACTGTGTGTGTTTGTACAAATACTTTACACCTAGCACTCTGAACTTAAGCCTACTGCTCTGCCAAGCTACAAACTGGGTAAGCAGGGTTTAGCTGAGAGTGATTCTCTTTTACCCTGACTAGAGTGAGGGTCCTTGCTTGAACAGGGGGTAACCTGACTGTCAACCAAAGACCCCATTTCTAACAAGGAACATTCAGTTTACAGTAGGAATGGTATTTCTAAGATGAAGGACGAGTGTGTCCACCGAGAGCCAGACCCATCCTTGTTTTTCCTTTATGCTCTCCTTTGTTTTAGGCAGGTTGGAGGGACTACTGATTGTTTCATGTAAGCCCTAGACAGATTACATGAGGCTTTGCAGGTAGGCCAATGCTTCTAGTATCCCAGACTATTCTCCAAGTGGAGAAAACATGTCCCAACCTTATGAGCAGAGCCTCTGAATTTGGAAGGATGCCCTGGACTGCCCATGGCAGTTGGCATCTGCTCAACCATATGACTTTGGCTATAACAGCTGGTACTACCTTGTAGTTCACTGAGGTTATACAAATCCCACATGTTTTCAAAATTTAAATGACTGATGTAATTACACCTGGTATTGTTTCTGATGACTGGAATGCTCAAACTGTTGGTTGCTGAGCTGCAAGATTACACTGTATTTGAAAGTGATGATGTGTACACTAACATAAAGAATTATGGGGAAATGTTCTGTTATAATATTTGGGGACATTACTACCTGCACCGTGCATACATCAGTATTTAATTACACACAGTTGGAACACTGTTCAACTCCACCTGTGGTGAGGCCAAAGCATTATTTAGGTAAATTTGCATAGTTCGTTGGACATAAAATTAACAAAAGCAGAGTCATATTACTTCAAGCTACCACCTTCAAAACTACGCAAGAATTAGCAAACTAACACTACATCTATTTAGAGTTCTCTGTTTAATGACTTGCAGTTGAAGGATACGAATACTAGAAGAACACTATTTTTGTAATAATTGTATGGGGAACATAAGATTGGCAAATTCAGGGTAGGGAATCTTTATTTAGAGCATGACTTATTCCTGTTCAAATGATCTTCCTAAATTACACAATTCATTAGACAGACTGTCTTGGGTTAGCAAAAATAATAGAACTGAATGCACCCAGTATTCACACAACAGCCAAATTCACCAATTGGCAATCCTTCCTCAATGTCACTGAGGAGGAACTACATGCAAAGGTTCAGGATGGTACCTATAATGTGTCACTCCTCAGTCCTGGTGGGTGGTTATTGTGGCCAATGGACACAAATGGGTGGCAGGCATGTTTTTAATTCCTCAGGAGGAATCCAGATTAGCTGGCCGGACCCTTGTTTTGTCTCAGGTATAGTTATCACATATAGTGTGGGTAAACTGTTCCAACAATGGTTACGCACTAACACTTTAGGAGCAGTAAAAGAACATATTAATCTCCTTTCAGATGAAATGGGCTTGCAGGATTTCTTGCTAGGATCCAGAAAGCCCCACTTAAAGAGTCTTGTACACCATATACAATGAGATATAGAAGCTTTCGCAAATGGAAGCGGCTGCGTGTTCAAAGCAGATAGATAAGGAACATTTGGAAAAGGCTTTAGATGTTGTTGATAATGGCATGAATACTCTGTCCAACAGAACATACACCCTTAATAACAGTGTCATCTGCAACTGATAAAATTCAGAATGACATGTCCTTCCATGGAAATAAATTAACAGAAGTGACCTATATGTTGCTTTTAATTTAACCAGGGAACAACAGATAATGGCTAAAAGGGAGGCAAGTTACAACATGCTCAATATGGAAAGTTAGAAAAGCTGCCTTACACAGTTGCAGAAAGTCCATCAACAGTATGGAGCATACATGGCGTTATAAATCCTCCCATTTCCACCTTTCATTTCATGAAATGCTTGAAACATCTTGCAGTGGGCAGAAACGAGTGGCGAAGAGATGGCTATATTAAAGAACAGTGGGAGTTGCCTTTCGAGTTCAAATATCTGAACAGCGAAACAAAGGTCTTTAAGAGTGGAAACCAATGCAAGACTACTGTTAGTCATTCAATGATTTGCAAACAGGTGTCTCATCATGGCCTTTGCAATGTGGGGGTCCCAAACCTGGCCTGTTTTCTGAAGGGTAATCCGTCACTTTAATTCGTCAGCATTTCATACACTTTTAAATGGAAGTTATGTGGTCCTGAACGAATAGAGCTGTTGCAGTATGAGACCAGGAATTGCCTATGCAATTTCAGTCTCTAAGATTGTAACTTGTAGACATGTTCTATTTCCCCTCACACAAGAGATAAGAATAGCAGAAATGTGACCTCACATTGATACTACTAATGTAAATTATGACATGCTGAGCAGACGAAAGATGCTACTGTTCCAAAAATAAGTGGTGTTGACATCGGCTAGAGAGACGTATGCTCTCAAAATAGCAAGCTCATCATCCAAAACACAATCCCTATTAAATACTTCCCCAAGCATTTTGGAGAGCTGGTTTCCAGAATATTTAATGCCTCGAGTACCATGGGGATTGTGCACTTCTTTAAGGCAGTTGCGTCTGGATTTGTTTCTATCTTTCAGACTGTCTTCAGAGTCATTCCATCTGCTATCCATTCATTCTTTTCAAGTGTGCTTTGCAGCTTTCCTGTGACTTTGGCATTGATTTGGGAGATACTGCTGCTGCTGTTCCTAATATGCAGTGGTTGTGCCTTCTCAGCGAAGTGATGTAGCTACTATCACCAGCCCAGATGTGCTGTGGTTGCATGGTGCAGTTCTTTGGTGCTCCATTGCAGGAAAAATTGGAGCATGATTGGCCATTGTCATTCCGACCAGTCCTATGGTGCATGCAACCTGTCTTCCATTGAAACTGGTGCCTCTTTGAGTGCCTACCTTTGGTGTGCCTTGCTGTTCTACCAGTGCCTCCTATGGACCAAGAGCTGCTAGTGTTTCTGATAAGGGTTTATTTACATTCATGCCCCATGAGACTGAGGCGGATTTGCGAGGCTACCTATGAGCCACCCCTTGTCAACTATCTGGCTCCTTCAGGCACTTTGGATGCTAATGCCTTTATGGGTGATCCTGCGCTGGAGGCTGCTGCACACTTCTGCTCCGTAGATAGGTCTGCGAATCCTGTCACCGATCTGAAATCAGACGATATGGAGTCATTGCACTTCCTTTCATTGACTTTGGAGACATTCTTCACAACTATTGGTAGATGATTTGACCATTGGCCTTATTTAAAATCTAACAATTTAATGACAAATTGCCTTATTGATTTGATTACCATTTGGCCTGCTGTGCTTCTCCTGGTTGACATTGTATCTCTTTGCATGTTTTTAGCTGTTTTCAACTAGTTTTATAAGATTTTAGATTGCTTTTTAGATCAGAGCATTTTAGCTTTGACTCATACACCTTCTATCGTGTCATCATTACGGCGTCATCCTTGTTCCAGCAATGGCGAGGGTGAGATGGATCCTATTTACTTTTCATGGGAATCAGGAGTTTAGTTTAGCGTCCTGACTTGCAGGCCTGTGCCCCGTTACCTAGTGACTTTTAACCTACTTAGCTTGTTCTGTCTTAGCCTATTTATTTATTTATTTATTCCAAAATGGCTGCTATGTTTATAGTTAGTAAAATGTTTTGATTTTACGTTATCAGTGCCACTCTGTGAAAGCATCACTACCAGTGTCAAAGTGAGATACATAGGTATTCACATCATGTCCCTTTCCCACTTACGTGTGACAGGAACGTAATGTGCTTTTGGAGGGAATTGTTTATATAGTTGCCACCCCAAGTATGCCTCCTTATCAATTGTTTGAGAACATACCTGCATCAAGGGTCCTACAAGATCTGTATAAATACATCTCATGCAGACATGGTTATCAGTGGGATTGCTACCAGATGGTATTGATGCCATCTATGCTGCACGTCACCTTGATGCAGACCCAGCCTTCATGTCACCAAGCAGTCTGATCTAGAGACCATATTCCACGGTAACAAGGGTTGGGGGGCACATCTAATGGACCTGATACTGAGAGATTAGGTTTAAAACACCTAGCTCTCATTGGGTTAGTGAATAGGTTCTCCATGCTAGGGTTTTAGGGACATTTTGCAGTTCATGTTTATTGCAAGATGGTGGGGGTCTTTGTATTTATGACTCTCATATTTACAATTCTGCTTCTTGCATTGCTCATTATCCTAATCATTGCAGCTCATGCATTTTACAGTAGATTGCAGTCTTTCTAATGCACCTCCTTTATTGCTTGTGTGTGACTGAGACTTATTGCTAACATGAGAAAAGGGTAACTTCCGTTCCACTACTACTAACCTGAGATGTCGCATTCTAGAGTCTATGCATAAAGGCTGTGAGAAATCACCTTCTACGGTTTGGGTTTTTGGTGAGGTACTGGTTATAAGCTGGGAGGATTGGGCCGACAGTGGTCAGTAAAATGGCTGACAGGATGCGTCTCCAAAGAATTACAACCCCTGACCGCTAAATCCTACACAGTCCTGGCATTCCCAATGAGGCAAGTGCTCTACTATCCCAATTCCTTCCTTTTTGAACATCACCAGGAACATGCTGTGGTTACAAAACTGTGAAAATGGTGACATATCCATGTTTTGCAGCAGGAGACAACTAGGGTCTAATATGGCCTATGCGTGGAGGTGAAGCCGTGACTGCAGTTGTGAGCCGAAAGCCGTACTGACCTAAGGGGAGAGCTGCTGCAATGTGGTGAACTGCATGCACCGGACAGCATGGTTTGGAGTGGAGAGTCCTGTGGTTAGGCGACCTTGCTCAACCTGCGCTGCTTGGGGAAGGGTGGTGCGATGCATGGTGAGCGTGAGTTACGCTGGATAGGGGTGAGCGCCAGGAGACATGATTGGGACATGTGTAGGTGGTGTAGCCTGCCTTGGAGTGACAACTGTGGCTGACACCATCTTCAGGGACTGGCCCTCAGGCTGTGTGGGAAATGGAACTTAGTAGGGCTGCACCTCCTGAATCAGGCGCTGAGTTAGGCACCGCATCAAGAGTGGAGGACGAGTCCTGCAACCCTAGGAGAGAGCGGTGAGCATGGCCTCTGGGCCAGATAACAGCTTGGTGCAGTGCTGGGGGGTGCGTTGCACCGCTGCCAGAGGCCTGAGTGAGCATGCCATTGGGGGCTGCAGAGACATTGAATGTTAAGACATAGCCACATTATAAAAGGTCAGGCATCCACTGGTACCTACCAGGCTCCTAATTAATAAATATTTGCCCACAACGCATTTAACTTGAGAAATAAAGCCCCTCCAAACACATGGGAGATCTTCAACCTTAACTCCCCCTGCCGGTGGCCTCCACTCCCTTGGAAACAGGCACAGAAAGGGCTACCACTCCCTAACAGGTCCCCTACTTACTGAAAATATGAGAGAGACTGACTGGAGGCCAAAAGAGGGCAAGCTAGTCTGTGCCCCTTCAGACAGACTGATGGTGCGAGCGTAGTGCCCCTGAGTGGGTCCTGAGGTGAAGGAGGGGTGGAGGAATATCTACACATGTGACTGTGAGGGGGATTGGCAATAAAATATTGAAGACCCCTACTCCTCAAGAGCTAAATGATAGAAAAGTCCCTTTATGTAGGGAAAAGTTGCAAACAATGACGAGCGGACATCGGAATCCAGAAGGGAAGCACACATAGGGGAATATGGTGAAAAGGAGTGATGGTGCAGTTCTTACTGTGAGTATAGATATTTCTGCACAACAGGAGTCCTTGGAACCCTGGAATTGCACCCGGCACTGATTGTGGGTGCCGTGTCTCTTCCTCCAGAAGGTGGGGAATAAAGTTCAGACTCATACAGGCAGTAAGAAACATCCACCGCATGCTCATCCTTTCACGACTCAGAATGGACTGTGCATGGGAATCCCCTGTATATTGTGCTTTCACTGAGAAAGGCAATAATCTATGGGCATCATGGGCAAGGACAAACTCCAAAAGCACGCTACCAGCAACACCATTACACAATACACAATTCCTCTCCAGGCTACTCATAGGATCACTAGACAGGGCAGTGGCACATCTGATTGCTCCCCGGACAGGTCAATGGCACCAAAAAGAGCTGAGTTACTGGAGGTGATACAGGGTTTGAGACTGGCACTAAATGGCAGATAGCTGGAGTGTCCACAGAAGTAAATCTCCTTTGGGCCGACCTTTGTAAAATGGCTGAGAAGATGGGTGAAGAGGAAACCAAGTCATGGCCCTAAAGAGAGACATGCAGCAGCTTCAACAACTAAATGCGACCACTACTAACCTAGAAGATTGAGCTGAAGAAGCATAAGGTCATTCAGGATGCAACCATATACACTTATTAGGGTTTCTGGAAAGTGTGGAAGGTTGATCTATGGAACAATTTTTGGGACAATGCATGACTGAAGAACTGCAATCAAAAGGACTATCTAAACACAATGTCACTGAACGTGCGCACAGGGCACTGATACCAATGCCCTCACCAGGAGCCCCTCTAAGACATATAATAACATGTCTAATGAACTATAGGAATAGAGGTGAAATACTGAGGGCTGCCAGAGAAATGACAATGCCACAGTACAAGGGGCGCAATATTACAGTATACCCAGACTACACACGCAGGATACAGAAGCATCTCTAAACATTCAGAGAAATCAGAAAGCATCTACAATCCATGGGGCTCCAAAACATGTTATTATATGCCACAAAACTTAACTATTGATGCAAGGAAGACACATTTCTTCAAAAACCCCACAGATGTGTGGCCCTGGCTGGATATTACAGGGACCTTGCAAAGACACCCACTTGCAGAGGTCAAAGCCTTCCATACTGGAGAAAAACAGAAGGGAGCAAAGTGGAATTGCATGACCAAAAACACACAGGCGGGGCAGGGAGGCTCAGGTTGAGTGGTCATACAAGAGGATGGCACAATGTACGAGCCCCCAGTCAATCCACAAATGAAGAGTCACCAGACAGTGTGAACTCCGACACAGGAGATGAATTAACTTTGATGGGGGGCTCAGATGACAGTCCCAAATACTGGAAACTGCAACTTGAGGAGTGCTTCCTGTTGGCCTCTTACACTTAGATGACATTGAGAGATTGCTTGCACTGGGACTGGGTAAAATGAACACATATATGAATACATCACCTGGTGGTGGGGCGCTGGCTATGCACCACTAGATAGAAGCAGCACAACGGTGGGAGGGAGGGGAGAGCTGCACCATGTGACATCACCGCAGACACTGCCTACGGGATTACTTCATGATTGCTTCTCTCTTAGGTACTGATAAGGGGACACACACATCCATAGTACTAACAGAAGTAGTAAAGCTCATACACTGATGCAGGTGGGAATTATGAATGAGACATAATCTATGCTGACGGTCGGGGTGTGGGAATGTTTTAGTAGGCTTATCAAAAGTTGATCAGAACAACCCGGTTAAAGGGTTATGCTAGTATTCGTCCTGGCACATCGAGTGGGGTGGACACTTATGCAGTTACTGAATGCTATTTCTTGTCCTTAGTAGGTGGAGGGAATTTCTGTTAAATTGGTTAAAGGGATGAAGAGTTGCATCCACTGCCTGTTTGACATGCAGAGGCTAAGGGGAGAGAAGCAATTGTGGGGATCTATCAATGACAAACATAACCAAGATTAAAGTCCTGCCCTGGAATAGGCAGGGCTTGGGTACATCACAAGAAAGTTATTGAGTATTATCCCTGCTTAAACAGCATGGGGTGAGTGCCGCCTACATTCAGGAAATGCATCTTAGAGAAGACAAGGCTGGAAAGCTGGTGAAAAAATGGAGGGATCAGGTGTATTTTGCTAATTACTACTCCTATTCTAGGAGGATTATGATATAATGTGCTTTGGGTGTTCCATTTGTGATGACGTACATCGAGATAGATGTAGACAGATGTAGAGGGACGATACATAGCTTTAGATGGTATTGATGTGACGTTTGGGAATTCATAATGCCTAAACATAGATGAGTTCTTCTATACCGGGATCAGAGATGTGGTATCCACAGCAGCTGATACTGCACTATTTTGGATCGTTGATTTTAATTGTATAGATGAAAGTGAGACCGCCATCCTGTATGCCAGAATACCAAACCAAAAATGACAGCACAGTTGCGAGAGTGACACACTTGGGACTGTGGTCCATATGGAGAGAGACATGCACACCCAAATAAGCGAGAATACATCTGTTTCTCTCCAACACATGGCACATTCAGTAGGCTAGATCGTATCCTAATGACTAAACATTGGGCTCCCACGGTAATGGAAGTGACTCACTTATTAGGCTACTTATCGGACCATGCTCCAGTTGAGTGTACACTTGAATGGGGTTGCAGTCAACGATCACCCTACACAAGGCGATTCCTAACAGAGATACTGCAGGACAGTGTAGACAGGGAAACGCTCATGGAGGCATTGAAGGAATATGTTGAGATTATTCAGATGGCCACATGGAGCCGCACCACAGATTGGGAGAAGATAAAGACTTTTTTGAGAAGCTGATGTGTGGGCCTTACGTGAGGTGTGTCCTCATTAAGGAGGAGGCTCTGACCAAAATGCAAAAATCTCTGCCCACAGCTGAAGAGGAGAAGGATACGGGGCTACTTTGCAGCACCAGGTAACATCTGTGTGAGACAGACTTGAACAATTCACCCTCCAGTCTTAATGCCAGCTGTTACACAAAAAAGGGGATAGCTTTGGACACCTCCTAGCATAAAGACTTCAACGTGAAATGCCCCAGTCCCCTATATTACACCTCAAGATCTCAGCGGCGCTGATGTATACACACAACATGATGTCATGAACACACTCAGGGACCACCTTGAATTGGTATATACCAACTCATGTGTTTTGGATGGAGAATAGATTTTGACTTACCTTGCATTTACCGCTTTCCAGAGTGGAGGAATTGACAGCACAAGTGTTAAGAACGGATCTTACACTTCAGGAGGTGAGACAGGCATTGGTGTGCCTCCCTGGAAGCAAAACTCCAGGTGATGATGGCTTTCCAATGGAATGAAATCAGGCTTTTGCACTCACTGCTCATAACACTCATTTGGGTGAGATGCGCGCAGAAGCAGAGTAGCCAGAAAGTACCTGCCCCTGCCCACGGCAGAGGGAGGTCTTGCTGTTCCAAATATGGAATTATACTATCTTGTGTATCAACTGCAGCGTGCCACCCACCGGCTTGCGGAGGGGGAGAATTGAGAGAAAGCATTGCTGGCGGATGCAATGCAGACACAGCACATCATGTGTCCAGGTTTTCTCAAGCCCGACATGTCAATCATTTGCCCTAGCTAGTAATCTCAGCATCTCCCATATTATACCATGGTAGGTGCTCCATCATTCATCCAGATATTCATGTTAAGCCTTCCCATGGCCACATAGATACCCTATTATCTGCCCTAATTAGCAACCCATGATTTGCAGACACAGGTATATCCATGGTATGCCCATATTGAACCCATTGGTATGGTTAGGTAGGTACTGATTCTTGAGGATAGGTCAGTACATCATCATTTTCATAAGTAGATCTGCACTTCTATTTACATGTCCAAAAAGGGAATTTTACCTTATGCCCCTAAATGTTCCCTGTATTGTCCACTGCAAGGCATCTATTCATATGCCCAGCCATAGTTAAGTACTCTAACATGAAATGTAGCACTCATCACTGTTCATTCTTGATAACAAATATTACATTATAAATATATAAGATTTGTGTGCTAAAATATAATATTCCAATTGATATTATTATATTCAGTTGTGCTGTCCCCATACCCTGAAGGGTCGCTTCATCATTGGCCCATGTAGGTTTCCATCATACATTATATGCATGTAAATCACTGTGTATGTATGTGTGCGCATGCACACATATATACACATGCGCATGTACACATATGTAATCACACAGATGCACATACAAACATGAGCACATGCACTCCGGTGACCAGCCATCCCAGGTTTTCCTGGACTGTCCTGGTGTCCATCTCTGAAATACCATGGGATACGAAGACTTGCACTAATGAATTCCTCTTTAGGGCCCTTAGGACGGGTTTTATGTATATTTTGTCACACATAGATTTTTAAATATTTGTAATTTAATGACTGTAATCGTGATGGGTGTCTAGTGGAAAATGTTATGCTGGATACAGAATGTTTGAGGTGGTTAGTAAGAAAAGCCTGTGATCAAGTATACATATGCCAGATTAATTCATTAGGAAAAAGTTTGTCAGATTCCATAGGTCTGATCTGTTTAGTATGAAAATATACAACAAAGGGAGAACAATACAAGGAGTAGACCTAACCTGAAAAGCTCATGTTAAAGTCAATAGGCATTTACTATTATGGTGGAGTGCCATTATGATTTGCCATATGCATACTATGTCATAAGCAAAGACCAATAGCCTGTGGGTTGCCTTGTGGCAAAGGATATGCTCAATACAGTAGTCCAACATTAGTTAGAGTGAAAAAAAATGATGAAGGCCACAGACCTAATTGGCTGAATGTTGTGTCAGATACCTTATATCTGAACTGTTTAGAACAAAGATCTGTGAGAAAGGTAGTTGGAGACACCTATTCATATTAGGATCATATGTTAAAGATGATAGGCATTTAAGAGTTGATTGTTATTACTCTGTGATAACACTTGTAGACAGCAATTTGGTTACAAGGAATCTAACAGATTTCTGTAGCAGTCAAGGGTTTTGGTAT
Source organism: Pleurodeles waltl (assembly GCF_031143425.1). Lineage (NCBI taxonomy): Eukaryota > Metazoa > Chordata > Amphibia > Caudata > Salamandridae > Pleurodeles > Pleurodeles waltl. Next base: position 1,346,603,958 of record NC_090447.1, on the reverse strand, counting down.
TTATTACCCATTCTGTAATCCATGAGGGAAGGAATTGCGTTAAAGAGTTTTTCTTAGGCCTCTTAAGAAGGACTGTATGTTATTTTGCTGATTTTACATTCATAAATATCTATAATTTAATGGGTAATGTTTAGTGATACGTGTATTACCTTTCTTAAATGCATAAATATTCATATATCGAGGGACTTTGGGTCAGCCCTCTACAGCCATTGGTCTGTTCATTAACATTCTGGTTCTGTCCATAACTGTACACAGCATGGGGCAATTGGTCATCCCATTTCATTCACTGGTTATATTGTCCCAGAGTGACAGACACATTTTGCTTCACCACATGTGAACATTCACCTGATATTGAGTGAGCTTCAGTGCCAGGCCTTTTCAGCCAATCACTTAAATTTTGCATTTTCTCCTTTTCTATGTCCCTTTTTTCTCCTTTCCTTTCCATTTTGTATGTGCTGTGCCACTCCTTAGACAATGCTACCAGGCCACTTGTTTCCTGTTAAGTTCATCTTCGGTGCAACATATCCCAGTGGCCACCGCTTCTAAACTGGGAAGCCATCTTGCATTGTACTGTTGACTGAGTAGCATCGCTTTACAGTTCTAAAATGACCACTACATTCATATGCAATATTGGATTAGTACAGCATTGAATAAATATATGCAATATAATTTGAAGATGGCCGCTCACTCCTATGTTAAGTTTTTTACTTACCCTTAATTGCTGTATCGTGTTCTTTTTTCTAATTTTATTCTTTATATTTATCTTGCATATGCTTGCTGAGTTTGTGTGTATTTTTATTGTGTATGTGTGAGCAGATGAATGTACGATAAAGTCATTGTGTGGATGAACATGTAAACTATCCGAAGTACTAGAACTGAAGTAGTACTTTCAGTTATGAGCAAGACATATTGGCATTGTCAATGATTATTATGAGATGCAAATGCCCATTTTGTTCTCAACATGTAAATTACATTTTCAAGTGGAAAATCACTTCCCACTAGATGAAAAACCACAAAGTTAATACTTAGGGCCTGATTTATATTCTGGCGGTTAGGCAAGTAGAAATGTGGTGACCTCGGAGTTGCAAAGGCCGTGCAAGGACACTTGCTTAAAGATCATTGTATGACTAACAGTAGTCTCACATTTGCTTCCGCTAAGAAAGACCTCTGTTTCACCATTCAAACACCTGAAATTGAAAGGCACCTCCCACTCTTCAGATATGTGACTGTCTCCTAACTGCTCATAATCTGTCTACATCAAGATGTTTCTAACATTTTGCGGAATGAAAAGTGAATATAGGAAAATGTATACCTCCATGTACTAACCATACCGCAATGGTGTTTCTGCCACAGTGAAAGGCACCTTTTCTAGCTTTTCAATATTAAGCATTGTGTAAGTAGCTTATTTCATAGCCACTATCCGTTATTCTCCAGACAAATTAAAAACAGCAAATAAATCACTATTGTTAATGTGTTTACATGGCACATGGCCATTTATCAGAATCTGCAGTGCCCAACCTAGCTGATACAATCACAGAAGAAACAATGTTATTTAGGGTATAAATTCTATTGGTCAGAGTGTTCATGCCTTTATCCTCAACAGCTAAAACCTTTTCTATGTTTTCCTTATCTATCTACCTTAAATGTACATTGGCTTCCATTTGGGAAAGCTTCCATATGTCATTATAAATTACATATAGGAATAGTTTCAAGTGTGGCTTTCTTAGACCTAACAGGAAATCTTCCAAGTCTACTTCCTCTGACAGGAAACTAAGATGTTCCTTCACTGCTGTTAAGGTGGAAGAGTGTAACCATTGTTGTCATAGTTTTCCCACACTATATGTAGTGACCCGAGACAAAGTGATGGAATGGCCAGGTACTCCTGAAACCTCCTGAAGAATTAACAAAACGTGCCTGGCAAACATTTGTGTCCTTAGCCACAATAGCCACCCTCTGAGACTGGAAATTGAGGAACTAAAGGTACCATTCTGAACCCAAGCATTCAATACTACTTTGATTACATTTAGGAATGTTTGCCAATTATCAAATTTGGCTGGTGTGGGGATACTGGGTGCGTTCATTCCTTTTATTTTTGCTAACCCTAACAGGAAGTTTGCTGGATAGTATCATCCAAAAATATCATATGTAAGGGAATAAGGCATGCTCTAAATAAAGCTTCCTTACCCTGTATTTGCCAATCTTTTGGTCCCCATACTCTCTTCAATTCAGTAGTGTTTTTCCAAAACTCATAGCCTTCAACATCAAGCCAGGAATCAAGGGAATCTGAATAGATTAATTTGTTGTCAGTTAGCAGTATTTTCCACATTTTGGATGGTGGTAATTTGAAATATGGCTAAGCCTTACTAGTGTCAAGTGCAGTGAAATATGCAGACTTCTAGCATATCTTGTTGTAAACCTACAAGGATTCACACGTGTTTAACTGTCTAATGTCTACTTGAAAAATATGGACTTATCAAGTCAGCGAGTGGTTCTATGTGTAGAACATAGGGGGTTATTCCAACTTTGGAGGAGGTGGTAATCCGTCCCAAATGTGACGGATTTACCACCAGCCGTATTACGAGTTCCATAGGATATAATGGACTCGTAATACGGCTGGTGGTATATCTGTCACTTTACCATCACTATTGGGACGGATTACCACTTCCTCCAAAGTTGGAATAACCCCCATAGTCTGGAATATATATTCTGCCAAAGTTAAAGAAGCCAAATAGTGACTGTAGTTTTTTGTAATCACATTTGGTGTTGAAATTGAGTGCATTTCTCCAGAAAGTGTGGGGTCAGGCTCTTGCCTTCACCTGATAGCTCGTATCCCAATAACAGGACACTGAGAAAGGCTATCTTTTGTTTCTTAAAATTAAATTTGTAACCCAGGGCTGCGAATCCTTAAACGATCTGATCGACCCTGGCAAGATGGATGTCGAGGTCATCATCTGTTAGATAGGTGTCATCCACATAGGACAATGTCTCTGGATCAATATTATGTCATATTGATGTCACGCAGGCTGGAAACAACCCCGGGCTGTTCTCATAGCCCTGTGGTAAACTGCAAAAGCGCTTTTGTGAGCCAAATGACAATGCTCTTAGGTCCCAACTTTCAAGTGCTGAGATTTGCAGAAGAAGCCATTAGAAATATCCAAGGTTGTTTTGCATTTCTTGCACACTATATGCATTTTGTATTGCATATGTGTGTGTGTGTGGTTGTTTAAGTGTCTGTAGTCTAAGACTATTCTATAAGAATGGTCTGGTTTTGCAACGGGGAAGAATTAGTTATTCATTGAAGAGACGCAGGGCTCAATTACTTCCTGGTTCTCGAGTTAGGTGAGAATTTCTCTCACTGGGGCTTTAGCCTAATTTGTAATGTGATATTGGGGTTGAGGCAGCAGTGTGGCTCTAATAGGTATTACATGATAGGGGGAGACTTTATCTCACCCTACATGGTTCTGGTAAAGTCTGGGTGCCTGCACTAAAGCCCAGTGAACAGCATAGCCTTGTTTTACCGCGTCTGTAACAAGAGCTGAGAAAGAAGGCAAAATTACATCTTCCCCATATGGGAGCTTGCGGACAAATTCAGGTGGCCAGTCTTCTTCTGCCAATAGGATATCACAATTAAGTTCTTCCCAGAAAATCACTTCTATAGTGTGCTCTATGTCTCCTCCTATTTGGATATTTATTTCATAAACCCTGTTAGGTGGGGAGACACGCCCGTCTGCAGTCCTGACTACAAGAAAGTCATTAGTTGATGTCACATTGATGTCACATCCAGATGATTTATCAGATTCTAGCGACATCTGCCGCGCTGTCTAGCAGAGTCACTTCTCATGTCTTGTTCTTCAGCAACATTCTCAATGTTGCTGCCATGTTTAATATATAGCGCTGCTAGCTTTTTGTTTTTAATTTGTGGCTTTTATTGAGATTTGTCCTCCTTCTTGTCTGTGGTTCACTGCGAGTCCTTCTTCGTCTTCACATAGTCATTGTGTTGCTCTGACTGACCCATTCGCTCACTCTGTTCATCCAGCATGTCCTGAAAGGAATGAGAGGGATGTGTATCAGTATATTGGTATCTATCGGTTGTTTTTAAAGTCTCTTTATTTCAGAGATGTTATCTCCTTTCAGAGGTCTCCTGATGCAGAGAATCTGCTCTCTGACTTCTTTTGTCTTTATTTTGTTTTTGTTTGTCCCAGCATTTATTAGAACCCTCTTGTGCTTCTTTAGTACCTTCGTTAGGGGTGGTACTTTGTATTTGGGACTTTGTTGGTCTGTCCCACAAAATATTCTGTCCTATACTTATATAGGTTTCAGAAATAATTTCTGGTAGCTTGTGCTCCTGTTTCTGTTGAGGAACGTCCCGGAGCCGCTGGCGAATTGCCAATGTAGCTGATTCCCCTTTAATGTTACTGAGAATAATTGAGGAGACTGTGTCAAAGTTGTGCATCAGTTCCATCCCCAAGCATAGGGATGGGGCAGCCCAATGTTCTTTTTGAATTTGTTTCAACACTTCTGGTAAATTAGCAAGTGTCGGAGTACCATGCGTGGTAGTGTAAATTGGGACAAAGTCTGTACCTCAAGTAGAGCAGTTCTCTACTGAGGGAACAATTCTATGTTTATCTTGGGGTCCCACTGCTTCGGTTTTTGCACTGTCCAGAAGGGAATCTTCTCCCACTCTATGGGTGCTTTACCCAAGATTGAGTGGACTGTTTGTGGATTAATGCCTATAATGGCCAATTGGTGAACAGCAGGTGCAGCCCTTGCTGGGGTGATGTTCAAAGTTTGCATAATGAACTTTAATGAACATCTGTAAATTGCTACTAGCTCATTGTAGTGTGCGTACATCAGCTACTTGCATAGCCTGTATGCCAGAATGTGGTGTGTATGTGGCAAAAAATAGGCCATGTTAGTCCGTCATTCGACCTAACTGCACAGGTTGTATTACATGTGATAGGGTGCCATTAAACCCATTTTGGTGATCTTGATAAGAAAGTGGTATTTCTAGGTTTTGATAAGCTTGGTATCTCTGCAGTACATTTGCTACTATGTATGTGTGAAAGGCATGTATATTTGTGTGTGTTCCAGGAAAGGTGGCCAAAATGTAAAATGTTTCTGTTTGGTAAGCTTTCATTTGCTTCTACAACTAAAGTCACATCCCCACCCTCAACTGTTAAGCCACGGTCTAGGAGATACTGCATTAAGGCTTGTCTGAAGTTCTCAGGAATATTTATGGCATTAGCCATGTATAGTAATAGGTAACAGAGAACGGAACACCAACTGGGGAGAAATCCTTTGAAAGGTTCACCCTTGAACAACCTACAGTTTAGATAGGTTCTCCCTATGTACCTGAAGAGGATGGCCCCTAAGACCATGGACGTCTACGTAAAATTGTCCTTAGGGTATCTGCTGTGTGTGAAACAGAGATACTCAGGGTGATTTGTAAATTAGTGTCTAAACACCATTGTTGGTGGCGCCATGTTATGAATAACTCGCCTCTCAGCGAGACTGCTGGATTAAGGGCAGCAACCCTTTTGTTTGTAGGTGACTGAGTCACTCCTACACCAGTTAGAACTGTCGGCCCAAACCTTCCGGCTCTCTAGCAGTATCTCACCCAAACCCTAAGTAGTAAACGTGATTTCTGGAAGCTGTGGTGTAACAAATCTTACTTCTTTTCTCTCATTAGAAATAAGTCTGTTACACACACAAAGGCAATGAATAAGATTATGGACAGTTCTCAATATATTTATTTGAAAATATTGCAATCTACTATAAAAGGCATGTGCTGCAATGATTATGACAATGAGAAATAACAGAAGCAGAATGGTGAGGATAAAAGTGGTAATTATGAAAACTTCAAACATATTGCAATAACATGAAATATGCAATTCCTAGTTATAAGGCCTAAAGCCTCCCCTAAAGTGAGAGTTGGGGATGATAAGCTCAAACTGCCAATATGGCGTCCATGAGAAATGCCCCTAATCCGTTACCTTGCAATGAGATCGGCCCCTTAGTCTCTGAATCAGGAATCCTTGAGGCACAAGCCTGAGATTCACTGCAAAGGGGTGTGGAGTCTAGATGGTGTATCCTGGTGGAACCCCCTTTAACGACCTTGGTCTTGTGAGGTGTTATTGTTTGTGCAGGAATCCTGATGTGAGTATCTACCTAAACATCAGATTGTGTGTGCAAACTTGTGTCTGCAATTACATACTAAATACCTGACAATTTTGCGTTCTGTTCTTGTCAAAGTAAAACAAAAGGAGCATGATGACATTGCCCATGTATATCACTGATAATGATGCTTTCTTGGAATGACACTGATTAGGAAAAGAAAAAACATTTCTCTAAATTGCATGCAACTGCAAGCAGTGTCAAAAGGGAATAAATTATTAAATAGAATAAAACAGAGCATGATAAATAGGTCAAAGGGGACTAGGTAAAAAGGGCAATAGGTCTGCAAACTAAAAGCTAAGCTATCTCCTGCGCCCAGGCAGGGAACTAAAATAAATCCAGGACAGTATACTTAATGTTTTACATGTCCTGGCAGTAAAAAACCTCTAAAGTAATTTTTCACTGTGGCAAAGCTGGCTTTCTCATGGGTTAACACTGTTTACACTATTACTTTTAATAAGTGCTAAATTCAGTTTGGTAATAGCTAGAAAAATGTTTCAAAGACCCAAGTTAATAGTAATTCAAACATCAACTTAATGGTCAAGTTGGATTTTATATTACTATTTTGAAAATTACAGTCATGTTTCTGCCTAAAACCAAAGTATTTCCTTCCAGTGTCCAGCTGTAACCTGATCCTCTGATGGCTCTACTGTGGTGAAATGTGCATTGCTCCCTGACAGTAGACAAAATGACTCTGGGTGTAAGGAGGGGCTCTCCTCCCTTGAAAGGGTAGCAAGGGAGCTGTGCTCAGCCCTTTCCTGAGATTTAAAGGATGCTTAATCTGTCACTGACAGATGAAGCTCACATCAAGGCCTGCCTCGCTTTTGTCTCTTTAGTTAAGCTGGTTTCAAAGTCAGTAGGAGGAGAAGAACTGACTAGAGCTGTTTTAGGGGGTGGACAAAAGATTGTCCTTCACCCACAGTCTCTCGCTGGCATCCTGGGCCTGTGACGAGTCAAACAAGGACAGCCATACTGTCTGAAAAATCGGAAGGGAGGCTGGACCTGCTTTCCTCAAACTCAGGATCCCAGAAGTGACTGCTACAGGGACCCACCAAGCTTTGAGGAGCCCCTCTATCCCTGAAACTGCCCAGCTGACCACTTTCAAATGGACCTGTCATGAACCCAGCTTCTGACCTCTGTTTATGTGCAACTTAACTCCCAATTGTACCTCCAGGTCCTGCACCTTAAGTGGTGTTAGATTGTATTCCTCCTACCCCTCCTGCCCCCAATCTGAAAGAAGTAGGGCTTAGAATCTCATCGTCAACTTTCTGTCTAGATAACCGTCGGAGATCGGAGTCACCATTTAAATTCAACAATTGACGACAAGTAGCCAGTTGGCCTAAGCTTGCTAATTTACTCTGCTGAAAGGGATCCTACTTCCAGAAACATTTCCAAACAGAGGACTTCACTGAGACCGATACCGAACAGCATCTGATCTACATCAAGGCTTTCCTGGCCACCAACCTCAAAATTTGCCCACTCAGAGCTTTCCTGCCTTTATCAGTGACCCCAATGGAACCTCACTCTTCAGCAGCACCGTTGTTGAGTCATGCTTCAGATGCAGCTTGCAGTTTGCCCACACAATGAAAAGTTGACAATCACTTTTTCTCCATTAAAGTTCCTAAGCCAGAAGGTAAACTTTCCACCAGGACAAACCTGGTCCCTATATCTTACTGGTGATCCATGATGGTCAACCTAAACTTTTCACATTGACCTGGGCTAGATACCTGCAGTTGGTGCTATTGTGCTTTTTGACACTGCCTTTATTACAAACTTAAAAAATTCTTATCACCCGTTCTACTTATTGGATTTTTGTCCTGTTATTGTCATTTTATTTAATTCAAACTCTTAACATTCATAACCCCAGTTCTAGTTATTAATTTCTTGTCATGTTGTTATCATTTTATTTACTAAAATATTCTCCATCTACCAAAAATTGGTTTGGGATTTTTCCTATGTTCTGTTTTCACATGATAACTATTTGAGTACTGCATTAATACTTTACATATTGAATCTAAATTAAGTCTGGCTGCTTTGTGCCACGCTACCAGAAGGTAAAGCACACGTTTATTTATTGACACCTGTGGTTCAACATACCAAGGATTGTCATGCTCACTCACACTGGGTCTTCAGCCTGTTCAACTAATACTTCACTTTCTTACACCAAGTGAAAATATTATTTGAGCAACTAATCACAACTTACTAATATCCGTTTCTCCTGTGTGGTGGGAGCAAGCACACGAACAGGTACACTCACATGCTCGATGCAGGGGGGGTGCAAGAGAGAGGGCTGGAGAGAAGAAACGTTTCAGGGACAACTGCTCAGTGCTCAGTATCAAACCATGTTACTAAAATAACCATGTTGCTCGTGTTTCGTTTGATACTATCAGGTATTCTAGACATTTTTAACAGATATGCTGAGTTTTCCATTCTCTTCAATTCACAATTTGCAGCGTGCCTCTCAGCCTCCAAACAAGTCAAAAAGATCTTTACTTTTTTAAGTATGCCATTGCCAACTTGTCAAGGATTTGCAAGAATTGTTCAATAAAACAACTAAGGCAAATAAGTCATGTAATACCAAGGATTGAATAAAAGAAAGCAAGTTCTAATGCTTACATGTTCAGGTCCAGAGGAACTGAAACGTTTAAGGTTCGATTCCTCTACGATTTGCCATGTTCCACAGAACATTTTGACTTGCCAAAGGACATAGCTCAACGTGTTTACCACATGCTTTTGTGAGGCCTTGATAAAAAAACTTCAGCAGTGGCACTTCTCATATTTCTAAGTAGCTAAATATATTTTACTGAAGAAAAGACAGTTTTGCATTAGCAGGCAGCTCAGGTTTCTCCTGACATCTGAGCAGGAGGCCACCGTTAGCTGTCTCATTATATAGAAACTGTGTAGGTCTGCTTTTTGTATTATATACGTGCATTTTGTTGCAAAATCGAAGGCCATGAAAAGTGTGGGTTCCAGGGCAAAAAGCCCTGACACATCTACAAAGCAAATGGCACACTCACTCACTCCACGGACTTATTTGCTCACTCACACTCGTCCTTTACAAACAGATGAATGGAGGTAAGTGCTCTTTAATATATAGTCATATGCCACTGTGCATGTCTACAAAAATTAAAAAGATAAAATTAATAATAAAATAACTTGTTATAAACTTTTAATTGCGATCTCAGCATTGACAATAAGTAATTAGGCATAAGGCTTCGAGCATCAGTTTTGATCAGTTTTGTGATGTAACATTCCAGATGGTCCAAGCCCTTTTAATGAAATCTCCTTAAGGTGACCACTTTAGTGGACCTTTTATTTGCTCAGATGTGCAAATCTTGTAGTGGGAAAAGATAAATCAGGAAAATGCTTTTGCTTTTGGGGCAATTATTAAAGTGTCTTTGCAGTTTGCACCCGGCTTTAAAGCGTGTGCAACAGTTTACTTACCAGATACAGTACAGTTTGGTGTAAACAATGTGTCAACTGTGTTAGGAATCCTGAGGCAGCTTTACAAAAAGTGGCGCTACAAATCATTTATAGTGGTAGTTTTGCACCTTCACTGAAGACACTTAAAACTGTCAGGTTGAAGTGCCTAATCAGGAAGTGTGCAAAGTGGGTGATAATTAAACCATTTAAATATACGAACTTCTCCAACAAAAAAAAAAAAACTTATGCCAATTAACATTTTACTTACAATTCATTAGACTGAGTTGAACAGCAGCAAAAAAATCACACTAATTTAATGGTGTCGCGCAATTTAGCAATCACCTAGAAGAAAATGGATATACAGCATCTTTAACAGAGGATTCATTATTACTTTTAAATGAGCCAAGGGTTGGAAAAACTATTTATTAGTAATGAAACCAGTCTTATTGGCATATGTACACACTTTAAAGGACCATTCTACTTACATACATACTTGTGGCTGATATTTAAAGCTTTTTTAAAGCATAAAAAAGATGAAATCCCGACAAAAAGTCATGTGTGGTCCCAATTCACAAAAGCACTCCAAACAGAATTTGCGAGTTGGTCCCTTTGAATTTAATAAGTGGTTGTCTAGATCCCTGACACAGTTATGAAGGACTGAAGCCAACATACATGGCATCACCTAGAATGACATTAGCTCTCTTCCAATAACCTGCTCCCTCGTACATGTCTCCATTAAGGGCCTCATTACAGGTCTCACTGAATTCACGATTGGGCCGTTAAAAGATTTAATGCCCCCATCAGGAATTACATGGTCTATAGATTTACTGTGGATCTGTGTTGATTCACAAAGACATATATGAGCACAGGAAGTAATACTACGAGAGTTTCCTTTAATGTATTTTTAGATATCTTTGTAAATCTACCCAAAATATCTAACTCCCTAGTAGTAAAAGTGCAAAGATGGAACAGTCTTTTCTCTTTGTAGTAATTATATAAGATTATTCCCTTAATATTGTGATTTTGTCCTTTTTTAGATGTTTTTGAGCCAATTAACAAAGGCATATGAGTACATAAAAGAGTGGGACAAGAGTATTAGTTTACGTTCATCAAGATGCCTTTGTGAATAGGGTCCAATATCCATACGCGCTTCGATTACTTATGTATCACAAATGTAAATAAAGCTTCAATATACACTCATGTTTGAGACAAATTTAAAGCACATAAGATATTTGCCCCCCAAAGGTAAATTTTTGCATGAGTAAATCTACATGTGTAAGTCTACTCATACTTTGAGGTAAATTTACTACTGTTGGCTATTCACCATTTCTGAGTGTAATTTTACTACAAAGTGTAGGCTTTCATGTCACTACCCTCTAGATCAGGTATTGGAGCCACATTGACGAGTGTGATGTTACTACAGGCAGCCAAAAAGGACCAAATGCTGTAGTCGCTCAGACCTGGAGAAAGTTCCACACCACACATGGCTAAACACGGTTACTGTAAACCCTTTCATGGAAAATGATGGAGACAGGGTCTTAAAGTAGAATCCCATGGCAAATAATGTTAACATTAATTTAGGCATTTTAATTTAAAAAAAACATATAAATGAAATGTAATATTAAAACAGTGTATATAAGTAATAAATACATATAACATTATGATAACATATGTTAATACACTTTAAAGTTAAAAAAATAAAAAATATTTAATTTATACTATACATAATTTTTTGTTTTTATTTTGTGCAAAATAAGTAAATGCACATATGCTGTAGATAGGATTATTTTACAATAAATATTGAAAAATAAATGTTAATTTAAACTATTAAAATTATTTTCATAGTAATTCAAAATTAAGTCAATAGTGTAAAGTTACTACTAGTAACTTTTCACATATAGGCAGAGCTCTCCACCACCTGGGCAGAGACATCTTTATGGTAAAATATAGGCACAAATGTACAAAGGTATTCATCTTTAAACAAAATTAGTTAAGTAACTACACATATTTTTAAAGATTAATTAAAACACCTTTCTAAGTTGAAATGTTCATATTTGATTATTATATATGACAAAGTACAAGACGTTATGTATAGAATTAGTTTAAATTAATGTAAAATAATATGTTATTTTGTACATATTAATGTAATAACAGTAATAATGATAGTTTTTTTAAAATTCTTTATTTAACCACTCATTAATAATAATAAAATCACATGGCAGATCACCAGCACATAACAAACACAATTGTTACACATGGAATTCTTTCATGTATCTGTGTAAGAAATATATAAAAATATTATCTCATTTTAAAATGTTGGAAACATTAAAAATCATTGAAAGAAGTTTTAATGCAAGGCAGGCCTCACTAAAGCCAATACCTCAAGCTTTAATACAGCATTAAAAACATAATCATTAGGTCGTCACAGTCGAATATAATAATTCACTAACAATATCTGCCACCTATGCTCAAAAGATTAAAGCATTCCTATATTGAACAGTGAAGTGTGAAACTGGTCTACATCTGGTCTACATCTCTTGAGTTGCAGTCACTGCACTCTCCTAAGAAGTGGAAATAAAAAGATGCAAGAAATTGACTGATAGAATTTGCAAATAAACACCAAGTGTAGCAGGGTCTGCAAGGAGGATTAATCGCAGGGATGACTGAAAATTGCAGCCGCGTCAAATTTAGCACATGTGAAAACTGAGTTGCCTTCTAATGGAGCCCAGTTTGAACCTGGTCAAAAAATTAATTTCTTGTGGCTCCAGGTCCAGGTGGAGCTACAGACCTTGAGAGGTGTGAATTAAAACATAATTTCAGTGAAAGGGTTTAGCAACTTCACCCTTTCTCTTTCATTTCACCTTGTTATCAAAAAGCTTTCAATAGACCATACACATTGGATTTCCCGATCTCTAATGGTTTATAAAAGATGGATGGTCTTCCAAGTTTAGTGGTAGTGTTCAAAGTTATGAAGAAAATGAATCCAATTTCCCAAATCACACAGTAAACAGTCCAACAGAGAAAACCAAGAGGGATTGGTAAAATCATATTCAGCCTTGACAAATCCTCATGCTCACTGACACCTCTGGCTACTTCACCCAGTATAATGACATCGACCCTCAGCCACTCACAGTCCTAGCTATTGCTCATTCTTCCAACCCCAAATACCACCCCATACACAAGCGTGCTTGCCTCACATAAACCGAGGTGCAGGAACTCTTGTATTCCTTGTTAGTCTAACTACTCATATCAATCAGCTACTCTATTCTTTATTCACATGCAGCTCACCAACACATGCTATGCCATAACCCTGAAAACACAGTTCACTTCATCTCCTCATTCTTCATGTGCTATGAAACCCAAAGCCAATAATCGCCATTCACCAAATGCCCATCAGTGTCCATTCCATTGATGCCTTAATCACTAGGGGACTATAAAGTTCATCTGATTTCTTTTCATGCAATTACACTAACATTCTGAAAAGTGACATGAACGTGCATGAATTAATGCAAAATGTACACGTGGAATTTAGTGCACAAAATGCGTCCTTTTACAAAAACATTCTGTTCATTTGCCTTGTTCCTTGCCGAAGGATTTTTACCTTAGTAGACTTGAAATTATGCTACATTTCATAAAGGCATAATTTCAGAAATCTTACATAGCAAGCATAACGTGGACTTCCAGAAATGACTCCAGATTGCGGAGGCCTATCATTTACTCATTAAATCTGCTGTCAACTTCTCCAAACAAACACACAAGCCTAAAACCAGTTTATACCCTAACAAAAAGATCTGAATGAAGAACCAAATGAATGCTCCATCTACACCGGTTCCAGCCACCTGTTGGTGAACATTCACCTCATGAAAAACACATTTGAGCATGTGTCTCACAGCGTCATATGCATCTTGTAGCATTTTGCGGTCAAGCCTCTAACTCCACAACAAACACAATCACTCACACCCTCACACTCCATCACGTTTGCCCAACGCAAATTGCAGCAGCCACTTAGCTGAAGGGGGAGCAGCACACGCTCTCCCCACTCACACTATACTACCCATACCAAAGATGTTCCAAAACCATAAGCACACACTGCAGCAATAGCCACATGGCCATTGATTGGCTAGTTCTTTCAATTGATGTAAAATCGTCTTAGTAAATGTTCACAAGCAAGTGGCCAGTAAGCATGAAACATTATGACATTATTTTGTGAGTCGCATCACACTGGATATTGCAGCTACCAAAAATATGTATGGCTCTGTTAAACGTTAAATATTAACCCTAAAACTTTAACCAAACAGATTTAAATATCCCACTCCCAGCAGTAGGACTTTACCTATTGAGATAAGAGTAAATGTATAAATTAGTGCACTTTGCATGTTGTTACATCTTGATACCAAATTATTTCTGATATGTCCACATGTGTTTCCATCTTCTTGGGCATTGATTGTCTAAATTTACAGAAAATCTACCACACATTTACATTTTCTACATTTATTTTCGGAAGTTTCCATTTAGAAAAGTATGGGAAAGACATACTTAGGAGTTCTGTATGTTAAAAGTAGATTTTCATGTTCCATTAGTTCTATAGTACTCCTGTGGACACTCAAAACGTAGAACAAACAAACATGGACATCTGTTTAGAAGCTGTACTTCTAAAAAATGACAACATTTTTACATTGGCTAATTTAAAAAATAATTCTCATCTCACTGTAATGGTCTGTCCATGCCACTTTGACAAAGAACATGCAAACGTTATTCCAGGCCTTTTTTTTGCATGTTTAAGAAAAAGCTTAGCGCCATTCTTTGAAGTTATTTTGTAGCTGAGATGAAACACAGCTATTAGAGGGCGCCACTTATCCTGAAAAAATCAAATAGTGCATCTGTCTTCTTTTACAGTAAACATAAACTGACTTTCGAATTCTCATTTTAAAGGGATTAACAAGGCCCTAGAACTGAGGACATGCACGTGTAATTATTTTAATGGATCTTCTCCATTAAATGTCTAAGGCTCACATTTATCTTGTTTTCTTTACAAATGTTTGTAAGTACATAAAATATGAAGGGGAGTTTGGGATGGGAGTACCTGCTGCGTGGGTAATGTTGGTCCATTCCTGCATCATGTGGGCTCTTGTTAATAAAAGACAGCACGGGCAGGCGGGGTCAGGATGAAACAACCTGCACCGCAACTGAGGGTTAAACATCATACCAGTTTCTAAGTGCTAGTTGCTGCTACTCAGCCCACAATACCCCACACTCAATGAATGGCACATCACCCACCTCTGATGTACCAGCATTAAACTGGCGACGAGGTGTATTCGGCCCCCGCTTGATGCCAGGCCCTGGAGTCTGCTGTGCGTGTAGTGGGTGTGGCTCCTGCTAAAAGGAGCACAATGCTTGTGGCACGTATGGGACTCGCTCGTGCTGCCAAGTTTGAGCGGTGCTACTGTCTGGGCCACCTCTACCAGCTACACTTCCCTGCTGCCATGTGAGAAGTCGTGCGCACCCAAGCACACCTGCAACCGATGCCCCCTTTCAGCAGCAATGACCTTGTGTGTCATCGACATCCCAGCCTGCTCCCTGCCCCTAGTGTTGAAAAGCCCTCACTTCACCAGGTGTATGAAGCCAAAAACAGGAGCACTGTTGCTACCTGCATGACTGTAAGGGCCTGACCAGCAAAACCCACAGATGATAAACTGCCATGCCTGGTCCACAGTGTGGGGAAGCCAGAAAATGTGTCAGGTCCTAGACAAGCAGTACATGAAGCATCATTGCGCACCAAGCCACGCTCGACAGGTGCAGAAACCCACTTTGCAGGCACCAAGAGCCCCACAATCCTCCCACATTCTGAAACACAGCTGACCCAGGGATCTTCAGTCTCATAGCACAGTGGCCACCTACGCCATGGCCAGATCCCAGCTATTGAACCCTTCATAGTAGGCATAAGCACCTAGATGAAGAGACTGAGTGGAGAGGATAGAGTTTTTCTTTGAAGTCACGTAAGTTTTGGATGACAAAAAGAGGGCAATAATCCTCCATCTCAGGGGCAAGACCATCCATAAAATTTAAAAAAGAATCACAGAGGCTACCCGAAGGCACATGTCACACTCATACCAACCCTCAGGACTATGAAAGGTTCATTTTTCACCAGGCTCGGCAACATATACAGGAATTCATCAACATGTTTTATACTCAGTTGAAGAAACTGGCAAGCACATGTGGTTTTCACCAATGAGAGAGAAGAGATACAGGATCAAATCATTCAGGATTGTACCTCAGTGAAGCTAAGACAGCACATTCTACAGGAATCGGGCTAATCCCTAGCAGACTTTCTGACCAGGGTCACTCTAAGGAACTGTCAAAAGCCCACACCTCCTACATGGAGACGACCCTAAAAAGAGCAGTAAAAACAGAACCAGTCAATGGTTTCATTCCTGAAAAGCCCAAAAAGACTCAAGAAGACCACAATGCCGGCACAAACGTGTGTTTATTGCAGAGGCCCAGTCCATTGCCCAGCGAACTGCCTGGGAGGGACAAACAGTGTGCAGGATGCTAAAAGTTTAGCCACTTTGCAAAAGTCTGCTGTTCAAGTAAAAATCGGACACTGCACACAACTATCAACGCAATACCTGAAGCACAACAGAACAACAGTGACATAGATGATGATGAGGAAGCCATGAAACATCCATTATACTCCTTTTTCACCATCGGGACCGCGTCAAAATCACAGCACCATCTACGACAGTGTCAAATAAGGGTGGGAGTGCACTCAATCATGGCATTGTGGACACTGGTGTGCCTATAAACATCATATGGGCTGAAGCATTTCAATCCCTGCAGCAAGCTCCACCCCTTCAAAAGGCAGCAATCTGGGTATTCGCATACGTACAAGACATATCATTGACCATTCTGTGACAGTAGACTCATACATTTATGTCGCTGAAGTAGGTCATGGCATGCTACTTAGGCTATTGCACAGCAGAGGCCCCTGAAGTCATTACCTTTGAATTTTGGATTCAGTAAGAAGGAGTATTCCAACTTCTGGCTGTGTTCCCGGAAGTAATCAATGACATTAGTTGTCTTAAAGGACAAGAAGTGACACTATGATTGACCAGTTGTTCAAACCGGTAGCCCTACAATACAGGCACATTGCTTTTCACCTGAAACCTAAGGTGGAGAAAGAGTTAGACAAGCTGGAAGTGCTGTGATTATAGAGAAGGTGTCAGTCCCTACCACATGGGTGACAAAAGGGGTGGGGAAAGAATTCTGCTCTTCCAGCAGAGTTTTGCCCACTACGCACTGTGCCTGGAGTGGAGCGGTTCGAAAAGCTCTGCAAAGTGACGCAAAGCAGAGTTTTTTCTCTCATGCCACTCACTAACGTTAAGTTGGCGAGCAAGAAAAATCGCTGTGTTGGCGAGCGACATTTCTGAATGTGGGTAGTCACTACAGTTTGCGCATGCCTGCATTTAGAAAGCTGCCGCTCACGTTGAGGAAGTTGCCACTTGAGTAGAAAATCTACTTGAGCTGCAGAAAGAAGTTAGCGCCCTTTGGTGCGGTGCGTGATGCAGTTTGTGCAGTTTGTGAAGAAACTCCTGCGTTGAAAATCAGAATGAACAGTGGGACTTACCCAAACTCTGCTGCTCTTGGAACTCTGCATAGTGGACAGAGGTTTTTTGGCACTTCGCGGAGTTCCACGTAGCATAACTAGGTGAACTCTGTCACCCATCACGGTAATACAGAAGCCTAAACAATGCATTTGCAAAAAACTGAGGCTTCCAAACATTGCCATGAGGAGACAACAACCTGACCTGGCCCCCACCATTGATGACTAATTGGAGTACTGAGCGGAGCCAGCTGGTTCTCAAAAGTAGATCTTAGTTATCAGCTCACCCTAGCGGAGGAATCAAGATATATTATATCATTCTCCACTCATGTGGGCCTGCACCACTACCAGAGGTTGAACTTTGGCATTTCGAGCACCACTAAAGTGTTTCAGAATGTCATACAAGAGCTGCTGCTGGGCCTGCCAGGGGCAGTAAATGTCAGCGAAGACATTCTCATGTATGCCAAGTCAGTGCCAGAGCACAACGTCAGACTAAGGGGAGTCCTCTAACTAATACAGGATTCTGGGCTCACCCTATACCAGAGTAAAGGTGAATTACTCAAACAAAAGCTCAATTGTTTTAACTACACATTTTCAGCAGAAGGGGTAGCACCTGTCCCCAGAAGGTATGAGATATAAAAGAAGCATCTCCACTTTCCATAGTGTATGAGGTTTGCAGTGCCTTATGAATGGTGAACTACTGTAGCAGGTCCATCACTGACCTAACAATGCTGAACAAGCCACTCTGAAATGTGACTAAGGCGTTGGTCCCATGGGAATGGGGTGTTGAACAAGATCGATCATTTCAAGCCACCATAAATGCCCTGTCACCAGACGCCACCCTCATTCATTTTTATCCAGTAGAGACACTACTATTGCAGTGGAAGCCAGCCCAAAATGACATTGGGCAGTGCTGATGCAATGACCAGAAAGAGGAGAGTGGACACAGTAGCGTTTGTGAGTAGATCCCTCACTCTGACAGGTACTTAAAAATTGAGAAATAGGCAATCGCTATATATTGGGGATGCTGGCATTTCCATCTATATGCATATGGACACCATTTTGTAGTCACCACAGACCACTTTTCAGAGGAACAGCATCAAAGCCATTCCCACAAATTGAAAAGTGCATGTTACAATTTCTGGAATTCAACTGTCAGGTGGCGTACTGACTGGGAACCCCAACCTGGCAGACTATTTGTCACACAATCCCTATAGGCAGCGACTCCAGAAGAAGAAGAAAAAGACAATGAGACTGAAGAATGCGTATGGTATGTCGCCGATCAGTCACGCCCTCTTCCCACGTCAGTGGACACCATACCCATGCCACTATTCATGATGAGAGTTTACAGAGAGCAATGGAAGATGTCCGAACAGGTCGATTGCATCAATTCAAGGGCAACAGACTCACCACATGCATGAGGCACAGCATATTCTTGAAAGTCTGTACCATGTTCCTCATGAGTTAATAACAGATCCAAATGGCTACCTCTTGTGAGGACACTGGCTTTTCAAACCTACCTGTCTCACCAGTCACATGGTACAGTTAGCCCATACCGGCCATCAAGGGATGGTCAAAAACAAGAGTCAGCTTCGAACAAAGGTGTTGTTTCCACTCATGGATGAGCTGGTTGAGATAGTGGTGAAAGCCTTTCCTGTTTGCCCTGGTGATAACAACAAAAGGGTCCCAGCAGCCCTGAGTGTCCCCCAGTATAGACTTTGGGAGCCTCCCAGATGGGAGACGTGTTGGTCTTCATCAATGACAACTCAAAATACCATGAGGTGTAAATCCTTACCTGACAAGGGGCACACAAAGTGCTCCCCAAGCTGGAAAAGATGTTGACTATGCACAGCCTACTCACCGACCCGAGAAAGGACAATGGCCCACTATTCCAAGGCCATGAAATTTCCACATGCCTGCAAACCCTGAACACCAAAAACAAGGAAGCCACTCCTCAGTGGCCACAAGCTAACAGGGAGGTGCAACATTTTATGTTTAAAATAAAGGAGGAATGTAGTGTACTACTAGTCATGCAACTGGTCGATTGGGCCAGGGGCTATGGCCCGGTTTTAAGGGGAGTTTGGGTTGGGGTACCCACTTAGTGCGTAATGTTGGTGCAGTCCTGCGTCACATGGGCTGCTGTCACAGATGGCGTGGGAAGACAGAGTCAGGATGAGTACACCTGCACTGTGAGTGGGTGTTCAACATCATACCAGTCTCTGAGAGTTACTTGTGGCTACTCGGTTCACACTCCATGACTGACATATCACCCAACTCTGATGTACCAGTATTACAGTCACAACTGTGGTGGATGTCTCATCCACCATGTTACAAGTGCTTAAAATATGGTGGATGGGATAGTCATCATGACCGCGTAACATTATCTCCAAATGTTAAATCACAACCTTAGTCTGTCAGTTTGGGTAGGACTGTTCATATTGGAGCAGGACCTATTGTGATTTGCGTATGACTGATTCTTGTTTGAGGGTGTAGGGTGGGAAAAAAGTGATTGACCAGGATGCACTCAAATAACCAATGGTGTAGATTAATGCAAGCATTTTAGCCATCACGTTTTATTGTTTTGTTTTCTTCATTTACTGCAATATCACAGGGTTCTAACTTGAAGCACTTAGTTTTCTGCTGGTTTCACATTGAAAATATTTTTGTGTGGCTCTAAAATTGCTCTCTGCTAGACTCTGAGTGAGATTTTATCCAGCTGTGTAGGAATGTCCTTATGATTTGGATGAACCAAGCTCTCAAGCTGTCATGTGTGATACTCTAAATCAGTCTAGAAATTATAGCGTACCAACACAAGTTTAAAATGTAAAGTACTGCTGGTTAAAAAGAGAAGACACTCTTTTTCAGGTATTACCACACATACAAGCGGGACACTAAGTAGGTCTGGTGAATCATTTTGTAAGACTTCGGGCCTGATTTAGCTGTTGACGGTAATGGACCCACCATCAACTATTCAACTGAAAATGTGTCAGGCGCCGTGATGGTCCACCAGCTATATTTAGATGTTGGCAGTCCCATAAGTGAAAGCCAGCATTTGAACTGCCATCTTGGCCAGGAAACATAGATGGCGCAATAGGGAAAGATGGCTGACGACAGAACCCCAAACATGTTTCCTGCAATGCAGATTTTGACGTGCCTTACTGCCAAGAAAAAAGTGGTGGTCTGACTTCTATGTTTGAGTTGGCAGATTGGTGTGGGGGTGTAAACTCACCTTTTTTCCCCATTCCACCCCCCATCTTAAACGGGACAAGACTGGACTGCACCTGCCATCGCAGCTGTGACTGACCCACCGAGAAAACACACGGTACATGGCAAATGAATACTGGCACCACAATGATTGCCAGGGAACCTGTACCTGTCATTTTGTGCTGCGAATTGTGTGTGAGTCAGTGTGTGTCTGTGTGTGTGTGTGTGTGTGGACTGGCTGGTTGAGGTGGGCAGAGTGGAAGTTACTGATGTGGTTGTGCCTGTAAGTGTGACACTTGCATATGAGATCAATGTTGTTCTGTATGTTGTTTTGCTGTGTGACACATTCAGGTGAGTGTGGCTGTTGTGTGGCAGACGTTATTGTGATGTGTGTAGGTGTGCATGTGTGAGTGTGTTTGTGTAGCTGAGTGTGTAGTTGTGTTGGTTGTAGTTGTGTGGTGTGTGCGTGCAGTGTCAATGATATGTATGTTGTGTCATGGATGTCTGTCAATTTGGGTTTTTGGCAGGTAAGGGTTGTGTTGGGTCAGAATGACGGGTTGGTGTGTGAATGTGTTGTGTTGGGTAGTGTGTAGTTCAGGGGTACACTCATGGCAAAGGGGCAGTGTGATTGTGTATGCCACTTACCTCTCTACCATAGCCCTGCCATTGTACGAAGTGCATTGAGTCCTACTGCCGTCCCTCTTAGTCAGCAATCCATTGCCAGTCAATCCGCTTGCAGAGCTGTAACATCTAAATATGGTGGGCGGAATACTGTTGACTTGACTGTCTCCTCTGGTCAGTGCGACCACCAAGATCTAAATCAGGCCCCTTGTCTATCTTCTGATCCTGAGGTTGAGTTGAACATGAGTGATGGTCACTGATAATGGACATTTTTAATGATCTTTGTGTGATTTCTTCTTTAGCACTTCATGTAAATGTTTAAATGTCACATATTTGAGTGACTACTCTAAAGTTCTGCGCTGGACAAACATTTGAATTTATTTAATTATTGCTGTGGGAACTCAAGACACCACACACAACACTAAATACATTGCACAATCAACCGAATGGTGTCCAAAACATCATTTCAAGAACACAACTGCCTATGTTAAGTATTTTTACTCCACAACTTACATGTAATTAATAAACTTTGATAAAATAAGTCACTGCGGGGGACTAGTCAACATATACGGTCAGCGGTTGGCCAATATAGCCACAAACACAAGGGACCTGTTCATTAAAGTAAATTTGGCCGTAAATGTAACTTTATAACTGAATTCAACTTACATCTACTAAGAATGTACTAAAGGATTCCTGGCAGAAGCATGTCCTTTCACAGTTGTAGAGATCATCACCACCAATGCAGAGGTCTTCACACCCATAGAACCAATTCAAGCAGTCCTGGGTGTCGCAAGTTGTGGTTGGCCTTGCATGTTTGTGAACACCCAGAAACAGCTACATGTGTGAGCATCCTCATACTTGTATTTTTCTCAAGCCAAAGACTGGTGTAAATCCATTTCCAGGGTTGAAAAAAAACAGACCTCCACCACCCCAATTTGGTGGGAGCGTAGGGGAAGGAGTTTCTCCATGGAGAAGATTCCTGCAGAGAAAGAAAATAGAAACAGATGTGCGTTTGCACAGGTGATCACTTTCTCCACCACGAAGATCTCCGTACAGAGGGAATGGGATCCTGTTATGGAAATCACATGATTTTTCAAGAAAACCCGGTGGAAGCCTGTGATAGGCAAAGCTCTTCATGTAGATTCCATGACGAATTTGTTAATTTCAGAAAATAGTAAATCTACAGTGGAACATATATCTTTGAGTGTAGCCGTATTACTTTTGTTGTTAATTGGCCCAAAGCCTCTGTATTCTGACTAACAAATCAATTTTACATGTTGTTATATTTGAAAGACAACCAGGACATAAACAGTGTAAACTGTGCTAAAATATTATCGGACATTCATTGCCAGCATGAGAGCTAAATACTTTCTGGTGTCATTTGTGGTTGATCTGCAGGGTACAGTTAATATACTGGAAGGGCCAGATAAGCCTTTGATTCTTCATACTCTGAAATAATGCATTCTATATTTGTCTGTATCTGTAACTACCAGCAAAACTTTGGCATTAAGTGCTATACACACACTTCAACAGCTACTCGATAAGGTAGTACACCCTGTTAATTTACATCATTATCCAATAGATGGAGGCATTCATATTTAGGTTCTGCAAGACTCTCTGTCAGAATTACTGAATCCACATCCAGTAATCCACTTTCATGATGTAGCAACAGTGAGAAACAAGTTATTTCCCACTGTAGCAACATCATCAATGGACCCCTCAAATCCCTTGTGTAAGCTAGGTGTCAAAAAGGTGGATGGCTCTCACCTACCTACAGCAGTCTTTCATGAGTCTCCACCGACCCAAGGTAGACAGGAGAACAAGGGCAGCAAACTGCCTTCACAAAGCATCACATTAACTGTCAGTGTGGGCCTGTTTTCAGTCACACTGACAGAGAAAAATACCCCATGCACAATATCAGCTCTCATTGAGCCGCTGTCAGTGGAATACCGGTTCTCTGCTTATGTGAAATCAGAGATTGCTGTCTTGGGGTGGAGGAGGGAAGGCACATTGGGCAGTTATATGAGTCCAGAAGGACAGGTATTTTTTCAATGTGGATAGCAGTAAGGTTATTCGGAGAGGGTGATGGTGGTGGTTGTCAGATGGGCAGATATTGTTTTTGTTTATATTTGGGAGGGAGAGGACATGGTTAATGATGACGGTGGTGTGGCAGGTTGGTAGGATGCCAACATTCGTTTCTAATTTTTTTCTGTGGGATGGACGAAATGGCAAGAGGGGTGGGGTGGGTGTCAGTCACAAGGAATATCAGTTGCAGGGAGCTGAGGTATATAAGGTCATGATCTGTAAAGCTCCGCCATTATTGTTGTACCATGTGGTGCTAAGGAAAGCGGGTTAAGGGGAGCTGGAGGGTATACATAATATACATAAGTAGCTGGAGCTTGAGATTCACTCTCGTTCTCTATTTCATGTCACGCAGAACCCCTTGGTGAAAAACACCCCCATGATTACCTGTTTTAAATCTATAATTCTATATATGCATATTATTAATTATGAAAGTGGCATCAATACAATGTAATCATTGTCTCCGGAACCCCATATTATTGTCACTTAGGGATTCTGATACTTTTAAATAGTTTCCTAAGTTTTAATATCAAAATGTTAAGTGAGAATTAAAGAAAAATAATCACTACTCAACATTTCTCGAAAATTAAGTGTAAATAGAGTCACTGTAAACGTCTGAAAAGGGTACAGTGCTCATGTGAGAGCGGAGAGATTGCTGTGACTCAGTGACTCAGTTGATAAATGTAGATTGTGTAATATGTCTTATGAAATTACAATATCATATAGGATTGTAGATAATTAACAAAAAGGTTCTAAGTGACATCAAACAGATGAAAGAAAAGCTCAAATTATCTGTACCCTCTAGCCCAAACTGAAAATTAAGCATCTGGCCTCTTTCTACCCACTCTTTATGCTCACACTAGGAGCAGAGAGCTGGCACCACGCTTGCAGAAACTCTGTGAGAGCCACTTGTCAGCAAAGATCTGCTGCTGTCAGGGGGGAAAGTGGTTGAAACAAGAAATGCATGACCCCTGTTTTTCTGCCTCTCCCTGGACTTTGCAGACCCAAGAGAATTGGTAGAAGGCAAGTGAAGCTGTCAGCCAACAGTTTGTCACCTCACTCAGATCTCTACAGATTCGTAGCTAGAGAAATTTCACTTCTGATTCACTGAATAACGTTTGGGTGATATTAACCAAAGGGTTAATTTCGCTTAATCTAAGTGAAGGTATGCATGTTGTCTCTGACTACGCCTGATTATTGACGCATTGCTTAAAATCACATTTCATAAATATACAAAGGACACTTTCTCGAAGAACAACAACTTTGTATTCGTGGCAATTTTTGATGAGTGGCAATGATATATTGGTGAAACGTTCACCTTCTTCTGAAGACAGAATTGCAAAGCTGTGACGAGCACACCGCCCTACAATGCTAAGGCTCCATACCCTATATTGGCCCTTAAGCACAGCAGTTATTAGAATGGTGCATGCATTCAATAGACAGGGTGACCCAATAACTTACAGGGAATTGGGTATAAATGAAACAAAAAACAGACAATTCTCAATGACATAGCTTTGTGATAATATTTAAATAATTCAAGTCTGTGAGAAACCTCATGCTGACATTATGCACTCAAAGATAGTAGAGGTGCTAATATAAATAGAAAAGGCCTGCATTATTGAGTACTGAACTTTATTTTGCAGAAATTATGAATAGTTATCACAATCTCAAGAAATAATCAAATATGTTCTCGACGTTATGTCTCCCACGAACATCAGTGGGCATCTCTAAAATATTTTGATTATCAAAAGATCAACACTTCGACTTCATATGAGTACTGTATAGCACTGAATAATACAATTGAGAACAATAAACATTTTCATGTTTTCATTAATAACACATTAATAATCTGCGGTCCCCTTTTCTTCCCAAACTCACCAATAAGAAAGCTAATACATTTTGGCAAAATCTTTCCATTTTCTTCAAGATTTTATGAGATAATTGTTTACAATGATTTTTTAACATGCTGAGTAGCTATCACCAACGTAGATGAGGTACTGTAATTTCCCTCTAATGTACATTCTCTGAATCCATTTTTGTTGTGACTAATGGAAGTAAAAGATACAACCACAAAACGGCAAAGTCTACATTTGCTTATCTTTTGACTCACACTCATATATAACAGTTCTTATAGTTTATAGTTATAGTTTGGTGCATTTTTGTCCTGTAAGTATTTTGGGCTGCTAAATTTCAACCGTTTCGGTGAACACATTTCTCTACAGTCCTTATTAATTTCTAAAGACATTTGTTTGTAAGTTTTTTTTTTTTTTTTTTACATTTCCCCATTTCCAATTTCTTTCATTTGGATTTTTTGTGTTTATGTTCTGTGTTGTTTGCACTGACAATGCGCTTGGAAACCACACAGTTTCCAGGAATCCTTATTGTGGTGTTATCTATCTATACAGTATACTTTGCTTCATGTAGACAGTCTCTGAGCGCTTTTTCCACAGATTACTTCTTGTCACTTTTCTGGTATTTCTTTGGCAATCATCTCCAGAACATTTTCTTTCGGTGATGCACACACTTTGTTTTCCGACGACATGCTTTATGATACTTGTCTGACACTTTCTTTTGATTATATGCTCAAAACTGTCTGTTGAAGGAGATCCAGTGGTTCTAGAATTTCGGTTGTAATATATGCATTATGAAGAAGTTCTGAAACTTTTTGATGCATGACACTTCAGTGACTCCAGTGACTCCATGCATGTATCTGAAGTCAATCTCTTCTTTATCATTAGCTATAAGAATTAATACCTACCAATAAGACACTTGTTTACATGGCTCGTATATTCTTTGTTTCATTGACCAGAATGGTGGGTCCCGTGATTGTAGTTTAAATGCCCCTTCCTGATGATGCCCTGACACATATAGTCGAAACGTTGATGACCTACAGAAACTGACTGATTGTACTATTTTTACCGAATGTTTTGACAGTTGTATACAGGTACAACTGCAAATTATCTGTGTATTATTCATATGTATTTGCTGCTGTTTTAAATTGTATCTCTTTGCAACACCTGCTCTGTTGATTCACACTGGGCACCATTTGATTACCTTTAGGTCTCGCCTACAGATAGACCAGCTGTGGACAGTACCAATACATAGGCCTCCTTATAAGCAAGACGAAATGTGTTAAATACCATTACCATAAGCTGAGGTATTGACTGAAGTATGTTCTGTTCTTAGTTTTCAACTTCAAAATGAGGCATAACATGCAGAATTGATATTTAACATATCAAATTCTGCAGGTTTCCCTGTTTTTTATGGGCCTTTGCTCCCAATAGATTTAGAAGGTTTTACATGCTGGCATCTACCAGGGAAAACCTGTGAGGGTATATTTATCAGCAAACTCATAATTCCAAACTCTGTGCAAACTTTTGAAACAGACATTACATGGTAAATGATGAAGGTTGGATATTATGGTGTCAAACTCTGCCTATGTGTCACCTTAAATTAGGAATCAGATAACATATCGATCCTTGTTACTAAGGATTTGCAACAACTTGTGAAGATGAACTGTGTTCATAGGGAGAAACATGTCAAAGGGCTGTGCTTTTTTATCAGAATTCCAATGATGATAGGTTTAATTAATATCATACAGATGCAATTTTCCAACAGTGAATTGTACGGGACACATTGTTTTGTTTGTCAGAGACCTCGTGGGCAGACGAATGAAGGACTAACGACCTTTCAAAAATTAAAAATTCTTATGTAGAGGAAGCGGTCTACGTTTAAGTACACATAACTGCACCACTGGGACAGAAGCATCCATTTAGGAAGAAGGCCTAACGAATCCTTTGAACTTGAAAATGCACTAAGATTTCAGATAAGAACTGAATAGGAAACACTGAAATTGTACTGTTTACTGAGAGATTGGAACAAATGCAGAATGCACCCACCAGAAAATTGTCTACAATAGAGAAGCCTATGCTGTGTAGTAAAACAGCACATCTGAAGAAGAATAAGGTTTTACAATCTATCAGCTTTGTTGACGTTAGTCGAACAATATGAAATGAAGATGAATATGCAAGGGAAATGCCTGAAATGAGGAAGGTGATTTTCATGTTTTTGATTTACCCTAACTTGAAACACTACTCTGGATTTGTTAGTACTTCTATGCAAGAAACCGGGAGATAGATCTCAGTCACATGGTAAATGCCTTGTGCATGACACGAGTAGCAAGAAGGCAAATTTGTATAGATTTGATACAAGAGGGGCACCCAAAAAGGGAAGGCTAACTAGATCAAATTATAAATATGAGGAACAGGAAGCAAACAATCCATTTGGCCTCGGTTCTGGCATGGCTTCTGTATTAAAGTTGCATAGAGTCTATTGTCTATTAACAAAGTTAGTTGGTCCAGTTTACAAATGGTTACAGTCGTAAATGTTAGAGCTGACGTCCTTCGTGTGGTATTCTCCTAAACATTTTGCCTTCACCCCTCCTGTTTTCCTGAATTTGTATCGCCTGGCTTTAGGACTCTGTGCAATTTACTTTTGCTAATTAGTGCTAAAGTGGTTGTGTTCTCTCCTACAAAACATAGTGAAACGTGACTACACCTAGTTGACATATTTAATTTACTTGTAAGTATTTAGTAAATGGTACTACATGTACCCAGGACCTGTAAACTAAATGCTACTAGTGGCCCTGCAGCACTCATTGTGCCACTCACTAATGTAGCATCGTAAAACATGCCATTGCAGGCTGCAGTGTGGTTTTAAACTGATATTTTTACCTTCCCAAATAAATCTTTTGCCAGGCCTAAACTTTTCATTATTTAATTCGTATAGGACACCCTACGATAGGCGCTGCAGTCTCATATGGTAGAGTTCATTGTATTTAAAAAGTAGGAAGTGTGTACTTAAGTTTTACATGTCCTGGCAGTGAAAAACTCCGAAAGTAGTTTTTTACTACAGCAAGTCCTATCTATCCCACTGACTAACATTACCTTATTACATTTAATGATTGCTAACTTTAGATTAGGTGCAAACAGAGGTTTGCTGTTACACTTAAATGGATTGTTATTAAACATTCTCTTTAATGAAGTTGGATTGTAAGTTACAATTCTGAAAAAGCCCCTTTTAGAAAGTTGGCATTTTCTTGTCAGAATCATCTGTGCCTTCTGCCTGCATCCTGGGTCAAGACTGTGAATGGTGTTAAAGTTGGGGTTTGTATATTTATGACATAGATGTGGACAAGATGAACCTAAACCCACTTACACATCAAAGGGCTTTGCCTCCTGCCCACACAATGGAACCTGACACCATGTCTGCCTTGCCATTTATCCCCCCAGACAGTTTGGAGCCCTGACAGGTGAATGAGATGAACAACTACAGATGCCTAGCCTGATCTTTGCATTACAGTGATGATGATCCAATACTCTCAGCCACCTTCTCCCGCCTCCCTGCACCGCAAACATAACTCCTCACACCAGACCTAGAAGGTAACTTTTCAAAATGACTAACCTGGCCCCTGCATCTGACCCACACTCTATCACTGTCAGCCTGAATTTGTGTCATTCCTCTGGTCTAGGGCAACCTAACAGCAGCGAGTAACTCTTTGTGCTTTAAAATATTATTTTATTATTTTATTTATTAACATTTACCTTACTTTCTAAGTTGGTTTGGGATTTTTCTTCTGCTGTGTTTTCACTTTATTATTGTTTGAGTGCTGCATAAATACTTTGCACATTGCTTCTAAGTTAAGCCTGATTGTTTTGTGCCAAGCTACCAGAGGGTTAAACATAGGATAAGTTGTAGACTTTTGTGGTTTACCCTGACATCTATTGTGGTTGTAGCTTAAATGAGGCTTCCACCCCTCTCACTCATTAACCCATTTTCTCACACCATTTATGTTTGTGGACACCAGATGACATTTGGAAACACTAGGGATTAAGCCCTTCTCTTAGTCTACTCTTAAAAGAAACATAGATTGTACCTTGTGAGAAATTGGATTGCAGGTTGACTGGTGTGTACACCTGGGATAAGCAGCAGCCACAATCTTTGTCAGGAGGAGTCACAAATCAACCTTAAATTAACCTGTGCTCTGACCTATGGCATCTTGGCACACAGCAGCCAGGCTTAACTTAGAGGCAATGTGTAAAGTATATGTGCAACACTTCAAAAAGGATCACACACCATGTTAGAAAAAAAGAGTACACTTTAATAAATAAAACAAGACCAAAATGACAAAATCCAATCAGGAATTCCAGAGTTATGATTTTTTAAAGATTTTAGTGAAAATGGTGCTAAAAAGCACAAAGCACCAACTAGGGATTCCTTGTTGCGAGTGACTAGGTCAAAGTCACACTTATAAGCCGACCGCGATGCAGCCCAGGTCAGCCATATCCACCAGGTTAGGCCCTCTGAAGTTTACCTTCTCAAATCCGTACCAAGAGTCTTGTTCATGATAGATTTGGCCACGAGGACCAGGTAGAGTGTTGAGTAAGGCTGCTGGAGCAGTGGAAAGAGTAGGGCGGGCGTTGCTGGAGCTTCAAGTTGGAAGTCCCCAGCTAACAGATGATGCAGTAGTGTGAAGAGGTGGCTGCCAGAGCGTCATGCTGAAGTGCAGTGAGAGCTCTAGGGTCTTGGTGTGAACGGCCCGTTTGTGGTTGTGAAGACCCCAAAAGCTTGAATGCAGCTCCCGGAGTCATGCCAAGTGTCCAGGACCTGAGGGGCACCACTTGGGGGTCAGGAACTCCCTTCAGCTGGGCCAGGGGCTGGTGCAGGACGTTTGAGAGCCTTTTAAGTCCCTGAGGCTCAGATCAGCAGGCCAGCAGACTAGCCCTTGCCAACCTTCTAAAAGATATATTTTCAGAATAATTTAAAATACTAGTTCACCATAAGTCATGATGTTTCAATTCCAGAGACAGAAAAACATGAAGGGGTCACCTGTTCCCATTTGAAAACTACACTTATAAACTGTAAAAATAAGGTAACTCCAATGTTATCCTGTGGGAGAGGTAGGACTTGTAGTAGTGAAAATCTAATTTAAGAGTTTCACACCACCAGAACATGTAAAAGTTAACAGTATGTGTCTTATTTTTTTAAATACATTGCATCCTGCCTTCTGGGCAGTTCAGGGCCTACAATAGGGGTGACCTATATGTATTCAAAGAAAGGTTTAGGCCTGGCAAAAGGTTTAATTTGCAAGGTCGAAATGGCAGTTTAGAACTGCACATGCACAGGCGGAAATGGCAGGTCTGAGACATTTTTAAAGTGCTACTTAAGTGAGTGGCACAATCAGTGCTGCAGGCCCATTAGTTGCTTTTAATTAACAGACTTTGGGCACAGGTAGTGCAAATTTAATAAGGACTTGTAGGTAGAATAAATATGCTAATTGGGTATATGACAATTCTACCATGTTTTAGGGAGTGAGCCCTTTACCACCGGTTAGCAGTGGTAAAGCTTGCAGAGTCATAAGACCAACAAAACAATTCAGCACAAATGGAGAGGTGAAGGCAACATGTCTGTGGATGACCCAGCTGAAAGGGCCAAGTTCAACAAAACTCATTTTGAAATTGTCTTCCTAGATGCTGTTTATTCCTCTTAAATGTTTGACTTGAACCTGTTACCCTTTTGCAGTTGAATTACTGTAGAATGGTAGGTTAAACAATGTGAAACCCAAAGACTTAACACAACTGACCATGAAAGAACTTCAGTCATACAAGTTCAGAGAACGTAGCCAAACTTGTAGTGAGACAGTGGTGTATAATGGTGCAGTTAACAGAAACTTTGTATTAAGTTGGTTCGACATTACGTAGTAATGAGCCAATCAAGGCTGGAAGTCATTGAGGTTCTGAATTAGAAAAACATTGCCCACAGTAGCTCCTTTTATTTATACTGAAGGATCATTAGAGTACACATGATGCAATCATTTATCTTTTATCTTTGAAGAGTCCATGTGGTTTCATCTACATGTTGAAGAGGCCACACTATTCTTTCTCAAAGCTAACAGAAGCCAGTCCATCAAGCAGTGGCGGATGCTTGGAAATGTAGTGGTACAGCGGAGGGGACAGGAGGGCTCCATTAAAAAAAAATATATATATAATAATTCACTTACCGGTGAATGGTTTTCACCTCTCCTCCACCTTCTTCTCTTCCTGGCAGCACACAAGCACACAGGCTCCCATACTCCCCTAAGCCAATCACAAAGCTGCTGTCACTAGCATGACTGCAGCGTTGTGACTGGTCTAAGCAGCCTGGTTCAGTGCTCAGACAGGGAATGGGAGCCTGTGCATGTTCTCCATCAGGCTGTGCAATACAGCCTGAGCGAGAAATGCTAAGTGTGCATGTCTGTTTGGCCGGCCCAATATGGCCCAACCAAACCGTCATGCGCACTTATGGTGCACATACCACTCCTCCCTGTGATACAGCCCAGCACCACCCCACCCTAACCTTGCTCAGCAACATTGTGTTATCATTTTCTTTTTCCTTTTTTGCACAGCTCAGAGCAGTGGGGAGATACTCCTCCCCTGCCACCAAGGATTATTTTTTTGCATGTTATACTGCTGGGAGGTCTATGTGTGTTCCTGAAAAGATGTGAATCTGAAACGTGAGGAAGAGTGTGGTATTCTACATTGGAAGCCTCTATTTACCACTATTTTTAAAATCTATGTTCAGTTCTTTCATGAGCATCTTTGCCACATAGATGCAACACCCATGTAAGGCTAATGGCCTGATTAAGATATTGGCAGATGAGTTACTCCATCACAGTGGTGACAGATATTCCGTCCGCCAAAATCTAAATCACATAGGATATAATGGGATTTAGATTTCACCAACAAGGATGTATATACCTCACCATTGTAACGGAGTAACTTGACCGCCAATATCTAAATCAGGCCTTAGGTGTTTTTTGAGAGGACATGCTTATATTTCGGATTTATATGAAAAATTCTAGATAATTAGCAAATATATACATGTGCCATTGTAGTCCGAATCCTGCCACAAATTTGTCAAAACACCTTTTTTCAGTGCTTGTGGATGAAGTAAATTCCCAAGAAGGCAGTATGAGCTGTTATTATTAGGGAAATATGCCCCTCTCATGGCAAGGAAGTCTCTTTATAGTTTTAAATCCCCATGGGAGATGTTAGGTCACCATTTATTGGGACTGCCGTTTCCATGTTCAAACTTCCTACTTAAACCAAACAAATACATCTTTAATCCGATAGCTGGTGTGAAACTATAGGCATACACCTCTGTCTGCTATGTCTCAGAAGGGCATCATCGCACCTTGCGTATGCCTTTGTAATGTACCAGGGCTAATAAATGGGTGATATCTGACACCGTCCACTTTGAAGT
Organism: Pleurodeles waltl; assembly: GCF_031143425.1. NCBI lineage: Eukaryota > Metazoa > Chordata > Amphibia > Caudata > Salamandridae > Pleurodeles > Pleurodeles waltl. The sequence goes on along the minus strand of NC_090447.1, from coordinate 1,346,571,554 downwards.
AGGCAGAGAATAACTGGTACATTGTATATTGAGCACCACACCCACGTCAATTTTCATCGTTACTGCTCATAGACATCCACTGATGCGCCAATGTTTTATTTAGTATAGAATAATGTATCTGAATATTGTCATAATGATAATAAAATATTATCATTATTACCTACAGTTAAAGTGCAGTTAAAATGTCATGACTCATTCTGTAAAGTTCTGCAAAGCAGTAAAGTAGGAAAATATGCATATATTATTACTAACTATATGAAATGTATTTTAATTTTTGCATGCCAAATGCTCTAGTGTCGGTTATTTATTACCAAGTACATTTGTTTTCAGTGTTTCCACTTTTACGGTCCAACAGTAATATGCCGTAACTCACGACAAGTAAGACATGCTGTAATAACTTGCAAAGAGACACTGGCGATCGGCCAATGACTCAACAGTACCCAACTGTTAGCTCAGAAATCCAATGCAGCAAGAAACACAAAAGAAAAACAGAAAACTAGGGTTTAAATGAATTAAGATCCGAAATATGCTGCCATTCCGGGACAATTAGTCTAGTTACTTAGACATTTGGTTCTGCATGGACAAATGGAAGTCTACTTAATTAAAAAGTATGTCATAAGCATGCTCAGCTCGATCAAGGCTTGTTGCCTACTTACTTCAATTGTATTCATCATGGGATGAACTAGGATGTTGGAGAAGATTTTTGTGGATTTACATTTTTGAGCATTATTAACAATGTCCAGAATGCATTTTCACACTTGATTAAACATGTGAATATGATACTATTCTTTTTTAAACAAATTCTTTATCAGGTGTAAAAATGTAGTGTCTTGCTATGTGTTAATCAAAATCACAAACTAGGTAACCTCGATCTTTTTTAAATGGGATGTCCCTGCTGCTCATGTTTCTTATAATCCCTTCTCCCACTTCTTTCATCGCAAACTCAGCAGCACACAGTCAAGCTAAGATTACTGGTTCATTTACACTGTTATTGTTATTCTGCTTTCTGTGATTTTTCCCCAGCCCAGACAAACAGCAACATTACAAAAGTCTTTACATTGCTTCACTGTGTCCTATTTATTCATACCACACATTATTGTTAATGTATCTAGTTGTCTCCGGATCACATTTGCATAGAAGGTGCTAAATAATTATTCATCTAGTGTGATAATGCTTACGCATTGAGGCAGTATGCTGTTTATTTTTCATGTGCTGAGATCTTCTGATGAAATGTTGCAATTGCTCATACCACAACGATTCTACAGATCCTGTGCTTTCACATGCAAAAATAATGTCTGGAAAAACCTTGGTTTGAGGGTTGAGCCACAAGACTTTCCTCTTCTACTAGGGATGCTGTCCGTTATGCTCTCAATTTTGCTGACCTACTTGGGACTTAGAATTATCATGATGCTGCATTCTCTGCAGAACTACATATATTGAGAGCCTTCATGGCATTGATTCTGTACTGGGCTCTGTTTATATTGGGTGTCTGCTTTCTTTGAGGGGGCCCTGTTAAGTAAGAAAGTATTTTATGGTCGAGCCATAATCATCAACATAGTTTTATTCGGCTATTCAAAAGTTGCCATAAAAGTAAAATAGTTAATATGAAAAAAAAAGATAAAAAATATACAATAAGAAAATGTGTGGCACAATTGTATCCTTACAAGTTTAGCAGGCAAAAATCTTAAAAACATGATTTCATAAGATTGCGGTGACAGACAGCTGGTTGTAAAAAACTACCAACAGCACCACACACACATTCATTCAGGAGACACAGCAAATATAAAACTAGTCTACATTGATAAAAGTCTTGTGATTTCAGAGCTGGAATTAAATATTGTTTAGTAAACTGTTTGTAATGCCCACAAAAAATATTAAATGTAACAAAATGTGAATTAAGAATTCATTGCAAGGACACATTAAAATTGTGAAGGAGTCATATTGGCCCAGGGTAAAAGATCGTGACAATCATCTGCTACCAAGAAGGAATCTCATCAAGAGATCTCTCTCCTAGACATTGTTAACCCAATGTAGATAAGACCGAGTGAAGGGGAGGCGTGAATTAACACATTCTTCTGAATTTCATGTATTTTTAGGTCAACACATTCTGTCTTGCTCTTCATCCTCTCCCAATGGTTTTTCATCACCCATTCTTTTGCTCTTTTGCTCTCTTGAGTGCAGTAAACAGATCTGGTCTACCTATATCATCAGACAGCTGTCTAATGTGATTCAACCATGATATATTATGGCCATCAGCACAATTTAAGGAGTCCTTAATAATTTCTCTATTGAGGCTAGCTTTTTTATTAATCCAAGCAGAAAGCCAAAGCAATAAAGGTGCTAGACTGATAGCATCCGCAACATAAATTAGCCCCAGCTGTTCATGAATAAAAAATGGGAACTAGAAGAGTGTAATCCTAATAATCTCCACTTGGTTGGCTTCTAATTGAACAGTAGCCCTATAAAGGAGCTCTGTAAGACAGCACTAATACATTTCCAGCAGTGCAGGAATGGGCATAGATCCAGTTCCCATAGAAAATTGAAAAATGGCCCCTGTACGTTGCAAATATTTACTAACCCTGGTCCTCAAGAAGAGGCCCCAATTACAGTGGGAGTCAAATATGATACTCACATACGGGAAACTATGGACCCTTTCAAGATGCCTCCCTTTTATCAAAGTTGCTCTGATTCTGGGCATATGATTCCCAACAGCCATATAATGTGTTTTATTAAAATTCCATATATAACATAACATTTTCAATCTGGGTTTCAAGGCCTGCAGGAATCTGAGCAAGTCTAGGCAAAATTATTTATTTTATGGAGATAATGGCCATGTGATATTAGATAATCCTGTAATTTATTAATATTTGAAAAAAACCAATATGGGGTGCACACACAACCCTGCCTCATACCTCATTACAGACTAAAAGAATTTGTACATTCTCTCGCCCCTCCCCCAGGCCACACTGGACAGGTGCATTAAGATCTTGATGGGGTGAATGGAAAAAATCAATCAAGTCCTGATCCACCCCTATGTCCCTTAGTATAACCTATAACAAAGACCGATTAACCCAATCAAAGGCAGACCTAAGGTCCATAAATACAAGGTAAAGGACTCCCTCATTAGCCACAGTAAGTTTCTGAATTAATACCCTAAGATTAAGGCTTGGCTCAATAGTGTCTAAAAAATCTCTTAAGCCATACTGTACTGGAGTGATAATACCTCAAGCCTCTGTCCATGTCATAATTCTCCTCAAGCCAATGCACCCTACTATATTAATGGACAAATGCAGAAAAGTAATGAGGTGAGAGCATCATGGCTCTTGCCTGCTATCCTTCCTAAAAATCGGCACAATGATGGCTGAATTCCATGAACTGGGCAACTTGGTACGGGCATCAGAATTCAGTACACTGGTGATAATAAGTGCCCAAAACTCTGGCTTAGCCTTATACAAGTCCACTGGGACAGCAATCTGTCCCTAAGGCCTTATTTCCAGAGCTTTGAATAATAGCTAGATGAACGGAATTTAGATCATAAGAGAGGTTCTACTAGAACGGTTTTTATCCTGAATATAATCTTTAGGGTTAAGCCCACAAATGGACTTAAAGTCTGATACCAATTTGTCAACAGGAATGACAGTACCCAAACCATCATTCTAGCTGGAGAGAAGTTCCCCAGAATTAACTGTCTTCCAGAAGCCTCCTGCATCTCTCATTGAACATGCAGTAATTAATTTATTCCATGTATCCTTTTTAATTTCTAGCTTCCTTACTCTAAGCACCTGTTTATATTCAGTCCACAATACAGCAATAGCAACCATGCCATCTAGGGACTTCATTAAGAGCAGTCCTTAGGCACGTGTTACCCACCCTACATCCTACCCTTTTAAACCAACTTGGTTGCAAGATTTGGCTACAGACATAAGGGGCCAAAAGGAGTTCTTTAATTATTTACTCAGATTAACAAATTCATCAACTAAATCCTCGTAGGTTCGATGAAGAGTTTATCCATAAACAACAACAAAATTTAATTAACCAGGCACGTCAACAATAGTGTATTCATGGCCTGCCAGTTAAGGTGGAACCCACTGTCAAAACCACCCTAGTACCTACAGGGCCCGCAATATGAGGTTCTTTTTTCAGAATTCTAAATGTCAAGGTATTAAGATTATGGTTGCTGGCAGAGTCCTCCACCATTCCCCCGATTCAATAACTGGAAGCAGAGTAAGAAATATGAAAATACAGCTGCCCGTACCCTAGCCAAAAAGGTAGGGATTTGGTTTTGTTCATCCTCAATTACTTCAACAAGGTTAATTAACTCATAATCAAGAAACTTCCTATACAATGTTTTCCTTCTCATGAATATACCCATCCTGTGGAGCAAAAGGGTTGTGCCACGTAGGTTACAAACCAATTTTAGCATTAAAGTCTTCCTGTAGGATGGATGATTCTGTACTTGAGCACATCTCTGTCTAAGAATACCAATAACTTGAAAGAGAATAACAACTCTACCAGCTTTCTCCATCTTATTAACCACATTGTAAAAAAATAATTAAGAAGAAATTAAAAGTACCACAATGCACAACCCAGACTACCTGGAAACTAATATGTAAAACCTCAACTGGGAATACCTTGGGGAATAAGAAAGAATACAACAATAACTCAAATCCTCCCTTTGGCCTGCCAAATTGGGAGGGAAGGGCTGGCAAGCAAAGGCTAAGGGTTTCCTTCCAGCCATTCCAGACTATTATGTTTGGAGCCCAGGTTTCTTAGAACATAATTATATCAAGCTGTACAATGTAGTCCTTCTAAAGTCTTTAGCAGCATATCCAGCAATATTCCAACATACTAAGGGCCAGATTTATAAAAAGTGATGCTATATTACATATAGCAAAACTTTTCTTGCGGCCCCTTGCGCCCCCTACTTCCACCATGTGTGCACCATATTGAAAATACAAAAACGACAACAACAACAGTTGATGGACGGAGTGCAGAACAAATCAAACATTTACCCCCAGTCACAGATCTGGGTTTAATCCATCAGTTTTTTTGCTTGCCATGCCTTTCCAGTTTGGACCCAGCCATATGCAAATCAGTCTTGACTCTGTTCACCATGGGAACAGTCCAGCCCGAACTGCCAGGCCAGGTCTTCCCTGGACCAGAAACAATCTTAGATTGATCCCTGCTACAGAAATTGGGTACTACTCCTACTCGAGTCAGAATATCAGCTTGAACAGCTTTGGGTTGAGGCAGAGGTGCTGCAATGGTAAAAGAATATAGGGCATGTTGAAGAGCCCCTCACACCATTCCAACGCCACATGAGCATAATTCTTTTTACGCTAATGTGGTGTTAGAACGCCAAAAACACTGCAACATATTTACAAAGTGGCGCAATGCATGCATTGCGCGACTTTGTAACCCTTTGCGCGGCATTATGCCTGGCGTCAGGCATAATGTATGGAAAGGGGGCGTCCCCCCATTGGGGGGGCCAAAAAAATGGCATAAGGAAATCTTAGAGATTTGTTGGCACTTATAACGCCTGCTCAGAGCAAGCATTAAAATGAGGCTTCCATTGCTTACAATGGGCCTCTGGGTGCTTTCAAGGATTAGCATCAGAATTATTTAGCGCTAATCCTGCAAAGCGGTGGACTAGCGTCAAACATTCTGACTCTAGTCCCCTAACTATCACCATTGTGCACCGTATTTTAAATATGTGACTTTCACACAAGATGATGCACACGTAGACCTCCTTCCCCCTGAGATAGATAATTTTCCCCCTTTCTTCTCTAGCGCACCTATGCGCTCAATTAGAGGGCTGGACACAACACAAGGAGGGACCTCAGTTTGTCAGAAAACGTATCACAGGTCCAAATTCAGAATGGGTGCCCTGTTAGCAATTGGAGAGTTTCTCAATAAAGGCTGAATATCGTTTGTGAGATGGAGATGAGCAGACAGCAGCTGGTGTTCCTCACACCTCACTTTCCTCTTCCTCTTGGCCAATGGCCGACTTTAAGAAGATAAATTATGCTGAATTGGCATATTACATGGAACTAATGAGGCAGTTTCAAAACATGAACGTGCCGCAAGAGTAGAAGGGCCAACCAGTGATTGATAAGTAATTTGACTGAAAGGAGCCTTCGGGCTTATATGTGGCATATGGGCTGCTAATGAGTCCTTTTGTGCGTCTCTTGAATGAAGTCCTGTCTCTACCTCACCACGCAGGCTTCACAGTGCGCCGTCACTGCCACAGTGGGCAGTCAATTATGGCAGCACTCACGGGTGTGGGGTCAGCCCCAGGTGTGGTTGGGCTGTAGACTCACAGCTGGGCAGCAAGGTGTCCTTTCAGCATCTGGATGAGGCCCCAGTGTGGCAGAGGGGCTCAGTCAATCCTCGGAGGCCATCCTCTCCCAACAATCAGGCAGCTGCCAGTTCTCAACCCTCCATCACTGTGGGGGGGAAAGTGACAGGGAAAGCCCAGGTATGACCTCCCCGGTATCAGGATCTAACTAGCTCAAGTGGCCTCCAAATGCTCCTGCAGAGCTTGGACCACACTCCTGCAGACCTCCACGCTCTCAGGCCTGCTGGGGTGTCTCACAGTCTCTGCAAGCAGGCCACTGTCTAGGGTCCGGCTCTTCTGCAGCCCTGCTGCACCTCCAGCAGTGCTCACAGGCGAATCCTGGGTCAGCTCAGAAGAGAGTCAGGAGCAGAGGTGGTAGTTTCACATTCCCTCATGCCGGCTCTTTGCGATGTGAGTTCTGCTGCAGCACCAGCACTCAAGGTGGGCTTCACCTGTTCACCCATCAGCTGTGTCTGGTTTAGTCAGGCCACTCCCACCATAAGCTCTGGCTGCTGCGGGGTCACCACCTGGGGCCCTTGTGAGGAAAGAGGCATCGCTGTCACCCAGTAGTGGGGGATGCGCCTCCTGGTGGCATTCGTGTCCCGAAGCTGAAGTCCAGGCTGTGTGGTCTGGCAGCTGCATCTCAATGGGAGATGTGCTGTGGCAGTGTGGGGATCACTCCGGCAGCTGCTTGGAAGGTGTCTGCCATGCCAGGAGGACTCACTCCACCTCAGTGAGGAATCTGGCTCACAGGCTTAGTACCCAAAACTAAGAATCGGGATACCAAGTGTGGAGCAGAAATGCTCCAAATCCTCCACCATCTTGGCCACTCCCCTCATAAGGTTTTTTTAAACAACAATTTGGAGTCTTTCTTCCTTGTTCATTACCAAAAGGTAGACACTCACTTTTCTAATAGTGACCTTGGAACAAAACAATCACAGTTTTCCCCACTAATGGCTTTCAAAGGACTCAGTTATTTCACACCCTAAGGCAATGGCATAAATAATAACATCTCTTAATTTTATTGGAAATAGATATATCAAGCAGTGAATCTGTACATACATATACACATTTAAATTCAATATTTTTCTCGCTGCTATTTTTGCTGAAATATTTTTGTAGCATGATAATTATGATTGAATATTATGATTGTATACTGTGTCTTTAAAACCATGATCGACTGCATGCCTCAAACAATCAGTAAGAAAACTATTTCAAGAGTACCAGGAACTTACTGATCTTTACCAGAACTACACGTTTGGTTCCAATGGGGAAAGAACACTGAAACCTTGTTTGTCAAAATAAAAAAAGAGCTTCTCCTGTCCCTTCATGAGAGCAAGAAAACTGCCCTGATTCTTCACAACCTGTCAGTGGCCAATAACATTGTTGACCACGAGTTTTAACTTCACTTCTCTGGAAAATCCTTCCATTGCTTCATACTAAGTCAGAGCCCTCACCTTGGCATGGCTATACTATTGCAGCATCATGTAGCAACATCATCTATTCATGTGCTCTACCTTTTGTAACTATTCTATGGAATTCATGTGGTTTATCAAACACACAAAAGGTGATAAGAGGATGGTAGGCTGAAACTGGTCTGCATTTGCTTGTGGTCCCTTCTGGTGAGGGACTTGTCTTGCTGTTCAGGTTGGACTGTTCCCATGAGGGCAGGACCATTGCATTATTTAAAGTACCTGGTTTTAGTGTAGCCATTTATTTGTACATGTTAATTAATTTTGCAGTCACATGATAAAATGGTACAAAGTTTCACCATATGATCCAAATATAATGGCATACTATATTCTGTGATCGCACCAGGAAAATGGAAGATGAAGGCCAGGTGCTATGCTTCTCTTAGTCAATATTTTAAATTGGTTCCTAACTAACATTTTAAATCATTTATGCAGATGCAATTTTAATGTACCATAAGAATCATTTGTGATCAACTCCAAATAACGTACATATCACTCACTTCACACCTTTTGAACACATTCAGTTTGATCTTTATATTCCCATTTGTTATCTTTGTATCATTTTGGGTTTAATATTTTTGACTGAAATGGTTTCTATTCATTTCTGGCCATTCATTTGTTCCTTTATCAAATTAACAATTATTTTTTTATTTTACATGGTTTTAGACTCCTCATTATAACTGCAGATCCCACTTATCCCTTTCACAGCTCTCTCTAATCTAGTTATAACCTTAATATATATGGGATAAAGCACCCCCTGCTGTACATTATAAGGATATTGCAAGTCACTGAGAAGTTCCATGACAATATAGAGGAACGAGTTCCTTTATAAGGTTATGGAACTCCAAAGTGACTTTCAATTGCCTCATCATGTATGTCAGGAGGGAACATCATTCCAAATAATACATGGTCACACCATAAATTTTTTCCACAAACAACTTAAGGCCTTGGAGAATAGCTCTTTTGTATGAAAGAGAGAACATGTCTGCAAACATAAAGAATGAAAACAGAACCTTTAGTTCAAAATTAAGCACATCAAAAACATGTTAGCTATTTGTTTTAAAAAGATTTTAGAAGCAGTTCAAAATGTGAGTTTTTATAAACAAAGCTGCAGTATCTTCAAAGATGTGGAAACATGTAGAAAGATTCTATTTGTTCTATAATTATCTAAGGAGCGCAAAAAATAAACATGTTCTTTCTACTTGTCATTGTAAGCTAGAAGAATAGAGCACAAGAAAGAAAAACAACATTTCATTTTCGTTGCTTTAAACAGCTGCTCCCAGACCTGACTTGCCTTTCACTTGGCTGCTTGGTCTGGTAGCAGGCATTGAGATGTCAGACCTCAACTGTAATAATTTATTGCAGTTGATTTCCTGACTGGGTGTGTCACAAGTCGCTGATTATAAAAAAAAATAGAGACCAGCATTTAAACAGGGATAGCAGAATCCCATGTATTATACTATTGCATCTATCTGACCAAAAACGTATTTCCCCATAACCTGCTTGCATGACAGGTTTCTTCCTTGCAGTCAACCTTAATTTTAATTCTCCCATCTCAATATGAGTGTGTTCTCTTCTACTTGTGGATATTGATCATGAACCTGACCTCTTTTTAAAGTGCCTCAGTGTGTGTCATTATTTGCATTCACTCCCACATCAAGGGACTTACCACCTCCTTTTAGCCCTCCACCTCACCATAATATCAGGCAATTCTTGCTAGATTCTCTGCAAACTGGGATTAAACCCAAAGAGCTGTTTATTCTTGCACCCTATGCCACTGAAAAACTAGGACAAAGGGTATATGTGGCAAGGCATTCTAGGAAAATATAGCATTTCCCCCAAAATGATATGACACGTTTTTCTCAAACTCTGGTGAGTTGCACATCAGCAATGTACCTTTATAAGGTCACAGAACTCAGAGGTGACCTGCCATATTTTTGTAATGGAAGAGAGATAGCACTCAATCACACATATCTTATTTTGAATGCTTATACTATATTTGTGTCTCCTCTCAAATGTAATGTACTGATATTCTGAAAATTGATCTATGAAATCCCCTTCACCAAATCGTGGGAAAACGAGTTTACAGTGTTTTAGCTCATGACTTTTTTTCTAAGTTAGTGTGCAAGAACTGCTCACAAACACAGATACGCTTTAGCCATTTCCAGAAAAAAATGATAAAAGGGTTTGCACTTGTGAGTTTTGTAACTATTATTTCAGAATATTAGACGGTTATTTAAACCCCAGAAGAAGGGCACCACCGTCCGAAATGATATTTTCATCTGTACATTGCACTTGCACTGATTTAGATTTAAGGGGCAGCTGTACGAAGCATTTTTTGATGAGCTGTATGCGACCAGAAAAATGCTTTTTTCTATGTACCAAAGCAAATTGTGACTCACTAACTTGTTTAGTGAATTGAATTTTGCTTTTGCGATTCAGTATTATGAAGGGGAATGTTTAGGGTGGCCCTTCCTAATACCGAATCGCACTGGCATGTAGAAATGTTTTGAGACTGTGAATGCGGTCGCAAAACATTTGCAGTTACCACCAACTTCAAGTTAGATAGTGACTAGACCCCTTCTCCTTTGAGAATGGTAGCAGAAACACTTTTAAGGACAGGCAGGGGTCCCACTGCCTACACTTGAAAAATTAAAAGAAAACTTTTCATTTTAATATTTTTAATGCATCCCTTTTTTTAAGGAAAATGGGCTGCAAAAAAAAAAAAAAGATTGCTTTATTTAAAAGCAATCACAGACATGGTGGTCTGCTGCCCCTAGCAGGCCACCGTCCCTCTAATTGTGGCCATTCGCAAATCGGTCGTAAACTGCGACCTGCCTTATAAATAAGAGTGAGGCAGGTCTCTTGTGACCCATTTGGAAATCACAAACAGTGTTAAATACACTGTTGTATATCCCAGTTTGTGATTTCCTAATAGTGAATCACAAGGATTTTTTATTAGGAAATCACAAACAACTTTTTTGATACATCTAACCCGAAAAGCGAACTATAGTTTTCCACTCATATTTATCATCAACTTTTAGTTGTTGATAAAATCCAGCACACCACAAAATGCACACACAATAGTTCAAACAATGTTTGCATGTGTTCTATCCTGTGTTGTGGACAACTTTAAATTCGGACAAAACTGGGCAGGAACGTGGCAGAATTGTTATTTGAGCAGCAACTTTTTATGGCATTCTTTACATTCGAATTTACATGACCCCGCACATTTTCCATTTCCATTACTTTTCCAAAAAGTGTCACAAACGGCTTCCTTTTTTTTAGTTGTCGAAGAAAAAATGAAGAGATGAGTGTTTTACAATAATATAGATGTGTAAATTACTATGACTCGTATTACATAAGTGATTAAATATATTATTTTATGGCAAACGTATGCTTTTGACAGTTGATAGCATACACTCATATAATAAAATATCAAATATTACACTACAGTACTTTCACTTTATCTAGCCAGAAGAGATTATAAAATATAGATGAAGCAGCTACAGTTCAAAGAAATACAGTATTGATTGACAGAAAATGTGCCCCTATATTCTGAGGGCTGTAAATAATATGATTTGTTGATTTACAATACATGCAAATGTCTACTCGTGCTATAAAATGCGCGCTTTGTGATACTACAATTGAAAACAAAGATGTACAAAAATGTACATTTCATATAGAATGTGTGTGACTGTTTGAAATCCCTGGAAGCACTTCTGTGAAACCTTGCCATCAGGAAAACCGCATGATTGTTTCTTGTATAATTGAAAACGGACTTTATCAGACCATCTAAAAAGGAAAGCTCTTTCATCATAAACTTAATACTCCAGCAGAGCTTGTAACCTTAGGCAACTTGGGACACATTTTCTGAAAGTATTATTAGATTCCATGGGAAAAGGCGCTATGAAAATACAGCAGAACTGCCAATGTTTCATATAAAAAATGAACACTTGAATAGTTGCATTTAACCACTTCCCTTGATTCCACCATTATAAAAACCAGTGACCAGAGCAAGCTTTTCTATCTGTAACAAAATTAGCAGTATCCCAATATTAGTTGCCTGACTGCATCTTCTTATCCTCATTTCGAACGCTGGATGGATATAACAATTATTAATTTAAGATTTAAATCGAAGGAAAACTTTAATCATGAAGGCAGTATCTACTTTACACAAGGAATTGAAAAGAATTAACATCCAAGTAGATTTTAGTACAATCAATGTGTCACTCCCATGCTGGACAGATGATTGCATGCAACTGAGATTAATTAATGTTATTGCCTGCTGCTGAGGGCAATATTATAGCCATACAGCCCACAGGCACAAGCCAAGCCCCTCCAGCATTAAAAGCCCGAGCAAGAGAGAGGGAGGTCTGGTAGACCCTTACAGCAAGCAACAAGGCGATTGGAACATTCCACCCTGTGAGGGAAGAATGTCCTAATTAGAAAATGCAAAGTCCTCTCGGAGCCATGGGGCCTGTCGGCTATTTCCTCCCTCTTTTGGCATACAACGAATAAAACTGCTCTGTGAATAGGGTATTTTCAATACACTATTTCTAAAGGGGTTTCTAGCTCATGTAATTCCCGAAATTCACAGCACTTTTATATCGCTATGCATGGCGCATACGTCCTATGTAATCTTTTGCACATTTGGACACTATTTCCCACTGCCAACTCATGCATTTTGAAAAGTGTTAACTTTGGTATCCTAAGATGTCTTGATGGGATTTATGAAAAGAAGACATGGGGTTGAGTCGTTGTCAGGCTCGAAGGGTCTTGAACACTACATATAAAGGCACAGAGAAATGATATACCCTCCAAGCCGCTTAATAGTTCAAACAAATAGAGAATCAATAGCTTGATGAAAATTAACAAATACATTCTATGTACTTAAAATGGTTAACTGTTACAGATTATTTATTTGTGAAACATCTTCATCATACGTTTGAAAGGCAGGCTAAGAAAGATTCAATAATAAACGTCACAAACATTACCTGCAAAACTCAAACGTTGACTAAAAACACACTTTTCCCTCACTTTTCTGTGATGGAAACTTCTGGAATCGTCAGGAATCCACAAAATTCCTACCACCCAGCATTGCCCCACTTCTGCCAATAAAAATGGTGTGCCACTTGTGTGGCTGGGCCTAGTGCCAGTGACAGGAACAGATCCAACAGGAGACCCCCCGCAAGGGCTCCCATTGTCCTTAGTTTGAGCAATATGACAATTTTCACGCAGTTCTAATTCTTGCATGTTGTACCCACTGTTTTCGGGCATAAAATCCTTATAGTGTATGTAATTTCTGGAGAGTAAATCCAAACTGATTTCGTTTTCTATATATCACTCAAAAATACATCTTTGATTGCTTGAGAGAGGGTATGTTTACAGATCTAGAGGGTGGATAGTTAGGATAATGATAGACTTCTACAAGAAAATAGTAAGTATGTGTTAGAAGAACCTACACTTACTAATTTGCTTGTTAAAGCATTCCACAATATTGCAATGCTTAGCCTGTTTTTGATGGTACACATTTTCACTTCTGTAAGCATGAGGCAGTCTGTTTTCACCCCTTGAATGAGTGAAAAAAACACACATACTACAAAATACAGAAGTATTCAGTCTACTGCTATTCCAGACATCATATTATCTGAATGCCATATGGTGTTTTTAAAGAGAGTAACACGAGCCTGCACATTGAAGAAAATGTTGGCTCCAGTCCGAAAATCCATCCTCTTACAGCTCGCTGTTTTTTTTTACTGTACTATTAAGTTAATACCTGATAGTACTCCTCTTAAATCCAGCTGTCTTGGGCGCAGTGAACATGCCCTTTTGACCTTGCACAGAAGAATGAACAGGATAATTTTGAGGTAATAAATCGTAATGTTGTGATTTGTCTGGGTAGCACGAAGCTATCCATTTCCCTATATAATTAATGTTGAGATTGAAAATCCATTTTTTTTATTTTTGAGCTACTGACATTAAATAAAAGCCCACGTTGATGCCACTGAGTTGTTGTACTTGGCTATTAGGTATAAAAGGTTTCCATTATAAAAGATACATTCATTTCATTCTAGGTCAACTTAGGTGGCATGTTTTAAAGACACATTACTATTTGACAATTTTTTTATGGATCTCTAAACATATCAACAAGTATTTTAACCAACAAGACACACTGTTATATTGTCTTAAAATGGGGAAATCAACTGTAACTTCAGATAACCAATTTTGGGGTTGGATCTAGAAAACAGGTGGGAGTAAACAGCCAATATAAATGATTTTATTCTTAAGTGGATGCAAGTGATAATGTCTTGACACTTGTTTTGTCATTTGACACGATGAAGGAGCTTCTAATTGTCCATCAGCCTTCATAACCCACAGTACATGTTTAGCCAGGCAGATGGTGTGATACACAAAAAATCATACAGATGCTTGTTGTCAAACACAAAGCATCTGAAGGAATACTATCTATTTATGCAATACAATGTAAATAAATTGCACAATGTAGCTACAATCCTGTGGAGAGGCTATTAAGAGGACACCATCACACCATCTTGCAAAGCATGAGCTGTTTGGTGAATGTTAGACCTATCAGCCTCAGGGTGGTCTTCCCCAAAATGTATTGCCTTTCTCCTTTATTGTTTGCTGATCTCGTTTTTCCTGGCTAACCAATGCTAAAGTGCACGTGCCCACTCATTAACATGTTAGCATTGCCTTATCTCCAACTGGAATGTTTAATTTACTTACCCATCCATAGTAAAGTGGTACTACATGTACTCAAGGCCTGTAAATTGCATGCTACTAGTGGGCTTGTAGCACTTTTTGTGCCATCTACTTAAGTAGCCCCGTAAACATGTCTCGAGTCTGCCACTGCAGCCTGTGTGTGCAGTTTTTAAACTTCCATTTCAACCTAGTAAAATAAACCTTTTACCAGGCCCATATCTTCCTCTTTAATAAATATAAGGCAGACCTAGTGTAGGCCCTGGACAGATCAGAGGTCAGGGTGCAGCACATATAAAAAGTAGGACATTTACATTTAGGTTTTAAATGTGCTGGTAGTAGAAAACTCTTAAATTAGTTTTACACTACTGCAAGGCCTACCTCTCCCATAGACAAACATTGAAGTAATCTTACTACATTTAATAACCTGCAATTTCCAAATGGGAGCAGGTCATCAGTTTATGGTTCGTGTCTTTAGAAGGTTGATGAAAAATCCTCTTTCATGGGTTTAAAATTCAGCTTTGACAATGCCACTTTTAGAAAGTTGCCATTTTCCTGCCTTAGCCATGTAGTGCCTGTAGCCTGTCCCTGGGTCACATGACTGAGTATAGCTGACAGTTCGGCTTTGTGTATCCCTCGTAGATATGCACTTACAATAGAGAGCTTAGGTGTGCCTGGATGGGCCATCACTGGCAGGATGGAAAGGCAGCGCTGGGCATAGCCCTACTCACACTTGAATAGACCGTGTCTTGCCTCCACACAAAGGGCTGCCTATCTCTTGAAGTTACCTGGAGCCAGGACAGGGAAGGCAGGATGCCTGGGAACTTCAAAGGGAAACCTTTAGAAGCTTCTCCCACCTTCCAGAAGGAGGGCACCAAGTACAAATACTGGACTTCAGATACCACCTCTTCAGTACAATTGTTGACCTTTGGATACTCTGCCAGGAAGAGGGAAGGCTGTGTTTTTTAAAGGACTGCCACTCTACCGGACTTCTGCTCCTCTTGCCTGGATGAGAAGGACTGGACCTGTTTCTGTTTAAACAAGGAACAGACACAGTGTCTTAATTGCACCATGCATCGTAGATGCTGAACTTCACATCGCAAGCCCTTGTTGATGGGATCCTCTGCGACAAAGCAGGACCTCGCATTGCAGTAATGCATACTTAGTGTAGAACCTTGCAACACTCCGCAACCAGGACCTAAGGTACTGTGTTCAGCAGACCTCACTGGGTCCCTGTAGCTGGTACAGGTCTCATTGTTGCGGTCGGTCTGAACTTGTGACTGTGTGGTCATTAAGATTTTGGCAGTCGGAAAAATCCGACTGCCAAACTCCAGATGAGGAGAATGCCATGTTGATGGTGTTCTTCCCACCAGCCCCATTACAACCTTCCCACTGGGCTGAATGGAGGGAACCAAGGTTCCCGTCCATCAGCCCAGTGGGAAAGGTGCAGCAGCATTGTTCCTGGCTCATAACTGAGCCGGTGGCAATACTGCCGCATGCAGGGTACACTAGCACCCTTTAAACGCGCACTGTCTGTACAGCAGGGTGTTGGGCAGGGGAGCCCCTGCTCTGCCCATGCCATCAACATAAGTGTGGAAAACACTTACAAGCACAAATCATATTAAAGTCAAAAATCACATTTGGATGCAAAAATCACTTTTAGGTGCAAAATCAACCACTACACAAAGTAAGCAGGATTGTGCTGAAACTATAGAATGATCATGGAAACACCTTTGTTGCTAAGCAGTTACATGAAAATTCACCCCTGATGCTGATTGTGGAGAAAATTTAGGTATGTGCAAAAGTAACCTAGACAAAAATCCAGTGGCAGTGTGGTGCATCATTCAGGTTTAAAATTATTCAGAACACAGAGAAAATGCAGTAGTAAGGTAGCATAACATCTAATTTGGTCGACAGCACATTGAAATGTAAAAGTACCTTTGATGACATATCAGCATAAGTGTTTTGAAAAGTTTTAGGAGTACAATTCACTTTTAGGTGTAAACACACTTTTAGGTGCAAAAAGCATTGTCACTGCAATGTATGCAGCATGGTGCTATCACATGTAAGTGCAAATTCACACTGACATGCCAAATAGCCTTTATGCAACATCAGCTGGAGTGAGGAAACACTTTCTGAAGCACAAATCACATTTAGGAGCAAAAACATATTAAGGCACGAAATCACATTCAGATGTAAAATTAGCACTGGAGCAGCATCAAAAAAGTGTGGAAACCCAAACTTGCACCCATTGCAATTCATGGATTCTTCAATTCACGGTCTATGAACTGAAAAAAGAAGTAATATTTAAGCAGGTAGACTTACACATTTAATAGCCAGTAGCCAATAGTGAAACAGAAATGATCCTCTGTCTTGATCCACCACCTAAGTGGCATTTTCTTCAAGTAATGTCTGATGAGCGCGGACCCCAATGACCCAATAGCTAAAGTGAGCTGACCCAAAGCTCCTCTCTGTGCATGTTTTGGCGCTGACGACATAATCTCTGGCAAACAGCTAAAGCGGTCTGGAGTCACAATGCAGTTTTTGATTAAAAAAAAAGCTCCAGAATCGGTAGACTTGAAGAGTACAAATATGAACACATTTAGCCAGCTGGCTAGGAGGTTCCGTTCTGGTGAAAAATGCAATGGTACTCAGGGAAAATCTCCTGGCAAAGGTTAACCGATAAACCTTTCAATCTTTCTAAAGGGCAAAAATTGTGAACTTGACAAAACTTTGCCAAGAGAGGGAATGACAACCTTTGCACACGTTAGTCTAGTTTAAAGTGTGCAGTATCTTAACGCAATACGTTCCTTGTTAACTAGTGCAGACATCATCTGGCAAAAACACAGAGTGGCAAAACTAGATGGAAGTTATGGGCTGAGTTTTGTAAGGTGTGAATTTGAACCACATGTAAAATATTTCTCCCTCAATTAACAATCACATTTGATTAATGTAATACATTACAACAATGATGGTTCGTTTTTTGCATGTGTAGCATTTCAAAGAGCGGGGTTTCTAGAGGCGCTGTCTCCTCTAGGGGCTTCAGACAGAGTGGAGCTTTCAAATGCATGTTGCATTGTCTACAAACTTGTTGTAACGCAGTAACGATGCCTTCGGGAGCATAAAGTAAATATCAGCAGGTGTCCTTCAAATGCCACAGATGGTCGAAAACAAAAATAGCGATTGGTAACTTCTTTTGGAAGTTCAGTCATCACCAGCATGTTTTTAGGAAGTAACAACAACAGGAAATACATTTCCCATTACCGGCAGATTGTTTTGCATTGTATACTTTGAATTGTTTAGAAGTTGTCAGCCACACTGTTGCGTTCGCAGCAGGTTCTCAGTCAATTGTGAGGTCCTTCTGTTAACCTTAATTAAGAATCACGTGTTTACTATTATGTGTTCGTTTTTGCTGCACTACTAATGTTGCAGATCTATGAATTAAGTTGTCAGGTCACAAAACTCCTATTCGGAGTGGGCCGCCATCTGACGTAGCTCTGCTATTCCCGAGGTAGGTCGCAAACAATAGGTTAGACTAGGACGGTAGCCTGCTGGGGTCTGTAATATATATATAGATCTCCGTCCCCGTTTACAGAGGCCGCCCT
The DNA here is from genome assembly GCF_031143425.1 of Pleurodeles waltl. Lineage (NCBI taxonomy): Eukaryota > Metazoa > Chordata > Amphibia > Caudata > Salamandridae > Pleurodeles > Pleurodeles waltl. The sequence goes on along the minus strand of NC_090447.1, from coordinate 1,346,553,420 downwards.
GCAAGATTGAGGGCTTCTGTTGACGGGGTGACTATTAGTTTGGATTATTCAATTGGGGGAGCATGGCCCACACAACAGTAAATTTACCAGAACGTTTTTGAGCACAAGTGAGTAAGAGTGAAGAGAGGAGCATTGTGACTCTTCTTGTAGACTGCTGACCCAGCACGTTTTTGTAGCGGCGTTAATTGTACCTCGATAGCATGAGAGATGAGTCTGGTTTTATAAACTATGAAGAACTTTGGTTTACTTTTCCACGTAACTACAGTCATTATAAATGCACCAGAACATTACTACAGATTGTAGTATTTTAAGGATGCCATTTCAGCTTTATTGTGATTACAATACTGTGATTGATGGAATGAGTACGTATACGGTGCATTGTGGTCATTGTAGGACATGCTAGGAGACTACAGTCATGTGGTTGCCTGTAATTTAAAAAAAAGTGTCCATTACGTATTACACACCGGCTCACCTGTATTCAAAAGGCTGTATTCAGAAGGCCGAAACTCGTCAGGAGGAGAAAGCATGCTGGCAAACTTTATATAAAATTAAACATGTGATTAGCAGCAGTCGGGCTTCTGCATTTCATTTTTCCTTCATTGATGTGCTGCCGGGATCTCCATCCCCGTTTGCAGAGGCCACCATGCAGGGTTGGGGGCTCCTACTAATGGAGTGATAAATCTATATATATCACAGAAAAAATCAAAGGTTGCAGGGAAGTAATAGTTAGGTTAACATTGTACCCATACAAAACCATAGAATCAGCACCTATACAATTGTTAAGAAAACTATAACTCATTGCCAAAGTCACATTCTGGCACAAGTTATAGTTTCTTCAGATAAGTATAACTATAACTTTAACTGCTGAGTTTCTATGGTTTTGTATGAGTAAAATGTCAACCTAACTATAACGTTCCTGTAACCTTTGTGTTTTTTTCAGTGAAATTCTATGGGGTTTTTTAACACACACTTTAATATGTGTGTCAGGTTGTGGCAAGCCAATCAGGGCCTTGTTTTAATCCAGGATCCAAGGAGGATGCGAGGAGGATTCTCAAATCTGCAGATTGGCTGAAAAAAGGGCAATTTTTTGCCCATGTAAGGATCCGAGGAGGGTCCAAGGAGGATCTGCGTACTTTTATTTATAAATTTGGTTTGCATTTAAAAACTAGAAAACTACTGAACGGATTTACACCAAATAACAAAAAGACCTCTTTCTGGACAAAGAGCTAGCTTTCTGCCAAACGTGGTGTAATTCTGTCCTGCGGTTTTGGTGCTATCGCTCAATACTATGCCACAATTTACTACTATACACAAGCTGATAGAAATACTTCTGTGTGACATGCATAATCATTCCTTTCTCTCCCAAAGGGAGGTTTAAACCAACAGTTCACATTTCAAAAACATTCACTTGTATTCCAATGCACTATATGAGTATACCTTGGAGAGAGAGCACTAAATGCTGGCAATAAAGCATATATACTTTGATTATGAGTGGCAGTCAGTATCATTATTCAAATAAAGCATTTGAAAGGATATGTTATAGGCATGTTTGACTGGTCTGTGCTATCTAGATTACTGTTAACATGAAATATGCAAGTTAACCACAACCTCTAAAGATTACCACATGTGTAACTACATCACTTATGCAGAGATAAACCTGCACCCGTACAGCATCACTTTTCACATACAATACTGCATTTTTAACATAGTACCTAAAGGACACCACTGTAAAAACGCCAGACATGGGGTCCCAGGCCGTTCTACATAAAGTAGGGGTGCAACACCTGCCCCACCCTCCACAACTTGGGGGAAACGCAACCATTCTTTCCTTGTTCTGGGGTAGTCCCCGGGAACGAGCTCACGTTGGAGGCAAGCTGAAAACTGGTGGCAGAGCCCTATGCCCTTCGTTGCCGGTTGGTAAAGGTCACCATATCTTGAAACAGCTATATCTTGGGCCCTGTTGGGTGGATTTTAATGATCTTGGTGTCATTTTGCTCGTGGTGATGGACCCTTGCCACATGGAGCCCTTTCCTCATGCCTCCTGGCCTCATAGATGCCAGGCTTTGTAGACACAGGTTACACTGGCTTCCTGCACCAGCATTTCACCTTGCACTCTTCTGGGCCTCCTCTCCTTGTACAGACCCCAGTCTTTCCCCAACCTGGTCCTGGGGTTAATCAGAAGCAGAGCCCTTGAACCAGTGGGCAGTCAGTGGGTTTTTCCTTCCAATTGTCCAATCTCAGTGGTTGGCAGAAAAGCGCATCCTAGGTAGACTTCTCTGCCCGGCGCGGGACCTTTTAGGTTGGGGTGGGAGTGTCCAGCAGGGCTGTGCTTCTAGCCTATCCTAATGTGCCACAATACCTATCCGCCCCTGTCCCAACCTCCCTGCATAGTCTTCTGGGCTAGCTTAAAATAGCGTCACCCAGGAGTCACTTGCTACACGTGCTCTGGGGGACTCAGCTCCATCCCTCGCTGAAATCACTGCCAGGGCCTTCCTCCAGCAAATATTCAAAGGAGCTCCCCTCTGATTTGGCTTCAGCGGTCCGGGATCCCTCCTTTGTTGAGTGGCCTGGGGCAGGCCATTTTCCTGGCACAGGATAATGGCTGGTTGATTGATGAAGAGCAATTCACCCAGTTCCTTCCTCCCTCAAACCTGATTTTAGCACTATTAATTGTTTCCTTTTATGAGTGAGACCTTTATTCCTGCAGCTGGAGGGAAAAGTAATTAACCCAGCCCAGCAGGGTCACAAAAGGCCTAGGCTGTGGTCCTGAGCTGAGTTAAAGAAATATGACATTCCTAGATGTCTTATAACCTGTACCAATATGTTTCTGGACTTCACTCCAGTGTTCTATTCGTATATGTCACAGTGTACATTGGTGCAACTCTAGGGTCTGTGGACCTTCGGGGACTGGAGTTGTGTCCTAGAGGAGCGTTTCCCATAGGAAACTACAGTCAAGACAGTAAAGCACACTGACTTTCCCTACATGTGTACACCCATATTATAAGGACTACTCCAGCGCACTATCCACTCCGCATAGTCCCTTCTGTGCCAGACTACCTGTGTGCAGTTCTTGGGCTGCACACAAGAGGAGTCTCCCACGAGTAGCTGTCATATGCGTGCACATGAGTGTGCATGCTAGCCCATATGTAACCAGCCAGGTGCATCTTATCCTTGCTGAGTCACATCTGCCTTGTCATAAAAGGCAGGCACTAATGGTAAACATGGACAGTCCATTTTACCATGTTTACTGTGGACAAGCCACTGGTTCTGAGGCTCCCCCACAGAAAAAGGACAAAAACCAGGACCTTGGAGAAAACACTTTGGGTGGGGAAAGCATAATCTAAAGGCCGCAATCCTGCCTGTTGCTGGAGCTACACATTCCTGGTGGGTAGCCTCCACTCTCCAGAGAGTGATCGCCAGTGAGCAAGGGTCCATTTCAGTTGAAAGGGATAAAATGCCCTGTTACCGGCTCTACTGTTGAAGATTGACCAATCAAACTCTTGAAGCAGACTTGAAAAGCCTGTCCAATATACATCCTTGTTCCTGCTAGTCATTCCGCGTGTAGGAGTTCGAGAAAAGCCTAGCAATCGTTCTAAAAACATCTTTTTGATGACGCTTTCTCTGACTCTCCTGTACCACTATGAGGAAAGTGAGCTGAGAGAACACTTTCTAAAACGTACATCAGTCGTGGCTGAATTGATGGCCAGTGTTACTCAGACCTTTTAACAAGAATAAAGCACAAGCCTTGGACCCTCTCTTGGGGTGCCCTACTGAATGCTGTCCTCAGTGGGAGAGTACTGGATACATTTTCCTACATGATGCCATGCAGCATTAATGCACCTATCAAGCACCACTTTCACCATGTGCAAACTAGAAAACTCTTCCTTCATACTGCGCAAGTGTGAAATGTGCACTTGCACAAAGGGTAATACTAAAGGGGGGGGGCACGTCTGCGAAGCAGTCCATGAATGCTCTGTCAAGGACCGGATGTGAGTGCAAGGGCCTACTAATCCGCCTTCCATTCTCCCCGTAGTTGATGAGGCCAGAAAATGTGCCTTGTCGAGGACTATTGCATCAAACATCCATCGTACCACTGGACACTGGGACACTGGTGGAGAGATTACTTATCTAACATTTTTAATTTCAGAGGTACAGCTGCTGAGAGACACAGCAGCCAACAGCACACGCACATCTCGCAGGCATGTGGAAGACATTCCTTACTCTTTGAGAAAGGCCACTTTAATTTTTGAAAACATTAGTAGAAGGAACTTTTTGTATATTTAGAGCATTTCTGTTGTGCCAAATACATCCATTTGTAGAAAAGCGCCGACAAAGCTAAAATAATGTTACCAGTGGAGAGGAAATTTAAAACAACAAAATTCCTGGGATTCCTCTTGTGCGCTCTCCTTCGTGACCAGCTCACCACTTGGATGCTCCTATATAAAAAAAAAAATCCCCCTTTGCAGGTAACTATTTTTGCACAGGTCGAAAGGTTGGTTATGTGTAGTCAATTCATCATTAAGCTAATGTGTGGTTTTGCAATTTGAGAGTGTGCACCTGTTTTAGTCACAGAAAGATGACACATAGTGTGTAACATAGAAGTACATCCTCCGATTACAAATGACATTACCTACAGTCAACTCACTGTGCCCTGCATTTTCACAAAGTCATCCCCGAAAAATGGAAATTAATACACATCTCTCAAGCGGACCTGTATTGCTCAGTTTTTACCTCAGAAAATCGCACATCTGTTGTGCTTCTTTGGCATTTCCACCCGCAGTCCAGGTGTGGGCTCTCAAGCTTGGGCTGCAGCGAGCGTTCACTGTTATGTCTACACACTCTGATGATCATTCAAAAGCGAAGAAACAAAGCCGTGGCGGTGCCCGTGTGCTAGCACTGTGGCACTTGCATGCACCAAGAGCCAGATGGTTATGCAAGGCCATATTACACTTCACATGTGTTTGCATTAAGGATAAACCACTAGGCTTCCCATCTGGCTGAGGGACGAATTACAGTACACAAGAGGCCTATGAGACACCAGGGGCAAAGTCCACTTACTCCTCCAAGTTCTAAAAGCAGAAAAATCTAATATTAGGAATCAAATATTCTGCAGACCGGCACCAAGGCTATGGAACAATCTACTGACAATCTGAACCTCATCCCGCCCTGCCATCCTTTCGAGGAGCCTTAAAATCCTGTCTAATCAGATTTCACCTCAATGGCTGATTGTTAGTCCTTCCCACCTTTCATTCTCTTCAGTACATTAACTTCATTTGTTTATGTATTGTCTGCTTGATATTATGCACTGTCAGTTTACCCTCCTTGAAATAGAATAAACCTTAATGTTGAACTGTTTCGGCCACCTACCTCCTGCCTCTTCCCTTATTCATATCTCTCATGCATGTTTCTCCTGTTGAAAGAGAATCATTCAATGGTCCCTGTGGCTAGCTGCATGCTATACAGAAGATTGAATAAATAAAAAAAAAAGCAATTCGTCTCACATTTACAAATTTACAAGCACGTTACTATGTACGCCCCATTTAGTATGCTGAATTCTTCCCATGTGGAAAGTCACAACATTAATTCAGGCAAAGGTGATGATGTTTAGTCATGAATCACAACACCAAGAAGTTTGATCAGGTGAACAACCTATAGGACCAGGCAGGTCGCTCCCCCATCTGCCACGCAGCCCCCTGTGGGTTGAACCTCCGTTGCCGCTTTTGCCGCCTGACTACTCGCTCCCTTTTTTCTGTACCCCTGCACTCGGCTTCTGTGCCACTTCATTTTTTCATTCTGTGCCCCTGTGTTTTGCTTTCTGTACCCCTGTGCTCTGTTGTCCCTCTCCCGCCGTCTTTTCCTGCCGTTTTTTCCCCGGGTTTTTCCCTCGCCGCTGAGCCCCTGCTGACCCGCCCCCTTCACTCCCATTGGCCGCCCCACTCCCACCTCCCAGCTGCTCCTCCCTCCCTCTGCCCTCATATGGAGGCCTCGAAGCGGTGGTAGAGAGCGACCTTTGACCCTGTCACCAGGCAGGTCGCACTCCCCATCTGCCACGCAGCCCCCTGTGGGTTGAACCTCCGTTGCCGCTTTTGCCGCCTGACTACTTGCTCCCTTTTTTTCTGTAACCCTGCGCTTAGCTTCTGTGCCACTTTGTTTTTTCATTCTGTGCCCCTGTGTTTTGCTTTCTGTACCCCTGTGCTCTGTTGTCCCTCTCCTGCCGTCTTTTCCCGCTGTTTTTTCCCCAGGTTTTTCCCTGGGTTTTTCCCTCGCCGCTGAGCCCCTGCTGCCCCGCCCCCTTTACTCCCATTGGCCGCCCACCTCCCAGCTGCTCCTCCCTCCCTCCCTCTGCCCTCATATGGAGGTTGCGAAGCGGGCGCGCCTAAGGCAAGCCCGTCTGCGCCCGTCTGCGCCCGTCCGCGCCTGGACCGCACCCAGCACCAGAACCCCTGGAACCCGCACCCCCTGCAACGCCAGACTGCACTACGACGCAAGCACCCTACACTCACTCAACACCAGACAAGACCATCCCTGCTACCAGGCCACCCCAAAACGCACCCAGGGGCCTTTCACCTGCCAGAACTGCAGATTCACCAGCATCCAACCCTCCACACCACCAGCCAGAGAACCCAACCACCTCCGCTGCATCCTCCTCAACACCCGCTCCGCTCGCAAGCACGCCATCGAACTTTGGGAACTCCTAGACTCCACCGCCCCCAACGTCGCCTTCCTGACTGAGACCTGGCTGAACGCCACCAGACATCGCCATAGCCATCCCACAGGGCTACAAGATCTCCCGCAGAGACCGCACCAACAGAGTGGGAGGAGGAATCGCCATCATCCACAAAGACGCCATCAAAATCTCAACGAACACCGATGACACCCTCACCACCGCCGAGCACATGCACTTCCAGATCCACACCGACCCCAACACCACCCTCAGAGGAACTCTCATCTACAGAACTCCAGGACCCCGCCCACAGTTCAGTGACACCATCGCCGACCTCATCAGCACCCACGCCCTCGCTTCCACGGACTACATCCTCCTCGTGGACCTAAACTTCCACCTCGAGAACAACAACGACACCAACTCCACCACCCTGATCGACAACCTCGGACTCAAAAAGCTTGTAACGACACCCACTCACGCCGCTGGACACACGCTTGACCCCATCTTCTCCGCAAGCCCCCACGTCTCCTTCAACCACACCACCGAACCACACTGGACCGACCACAGATGCATCCACTTCACCTTCAGAAAACCCACCACACACCACCGCACCCAACAGCTACCACGCCGCTGCTGGGGCAAGGTCACCGAGGACCAACTGACTACCGCCCTCGCCCTGAGACCACCCACCGACCCCACCGACCCAGACACCGCCGCGACCAACCTCACACAGTGGATCAACGACTGCGCCTACACCCTCGCCCCTCTCAAGACCTCTACACCCAACCACACCAACAAGAAAGCTGCCTGGTTCACCGAGGACCTCCGGATCTCCAAGAACACCTGTCGGAAGCTGGAGAAGTAATGGCTCCACGACCGAACACCAGACAACCACACAGCCCTCAAGAGCGCCACTCGCAGACATCATCAACTCATCAGGACCGCCAAGAAGACCGCCTTCAAGGACCACCTAGACAACAACGCACACAACACCAAAGAGCTCTTCAGCATCGTGAAAGAACTCTCCAACCCCAGCTCTATCACCAACGACATCCCGCCATCTCAAGACCTGTGCGACTCCCTGGCCACCTTCTTCCACCGCAAGATCACCGACATCCACGACAGCTTCAACCCCGACCCCCCCGCACCCACCACCGAGTCCACCACCCCTGCGACTACCACTCGCACCAGTCGCCTGACCGTCTGGCCCACCGTCAGCGACGAAGACACCATCAAAACCATGAACTCCATCCACTCCTGATCCCCATCGGACCCCTGCCCTCACCACGTCTTCAACAAAGCCAGCGCAGCCATCGCGCCCCACCTCTGGAAAACAATCAACTGTTCCTTCAAGACAGCAACCTTCCCAGAAAGCTGGAAGCACGCCGAAATCAACGCCCTTCTGAAGAAGCCCAAGGTGGACCCCAAGGACCTCAAGAACTTCCGGCCCATCTCCCTGCTCCCTTTCCCGGCAAAAGTGACCGAGAAGATTGTCAACAAACAGCTGACCCGCTACCTCAAAGTCAACAACATCCTGGACCCTTCCCAATCCGGTTTTCGCAGTAACCACAGCACCGAGACCGCCCTCATCGCCGCCACTGACGACATCCGGACCCTGATGGACAAAGGAGAAACAGCCGTCCTCATCCTCCTGGACCTATCAGCAGCCTTTGACACGGTCTGCCACCGCACCCTACCAGCACGCCCCCATGACGCCGGTATCCAGGAGAAGGCCCTGGCCTGGACCACATCCTTCCTCTCCGGCAGAACCCAGAGCGTCTGCCTCCCACCCTTCTGCTCCAAAACCACAGAGATCATCTGCGGCGTCCCACAGGGATCCTCCCTCAGCCCGACACTGTTCAATATCTACATGGCCCCCCTCGCCCACGTCGCACGACAACACAACCTCAACATCATCTCCTACGCCGACAACACCCAGCTGATCATATCCCTCACCGAAGATTCCCACACCGCCAAAGCTAACCTCCACCGAGGAATGAAGGCCGTAGCCGACCGGATGAAGGACAGCAGACTGAAGCTGAACTCAGACAAGACGGAAGTCCTCATTCTCGGACCCACCCCATCAGCCTGGGACGACTCTTGGTAGCCCACGTCACTAGGCACAGCCCCGGAACCCACGGACCACGCACGCAACTTGGGGCTCATCCTCGACTCCACTCTCTCTATGACCAGGCAAGTCAACGCCATCTCCGCGTCCTGCTTCAACACCCTCTGTATGCTCCGCAGGATCTTCAAATGGATCTCCCTCGACACGAGAAAAACCGTTACCCAGGCCCTCATCACCAACATACTCGACTACGGGAACGCCCTCTACTCAGGAACTATAAACAAGCTCCTGAGACGACTCCAACGCATCCAGAACGCCTCAGTCCGACTCATCCTCGATGTCCCCTGCCACAGCCACATCACATTCCACCTGAGAGGCCTGCACTGGCTCCCCGTCAACAAAAGGATCACCTTCAAGCTCCTGATCCACGCACACAAAGCACTGGACAACATCGGACCCACCTACCTCAACAACCGACTCAGCTTCCACACCCCCACCCGAAGCCTCCGCTCAGCCAACCTCGCCCTCGCCACAGTCCCCCGCATCCGAAAAACCACCGCCAGCGGCAGATCCTTCTCCTACCTCGCCGCCAAGACCTGGAACACTCTCCCCACCATCCTACGACAGACCCAGGACCTGCTGGCCTTCAGAAGACTCCTCAAGACCTGGCTCTTCGACCAGTAGCACCCCCCCTCCCCAGCGCCTTGAGATCCTCACAGGTATGTAGCGCGCTTTACAAATGCAGTGATTGATTGATTGATTGATAGCTACAGGCATCTGTACGACATAGGAAAAACTTCTGTGTCTAACTAGACTTAACCGAATCTGTGTTCACTTTTCTACTGGCTGCTGTGTTGAACAGTTTCATTGCATAGATTTCCAAGCTATTGCCTTGTTCATACCGTAATAACCTACATCTTTGACATTCTTGCATTGAGCCTTGAAACCTCACACAATGAGGTTTATTCCAAATACAACATGTCATATATATGTATAAATAAATAGCTAGTGTTGCTTTTAAAACTTGCTGGTAAGATTCAAAGTCGGCCCCCTTGCTTTTATAGTCAAACTTTCTTTATTGAGTTTACTAGTTATAACAGTGTTATGAATCATTACAAATATACATCAGCAGTATGCTGTGTCTATCAAGTGAGTGAACAATTCATTCAGAGCAATAACATCACGATATGTGATTCTGATCTCCACATCATCATCCTAACCCAACCCCACTAAAAATCCCAGTAAACAAAATTACCATAATAAACAAGAACCATGAGTGGTGAATATATGATGATATATTATGTAGAGTGTGAGGATAGTCTGATTAGGGTTGCAACCCCCCCGCCATAAACCTTGGAGGGCCATACCCCACTCTCACAATGGAGTAATATTTGAAACAGGTGGAGCTCTCGGGTGCATGTGGGGCATTAGTAAGCAGGAGGCCAGCAGACATGGAAATCATCCAGGGACCCCAAGTGTATTCAAAAATGTTAAAATGGTCCTGAAGTACATCCTACAGATGTTCCAAATTCAAGACCTGCCATAGCCCGGCATGCCATTGAGCAATCGAGGGAGCAGTAGCCTTTTTCCATGCTGCTGCTAGTGCCATTTCTAAGGCTCCCAGGCCTAACTAAAAGATGGAGCAATCGCTTGAGGTCTGGTGTTTGAGAGACTTTAAACGTAAGTGAACACATCCCTGTGTTGCCGTCATGGGGTATCCCAAAATTTCCTTAATTTGCACCAAAATCTCAGACCAGTATAGAGTAAACGTGAGGCAATCCCACCAGATATGTCGGAAATCCCTCAGCAGCTCGCATTCCCTCCAGGAGATATCTGATGTATTGGGGAAAATTCTTCTATTAAATGTGTATATGAAAATGAGATCATCCCTTTCGTTCCCTCTGCGTTTTTTATCAACCTTCTCAATGAGGGAACAATCCCTCGTGGCCGCCTTCCTCATCTCTGGTTGGAGCACCCAATGTCTTAAATGTGCTTAATTGTTTCTGTCTGATGCAGGTAATTCAAAATTCGTTGACAGTTATCAAAGGTGATGATATCAGGAAACAGATGAGATAACATAAGGCAACCTCCTCTGTTCCAACGATCATAGGGCCCCTGACTGAGTGCCGGTGGAAAGGCCAGATTAAAGTGGATGGGTGTGAATGGAGAGGGAAACTTAGCCCCGGCTCCTGAGCAGCTCACGCATTTCAGTTATCAGGGGTTGTTTTTGTAGCTGTGCTTAAATATGCATTGATAGGGTGATCAGCCTTGGGTTTCCATAACAGATCCCACATGTATTCGCCAACCACCACGCAATCCATATGGAGCCAATGTTTATCAGAATCCCATAGTGGCCCTCTGTGATCACTCTCAATTGTGCTGCATTATAATAAGAGAGAAGGTCTGGAAGAGCAAGTCTCCTGCTTCTTTAGGTAGCCTGAAAACTCGATAAGGGAGCCCAGCTCTGTGATCTTGCCATATGAATTTAAACAAGAGAGTGTGCAGTGTTGAGAAGAAGTCTCCCTCCACTGGGATAGGGAGGCCTTGAAATAAATATAAGAATCAATGTACTACTGTTATCTTAAATGCACAGATAAGCCCAATGCATGACAGATAAATGGGGAGCCCAATGTTTGAGATCTGCCTTGAGTTGCTGGAGAAATGGGGGGTAATTGGCTTTATATAAAAGTCAGAAATTCTTGGGATGATTGTAAAATCCAGGTATGTAAGATCTTTCTTAACTCATTGGAATTAAGTGGTCAGGGGCATGGCCCCAATCTCTGTGGACGGGAAGGTTATATTAAGAAGGTATGACATGGAAAGATTGACGTGGTATCCAGTCACCCCCTCGAACTTAGCCAGTTCTCGTTGCAAAGCTAAAAAGTAAAGTTATTGAGGATGTGAAGGACAGCAGTACATCGTCTGCCCATAGTGAAATCTTATGTGTAAGGGACTCAAAGGGAATACCCTGGACCTCCACCTCCTATCGTACCCTCGCTGCCAGAGGTTCTATGCTGACAGCAAAGAAGCTGAAACAAGGGAGGGGAAAGTCATGCATTCATGGCACATGCCTCTATCTCTAAGTGGAAAGGGTCTGAGCCAACTCCATTTAGTATAGCTGGCTTGGACTGTTGTAATAAATTTATCACTGATGCCGAAACTTTTCATGGTCCAGAAAAGGTAGGCCCAGTCCACTCAATAAAACACCTTTTAGCATCTAGCACTATTACAACTGCTGGGATGTGTTATTTAGTGACTTTTTCCACCAGGTGAATCACCCAATGTAAATTGTCATGAGTTTTCCTCCCCTCGATAAACCCAGACTGGTCTGGATGAATCAAGTCCAGTAGAATATCCTCCAGCCTGCTCACAATTATCTTAATGTATAATTTGAGATTCAAAATGAGAAGTGTAATGAGGCTAAAAGAACAGTAATGTGGATCTTTTCCTGGTTTGGGAAGAACAGATTTCACAGCTTCACTCATGGAATACGTGACTTTACATTTGTAGCTATGTGAATATACAGTTTAATTAAGTGTGGTACCAGGTCTGAACTGCAGGTTTTGTAAAATTGAGCAGTGAAGCCATCTGGGCTAGGAGATTTGTGGACGTTCAGGGTGGCTATGGCTTCACAGACTTCATCTTCCATAATGGGGCCACTTAGAGTCTCATTTTGGTCTTCAGTGACTTGTGCAAGGTTGACTTCCTTGAGGTAATGTAGTTGATCTCCTGCCTCCAACTTCTCAGCCGTGTAAAGGCGCTGATAAAATTCTCAGAAGACATTGTGCTTTGCGCACTTCCATCTTCGCCACTCTCTCATTTTCTATATTTATGTGATTTATGTATTCTTTCTCCTGCTTTATCCTCATTTGGTGCACTAACTGTGTTCCTATCTTGTTTCTTTGATTGTATTCCCCATGCTTAAGATGAAGCATATTGAACTCTGCCCTATTGGTATAAATTGCACTCAGTTTCCCCCTGAGGGTTGTGACCTTCCATTGGCCTTGTAAAGTAGAAGATTCTTTATGGGCCTATTCAGCCATTCTAAGATCTCTCCCCAGTCTCAATCATTCTTGTTTTTTTTGCTTGGATAAAGTGGACATAAGGGAAATGCATTTCCCCCTAAAAACTGCCTTGAAGGCATCCCAATTGTTGGAGATATCAGTATCTTGGGGGTTATTGAAGTTGAAAAGTTCCCTAATGGTTTTACGCAGTTCATCCCTAAACAGCCAGTCACGTACTATGGGATCGGGGAAGAACCATCTATGATATTTAGAAGTGTGTGAGAGGTTGACTAATAAAGCCAAGAGTAAGTTTGTTGGGAGTGGGGAAAAAAGTATAACCCCAGGTGTTTGGGTGGATGTGCCTCCATACATTTACAAGCCCTGTCTTTAGAGAAATTCCCAGTGTATGTCCATGTCAGGTGCAAGCTATCGATGTTCAGAGGTAAAATCCCCCATTAAAATGATCTCTCCTTCAGCGAATTCCCCCAATTGTGTAAGGCAAGATTGTATGAATATAGCCTGAACTGTGTTTGGGAAGTAAATATTGGCTATTGTGCATGGGCATCCTGCTATACTCCCCTTCACCATTTGAAATCTCCCTTCCTTATTCGATTTATAACCGGAAGGTTGAAACTTGAGGGAGGAGTGAAAGAGCAAGGCTATCCCTTTGTTTTTAGAGGTGTGTGATAATTTATAGATCATGGGGTAAGATTTATCGTGCAATCTGTGATATTCACTACGTTTAAGCTGGGTCTCTTGTAGATCCACTATATCATGCCTGGTATCCAAAACATACTTCCACAATTTATGACACTAGGCTGCAGAATTCAAGCCTCTCACATTCCAAGTCAATGTTGTCAACACCATAACATTACATTGTGAGCAAACATGCTTCATTTCAACTCCATCAATACCTCCCCCCACAGTCTGCCTGGCCTCCCCCTTCCATCACCCGAAACATCAAACCTCAACCCCTGCCACTCCTCTCTTGGGTTCCCCCATATAAGGACACTCATGGAAAATATATGTAGACAATAAATTTGAACTTTTGGGGATATGAATCTCTTAAAATAACATAACTTGTCATATCATCGTAACATTGTGGGCATTTAGGCACTTTCTCACCAAAACATTTGCAACAGAAACAAATATAATCGAGGATTTGTTATTGCATCTTGATATCCAATTATGCATAGGCAGAGCTCTATATACTAATAGATAATGGCACCCTGAGTCCTAAGTATACAATAGAGATCCCTCGGCCTAAGAGGACCCACTTGTTCAGTGATTGCAAACAGTGGCCCGTAAGGGTGAATATTGCAAAGGATAGTAACCAGACATATGAGAAGTGGAGGTCAGTCATGGTTTATATGGAGGGAACCCGGTCCCCCGGCCCCATTTCTTTCCCTGCATCTTTGGGCATATTGGAGGGAGCCATGAACTTCTGTCTGTTTTCACAGAGGGGCCAGAGGTAGATGACTCTCTGGACTTTTCAGCAGTGTTACAATCTGAAGGTTATAGACCCAAGAGATTTGCTGCTTCCATCATGTCTGTAAAATGATGTTGTTTATTCTAGTAGATGAAGGCGAGGCAGAATGGAAAGGAACATCTGTATTTAATATTGTCCTTTTAGAGTTTGTCCCTGACTGGTGTGAAATGTAGCCTTCTTGCAATTGTGGTGGGTGCAATGTCCTGGTATATAAAGCATGTTGCCCCCTGGAAGGAAACTTTGTCGACATTCTGGGCCACCTGTAGGATCACCTCTTTGACCGTGAAGGAGTGTAACTTTGATTAGGATAACCTAGGGCCACCGTCCTTCACTCAGCACCTGTGGTCCCACACAATGAACACGCTCCAGTTTAATTTTGATCTGCTGGCCTCCCAAAAGTTTGGCAAATAACCCAATCATGAATTCCTCAAGATTGAGTCCTTACATACCTTCTTCCAGATTCCGAATGCATATATTGTCTCATCTGGAGCGATTTGTGAGGTCCTCTCACTTCATAATTGTAGCCCTTGCTCTTTTAGCCTCAACTCGTCATTCTCTCTTTCATTTACTTATTCAATGCTAGCTTTTCTTTTGCAAGAAATGTGTCTGTTTGTTCCCTAATTGTTATTTATGGACACCTTTCTTTTGTATTCATTATTGTTAGACATGGGTAAAGGGAGACATTTATGAAGCATGCATAGAAACTCAACAGAAGAATACTGTACATCCCTTTTGTCAAACTATGAATACCAGCACTATTTGTGAAACTAATCCACTGACATGTGTATGTGCCTTCTAAGTCCACCCGATCAATGTTAGACTTCATGTCGTTTATATTGTAGAGTGCCTCACTTCTTTGAAGACTGTCCCTCAGTAAGCATTACATTCCCTAGGACCTTCTTTGGTCACTTTTTCCATCCGATTCCATTGTTTAAATCCCATATAGGTACCTCTAAAGCTAAAGTAAATTAAACCTAGCCATAATTCTGTACCTAAGCTAGCCAGTAGAACCTCCTGGTTGACATTCCTATCTTCCTGTAGAGATACATATTTGCATTGGTTTTCAAAATAATGAAGGTAGTGAAAAAAGATCGACTCATAGTCAACCCCACCAAGCCTTAGTGATTCGAGTGTCATTTGGTGGCTTTGAAATTATTTAGGAACCCCTCTTTTCAATTACATCTTTGTGTGGGGAGCACTGTTGCATTTTACTGTGTTTTCCATTACACTGCAGAAGCCAGCACATGGTTGCGTATGGTGTTGGCCAAAAAGGATACAGGGCCTAATTCTGGAAACGGATTATTTCAACATCGTCCCCAAAGCCTTATGCTATTTACACACTGCAGTCTTTGGTTAATGACTTTCAGAAGCTCTCCCGTGTGATTCAGAGGGGTGAGCAACTTGCAAGCCAGGAGATACAAGCACTATGCTTGACAAATGTCTCCCTAATCTTTAAATAAGGACTAAAGGCCTCATTTACAAGGGCATTGCTCCACCGGAACTTCACTTTTTCTGACGTTAGGGTGGAGCAATGCCTTACTCCAAATTTATAAGGCTGCATTAAACCACTTTTTGTGGCTTAGTGGCAACTTGAAAATACAGCCTCTTTACATGCATCACTTTACGTGAAAGGGGCGCTCAATGGGTGTTGCATTTTGTCTCTGCCCCAGATTTACGAGAAATCATAAACCTGAGGTAGCACAAAAAATTAACATCACCCCAGGGGTAGCGTTATCATGGCGCAACATGGAGAAATACTTTTATTGCTCCTTATTTTTGCTTTTTCTATGTGTGCTGAATTCTGCAGCATACATAGAGTGAGCAAACTGCCATTAATGATTATTTATGTGCAGGAAGGTGTCCCTTCCAGCATATAACCAATCATTAAATAATCACGATTTGCTACTTCTAAGTGTGCTGCATTCTGCAGCACACACAGGACTAGCAAATCGCCATTATTGATTGTTTATGTGCAGGAAGGGACACCTTCTATAGTGCAAGGGTGGCTGTGTTGGCGCTAGGCAGCTAATTTTGGCGCCAGCGCTAGGGAAAAGACAGAGGTGCACCATATTATAGTAAATACGACGCATCCCTGTTTCTCTGAAGTGACGCAGTGTGGCGCTGCCAAATTTGGCTGAGCGCCACTTCTTTGTAAATGAGTTCCTAAGTACAAACTGCTGCTCTTTCATCTGGAACATCAAATGCTGATTTTAGTCACATTTGGATGAAAGTCTGAAAGTCTGAAGGTTTTCAGAAATTCTCTACTTTCAAGTTGCTGATCTCTGGCCAGGAGCACGTTAGATACCAGTTGGCCGATTTGTTTTCCTACATCTCCAAATACCATAATATGGCTGGCTTTGAGAAAAATAAGCAAGACATCAGATAATTCCAATACATTTCTACATCTAACATGTTGCTTTTATTTTGCAGGTTCTCCTATAATGGCTATATCCAGGGTACATATCAATCTGGAAGGTGCCCATTTAGCCATCCTTGCATGCAAGTCCACCAGATCCTGACTATAACAGACATCCAGGACTGAAGCATCTAACAGACCTTTCAGCTCCTCAACTCCTGGTATCTCTCTGTCACTAACCTTGGAATTTGCATCATCTAGGAGTAGTGGATCAGGAGTTCCTGTGGCCTGCATATTCAGGGTTCCTGATTATGGTATTTCTAAAGGGCCAAATGAAATAGACGGTCATAAAATGTCTTGGTCAGGGCCTACTTGACATTTGGGATCCAAATCATAAAAACACAATCTACAACAGTAAACATGCTCCTGGGCATGAATGCAGATGCATGACTTTTGAAAATTAAACATTTTCAGTAGTGCTTTTTAGGCATAATACTGTGAATGTAGGTGTTAGTCTTCCTTCAGCGCAGAATTGTCAAGCAGTGTGCAGTTAAGCTAAGGGGATATTCAGGACCTACATAAAAGATGATAGGTCAGTGCTGTTTGCATCACTTTGCATTGCATGAGTGACACTGCAAATTGTGAGAAAATTTGGGCCTAAAATTGGAAACCTTTCCAAATCTATGTATATATGTATGTGTGTAAATGGCATTTTGCGTGAAACTAGCCAAAAGACAGTGATGCGCTCTAAATGGTCAAAGGCAAGCTTCAAGCAGTGAGTAATAAGAGAAGAAGCTAATTTCTGGATGGTTAATGCATTGTGATGTAGTGTTCTTAAAAGAGGTAAGCCTCCAACACTTTCATAAATTTTATAATCGTGGAGTCTCCTTATATTGAAGTACAAGGACATTTTTTTAAATGAATTTAAATTGTAAATACATAGTAAAAATAGTTTTATTACATATTAATATAAATTCCATATATTTAAAAAAAAATGTCGAACACATTTACAAAAAGGCTACAGCACTATTAACTTAATTCTTATTTTAAACTTTAATAAATCAAAAGATATTAAACTAAATTACATTTATTTTCCTGAACTTTAAACTACAGAATAAATACTCACCTAAGGAAAAAAAAGTTTTTAATATGCATGAATAATTATTATAAGTGATGTATAGATTTAATTGACATGTTTTTAGTAATATTTTAATTTAAAAAAATAAATTCAAAATAGGATATTAAAATAGTGTACAATAAAATAATGAAGATGTACTATATTTTTATATTTTTAACATTAAACTATTTGTATTTATACTTTTAACTATTTTGAATAATTTAATTTAATATTAATACATATGGTGTTTTTCCCTACCTCCATTATTTTCTATTGGAGGGTGTTGCAGTGCCAGAGGTTGGCCATGAGTAGTGCTGGAATTACTGCTATATTTTAGTACTAACTTACACTCCCATTTTATGAATAAACAGAAAGTAGTAAACTTGCTCATAAGTGTAAATTACTCAAAAGTGCAGATTATCTTTGACAATCAGGGCCTTTGTCTTCTTCAAGCTCAAGTACTTTTGTGAAACACATACCATGACAGAATGTAAGAAAAGTACAATGTTGCTACTGGCTGAGAAATTTGAAGAATTTGTTGACTGCAGCACTCTGCCAGATGCAGTTGCATGATTACAGGCCAAACCACTTTTGCTGGAGAGCAGGCTTGGAGAAGAATGAATGCACTTCAAGACGCCTGAGCAAGATTTCAAAATGTGCAAAACAAATATTTTGAAATACAAACACTGACAAAAGGACAACCAACATTGCTTTCTCATGCCCATGTTTTTAGTTTTACACAAAGACGAGTACAGCACCTCTGGAGTTCTCTCTGTGGTTTAAACATAATAATGAATTAAGAACTGGTGGATATCTGCACCCATCATTCTTGATGCTCTGTCAATTAACCTTATATGTCACAGTCATCACATACGAAGGAGCTCTGATGTTCGCAGTTTTTAGATTTATTGTAATTTGTGGTCTTCGTGGTATTTGATAAGAAATGTCAAGACATACCTCCTATTTCTTGTAATGTAGGGATACACTGTTGCTCTTATCTCCACTCCTACTGGTAAGAAAAGTGTACAATAACAGCAAAGTTCAATTAAAAACATCCTTCCTCTACATTTTTTAAATTTCAGCAGTGCTTGCTCTAGTCTAAGTACAGACAAAGGAAATGTGTATAAGAGAGTAATAATAGCAAACTCCGAGGCATATTTGTTAGTATTGTGGAGTTTTCTGTAAAGTAAAAAAAAAGGGCCTGAGTCACAAAGGTGAACTTACACTTTTGTGGAAGTTTTACGATTGTTTGCCATTCACAGAGATATTTTTATAGTAGTATCTTTACGACTGTTAAGTCACTGCACATAAAAAATAGGACTTCCCTATCTTTTTATGTGCTGAGACTTCAGTCGTAAAGATACTACTATTAAAATACCTTTGTGAATAGCAAACAATCACAAACTTACACGAACATGTAAGTTTATCATAGTGAATAAGCCCTGAAATGTCTTAAATAATTGTATGCTTTGCTGACTAAATCAGGTAAAGTGGGAAAGAGTTGCGCAAGGAGTGGGGAACATAGGGTCTCGCGATGGCAGTCAGACCACCACAGACAGGGCAGTCCAACCACCCCATTATGACCGTAGTAACCGCCATTGTCCAACTGCCGACACCACCAGGCTGCAGCCAGCCTGCCGCCTGGAGGTCCCGGCAGCTGTATCCGCAACGGCAGCGCTGCCCTGGGGATTACGAGTCCCCATCCGCCAGCCTTTCCATGGCAGTAAACACCACCATGTAAAGGCTGGTGGAATGGAGGCGTCAGGGAGGCCCTGAGGGCCCCTGCACTGCCCATGCACTTGGCATAGGCAGTGCAGGGGCCCCCACGCACAGCCCCATCGCGCTTTTCACTGCCCGAATTACGGGCAGTGAAATGCGGGATGGGTGCTTTCGCACCCGACACACCACAACATTGCCGCCGGCTCAATTACGAACTGTATCGGTGGATGGCTTTGAGCTCCCTAAAAAACTTCCTTCCTTTCCCACCAATTTGTCCTCAGTCTGAAGACTCCTGTAGAGAGGGAATACTATGTCCGTTGATATAAATTATCGGCCCAGATTCCACTGGGGCTGTCGTAGATCTCTCGTTATTGGAACAAGACTGCTGGATTTAATACAGCAGCACCACCGTTTGTGGGTTGTTGAGTCAATCCCACACCATCATGGCAGCTTTCGGACCAACCCTTTCGGCTAGCTAGCAGCACCTCACCCAAACACAGAGGGTAAAGGTGATTTGTGGCAGCCTGATGCATGACAGTATGTGACCCTTTCAGGGAAAGTCGTGGTAAACAAATCCCACCCCTTTCTCTCGTTAGTTACGGGTCTCATACACACACATAGACCAAATAAAAGAGATGCAGGATTGTTTTCAATATATTTATTGAAAAGAGAGCAATCTATGATAAAATATATGAGCTGCAATTATTAGGGCAATAAGACGTAACAGGATTAGGATTGCTGTGGCCATTGAGAAAAAATGAACAACCCAAGCATACTATATATATATATATATATATATATATATATATATATATATATATATATATATATTTGGCTGTTAGCAGCCATGAAAGTGCACAAATAATAAACACAGACATCGATTAAAAACATGATAAAGCTCCATAAAAATTGTACATACAGTAAGACTCAAAAAGGAACAACAGGTGGTCTACACGTTAGAAACTCGACTAAAACTCAAAAGTTAAGAAAGCCCTCAACAGTTCAGCAGCAGGCAGAAATGCGATTAAGCATTGTCTCGTCTCTTCATCGGTTTGTTGCTAGAGAAATCGGTAGGCTGCAGCACACTGCCTAAAGTTTCTTGATTTTCAAAAGCATGCAGGAAAGAGCTTTGTATACAAACCACAAAAATAACAAGAAACAATAAAAAGTGCATCATAGTCTGTTTAGAAGTATTGTTACATTGGCACACTCTTAACTCAAGATTGTGTTGAAACCCAAGAGTGAAGCATAACAAGAATTTACACGAGTCAGTTCTAAAACAAAACAACAATGAACGCTCCCACAGGAGTTGGCTCACCGCCAGGTGTTACAGTTCCTGCAGGGGGAGGTGTGAAGCACCTCCACCCAGTACAGGCTTTGTTACTGGCCACAGAGTGACGAAGGCACTCTCCCCATGTGGCAAGCAACATGTATGGTGTGTGGCAGGCTGGCAAAAACTAGTCAGCCCACACTGGAAGTTGGGTGTATCTCACAATAAAGTGTACACTGGCATCAGTGTGCATTTATTGTGCTCAGAAGTCTGATACCAAACTTCCCAGTTTTCAGTGTAGCCATTATGGTGCTGTGGTACAGCCAGCCTCAATGTTGTGGTGAGTGCTCCACTGGGCCAGCAGGCGGAAAAGCTGTTTTCACCCACTGGGACAGCAGAACACTCCTAATATGGCGGGCAAAAGACCTCCAGTACTGGCGGTCTTTTGCCTGCAGCGGCTTCGGCGGTCCTGTGAAAGGACCGCCGAAGTCGTTATGAGGCCCATAGTCTATCATCAAAACACTCAACCATTGGAACACTCAAGGCACAAAGAGGCAGATTTAATAGAGCCTCCTTGCGCCACATTAGCGTAATTATTTTACACTAATGTGGCCCAAAGAGGCTAAAATCGCAGAGCCAAATTTACAAATGGGTGCAAAGCATGCATTGTGCCACTTTGTAACCCTATGCACTACATTATTCCTACACCAGACATAATGTATGAAAAGGGGGAATCCCCCTGTTAGGGGGGGCAAAAAATGGTGCAAAGAAAAATAAGATGTTTTGCGCCCTTTTTTTCTGCACTGTTAACGTCTGCTCAGAGCAGGCGTTAAAAGGAGGCACACCGTGATATACAATAGGCCTCAATGGGCTTTGCAGAATTAGCATCAACATTTTTTACACTAATCCTGCAAAGCACCGAGCTAGAGTAAAAAATGATGATGCTACTTCCCTAACTACTGCCATGGTACACCGTATATTAAATACAAGGTGCATCACCACCTTTTATAAATCTGCTCCAAACTCTTTTAGTATGATGAAATGTGAGAAAATAGGCTTTATTCCTGTTTTCATTGTTCTGTCCCAAGTTTATTCCCAGATCTAATTTGAAACTAGAAATTAAACTAACAAAGTAGGCTGCAAACATACAAGCCCTCGAGATCCCCCTATAGCCATTATCTCCCTAGTGGGACCATATTGTGCATTGTGGGATAAGCATTATGACCATCAACACCCCCTTCCTCCTCCATTTTGACTGATTTATTTATTAAAAGTCTCCACAGAGCAGTCATTAATTTGTGCCAGTGTTTTCTGTGCTCAATATGAACATTTATTTTACCGGTGACGCTGTGTGTCGATATTTGTAGCCTTTTTTTTAGCTACCTTTTAGCTAAATATAACTTTTGATTATATATTATAATAAATGATAAAGCTAGAATTTCTAAACCATCCATCAGTTTGCGTTGACCTGGAACAGTCCAAAATGTCACACTTGTTTGAGAGTGTTCATTAGTGTGTAGTGAGGAAGGCTCTCATCTTGCAGGCGGGAACCATCTCAAGGGAAACAAAAACACCTCCAAGGGAAGGACTCTAATTGGGTGGTGTATAGGAGGTATTTCCACTGCCACATTGGAAATTGTTTATCTGTTCACCAAATCCTACGTCTCCCACATGCCTTTTGGCAGGTTAAGGTCACATCCAATATTATTTTAAAATGTGATAATAGGTGTTAACTTGTGTAAGCATGCCCTGTCTTGATAAAAATTTCAATACAAAGGTCTTGCCAGCCCTGTTAAATGCAGGCTTCATCTGGACATTAGCTGGAGAGTTGTCAGTAGATTGGCTTCAAAATGTCTCTTGACCTTCAAATGGTTACAGTGCTTGATTTAGAGGAGGACTGATATTCAATATCACTGTGTAGAACAGATAACGTCACTGATTTTATATCACCAGAAATACTCTAACGTTCCAAATATTATGTTATTCTAATTGGAGAAAAAGGAAGGAAGTGACATTTCAGTAGTCAGTCTATTATTAAGTAGCAGTGTTCAGTGAGAATGATGTCTTGAACTGTATGCTTATCTATTACTTCTGGTGATGAGCTCTAGCCATTCATTTGGTCTGGCTAGACAGTGCAGCTGTCACCTAATCTTATGTGGTCAACACAAAACAGCTAAAAAGCTCTAAGAAGCACTAATGAGAGAAGGTCTTTGTTTTTTTCTCACAAGTTGACTACAGAAAGTAAAGAAATAGACTGGTCAAATGCTGACTGCCTTCACTGAAAAGAAGTGCTTTTATTGCACCTTTTACCTGATGGGAAAGAAGTAATCAATAGAGCAGGACTGAATTGATTACTGGTCATGGTGAAAAAACAATGATCAAGGATATATAACTGGTCTGTTTCTTCTGAAAAAATATGATAAAAACAGTAGGCCTGATATAGCTATTTTTAAAGCATATATTAAAGCCAATAACATTTAGGGATGGATTATACACAATAATGTACAGGGAGTGCAGAATTATTAGGCAAGTTGTATTTTTGAGGATTAATTTTATTATTGAACAACAACCATGTTCTCAATGAACCCAAAAAACTCATTAATATCAAAACTGAATATTTTTGGAAGTAGTTTTTAGTTTGTTTTTAGTTTTAGCTATGTTAGGGGGATATCTGTGTGTGCAGGTGACTATCACAGTGCATAATTATTAGGCAACTTAACAAAAAAAAATATATACCCATTTCAATTATTTATCATTACCAGTGAAACCAATATAACATCTCAACATTCACAAATATACATTTCTGACATTCAAAAACAAAACAAAAACAAATCAGTGACCAATATAGCCATCTTTCTTTGCAAGGACACTCAAAAGCCTGCCATCCATGGATTCTGTCAGTGTTTTGATCTGTTCACCATCAACATTGCGTGCAGCAGCAACCACAGCCTCCCAGACACTGTTCAGAGAGGTGTACTGTTTTCCCTCCTTGTAAATCTCACATTTGATGATGGACCACAGGTTCTCAATGGGGTTCAGATCAGGTGAACAAGGAGGCCATGTCATTAGATTTCCTTCTTTTATACCCTTTCTTGCCAGCCACACTGTGGAGTACTTGGACGCGTGTGATGGAGCATTGTCCTGCATGAAAATCATGTTTTTCTTGAAGGATGCAGACTTCTTCCTGTACCACTGCTTGAAGAAGGTGTCTTCCAGGAACTGGCAGTAGGACTGGGAGTTGAGCTTGACTCCATCCTCAACCCGAAAAGGCCCCACAAGCTCATCTTTGATGATACCAGCCCAAACCAGTACTCCACCTCCACCTTGCTGGCGTCTGAGTCGGACTGGAGCTCTCTGCCCTTTACCAATCCAGCCACGAGCCCATCCATCTGGCCCATCAAGACTCACTCTCATTTCATCAGTCCATAAAACCTTAGAAAAATCAGTCTTGCGATATTTCTTGGCCCAGTCTTGACGTTTCAGCTTGTGTGTCTTGTTCAGTGGTGGTCGTCTTTCAGCCTTTCTTACCTTGGCCATGTCTCTGAGTATTGCACACCTTGTGCTTTTGGGCACTCCAGTGATGTTGCAGCTCTGAAATATGGCCAAACTGGTGGCAAGTGGCATCGTGGTAGCTGCACGCTTGACTTTTCTCAGTTCATGGGCAGTTATTTTGCGCCTTGGTTTTTCCACACGCTTCTTGCGACCCTGTTGACTATTTTGAATGAAACGCTTGATTGTTCGATGATCACGCTTCAGAAGCTTTGCAATTTTAAGAGTGCTGCATCCCTCTGCAAGATATCTCACTATTTTTGACTTTTCTGAGCCTGTCAAGTCCTTCTTTTGACCCATTTTGCCAAAGGAAAGGAAGTTGCCTAATAATTATGCACACCTGATATAGGGTGTTGATGTCATTAGACCACACCCCTTCTCATTACAGAGATGCACATCACCTAATATGCTTAATTGGTAGTAGGCTTTCGAGCCTATACAGCTTGGAGTAAGACAACATGCATAAAGAGGATGATGTGATCAAAATACTCATTTGCCTAATAATTCTGCACTCCCTGTAGATCGGAATTGGGTACGGTGATAAGCTAATCATGATGGTTCTAGCCCTGATGTGTTAACCATGTCTGATCTGTTCATTATGAAACATTATGACAAAGACAGTAGGGCTACCTTATGTGTTGTGAAAAGCCTGTGTAACAGCCAAAACACTGTTAAGGGTGGATCGGTATTACAGTGTGTTGAGGCCTATAGTCAGATTTTTGGTACATAGATTATCACAGATTACCATAGTAGGCAAGAGGTTTGGTTATCCATCTGATGAATTCTGGGTGTCAAGGACTTGTACTGTGATAATCTTTACCGGCCCCTTTCAGGGTGGGTTGTTGTTTAGTCGACTGTACCATTGCATATATTTGTGACGTTAAGACACTATACTTCATGGTACTTCATGGGTGCTTGTGGGAAAGCTTGTGCTCAATATTGGAGGCTTGAGTTCATTATTCTGAAAAGCCAATGATACAGGCATGGGGACTGATTGGTTCAATGGGTAAAGGTTTGTGAGGTGCTTGTGTCTTATGAAATATTTTGACAAAAGGCAATCTGCTTGATTTACTATTAAAAACATATGCAGAAGTCAAGACCCATAAAGGTGGATTGTTATTACACTGTGCTAAAGGTATTTTGTTACATGTAATTTCACTATTTACCATGATAGGTGAGGGGTTTGCTGTCAATTACAATTCCACCTTCCTGCACAAAAATAATCCATGGAGACTTTTTCCTCTTTCTATTTGTGAGGTCTAGAGGCTGCAAAAACTGTCAATGCAATAATCTTGGGTGCACCATGCAACAGATGGTCATTTCCAACAGCTTATACTTAAAGTTAGTATGAAAGACTAAAAACAATAACAAGTACCCTTTAAACCTGTTTTTCACAGAAGTGAAAGCAAGTATTTTTCTACGGATGTAAACGTTGTGCACAATCTTAAGTGCAGCTACTCAAAGCTAAGGCAGCCAATGCATAAAGTGGCAGACCTACTACCCTATGCTTATGCTGTGTGGGCAGAAGCAAAATGTGATTTATTATTTAACAGACCAATGGGCCAAAAGGCCTCTGTTGGACCTGGCTTTTTGACAGGGACATCCCCAAACTTTTTGCCTCCTTCCTCCTATTTTTTCTGACCTGTTGTTGTTGGCTTTTGACCTCTGAGCACTTTACCACTGCTAACCAGTGCTAAAGTGCATATGCTCTCTGTGTAAATTGTACTATTGATTGGTTTATCCATGATTGACTATTTAATTTACCTGTAAGTCCCTATTAGAGTGCACTACATGTGCCTAGGGCATGTAGATTAAATGCTACTAGTGGGCCTGCAGCACTGGTTGTGCCACCCACCTCAGTAGCCCCTTAACCTTGTCTCAGGCCTGCCATTGCAAGGCCTGTGTGTGCAGTTTCACTGCCACTTCGACTTGGCATTTAAAAGTACTTGCCAAGCCTAGAACTCCCCTTTTTCTACATATAAGTCATCCCTAATGTGTGCCCTAGGTATCCCCTAGAGCAGGGTGCTGTGTAGGTAAAAGGCAGGACATGTACCTGTGTAGTTATATGTCCTGGTAGTGTAAAACTCCTAAATTCGTTTTTACACTACTGTGAGGCCTGCTCCCTTCATAAGCTAACATTGGGGCTGCCCTCATACACTGTTGAAGTGGCAGCTGCTGATCTGAAAGGAGCAGGAAGGTCATATTTAGTATGGCCAGAATGGTAATACAAAATCCTGCTGACTGGTGAAGTCGGATTTAATATTACTATTCTAGAAATGCCACTTTTAGAAAGTGAGCATTTCTTTGCACTAAAATCTTGTTGTGCCCTTCAATCCACGTCTGGCTAGGTTTAGTTGACAGCTCCTTGTGCATTCACTCAGACACACCCCAAACACAGGGTACTCAGCCTCACTTGCATACATCTGCATTTTGAATGGGTCTTCCTGGGCTGGGAGGGTGGAGGGCCTGCCCTCACACAAAGGACTGCCACACCCCCTACTGGGACTCTGGCAGACAGGATTGAGCTGAAAGGGAACTTGGTGCATTTCTTAGAGACTCTTTGAAGTCACCCCCACTTCAAAGGCACAACTTAGTATAAAACAGGGCCTCTGCCCTACCTCATCAGACACTTGCTGGAGAAGAAACCGGAACCAGAAACTACATCCTGCCAAGAAGAACTGCCTGGCTGCTCGAAGGACTCACCTGTCTGCTTTCTACAAAGGACTGCTGTCTTGCTGTTGCCCTGCTGCCTTGCTGAACTCTTGTCTGGCTGTGAAAGTGCTCTCCAAGGGCTTGGATAGAGCTTGCCTCCTGTTCCTTGAAGTCTCAGGACCAAAAAGACTTCTTTCTTTCACTTGGACGCTCCGTGCGCCGAAAATTTCGATGCACAGCTTGTTTCGCGGCGAGAAAAACGCCGCACACCGACGCTGATCGACGCGACGCCCTCGGGACGATCGAGACTTCGACGCACAACCTCGCAAGGACAAAGCCGCCCGACTTTCCAGGAGAAATCGACGCAACGCCTACCGTGAGTGCGAAACTTTGACGCACGGCCTCGCAAGGACAACGCCGCCCGACTTCCAAGGAGAAATCGACGCGACGCCTGCCGTGAGATCGAAACTTCGACGCGCAGCCCCGCAGAACGACGCGCAGCCGGAAAACAAGCAGGAGAATCCACGCACAGACCCGGGACATCTGGTAATCCCTGCGATCCACAAAAAGAGACTGTCTGCGCGCCGGAAAACGACGCCCGACTTCCCCGCGTGGAAAAGAACGACGCAAGTCTTTGTGTGCTGAGGAGAAATCGACGCACACACCCTTTTTCCACGCATCCCTTTTCCTGTGGCCCTCTGAGGAGATTTTCCACCAGAAACCAGGTACTTTGTGCTTGAAAGACACTGTATTGCATTCTAAAGACTTAAGACACTTTATATCACTTTCCTGTGATAGTTCTACAATTTTCCATTGCATCTTTATTCTTTTTGACCTACAATTATCCTGATAAATATTATATATTTTTCTAAACACTGTGTGGTGTATTTTTGTGGTGTTATATGGTGGTATTGTATGACTTATTGCACAAATACTTGACACATTGCCTTCTAAGTTAAGCCTGACTGCTCGTGCCAAGCTACCAGAGGGTGGGCACAGGATAATCTTGGATAGTGTGTGACTTACCCTGACTAGAGTGAGGGCTTTTGCTTGGACAGAGGGTAACCTGACTGCCAACCAAAAACCCCATTTCTAACATTGGTGATCAGCGGTGAGGATAGGACTTGTATTTGTGCAGTGACATACAGTAGCTAAGTATTTCACTACCTACCCACAGTTGAAGGTCAACTTGATTTTTCATCTTTTCTGGCTCTTGGTTCTCTGATGTCCTCCTGGATATACTATTGATATTATGGACTTTGGATTTTGGTTTTTGCTGATAAGATTCTATCAAAATGGGATTGTGTACCTACTCATTCTTTGTTCGTACTGACCACCTCACTAAGGCTAACCTAAGGAAGCTTTGCAGACAATGGGGCCTTCCTGTAGCAAGGAGATCTACTAAAGCGGAGATGCTCCATCACTACATAGTCTGGGGGGAGGAAAGATGGGCAGAGAGAGAGGCAGCAAGAAACCAAATGACTAAGTACCCCTCAGATGAGGAGGAAGACTACTCAGATGAGGAGGAAGGCTACTCAGAGTTGGACAGTGACCCAGAAATAGATGAATGGCTCCGAAGTCAAAGGCGACAGGAGCAACAATTAGAGGAGTATCTTGCAGAGGTTGAGGCAAAAAGACTTTTAGCCCTGGAAGAAGAAAAGATTGCAGCTCAAGAGCTGAGCTGTAAAGAGCTGAAACTGGAGGCCGGAAGGGCTGAGTCCAGTTCAGATGGTGGCAGCAAAAATCTTGCATCTAGTACTGCTGAAGAAGGGCACAAGCCCAGAGATGTGGTGCTCAACTTGAAGAAGGGAGTTGACACACCCCAGGCAGTTCAAGGGTATGAGGTAGTTCCCGTTATGCACAGGGTCCCTGAGAAGGATTGGGGAACTGGCACAGGGAGTCATATTCCTACTGGGGGGAGGGACACTTTACTGACTCTAGCAGAGAGTGACAGAGAAAAGGGTTCCCCCCTGGTGGACGTCCTGGATATAGAGTGTAGAGACATCCCAGAAGAGTTTGGGTTGAGTGTCAGGGACAGACAGATACTGTCTCACCAGTCTCAGGAGGGTGAAGTAGAGTGCTTTTCCAAGGTTGAGTTACTGGGTGGTTGGGTGAAGGGTACTGTGGTTAATACATGTGAAGGGCAGAGTGATGTAATTGCTGGAGAGCATATGTCTGGTCCTTATTTTCCAGAGCTACGCCAACACCAGGTGGAGTGTGAGTTCTCTGACCCCAGGGAACTTACAGTGGAGGCAGACTTTTGGGTGAGTACCAGAGAGTCTGAAGAGGCATTTGGGGGTGCTCCTGAAGGGAGTGGTCTAGGTGGTTCCCGACCAAGTGAGGTGGGAGAGGATTGTAGTGTCCCAGGTAGGTCTCAGAGCCTAACCTGTACCGTAGGGCCACCTTTTGAGGGAAGCCCCGCAGTGTCAGAAGAACTTGGGGGGATGACTGTAGACAGCATCCCAACAGTTCTGGTGTCTGGCAGTACCACTCCTAGTGAGGGGGTGCAGAAGTCCAGACATAGGGTTGAGAGGGGGTGGCAGACCCCAGTGGAGGATCTTGAAAGTCAGGGGTCAGCTCTGAGAGCAGAGCCCCCCAGGAATGACCCAGGTGAGACCGTTTCTGGTTTGGGGGAAACCCAGACTCTGCCGGATGGGCAGAGGTCGGGAGACCTGCGCCAACCAGACTCTTGTGTGGCCCTTGGGGACGGCGTGTCCCTTGTGGGGGGTGAGAGTGCCCCCCAGGAAGTCCTGGCATGCCAGGCAAAGATTCAACCTCAGGGTGGTGACACTGGGTTGGATAACCGGGTTCAGAGGTTAAACTTTGACCTGGTGGGGGGTAGATGTGCCCCCCAGAAAGTCCTGGAATGCCAGGCAATGGCTCAACCTCAGGGTGGTGACTCTGGGTTGGCTTACCAGGTGAAGAGGTCAAACTCTGACCTGGTGGGGGGTAGGTGTGCCCCCCAGAAAGTCCTGGCGTGCCAGGCAGTTGTCCAACCTCAGGGTGTCGACTCTGGGTTGGATGGCCAGGTTCAGAGGTTAAACTCTGACCTGGTGGGAGGTAGGTGTGCCTCCCAGAAAGTCCTGGGGTGCCAGGCAATTGCCCAACCTCAGGGTGGTGACTCTGGGTTGGCTAACCCGGTTCAGAGGTCAAACTCTGACCTGGTGGGGGGTAGGTGTGCCCCCCAGAAAGTCCTGGTATACCAGGCAATGGTTCAACCTCAGGGTGGTGACCCTGGGTTGGAGAACCCGGCTCAGAGGTTAAACTCTGACCTGGTGGGAGGTAGGTGTGCCTCCCTGAAAGTCCTGGCCTGCCAGGCAATGGTTCAACCTCAGGGTGGTGACTCTGGGTTGGATATCCAGGTTCAGAGGTTAACCTCTGACCTGGTGGGGGGTAGGTGTGCCCCCCAGAAAGCCCTGGTGTACCAGGCAGTTGTCCAACCTCAGGATGGTGACCCTAGGTTGGAGAACCAGGTACAGAGGTTAAACTCTGACCTGGTGGAGGGTCAGTGTGCCCTCCAGGAAGTCCTGGCGTGCCAGGCGATTGTTCAACTTCAGGGTGGTGACTCTGAGTTGAATGGCCCAGTTCAGAGGTTAAACTCTGACCTGGTGGAGGGTCAGTGTGCCCTCCAGAAAGTCCTGGCGTGCCAGGCAATTGTTCAACCTCAGAGTGCTGACTCTGGGTTGGATAACCGGGTTCCGAGGTTAAACTCTGACCTGGTGGGGGGTAGGTGTGCCCCCCAGAAAGTCCTGGCGTGCCAGGCAATTGCCCAACCTCAGGGTGGTGACCCTGGGTTGGGGAACCAGGCTCAGAGGTTAAACTCTGACCTGGTGGGAGGTAGGTGTGCCTCCCAGAAAGTCCTGGTGCGCCAGGCAATTGTTCAACTTCAGGGTGACTCTGAGTTGAATGGTCAGGTGCAGAGGTTAAACTCTGACCTGGTGGGGGGTAGGTGTGCCTCCCAGGAAGTGCTGGTTTGCCAGGCAGTGATCCAGTCTGAGGGTACAGACCCTGGGCTGGAAGACCAGGTTCAGGGTGTCCCCCCGGACCTGGAGAGAGGGGCTACTGATAACAGTGCCCCTACCCTATTGTCTTCTGAGGAGGCCACTCCTAGTTGGAGGGTGCTGGACCCCAGAAGGGAGGGCAGGGGGAGGGAAGCCTCACCCCGGGCCCTAGTCCAACCTGAAGGTACAGACCCCAGGTTGGAGGGCCAGTTGCAGGTTAACAGCCCTGCACTGGTGGAGGAATGGTACAGGGCGACTTCTATAAGCACCCTGACCATGGCAGACTCTGGGGGTACCGCTCCAGGAGGGAGGGTACAGAGCCCCAGAGGGGAGGACCCGGTTCAGGCTGTCATCCCTGACCTGGTGGAAGGGAGAGTGGTTAAAGGGTGCCCAGCACCTGGGGCTACCGCCCCCCACTCTCCACAGCCACAGTGGTGGGAGAGCTTTGAGAGACATGGGGCCTGGCTCTCATCCCTGACAACTGTCAGTAACCACAGTGGCTTGCTGTCCGGGTGGACAGAGTTATCCCTGGGGAGGGGACAAGTGTCACACCCCGGGGATAGAAGGGGCAACACCACTGAGTTGGTCCTGGTGGTACTATCCTGCTCCTGGGATACATCTGTGAGCAATGTAAGGTTAGGTGCTGCACAGATGGGATCCGCAGGAAAGGAGAAAGGTTCCCCATGGATGGGCTTAGTGGGCCCTGAGAGTATGGACAGAGGGATCCAATTGGAGTCAGGAAGGCGAAGAACTGGAGCATGCCCCTGCTGTTGTGGGCCTGGGTCCTTGTTCTGTCGCCTCAAACAGGGAAGTACATCAGGATAGTGATTGTTCTCCCCTGGCTTTAGGCTGGTAGGGGGTCATGTTGGACCTGGCTTTTTGACAGGGACATCCCCAAACTTTTTGCCTCCTTCCTCCTATTTTTTCTGACCTGTTGTTGTTGGCTTTTGACCTCTGAGCACTTTACCACTGCTAACCAGTGCTAAAGTGCATATGCTCTCTGTGTAAATTGTACTATTGATTGGTTTATCCATGATTGACTATTTAATTTACCTGTAAGTCCCTATTAGAGTGCACTACATGTGCCTAGGGCATGTAGATTAAATGCTACTAGTGGGCCTGCAGCACTGGTTGTGCCACCCACCTCAGTAGCCCCTTAACCTTGTCTCAGGCCTGCCATTGCAAGGCCTGTGTGTGCAGTTTCACTGCCACTTCGACTTGGCATTTAAAAGTACTTGCCAAGCCTAGAACTCCCCTTTTTCTACATATAAGTCATCCCTAATGTGTGCCCTAGGTATCCCCTAGAGCAGGGTGCTGTGTAGGTAAAAGGCAGGACATGTACCTGTGTAGTTATATGTCCTGGTAGTGTAAAACTCCTAAATTCGTTTTTACACTACTGTGAGGCCTGCTCCCTTCATAGGCTAACATTGGGGCTGCCCTCATACACTGTTGAAGTGGCAGCTGCTGATCTGAAAGGAGCAGGAAGGTCATATTTAGTATGGCCAGAATGGTAATACAAAATCCTGCTGACTGGTGAAGTCGGATTTAATATTACTATTCTAGAAATG
This sequence comes from Pleurodeles waltl, assembly GCF_031143425.1. Lineage (NCBI taxonomy): Eukaryota > Metazoa > Chordata > Amphibia > Caudata > Salamandridae > Pleurodeles > Pleurodeles waltl. The sequence goes on along the minus strand of NC_090447.1, from coordinate 1,346,520,963 downwards.
CCACTTTTAGAAAGTGAGCATTTCTTTGCACTAAAATCTTGTTGTGCCCTTCAATCCACGTCTGGCTAGGTTTAGTTGACAGCTCCTTGTGCATTCACTCAGACACACCCCAAACACAGGGTACTCAGCCTCACTTGCATACATCTGCATTTTGAATGGGTCTTCCTGGGCTGGGAGGGTGGAGGACCTGCCCTCACACAAAGGACTGCCACACCCCCTACTGGGACTCTGGCAGACAGGATTGAGCTGAAAGGGAACTTGGTGCATTTCTTAGAGACTCTTTGAAGTCACCCCCACTTCAAAGGCACAACTTAGTATAAAACAGGGCCTCTGCCCTACCTCATCAGACACTTGCTGGAGAAGAAACCGGAACCAGAAACTACATCCTGCCAAGAAGAACTGCCTGGCTGCTCAAAGGACTCACCTGTCTGCTTTCTACAAAGGACTGCTGTCTTGCTGTTGCCCTGCTGCCTTGCTGAACTCTTGTCTGGCTGTGAAAGTGCTCTCCAAGGGCTTGGATAGAGCTTGCCTCCTGTTCCTTGAAGTCTCAGGACCAAAAAGACTTCTTCCTTTCACTTGGACGCTCCGTGCGCCGAAAATTTCGACGCACAGCTGTTTTCGCGGCGAGAAAAACGCCGCACACCGACGCTGATCGACGCCCTCGGGACGATCGAGACTTCGACGCACAACCTCGCAAGGACAAAGCCGCCCGACTTTCCAGGAGAAATCGACGCGACGCCTACCGTGAGTGCGAAACTTTGACGCACGGCCTCGCAAGGACAACGCCGCCCGACTTCCAAGAAGAAATCGACGCGACGCCTGCCGTGAGACCAAACTTTCGACGCACGGCCTCGCAAGGACAACGCCGCCCGACTTCCAAGGAGAAATCGACGCGACGCCTACCGTGAGATCGAAACTTCGACGCGCAGCCCCGCAGAACGACGCGCAGCCGGAAAACAAGCAGGAGAATCCACGCACAGACCCGGGACATCTGGTAATCCCCGCGATCCACAAAAAGACTGTCTGCGCGCCGGGAAACGACGCCCGACTTCCCCGCGTGGAAAAGAACGACGCAAGTCTTTGTGTGCTGAGGAGAAATCGACGCACACACCCTTTTTCCACGCATCCCTTTTCCTGTGGCCCTCTGAGGAGATTTTCCACCAGAAACCAGGTACTTTGTGCTTGAAAGACACTGTATTGCATTCTAAAGACTTAAGACACTTTATATCACTTTCCTGTGATAGTTCTACAATTTTCCATTGCATCTTTATTCTTTTTGACCTACAATTATCCTGATAAATATTATATATTTTTCTAAACACTGTGTGGTGTATTTTTGTGGTGTTATATGGTGGTATTGTATGACTTATTGCACAAATACTTGACACATTGCCTTCTAAGTTAAGCCTGACTGCTCGTGCCAAGCTACCAGAGGGTGGGCACAGGATAATCTTGGATAGTGTGTGACTTACCCTGACTAGAGTGAGGGCTTTTGCTTGGACAGAGGGTAACCTGACTGCCAACCAAAAACCCCATTTCTAACAGCCTCCTTATGTGTATCTCGTGTACGAATGTTTTGATAAACAGCTGTCTCCAAAGGCAGTCCTAACCAGCTCTAAAACTTATGTTTTTGACTGAAACTCTATTTGGGACATCTTTCTGTGTGACCTCAATCACCAGTCTGTCTGCCCCAAGCTTTCAGCACATAGAGGGAATATGGCATGCATCAGAGTACATGCGTGAAGGTTTGCCCAAAACGTAACTTTCAACTACTAGCAAAATATATGAAAAACATAGCGATGCTTCATTCTGGAGCCTTCTAAAATCGTGTAGGAATGTATTTTCCTGAGAGGGTTAAAACCAAAGGTTTCATGTTTCTCCACATTTTTTCCTGTTAAGTAAAATTTGGTCAACTGCATTTTAACATAATTGCATGTCTTTTTCTGAGGTCAAATTCATCAAAGTGTACTAACTGTGCTGAGATTAGTGTTCTTGAATTATAGAGTCTCCACTGCAATATGACTTGTACCCCGTTTCTCGGATATATAATTTACGAGGAGCGATTCAATAACACATTTGGCCCCAGAGCCTACATGATGGAGGTTCCGCACAGTACTGCACGGCATTCCACGGGTTAATCTGAACGGCCATCTGTTAAACCACACTTTAGTGAAGCAGAACTGCAAAAACAAATGATTTCCCTGAAAACAGAAGCCTTAATATAACAGTACATCAGGAAAAGTGGCATTGAAGCTTCGTTTCTTAATGCTGCATCCCCCGTTCACCTCGGCGTTCAAAGGAATTGTTAGTAGAATTTGTGAAAAAATAAATTTGTAACTGCAAAATTGCACGTATTTTCTGTAAAGTTCAGTTGTAAAATATGTATGATTTATGGGTGTATTAATGTATAAAATGACAATAACTACTAACTTAAAAGAACACTGTCTCAGGTATAGCCAGAAACTTGGGCAATGGTTGAAATGATATTTCACCTCATGTTCATACAAAGATAGTGCTCTCAGGAGTTAATGTATTTACAAACGTGGAGGACAGGATTACCCAGCTCTACTTGCACAGAGAAAAGAGACAGACGACTTGGATACCCCTGTGCTCCGGAGTGGTTGGGGGGGGGGGCAGTTTGCAGGGTTGAGTGGGCCATACCTCTCCACCGAAATTTGGGGAAACGGGGCAATGTGAGGAACACAGTTTTAAAAGCGAAAGTGCTTAAAGTGTGACGGTCTATAAACAGTTAAGAAGGACATGAACAAGTCATTAACAGAGACAATGACATACCTACACATCGGTTATGAAATAATTGTCACAGCCATAAATGCCCTCTGCAACCAAGTAAACTATGCCATTGCCATGATGTGTCTCTTGAAATTGAGCAGGAATGTGTTCCTTTCTTTTGCTTGTATAATCTGGAATGGGTTTTGCTACTCAGTAATAACAAATTGCCATGATATACCTACCTTGTAGTCCTTGTTTAATATATGCCATCATCAATTGCCTCTTTGAACGCTGATGGCTCCTTGCCTCTCAAGCTAACTCAGATGCCAAAGGCTGTTTCTATCACCTGTGGAGAGGGAGGAACGTTCTCCCTCATCTCGCTCCCACAACCAGTTCCCTTGTGCTGGGTGCTGGAGTAAATGCCCGGCCAGAGTGCAATGTATTCTCTTCTGGCCACCCGAAGTCATTGCTTCAGTGGCCACACAGAGCACAACTTGCTGGTATACTTAGTATATTTGGCTTAGGCTTTAGAGATTATGTGTCAGCTACATGCAGATGATAACTTTTGCTCCCTGTCTTCGACCTTTTTGCTTTATAAAATCATCTGTTTGTACTGCACTAGTTAGCCGTGGTCTAACTGACCACTAACATTTGTCAACTCTCATTTTCATACTTTATGAAGAAAATACAAAGTTATACTCACTGTGGCTCCATTTTGGTTTGGATCCTAACATTATTATTCTCTTTACTTCTTGACTTTCATTTCTCATTCTCCATATCTCCAGGAGAAAATTAAAAACTAATATGTTTCATTGGGTAATTCTTTTAAGACCAGCACGAAAAGAGTCAGGTGGGTAGTTTGTAATATACAATTGTTTTCCACCGGTTATGTGCAACTAAATGCCAGCAATGTACATAGTTGCCTAGCGTATGCCATTTCAACACACCATATGCTCAGTTAGCACAGATATGTCAGTCATATGTGCCTCTATGTCTACTGTCCTTCTAGATAGCCTCAGCTCGTATGGACACAGACAGTCCACAGTTGGTAGGAGATGCACGGGGTGGGGTGAGGAGGAGTAGTAAATACTGGATAAATTAGAGATTCACTTTTTTCCGGCTGGACACCACCTCCGACCCTCACTGACTGAGCTGGAAAGGCTGTCTCCCAAAATCAGCCATAGTCAGAAAGAAGAAAGAGCGGGGGATCACTTTGCGTACGTGTGGGTGTGATCATTTATCACACTCACTAAACGAAAGTGTTACATAGATCCTTCACAAATCTAATGTTTACTGGAATTAAAGTCTTAGGTCGCTCTGATTTTCATTTTTTCCCTAGGTTTAGAAATCCCTTATTTATCCTTTTATGTGCTGACCTAGAAAGTTTTTCTCCTTTTTTGTGAATCAGCAGGAATTGGTGTCTGGAAGCAATTAGCAGCTAGTGCTGCTCTTCAGATGAGATGAATAATCGAATATAATATGATAACGTAGCATGTCTGGGCTAACCACACAATCTGTAAGAAAAGTCCTCTCCGAATCTTTCAGCAAACAACAACCATCAGATGCAGGCTGGACTAGTCATAGAAACAGATTGGTACAATCACAGAATGCTAGGCTAAAGAAGATTCCCTGATTGGCATGCAATCTTCCTGTAGCATGCCAGATCTGATGACATAATCCACGTACCACCCACGAAGCGTGCTTTGTACTGGCCATGCTCGAACTGCAATAAACTATTGCACATGCCGGCCCAAAGCATTCCTCAGTGTAAACTGTGTGTCAAATCAGCTCACTGGAAATAACTTAAAATTGTCAAACATCCAAGTTGTAAAATGCGTTTGCAGTGTGTTTCCCACCTCGTTCTTTCACAATGTAAAAGTGACACTGCATTTAAAATAGTATTGATTCATTTAAGAAGCTTAACTAATGTGATCCTCTTTAAAAGCATTAATTTACAATTGTCCTTTTGCAAATGTACATTTCAGAGTATTCCCGAATACAAATATTTCAAAGCATGGATTGTTGTGTGTGATTAGAACTCAAAGAATTAGATTTCATCATACAAAACAGAATATGCCTACATACTTTGATTACTAATATTGTCCACAGCCAAGCTTCTGTATCTGCCTGGTACCCTTGGCTGACTCTAGCTTCCCTTTTCATTGCATGTAATGTGTATTGTTTATTGCTCAATGGACCCATCAGTGACCACAGTTCACTACACAGAGGGGCAAGAACTAGCTCACCTCAATCTAAATTACGCATATGGAGGTGTACACCAATGTTTACACAGGCTCAGGACCAGAATTGTCCTTTTAGGCTAAAGTAGTCTTTTATATGAGTATATCACACTCTTCACACAGTAATCCTTCAAGACCTCTGCAACCTCGGCTTCATCCTCGACAGCAAACTGACCATAAGGCGACAAACCGATGGAGTCATCTCCTCCTGCTTCCATACCCTCTGCATGCTCCACAGAATCTCCAAATAGATCCTAGTTAACACCATTAAGACCATCACCCAGGCCCTCATCACCAGCTACCTTGACTACAGCAATGCACTCTACTCCGGCATCTCCACCCAACTCCTCAAAAGACTCCAGGCCATACAGAGCGCTGCAGCCAGACTCATCCTGGACCTCCTGAGATAGACCCACATCCTCCCCCATTCCATAAACCTCCACTGGCTCTCCATGCAGAAGAGATGCCAGTTCAAGATCCTCAAGCATGCCTACAAAGCTGTACACGATCAATGCACGGTTTATATCAACCACCGACTGAACTTCCACAAAACCCTCCAGACACCTGCGCTCCTCCTCACTAGCCCTCACACACAGGGCTGTATCCAGTATTTAGCGACAGCGAAAATCTTCAAAGACATTGAGAGACTCTTATAGCTTTTCCTGCATAATTTCACACTGTAACCAATGGACCATTTCTTAGACCGCAGAATTAACTGGTCCAAAGATTCATATATAAAAATATCATTATTGCTTTGCAGTCTTAATGCAGCTCCTCCAGTACAGTGGTACATATTCTTAGAAGCCTTTCAGGTACTAAATCCTGATTTTGGCCTTTCAATACAGCCCTAATGTGCAAGTATCAATAGAATTCCTTGAAAGTAAATTGAACTTCTGACGGATCATCAGAAAAGCTTTGAGCACTCCTCTTGAATAACATCTGGTGTATAAATGGAGGATGGACAGATCTTGCATTGTTTCACTCTGCAGAATTCCATGGAGTTACATAAAAACTCTGCGAGATTCCATGAGCAGGCAGAATTCGGGCATGTTGTGCTGCTTGTGATGATTTTTACACTCTGGAAAATCTGTAAAATCAGCACAGACGGCACCACGGAGAGAGCCAGAGGGTGCTCCTTCTTTCTACCACTCGAGCAGCAGCTTTCTCATCATGAACGGTTGCAACCACCTGCATTGAGGCACCTTGTCGGGAGACATTCTAGCACCTGAAAATTGTGCAAGGGGATGCAAATTCTTGCTTGCAAACTTAACGATGCTGAGGCTTGCACAAAAAAATACTCAGCCACACACCTTTTGGTAAAGTTTTGCCACAACTCCACGCTCCAAGCGGACCTCAACTGGGTAAAACTCCATGAACTCCGCCGGCAGAACGGAATTTTTCACCCACCCATAGTGTAAGTCTAACATTGCTTCATTGAACACTGGGGTAAGGTTATTCTTTGATTAGCTTGGTGAGTCTTCTCCAAAAGGCTGCCCAGTGATAGAAATAAAAGTTGGGGATTGATTGCTGCCCAATGCCCCCCATACGCCCCTGTAGTTCCTAAGGCAGTTGCAGAAATCGCATGAACCTTTGCAGCTTCTTATTTGCCCAAATAAAGGAAGTAATTGGGCCCACTAATCTTTTGAAAAAGTTGATATAAGGTAGTGGAAGTGATCTAAATAGGTATAGTATTCTGGGAAGAAGAATCATTTTATAATGTCAGCTCTACGCAACATTGAGACTGAGTCTTTCCCATGTTTTAGCATCTGGGGTTTTTTCTTTAGAATTCGAGTGTTCTTGGTGTCCTGGAATCCTTGGTAAGTACTGGAAAGTACTGCAAAGTAGGAATGGGGTATTTAAAATGATATACTAGGAATGAGGTGTTTAAAATTTGTTTCAGAGTTACTTCCACAAATAGTCTCCATTTTACCCACGTTAGGTTTATATCCTGAGAAGGAATAGGTTTCTACAGCTATCTTATAAACTATTGCTAGTGTTTGCCTGCATTTGGGAGTAGATACGCAGAACTGTGCCCCCCTGCACATGGACAAATTCTTACTTTATGTCTATCCATGTCCCAAATGGCTCATGAAAGGTTCCTTGACCAAAGATCAAGCTTAAGCTGACGGTGATGCAGAAAACATACACATGCTTTACTTGTTGTGACCCTTGTATATTAGAACTCTCAGTCAATGGCAACTTGCATGAAGAGAGGTCGAGACAAGTCAGAACCCTTGGGTGTGGGCTGGCTTTAGGGTGATGTGAGTGGTGGGGCCGCACTGGGCACTAACCTTGAAGGGAGGGCACTCACCTCAGTGGGGGTGCTATGTTTAGCAACAACCTAAGAATTAAAAGCAACTGCCCAGAGTTCCTTGTACATCCAGCTTTCAGGCACCAACAAAAAGTCAAGATGACTCTTGTGATTAATGTGTCTGCTAGAGAGAGAGAGAGAGAGATCAGGGTTATGTCTAGTGGCAGTTTTGGCTTGCCATGAAGTAGCACAGTGGGTTAATATGCTTGCTACAAAGAACCAATCTGTATTTTATGTGGCTAGCTGTGTGGATTAGTAAAGCCAGCCTTCAACAGTGCTTTAAAAAAATTAAATGTATGCGAGAGAGTGGGTATGGAATGATGAGGAGCACTTTTGCTGGGTGGTAATGAGGGAATCTGAGTGGGAGATCATGAAAGGGGGCACCAAAAAATTGCACTGCGTGTCACCAGTGCTAAAGCCGGCCCTGAATGAGTGTCAACTGTTGTACCCAATCCTGGACCGGCATGCACTCCTGAACAAAAGACTCATGAGGTTAAACAGTTTATAATTTAGCCATGTAGGCTTAAAAGTTAACATGGCAGTTTGCAACATCTATTAATAACAACCAACAAAAGAAGTGAAATGATAGTTCAAAGTTTCTGATATGTTATGGTAGGTAATATTGCTTTAGTCCCTTCAGTATGATAGTCAAGCCCACCTTTTTCATTTCCAGGCAATATTGATGCATAGCGTGGGAATGCACATAGACAATCCTCTAGAATTGCTCTGGCTATAACATGGGTATTGTGTTCCTGCCATGTGGTGTGATTCACACCAGGGCGCCAATGGTGAGCCGGCTGAATGATGGCTACTAGGGTGGAAAGGAAGGCTTTCTGGTGTATGCTACAGAAAAGTAATAGCAGGGTTCTCTGAGCATTGCCATGGTTGCCCAGAACCTTACAATCCATGCCAGGTCTCTCTTATAGCCTTATAGGCTGCCACAAGAGGCTATACTGGCCATTAAAGGCCCGCTCCAGCGTTAAAGGTCCGAGGGAAAGGGGTATCAGGCTATTAGAATATTCTGCCACTAGAGGGCAGATTGTTCCAATAAATAAAACAAAGGCCTCCGGAGTCTGAGGGGATTGAAATACCCTCAGCTCCGTGAGGCCTTTGTCCACAGCAACAGCTGCGAACAAAAACATGTCAGTGCTCCGGGCTTCTTCTGACCATTAGAAGCCTGGAGCACTCTATTGTTTTCAAAGGAGCTCCCAACAGTCCAGTGTTCTAATTTAGCATGAAATCTAAACATATTCACTGATATTTTTCGAATATTTTCTTGTATGAGTGTTTATCATTGATAGTGTTGCATTGATTTAGATTGGCGCAAACATCACCTGGACATTATTTGGGTATTCCAAACGATCTTAAGATGTTTTGCTTTTCCTGTGGGATGCTAAGACACTTTTGCATCCTTGTATGTATTATATGACAGTGAAGGGGAAGAACTTAGGTGACAATTATGCAAGCCATGCCACCTATATCATTGTATATCAATGGAAAACTAAATGTTTGTGTATAGATGTATCTTATTCAATTCCACCACCTCAGATAACATTATTTAATATTACTGTCAAAACTAAAATGTTTCAAAACAGGCAACTTTTCAACCTTTTTATGAGCCAGGACAAAATATGCTAAATATGCTAAATACATTTTTGTCGAACTTCAATTTATGCAATGGCATATGTGGGACAAAGGCCCACAATCCAAGAAAAAAACAACCAACTTCTTTTATGTGTTGTACCCAAAAATAGACCTCAATAAAATGACCAGAAAGTGATATCAATGGCATACAGTATACAAGAGTGACAGACGTTATACTCAGACAGATTGAAACAGTTAAAAAATGTTAAGTGCATCCAACTGCACTTCCCTACATACAAATACACGAGATCTGACATTTTACAACTTCTCTAAATGTAAAGACACAAAAAAGTGCTTCTGTCAGTAATAAAGTTGCACAATATGCTTATTTCATAATAGCATCCACTAGCAAACCAAATGTTTACCAGGCAATTAATCAAGTTACTGACTTTGGAGCCGGTCATTGACACTACACTAACACAATGCTAACATGGAAATCTACGGGTTTTTTTGTTGGTTTTATTGTAAAGAAAATTTGTGTCAGCATTTTGTTAATGACTACTATGCACTCAAATATTGCCTGACAGAATTCAATTGATCTTTGCCTCGATTAATTGTCTATTCATGAAATTAAATATTTATTGTGGTACTGTGTGCCAGCATGGAGGTAAGATAGGGGTTGCCAGGATTGGAAGCTGTGACCATTAGCTTGCCCCTTGTGACTCATAGGGCTGTCTTTGCAACCTGTGGCCACAAAAGTGACACAACCAGTGTCAAGAACGCATGGGTGGCTCAGCATTCATTATTTATGCCCATTTTTCATTACAATAATGGTGAAAACGTTCTATTATTCACTATTAACGCAGTAAAAAATGGAGCACGTTTAGCAGGAGCACGTGGACCTTTGGTGTCAGCTGTGGTGGGTAAAATGGTTTTAAATGTGTATTTTACATGTATATTGTGTGTGTGCTGCAGATGAGAGTGTGTTTATGTGAAAAAAGTTGTGTACAAGTGTGCCTGTAGATCTGTATATATAACCATGACAAATAACTGGCAGTGTCTTACTGAGGTAATTTTAACATAAGTGTCACATGTGGTATTCAATGGTATAAATTGCAAAATTCTGGCACTGACATATAATATGTCATTTTTTATATATAAATTGGCACCCAGGGAATATGGGGAAAACCATGACAAAATGCTGGCACTGGCACAGTAGAACTGTGGCTCAATGGTTAGAAAGGCAGACCCTGATTCAGAAATCTGACCTGGGACCAGGGTTCAATTTCCACTTCGGCAGGTCTTGGACTCAATTTCTTTGGACCTGATAATTCTCGCTTTGGTGCCTCGTCTAATTCTTGGGTCCCACTCTGGGCAATAACTTGTTTAATCTCCCCAACAGCACTGGGATGCCTGGCTTCACCTTGGAGATTGCCCAGGAGTGGGCACCTCACAGGGAAAAGCCAGGAGGGGTTCCACAGTGGTATGTGTACAATGCCTTGAGACCCTAACGGGTGAGTAGCATGCTATACAAGTACAAAGTTGACATTTTTTTTTTTTTTTTTTTTTACAGTTTCACAGTATAGGTCATTTTTTACATATGGGTACATCGATAGCACATGTTTAAAAAAAAAGGGGGTACAATTTTGGTGAACCTCAGAGTTATTTAGCTTGGCACACCATCAAAGGATTTAAATATTTAATGAGTGAGCTTTCATCACTTCTGGCGTTTTATCAACTTTATGCGAAAATTGTGCTTTAAAAAACACTGTTTCTCTCCATTTTGTTTCAAGTTTTACTCTGGGGAGAAACGCCCTAAAAGAGGTCAGGCTTAATCATTCCACTCGCTCACTACAATTCACAGCAAGTTTCATGCCCTAAGAACTTGCAAAGATCAAGTCAAAACCATACTTTAGGTGGTATCTGAAATTGAAATTTGTCTTGGTTATGTTTTTACACTACTCCTGCAGTTATTGTGGAACGGCAGTGATGTCAATTGTGATGTTAGAGTCATGTAACATGTCTTTCTGGAAATAATCAGGGTCAGTGGCCATAGGATGTCAGTTCCTGAAATGACATTACGGTCAAATGGTAGGTTATGTTACTTCTTTTATGTTACTTCTGCTACCCCTGGCATTTTGGTAACTCGACACCCTTGTGGGTGAGGCTCCTGTTTTAATACATACTGTAGAAACTTGCATGTACAAAATAAAGTTATGGCAGAACTACAGAATAAAACGTTTCTCTTGTCCTATATCACCCTCCCAAAGTGGACACCACACTATCGGACTGAATATTTTCCAAGTAATTGCTGAGAATGGACTACCCAAAAGATTCTTAGAACTTAGCTAAGACTTTTCTAGACAAAACAAAACATAATGCACAATGTCTTCAACATTTTTCAATTCGAGTTTATTCAACCACTGCACACTAGGAAATAAAACCTGAGGGACTTAATTTGCAGAGCAACAATTCATTATTTACAAATGGAAAGAAAAATGATGAGCAATGCCGGGCCTTCCTCTAGCAGCTGAGATGTGTCCTCTGTGTTCTGTTTTAAGCAGGTGTCAAGTTGCATTTTGATAGTTGTATCCCTGAGCACACATCAGGCTACAAAGACACCTAAGCACTGAACACAACAGCTGAAGCTTCGACTTGCTTTGGGCAAGTCTGCATAGGATCTTCAATTACATCCCAAAGCAGGGGCTACTTAAGTGGCAACATGTGTGTGTGTGTGTGTGGGGGGGGGGGGGGCAAAATGCTGAGGATCTTCATTCAAAAACAACAAACAAGTGCCTTAATTATGTGTGGCACTGCTATCATCTTGCCCCACATCAGGAGGACGTTCCCCCCATAGCCCTTACTTTAAGTCACAACACTAAGCATGTTGGGACTTGTAGTTTCCTTTTCTCAAACACACGGTAATGACTTGATGTGAGTGTCTGAAAAGTCATGACTATTTGAAAGTCACAGACATGCAATGGAGGTAAATTGACAGCAGTTGTGCATGCACTGAATAAGGCAACACAACCGAGGGAGGTGGAATTTAATTAACGTTGGAGAAATCACGTCCTATGTGTTGTCAATACTAGAGCTGTTGTGGGTTTCTTGAGCACAGGCCAAATACACGTCGCCTCGTACTTTTACCCACTAACTATTCTTCTCGTTCTCTATAACATAATGATAAAAATGTGTTTAAGTGGAGGTGATTCAAATCTGAATCTCGAAAGTTCAAACAATGCCCCACTCTAATCGCGCGCCCTGACGCACACTTCATGATAAATGATTGTGTGCATAGCCTTTAATTACACGTTTGCTGCATACTACTAGAGACCGACGTCCGTAGTCTGACTACAACGCTGCCTGCGAGTCTCCACGGCAGACTCAGACACGGACAGTTCTGGTAAAATTCAGTGTAACTGCTGAAGTGGTGCTGCGTCAGCTCCTGGTCATGCGTAAAGGTAATCGATGAAGTTACTTCGCAAAGAGGTAATAAACCTGTCCCTTTTGACGAGGGCTTGCCTCAGCCTAAGTGGGATACCTCAGCTCGGATGGCTTCGCGCGCACAGACTTTATCTTGGACAGAAAAAGAATTGCGCCCACCTCACCCCTCACCTGCGACAAGCACTGCAGCGCGCCAGACGTAGGGAATTACGTCATCCTGGACACGGCACTTAAAGCATCACGAATGCTCAATGCACAGCTCACAGATATTAAATGGGCACACGCAGGGCATTCTATCTAGCGCAGCAAAGCCACCACGATGTATCTGTTTAAATTGAATAGACTCACATTCAAGTCTACAAATAAACCCTCCAAACAGTTGAACATTTTAGAGAAGAGGGGCAAAAAACTTGCTCGAGTTAAATTTAGAGTCTGAACCACAGCTTGTACTTTCTCAACGAGCAGCAGACACTGCGTGAAGGCGGACACGTTAACACTCTATAAACAGGCTTGTGAAAAAGAACTCTTCGGAGCGTGACCCTGCTCCGGAGGACCGGCGTGAAGTGCGATTTAATAAACAACAGCATGCAGAGAGGGAGCATGCACTTACCATCTCGTCTCAGACCGGAGGACCGCAGGGCTTTGGCCGATCCTGTCTGTGTGGAAATGACATGGTGGCAAAAGTTTGCAAAGACGATACACTGAACCAAGAGCAGTTTCATTGGGATCGCTTATCGGTCCAGCCAGATATCCTCCTGGGAACGAGAGAATAAAAAAGTGGTCACCTCTCCCCCAAAACGCGAGCCTTTCTTTCCACACAGAGAACTTCTGATCCAAGTACCAGGCTGCGTCTCACACTCGTTAAACATGAAGTGACCGCCCAATCCCTTTCTTTGCCCCTTTAAGTGGAGCCCGCGTGTATCACAGATGGGACAGGTTGGGTTCTGCACCAGAGCCGGCAGCTTCCATACAATGCACGCCGGGTCTTTTCAGAGGAAAGGAGGACTCGTCTCCCTTAAGCGCCGCCGTGCTCCGGTGAGGGGAGAGGAGTTTGACTTTCACAGGACGTCCCTGCTGCTCCCGGTGTCCTGTATCTGCCCGGCTCTCCCCGTGTGCGCGCCGTTCTGCAGGAGCAGCACGTAGCTTGGATAAGCTGTGTTCACTCTGTCCCACACCAGAGGAAACACTCGGCACTTCAGAGCTTCAAGGAAGCAGCTCTCGTGCTACAGAGTAAACAATAGGGGGGAAAAGCCAGAGGCTGAAGTAGAGGTCACCCTTTAAGTAAAACCTGTCTTAAAGGGGCCAAGAAGAACTGCTCTACGTCTGTAGAATAGCATGCACACTTGAAAGTACACTGCCCATTGGTAAAGAAACTGCTCCTACAGCAGTCGTTGTCCCATGCGCACCCTTCTCCCCCTCGTTCCCTTCCCCAGCCAATCTAGTTTATACATCCGAGCAATAGCGTTTAAACGCTATGATACAGGGAAATGGCGGACAAATGTATTCTAACACTATCACTAAAAATGTTTTTAATGCAATCAGACAACTGTTTAACGTTGTTTTGTGTCGTAAATAATTAGAGATGTGCTGAGTGCATTACAATCACAAAGAAAGTTCTGTAGGTCGTGCTCTGGTGGCGGACTCGCGCTTTCATCCTCTCGAGGTCAACAAAATGAGTACCATTGGGATTCGCTGTATCAACACCTGAAACAGATTCTGAAAAGTACACATTTAGAAATATAATCTATGTGTGCAGGGAACAGTGACTTCTAAATTATGTGTTTCTGACACATTAGGTTCAGACAAGGAAAGACTCATGATTTTTCCCAATTCTCTAGGGAAATCACCTCTTCCCAGAGCACAACGGTGGTAGTTGGTGGGAGAATGAAACACACGGGTTCCCGTTTCCCTCTCATAATCGCAGTGCAGCACAGACACAATAGAAATGCAATTTCCTGCACCATGAACATAGACTATTGTACTGTAAGGTGTGATACTGAATGTGAGAGGCTTGGCTAGGGCTGCAGGTAATGAGAGCAGGATAAGCCAAAGTGTACAATGCAGGGGGCAGCCCATGAAAAGTACCTACTGATCCAGGTCCATCAAACTTGGGAAAATACTGCAAATTTTGGTTGATTAGAGGTTCAATTCAGGAGGTTCAACTCAGGATAACCAGCCTAATACTTATTGATTGAGGCAGATAATCCTGTGAGCCAAATCACCCTTTGAGGCCTTCAAAGTCCTAGCTTGAGTCCTGTAGGAGTGGCCTAGACTTAATTTTGAAGATGTAAGCGTGTCCCAACTGCACTTGTCTGGGTCCCACGATTTGATATCTTGTTTCATGTAAGATTGGACATCCTGCGGAAGATCAGTACATGCTCTGGCTAGGTGTCCGAAATGATTTATCACCCCAGCAACAGGGTGGGTTGTAGTACTTCACACTTTAAAATAGAGTGAACACACTAGTCACACACATGCCAAGTCCAGTGGCATTTGAATGTCTGGGCCAATTAGTGCAATATCTTTGACTCTTGCAAAGTTTAAATAACTATATCTGACTGCTAGTGCAAACTGAACTTTGCATAGAAATACATTTAAATGAATAAACAATTTTTGTACAAATCTTTGTAAGGACCTTTCGAAATCCATAAATGCAAAATCTTGCATCCCTTTTCTGTACATTTGTGTTCCCCTGTATCTTGTTGTTAGAAATGGGGCCTCTAGTTGGCAGAGGTATACACCCTTGTCCAAGTAGGGACCACAATCCTAGTCAGGATAAACTACAACACAATCCAAATTATCCTGTGCCCATCCTCCGGTAGCTTGGCACTGAGCAGTCAGGCTTAACTTAGAAAGCAATGTGTAAAGTATTTGTGCTAAAACTCATACAATAACACAGTGAAAACACCACAAAAGTACACCACACAGGTTTAAAAAATAGAGAATATTTATCTCAATAAAATATTGTTAAAACAATAAAAATCCAATGTACACAAGCAAACTTATGAATTTTTGAAGACTAAATCCCACCAATGAGGTTAGAAACACAATAGCTCCAACTGGGGCTATCAAGGCGTTGTTGACAGAGTCGGTCCCAAAAGTCCGACGCCACAGGCACTGGTCACGGAGTTGCATGGACCCCCAGGTACAGTACCTTTGAAATGAAGAAACAAAGACGTCGCATGGAGTTGTGGAGGTCAGTCGTTGCTGGGACCGGAGGGCATCAGTCCTTTATGGCGTCCGAGAAGGTGAGGCGTCAATTCTGTACTGCAAAGCAGGGGAGGTGAGGCGTTGGTTCAGTTCGGTTGCAGCAGGAGCTGCTGCAACATCAATGGCGGTACGTCGGTTCCTTGTGACCCGGCTCGGTCAATGAATCCAGTCGGACAAGACGTGATGTGTCGACTTCACAGTGTTACGATAACACTGTGGGACATCAGCGGCATTGCGGCAATGTCAAACATGCGTTGCAGGCCACGGTTATTGTGTGCAGCGAGTTCCACGGGACTGGAGCAGGATGCGTCATTGGTGCTGGCATTGCTGAAGTCGTTTCAGGTGTCTCTGAACTCAGAAAACTAGCTAAAAGCTAGTAGACGAAGTCTTTGCTGTCGCTGAGACTTCAGAACGGGACAGAAGTGCAATCCAAGCCCTCGGAGAGCACTTCTGGGGAAAGCAGAGTCCTTCCAGAACAGTCAGAGGCCAGCATATTGCAGGGCTACAGGCAGGGCAGCAGTCCTTCTCAGCAAAGCAGTCCAGATGAGTCCTTTAGGCAGCCAGGCAGTTCCTCTGACAGAGTTCAGGTGTTGATCCAGAAGTGTCTGATTTGGTGGGGTCAGAGGCCCAGTTTATATACTCAAAAATGTCTTTGAGGTGGGGGAAACTTCAAAGAGTGGTTTTGAAGTGCACAAGTTCCCCTTTCAGCCCAGTCCTATCTGACAGGATCTCTGTGGGGGGTTATCAGTCTTTTATGTGAGGGCAGGCCATTGGCCTTTGAAATGTAATAGAGAGCCCTCCACCCCTCCTGCCCAGGGAGGCACATTCAATATGCAGATCAATGCAGAGATGTCTGAGTGTGCTGTGTTTATGGCTGTCTGGGTGGAATGTACAAGGGTAGCTGTTAACCAGCACAGACCAGACATGGACTGGAGACAGGGTGTAAGGCACAGATGGCAGTAAGTGCAGAGAAATGCTCACTTTCTAAAAATGTAATTTCTAAAATAGTAATATTAATATATTAAATCCAACTTCACCAATAAGCAGGATTTTCTATTACCATTCTGGCCATACTAAACATGACATGGCTACTCCTTCCAGATCGGTTTCTATCACTTAAAAGTATATGAGGGAAGTTCTAATGCTAGTCTATGAAAGGAACAGGCCTCACAGTAGAGGAAAACGAATTTGTGGGTTTTTCACTACCAGGGCATGTAAATCACATAAGTACATGTTCTGCCTTTTACTTACTTAGTATCCTGCCTTATGGGTTACCTAGGGCCTACCTTGGGGTGACTTATTTGTAGAAAAAAGGGGAGTTTAAGGCTTGGCAAGTAGTTTTAAATGCCAAGTCGAAGTGGCAGTGAAACTGCACACACAGACCTTGCAGCGGCAGGCCTAAGACATGGTTAAGGGGCTACTTATGTGGGTGGCACAATCAGTGCTGCACGCCCACTAGTAGCACTTCATTTACAGGCCCTGGGCACAGGTAGTGCACTCTACTAGGGAGTTAGAAGTAAATTAAATATGACAATTGGGTAGGAACCAATGTTACCATTTTTAGGGGAGAGAGCACATGCGTTTTAGTGCTGGTCATCTGTGCTAAAGTGTGCAGAGTCCTAAAACCAGCAAAACCAGTGTAAAAAAAGTGGAGGGAGGCAGGTGAAAAGTTGGGGAATGACCACCCTAAGGCTGTCAGGTCTCACACTTTTATTTGTGTTTAAATCCACAAATGCAAAATGTCTGCATTCTTTTAGTGTATTGGTTTGCCTTCTCCTATAACCTCTCCGGAAAACACTCTACTATTTGAGTCTGGTCTGCACTGTATAAAACAGAAAAAGAAATACATTCAGATTATTGTAGCTGACAGTGTATTGCTGAATAAGCATGAACATCTTAAGACACGCCAGACGTGATGACTTGCACAGTGGAATTTCAAACTAGAACTACGCCTAGGCTCATTGCTTATATGTAGCTAGTTATTCTTTACAGGGACAAACACAATATCTTCCCATCTACAATGGAAAACAAGTGTGATAAGCAAAACAGAGGTCATGCTTTCTATTGAATTAGCGAAAACACCACATTGTCCTTCAGACCCAGGCTTAATTAAAAAAAATATCTGCGTGGTACTGATGTGATGCAAAATGGCACCAATTGCCCTGTCCGACAATTTAAAAAAGGCACCTCAAACCACCCTTCCCAGAAAGTCCTACAGGAAGTTGTGTTATGCCAACAGAGACTGCAACTGTTGCCATTGCCACATGAAAAGGCTGCAGAGGGAAATTATTTACAAAGTGAGAATGGTACTGTTTGAGAAACCTAAGGTGGATAATTGAGAAAGGTATAGGCTAAGCATTGAGGTTCATTAAATAAACTATACTGCCAATTACATGTATGTCACATGCAATACCAGCGTATGATAAGTTGCATGCAGTGCTGCATTTACTGGAACCTGGATCCTTCCAGTGAATATGCTTTAACGAGTCTGGGATGACGAATAAAGTACTACCTGTATTCCTGCCACAGTTGTTGGAGGCAATACTGACAATCAATCCACAGCATCTTAAACTCCCAAACCAAGCCTCGATGAGCAACAGATTGCTGTTATGAACAAATTTCCTCTATGTCCTTAGTGCCCTTGACTGCATGCATATCACTTTGATTCCATCTGCTGTCCTGTACACATATGCAGAAACCACAAACACATACACTCTTGTTAAATGTGTATGGAATCTCTGATGCCAAATATCAGTTCTTCCTGTTGATGTCAAACATTTAGATAGTTTAATAATTCATACATATTAAGGCACTGTACGATTATTCAATACTTGGACTGTGGTTTATACTGACAAGACTTACTAGAAGGTATGGACGACTTACCATACATGTTCATAAAGTGATGACAGGTCAAATGTGACAAATGTACTCTGTGATCAACCTATTGGCGTCTATCATTACGCCTTGAGACCATGGTTGATGGCACTATTTAGAAATCCAAAGATCCCAGCAAAAGAAACCTGCAACACAGCACATATGAGGACATATGACTCACTGAAATGTGCTTTGGCACACTTAGGTCAAAATTCTAATGCCTAAAACTATCGGGGGTAACATCCCCTTTTCACCCAATAGTTTCTGTGACATACTTGCTGTGTGTTACTGTTAAACCTGTCATCCTTGGTGTGGTTCCACCTAACCTTTTGCCTTCAACCCCCCTGTTTTGCTGACTTTACTGGCTTTAGGCCTCTATGCAGTTTACCACTGCTAACCGCTGCGAAAGTGCTTGTGCTCTGTCCTTAAAACACAGTAGAATTAGCTTATTCCCAACTGGCAAATTTGAGTTACTTGTAAGCTCCTAGTAAATAGGCACTGCATGTTCTGAGGCCTGCAGGCTAAATGCTACTATTAGGCCTACAGCACTGATTGTGCCACCCACTTAGGTAACACTTTAAACATGCCTCAGATCTACCACTGCAGCCATTTGTTTTGCCAATTGAATAGTTTCCTTTACAGTTCAGTTAAAATTCTCCACCATTCCATTGGATTCAGGATGATACAAAGCACATTTCTTATGAACAATACCTCTTGAAGCCAAAACATCACACATCAACTTAGACGTAAATTGAACTCCATTGTCAGTTAGAATATATCTTGGGTTCCCTTCCCTACTAAACACCTCAGATAGAAACTTCACAACCATCATAGACGTAATTTCAGACGTTATTAAAACTTCAGGCCAAAGAGATAACAGGTCCATTAAAACTATTACATATTTGGAAACAGCGCCACAACACATAGGACCCATAATGTCAATTGATACCTCTTCCCATACATCATTAGGGATCTTCTTTAATACCATGGGTTGTGTCCTAGACTTCAAAGTTTTATCAGCCATTTTACATTCTACATAATCCCCGACTGTTCTCTCCAGGGCCAAATCCATTCCTGGCCACCAACACGCACTTCTCATTCTTTCCTTAGTTTTGCATATGCCATGATGACCTGAATGTGCTAGACTTATAAGACGTTTACACAAACTAGAAGAGGTATTAATCTAGAACCTCTCAACACCAACCCATTTTGCACAGAAAGCTCACTCCAAACCATCTTAAACTGCATATTATTCTTTTCACAGCTTGACAATAACTTGCTTGAAGACAGCAAATCTCTGATTTTCAATAATTCTTCATCTTTGTTAATCTCCTGTATCCATTCTTTTTCTGAAATACAGCCATCTGTTACACTGCAAACCTTAACATCATCATCAATCCACCATGAAATATCATCATCATCAACATCCAAAATCTCAGACCTCATTCTAGACAAGCAATCAGCAGTTCTGTTCTCACAGCCTGGAACATACCTAACAACAAACTGGAAATCCTGTAGACCAACTATCCACTTACAAATACAAGAAGATATGTTATCCAAGCCTTTTAAAAAAAAAAAATTCTCGTAATGGCTTATGATGCGTCTGTACTTCAAAACGTACTCCCCAAAGAAACTGTTTGAACTTCTTTACAGCCCAATACATAGCCAACGCCTCCTTTTCAATGGTGGAATATCTGGTTCCTGCCCCTCGCAGACCTTGTGAAGCAAAAGCTATAGTGTTTTCTTTACCATTGTTCACTTGCTTAAGAACACATCCTAAACCTTTATTGGAGGCATCAGTGATAACATAACAGGGCACTCCTGGCTGAAAGCTGTTAAGAGACTGAGCAGAAGATAAAGCATGTTTCAAGTCATCAAATTCTTCCTGACATTCTTCTGTCCAGGCAAATTCTGACCCCTTTCTGCCCCCTTTCTGAGAAGATTCCTAATGGAACTGTATCTCTTAGCAATATTAGGAACATATCTCGCATAAAATTCTGCCATTCCTAAAAAAACTTGAATATCTTCTCTCTTTTCAGGAATAGATAAATTCACAATTGATTTCACTTTCACATCTTTAGGTTTTACACCATTTGCAGGTATGACGTGCCCTACATATGTTATCTCTGGCCTGTTAAACTTGCATTTATCTTCTTTTAACATGACACTGTTTGACCAAAATATCTGCAGAACTTCTCAGATTTTTTTCACGTGTTGTTCAAGGGTACCTGTGAAAATAAGTACATCGTCTTGGAAGAATTTAACTCCTTCCATATTTCCAAGAATTTAATTTATAAGCCTTTGGAAAACAGACGCCGCAGAACAGAGCCTATACGGCATTCTATTGCATTTGAAAATACCAAAAGGTGTGATAAAAGAAGTTAACAATTTAGATTGATCACTCAATTGCACCTGGTGGTAAGCAGAGCTTAGATCTAAAGTACTAAAATACTTAGCATTACCTAAAGAACTAACCATTTCAGTTATATTAGGCCAAGGAAATGTATCTTCAATCAATTTTGGAGATCATCACACAACCTGAAGTCTCCAGACTTTTTCATAGCAACAACAATTGGAGCAATCCATTGAGCTGCTTTTACTTCTTCAATTATGCCCTCTGATTGCAATCTCTGAAGTTCAGCTTTTACTTTGTCTTGTAAACTAAGAGGGATATTCCTGACTTTACAAGTAATTAGTTGAGCATCTTTTTTCAAAATAATATGATGTTTTTAACCCTTGATGCATCCCTCTTGGGAGTTAAAAACTTCAGGAAATTTGTGCATTAATTCATCACCTAAATCACTAATTTTCTGTACTTGTACTTGTGGTACAGAGTTAGGATTCAAAATAATTCCCAATAATTTTTGATGTGGCCAGCTCAATATCGTATCACCCACAACTGGTGCATAGACTTTACCACATATCTTGTTACCTTTAAATGCTATTGATGCATCAAAGTATCCTCTCAATTCAATAGGTTTACCTCCATAACTGTATGGTGTAACATCTGGATCTAGAAGAGTAACTTTCCCTAGAAAATATTTTGTATAATCGACTTCAGATACTAGAGACAACTTTGTTCCTGAGTTCATCATCATCGAAATGCTGATGCCATTCACCTCAACCAAATCCGAAGGATACTCACATTGAATACTAGAGACAAAATTAACATCCTTAACTACTTGCAGACCTAAATTATGTTCATCTTCATCACATTCAACCTCATTGACCTTCAATTTTGATTTTGTCATAGACTTACAGCATTTGGCAAAATGTCCCTTTTTCCTACACTTGTTACATGAAACATTAAGAGCAGGACATTCTTTGCTGTTGGCTAGATGTGAAGAGGACCCACATCTGAAACATAACAGTTTAGTCTTCTTGTTATCATGAATTTTGTTTTTAGCTTTGACATTCAATGTTTGAACAATAGCAGAAGCGTTTTTAGATTTTTTCAAATTTTCAATGCAAGACTCGAAGTGTCCAATTTGCTTAGCCACCATTAAAATTTCATCTAAGGTAGGATTATTCGTGGACCAAAGAGCTTCCCTTATTTTATCACTCTTACACTCAAGCATGAACTGATCATGAATACGCTCATCCACACTTTCACCAAAATTACACAGTGCAGCTAGTTTACGTAAAGCCGTTACAAAATCTTCAATTGTCTCATCATCGTTTTGTTTACATTTACCAAAATAATACCTTTGAAGAATAATAGAAACTTTTGGAAAATAATGTCTATCTAATCTGAGTAATGTTATCTCAAACTCATTTAAAGGAGTGTCCCCTTTAGCACCATCAGGAGAGTTTATCGTGGGTAAAGTTTCCAAAATTTCCTGTCCCTCTGCTCCTAGGCAATGTTGTAGAACAGATGTTTTTTTCTCAGCAGATAAATTGCTGCCACATACTCGGATGTAAGTTAGAAAAACTTTTTTCCATTTTGGCCATGTAATGGGAGGATCTCCTGGAACAGATAAAAAAAATGGAGGTGGTGTTAAATTCTGCATGTTGCAAGCGATGAACAACATGTTGAATGAAAAAAGGAAAATAAAAAAAATAATAATAATAAAGTGGAAATAATTGTATTGTTCCCAAAAACAGCTGTAAAGATTAATATCTGGAGAGGAATCAAAAATAGATAATCATGAAGCGAAGAGTAGAATAAGTAGATTAGTTATATGCAGGAAATTGTTTGAGTAGCAGGCTGCGTAAATGCCAGTGAGTTACTGACAGTAGGATGGGAAACTCAGGAAACTTTCCAATATGTGCGAATATTATCGAGTTTATGGCAAGGCGTCCTGAACAGTTGCTAGGAAACAAACTTCCAATGAGGGTGTCACTGACAGTAGGCTCGGAAATTCCGGAGACTTCCTAATACGCGCGATAATGTGTAAATATTATTGAGTCATTATTTTGTATTATCAAGACGTCAAACACATCCTGAATAGTTGCTAGGAGATGAATAGAAGAACTTCCAATGCACGTGAGACCGCGCGCATGTTGACAAGTCACTGCAAGAAAAGACGACGTCAGGGAAAGCATAGTGCTTGCTCGGATAACTGTTGCTAAGCAACAGGGCAAGCTTTCAGCATTTTCCAAACCTCCAATGCACGTGAGATCACGTGCGGTTTGGCAAAGCGTTTAAATGTGCATGAGGCTGCGCAAGGCCTGGAGATCATGTGATTTGAAAAAGAAAATTCAAATAATAAATCGAGTGAGATGACACAGTACCTTTTGAAGTAATAGAGATCAGAGCAGAGAAAACTCAATGGTGCATTGAAGTTTCTTTTATGCCTCCAAAGCAGGTCCGAATTGAAGATTATCGGGTTAGAAAATCACTTAATAACTTTTGTGTCTTTTCTCATAGAGTATTAGAATTCTATGCCGCAATCACCACCAGAGGTAAAAGTGCTCAATGAGTGTGTGCAGTATGAAGGAGTTAAAACAAAAATTACAACATTTAGAAACTTTTGTTAGACAAAATTTGGAAAAATATGACATTAGTCCTTTGATTTAAATGGGCAGTAAGACTACTACCTGAAGTATCTTGTTGGTCCTATTCCCTTGACCCACAGGATGCTGAATTTATGTTTGGAGCACTTGGTTCAGGTCTTCGGAGCAAGTGGTTAGAAATCACTGTTTTAGACAGAGAGTGTCAGTTATAACCACAATGTGTTAGGTGCTGTATAAGGTCTCCCAGGCAGTAGTGCCCCACATTGGAGCCCAGGCTTGAGGTAGACCTGTTGTGAGGGAATATCTAATGTATCAGGTGCTTAATTTGAGTGATAGGAGAAATTGTTTAGGAAAAAGATCCTACCTGAGCTTTAACAACAATGCGACTTTAGGTCTGTATTGTTTCTTGTAACAAGCATCCAAAAAAGGAAAAAATATCAGAGCTGGGTGTGAATGAATGATGTCCATCAGTTAGGGCTTGTCTTTATAATGAGTGGAAACGGACAGCTCACTGACCTAGCCTTTGTAGTTAGGCAAATGCTTGTAGGGTATCCCGGGCTGGTCATGTGTTGCAGCTGCAATGTGTATCTGTGTTGATGTGAATCCTTATTTTTCAGATCAGCCTGTGGAACTTATTTATTTCAACTGGTCGGAGACAGTGGAGGTGTTTATCATCACCTTACATTACTGCATCTAGAGATTGTCGTGGGCTCTTCTTGGTCATTTGTGAATCAGGTTGATGTGGAGACTGAGTAGTTTGGTGTTTGATATTAACTTGACAAAGACACATTATCTTGTTGAAAAGAGAAAAACATGGGATTTTATGGACCTACCAAGAACTACTTTTTTCTGATATATATTGGTTGGCTGACTGTTCAAATGATTGCACTATATCAAAAGTTTTGGGGTACACAAACTTGGTGAACTAGAGTTGTTAGACTTGTCAGTCCTAGGGTGGTCTTCACTCAAACATTTTGCCTTCACCCTTCCCATTCTTCTGAATTTGTTTTTATTGGCCTTAAGACTCTGCACACTTTACCACTGTTAATCATTACTTGTGCTCTCTCAATTAAACATGATTGGTACATTTAATTTACTTGTAAGTCCCTAGTTGTCGCGGGGCAAGACATTAGCCTCCACAGATTTAATTTCAGAGGCAATATTCTCTGTTTATTTATTCACAAGTGTAAATAAACTTAACTGTCCTTAAGTAAAGATGGACTTTTTGAGTTCTATAGAGCCCACTATTGCGATTATAGAGTTGATACTTCCTTGGTTCTAAGGGACTTAACGTCTTTCCTCTTTTTTCTAGGCCTCTTCAGCTTCTCTCCCCGCCAGCACCCTTGGAGTAAGAAAATCGCAGACACATTTCTGTATGTCTTATTCCTGATTCTTTATCTTATTATAGTCTTTCATGATTTAATTCTACGACTTACCTTCACATTAATTTTGATAAGGTCGTCCTTATATCTATGGCTATCCCTGTCTTTCATTAGTCAGTTACATCTAGAATTACTTTTCCTTTTTAATTGTAACCTTTCTCCTCTTCAATATTACTTTCTTCAGCTATGAATTCAGTTTGTTTCTATCATCACAAGCTGCAGTTTGTCTGGGTTATGTTCCCTCTATGGTAAATAAAAAGAAAAACAAAACTGGAAAAGAAAAAAAAATCAAAGCTTTGTGGCTCATACTTTACTCTAAACTTGTAACTCAAAGAAGAGATATTTGATTTGTTTGAATACAACCTTTCTTGGGATAACCTTACGAAGGAAATGTAGTCAAATACAGTTATTTTCAATCTGCAGACCTCTAAAAGGTCACCTGCTCAGTGGTTATGTCACTCACTCGCCAATAGATCATCCCTAGACCCTGCTTTTACTCACCCTACAGCTGCCAACTGCATACTCATTCATGCACCTGGGAGAGCCACGTTCCTTCTGCAGCGTGGCAGGAGGTCTTATAAAGCCAGTGGGTCTTTCTGCAGGTCATTAGGTCCAGCTGTGCAGCCTGGATCTCTGGATCAGGTGTGTCCTCTCTGCCTCCACTTGCACAGCACCAGTCCCTCCTGGTACTCGCGCTCTGCTCTGCGTCACTTTGGACCACCTCTCTGTGTTGGAGGTTGTTACTGCTATTCTGACTCATACAGGTACGGGGAGCATGGTCGGTGAACAAAATAAAGGTTCTTCCCTCTAAGTAATACCAGAGTTTCTTGAGGGCCCATTTAACATCAAGACACTCTTTTTCTTGATAGAATACGCCCTTTCTCAGGGAAAAGATTTGCAACTAATGAATAAGATGGGATTCTCTTTCCCATCATCATTGGTCTGGGACAAGACTGCACCTATACCATTTTCTAGGCATCAGTTTGTAGAATAAATTAGTTGGGAGATGTCAATACCGGGCGTGTGGTTATATCTTGTTTTAATTGATAGAAGCCTCGAAGACTTTAGAAGAGGGTTGTTTAAATTCCCAATTATTGTAAAAAAAAATTGAATGTTCGTTAAAGCCCCTGCTATATTGGAATATGGAGGAATAAATCAATTATAGTAACCTAGGAGTCCTAGGAAAGTTCTCACTTCTCTTTTTTTTATTATTTATTTTTGCTGCAGGTGAGATTTACATTACATATATTAGTCAAATGTACATCATAATACCTCATACATCGGAGCTTAATCTTATGACTTTTGCTGTGAGTCATCTTAATATGCTATGATACGTGCCTATACCTTTATCTTAGTAATACCTAAAGT
Organism: Pleurodeles waltl; assembly: GCF_031143425.1. Lineage (NCBI taxonomy): Eukaryota > Metazoa > Chordata > Amphibia > Caudata > Salamandridae > Pleurodeles > Pleurodeles waltl. Next base: position 1,346,494,864 of record NC_090447.1, on the reverse strand, counting down.
ACTGTATCCATAGTGAGATTCTTGAATATTGACCCCCAGCTTCCCCCCCCAAACTTAATCTTTCATCGAGTTATTCATTTTCCTCCATATCCCCTGGTATCTTCGCAATGCTCCTACCCGTTGAGCATACAATTTTACTTTAGCCCGTGTGGCCTCCATTTTGCCTCCCACGCCGCATATGTGGGGGGGACTGATGATTTCCATGCCTGGAGAATGAGTGATTTGGCTATTAAAGTACCCACAAATATTATTTGTCTAGAAGAAATGGGAAGATCTGTATTTTGCGTAATCCCCCACAATGCCACTAATGGGCTAGGGGCTAACTTGTATGTTATCAAGGTACTTATCCTTTGAAAGATCTTTTCCCAGTACCCTGCCACATATACATATGGATCCACTCCCCCTGGGTCTTTTGGCAGTGTGGACATAGACCTGATACCGCTGGGTGCATTTCCTTAATTCTAGCAGGGGTGTAATAAAACAACCATTTGGAAAATAGAGCAATTCTTTTAAAATTTGCCCCTCTAAGTGCTTTTTGAGATGCCTCATTGTGCTTTCGCCATTGCTGTACCCCTATTTTATACCCAGTGATATTTGCGACTCTGACCAAAAGTTGGGAGATTGCCTTGATTGAGGACCCACCCTGAAGTAGCATACCATTTACCAATGCCTAATTGATTATCGTAAAAAGCCTGGCCAAGAGCTTCATTGGAGCCATCTATTGCTTTTTTGGTGATTGTAGGAAATGTTGGATTTGACAGTAAGAACATTTTAGACTTTCTGGAATATCCCTTTTTCCCATTATGCACTGCGCCCATGTTTTAATATGATCCCCTATATAGAAATCCGCTAGGGTCCTAATCCCTAGCTCCTCCCATTTCTGCACATTTCTTTGATTAAGTTCTACGCCTATCATCCATACATCCCTAACTGTTATTAACGGTGAGTCTTATGAATTTGATATTTTGCCTGTATCTGTAATATACTAAACTGTATTATTACCAGCAATTTGTATCTTAACCTTTTTTGGAGGGGGAAATTTTAGAAATCGTGAAAGCTGGATGTTTGTTTCTGCCAACATCTGGTTGAGGTAGAAGTTGAAATTTGGCTTTTTCGCCGCTCTTGATGCCCAATCCAATAATGCAGCTTCATAATAAGTTACAATGTTGGGGAGTGCCAGCCCCCCATCTTCCACTGCAAAAGTTAGCTTCTCCATCTGTAGCCAGGATTTCTTTTGGTTCCATATGAATTGTCTAAATAATGAATCTAGCTTATGAAAAAACATTTTAGGAACTCTCAAAATTACACTAGAAAAAACAAATAATAACAAAGGCAGAATCTTCATTTTGACCAGTGCGGTCCTTCCTATAATCATCATAGTAGTTTCCTGCCACTGCAAAATTAACTCTTGGATCTTTTTAAGAACCCTCATGTAATTCAGCTGAAACAAGTCTGCCGAGTTCTTGGACACATATATTCCTAGATATCTAATGGGACTAGAAGATGAAGATACTGCACGGATATCTTTTGGCAGAACCAATGTTTCTACATTATACAAGAGAGCCTCTGATTTAGACTTATTGATTTTATACCCCCCAACTCTGAAAAATCCTTGATCTTTGCAAACGTTCTATCGATATTTTGTGCATCCGCATGAAGGTACAAGATCATATCATCAGCGAATAACTTCACCTTAGGTGCTAGAGTGAACAAAGCCTGTATGTGTGGTTCTTGTCAAATTGCTGCAGCCAGTGGCTCTATAAAGAGTGCAAACAGAACTGGAGACAAAGGACAACCCTGTCGCGTGTCCCGTGAAATCTGTACCAATCCTGCTATTTGTGCATTTGGCTTGAGACCCTGCGTAAGGTATACGTAACATCTGGATAAACTTCCCTGGGAAGCCAAACTTGCCTAGAACCATAAATAACAATTCCCATTGAACTAGATCGAATGCCTTTTCAGCATCTAGCATTAAGATTGGTGCCGGATGGTGATTATGAAATAGTCTATTGCTTGTACCAGAAAGTTGGTGTTGGTGGATAGCAACCTTCCCGGTAAGAATCTGCCTTGGTCCTCATGTATGAATCCTTGCAGTACGGAACACAAGTATCTCGGTAAATAATTTATAGTCCTGAGTTAAGAGGCTAATCGGGCAGTATGAGCCCGGATATTCCGGTGGTTTATCTTTTTAATAAGACTAACCACTACAGCTCTTGAGAATTCAGAAGGGACCTCAGCTCCTTCTAATATTTAATTAAATAGGTCTACTAATATTTCAACAATTTCATCCGCTAATATTTTGTAGACCTCCACCGGGAGGCCATTTTCTCCTAGAGCTTTACCATTGGGGGCTCCCCTTATTGCATCTACTACTTCTTTAAGAGTAATAGGGGACGTTAGAACATTCTGTGCTACTACACCTAAACCTGGTAATACCACTGCATCTAAGTACTGTTTAGTTTGCAAGCTATTCACTTGCATCGTCTCAGTATACAGCCTACGATAATGTGAGAGGAATACTTTTTCAATCTCTTTAGGCTAGGTAGCCATTATACCCAGCTCCTTATCAAAATCGCTTTTATTAAATTAGAATTAGATCTCCTTTTGGCTGACCATGCCAGAAATCTACCTGCATGCTAGCTTTCTTCATATTGCCTCTGAAAACTTGTATGTCTATTAAGTATCTCCCTGGATAGATAAAGATCCCTTAATTTGGCCTGGGCCCTTTCCAATCTTGATTCTGTCTCCGGGCTGGGTAGTAATTGATTTATTTTTCATGCCTGCTCTAGCTCTCTTTGAAGTAGATCGCTTCTTTCACGAGCTATTTTCCCTAGATGAGCCTTAAAAGAAATTGCCTCCCCTTGTAGATATGCTTTAGTGGCTCCCCAAATATGGAAAAGAGAGGCTGACTTCTTGTTTGCCTCTCAAAATTCAGTGACCTATGCTTTAAGATTTGCTACCTAACCTTCATCTGGCAAGAGAGATCTATCCAGTCATCATTGCGAGCAGTGCTGTTGGTTGCCTAGCTCACTAAGATCGACCCAGGGAACAGAGTGATCTGAAAAATAATTTGCAAGTATTCCTGACTTCTACCTCTTCAGTGCAAATGAGATTAGAATATAGTCAATTATTGATGCAGTATTATACCTTTCTTGAATAACATGTGAATTATTTCTCTTGGGGATGATCAGATTGCCACACATCTACTAAAACTAGATCCGAGATCAGTTTCAAAAGCATTTGGCAAGCTCTTGGTTTATTCTGCGTTTTGTTCCTCCGTGATGTGTCCCATTGAGTATTTGGTATAATATTGAAGTCTACTCCTATTATGAAATAGCCTGGTAGTAGAGATAAGTGTATATATAGTGCCTGCATTGACGCTATATCGTCCTCTATTGGGCCATAGAAGCTTACAAAATGGATCTCTTTGTCTGACAGCGTAACAGTAACTTCTATCCATCTTGCCTGCAGGTCTCTAAAAACGTTCTTTATCCTCCTTGTAAAATTTCTGGAGAACAGAACTGCCACACCTCGTACCGCAGCATTGGTCGATGCAAAAAAGGAATGAGCAATACCTACAGGGAGTCTAGGTGGCTTAACATTGGCCATCAGATGTGTTTCCTTCAAAAAAACAACTTGTACTTTTGCTGTTTCCAGCCAGTTGAGAGCTGCTTGAAGTTTAACGTTATTATTAGCCCCATTTAAATTACACGAAGCTACTCTTAACTTGAACCCAATCATTTCCTAATATTCCACCCCATCACCACCATAGCCCATTGCGCTGCCTTTACAATCTTCACTGCGCTTTCACCTTGTACCTTATCTTTAGATAAAGAGTATGGCTGACTAACCTTCACCTGCATTTTTTGCTCTTACTCCACCCTTTGTTCTCCCACCATCCCAGCTTCATCAGGGGCCTTGCCTGCCTTGGCCCCTCCCTCCCTTTAACCCCCTGTGCCCCCCCATCAACCCTCTCATTCACTCTACCCCTGCCCCCATACCCAAAAAGTGAGTGCGCTGACATGGCACTCTAGAGGCCTGACCTCGTGCGATAAACAAGACAAACAGGTGGAGGAATCCATGGGGAGAAAGAAGAAAGGAGTGCATATAACACGTAACACGTCTTACTCAAGAAAAGCCCAAATTGTCCATGAAACATCCATAAAACATCACTTTCTTTCCCTGCTTTTCCCCCTCCCCCAGTTCCTACTCATCTTACACCTCTTCTATGTCTCCTCCTCCTCACATTATCTCCTCCACCCCCAGTTCCCTGCACTAATCACATTAACATTGTTTTAAAGAAATTGGAAATTTCTTTGCATCTTGTACGTGCTGAAAAACGTGCACTTGTCCTCTGTGCAGCACTTTGAGTTTGGATAGTTGTACAATCCCAGCTAGAGCTCCCAGCCCTTTAAAGTCATCTATTAGTCCTACAAACTCTCGTCGTCGATGAGCCGCGTTAACAGACACATCCGAAAAAACCCAGAAGTTAAAAGTGTCCACAGATTTAAAGTTTTTCTTTTTAATTGCTTGTGATAGAATCTGTTCTTTGATCCTATAGTCACCGAAATTAACTAGTATAGTACAGGGATATTTTGAGTTACAGAACGCGTAAAGGGTACTCTATGTGCTCTCATTATTGAGAGATCCGCTTCTGCTTTTGCTGATTCTAGAAAGATGCAGTTGCAGATGAGATCGGAGACCACCTTCATTACAGAAAATGCTGCCTCAATCCCTTCCGGTGCTCCTACAAATCTCAGGTTTGAACGCCGAGATCTGTTTTCATCTCGTCCATCTTTAGTTGGAGATCCTCTAATTCTGATTGAATCTGAGGTATTGTTGAATCTGCTTGTTTGCGGGCATCTTCTAAGTCTGAGACTCTCTGTTCTACTTGAGTTAGTCTTGTAGAGAGATGGGTTAGATGAGTATTTAGTTGGATAAGCTGATCTTTGATCTCTTTATGGGCCACCTCTTGGGATAACTTTATAGCCCGCAGCTCCTCTAATACCTGCCTCATCCATTCCTCCGTTGAGAAAGTGCCACATATTGAGCTGTGATTACTAGGGCTGAGATTAAGAGTACAAGGGGGTACACTGGCATATTCGCTTGTGCTAATGTTCGGTAATGTCGGGTCTGATATAGCTAGAGAGGAGCTCTCTACTACTGGGTCTAGTGACGTATAGGGATTATAGCATTATCTGTAGCCCCTGCTTTGGGTGATGATATTGCTTCCTCTTGATCTACTATTCTATCCCCCTTCCTTTCTGGTGCTTTCAGTGTCGCTTTGGCATTGGCATTACTGCCAAAGGTTGAGAACAAGGGATACGTAGACAGCTCCTTATATTGCGAGCTTACAGCCGACGCTGTAGGGGATAGATTGCTATAAACAGCAATGGTTGATGTAGAGGCTGTTGGAGGGGGGTATGCTGATACCCTTGGTACCCTAGCTAGTTGTGCTTGCCTTGATGCTGATGGCTCATTGTTCTCTACTGAGCTGGGCACTGATAGCACAGCAGTTGTGGATAGGGCTGGCGAAGAAGGAGAAGGTACATGCTGCAGTGAACCTGGTGCCCCAATAGAGGTTCTCAGCACCCCCCCTGCAGGCAGAAGCTCTGAGCTATATCTCTGTCTACCCATAGCGGGAGTCAATGTCTTGGTTTTAGGGCCCTTAGCATATTTACCCATTGTCTGTGCCTTACAGCTTGCGTCTCTAGTAATCCGTTTCATGCTAAAAAGCAGACCACAAAAAGTATCTAGATGCAAAAACTCAAAAAAAGCTCTTGGTATCCACAGAAGCGTAATTACGAGGCAGAGAAGGCAAAGCTGCGTTCTGTGTCTGGCTCAACAACACCTTTATGCCCTTTGCGCCCTTGCTCACTCAGGTAAGTCCCTTCCGGGGTAGCGACCCAAAAAGTTTAGTGGCTAGTGGCAGTATTGCTCGGATCAACTACCAATCAGTGGAGGCCCATGGAAACCTCTCCTTATAAGACTAATTCAGGTAGCCCATTTGGGAACAACGTCTGCCATAAGTTCGTTGATGGGGCTATGCCTGTAAGATCCCCCCTCAGAACCCTGCCACCTTCATACCTTGTCTGAGTTCTTGTCTGGAGTCTCGGTATCACTGTATGTGCACAGGTTTGAGAAGAGGAGGGAGGGTCGCAGACCTTAATCCTGTGGTTGATGCTGGGAAGCCCCCACCTGACTATCGTTGTTTGTGCCTTGGGCTATTGTGATCCCTGCAGGCTGGCTGGGCTAATTGAGCTGTGCTGCCTGTATTTCCAGAGTTCCACTACTTCGGCGGTCTCTGCCATCGTCATTGGCATCTAAAGACCAGCCAGATGCTGCTCTTCGGTCGAGCCGTTTCCAGCGCAATGCGCTGATATCAGATGGCCCAGCAGTTCCAAACAACTTAGCGGGGAGGAACGGTTACTTAGAAACACTCGCCGTCTGGCCGCACCTGCCCCTTGGAAGAGAGTTGAGAGAGTTCAATTCATTTTCGCGGGGCAGGAGCACCAACTGTCGGCGCTCCACTCTGCCCGCCCACTATCTTGACAATCGATCGCCGAAGTTTTAATACCGGAGCATGACGGGAGCTCCCACAAGACCCGCGCCTCCTCCAGTTCTCACTTCTGTTATGTTTTTAGGACAGGGGTTTTCAGTGACAGCTTTTACCTTTTCTCTTTGAGGTTCAATTACCCCATCATCCAGTACATAACCTAGATATTTCTCCTTTCTATTGAACCTAGATTTCTTAACATTAACATGGAGATTTACTTTTTTAAGTCATGCAGAACTGCTTGGAGATGTATGAGATGATCTTCCCATGTTTCACTGAATATGACTATACCATCTAGGTAGGTAGAAGAGTATTCTTGATGATTTTTTAGAAGAAGATTTATTAGTGTTCAGAAGCTTGCCAGAGCTCTATGTAGTCCAAAAGGCAGAACAGTAAAGTGGTACCACCCATAGAGTGAGGAAAAAGCTGTTTTCTCTCTATCTTCAGGACTTAAAAGTACCGGCCAGTAACCCCTTGTAAGATTGATTGCAGTTATATACTTGGCTTCCCTACTTTTTCATCTAATTAATCTATACTAGGGAACGGATAGTTGTTGAATTTAGAGATATTACTAACTACTCTAAAATCAGTACAGAAGCGAATGCTCCCTTCTGGTTTGGGTACTAATACAATGTGAGAAAACCAGTTACTGGTTACTCCCATGTGCAACATTTGTTCTGTTCAATTTTGGATTACCTGTCATTGGACAGCATGTATTTTACAGGGTTTTTGTTTCACTACTTCTCCTTCCTTAGTGTGAATGTGGTGTATAGCCAGTTGGGTCTCACCAAGTAGATCTTAGAATTTTTGAGAACATTTTTTCAACACTCAAAGGAGCTCATCCTTATATTCACTAGGTATAGATTCATTTGTAGAAATATTTTCTTAGGTGTTACTGGATGTTTCTACCAAAATAGTGGTGTGTATGCCTTTTGAAGCCAGGCCTAACCTTTTTTTAAAAGACTAATATGATATATTTGTTCTCGGTTCCTGGATATCTCTAGTTTATAAGTAACTTTGCTAATTCTTTGTATTATCTTTTTTTTTTTAACACTTTATCACTTTCACATTTAACAAAAAAACAAAGACTTGGCAATGGAGGTCCAGAGAAAACCTATTCCACACGCAAATGGCAAGCCATTTTTCCAGAGTACAAGCATTACTTTTTAAGGCAAGTACAGGATGAACAGATTCATGGCATTTGAAATGACTAATCAGAACAGGTGCATAATCAGTGTCATAGAGAATGATAGGGCCAGCGTTTTCAGAACAAGGGTGCCAAAAACCAAGGAAAGATCAGACCTCAGATGCATCATGCTTAAAAAGAGGACTGTGAGGACAGCGAAGAAGTGACCAGTGTACTCAAGTAGTCCCTCAGTGGCTGCCAAATATCTTTTGACCTAGGTGTCACAGGCTGTAGCAATGCATAAAGTTCACTGTTAGTGTTCCAATATGCAAGACTCGTTAACCAGAAAGTGGTGGTTGGCGTATGTTTGGTGCCCCATAGAAGCGCTATCTCACGTTTGGCCAATAAGAGTGAAATAGCTGTGAGGAACCATGAGCAGATCAGGATGGAGGGGCCATCCCACAATAGTCAATAGTCGATCTAACACCTTTCACCAAAAGCGCCTGATATTTGGACAGGTCCAGGTTATCTGTGGAAAGTCAGCAGTCAGTGCACGGCATTGGAGGCAGGTGGGGGAGTGGTTCTGATCAATGGGGGCCATGTCACTAGGGGGTAATATAAGCTATTCTCAGGAATTTGAAATGGATCAACTTATGGCGCTGGTTAAAGGAGACAAACCGGCTCTGTACACAACACTCCTCCCACATTTTTTGGGTTAGGTGTTGTCCTGGGTCCCTTTCCCAGGACTCTCTGAGTCGTGTGTCAGAGACTGGGAGGCCCTCAATACATACACAGTATAGTTTAGAGACTAGTCGTGCCCCTGAGTCCATGTAGCAACCAAGGTAAGTGGTGCAAAGAAAGCCGGAGCCAGTGGGTAAATGGGTTACTGTGCACACAAAGCGCTCTGTAGGTGACAAAGTACAAAGTGTTGTAAACGGGTGGCCTCTGCAAAGTGGGTATCTGTTGTTTATGAAAATATGTGGTCATTTGGAAAGACATCACCCAGGGCCTGGAGTTTGAGTGTTCCTCCCATGTAATATTTAAAAAAATGGTTATTAATCGATATCAGTGCTGAGGAATATAGCGTGTTGCATTGAAATAGGCGGACCAGTCTACGTCATGCCCAGCTAGTTGTACAGAGAGTTTGGATATCTCTGCAGTGCAGGGGGACTCACCTAGGCAAGAGGGCTTCCAGGAGGACAGGAGCTGCCAGATCTCGCTCTTGAATGGAATAGGGAAGGTGAGCATCAGGGTGGTACCAGTGGGACGAATACTAACATTGCGCCACAAGGTAGTAGAGCTGAAGATAGGGAGCCCTGAAACCACCCCATTCGTACGGAAGGGTAAGGACCTCCCAGCGAATATGAGGATGCCTGTCCGCCCACACCAGCCAAATGAGCAAACCTCTGAGTATCGCAAAAAAGGAGTTCATGAGTGGCACAGGAATGTTCAAAAAGAGATATAGGAATTGTGGTAGAACCACCATTTTAATAAGTGAAACGCAGCCCTCCATAGGCAGTGGTAGCTTCACCCATCTGTCCACCTGGGCAGTGAGTCTGTCCATGGCAGGACCAAAATTTCAATGAACAATCTGGTCCTCGTCTCTGTCAATATGAATACCCGGGTACTTCGTGTAATCAGCACACCATCGCAGGGGGAACTCAACTGTGGGTAGAAGGGTTTTGTCGGTCAGCTGAAAAGTCTCTGATTTGCTCACAGTTAATATGCAGCCCTGAGAATTCACCAAAGCAGACTACTTCATCTAGTATGGATTACAGATTAGTGACAGGGGACTGGATAAATAATAGTATATCATCTGCATACAGAGAGACCAAGAGTGACCTGCTGGTAAAACTGAAGTCCTCTCTGTATGTGCCCCTCCCGCAAGTGGCATACCAGAGGGTCCATTGTTATTATAAAAAGCAAGGGGGAAGGAGGGCACCGCTGCTGGGTACCGCACGTTATGGGGAGAAAAGGGGAGAGTGCCCGTTCAGTTGTATGGCAGCTTTGGGTTGCGAGAACAGCAGAGAGATCAAATCAGTGTAACCTTGGGGAAACTCAAACTTACATAGGACGGCATGTAAAAAGGGCTACTCAAGAGAGTCGAATGCTTTTTCAGCATCCAGTAAGGCAATAGCTGCCTGTATCTCTGGGGACACTCTTTTGAGCACCGCAAAAAACAGTGCGAGGATTGAGGGAGGTAGAGTGGTGCCGAACAAAGCCAGACTGAGCAGGAGAGATAATCTTGTCTAATAAAAGGGAGAGGCGGGTGGCGATCATCTTGGCCAAAATCTTATTGTCAAAATATAACATGGAAAGGGGTCTATATGACTTACACTGGAGAGGGTCTTTACCTGGTTTTGACAAAAAGATGATAACCACTTCATGCATTGTCATGGGGAGAACCCCAGCTTCCAACGCCTCTGTGTACACTGAGACGAGGCAGGAAGTCAGTATGTCTTTATACCTCTTATAGAATGCCCCAGTAAACCCATCAGGTCCCTGGGTGCGCACCCCTTCCAATAAATCGATTGCTATTTCTACCGCCTGTTCTTTGGTCAGCCCAGAATGTTGACTGAGCCATTTATGAGTGTTAACAGGATAAACTTCAAATATTACTCCAGTTAAATTTTGGCCATGATTTCTTCTTTACTAGATTCCTGGGGTTTAAGCCACTGATCTGCAGCATCTTTAAATGTTAATAATAAGGTTACTGGAGTGCCTCCATGAGTTCCTCCCTTCTTTCTAAAATAGATACTATGGCCCTCATTACAACTCTGGAGGTCGGTGTTAAAGCAGCGGTAATACCGCCAACAGGCTGGCGGTAAAAAAAATGGGATTTGGACCCTGGTGGTTACCGCCATCCAACACCACCACTTTAACACACCGACCGCCAGGGTGGTAACAGCCGCTGGGCTGGAGACTTCGGTCTCCAGCCCAGCGGCCGTCACATTCCTACGTTATGGATTACGACCCGGCCTACCACCATGGTTTTCCTGGTTTTTGTACTGCCACGAACACCATGGCAGTAGGCACTATCAGTGCCAGGGAATCCGTTCCCTGGCACTGATAGGGGTATCCCCCATGCCCCACCCACTCCCCAGAGTCCTCTCCCACCCTCCCCCACCCACTCCTGCCCCCTCACATATACACACCCACTTGCGTACCCATATACACACATGCACACACGCCTACCCACCTCCACCCACGCATGCACACATACATACCCACACACCACAACACACACCAACATACCTTGTCACACACATGCATCCACAACACACAACACTCACAATCGCTCATTCATGCATGCATCCCACGTGACTCACACCCGCATGCACGCATCCCAAAACATACCCCCCCCCACATACACACAACACCCCCTCTCCGGTCGGAGAACCTGACTTACCTGCTTGCAGGGGGTCCTCCGTCCGGAGACGGTCCGTGGCGCTGCTGTCAGCAGCAGCGTCCGCCAGCAAAACACCTTCAGGCCGTATCATTGCTCATGATACGGTCAGCGGTGTTTTGCATTTGTAATGACAACAGTTTATATCTCCTTTTTGTTCTGGTTCAAAGCTTTTGCTTCCTTTTCTGTGGCTCCTTGGCTTTTGATAGTGGTTGACCTGCAGTTTGCATATGTTTTCGGTAAGTAAAAACAATTGACTCAAAGGAGTACTGTTGCCATGCATGAATGACATGTTTGTAGGTGGTGTACTAAATGCAGGATTGTTTATGAAATGTTCCTTACATTTGTGCACAATTATATTTGTGTTGTCTTATGTCTAATTTGCTTTTCTTTTTTCTTTTTAGTGGGATATCATTGGTGATTGCTGTGCCTGTGCAGAGTGATTGCTGGTGAGTCTAGCTTTTTCAAGCAAGTGAGTTGTATAGTTTTTGAGTATATAACGCTTTGTGATAAAGCCACACTTTGTTTATTACTTATTTTAGATAGTGCTGGTTGTTGTTGGTGCATTTGTCAAGTTACACTTCTTAGAAAGGATCATGGCTAGCCGCAGAGTGACTGCTCAGAAGGTTGTTGGCATGCTTTTTGAGTCATCTTCTGACCATGATTATAAGACTGACTGCATCTGAGGCAGAGGAGAAAGTGAGAGATTCCGGCAGTGAGTTTTCTGTTTGAGAGGAATCTTCTGATGAGGAAGCCACTCTCAGAGCAGATGAAGGGCCTGTTTTAGAGGAGGACACTGATGTGCCAATAGTGCAGCAGCCTGGGGCTGAAAGGTTTCCTATTGGAAGATCTGACACCTGGGTTGCCCCAAACATGGAACAGCCACAGTTGCCTACCTTTACTGGTCTTCCAGGGTGTAGAGTGAATACAGAAAATGTTTTGTCTGTCAATTTCTTTCAGTTGTTTATGGATGATATATTTTTGGAAGAGATTGTTGAGCAGACTAATTTGTATGCAGAGAAGTATTTGAGGGACAACGGTGCTAGACTTAGGCCTCAGTCTAGAGCTACCCAGTGGATTCCCACAAATCTAGAAGATTTGAAAAAGTTTATGGGTTTGACTTTTTTTATGGGGTTAGTAAGGAAGCTGTCATTGCCTTCTTATTGGTCTACTAGTCCCTTGATGGCAACGGCTATATTTCCTGCAACCATGACTCGTAATCGGTATTTGCTTCTTCTGATGCTGCATTTTGTTGACAATGCTTTAGCCTTGCAACTAGATCACCCTGATTGTGACAGTCTTTTTTTAGATTAGGCCTGTCCTTGATCATTTTGTAGATTGGTTTTCAGAGATGTATGTTCCAGGCAAAGAAATAAGTGTGGCCGAGTCTTTGGCCCTGTTCAAGGGGCATTTGGTTTTTAAGCAGTGCATACCTAGCAAGAGGGCACGGTAAGGAATTAAGATGTATATGCTGTCTGAAAGTAGTGTATAATATCCGGGTCTACACTGGTAGGAATTCCAGTATTGACCCGCTGGTTGTCTGCCCCCTTTTGGAGTTAGTGATACAATTGTGTGGGACCTTGGTAGATGACTGTTTAACAAGGCTCACCATTTGTACGTATATAACTTCTACACTGGAGTGCAGATGTTCAAGGAATTGTTCAGAGTGGACACTGCTGCTTGTGGCACAATCCGTTCTAACCAGAAAGGCTATCCAAGGGAGCTTGTCTGTAAAAAACTTGAGAGGGGACAGTGCAGTGCCTTGCGAAACAATGAGCTGCTAGATCTGAAATTTGCAGACAGGAGGGATATGTACATGCTAACTACATGATAAGAGTACTTCCCCTGTGGCTGGTTGTGGTCAGGTTGCGGACGCGCGCAACCCTGTGTGCATTTTGGACTACAATAAGCAAACGGGTGGTGTTGATGGAGTAGATCAGAGGTTGGAACCTTACACTGCTCTTCGTAAATCTCATGTGTGGTATAAAAAGTTGGCCATCCATTTGTTTCATTTAGCAACTCTTAATGCTTTTATTGTGTTCAAGGATTGTTCGGCTGAGTCAAGGATGAAATTTGTTAAATTTCAGGAGTCAGTGATAGAGAGCCTTATTGTGGTGGAGCAGGCAAGATTTCCTAGAGTAGCAGTGGTGGAGGATGTGGCTAGATTGAAAGATCGCCACTTTCCTGATCACATTCCTCCCACTCCCAAAAAAGACTTGCTCACTAAGAAATGTAGAGTCTGTGCCCCAAGATGTTTCTGGAGGGAGAGTCGGATGTACTGCCCAGACTGTCCTTCAAAGCCTGGGCTGTGTGTGGTTGGCTGTTTCAGGAGTTACCACACCCAGAGGAATTACTGGGAACTACTGAGAGCGTAAAATGCCTGTTTTATATTTTCATATGTTCAGTTTCACGGTTGGCATTTCTGTCATGTATTTTTTTAGAGCTTTTGTGTTTGTAGTTTTGTACTTGTTCCAAATTAGTTGGTGGTGTCGGTGTGCGTGGAGTGGTGCTTGGCTGGCGGGGTGCGTGGGGTGGGCTTGGCTGGCGGTGTAAATAGTGACTTGCTGTTGGCCACTGCAACACACTGCTAGCCAAACGCCAGTCCACACACCCCATCAGCTGGTATGATTGCTGTATCAGGCATGTGGGCATATGAAATACGTGTCTGTGGATGCGAGTGTTGTAATCTGCTGGACCAACAGCTGGCGGTGTGAATGGTCTTGTGCATGTCATGTATGAAAGATGTGTGAATAGACTGTAAAGCGATCGGTGCCTTGACACGGCTTTAAAGCTCACAAGCTTGGAGTCATTGGTTCAGTTTTTTGGCCTTTCTGGTATTAAGAGTGCATTTAATTTTTGTGAAATCTCTTGTTAATAACATTTGACCTACTGAACCATCACTCACCCTCGTGCAAAATCCAACCAGTATGTGTGGTAAAAATTCTGCTCCACTGTAATCAGACATCGCAGCACACCCGTGACATGCTAGGTGTCTCGGGTGGGACCCCGATGATGAAGCATGCCACCAACTTGGTTGGTGGGTGAGCGGGCTTTTTAACATAACCTAAGTGAGTTTCTTCTCACAATTTTAATGTTTGGAACATCAAAGGTTGAGGATACATCAAAATGATCTATTACCAAACTACCTCTTTTTCGGGTGTTGGGGGGGAGAGACACCTGCGTTTTTGGTCATGGGTGCGGATTTTATCTAGGGAAACCTACCCAACCCAGACATTTTTGAAAACTAGACACCCGGAGGAGTCCAGGGAGGTGTGGCAGCGTGGAACCCCCAACATTTTCTTGGTAGTGGTAGAGGTAGTTTTATACTATATCATCTTGATGTGTCCAAGTTGTGTTTTGGGCATTTCATGTTGCGGGCACTAGGTCTACCCACACAAGTGAGGCAGCATTTTTATCAGGAGACTTGGGGGAATGCTGGGTGGAAGGAAGTTTGTGGCTGCTCTTAGATTCCAGAACTTTCCATCACCAAAATGTGAGGATAAAGGGGCATAATTATACTCTGTTCGCGCTGAATATGCGTCAAAAATGTTGACGCACATTCGGTGCAAACCTTGCACCATATTTATACTATGACGCCCGACCCTGCGAACGTCAAAATTCCTCCGTGTGCGTCATTTTTCTGGATGCGGGAAACTGCCTTGCGTTAATGACATGCAAGGTAGGCGTTCCCGTCCAAAAAATGACTTTAAGGCCTGTGCATCTTATTTATACTCCTGCGTCATTTTGACGCACAGGAGGGGGCGGGCCTTAAAAAACGGCGCCCAGCCTGCGGTGCACCGCTTTTTAACGCCTGGGTGAGGGCAGGCATTAAGGGACCTGTAGGCTCATGTCCATGGTCTCTGACCGTGGAAGAAGTCCACAGGTGCCCTTCCCTGCCCCCAGGGACACCCCCTGCCACCCCCACCCACCCCTGGAGGACACCCATGGATGGGGGGACACATCCCAGGTAAGTACAGGTAAGTTGAGGTAAGTATTTAAAAAAAAAATGTTGTGGCATAGGGGGGCCTAACTTGGGCCCCCCACATGCTGCTGTGCCCAATGGCCAAGCCCAGGGGACAGGAGTCCCCTGGGCATGGCCATTGGGAAGGGGGGCATGACTCCTGTCGTTGCCAAGAAAGGAGTCATTTCCATGGGGGTTGTGCATCAAAAAATGGCGCAAGTCCGGTGAGAGCCATGATTTTTTACTCTTGCCTGACTTGCACCATTTTTTGACGCACAACCCACATTTTTCCCTATGCCGGCGCTGCCTTTAGAGTCCTTTTTTTTTACTCTGACCAGCCTGCAGCGCCGGCTAACGTCAATCCATAAATAAGGCACCCGCCTGGTGCTTTGGAATGGCGCTAGCCAGCGGTAAATTTTTTGGCCCAAACACCGCCGGCGCTGGTTTGCGTCAAAAAGTATAAATATGGGCCAAAGTGTTTTTTTGCCACATTTTGAGGTTTGCAAAGGATTCTGGGTAACAGAACCTGGTGAGAGACCCACAAGTCACCCCATCCTGGATTCCCTTAGGTGTCTAGCTTTGAAAAATGCACAGGCTTGATAGATTTCCCTAGGTGCCGGCTGACATAGCGGCCAAAATCCACAGCTGGGCACTTTCCCCAAAACACGTCAGATTTCAATGTAAAAATGTGATGTGTCCATTTTGAGTTCTGGGGCATTTCCGGTCACGGGCACTAGTCCTACCCACAGAAGTGACGTACCATTTTTATCGGGCAACTTGGGGGAATGTTGGGTAGAAGAAACTTTGTGGCTCCCCTCAGATTCCAGAACTTTCCACAACCGAAATGTGAGGAAAATGTTTTTTTTTGCCAAAGTTTCAGGTTTGCAAAGTATTCTAGGTAACAGAACCTAGTGAGACCCCCACAAGTCACCCCATCCTGAATTCCCCTAGGTGCCTAGTTTTAAAAAATGCGCAGGTTTGGTAGATGTCTCTAGGTGCCGGCTGGGGTAGAGGCCAAAATCCACAGCTAGGCACTTTCCAAAAAACACATCAGATTTCAATGTAAAAATGTGATGTGTCCATGTTGTGTTTTGGGGCATTTCCTTTTGCGGGTACTAGGCCTACCCACAAAAGAGAGGTACCATTATTATCGGGAGACTTGGGGGAACATTGGGTAGAAGAAACTTTGTGGCGCCCCTCAGATTCCAGAACTTTCCATCATCGAAATGTGAGCAAAAAGTGTTTTTCTTGCCAAAGTTTGAGGTTTGCAAAGGATTATGGGTAACAGAACCTGGTGAGAAAGCCACAAGTCACCCCATCCTGGATTCCCCAAGATGTCTAGTTTTAAAAATATACACACGTTTGGTAGGTTTCCCTAGGTGCCAGCTGAGCTAGAGGCCAAAATTCACAGCTAGGCACTTTCCAAAAAACACATCAGATTTCAATGTAAAAATGTGATGTGTCCATGTTGTGTTTTGGGGCATTTCCTTTTGCGGGTACTAGGCCTACCCACAAAAGAGAGGTACCATTTTTATCGGGAGACTTGGGGGAACATTGGGTAGAAGAAACTTTGTGGCGCCCCTCAGATTCCAGAACTTTCCATCACCGAAATGTGAGGAACAAGTGTTTTTTTTGCCAAAGTTTGAGGTTTGCAAAGGATTCTGGGTAACAGAACCTAGTGAGACCCCCAAAAGTCACCCCATCCTGGATTCCCCTAGGTGTCTAGTTTTAAAAAATGCACAGGTTTGGTAGGTGTCTCTAGGTGCCGGCTGGGGTAGAGGCCAAAATACACAGCTAGGCACTTTCCAAAAAACACATCAGATTTCAATGTAAAAATGTGATGTGTCCATGTTGTGTTTTGGGGCATTTCCTGTTGCAGGTACTAGCCCTACCCACAAAAGTGAGGTACCATTTTTATCAGGAGACTTGGGGGAACGTTAGGTAGAAGAAAATGTGTGGCTCCCCTCAGATTCCAGAACTTTCCATCACCGAAATGTGAGCAAAAAGTGTTTTTCTTGCCAAAGTTTGAGGTTTGCAAAGGATTATGGGTAACAGTACCTGGTGAGAAAGCCACAAGTCACCCCATCCTGGATTCCCCAAGATGTCTAGTTTTAAAAAAATACACAAGTTTGGTAGGTTTCCCTAGGTGCCAGCTGAGCTAGAGGCCAAAATTCACAGCTAGGCAAGTTCCAAAAAAACACGTCGGATTTCAATGTAAAAATTTGATGTGTCCATTTCGAGTTCTGGGGTATTTCCTGTCACGGGCACTAGACCTACCCACACAAGTGAGGTACCATTGTTATCAGGCAAGTTGGGGGAATGTTGGGTAGAAGAAACTTTGTGGCTCCCTTGAGATTACAGAACTTTCCACAGCCGAAATGTGAGGAAAATGTTTTTTTTGGCCAAATTTTGAGGTTTGCAAAGTATTCTGGGTAACAGAACCTGGTGAGGCCCCCACAAGTCACCCATCCTGGATTCCCCTAGGTGTCTAGTTTTCATAAATGCACAGGTTTGGTAGGTGTCTCTAGGTGCCAGCTGAGCCAGAGGCCAAAATCCACAGATAGGCACTTTCCAAAAAACACGTCAGATTTCAATGTAAAAATGTGATGTGTCCATGTTGTGTTTTGGGGCATTTCCTGTTGTGGGTACCAGGCCTACCCACAAAAGTGAGATACCATTTGTATCGGGAGACTTGGGGGAACGTTGGGTAGAAGAAACTTTGTGGCTCCCCTCAGATTCCAGAACTTTCCATCACCGAAATGTGAGGAAAAAGTGTTTTTTTTTGTTGCTGAAGTTTGAGGTTTGCAAAGGATTCTGGGAAACAGAACCTGGTGAGAAACCCACAAGTCACCCCATCCTGGATTCCCCTGGGTGTCTAGTTTTAAAAAATGCACAGGTTTGGTAGGTTTCCCTCAGTGCCGGCTGAGCTAGAGACCAAAATCCACAGCTAGGCACTTTCCAATAAACACGTCAGATTTCAATGTAAAAATATGATGTGTCCATGTTATGTTTTGGGGCATTTTCTGACGCGGGCACTAGGCCTACGCGCACAAGTGAGGTACCATTTTTATTGGGGTACCTGGGGGAACGCTGGAGAAAAGCAAGTTTGTGGCTCCCCTCAGATTCTAGAACTTTCCATCACCAAAATGTGAGGAAAAAGTGTTTTTATTGCCAAATTTTAAGGTTTGCAAAGGATTCTGGGTAACATAATCTGGTAAGAACCCACAATTTACCCCATCCTGGATTTCCCTAGGTGTCTAGATTTAAAAAATGCACAGGTTTGGTAGGTTTTCATGGGTGCCAGCTGAGCTTGAGGCCAAAATCCACATCTAGGCACTTTCCAAACAGCACATCAGATTTCCATGTAAAAATGTGATGTGTCCATGTTGTGTTTTGGGGCATTTCCTGTTGCTGACACTAGGCCTACCCACATAAGTGAGGTACCATTTTTATTGAGAGACCTGGGAGAACACTGGGTAGGAGGAAGTTTGTGGCTCCCCTCAGATTCCAGAACTTTCCATTACCCAAATGTGAGGAAAAATTATTTTTTCCGCCAAATTTTGAGGTTTGCAAAGGATTCTGGGTAACAGAACCTGGTTAGAACATGACAAGTCTCCCCATCCTGGATTCCCCTAGGTGTCTAGTTTTAAAACATGTAGAGGTTTAATAGGTTTTCGTAGGTGCCAGCTAAGCTAGAGACTAAAATCCACAGCTAGGCACCTTCCAAAAAACACATCACACTTCTATATAAAAATGTGATGTGTCCATGTTGTGTTTTGGGGCAGTGCCTGTCCCTGACACTAGGCCTACCAACATAAGTGACGTACCATTTTTATAGAGAGACCTGGGGGAACACTGGGTGGACGGAAGTCTGTGGCTCCCCTCAGATTCCAGAACTTTCCATCGCCGAAATGTAAGGAAAAGGTGTTTTTTTGCCAGATTTTGAGGTTTGCTAAGTATTCTGGGTAACAGAACCTGGTGAGACCCCCACAAGCCACCCCACCCTGGATTCCCCTGGGTGTCTAGTTTTAACAAATACACAGGTTTGATAGGTTTTCGTAGGTGCCAGCTGAGCTAGAGGCCAAAATCCTCAGCTAGGCAGTTTCCAAAAAAGCACGTCACATTTCTATGTAAAAATGTGAGGTGTCCATGTTGTGTTTTGGGGTATTGCCTGTCCCTGTCACTAGGCCTACCAACATAAGTGAGGTACTATTTTTATAGAGAGACCTGGGGGAACGCTGGATGGATGGAAGTCTGTTGCTCCCCTCAGATTCCAGAACTTTCCATCACCGAAATGTGAGGAAGAATTGTTTTTTGTCACCAAATTTTGAGGTTTGCAAAGTATTCTGTGTAACAGAAACTGGTGAGAACCCAACAAGTCACCCCATCCTGGATTTCCCTAGATGTCTAGTTTTCAAAAATGCACAGGTTTGGTAGGTTTCCCTTGGTGCCGGATGAGCTAGAGACCAAAATCCACAGCTAGGCACTTTCCCAAAAAACACATCAGATTTCAATGAAAAAATATGATGTGTCCATGTTGTGTTTTGGGGCATTTCCTGTGGCAGGCACTAGGCCTACACACACAAATGAGGTACCATTTTTATTGGGAGACCTGGGGGAACACTGGGTAGAAGGAAGTTTGTGGCTCCCCTCAGATTCCAGAACTTTCCATCACCAAAATGTAAGGAAGAAGTGTTTTTATTGCCAGATGTTGAGGTTTGCAAAGGATTCTGGGTAACAGAACCTGGTGAGAGCCTCACAATTCACCCCATCCTGGATTCCCCTAGGTGTCTAGTTTTAAAACATGCACAGGTTTGGTAGGTTTCCCTAGGTGCCGGCTGAGCTAGAGACCAAAATCCACAGCTAGACACTTTTCAAAAAACATGTCACACTTCTAAGTAAAAATGTGATGTGTCCATGTTGTGTTTTGGGGCATTGCCTGTCCCTGACACTAGGCCTACCAACATAAGGGAGGTACCATTTTCATAGAGAGACCTGGGGGAACACTGGGTGGACGGAAGTCTGCGGCTCCCCCCAGATTCCAGAATTTTCCATCACCAAAATGTGAGGAAAAGTGTTTTTATTGCCAAACTTTGAGGTTTGCAAAGGATTCTGGGTAACAGAACCTGGCGACAGCCCCACAAGTCACTCCATCCTGGATTCCCCTAGGTGTCTAGGTTTGAAAAATGCACAGGTTTGGTAAGTTTTCATAGGTGCCAGCTGAGCTAGAGGCCAAAATCCACAGCTAGGCACTTTCCAAAAAACACGTCAGATTTCTATGTAAAAATGTGATGTGTCGATGTTGTGTTTTGGGGCATTTCCTGTCGCTGACACTCGATCTACCCACATTAGTGAGGTAATATTTTTATTGAGAGACCAGGGAGAACACTGGGTAGGAGGAAGTTTGTGGCTTCCCTCAGATTCCAGAACTTTCCATCACCGAAATATGAGGAAAAAGTGTTTCTTTCACCAAATTTTGAGGTTTGCAAAGGATTCTGGGTAACAGAACCTGTGTGAGAGCCCCACAAGCCACATCATCCTGGATTCCCCTTGGTGTCTAGTTTTCAGAAATTGACAGGTTTGGTAGGTTTGCCTAGGTGCCGGCTGAGCTGGAGGCCAAAATCCACAGCTAGGCACTTTGCAAAAAACAGCTCTGTTTTCTTTGGAAAAATGTGATGTATCCATGTTGTATTGTGGGGCATTTCCTATCACGGGCACTAGGCCTACCCACAAAAGTTAGGTTCCATTTTTATCGAGAGACTTGGGGGAACGCTGAATGGAAGAAAATTTGTGGCTTCTTTTATATTCCAGAACTTTCCATGACCGAAATGTGAGGAACAAGTGTTTTTTTCATAAAATTTTGAGGTTTGCAAATGATTCTGGGTAACAGAACCTGGTGAGAACCCCACAAGTCACCCCATCCTCAATTCCCCTAGATGTCTAGTTTTCATAAAAGCACAGGTTTAGTAGGTTTCCCTAAGTGCTGGCTGAGCTAGAGACCAAAATCCACAGCTAGGCCCTTTCCAAAAAACACGTCAGATTTCAATGTAAAAAGATGATGTGTCCATGTTGTGTTTTGGGGCATTTCCTGTCACGGGCACTAGGCCTACGCACACAAGTAACGTACCATTTTTATTGGGAGACCTTGGGAAACGCTAGGTAGAATGAAGTTTGTGGCTCCCCTCAGATTCCAGAACTTTTCATCACCGAAATGTGAGGAAAAAGTGTTTTTAATGCCAAATTTTGAGGTATGCAAAGGATTCTGGGTAACAGAACCCGTGTGAGAGCCCCACAAGTCACCCCATCCTGAATTCCCCTAGTTGTCTAGTTTTAAAAAATCCACAGGTTTGGTAGGTTTGCCTAGGTGCCGGATGAGCTGGAGGTCAAAATCCACAGCTAGGCACCATGCAAAAAAAAGCTGTTTTCTTTGGAAAAATGTGATGTGTCCATGTTGTGTTTTGGGGCATTTCCTAGCGCGGGCATTAGGTCTACCCATAAAAGTAAGGTTCCATTTTTATCAGGAGACTTGGGGGAACGCTAGGTGGAAGGAAATTTGTGGCTTCTCTTACATTCCAGAACTTTCCATCACCGAAATGTGAAGAAAAAGTGTTTTTTTACCACAGTTTGAGGTTTGCAAAGGATTCTGGGTAACAGAACTTGATGAGAACCCCATAAGTAACTCCATCCTGGATTCCCCTAGATGTCTAGTTTTTAAAAATGCCCAGGTTTGGTAGGTTTCCCTAGGTGCCGGCTGAGCTAGAGGCCAAAATCCACAGCTAGGCACTTTCTAAAAAACATGTCATATATCAATGTAAAAATGTGATGTGTCATGTTGCGTTTCCTGTTTCGGGTATTAGCCCTACCCATGCAAGTGAGGTACCATTTTTATCGGGATACTTGGGGGAACACACAATAGAAGAACAAGTGTTATTGAACCTTGTGTTTCTCTAAATTTTTTCCTTCCAAATGTAAGACAGTGTGTAAAAAAGACATCCTTTTGAGAAATTCCCTGTAATTCACATGCTGGTATGGGGACCCCAAAATTCAGAGATGTGCAAGAACCACTGCTTCTCAACACCTTATATTGTGCCCATTTTGGATATACAAAGGTTTCCTTGATACCTATTTTTCACTCTTTATATTTCAGCAAATGAATTGCTGTGTACCGGTATAAAAAATAAAAACCCATTGCAGGGTGCAGCTATTTTATTGCCTCTGGGTACCTAGGGGTCTTGATGAACCTACAAGCCCTATATATCCCCACACCAGAAGATTCCAGCAGACTTAACAGTATATTGTTTTTGAAAATTTGACATGGCAGGAAAAAGTTACAGAGTAAAACGTGGAGAGAAATGGCTGTTTTTTCACCTACATTTCAATAATTTTTTATTTCAGCTGTTATTTTCTGTAGGAAAACCTTGTAGGGTCTACACAAATTACCTGTTGCTGAGTTCAGAATGTTGTCTACTTTTTAGAAAACTTTAGCTGTCCGGGATTCAGAATTGGTTTCACACTCATTTATGTGACTCAGTGGAAGGGGGCTAAAAGCACAAAAATAGTAAAAATGGAGTATGTCCCAGTAAAATGCAAAAATTGTGTTGAAAAATGTGGTTTTCTGATTCAAGTCTGCCTGTTCCTGAAAGCTGGGAAGGTAGTGATTTTAGCTCTGTAAACCCTTTGTTGATGCTATTTTCAGGGAAAACAACAAAAGCTTTTTTCTGCAGCCATGTTTTCCCATTTTCTTTAAAAGAAACATCATTTTTACAGCATTTTGGCTAATTTCTTGATCTCCTTCAGGGAAACCCACAAACTCTGGGTACCTCTAGAATCACCAGGATGTTGGAAAAAAGGTACACAAATTTGGCTTGAGTAGCTTATGTGAACAAAAGGTTATGAGGGCCCAAACACAAATCGCCCCAAATAGCCAAAAAAAGGCCTGGCACCGGGGGGGGGGGGGGGGGGGGGGGAAGGCCTGGCATCAAAGGTGTTAAAATGCCTGCATTCTCCGCCATGTGTTGCTTGGCATAAAATTAGCCTCCACACCCTTCACTTTGGATGCAATATTCTCTGTTTATTTATTCACAATAGTAACAAAACATATCTGTAGGGTTCGTAAGGCACAGATTGCGACGTGCAATTTGTGAGTCATAGCGACTCGCAAATTGCAACTCGCAATTTGTGATGCAGAAAGGTGTCTCAGCCACCTTCTGCGACTCGCTATGGGGTCGCAAAGACCCACCTCATAAATATTTATGAGGTGGGTCGCAGTTTGCGACCCCATAGCGAGTCTAGGCACTCACGGGGATGGTGGCCTGCTGGAGACAGCAGACCACCATGTCCGTGACTGCTTTCAAATAAAGCAGTTATTTTTTTTCTCTTTGCAGCCCGAGCTGCAAATAGAAAAAATACCGAAACCTTTTTGTTTCAGTTTTTCTCAGAGTAGGACCACTGCCTGCTCTGAAAAAATAATTTTGTGAGCATTCACAAAGGGGAAGGGGTCCCATGGGGACCCCTTTCCGTTTGCGAATGAGTTACCATCCACTTCAAGTGGATGGTAACTGCGAGTTGATTCGCGGTCACAAATCAACTCTACATCGCGGTGCGAATCGCAAATAGGAAGGGAACACCCCTTCCTATTTGCGAGTCGCAAACCCATTTTGTGAGTCGGTACCGACTCGCAAAATGTGTTTCTGCTTCGTGTGAGGCCTTTTGTGCCTCGCAAATGGCGTTTTTCGCCGTTTGCGAGGCGCAAAAGGCTACCTACATCTGGCCCTTTACTTCTTCCCTCTTTTTCTCTAGGCCTCTTTAGCTTCTCTCCCCACCAGCACCCTTGGAGTAAGAAAATCGCAGACACATTTCTGTATGTCTTATTCCTGTTAAAAATGTCCTTTCTTTATCTTATTATAGTCTTTCGTGATTTAATTCTACGACTTACCTTCACATTAATTTTGATAAGGTTGTCCTAATATCTATGGCTATCCCTGTCTTTCATTAGTCAGTTACATCTAGAATTACTTTTCCTTTTTAATTGTAACCTTTCTCCTCTTCAATATTACTTTCTTCAGCTATGAATGTTCTTTTATTTATCCTATTATAGTCTTTCTTGCCTCTTGATTTAATTCTGTGACTTATCTTTGCACTAATTTCAATAAGGTTGTCCTAATATCTTTGGCAATCCCTGTCTTTCGTTAGTCACCGTTCTTTAGGATTACTTTTCCTTTAAAATTGCAACCTTCTTCCTTCTCCATGTTACTTTCTTTACCTAATAATTCAGCCTGCTTCCAACTTCAGAAACTGGCGTTTGTGTAGGTTATTTTCCCCCTATGGTAATAGAAAGAAAGGAAAGAACCGAAAATGAAAAGAAAACAAAATCAAAGCTTTGTAGTTCATACTTTTCTCTAAACATATACCTCAACAAAGAGACAGTTGATTTATTTCAATAAGAGTTTTCTTGAGATATTCTTGTGGAAGGAAATATAGTCAAATACAGTAATTTGCAATCTGCAGACCTATGCAGCTTCACCTGCTCAGTGGTTTTATCACTCGCTTGCCAATAGATGCTCTCTAAACCATGTTCTTACTCCCCTTCCTCTGCCAACTGCATACTTGTTCACACACCTGGGAGATCCACGCTCCTCCTTGAGCATGGCGGGAGGACTTATGAAGCCAGGGGGTCTTTCTACAGGTCATTGGGTCCAGTTAGGCAGCCTGAACCTTTGGATAAGATTCGTCCTCTCCACCCCCTCTTCCACAGCACCAATCCCTCCCATTACTTAGGCTCCACGTCATTCAGGACCAGCTTTCTGCATTGCAGGCATTCTGCCTCAGCGAACCTCTTCTCCGTTGCAGTTCTCTTCTCTCTGGTGTACTCCGCATTTCGTTTGACACCTTCAACTCTGTCTTTCTCGTGTTCCTCGTCCTCTCTTGCTTTCACTTCCTCCTTTTGTTTCTTCCTCTGTCCATCTTCAATGTCAACGTCCTCCTATGCCATTTCCTGTAAAAACAAAAGTTTTTTTTCCCTGTAGGTGCAGATGTTGGGGGAAGACGAGTAACAGACTTCAGGTAAGTCATGTGTTTCCCCCTCACTCAGGTCTGCCTGTCACTAGTAAAGTGGTACTAAAGGTACCAAGGGCCTGTAAATTACACCTTCCTAGTGGGCCTGTAGCTTTGGTTGTTCCACCTACTTAAGTAGCCCTTTAAAACATATCCCAGACATGCCATTGCAGCCTGTGTGTGCAGGTTTGAACTGCCATTTCGACCTGGAAAACAAAGCTTTTGCCAGGCCTAAACCTTTCTTTTTAATACATATGTCATATTTATGCTAGACCTTACACTACCCTTAGGGCAGGACACATTTAATGTAAAAGGATCAATATGTAACTTTTACATGTCCTAGTAGTAAAAACACCTATATTTGTATTTCACTATTGCAAGGCCTGCCTCATCCACAGGCTAACATTGGCTTACCTTATTACATTTAATAAGTGATAACTCTGGTACTACACCAGTTAGGTATTTCATTCTTGGTGTCTGAGGAATTGTAATTTAAAACCATCTTTAATGGTAAATTTGGATTTTACCTTGCAGTTCAGCCAATGCCACTTTTGGAAAGTTGCCATTTTCTTGTTTTAAACACTTTGTGCATACAGCCTGTTCCTTGGTCACTTTACTAGCTGTAGTTGCAGTGAGCCTATTGTGCCCCCAGACAGACTGAGAGCAGGGCAGGAAGGCAGGAACTTCCACACACCACTGGAGGGGAAACCTCCAGACGGTTCTCCCACTTCAAAGGGGGCCCAGGTATAAAAAAGTACCTTCAAACCCCATTCTTCAGTGCACTCCTGTGCCTGTGTTTACCACAGAAAAAGGATGTAATTCTCCCTTCACCTGCTGCTTGAAGCCTTGTTTGCTTGCTGAGAAAGAAGACACGACCTGCTTCCTTCATCACAGGCTGAGTGACTCCAAGAGTCAGCTGACTGACCTCTTTTTCTGACCTACAGGAACGTACAACGCTCCAGAGGGCCCTCTGCATTTGCCCAGCTGACCCTCAACTGGGACTGGCAGATCCCAGCTGGCTTCTCGAAAGAGTGAGTCCCTGATCCCCCAAAGTGCATCTGCATGTCCTAAACCCTTCACTGATCCAGTATGGATTATTGAATCTGATATGTGTGAACAGTTATTTAGCAAAATAAAATATTTTTTCAGGAATTGTTCTGAGACTGTACATTTACATCCAGATACACTGTCAATTGATTTCTTCCATAATGTGATGTTTACTCTTAATAGGTTGTTCTTATAAATCCATTTTATTCATATTCAGCCATGAGCAGCATGGACCAGCCCATGGTAGTCCCTTTCAATTATAGGTTGAAAATCCCATGGAAGAAAAAAATATATGTTTGAAAGTAAATTCTACCAATGAGAAAATGACTTCTGGATGAACCTTTTGTGGTTGTTCTCTTTTTACATATGCAACTCAATGACTTTCAGAGCCAAGGGCCTTATTATGAGGCTGGCAATTCCAGGACTACCAGCCTCATGGTGACAGTCGGAGCGCCACAACTATGGCGGTCCGACCCCCACATTACAACTCTGGCAAGCGGACTCACCAGGAGACCTCAGCACCGCCTGGCTGATTACAACACACCTTACTGCCAGCCTTTCCACGACGATCTGACAGCCATGGAAAGGCTGGTGGTAAGGTTGTGCTGAGGGACACATTAGTCTTCAGGTGTATATTTGTATGTAGTTATTGGATATCAAGTCTGACCAGTATTTCAGAAGTGTTTTGACGGTACACATTCTGCATTGCTGATCATATATGCTGTGTTCTGTACATAGGTTTTGCTACATTGTACACAAGATTTAAAACACAATAATAAATTTTGAAATGGGATCCAACAGGGTATCACATCTAGACACTATAGGTCTGTCATGTGTTTGATTGCTTTGTGAACCTTTAATGGTAAATAGGGATCTGGAATCCATGGATATGTGCTTGGAAAGAATTCAGTTAGTTCAGTACTGATTCAACCTCAATTCATTTCTTCATTGTGGATTTACCCAATTTTCCTTTCAAATGTGGGGTAAGTAATTCAGTTTTGAGCTATATTTTTAATTTGGCATCTGATATATACCTTCTTGAATGATGTCTTTCAACTCCATTATGCCAATGGCACCATCTTTGTCTGATGGTTCCAGGGTGGTTGTTAGTTTTGTCTGAGTTCAGATAAGGTTCTACATTGTGCAGAGGGGTTATTATGTTTGAAATATTTGAGTCTTCTTACCAGCTGACAAAGGGCAAACAATACTGATTTTTCAAATGTTACAAGTTGAGGAGAAACTTCCACTCATGGATGTGTAAATGTGAACTTTCAGAAGTTAAGGTGCGTCATCGATTCTTGTGCCTTATGGTTGTAGTGAAGTGTAGTGTAGGGTTTATGTTTTAAAAATTCAAGTTGTTTTAGTTTTAACCTGACAAAGTTGTTGGGTCTTAAAGGAACAAATGCCATGTTTCTATCAAGAACAGCAACCTCATCATTGGATAATAAGTGCTTACAAAGGTTACTAATTGGATTTGTTATTTTTTTTTGTTTTTATTAAACTTTGCCCATCGTACAGTAAATACAGTATTCAAAGCAATCATTCAGTGTACACTTTAAGCAGAGCACACAGCATCAAATACATGACATGGACAGTCAGTAGATATGAAAGCTTCATGGCTTTCAAAAATCTCAAGCCCCCATGGGTAATACACAGATATGTCTGATTCCCCTTCCTAGGCTCACCCCCCACATGCTCATTAACCTCAGTAAGTATGCAAGTTGCCCCACACCTTTTCCCATTTCCTAGGGGAGCCACTGCTTTGGTAAACTACTTGCTAAGCCTGCTGACACCAATCCATGTCAGACTCCCAGTTTCAACTTGGGGGACATTGCTGTGTCCCAAGTGCACACTATGTTATGCTTGCCCCCCTGCCACAACAATCAGCCAAATCTTTTGATACCTTTGCTATGCCACCTCACCTGTAATACTCAAAAGGAGCCATTTCACATCTAGGGAAACCACTACATCAAGCACCTGAGCCATTTTCCATATCACCCAGGCGCAGAAGATTTGTATACCGGGCATCCCTAAAGGATGTGGAAAACGGTGCTCTCTTGCCAACAGCCCCGCAAATATATTGCAGATTCCCCTCTCCTTAGCTTGTGGAGAAGCATTCTAGAATAGTAGAATCTATGCAAGATCTGAAGTTGTTCTAGCCTAAAGCAAGCTCATATTGCTATTTCCCTTTGGCTTTGGAGAGCCTCTGCCCAATCATCTCTCAGTGCCCTAATCGGGGAGTTGTTTACTATTTTATCATATATAATGGAAATGGCCTTATCTGTTGGCAGGTCACTGAGATGATCTCCCAACACATTGCCTTGGGCAGCTGTTCCCCCTCCAGTATGGGTCGCCTAAAGGCATGTCCAAGCTGTAGGTACCTAAAATGCTAAGTCTCTGCCATCTCATATTCCTGTTGCAGGACTTTGAACATCACCAGTTGCTCTATGCCAATCACGGTTCACCTTGTTGGCTGCCTACCTTCCTTAAGAGGTCAATGTCCCAGATATTTAGTAGCCTTTCTCCATACTCTCACCAATATCTGAGTATGTGTTAGCAGATCTAGCTTTCGTCTCCACTCATAGAGAACTGCCGGGTATCCCCTGCTTACCATGGCCTTTCTGTCAACCCAGTATACTGGCTCACCATGATCAGCAAACACCCTATCATTAACCACCACCAACTGTGTGCCCGAATAGTACTTAAGTATGTCCGGGACCTCCAGCCCCCGTCATAGACCCCCTTTCTGGAACTTACAAAGAGTGATGTGATATTGGCTCCCGTTCCACACCAATAGCCTCACCTTGTGCTCAAAGGTTTGAGTCTGGGGGAATCCTTTTAGGTGTATTTTTGAAAAACATTTAGGATGCATAGAGGGTCATCATTTTGTATAAAGCAGCTCAGCCCATCAGTAAGCACATAAGAGTTCTCCAAAGTTCAACATCCCTGCAGAGTCTGTCTAGCTGGCGAAACAACTTTCTGTGCAAGAACTTGCTACGGTCATGGGTGATGTGAACCTTGGGGTATCAGCAGACTTCCAGTGCCAAAGGTGCCATACAACCCAAGGAAAACCTTGAGAGCCATCCCCCTAAGGGGAAAATCATGGACTTGCTCCAGTTGATGTGGTACCTGGAGTGACCCATGAAGATTCACAATATTTGCAGTCTTTTATCAATGGATAAAGCTGGTCGAATGAAGTATATCAGTATGTCATCGGTGTAGATGAATATTCGTTCCTCCCACCCCGCATCACTATTCATTCTGTATGAGTTGATCTTAGTGAACCCAAGCTGCCCGGGGCTCAAAAGCCATTGCGAATATCACAGGGGACAGGAGACATTCTTGCCTTATGCACTTTTATAGGGTACCTCGATACATGAGCTTTACCTGGCCACATAATTTGGGACCAAAGCCCAGCTCAGCAAGGGTTGTGAAAATGTAATTCCATTCAATACTGTCAAATGCCATCCTGGCATCCAAGGACATAAGCCCCCACACTTACTGTGAGGCATAGTGGTCAGGTGTAACACCCTGTAGAAACATCATAGGTTTAAACAGGTTCCCCTGTGCGCATTAAGCCCGATTGATCCAGATGGACCACTGATGTAATAACCCACAGCAGCCTGTTTGCCAGGACCTTTGCCATCACCTTAGCTTCCAAGTTTAACAAAGATATGGGTGTATGTGATCCACACTCAGCCGGCGGGTTGTCTTTCTTGGAGATAACCACTAAGGTATCAGTCCTTTGAACCACCAGTAAACCTCCCTCTTCTCATGCTGCATGGAACAGGGCCAGCATTTGCTCTGCGATTTTGTCTACCATACTTTTATAAAGATCTGCTGGTAAGCTGTTTAGTCACACTGCCCTTAAATTGAAAAGATATTTCAGCTACCATCAAGTCATCTTCAAGGGCACCCCTGTCATCATTAAAGAGTGTCAGGAGATCTATCTCCTGCAGGAAGGTGGTACAGTCCACGTTGGACATGGTAGTCATGGAGGTGCATACACCTTCATAGTACATGGCAAAGGTCTCTGCTATGGCAGCACTAGTCATCTGGAGCACACCATCATGGTCAATGACTTTGAGTACCCAGTTGCGTCCTCTGTCCCTATTGTCTAACTATGTTAGCAATTTACTGACTTTATCCCCCATGTCATACAGCTGGCATTGAGTCGCCAGCACATAGGTGCGGGCACTGTTCTCCATCAGCTCCTGCAAGTCATGCTGCATGAGACGGAGTTGGTGCTGAAGGCCCTCAGTCCCTTCCTCTAAGAGCCAGGCCTCCAAGGACTCAATGTTTTGGTCGAGTGCCTCTTACTGAATTCTCCTCTCTTTTTCTTGTCCCTATCAAGGCCTGTACGTGCCAGCAAAGGACGGCCTTCAAAGCCTTCCATAGAACCCATGTAGATTCAACTGTACCATTATTTTCCATAAAGTATTGATTGTCCCTCTCCTGGGCTTATCTTTGGTTACCTTATCTTGCAAGTGCAAGGGATCAATTTCTGACAGCTAGTGTATTGTTTTGGGCCGGGCCACAAAGCATCACTCCCACCGATAAATGGTCAGAGATACCCCATTCCTTGTGTAGTGCGTCGTTCAATTTGCCTGGATGTACTTGTGGGGTGAATATATGATCAAAGTGGGAGAAATTGCCATGAGCCACTGAGAAATATGTGTATTGTCTTTGCTGTGGGTTATGAGCGTGCCACAAATCTTTCAATCCCATCACTTCTGTGAAAGCCCACAGTGGATCCAGCTCATTCTGGGGGACAGCCCTGCTCTGTCAATCCTAGGATTGACCACAGCATTTATGCCCCCTCTAAATATAAGGTTCCCAGGTGGCATTTCCAAAAGCAAGGCGCTAACATCTGGGAATGTCACCATGCGCAGTCTCTGTGGTGTATACAGAGAACAAATGTACAGCATACTGCTCTCCCAATCTTCCTATAGTGCCACATATATATGAAGTGGATCAAACCATGTACAGTTGGGGATGAAAGGCACTGACTTTTTTTTTGGAGTAGCTCTTTCCCTGGAGTCTCTGGTGTAGCAAGCATGCCCAAGAAGAGTGTGGCCATATCTATCTAGAGCCTTGTGGTGATTGCCTCTGAGGTACGTTTCCTGCAGCAGAACTAAATCTGAGGCATGCCGATGTAGTTACTGGAGTACTATGGAAGGTTTACTTCTGCTGCCAAACCCATTGACATTCCACGTCAGAACACTTAAGGCTCACTGCATTGGTGTCTCCATCTGTACTTGAGTCGAATATATGTCTGTTTGCCCTCCTCTGGATGCCCAGCTATTGTCTCCTGTTCCCCCTGCATCTTGCACTCTTGCCCATTTGAGCAACGGTGTAAACTAAACACAACTGAGAAAAAACAAAACAGTTCTCCCCAACAAACAAACTTTCCCCTCCCTGCTACCCTGCAATGCAGGCTCAGAATTGCCCACCACCCCAACATGCATAGTGCCGGTCAACCCAAAGGAATCGCCTACAACAGTGGGTAGGCCAGCATCACCTGAATCACCTGAGAAAATGTGTGAGTGAAGCATTGCATCCCTTGTGGCATTATGTGAGATCCATATGGCGGGTTGATGAGTCCTCTCTACCAGACCCCTTTCTAACTCCCCACTGCTGGAGCCCCCCACGAGGTGCTAACAGGCCCACCATTGCCACCAGAGGCAGTCACCAGTTCCTCTGTAAAGCCCACCCACAGGTCCCAGCATGTCACCCCTGGGACACAAGGCATTTCACTGGTGATCACCGCAGAGGTCCTGCTGTTCACGTGTCCATAGGGGCATCTTGCCTCAGCTGCTCATCCTGGGGAGCAACACGCCTAGGTCCCATCTCGCTGCCACTGTGTCCTCCTTGTGGCTCCCAAGTGTCCCTTTGACCAGGGGGGTACCACCCCTCCATCGAGTCCCAGGCCTCTTCATGAGTGGCAAAATGCCCTCCAACACCACTCACAGCCAGGCTGGATAGAGAATCATATATTTAAGTTTCTTTGCTCTTAGCACTTTCTTCAACCTCCTCAAATCTGCTTCTCTGCCTTTGCACTTGCAGTGTAAAGTCCAGGAAAAAGCTTAACATGGCATTTTTATAATTTAAGTCATCATATTAGCGGGCCTCTTGCAGGGTACCACCCCAGTCTCTGTAGGTGAATACTGTGGTGATGATTGTCTGCAGTGGGGCGTTGGGCCTTGGCATGAGTATCTGCGCCATGTGTGCCCTTTTGTTATTTTTTGTCACAAGGCACCAATGCACAGCCCTATTTATCATTAAGTTGGCATGGTGCACCAAGCACATTTCTTTGCCTGTGTGTGGGCAATGTTATAATTGCTGAGTCACACATAGGAAATTTAGCCCTGTACAAGACAAATTACAATTCACAGCACAATGCAGATGTATTTGGCATAGCACTGCATGGTATTGAATGAACTCTAGCAGATCTAAACTATGGTGTAGAGCATCACAAAATACAAGATCTTCATGGTATACAATGTACCTCATCAGTTTGCTTACTGAAGTTCACCCTTTTCACTAGCAACCATAATCTCCGTTCAAGCATCCCACTAGGCATACATTAACTTCCTCCTCATTAGCTCTTTACCAATTATGGTGTGGGAGGATTGGCATGAGTCTTTTGAGACCGATCTCGAGGCTGTGGGGGGAATGACATTTACTTCATTCCATAAATTGGCTTTTTTGAAGCATTGCTTAGGTTTTGAGGGCAGCAAAGTTCTTAAGACACTACCGAAACCGACAAGCGTAATATAAGCTAACCAAGAAGGGGAGTGTGAAGACGCTTCTGAACTAGAGGAAGTGTTAGCTGATGAGTATAAAGATGCCATAAAGGCATTGAAAGATAACTATGGTAAAAAAAGTAAGTGTAGTTGTTGAAAAACACAATTTTATTTCTAGAGCTCAGATGCCAGGTGAATCAGTAGAAGAATTCATATCGGCTTTAAGAACTTTAGCGGTGACATACAAACTTAAGGAGTTACATGAAGAGATCGTACATGACCAATTTATCAATGGGACCAAAATTACTAAAATACAAGAGAAGTTATTAGAATTAAAGGATCCTTCTTTACAAAAGACAATTATCATAGCAAGACATGTGGAGAACACGTCTAGGTATGTAAAGGAACTCAAAGATGACCAGGATCATACCAAAGTAAGGGGGTCATTCCGTCAAGACCGCCAGGGCCGGGGACCCAGCCCATTCTGACCGCGGCGGTAAAGCCGCGGTCAGAAAAGGGGATCCGGCGGTTTCCTGCCGGATTTCCCCTGCATGGGCTGAATCTCCATGGCGGCGCTGCAAGCAGCGCCGCCATGGAGATTCTGACCCCCTTCCCGCCATCCTGTTTCTGGTGGTTTTTACCGCCAGGAACAGGATGGCGGGAACGGGTGTCGTGGGGCCCCTGGGGGCCCCTGCACTGCCCATGCCACTGACTTTGGTTACTCACGGTCTCGGAGTCGCCGGAGGGTCCTCCCTGAGCTGTTGGTTCTCCACCAGTTGAGTCGGGGTCGCCGGTTGCAGTGTTGCAAGTCTCACGCTTCTTGCGGGGAGTTGCAGGGGTCTTTAAATCTGCTCCTTGGAAACAAAGTTGCAGTTCTTTTGGAGCAGTGCCGCTGTCCTCGGGAGTTTCTTGTCTTTCTTGAAGCAGGGCAGTCCTCAGAGGATTCAGAGGTCGCTGGTCCCTTGGAAAGCGTCACTGGAGCAGGTTTCTTTGGAAGGCAGGAGACAGGCCGGTAAGTCTGGGGCCAAAGCAGTTGGTGTCTTCTGTTCTTCCTCTGCAGGGGTTCTTCAGCTCAGCAGTCCTCTTCTTCTTGTAGTTTCAGGAATCTAAAGTTTTAGGTTCAGGGAAGCCCTTAAATACTAAATTTAAGGGCGTGTTTAGGTCTGGGGGGTTAGTAGCCAATGGCTACTAGCCCTGAGGGTGGGTACACCCTCTTTGTGCCTCCTCCCAAGGGGAGGGGGTCACATCCCTAATCCTATTGGGGAATCCTCCATCTGCAAGATGGAGGATTTCTAAAAGTTAGAGTCACTTCAGCTCAGGACACCTTAGGGGCTGTCCTGACTGGCCAGTGACTCCTCCTTGTTATTCTCATTATTTTCTCCGGCCTTGCCGCCAAAAGTGGGGGCCGTGGCCGGAGGGGGCGGGCAACTCCACTAGCTGGAGTGTCCTGCGGTGCTGGCACAAAGGGGTGAGCCTTTGAGGCTCACCGCCAGGTGTGACAGCTCCAGCCTGGGGGAGGTGTTAGCATCTCCACCCATTGCAGGCTTTGTTACTGGCCTCAGAGTGACAAAGACACTCTCCCCATGGGGCCAGC
Organism: Pleurodeles waltl; assembly: GCF_031143425.1. NCBI lineage: Eukaryota > Metazoa > Chordata > Amphibia > Caudata > Salamandridae > Pleurodeles > Pleurodeles waltl. The sequence goes on along the minus strand of NC_090447.1, from coordinate 1,346,460,375 downwards.
AACATGTCTTGGTTGTGGCAGGCTGCTGGAACCAGTCAGCCTACACAAATAGTCGGTTAAGGTTTCAGGGGGCACCTCTAAGGTGCCCTCTGGGGTGTATTTTACAATAAAATGTACACTGGCATCAGTGTGCATTTATTGTGCTGAGAAGTTTGATACCAAACTTCCCAGTTTTCAGTGTAGCCATTATGGTGCTGTGGAGTTCGTGTTTGACAGACTCCCAGACCATATACTCTTATGGCTACCCTGCACTTACAATGTCTAAGGTTTTGTTTAGACACTGTAGGGGCACAGTGCTCATGCACTGGTGCCCTCACCTATGGTATAGTGCACCCTGCCTTAGGGCTGTAAGGCCTGCTAGAGGGGTGACTTATCTATACCTGCATAGGCAGTGAGAGGCTGGCATGGCACCCTGAGGGGAGTGCCATGTCGACTTACTCGTTTTGTTCTCACCAGCACACACAAGCTGGCAAGCAGTGTGTCTGTGCTGAGTGAGGGGTCTCCAGGGTGGCATAAGACATGCTGCAGCCCTTAGAGACCTTCCTTGGCATCAGGGCCCCTGGTACCAGGGGTACCATTTACAAGGGACTTATCTGGATGCCAGGGTGTGCCAATTGTGGATACAAAAGTACAGGTTAGGGAAAGAACACTGGTGCTGGGGCCTGGTTAGCAGGCCTCAGCACACTTTCAATTCAAAACATAGCATCAGCAAAGGCAAAAAGTCAGGGGGTAACCATGCCAAGGAGGCATTTCCTTACACAACCCCCCCCCCTCAAACGACAGAGGATGAGACTAACCTTTCCCAAGAGAGTCTTCATTTTCTAAGTGGAAGAACCTGGAAAGGCCATCTGCATTGGCATGGGCAGTCCCAAGTCTGTGTTCCACTATAAAGTCCATTCCCTGTAGGGAGATGGACCACCTCAACAGTTTTGGATTTTCACCTTTCATTTGCATCAGCCATCTGAGAGGTCTGTGGTCAGTTTGAACTAGGAAGTGAGTACCAAAGAGGTATGGTCTCAACTTCTTCAGGGACCAAACCACAGCAAAGGCCTCCCTCTCAATGGCACTCCAACGCTGCTCCCTGGGGAGTAACCTCCTGCTAATGAAAGCAACAGACTGGTCAAGGCCATCATCATTTGTTTGGGACAAAACTGCCCCTATCCCATGTTCAGAGGCATCTGTCTGCACAATGAACTGCTTGGAGTAATCTGGAGCTTTTAGAACTGGTGCTGTGCACATAGCTTGTTTCAGGGTGTCAAAGGCCTGTTGGCATTCTACAGTCCAGTTTACTATCTTGGGCATTTTCTTGGAGGTGAGTTCTGTGAGGGCTGTCACAATGGATCCATATCCCTTCACAAACCTCCTATAGTACCCAGTCAAGCCAAGGAATGCCCTGACTTGAGTCTGGGTTTTTGGAGCTGCCCAGTCCAGAATAGTCTGGATCTTAGACTGGAGTGGCTGAACTTGGCCTCCACCTACAAGGTGTCCCAAGTAAACCACAGTTCCCTGCCCTATCTGGCATTTGGATGCCTTGATAGAGAGGCCTGCTGATTGCAGAGCCTTCAAAACCTTCTTCAGGTGGACCAGGTGATCCTGCCAGTTGGAGCTAAAGACAGCAATATCATCTAGATGAACTGCACTAAAGGACTCCAACCCAGCAAGGACTTGATTCGCCAACCTTTGGAAGGTGGCAGGGGCATTCTTTAAACCAAAGGGCATAACAGTGAACTGATAATGCCCATCAGGTGTGGAGAATGCTGTTTTCTCTTTTGCTCCAGGTGCCATTTTGATTTGCCAGTACCCTGCTGTTAAGTCAAAGGTACTTAAGAATTTGGCAGCACCTAATTTATCAATCAGCTCATCAGCTCTAGGAATGGGGTGGGCATCTGTCTTGGTGACAGAATTAAGACCTCTGTAGTCCACACAAAACCTCATCTCTCTCTTTCCATCTTTGGTGTTAGGTTTGGGGACTAAGACCACTGGGCTAGCCCAGGGGCTGTCAGAGTGCTCAATTACTCCCAATTCCAGCATCTTGTGGACTTCCACCTTGATGCTTTCCTTAACTTGATCAGACTGTCTGAAGATTTTGTTTTTGACAGGCATGCTGTCTCCTGTGTCCACATCATGGGTACACAGGTGTGTCTGACCAGGGGTTAGGGAAACCAGCTCAGCAAACTGTTGTAGGACCTTCCTACAGTCAGCTTGCTGTTGGCCAGAGAGGGTGTCTGAATAGATCACTCCATCCACTGAGCCATCTTTAGGGTCTGATGAGAGGAGATCAGGGAGAGGCTCACTCTCAGCTTCCTGGTCCTCATCTGTTACCATCAACAGATTTACATCAGCCCTGTCATGGAAGAGCTTAAGGCGGTTCACATGGATCACCCTCTTGTGGCTCCTGCTAGTGCCCAGGTCCACCAGGTAGGTGACCTGACTCTTCCTCTCTAGCACTGGGTAAGGGCCAATCCATTTGTCCTGAAGTGCCCTGGGAGCCACAGGCTCCAGAACCCAGAATTTCTGCCCTGGTTGAAATTCAACCAGTGCAGCCTTTTGGTCATACCAAAACCTCTGGAGTTGTTGGCTGGCCTCAAGGTTTTTACTTGCCTTTTCCATGTACTCTGCCATCCTTGAGTGAAGGCCAAGTACATAGTCCACTATGTCTTGTTTAGGCTCATGAAGAGGTCTCTCCCAGCCTTCTTTAACAAGAGCAAGTGGTCCCCTTATAGGGTGGCCAAACAGAAGTTCAAAGGGTGAGAACCCTACTCCCTTCTGAGGCACCTCTCTGTAAGCGAAAAGCAGACATGGCAGGAGTACATTCCATCTCCTTTTGAGTTTTTCTGGGAGCCCCATGATCATGCCCTTTAATGTCTTGTTGAATCTCTCAACAAGGCCATTAGTTTGTGGATGATATGGTGTAGTGAGCTTATAAGTCACTCCACACTCATTCCACATATGTTTTAGGTATGCTGACATGAATTTGGTACCTCTGTCAGACACCACCTCCTTAGGGAAGCCCACTCTGGTAAAGATACCAATGAGGGCCTTGGCTACTGCAGGGGCAGTAGTCGACCTAAGGGGATTAGCTTCAGGATACCTAGTAGCATGATCCACTACTACTAGGATGTACATATTTCCTGAGGCTGTGGGAGGTTCAAGTGGACCCACTATGTCCACACCCACTCTTTCAAAGGGGACCCCCACCACTGGAAAGGAATGAGGGGGGCCTTTGGGTGTCCACCTGTCTTACCACTGGCTTGACAGGTGGGACAGGAGATGCAAAACTCCTTAACCTTCTGGGACATGTTGGGCCAGTAGAAGTGGTTGACTAACCTCTCCCACGTCTTGGTTTGTCCCAAATGCCCAGCAAGGGGAATATCATGGGCTAAGGTCAGAATAAACTCTCTGAAACCCTGAGGCACTACCACTCTCCTAGTGGCACCAGGTTTGGGATCTCTTGCCTCAGTGTACAGGAGTCCATCTTCCCAATAGACCCTATGTGTTCCATTTTTCTTGCCTTTGGACTCTTCAGCAGCTTGCTGCCTAAGGCCTTCAAGAGAGGGACAGGTTTCTTGTCCCTTACACAACTCTTCCCTTGAGGGTCCCCCTGGGCCCAAGAGCTCAACCTGATAAGGTTCCAGCTCCATAGGCTCAGTTCCCTCAGAGGGCAGAACTTCTTCCTGAGAAGAGAGGTTCTCTTTTTCTTGGTGTGTTGCAGCTGGTTTCCCAGCTGACTTTCCTTTTCTCTTGGTAGGCTGGGCCTTTCTTCCAGACTCCAGCTCTACTTTTTCACCCTGTGCCTTGCACTGTGCCCTTGTCTTGACACACACCAGTTCAGGGATACCCAGCATGGCTGCATGGGTTTTCAGTTCTACCTCAGCCCATGCTGAGGACTCCAGGTCATTTCCAAGCAAACAGTCTACTGGGATATTTGAGGAGACCACCACCTGTTTCAGGCCATTGACCCCCCCCCACTCTAAAGTTACCATAGCCATGGGATGTACTTTAGTCTGATTGTCAGCGTTGGTGACTGGATAAGTTTGTCCAGCCAGGTATTTGCCAGGGGAAACCAGTTTCTCTGTCACCATAGTGACACTGGCACCTGTATCCCTCAGGCCCTCTACACTTGTCCCATTAATTAAGAGCTGCTGCCTGTATTTTTGCATGTTAGGGGGCCAGGCAGCCAGTGTGGCTAAATCCACCCCACCCTCAGAATCTAATGTAGCTTCAGTGTGACACCTGATTTGCTCTGGGCACACTGTTGATCCCACTTGGAGACTAGCCATTCCAGTGTTAGCTGGAGTGGAGTTTGAAGTGGTATTTTTCTTGGGACAGGCCTTGTCTCCAGTTTGGTGTCCAGACTGACTACAGCTACGACACCAGGCCTTTTTGGGATCAAAGTTTTTACCCTTGTACCCAGAATTGTTTTGTGAAGAGGCTCTGGGCCCACCCTCCTGTGCAGGTTTTTGGGGGCCTGTAGAAGACTCTTTACTATTTTTGTTTTTGGCTGTCTCACCACCCTTCCCCTGGGGAGGTTTTATGTCCCCTTTCTTTTGGTCACCCCCTGTGGAAGTTTTGGACACCCTAGTCTTGACCCAATGGTCCGCCTTCTTTCCCAATTCTTGGGGAGAAATTGGTCCTAGGTCTACCAGATGCTGATGCAGTTTATCATTGAAACAATTACTTAATAGGTGTTCTTTCACAAATAAATTGTACAGCCCACCATAATTACTTACACCACTGCCTTGAATCCAACCATCTAGTGTTTTTACTGAGTAGTCTACAAAGTCAACCCAGGTCTGGCTCGAGGATTTTTGAGCCCCCCTGAATCTAATCCTATACTCCTCAGTGGAGAATCCAAAGCCCTCAATCAGGGTACCCTTCATGAGGTCATATGATTCTGCATCTTTTCCAGAGAGTGTGAGGAGTCTATCCCTACACTTTCCTGTGAACATTTCCCAAAGGAGAGCACCCCAGTGAGATTTGTTCACTTTTCTGGTTACACAAGCCCTCTCAAAAGCTGTGAACCATTTGGTGATGTCATCACCATCTTCATATTTAGTTACAATCCCTTTAGGGATTTTCAACATGTCAGGAGAATCTCTGACCCTATTTATGTTGCTGCCACCATTGATGGGTCCTAGGCCCATCTCTTGTCTTTCCCTTTCTATGGCTAGGATCTGTCTTTCCAAAGCCAATCTTTTGGCCATCCTGGCTAACTGGATGTCCTCTTCACTGGAGTTATCCTCAGTGATTTCAGAGGTGCTGGTCCCTCCTGTGAGGGAAACAGCATCTCTGACTAGTATATTTGGAGGCAGGGCTTGAGTGGCCCTGTTCTCCCTAAGTAGGACTGGAGGGGGGAATTCTCCTCCAAGTCACTATCCTCATCCTCTGTGTTGCCATCCTCAGAGGGGTGGGCCTTTTCAAACTCTGCCAACAGCTCCTGGAGCTGTAGTTTGGAAGGTCTGGGGCCCATTGCTATTTTCTTTATTTTACAGAGTGACCTTAGCTCCCTCATCTTAAGATGGAGGTAAGGTGTGGTGTCGAGTTCCACCACATTCACATCTGTACTAGACATTATGCTTCTAAAAGTTGGAATACTTTTTAAGAATCTAAAAACTAGTTCTAGAATCTAATTCAAACTTTTCACAAACTTTTAAACACTAAAAGAAATGCTAAACAGGGACTAACACAAAGCCCTAGCAGGACTTTTAAGAATTTAGAAAAATTTCAAATTGCAAAAAATCAATTTCTAATGACAATTTTTGGAATTTGTCGTGTGATCAGGTATTGGCTGAGTAGTCCAGCAAATGCAAAGTCTTGTACCCCACCGCTGATCCACCAATGTAGGAAGTTGGCTCTGTATGTGCTATTTCAAAGTAAGGAATAGCATGCACAGAGTCCAAGGGTTCCCCTTAGAGGTAAGATAGTGGCAAAAAGAGATAATACTAATGCTCTATTTTGTGGTAGTGTGGTCGAGCAGTAGGCTTATCAAAGGGGTAGTGTTAAGCATTTGTTGTACAAACACCCAGGCAATAAAGGAGGAACACACACTCAGAGACAAATCCAGCCAATAGGTTTTGTTATAGAAAAATATCTTTTCTTAGTTTATTTTAAGAACCACAGGTTCAAATTCTACATGTAATATCTCATTTGAAAGGTATTGCAGGTAAGTACTTTAGGAACTTTGAATAATTACAGTAGCATATATACTTTTTACATAAAACACAATAAGCTGTTTTAAAAGTGGACATAGTGCAATTTTCACAGTTCCTGGGGGAGGTAAAGTATTGTTAGGTTTCACAGGTAAGTAAGTCACTTACAGGTTTCAGTTTTTGGTCCAAGGTAGCCCACCACTGGGGGTTCAGAGCAACCCCAAAGTTACCACACCAGCAGCTCAGGGCCGGTCAGGTGCAGAGGTCAAAGAGGTACCCAAAACACATAGGCTTCAATGGAGAGAAGGGGGTGCCCCGGTTCCAGTCTGCCAGCAGGTAAGTACCCGTGTCTTCGGAGGGCAGACCAGGGGGGTTTTGTAGGGCACCGGGGGGGACACAATTCAGCACAAAAAGTACACCCTCAGCAGCGCGGGGGCGGCGGGTGCAGTGTGCAAACACGCGTCGGGTTTACAATGGTTTTCAATGAGAGACCAAGGGATCTCTTCAGCGTTGCAGGCAGGCAAGGGGGGGCTCCTCGGGGTAGCCACCACCTGGGCAAGGGAGAGGGCCTCCTGGGGGTCACTCCTGCACAGGAGTTCCGTTCCTTTAGGTGCTGGGGGCTGCGGGTGCAGGGTCTTTTCCAGCCGTCGGGAAATGGAGTTCAGGCAGTCGCGGTCAGGGGGAGCCTCGGGATTCCCTCTGCAGGCGTCGCTGTGGGGGCTCAGGGGGGACAACTTTGGTTACTCACGGTCTCGGAGTCACCGGAGGGTCCTCCCTGAGGTGTTGGTTCTCCACCAGTCGAGTCGGGGTCGCCGGGTGCAGTGTTGCAAGTCTCACACTTCTTGCAGGGAGTTGCAGGGGTCTTTAAATCTGCTCCTTGGAAACAAAGTTGCAGTTCTTTTGGAGCAGTGCCGCTGTCCTCGGGAGTTTCTTGTCTTTCTTGAAGCAGGGCAGTCCTCAGAGGATTCAGAGGTCGCTGGTCCCTTGGAAAGCGTCGCTGGAGCAGGTTTCTTTGGAAGGCAGGAGACAGGCCGGTAAGTCTGGGGCCAAAGCAGTTGGTGTCTTCTGTTCTTCCTCTGCAGGGGTTCTTCAGCTCAGCAGTCCTCTTCTTCTTGTAGTTTCAGGAATCTAAAGTTTTAGGTTCAGGGAAGCCCTTAAATACTAAATTTAAGGGCGTGTTTAGGTCTGGGGGGTTAGTAGCCAATGGCTACTAGCCCTGAGGGTGGGTACACCCTCTTTGTGCCTCCTCCCAAGGGGAGGGGGTCACATCCCTAATCCTATTGGGGAATCCTCCATCTGCAAGATGGAGGATTTCTAAAAGTTAGAGTCACTTCAGCTCAGGACACCTTAGGGGCTGTCCTGACTGGCCAGTGACTCCTCCTTGTTATTCTCATTATTTTCTCCGGCCTTGCCGCCAAAAGTGGGGGCCGTGGCCGGAGGGGGCGGGCAACTCCACTAGCTGGAGTGTCCTGCGGTGCTGGCACAAAGGGGTGAGCCTTTGAGGCTCACCGCCAGGTGTGACAGCTCCAGCCTGGGGCCTCCAGCATCTCCACCCAGTGCAGGCTTTGTTACTGGCCTCAGAGTGACAAAGGCACTCTCCCCATGGGGCCAGCAACATGTCTCGGTTGTGGCAGGCTGCTAGAACCAGTCAGCCTACACAGATAGTCGGTTAAGGTTTCAGGGGGCACCTCTAAGGTGCCCTCTGGGGTGTATTTTACAATAAAATGTACACTGGCATCAGTGTGCATTTATTGTGCTGAGAAGTTTGATACCAAACTTCCCAGTTTTCAGTGTAGCCATTATGGTGCTGTGGAGTTCGTGTAAAACAGACTCCCAGACCATATACTCTTATGGCTACCCTGCACTTACAATGTCTAAGGTTTTGTTTAGACACTGTAGGGGCACAGTGCTCATGCACTGGTGCCCTCACCTATGGTATAGTGCACCCTGCCTTAGGGCTGTAAGGCCTGCTAGAGGGGTGACTTATCTATACCTGCATAGGCAGTGAGAGGCTGGCATGGCACCCTGAGGGGAGTGCCATGTCGACTTACTCGTTTTGTTCTCACCAGCACACACAAGCTGGCAAGCAGTGTGTCTGTGCTGAGTGAGGGGTCTCTAGGGTGGCATAAGACATGCTGTAGCCCTTAGAGACCTTCCTTGGCATCAGGGCCCCTGGTACCAGGGGTACCATTTACAAGGGACTTATCTGGATGCCAGGGTGTGCCAATTGTGGATACAAAAGTACAGGTTAGGGAAAGAACACTGGTGCTGAGGCCTGGTTAGCAGGCCTCAGCACACTTTCAATTCAAAACATAACATCAGCAAAGGCAAAAAGTCAGGGGGTAACCATGCCAAGGAGGCATTTCCTTACACCCATGTAATGAAACAATTGTTGTGGTGGGCGCCAGTGCTTATGGTTTGGGGTCAGCACTGATGCAAAGAAAGATGGGTCATGAAAGGGTTGTAGCATTTGCCTCGTGTATGCTAGAAGGTGCAGAAGCTACATACTCAGCTGTGGAGTGAGAAGCACTTGCATGCTGGTGGGATGTAAGCCATTTCAGAACTTATGTATGGGGAACCGCATTCGAGCTAAGAACTGACCACAAACCACTAATTGATATATTCACCTCAGAGGGTTCAGGAAAAGTAACACCCAGAATTGCAAAATGGTTAAACCGGGTGCAAGAGTTTAACTTCAGATTGAAATATGTCCCTGGTAACAAACATTTTAATGCTGATTGTTTGTCAAGACTGCCATTAAATAAAAAAGATTCTGATGAAAGGGAAGAGGATGATGAGGAATGGATAATGGCTAATATAAATGAATTGTACGAAGGTGCCATAGCAGAAAAAGAGTGAAAGCAAGTTGTTAAGGAAGATAAAGTTCTGAGGCAACTCACAAATTGCTTATCTAATTCCATGACACATACTGAAATAGGAAAGGGTGAACTCTTCGATTATAAAATTATATGGTCTGAATTATCTGTTATGAAGGGCATTGTATGAAGAAATGACAGATTGGTGGTACCAGTGAATTTGCAGGTGAGGTTAATGGGTTTGTTACATGAAGGGCATGGTGGAATTTCCGGTATGAAGAGTAAGGCACGCCTAAACGTCTGGTGACCGGGTATGGGTAAAGAAATTGAAAGGTTTGTAAGATATTGCACAGCATGCATGTGTAGTGATAATTCTCACAAATCAAAAAAATCACCCATAACATCAATAAAACTTCCTGATAGACCTTGGCAAAATCTTTGACTTGATATATGTGGACCATTCAAAGGCAAGGGAATGGAAGGCAAATATGCTATTGTGTTAATAGATTATTTCTCCAAATGGCCTGAAGTTACATTTGTGAGGGAAACTAAGGCAAGCAGTGTGGTACACTTTTGTGGTGAGGTGCTTAGGTGAGAAGGTTTCTCAGAATGTATTGTCAGTGAAAACTGCCCCCAATTTGTTGCTGTAGAGTCTGAAGAGTTTTTGAAAATCTGGTTTGGAGCATTATAAAACTGCAGTGTGCAATCCTAGAGAGAATGGTCTTGTAGCGAGGTTTAATTGAGTGTTAAAAGAGATATATCATGGAGCCTTCTCTTTTGAAATGTGATTGATATTTTGTTGATTTAGGGATCTGCTTTTCCAGTTAGCCATACTAGTTGCTTTTAATAATTCAAGCCATTGATTTGTTTGATAATATTTCAGCTGTCTAGCCTTCATAAGAGTAGTTTTCATTGTTGCAGAAAACATTGACATACAGCAGTAGACTATATGGGCCCAATTCACAAAGGTAGACTTAGAGTTTTTAAACTTAGACCAAAAGTCCAAGTTTGTGATTGTCAATATTCTCAAAGGGCACTTATAAGTAGTTTCTTTACATCTGTACTCAGGGTAGAGTAAACTCTGGCTGCTGAGAGTACACTCCAGGTGCAGAGAGCATGCTCTGCACCCCGAGTAGACTCTCCTTCCCGAGTGCGGAAGCAAAGATAGTACTCGTAAATACCATTTGTGAATACTGAAAATCATAAACTTAGACTTCTGGTCAAAGTTTAGATCAAAGGCTAAGTTTACCTTTGTGAATCGGGTGCTATCTTTATATGTAATTTGGGAGAATTGAATTCTGAATGATAACGGTGCAGAAGAAGATGATTGTGGTTAGGTGTTTGGAAGAAATGATTTTGAGTGTTTAAGCATCCATCATTGAAAACATGATGCTGAATCATGTCACCACAATTGTTGCTAAAACACACAAACACCCACCTAATAGAACTCTAAACATTAAAGACAAAGACTGAAAGATCAGTGGTCAGATTATTGAAATCAAAAGAATTGCTCCACTGTTTACATAGAGTAAAAACTCTTTAAGAGTAGAGGCAATTGCAGGATCAGTCCCCACGTAAACAAGAGTAGAAAGAATGTGAAACATAATCATTCATGAATCTATTTTGAACACTATTTTATGGGCAACTGTCACCTGGGAGAACTTGGTGGTAAGTACCTACAAAAACAAGGAGAGAGACATTTTTTGGCTTATCTCCTAAAAGCAGCAAGTACAAAAAACCTGCAGATATTCAGTTGTGCCCATTTACCGAACTTGAGCATGGATCTAAATGATCCTGCAAATGTTCATTTTTGTTCACATTTTAAAGTTTCAACCCTGGTGCATTATGTGTGGTGTAGATTAAAGAAGAGCAGAAAAAAAATCATGTTTTTTTTAATTCTTTGAACAGAAGAAAAATATTGTAATAGGCAGCCATAGGCAGGGAACCGCACAGTGGGGATTCGTGCTCACAGCGAGGACTCCAACGACTATAACCTATTGTATATGCTTGTTCTGACAACTGACAGACCAAAGCAAATATGAGAGCAAGTGACTTTTCTAACATTCTTGTATAGTGTTTGAATTTATATTAGCTGACATGAGAAGAAATGTAGTAAGTGACAAAGTTAGACAACCCCTCTACATGGCCTTTTTCACCCGGAAATCTTGCTTCTTTAATGCCTATGTGCTGCTTAGGTAAAATGCCTAAATGTTTATCTCAAACATGCTTCTTAAAGCAACAGCCATCAGTGAGGGCAGACAAAGGTTGAATTAATTCAACTGCTGAAGGTTTGGAGAGCTAGAGTAGAACATGTCCTCTGTGAAGATCAGTGTCTGTACCTCTTGGACTAGGGAAGTTTCAGCAAATGTTAGTCCTTAATGAATTATTAAATGCCAAAGGATTTTGTTAGTCCAAAATGACCTAGAGATAGTTTTAATCACTACACAGTTAAGGTTTTTATTCAGGATTCTCACGTAATAGTGTAGGTGGGAATAACTGCCACTATCATAGTTCCCCAGGATGATGGAATGACCTCATAAGTGTCCCAGTTAATCCAATACCCTAAGAAGGACTAGAATCTGTCTGGGTTCTGTAAGGGCAAGGGGGCTATCATCAAAGTGTAATATGATTGTGGAACAGCAATGTATCACAGTGATTACATATATAGAGTCACATGGCAAATGGCCACCAAAGACCCTTCAAAGCAAGTAGGAACATTAACAGTAGAGTGGCCTTTTTGCTCCAAAAATAGTGAAAATACTGGAAAGGAAGCTCCCATAATAATATTTGGGCAGTTTAATGAGCAAATAGATATTCTACTTTGCCATAAAGTCTTAACCAGGACCCAGCTTTTCCATTACCTGAAAGAGGAAACTTTACTCAAGTCTGTCAAAAGCTTTTTCCACATTAAGGTAAACACACCACAGTTTCTGGCAGGTCATCTTTTACTGTCCAGATGACATTCACCAGTGAACCTAGGTGGTTCCTTAATATCATGCCAGGTAGAAAGCCGAATTGTGTCATAAATAAGGCACAGTGGGATAGCAGTGCTAGGACAACCTAACCCAACACGCACGTTTGGGGCAAGAATGGAAATGTATGAGACATTGCTGTTGTAATGAATGTGACAGTGAAACTAAGGGCCTGATTTAGAGTTTGATGGATGAGGTTACTCCATCACAAACATGACCAATATACTGTCCACCATATTACAATCCCAATGTATCCTATGGGAATCATAACATGGCAGACAGGATCCGTCACGTTTGTGAAGAAGTAACCTGTCAGCCAAACTCTAAATCTGGCCCTCAATCTTTATTCTTGTGTATTATAATCCCACAACTTCCACTTTAATTGTCTCCATCAAAGAATTACAAAATAATCACATTAGCTATGCAAGCAAGGAACCTAGAACTGCAGTGTAAGGGGGGCTCCTTAGAAAGACACACTGGAAGTATGAAGAGCAGAGGTTAAACAACTGAACAAAAATAACAGCTTAGACAATCACAGAGAAAACTAAAGTGTTACTGTATGAAATTGGGTTGTAAATTGAGTGGGGTGTGAGCCCTGAGCAAGCAGCAACCAGGGTAAGGCACAAGCAAACCCCAAATAAAACAAGACCAACATGACAAAAAATCCAATCAGTAGAACTGAAGTTATGAGTTATGAATTTAAAAAAATGAAAGTGCAAAATAGCACCTAAAAACACAAAGGCCCACATTTATACTTTTTTAGCGCCGCATTTGAGCCGCTTTTTAACACAAAAGCGGCGCAAAGTTTGCGCCGCTTTTGCATAAAAAAATGACGCAAATGCAGCGCTAACAAAGTTTGAATATGGGCTAAAGCCCATAGGTCATATTGGATCAGATCAAATTCAAAAGCTCAGGCTGAGCTCAGGCTGATAGCAACGGAGCGCAGGTCAGATAGAGTCCCAGGTTAGTCCCGCTGATGTTTTACCATCTCAAGTTTTCTGCAAAGAGTGCTCTTCATTTTGTCCCTGGGGATCTGGTCAGAAGAACAGCAGACTACCCCTTTGAGTCAATCTGGGCTCCTAGGTTCAGGATGGGGTTGCAGGTGCAGTTCTTTCTCCCCAGGTAAGAGGGCAGCAGGCAGTAGCTTCTTCAGAGTAGCAGTCCAACAGAGTTACAGTCTTTCCAGAATCATAGCAGGGCTTCTTCCTGGCAGAGCATCCACAGATCCAGAAGTGTACTCAGGAGATGGTGTCTGAGGTCCAGTACTTATATCCAGTTGTGACTTTGAAGTGGGGCGAAGATTCTAGAGGCATGCTTTGGAAGTGCACAGGTACCCTGGCTTTCTGGCTCCAGACTAACTACAGGGAATAAGCAGCTCTTTATGTGGAGACATGACATAACCGATTCAAATTTAAGTGGTGCTGCCTTCAACTTCCAGAGGGCAGTCTTGTCTCACAGCAATCAAAACTGGCAACAACAACACCGGCAGCAACAGCATCAGAATAATTCTACCCAACCTCTGCATTTGCTTGGTTTCAAGTGGCAGGTCTAAAGTCTAGTGCAGAGACAAAGGCAAAAGAGGTCAAGCAAGTGGCAGCACCAATGATACTTCAGAGGATGTTCAAGGAGTATCTGGATGACCCAAAATGGGTGTATCTGGATTAAAACCCATTGGTGTATTAGTATGGGAAGATGCCCCAATGGCCAGAGCTCAGCAGGCTGGCAATAACGTACCTGGCTTGTCCTGTATCCAGTGTGTCTGCTGAACATGTGTTCAGTGCAGCTGGTGCAGGTGTAACCTTGAGAAGGACCAGGCTGTCAGCTGTTTTGCTTTCACTAATGATCAAGCTGACAAAAAACTCTGGAATACACTTCTTAGTTTAAAGAACACATTTATTATTATTCCACCACGAGGTTCCTAAAAAAATGAAGATTAGTAGGTCAAAGGCACACATTTAAAAATAGTCACAGCAATGAAAGGAAAATATATAAAAGTGATTCTCAACTGTAATGTACACAGCGAATATATGTGATTATATTATAGCATAAATGCAAAACAAAGGATCACTTTGATTTGATTTGATCAAATCTAGGGGAATGTGCATCTCTCTAATCTCTGCCCACCTGTAAGTGACTTTTTCTCCCAAATGTCCACATTTCTGATGCACCCACTTAGCCATCCCCAACAAGTCAGAATTCGGGGTTGACACTTCTGCCTCTGAACGTTTGTCTTTAACACCTGCAACGGGAATTGAACCAGCGTTCTAGTGAGTCAGTGGGACAATGAGCATCTATGACTTGACTCTGTTCTATCATTTCCCAAATTTCCTGCCACAACTCCTTACTCCACACCTCCTTTGTATGAATGAACCAGTTATGTGCATGCCATGTGGAAAGCCAAATGGCTAATCCATTGGCAGTGAACCAAGAATCAGTGTAAAAATGACACGTTCCAGGCAGCTCTTGCTTTGAAGTCTGACACACATTGTAGAACTCTGCATATTGGCTATGTTTTCCTTCTCCTGTGGTAGACAACAACTTTTCAGTAACAGGATTGTGTGACACTGCTTTCCAACGTCTTTTAGTACCCACGTATTTCAATGAATCATTAGTGAGCCAAACATGCTTCCTATCCTCAAGGGACAAGAATTAAAATGGTGCACCCCAGTTCACTGGTGACTCTTTTTCCTATGGAACCTCCTGCACCATCTCCTCATCCTGTACAGGGTCTTGTGACACCTGTTCATGTAGGGCTGCAGTGCCTGTCGGTCCTACTCGAGCCCTGTCTTTTATGTACCAGATCTAGTGTATGATTCTAGCCTCTTGTGCATGTCCTATACGGTGAGATTTAGGTGAACTCATCACCCACTGCATGATTGGTAGTTCAGATTTCAGAATTACATTATAACCTAGTGTGATTTGCTCAGTATCCACTAGAGCCCAATAACAAGTCAAAAGCTGTTTTTCAAAAGGAGTATAGCGCTCCACAAAGTCAAGTAGTTATCTAGTCCAAAGCCCCAGGGGCACCCCTGTCCTCTCCTGTTTCTGCCACATACTCAAGTTTGCATACTGTCCCTGAACAGTTACATGTAACTCAATGTTTCCCTCTAGCACTGTACACAAGTCTAAAGTCTGTTTAATTATTTCATTTGCCAAATCCAAATCACACTGCTGCTCTTCACTCCATTCAAACTCTTGTTTTTTCCTAGTTACTTTTTACCAAAGCGTTAAGATTTTGCTCAGATGAGGGCTATACTGTTTCCAAAAATCAAACAATCTCATGAAACTCTGTGTCTCTTCCTTAATGCAAATAATAGCAAACTCCCAAATATTTAGTTTTACCTGTAACAACATCTCTCTATATTCTGTATTCCACTGAATACCAAGGACCTGCCCATTTTGTGACAGTACCTTTGTCTTTTCTGAATTAATTATACACATCGTACTCTGCAAAAGTGGTCTGAATATACCGGTAACATCGTCAACTTCTTGCTCAGTGTAATCTTTTAAAGAATGCATTTCAACTCCTGCCAAAAACTGTGGGCTGCTCTGCGCACGATGATCTACGTTCTTCTCATGAGGCTCACACTGGCCCCCACTTTTTTTAACCTCCTCATTACTGGAATGTAAAAAGCCAGATGCTCCTGTAACAGCTGGTAGCTTTCAGCTTTATCTTGCAATAATTTGTTCTGGCTAATTTGCTCATGTAAATTCTTATTTTCATGTTATAACTGTTTATATCGCTCGTGTATTTTTCTGTAAGCAGACACAAGTATCCAAACCATCCTGTCAAGAACAAAAGGGACATCATTTCTTTTAAAAAGCACCTTTTCTAAATATGAAAACACTTTAGTTTTATCAAGAAAACATGTTTGTCACAACACCATAAGGCAGTTTAACTTCACATGCATTTTCAAACATGGTTTGCGGTGCCTCCTTTAATTCTCTGAACAAAATAAAAAATAATACACTTTTAAATTGTGCACTTCCAATCTCCAACTCCTTTTTTTATCCTGCCGACTACGCCAACATTTTTTACTTTCATTAATGACTGAGCTGACAAAAATCTCCGGAATGCACTTCTTAGTTTAAAGAAGACATTTGTTATTATTCCACTGCGATGTTCCTAAACAAATGAGGTGGATTAGTAGGTCGAAGGCACACGTTTAAAAATAGTCACAGCAATGAAAGGGAAATATATCAAAGTGATTCTCAACTGCAATGTACACAGCAAATATATGTGATTATATAAAAGCATAAATGCAAAACAAAGGATAAAGTACAAACTCATTACCGTAGGGCCTGCCAAGCTCTTCATCATTCTCATGACAGCAAGTTGATGACCCCAGTTCAACTGCAAGAAAGAGATATCCACCCTCACAGGACAAGTGTCTGTGCCAGGCATCTGACGTCCACTCCTGACCGAGGTCTCAGAAATTCCCCTCGCTACTGGGCAGGGCCACTTATTTTATAGCTTAAACAATCATGGCAAAAGCCTTCTGAAAGGCCCTACCCTCTTAGATGGAAATATTCAAACATGCTGGCTACTGTAGGTCAGAGTTGGAAGAAAAACGTTGAAAATTGGTCAACCTTTCAAGGCTCCCCTTCCAAGGCCAACCTGTTCCCTGCGCTGAAGAAAAACAAAAAATATGTGCTCTCTTATCATGAACTGTTCGTGTTCAGTGAGAGAAAATATGAAAAACACAAGCTTAGTTTACCATGTGTAAAAACATAGCTCATCTGCAATGTCTCAACTGCAATGTCTAATGCCACAATAAAGCCAATAGGCAGCTAAACTGAATACAAAATGTAATCTGCAACTGGTGAACACTGAACTAATATGCACAATGGTGAAACACTAAGGCAGTGGTCAAACCTACCTATTTTCACTACATCACCTCAAAATGTGGAGAGATTAACCATGATCAAAATTAACCAGCATTTTATACCATCTGATTACACAAATCCCGAAACACAGAGGAGGAGGAAGAGAATGATTGGTCAGAATCAAGTTTGCTGTTTGACCTACTTCTAGGTGAACCACCTGAGTCTGAGGACAAACTCTACTTCTCAGACTTAGTATGTTAGTGCCACCATAGAACTTTTTAATTATTTCTCGCTGAACTTCTTTCTTTCTTTGCCAAGATAAAACTCAACAAGAAATTGCTATTGGAACATTATGTTTGGGTCGGATTTATGCTTCCCTACCATTTTGTAGTCACATATATGGCCGGTTTTGAGTTGGACCCGTGTGCAGTGAAGAAGCCCCCACATTCCCTTCAGGACATTGGACACAATGCCTGACTCCCTCACATGCCATTGCCTAGCCTTTTTTTCCATCACCTAGAAGGGCTTCCCAGAAGATCATTGATTAAAAGAGTGTCAGTGCCAAAGCCAAATTCCAATGTATTGCGAGCTGCTGCCATCAAAGAGAAGATAATATTTTGTTCAACCACGTTCTTGGATTGGAAGACGTAACTTCTAATGCTTGCACCAATGAGTGGTGATATATTGAGTGATTGTTAGTGATGAGTGATGATGTATGCAGTGACTGACAGTGAGGGAGGAAGTTAAACAAATTTGTAAACGTGTTTCAGATGATTTGCAAATTTTGTGGTATTATGGGTGATCATTTTTCCCTGAAAATGATTGGCGTTTCAAACTTAGTGAAATGTACCTGCTAGGTCTACTCCTTTTTTCTGGTTCCTCAGACCAGTCACTTTAGTTACCAAACACATCTACACAAAATACTCCAGTTCTGTTTCTCTAATTGGTTTTCAATAGCAGTGCACTACACAAGTCTACCTTACTAGATTTGGGACTGGGACAGAGTTACTTAGAATCAAGAGGAGGATGATGGAAGGACTCAGGGTGGGACTACCTCAACAGCTAGAAAGAGAATGTTATCAACTTCAAAGAGAAGCCTTGATGATGGCATAGAGTCTGAGGCCTAGTACTCACTCAGCTCTGTGTACTGGAGAGTGGTGCATTGCTTTGGAAAATACTGCTGAGTATGTGTTTGCTGCATTGCTGGGTCAATCGTTAACCTCCTCTTATGTTCTTGCTATGTCTCTCAGTCTTCAGAGTACAGTCTGACTCCTTGCTTCCTTTTGTCCTTCTCAATATGCAGGACTTGCCCTAGTCCTTTCCTGCATGAACAAAACTTGGTGAAAAGGATATATACTCCAGGTTACCTACCAAACAGGTTCAAACAGGCACCCAAGAGTGATGGACAGTCCAAGAAGAATAGAGCTGAACTGCCCAATTAGGCAATACAGCATCATTTTCCTTTTGAAAAATTATAGTTTTTAAAACTGGGTGGGTTGACTTCAATCCTCCACAATTTGTATTTTTCAAACCTAGAAGACATAACATTTAGGGATATACTATCTTGAGTCTCTCTGGGGCAGAAGGACTGTTTGCAATGCATTTAAATGAACTGTGCCATACTCATCCCTTCATGGTTTACTTCCAAGACAGATTGATGACTGCGTGATGCTCAGTGCCCCGATAACTATTGGTGTGGTTCCATTTGTGTAGTGTTTGTCTTTGTCACACCTTTCCCCAAATCCCCTTTCCCATCCATTCATCGAGTCCCTAACCCTCTTTGCCCAGGCTGTGTGATTTATTGAGGTGTGACTTAATTTTACACCATAGATGGATCACACTCTTGCTAGGGAAGATGTGGTAAAAGCGACACCAACTCACTGCATGAACTTCTATTATCTGAGCAATATTCCACATCTACCCCATCACCTACATTTTTAAGTCCTTTTGTTGTGCGCTGCATAGACGCTCACCTTGTCCAACCACTCCTGACTCTGAGCCCACTTCTCCTGACACCATTATTTCATTTCCTAAGTTTAGTTTTTAAATACTAGCTCCGCACCATTGCTCAGAAGAAGTTGATACTGCTGGGTTTTATTATCATATCAGGTCTTCATTGTTGTATGTCAAATACTGCCACTGCGGTAGTACAGTCTCAGTCTTCATAAGCCACTAACTCTCTGTTTTCTTTTCATCTAGTTGACAGTGATGGATAATACTGTGATTAATAATGCAGTTGGAGTTCGCATAGGTGGAAGTGGCACCTTCTGCCTTACCTCTTAGCGTGCTAGTCTTCTACTACTACTACCACCCCCTCAAGATGCCACCTTGGGAAAGAGCCTGCAGTAACAAGACTCCCTTGCTTCGTCTATTCAGGTAAGAGAAGAACTGTGGATTGACGTGGACTTGTTTAGTTAGTAATTAACTTCTACTGAAAAAAAGATGTCTGTGTGTATCTAGGTTTTTTGTAGGCAAAATAGGCAATCACTCCCTAGTAGTCAATGTAGTTTCAGAGGGCAGTAGAGCAAGGGCCTAGGTAAATGGCATACACTTTTTTAGCAGATTTAAAAAACAGGTTACACTAAAAGAAAGCAGTGCAAACTAAAACACCAAAATAAACATCTGAGGAATAAATCAAGTAAAAACAATACTCCCTTCTATTTTTAACAAATAGAAAACCCACCCTTTCCACCCACAACAGGCCCACCCCTCTCCCCAAACAAATAGCCCCATCCCCAAAAAGTCCAATGAAAGTCCAAAGTGAAACCCAATTCCAGTCCCAACTCCCTCCCTACCCTCTCCACCGACAACAGTCCCTCCAACCAAAATAAAAAATGTAAAAAGGGCTCAGAAGAGGGCATTGTCTACTTGGGTCTGGAGCTGGTTCAGTCTCTGCTCGATCCTGGCGAACCGGCTCTCCATACCATTAAGCCACTGCAGGATACAGTGGAGCATAGCCCTATCTGAGTGGGAGGGAGTGGCAGCAGGTGCAGTCATGAACCCTGACAGCTGGTATCGGCGTCAGCGATGTAGTGGCTGGGAGGCTGAAGGCTGGGACTGGCATGCTGTTGAACTGGGTCCTGGGTCAGAGGCAGCTATTTCCTTAGCTTCCTCCTAAAGGACCTCCAGCCACCGGTATTTGGCCTTTAGACTCTTCAGCCTCTGCTACCATAGACGGGCCACTGTCTCCTGCCTAATGGGTGATGCTGGTCAACCCGAAGCGGTAGCCATATCGGGAAAACAAAAATGAAAAAGACAAATTATAAACAATGCTCTGAGCAAACACTTCTTCAAAAGTAGGTAGTGGGTAGCACAGTGGCAGTACATTGCTGGTTCCCTAGGGACATTGGAATATGATGTGATTATGATTAGGAGAATCACATTGACAATTGTATTTGTTTATCCACACACGCCTCACATATAAAACACTGACTGTCTGGTAGAAAATAATTAAGAGGACTGGCAGAATAACACCAGATTGAAAAACAGTGATTTGATTTTTTTTCTAAAGGCTTTTCTAGTAACTACACAGACACTTTTGGTGGAGAAATAAAAATTAATTACCTTGCACTTATGAGTAAAGCCTTATGCACTATGGAGTACAAGTTGTTGTGCCAAATTAATGGAGGCATGCTAGCCAGTGCTTAGAGTACCTTGCTACTGTCTGCAGCTGGGGCAGCTGTATTTGACAATTGTCTATCTTTAATTCTAATGTCCATGATTTTCTCCAACTGCCTTTTAATTAGTTTATACCCTAACTCGAAAGAGGCAGATGAACAATAAATAAGATACATTACACATCCCATATAAAATGCGGATATATTATCCTGCCTGCTGTATGTAGACTGTGGGGAAACGATGCACTGCCTAACAGGGAAAGGAGTGGGCTATATAGATTATATTTGGCACCCTTCTCACAGAGTATCCCTTTTGCCAAACTTTAATTCAGACTAGTCCCACTTTACTCACTGGCCACCACCACAAATTCTTTCCAACAAATTAATTTGCTCTGCAGTAAGGAAAGAAAACTTGACTTACTCTACTGCAGGGTAAGGCAGAGGGATTAGGCAGGTAGATAGAGCTTTTGCTGTAGATTAGAGGGGGGTCACTGATCATTGATTCATCTTGTGCCTAAGCTTTGACTTATTCAGCCACTGTTTAGACGAAAGTCTAAAGCTAAAATGCAGAACAGTCGTACAAAATGTTATGGGAAACAATTAAATATATTTTAAAAATATTTCACATGGCTATAAAAATTTGGCACATGCCAAGAATAGATTTTTCAATTTGTTTGGTAGGCTGGGATGGAAGAACTTAGGAAAGAATCAACTAGTAAAGTAGTAAGAGTTAACTGAGTGGGTGAAGGGAAACACACCTTGTGTGTTCGGTTTGCAATGCATTGAAAGCTTTTTAATGCTGCATTGACTGAAGCAGATGCCCATTGCACAGCCAACATTGCAGTCACGGATTGAACCATACAGCACTTCTTCGGTCATGGGTGGTGAAATGCCATGGGCAGGGAGGGGTTTGATGAATGAAGATGGATGGGGTACATATCTGCCTTACTTAACAAATGCAGTGAGTCAAGGGATTAGAATACAAATTACGATACCCCCCACTTAGCTTTGATAAACATGAAACAAAGTAAGCAAAGTAGGTGTACAATGTCTCAAGCAATTATTCAGTCATCCTTTCATTCTTCCTACTATATTCACCCATAGCCACGTAATCTAAGCTTTACTTTCTCTCATCCAGTCTTTCACCAAAATTCACAGTCTATTATCCATCCATTCAGTATCCACCCTTTCTTTCAGTCATCCTTTCACCCATCCATCTATTTACCGTATACTCACCCACGCACCGTTTCACCCACACATGCATCTTTTCCGTTCCCTCATTTCACCCATCCTTTCTTTTAACCTTCTATTCTTTCCCTATTCCATCAAGCCATCATTTTTAGTGTACATTAAGTGTGGTTTTGCTGAGTTGCAGATAGAAGAAGCCCTAACCCGACCACCGCTGTAGCTGGAAACATGGGGTTGATGGGAGTTCACGATAAAGACAACACCCTTGTAGCTAGTGAGTATAATAGTAATCGTCAATAAGCAAGCAATGTGACTTACCACCCCTTGTCACTGCCACTGCTTCTCCCCTGCTCCATTTCCTCCAGCAGCACTTGAACTGGCACCACTGGTGGTCGCTGTGGCTATTAAAAAACATTATACAGTTTTTAGCTGTCATGTACACTTCCTTTAAATTTTTTTAAGCAAAAACGGGCAACCGCAATACATTCCTACAGTTCGATTAGCACTGCAGTATCTTCTGTCAAAAATATCACTCAGGGCAGTTTGTTGGTTCACAATGTTAGAAAAGCCAGGTAGTCACGCCAACCAAAAACCTTTTGTAATGAAGGGGCAGAGCTGTAGCCTATGATGATGATGACTTAGAATCATTGAAGCACAATGAAGGGGTGGAATAGACTGGTCAATGAAAGACAGAGAAAAAAGATAATGCAGGGATAACAGAAATTAGTAAAAAAAAATGGATAGGGAAGTTTTAAAAAGGGGAAAGTATAAAAACTTAAACAAGGCAAAATTAAAGGTAGTATAATAGTGGGCAGAGGTAAATATTAGGGAAATACTACTAATAATAATAAATAATAGGACTTACTGGGATGAGCAGAGCCCTCAGCGCTGGAGCTGGTAGTTGGTGCCTCCTCCCCAGCTCTTGCCGGTCCCACCTCTGTGCCCCTCTTCTTGCCCCTGGGTGCTTATGTAAGAAATAAAGAAGATAATGGTACAGTTAATCTCCACAAAATTAACAGGCAAACGCAGTAACATTGTGTTAGAAATGGAGTCTCCAGTTGGCAGAGGTATACACTCTTGTCCAAGTAGGGATCACAATCCTAGTCAGGGTAAGTCACAACACGATCAGAAATATCCTTTGCCCGCCCTCTGGTAGCTTGGCACTGAGCAGTCAGACTTAACTTAGAAGGCAATGTGTAAAGTATTTGTACAATAAATCATATAATAACACAGAGAAAACAACACAAAAATACACCACACAGGTTTAGAAAGTAGCATAAGGTAAAAACGACAAAGATCCAATAAGCACAAGTTGAAATATCACTTTTAAAAGGTTTAAAAGAATCTCAATCCTTAGAAGTCAATAGTTGTTTCTTTTTTTTACACATAGTACCTGGGATGCGTCAAAAATAACAACGCATGGGGACAACAGAGGAGGAGATGTGTGGAAAAATAAGGTGTTGTATTGGATTTTCCAGCACGGCACAGACTATGCATTGTTTCTTTCCACGCTGCAATGGCTTACATCGTTTTTCGGTGAGCAGTCTTGGTTCCTCACTGTGACGTGGGAATATCCTTGACACGCTGCTAGGAGCAGACGCTGCATCAAATTTTCCATTGCAAGGCGGGTGCTGCATTGAACCTCTCAACTGGAAGTCGGTGCGGGGACTTTCTGGTCGGCAGTGCGGCGATTTTCTAGCCATGATGCAGGCTTTGCATCGATTTCTGCAGGCGTTTAGTCAATTTTTGATGCACAATGATTTTTGTCTAGAGGTTAAGACTTTGTGGGCCCTGAGACTTCAGAAACAGAAGGCAAGCTCAATCCACACCTTTGGAGAGCACTTCAGGAGGAAGGCAGAGTCCTTCCAGTAGAGTCAGAGGCCAGCAGGGCAGCAGGGTAACAAGCAGGGCAGCAGTCCTTTTCAACAGTTCAGATGAGTACTTTGGGCAGCCAGGCAGTTCCTCTGACAGGCTGCATGTGTAGGTTCAGAAGTGTCTGATTTGGAGGGGGCAGAGACCCATTTTATATACCCAAAAATGCCTTTGAAGTGGGGGAAACATCACAGAGTGGTTTTGAAGTGCACACGTTTTCCTTTCAGCCCAGACCTGTCTGCCTGATCCCTGTGGGGGATTGTCAGTTCTTTGTGCGAGGGCAGGCCAATGGCCTTTGAAAAGAAAGTGTGAGCCACTCTACCCTTCCTGCCCAGTAAGACCCATTCAGTATGCAGATGAATGCAGATGTGACTGAGTGTCCTGTGTTTATGGTTGTCTGAGTGGAATGCATAAGGGGAGCTGTCAGCAAGCACAGACCAGACATGGATTGGAGACAGGCTGTAAGTCACAGATGGCATTAAGTGCAGAGAAATGCCCACTGTCTAAAAGTGGCATTTCTAAAATAGTAATATTAAATTAAACTTCAACAGTAAGCAGGATTTTCTGTTACCAGTCTGGCAATGCCAAACAAGACGTGGCTACTCCTTCCAGATTAGAATTTACCACTTAAGAGTGTATGCGGGCAGTTCTAATTCTAGTCTATGAAAGGAGCAGGCCTCACAGTAGTGGAAAACAAATGCAGCAGTTTTTCACTACCAGAACATGTAAAACACTTCAGTACATGTCCAGTTAAGTCCACTATTACATACATAGCACCCTGTCCTGTGGGTTACCTAGGGCCTACCTTAGGGGTAACTTATATGTGGCAAAAGGGATGTTTAAGGCTTGGCAAGTAGTTTTAAATGCCAAGTCAATGTACTTATGTAGGTGGCATAATCAGTGCTGCAGGCTCACGAGTAGCATTTAATTGACAGGCCCTGGGCACAAGTAGTGCACTTAACTAGGGAGTTACAAGTAAATTAAATATGACAATTGGGTGTAAACCAATGTTACCATGTTTAGGGGAGAGAACACATGCATTTTAGCACTGGTCAGCAGTGCTAAAGTGTGCAGAGTCCTTAAACCAGCAAAAACATTGTCAGAAAAGTGGAGGGAGGCAGGCAAAAAGTTAGGGGGTGACCACCCTAAGGCTGTCAGGTCTAACACATTGTACTCATCTAAATCAGATTGCCTTCGGTACTAGTATGATCAGCTATCATTGAGTTGGCTATACTCTTAAAATTCCTATTCCAAATGTCCTTACCAAAAACTACATTTGGAACTTATGCATTGCAATTAAAGCTCTTTGATTCTATTCTCATTTCTCAACTCCCTTGATGGAGCAACTCAGTCTCCCTAGTTTGCAATGCATAGATGCATTCTAGAAGTACTACACATCACTGTGAAATTGCTTGGGATTTGACGAGCTACATAGATAAATTTCACTGGGAACACTAACTCACTGACATCACTAATTCACTATGGTGACAGGAGGACAGAGTAGTCTGCATTGTAATGGCTTCTTAATTAATCAGCCAAAGCGAGCGCCAATGAGTACAATGAGGTAGCACAGATCACCTTCCTAGCTCTAACTAGATTACATATTAACATTCTTAACGTAAACTAAATGTAACTTACCTCTGAGCATGAGAAGCATGCTATTCGGAAACAAAGTCAGCATTGTAGAACACAAACACAATAATATTCTGTAGTTACTCAACAAGCCCCGGAATCTCTACGCTTGGCTGGTCAAGCAGGTCCTGCTTACAATTAATGATATCCGCCCAATGGTGCGTCAGCAGCTGGATTGTGCACTGTACCTGGCTTTTGCGCTGCACACACTGGTGCACCATCCCACAATGCAGCCAATGCTCTTGCAGGGGGTACCTGCTTCCAGGCCTGCCTCCTGCTGCCAACATGGAGGGGAGGTGACGCTGCACATAAAAAATGAGTGCTGCCTCAACCTTGCAAAAGATGGGCCGGGGCTGCACCCTTTGGTGGCACTGCTGCCCACAAGGTAGGCAGCTGCTGCTGCTGGCTGCTTGGGAGGGCCTGAGTCCAATGCTCCCCTGCTCACAGCCCTGCTCTGCCATGGCACTGGCCTGGCTGCGGTAAAGAAAATGAAGAGAAACAGGAGAGGGAAGGATGGAAAGAAGGAAGGAAGGATGGAAGGAAGGAAGGAAGGAAGTAACAAAAGGAAATAAGGAAGTAAAGAGAAAAAATGTGAAACCAAAATACAAAAAGTCATGAAAAAACAAAAACATTTTTTAAAAAACGTAATATACTCAGGCACAAAAACACACACTAATATAATAAATAAAAATTAAGTGTAGATTAATTAAGGGGTTGGAGGACTGAAAAGATAATAGAAGGATTCAAATTAGGACCAGCAGCATGAGCCAAGTAAGAAAAACAAGATTGTTGCACCCATGCAAGCCGTGATTTTGAATGCGAGAACATACTTTGTGTTGCATTTGATGTAAAATGCAATGTGAATGGGTGGAGTGGGGCACTATGCCCGCCCATGGAACTCCGTGTAGTACGACAGAGTTTTTGGGCCACTTCATGGTGTTCCACATAGTGCAACTTTGTGCATTCTGCCCAGACCTAGGGTTATCCTGACACTGGCCAGTCATCCCCAGGTCTGTACCCCAATGCTGAACATGTGCCTTGTGAGCCAGGACTTCCAGGAGGGAGCCACTACCCACCTCAAGTGTGCAACACTGTGTCATGCAGGGATCTGCCTGGTGCAGGTCTCCAGCCGTCTGTCTCTGTGACACTGCAGAGAGCCCACCCAGGTCAAAAGTGGCCTCACCAGGGTAGGTCTTGGGGTGCTGTGTTCTCAGAGCTGGCAAACCCTCATCCACTGGTCCACCCACTATGAACTGTTTCTACCTTCTGCCCCCTATCTGAGCCTCTCTAACCTCCACTGTGGAGTGGTGCCCCTCGAAAATGGAAATGATAGGGTACCCTTGGGTGGCCTTGAAATTATAAGGCGCCTTGGGTGTCTGTCCCACTCAGTTCCCCTGACACTATGGAGCACCCACAAGTGATTGGTCTCCTGGTACAGGCCAGGCCCCCTGCTTTGCCACCACTGGGAGCAACCCAAGTACTGGGGCTGAAAATAGGGTGCCCTGTGCCTCTGCCCACCAAAATGTTCCCTCCTACGCTTAGAAGGGACATCGGAAACCTTTTCCCTCACTCTATACTGGGACCAGTCTGGATCACTGTGTACCTCACCCTCACTCTGCTGAGGGGAGCCTAAGGTACCCTCCTTAGGATCACCCAGTGCCTTCCCAGACACTGGGGGTCATTCTGACCCCGGCCGGCGGCAGAAGCCGCCGGCCTGGCTGGAACCGCCAGAATACCGCTGCGCGGTCAAAAGACCGCCGCAGGTATTCTGGGTTTCCCGCTGGGCTGGCAGGCGACCGCCAGAAGGCCGCCCGCCAGCCCAGCGGGAAACACCCTTCCATGAGGATGCCGGCTCCGAATGGAGCCGGCGGAGTGGAAGGGGTGCGACGGGTGCAGTTGCACCCGTCGCGATTTTCAGTGTCTGCATGGCAGACACTGAAAATCTTGGTGGGGCCCTGTTACGGGGGCCCCTGCAGTGCCCATGCCATTGGCATGGGCACTGCAGGGGCCCCCACGACACCCCATACCGCCATCCTGTGCCTGGCGGCCAAAACCACCAGGAACAGGATGGCGGTATGGAGGTCGGAATCCCCATGGCGGCGCAGCAAGCTGAGCCGCCATGGAGGATTCCCCAGGGCAGCGGAAAACCGGCGGTACACCGCCGGTTTTCCGTTTCTGACTGCGGCTGTACCGCCGTGGTCAGAATGCCCAAGGGAGCACCGCCAGCCTGTTGGCGGTGCTCCCGCGGTCGTTGGCCCTGGCGGATTTTACCGCCAGGGTCAGAATGACCCCCAATGTGTCTTACCAGTCCAGAGGTTTGCCTCCTCTGCAAACTCTCTAGAGGCAGTAAGCTTGCAGTCAACAAGGTGTTAGCTTAGCTCCAGAAAACAGTGACTGAACATGTGCTCTCTGGTGATCAAATTGTACAACCCCTCATAGGTGTTACCTCGCTACACTTAACCCAATCATCCAGTGCCTTACACAGGTAGCCTACAAAATCCCCCCAAGACTGGTGAAAGTTTCTGACTATCCCTGAGCCTCAGCCTGTACTCTTCTGAGGTGACTCCATATTTTTTGACAAGGATCTCCTTCATGGGGGGATGCCTCGTCCTGTCCCACTTCCCTGAGGCAAATAGGGCGTCCCTCCTTTCACTAGGTATATGTCTCTGGAAGCCAGCTCCTGAATCCTCCTCAGCAATCCTGTGCACCTCTAAAAGTACTTATTATGCCCCAAACCACCTGTCTTTGTCATCCCCATCTCAAAGTGAGACACCAAGGGCCAGATGTATGACCTTTTGGTCTGTGCATTGCAATTTGCGATCTGTGTGGGAATCTCAAATTACGAGTCGCAAAACAAAATGGATAACAGTGTTAAGTACACTGTTTACAATTCCCAGTGGGGTCGCAAATGTATTACCTCATCAATATTCATAAGGTAGGTCACAATTAGCGATCCGATTGGGAATGGCTGCACTCACAAGGATAGTAGCCTGCTGGGGACAGCAGACCATCATGTTTGTGACTGCTTTTTAAATAAAGCAGTTTTATTTAATGCAGCACGTTTTCCTTAAAGGAAATTGGGATGCATTGCAAACAAAAAAATGAAAAGTTTTCTTCTCATTTTTTTCAGAATAGACGGTGGTCCAGGGGACCACTACCTGCTCTGAAAAAATATTTTCACTTCCATTCACAAAGGGGAGGGGTCACTTGTGGACCCCTTCCTGTTTGCGAATGGGTTAACACCAATTTGAAAATGGTGATGACTGCGATTGTTTTGCAACTGCATTCATGGTCACAAAACAATCATACATACCACTGTGACTCGCAGTTAGGAAGGGCTGCCCTTGGAACACCCCTTCCTAACTACGACTGGCAAACTCTTTTTGCAATTCAGTAAATAGATTACTAAGGGCCAGATGTAGGAAACTGTTTGCGACTCGCAAACGGCAAAATTTGCCGTTTGCGAGTGGCAAAACGCAGTTTCCTATGCAGAAATGCATTTTGCGAGTCGGAACCGACTCGTAAAATGCATTTCCGACTCGCGGGCTACACTTAAAAAAAAAAAAACTGCTTTATTTAAAGCAGTCACGAACACGGAGGTCTGCTGACTACAGCAGGCCTCCATGTTTGCGAGTGCCTTGACTCGCTATGGGGCTGCAATTTGTGACCCACCTCATGAATATTCATGAGGTGGGTCATTGCAACCCCATAGCGAGTCGCAGTCGGTGTCTGAGACACCGTACTGCATACCAAATTGCGAGTTGCAATTTGCGAGTCGGATGGACTCGTAAATTGCAACTCGCAATTTGGTTTGTTGCTACATCTGGCCCTAAATCACAACATTGGGTTTGTAAATTGGGAAATGCTTTTTTCTTGTCGCAAATGGTCCGATTCTGCAAATCGGGACGATTGCTACAAGACAAAAGCTTTGTACATCTGACCCCATGTCCCTGGGTATGCAGATTTTTTATTCACAACTGGACACTGTATTTTCGCTACCACCATTCCTGCTGAACTCTAACAGCTATGTAGCCTCTAAGTTTAGCTCTTTATGACTCGGTTCCTGAGGCAATAATATTTTTCTCTCATCCAAAGCTCTCTCAGCCTCAGTCTTTCTCTGTTATGCCTCCATGACTAATTTATTCTTGGCTAATGCCCACTGACCCTAAGCCTCCACTCTCTGCTAAGGTTCTTTCAGTCTCAGCTTTTCTCTCCTCTGCAGTGAGTTGGGCCTATTGCAGCCTCAAGTCCTCTCAGCCTTTCTTTCTTTCAACTCCTCAGGAGACAGGGTGTTGAAGGATACACCACTTCCTGCATTGGATCTGTCGTAGTTGGACTCTTGCTCTAGGCAAGACTGCTGGTTTGAGGATGACAGTACTTATGTTTGTAGGTGACTATGCCTATCCTACAACAAGTCGCAACTGTAGTCCCAACCCTTCCTGCTCACTAGCAGTACCTCACCAAGAACCCAAACAATTGAAGGTGATTTGTGGTAGCCTTTATGCATGGACTCAAGAGTATGACATCTCAGGGAATGTCGTGGTTAAACGGAGATTACCCCTTTCTCACAGATTCATCATGTCTCAACCAAACGCAGGCAATAACGAAGATGCAGTAAGGTTTTAATGGTTTTTATTTAACACAATCTGCAATCTACGGTAAATTGCTTGGGCTGCAATGATTAGGATAATGAACAGTGCAAGAGACAGAATTGTAAAGACAAGAGTCATGATTATAAAGTCCTCAGCATCTTGCAATAACATGGAAAGACATAGGCCCTCATTACAACCCTGGCGGTAAATCCCGCTTACCGCCATGCTGAAGGCCGCCAACATACCGTGGCAGAAATCTGCTACAGGTATTACGACCCACATCTCGTTATACGCCACAATCAAGTCCGCCACACCAAAGGTCAGTGATAAACTGCTGATACCAAAACCCACACCATCACGCCAACAGGAATACGCCCACACTATCATGACCCATGAATCAACCGCGGTAATCCATTAGTGGTACACACCGCCGCGCTCAAAATACACACACACTTACAAAACAAAACCACATTGGACAATCCAAAATACACACACCTGATACACATACACACACCACACCCACACACTCACACCACTATAAAACACACACCCACATTACCCACAAGCCCTTACAATGACATTTGTTTGAAGAAGCAGAGAGAGAATAGCAAACACAACACCAGCATCCACAGGCACACAACACTTTCACTCATACAATATCCACCCACCTCAAACAACACACGCCAACACAACACATCACACCGCACAACAAACAGCACCTCACACATTACCCACACCATATCATGGCACCTCAAAGACACCCCAGGTTTTCTGAGGAGGAGCTCAGGGTCATGGTGGAGGAAATCATCTGGGTAGAGCCACAGCTTTTTGGATCACAGGTGCAGCACACCTCCATAGCAAGGAAGATGGAGCTATGGCGTTGAATCGTCGGCAGGGTCAACGCAGCGGGACAGCACCCCAGAACATGGAATGACATCAGGAAGAGGTGGAACGACCTACGGGGGAAGGTGCGTTCCGTGGTATCCAGACACCAGATACAATAACTATGCATTTACACCCCAACAGGACCCCTACCCAACGTCACCGGACAGGAGGTGCCACACATATCCAGTCCCCCCACAGGAGAGGCCCACAGTGATGACAGCAGCTCTCCACGCCGGGATCAAGATGACCAGCCCGACCCATCAGGGACCTCTGGACAGTCGGTTCCCCTGCCACAGTCACAAACCACCACAGAGCCTCCCCCCTCAGGAAACACCAGCACAGCACCCACTCAGTGGGCCCATCCCTCTGTCCCCAGGACACGTAAATCAGCAGTGTGTCCACCACTACAGGGACCCCAGGCAACCCCACTAACCCAGGACGATCAGGGACCTGGGGTCAGTGGCAGTGGGCACACGGTTCAGGGGACAGAGGATAACAGGGAAATTGGGAGGACTGCTGTGCGCCAGGGGGAGGACAGGCCCAGGGAACTCACTCTCCACGAGGCACTCTCCAACATCATGGGAGCATACCATCATTCCAAGGAGACCATGGGCACAGTACTGGCCAAGTTTCCGGAGACCCAGCGGCTGCAGGAGGAACACTACCTGGGGATCAGGGAGGACTTGAAGTCCATCAACACCAGTGTGTCTGTGAGCCCTCCTCCCAAAGTACACAAACGCCGGCACACACCCACTCAACAGCCATCCACCTCACAACACATACCCTGCTCACCATTGCAGGGGTGCTGGCAGACCTGGCCAACACCATGAGGGACACAGTGGGACACAAACGGGCCCCTGACACTAGCTTGAATGATGAACAGCCCTCCACCTCTGCCGGCGCTAGTGAACAGGAGGTCCCGCCACAGGACCAACAGGCCAGCAGCACCCTAACCCCTGCAGAAGTAGAACCACCCAGCAAACGATCCCTGAGATGCAGGCACAAGACAGAGAACATTGCTAAGACCCCCGCCAGGAAATAACACTCTCCTGATTGTCACCCTTTTGTCCCACTTTGTCACCCTGACAACTTTGAACTGCCATTACTCTACTTCCTATGCCCCCTTGGTCAATGTACCTGTGAGACCAAGAGACTGGACTCTACCATGGACATTCCTCCACAATCACCCCAGCCCATTGCACACTCCCCTCCACTTATGATCACAGAAATAAACACCCTTGAATCACAAATCAATCTGGAGTCAGTCTGTACTTTCACAAATGTGTTATTACAACCACTCAGAAATATAGCAATGTCAATGTTCATGATCACATACAAATGTGAGACAGTTGTTGGGCAGCAGCATACATAGCAGAAGGCACAAAGTGGGACCCAGATCTGTGAAATGGAAAGGCAAAGTGACATGTCAGGGTCCATACACAGAGGTAAAAAGGCAGATTCATGCAATGTCCTACAGTAGTATGATATGACAGAAGCAGTGCCATCCTCTTACCTATGTCTCACTGGAAGTATTGCATGATGATGCTGTTTTGGTTGTCTATATCTTCTTCTTCTGCCTCCTCTTCTTCACTGTCCACAGGCTCCACAGCTGCCACAAGACCAACATCATCCCCATCCTCCTGCAGAAAAGGCACCTGGCGTCGCAAAGCCAGGTTGTGCAACATACAGCATACCACGATGATCTGGCACACCTTCTTCGGTGAGTAGTATAGGGAGACACCTGTCACATGGAGGCACCGTAATCTGGCCTTCAGGAGGCCGAACGTCCGCTCTATTATCCTCCTAGTTCACCCATGTACCTCATTGCAGTGTTCCTCTGCCCTTGTCCTGGGATTCCTCACTGGGGTCAGTAGCCATGACAGGTTGGGGTAACCAGAGTCACCTGCAAATATCAAGGGACAACTGTTAGACATACTCCAACCCTCAGGGACTCACTCATACCCAGACACCTATGTCTCTGGAGTTGCC
This sequence comes from Pleurodeles waltl, assembly GCF_031143425.1. Classification (NCBI taxonomy): domain Eukaryota; kingdom Metazoa; phylum Chordata; class Amphibia; order Caudata; family Salamandridae; genus Pleurodeles; species Pleurodeles waltl. The sequence goes on along the minus strand of NC_090447.1, from coordinate 1,346,427,836 downwards.
CCATCACATAAGGGTTGCTGCTATTCCTCAAAATGTATGTGACAGGAATTGAGCCAGGATACTTGCCATTCACATTGGAGATGTACTGGTCTGCAAAACACACTATCTGCACATTCATAGAATGGTAGCTTTTGCGGTTTCTTTACACCTGTTCATTCCTGCGGGGGGGGGGACAAATGCCACATGTGTACCATCAGTGGCACCAATGATGTTGGGGATGTGTCCCAGGGCATAGAAGTCACCTTTCACTGTGGGCAAATCCTCCACCTGAGGGAAAACAATGTAGCTGTGCATGTGTTTCAGCACGGCAGACAACACTCTGGACAACACTTTAGAGAACATTGGCTGTGACATCCCTGATGCCATAGCCACTGTTGTTTGAAAGGACCCATTGACCAGGAAATGGAGTACTGACAGGACCTGCACTAGATGGAAGATTCCTGTTGGATGGCGGATAGCTATCAGGTCTGGCTCCAACTGGGCACACAGTTCATGGATTGTGGCACGATCAAGCCTGTAGGTGATAATGATGTGTCTCTCTTCCATTGTTGACAGGTCCACCAGGGGTCTGTATACTGGAGGATGACGCTGTCTCATCACCTGCCCCAGCGGACGTGCCCTATGGAGGAGAAGGGTGAGCAGAGGGTCATACACCACATAGGTTTCACAAGGCTGTTTAGAACAATTGTGATGTAATTGGTGTGTGGCGCTGTCAGTCCGTATTCCTGGACAAAACTGCTGTGATGCAGTTAGTTGCCCTGCCATGTGCCCCCCTGAAATGGTGGCTGCCTGGCCTGTAAGGAGGGACAATGGGAAGTAACAGCGCTGGCGTTGTGCAGTGTCGCGGTAGGCGGTCGAAGACCGCACCGCAATTCAGCATTGGTTATCATTGGGCCCTATGGGTTCCAGGAGCCAATGACGATGTACGCCGGCGGTGACGGTACGCACCGCCGCAGATGTGACCACCATTTTCTATCTGTTCACTCACTTGATACCTGACCTTGAACAGGAGAGGACCTACACTGCAAGTGCTGCTGTGACCTCAGTCTGAAAGCGACAATGGCTCATGTGTCTGGGGAAATGGCCCCTGCCTTCACTGCGGAGGAGTTGGACAAACTGGTGGATCGGGTCCTCCCCCAGTACACGCTACTCTACGGTCCTCCAGACAAACAGGTGAGTACACTGTGTGCATGGTGGATGGCACATGACTGTACGGAGTGTCGTCGAAGGTAGAGACACAGAGGGGATAGAGGCCAGCATGTGAGGATGGTGAGTGTATGTTTTTCTGGGCCAGGGTGGGAGGTTTGTGACCAATGAGTAAGAAGAACCGGACGAGGGAGTAACATCCCTTCTTACTTCACTATTCCTCTAGGTCAGCGCCCACCAGAAGAAGGGTATTTTTTCCCGTGCCATTGCCAAGGAAGTGCGGACCCTGGGGGTCTACCATAGACGGAGCACCCACTGCCGCAAAAGATGGGAGGACCTGCACTGCTGGAGCAAGAAGACAGCGGAGGCCCAGCTGGGGATGGCCTCCCAACGTGGAAGGGGTGCCCGTCGCACCATGACCCCCCTGATGAACCGGATCCTGGCGGTGGCATATCCTGAGTTGGATGGGCGCTTGAGGGCATCACAGCAGCCACAAGGGGGTGAGTACAGTCTCTTTCTGCTGACTCTGCACGCTTTATGAGGTTTCTGGGTGGGGAAAGTGGGCTGTGGGTTCCCCTAGCAGGCTCAGTGTCACTCCAACCCCAAAAGTGGTTAGTGGCCCTCTACACCTAGTCAGGCTCCTGTGCGTTCCAGCTGTGCATCAAATGGGTCTAGGCAGAGTCCCCCATGGGCATGTGCTTTTCCCCTGAACTGTTAGTGCATGGGCTAGTGCATAGGGCTGCTCCCTGTGTGTTTTGTCCGCCAACGGTAGTGGTGTTGCAGGCATTGACCATGTGTCTCTTCTGTCTTCCCCCCCTTTTTGTTTTGTCACCCTATCCTTGTGTGCATTAGCATCATTTGGCGGAGGAGCATTGGCACCGGAGCAGGAGGGAGCTGCAACCCACATGGCCCTGGAGGGTGAATTTACTCAGTCTGAAGGCACCAGTGGGACGGAGGGCGAAGGGAGCTCCACGACAGGGACAGGAGGAGACACCAGCGACAGCGACTCCTCCTCTGATGGGAGCTCCCTTGCGGTGGCAGGCACCACTGTGCCCACCGCATGAACAGGTACAGCCGCCATCCCCCCTGCCAGCACCGCCCTCCCAGTAGCCCCTCAGCGTGTTTCACGTGCCCGCTCACCCAGGAGGGTGGGAATCTCCTTCACCCCAGGCACCTCAGTCCCTGCCCCAGTCAGTCATGCTGCCCTCAGTGAGGAGGCTATTGACCGCCTGAGATCCCTCACTGTTGGGCAATCAACCATTTTGAATGTCATCAAGGGTGTCGAGAGGCATTTGCAGCAAACAAATGCATACCTGGAGGGCATTCATTCTGGCGTGGCAGCCCAACAGAGAGCATTTCAGACTCTGGCCTCAGCACTGATGGCAGCCATTGTCCCTGTGTCCAGCCTCCCCCTCCAACTTCCACTACCCAGACCCAATCTCCTGTACCTCAGCCTATTCCAAGCACACCATCAGACCAGCATGCACACTCATTAACACACAAGAGTGGACATGGCAAACATAAGCACCACATATCCCACAGGCACTCACAAGCACCATTCCCATGCAGACACACCAAATCCACTGCCTCCACTGTGTCCCCCTCCTCCACGTCCTCCTCCTCCCTCCCAGTCTCGTCTCCACTCACGCCTGCATGCACTATATCCTCAGCCACTACCTCCATCACCAGCACGGCCATCACCACACACCGCTCACGTGCAATCACCACCCTCACTACCATGTACACGTCTCCTGTGTCCTCTCCCAGTGTGTCTGTGAGCCCTCCTCCCAAAGTACACAAACGCCGGCACACACCCACTCAACAGCCATCCACCTCACAACAGCCTCCATCTGCTGCACCTTCACCCAAATTCAGCAGACGTACACCTCCTACAACCACTACCTGTTCGTCCACTCCCAAACCCCCTCCATCTTCCCATCCCAGTATGTTTAAAAAACTTTTCCTGGCTAACATTGACCTCTTCTCTACACCCCCAGTCCTGCCCCTACGGCCAGGATGTCCAGATCCCAGCCCAGCACCTCAGCCACCAAATTCTCCAGCACTGTGGTCCCTGCAAGTCCTGTAACATCGCGGGCGGCACCCATCAGGGCTGCCAGGGTGCCACCTAGCGAGGCCAAGGATCAGCCCATTCCGCCACCTACCAAGGTGAAGAAGGGGCCCACATGCCGTAGGGAAAAGCCGCACCAACCACCCAGAAAGGCCTCCTCCAAGCCAAAAGAGGACAGTGCCAAGGTCCCAGCAGCAACTTCCAAGGTGGGGAAGGGACACAAGGCTAAAGGGAAGTCACCACAGGGCACGGAGCCTCCTGCTGAGGGACTGGTGTCACCCCTTCTGGCAAACAGAACAGCAACCTGTACGGCGGTGGACACCGCCACCTGCACCGCCACGTGCACGGCTGCTGCCTCAGCAACAGTCCCCAGCATCATCCCCAGTGGGTAGCCGTCTGAGGCTGCAGGAGACGTCCTGCTGTCTCCCTCCACAGGTGCTGACACCTGCACCACCGGCAGCATCTCCGCCACAGACACCGCTGCAACCACCGCCACCAGTCCCGCGACGTGCACAGACCGTGCCACCACACCCGACATGGACAACATTCCCAGTGGGCAGCCCCCCGAGGCTTCAGGAGACGTCCTGAACCCTGCACAGCGTACATGAGGCACCACAACCAGCACTGTTAGTACCAGCAGTTGGCAGGCAAAGTCGCAGCAGGGTGGAGTGTGTCTCTGACTCCATGGAGTATCATGCTACCTGTTCCCAGGCAATCTCGTGGCATACACACCCACGTGAGGGAATGGGACCTGCCACACAGCATGTGCAGCACTCTGGGCACTAAGCCCCCTCTAGAACCAGTGGAGAAAAGCATCCACTACCGCAGTCCTTGGCTGGATAAAGCACTCTGGGTACTAAGCCCCCTCCAGAACCAGTGGAGAAAAGCATCCAGTACCTCAGTCCTTGGCAGGATGAAGCACTCTGGGCACTAAGCCCCCTCCAGAACCAGTGGAGAAAAGCATCCACTACCCCAGTCCTTGGCAGAATGAAGCACTCTGGGCACTAAGCCCCCTCCAGAACCAGTGGAGAAAAGCATCCACTACCTCAGTCCTTGGCAGGATGAAGCACTCTGGGCACTAAGCCCTCTCCAGAACCAGTGGAACATGTCACACACTTGAGAGACTGGGGCTTTGCACTCCCCAGGACCAAGCAGTGGGCATCCCACCCACTTGAGAGACTCGAGAGACTGTGGCTTTGCACTCCCCAGGATAAAGCAGTGAACAAATCACCCACTTGAGAAACTTGAGAGACTGTGGCTTTACACTCCCAAGGACCAAACAGTATGCAGGGAGCCCCCTCGTGGACAGTGGCGTCATCCCTTCATCCGGCTGAGATGCCCCCCTCCCCTTCACCCTGAGGTGCCTGTTTATTTTCAAGCTGATGCCCCATCAGTGTTCTCTCCGTTTAGAGTCAGGTATCATGTGTGGGCTTCGTCCATGCATTTTGGGACCACAGCTCCACGGACAATGATTGGAACACTATCCGGACTTGTGTAGTTGCTGTACATATTTGTATATAATGATCTGTTACAGAGCTGTTTCCATATCTGAATTTTGGATGATTACACTTGTTACAATCATTTAATTTTGTCCTTGCGTTCTTCTAGGGGGTTACGGGGTGTATATGTAATGTTGCAGCATGTATTTGTGTGTATGGTGTTGTGGGTGAGGGTGGGGGTGTTGCATGTGTGTGTCACTCTCTCTTTCCTACCCCTCCTCTGTGTGCTAGGTGCAGTACTCACCGTGGTCGTCACCGCCGTCTTTGATGCTCCTGGTAGAAAAGGAGGTAAACCAACATTGGTAGCATCTGTAACTCGGGCTCCATGGTGTCCTGGTTCCTCGTAGGGTGTCGAGAGGTGAGTGGTTTCCGTTCCAAAGACTGTTTTTGCCTTGCTTTTGATGGCGTTGGTACCACCCCTGAAAAGCTGGCGGATTAGTGCCTTGTAATACAGTGGGCGGTACATTGTGTTCCGTCTGTCTGTTGGCGGTTACCGCTGCGGTGTTTGTTTCTACCGCCGTGGCGGTCGGAGTGTTAAAGTGGCTGTCTGTGTTGGTGGTTTCCGCCATGGTCGTGATTCCATTTTTTTTACCGCCGGCCTGTTGGCGGTCTTACCACCGCTTTAACACCGACCGGCAGGAATGTAATCAGGGCCATAGTGTGTTATATGTCCTAATACCCTATCATAATAGGCCTAAACTCCTACCTAAAGGAGAGCTGGGTATGGTAAACCTAATCTGCCAATGCCATGTCCCTGGAAGGAGCCCCCAACCCTTGTTATCTTGGAATGAGGTCTCGTACTCAGACTCCGTAGGAACACTAAGTCCAGGTCAGCGTCAAGGCGACGTGCAGCATCGATAGAAGCGATGGTATCTGGTTGAAATCCCTCTGATTATCTGTCTAAAGTGTGATGTATTTATACAGATCTAATTGGACCCCTGATGTTGGTTGTTCCCAAACAATAGATAACACAGCATGCTTGGGACGGTAATTAAAAAAACAATTCCCTCTAAAGCATGAAGAGGGAAAGTACCTAATGTGAACACCTACAGTTTGTTTGTCTTTGTCGCTTGATTTGACGCCTTAGCGCAGTGGCACTGATAACATAAAGCTAAACAAAAAGGCCTAACTATAAACAAGGCAGCCATCTTAGAAGAATTAATTAAATAAATGGGCTAGGATAGAGCAAGCTAAGTAGGTTAAAAGTCACTAGGTGATGTGGGGAACGAGTCTGGAAGCCATAGGCTAAACTAACTCCTGTTGTCCCATTAAAACAAACTAGGATTCACTACAGATCCAGCAGGGAACTTCCACTCTGTGGGCTGCCTTCTTTCCTCTGGAACCACTATTAAGTCATTTACCTCCTCTTCCTCATTATGCTTCTCAGGGTCATCACCCTCTTGGTCCTCAGTTGAAACCCCCAACCAGTGGGCTTCCTCGAAAGGCCACAGTACTTTCTTAAGGTCCTGTTTAGTCTACCTCCTTCATACAGCCAGCCATTTCTCCGTGCAGAACTCCTTCAAGTACTTCATACTGTACAGTGACAGGCATATGAAATACGGTCCTATGACGATGAGGTAGAAATTAAGTTTGGAAACATAACCAAATGCGAGAAAAAGAAGAATCTAAAAACTTGTAATGGTCTCAGATATGGGTATAGTAGTGTGCACCAAATTACTGTATGACCCCGCGCAAGCACAAGTCCTGATCCTCAGCACTAATCACCAAAGAAAGCAATTGGGCTGTTGGTTGACTGGGGTATGAGCCCTGGTCAAGCAGCAACTACAATCCTTCTCAGGGTAGGGCACAAGCAAGCCTCAGCTTAACATGTGCGCAACCCACTGGTAGCTTGGAACAGAGCAGTCAGGCTGATCTTAGAGGTAATAAAGTATTTGTGCAACACTTCAAACAGTAAAAGTGTGAAAACACCACTCAAAAAGATCCCACACCAGATTAGAAAAATGGAGCAATCTTTATTAAATAAAAAAAAATAAAAGCAACAAAAATCCAATCAGTAGAACTGGACTTATGAATTTGTCAAGAATAAAGTGTAAACTAGCACCTAAAAGCATAAAACGCCATCTGTGGCTATCTGGTCACGCTAGACCTGGTCAAATTCAAAAGTTCAGGCTGATTGTGATGAAGCACATGTTAGTTAAAGTGCCAGATTAGCCCTCATGAATGTTTATCATCTCATGTTTTGTGCCAAGAGCCCTATTCGCGTTGGAGAGGTCCACAAGGAGCAAGGACAATGTCATAGGAGGTTTTAGGCATGGCGCGAAGAGCAAGCTTAGCGTGGGATATTGGTGAGCTGCCGTTTTGCGTTGGTAGTCCCTCTTGAGCAGTCTGTGCTGCAGTGAGAAACGACAAGCTGTTGGCAGTATGTGCTGATTTGTGGTGCTTGTGGCATGGTGTTGGTGCAAACTGGTCTGTTTGCTGTCGAGAGCACAAAAGCGTCATTTAAATGTGCTAAGCCACTCCAAGGGTCCAGCACCTGGGATGATTCACTTGGGGGGCAGAAACTCACTGCAACTGGATCCAAGGGCTAGTTTAGGATGTTGGGGAGCCTTTTATGTACCTGAGGCTCAGATCAGGAGGCTAGCAGGCTAAACCTTGGAGTGAGTCTGGGGTCCTGGGGTCAAGATGAGGTTGCAGGTCCAATTTTTCCTCCCAGACAAGAGGTCAGCAGACAGCATGTCAGAACAGCAGGGCAGTAGCACCTTCAGAGTAGCAGTCCAACAGAGTGGCAATTCTTTAAGCAGCACAGCAGTCCTTACTCCTGGAAGAGTATCAACAGGTCCAGAAGTGTACTCAAGAGTTGGTGTCTAGGGCCCAGTACTTATACACAGCTGTGCCTTTGAAGTGGGAGAAGCTTCTAGAGGGATGGCTTTGAAATGCACAAATGCCCTGCTTTCCTGGCCCTGGCTCCAAACAAACTACAGTGGTACATAGCCTATTTAAGTGTAAATGGGGTTGTAGTGAATCCTACTTAGTTTTAATGGGATAACAGGAGTTAGCTTAGCCTCTGGCTTGCAGGCTCATGCCCCCGTCACCTAGTGACTTTTAACCTACTTAGCTTGCTCTGTCTTAGCCCATTTAATTATTTAATTCTTCTAAGATGGCTGCCTTGTTTATAGTTAGGCCACTTGTTATGCTTTGCATTATCAGTGTCACCGGGCTAAGGCATCAAGATCAAGCAATAAAGACAAACAAACATTAGGTGTTCATACTTCGGGAGTTTCCCTCTCTACTTTCGAGGGATTGTTTATATTAATTGCCGTCCCAAGCATGCCTGTTATCTATTGTTTGGGAACACACCTACGTCAGGGGTCCTGGTAGATCTGTATAAATACATCGCACTTTAGACAGTTAATCAGAGGGATTCCGACCAGAGGGCATCGCCACCATCGCTGATATCGATGCTGCACGTCGTCTTGATGCTGACTCAGTCTTCGTGTCCCTGCGGAGTCTGAGATGGAGACCTCATTCCAAGGTAACAAGGGTTGGGGGCTCCTCTCATGGACATGGCATTGGCAGATTAGGTTTAGCAAACCCAGCTCTCCTTTGGGTAGGAGGTTAGGCCTCTCACATTAGGGTATTAGGGCATGTTACATCTTGTGTGTCTTTCTTATGCATTGCAAGATGGTGGGGGCTTCGTTATAATGACTCTCATTTTCACAATTCTGTTTCTTGCATTATTCATTATCCTAAGCATTGCAGCCCATGCAACTTATCGCAAATTGCAGTTATGTTAAATAAAAACTATTTAAACTTTACTGCTTCTTTGTCATTGCCTGTGTTTGTATGAGACATGATATATCTGTGAGAAAGGGGTAAATTCTGTTTAACCACAACACTCCCTGAGATGTCTTATTCTCGAGTCCATGCGTAAAGGCTGCCACAAATCACCTTTTACTATTGTGTTTCTGGTGAGGTGCTGCTAGTGAGCCGGTAAGGTTGGGACAACAGTTGCGATTTGTTGTAGGATAGGCATAGTCGCCTACAGACAAAAGTAATGTCATCCTTTAACCAGCAGTCTTGCCCAGAGCTAGAGTCCAAACTACGACAGGGTCTGGCCCAACTCCTACCCATCCTGCCAGTGATGACTGTAGGAAAGTGCCAACTTTCTAGAAAAGTTGCCCCCACTTTTTGCCTAATGTCTGTGTGTTTAGACTGTAGTTCACTAGAATCCTGCTAATAAGGACCCCAGTGTCTGTGCTCTCTCCTCTAAATGTCATTGCTAGCAAACATCTTACACCAACAATTGGCATACTGGTGCACCTATGTAAGCCCCTAGTGCATGGCACTTAGGCACCCAGGGCATTGGTATACCAGGGGTCCTGCATGGGCTGCAGCATGTATTGTGCCACCCTTTGCAGCCTGCGTTAAAGGGTACATGAACCCTTTAACCACAGAAATAAGGCTTGTCTTAAATCCTGGTAGATATATCCTGGTCTCCACAGTTGCATGTCCCTAAGTTGAACGTAGGCATGCTTTGTATCAAACATGTTGGACCCATGCAACTACACTGATTCCACCGCTAGTTGCATGATACCATGTACTCTGGTTTTTTTTAGAGGACCCCCAATTCTGCCTGTGCAGCCTTACAGGGTCTAGCTGCCAGCCTGTGCTGCTGCTGACCCCATACACTGTTCTGCCCTCCTGCTGGAGAGCCTGGCTCAGGCCGGAGAGGCAGAACAAAGGATTTCCTGCAAGGGAGAGGTGTGACCACCTCACTCTGTGTATTAGATTGCCTAGGGGCTGGGGTGGGGTGGCCTCTGAGTGCCCCCAGACTGCTTTGAAGCACATTTGGTGCCCTTCATGCATACTTTGGTTTGCACCAGTTCAGGAACCTCAGGTTCCCCCTCTGGTGAGACACTGCACAAAGGACAAGGGAGTGACCACCCCCGTCCAGCTCCTCCCCTAGGGAGATGCACAGAGCTATGCCAGGTGGCCACTTGATTCTGCATCTTGGAAACAAGATGGGCAGAGGCCCCTGGGAGCATCTGACTGGTTAGGCCAGGTGACCCATCCAATCACATCCAACCATACCTAAGCACCTCGTTGTGTGTGGCTGTCTGCAAGTCTGCAAGGAATTCAGACTTGCAGGGAATGCACAAAGCCCAACTGTCAGCTACACCCAATCATGTAACCAGAGGCAAGTTACAGGCACCAAACAGCGATGGCAAGAAAATGCAAACTTGTTAAGATTTAGAATTGCAAATTAAAATCTGACTTCACCATAAGAGAGTTTCACAACCAGCACATGTAAAACCTAAAAGTAAATGTTCTACCTTTTAAATACCACAACACCTCCCCACTGAGCTGTCCAGGGCCTACCCTAGGGATGACATATATGAATAAAAGTAGAAGCTTTGGGCCTGGCAAAAGGTTTTTTTTATCAGGTCGACATGACAGTTAAAAGTGCATACACAGGCTGTAATGGCAAGCCTGAGACATGTTTAAAGGACGATTTAGGAAGGTGGCACCATCAGTGTTGCAGGCCCATTGGTAGCATTTAATTTACAGGCCCTGGGAAAACGCAATACCACTTTACTAGGGACTTATGAGTAAATTAAATATGTTAATTGGGCCTAAGCCAGTGTTACCATTCTTAGAGTAGAGAGCTCAAGCACTTGTTAGCAGTGGTAAAGTGCACATAGTCCTAAGAACAACAAAACAAATTCAGCAAAAATGGAGGAGTGAAGGCAAAAAGTCTTGGTATGATCCTGCAGAAAGGGCCACATCCAACAGTTATGTGAATTCAAATGAAAACACACAGGTCCTCAACATCATACTGACATCTGTGAGCTTTGAGAAATCCGATAATGTAAAGGCTATTATGCTGAATAGGTATTTAAGGTTCACATATTCCCAATGCGGGCCGTTAAGCGTCCCAGCCATTAATAAATACAATTAAAGAAAAAAGAACAAAAGAATGACAAAAATAATCCCTGATGCATGGGAGACAATTTTAAAGAGGATCATGATTTGTCTGTCTGTTAGTGGAAGGGCTTTTCCAAATGTCTTCTTTTCAGATTTTCTCTCCTGCCTGATTCCAATCTTTCTTTCTTTCTGACGAGTGCATTCACTCTCAAGGTGAAAGTAGTTGTTTCAATTCCTTCAGTCAAACAGTGAGTCAGTCACTGGATTACAGTGATTGCAAAACATCCATAGCTGATGATTCCATCAAAGGACTCCAGCTGTTATGGTCTAAAAAACTCTTGTTTTTTCTCATTCATCATAAACAGCATAGCCACAAGTTCCAGAAAGCCACACCTAAAGTCCCTTTGTAATCACCAGGAATCTTTTCTGTCTCATGGCTGTTTCATGGAAGACTCCCATAGAGATATAGATCTTATGATGTTTGTATGTAAAAGGTTCTGTACTGTGTTTCTCCTACACGATTACTAGTCTGGCATGCTGATGGTGCAGAAAGCAGACTATGATTGGTCTGGTAGCAGATGATGCAGAATGGATGGTATATGCTCCCTGGAATTCCTTGGGTGTAGCAAAGGTCAGACCTATTTAGTAAGGCATGAAAGCAGACAGAAAAACAAATAGGGTTTTGGAGGTAAAGCCCTCCTAAATCACACAGAACCTGCAATTTCTGTTGCTGTAAAACAGAGGTAGGATAGCCCATTTCTTAGATCTTGCCTTTGAGTAATGTTATCTAGTCATTATTTCAACTTTTCCACATTTCTGTCTGTGACATTCATTCAGGATTGAAAAGAGGCCTACTCATAGCTAAGCATCATCACTTCTGTGGTCATTGATGGTGAATCTGCATGTGTGGAGCTAACGGTTCACCTGAGTGATAGTAAATCGAAAACAAACAAATAGTTGGTGCTCGATAACCATCTTTTAGGTTTAGAAACTCCATGTTTTCTGACACTTTTCAAACTTACATGGCATAGAAAACAGTATATAAGTAAAAGACACAACACAATACAAATCCAACACCATTTTATAAAAATAAAGAATATTGGGCCAGATGTATCTAGCATTTTTGCATTCGCAAACGGTGCGAATGTCCGTTTGCGAATGCAAAAATGCATTTTACGATGTATGAAAGGCATTCGCAGTGGGAAAAAAAGAAATTGCAAAAATAATGATTTTTTGCGAATGAGACACGTGTCGCAAACAGCGTATTGCAAATAGCGATATGATTTACCGAATCTCTTTTTGTGAAACGCAAACTGTGATACAGAATAGCGAATTGCAGATAGCGATCTCCTAAATCGTGCCGCTATTTGCGAGATGCAGATTGCGACACGCAAAAACGGATTTGCAATGCGATGTAGCAAAAAATCGCAAATTGCGATTATTCGCAGAATGATCGTTTGCACATGCAATTTACCACAAACTGAAACCAGGTGGTAACCAGGTGCAACCTATATAAAGAGGACCAGAATGCCTCAGCACCTCTTCCACAATGGCTGCACTCTACGTCATGGTGAGGAGAATGAGGATCTTGGCAGGTTTGAGGAGGGAGAGGAGGAGACAGGAGCACATTTTCAGGGTGCGCATAACCCTTTTTGACCAGACTGAGGAGGAAATTTATGATAAGTACAGGTTAAGCTCAGCCATGATACTTGACCTGATAGCTGAGCTACAACCCATGCTGCAGCGCACAACACACAGGAGCAATGGCATACCCACACATGTGCAGGTATTATGCTCCCTGCACCTACTAGCCTCAGGGAGCTATCAAGGGGTCATAGCAGCACCTGGAGGGGTATCACAGAGTGCCCTCTCTAGATTTTTCAACGCATTTCTCAATGCCATGCTGAGCAGAATACAACTGTACATAAGATTCCACAACACCCCACAGGCATTACAACAAACCAAAGTTAATTTTTACCAGATAGCACAGTTCCCACATGTGCCATTGATGGGACACATGTAGCAATCTGTCCACCATCGGCCACCGAGTATGTGTACCGCAACCGTAAAAACCATCATTCTATGAACATACAGGTGATATGCAATGCCTCTTACATCATTACTGATCTCGTGGCCAGATATCCAGGAAGCACACATGACTCCTACATCTTTCACCACAGCGGGATACACACAAGACTGCTAGCTGGGGAGTTTGGGGAAGGATACCTACTAGGTAATTTGATAGTTCACAATAATGCATTGATGTAAGCATGACGTCAGACAGCAAATGTACTCATTTTATTCTCTGTGCATTCAGGAGACAGTGCCTACGCAGTGCGCACCTATATGCTAACGCCCTACCTGAGCCCTGCCACTCCAGCAGAAAGGAGGTACAATGCTGCACAAAGGGCTACCCACAATGTGGTGGAGCGCACTTTTGGGCTGCTGAAGAGCTGTTTCAGGTGCATCCATAGGAGTGGAGGTGCACTACAGTACAGCCCTGAGACAACATGCAAAATTGTGGCCACATGTGCTATCCTGCACAACATGGCAACCACCAGGGGCATACCAGTGGAACTCACGGAGCCAGACTCAGATGAGGATGATGATCCCTTACCACCCCTTCAACCAGCAGACAGGACCAGTGCAGCAGAAGGCAGGCAAAGACGTGATGACATCACGCGCAACCTTTTTTGATGTAAGTTATGACAAATCCACTTCAATCATATGTATTTCAGTAGTTAGGATTTTATTACCTTGACTTCAGGTAAACAATGTGTCATTAGGACATAGCTATTCACAATGGGCAGACATGATCTATGAACAGTGTCACACTATTAGCATCATAGCATGACTTCATTTCATCATGTTGAGGTGGTCCCCTATAGTCCTCAACATCACTTCTAACGTCCACGAACTCCACTTGAGTGCTCAGTCCCCTCGCTGGCACCTCTAGTAGCAGGTTCAGCTGCAGTACTGTGTCTGGCACTGCAACGCCTCGGATCAATCACAGGGACTGTCATGCTGCTGAGGCTGGAGGACTCCTCACTGTCACCAACACCCAGATTGCAGGTTGTGCCACTGCATGCTGTTTGCATGGCTGCCACTACGTGGGTAATTTGCACCAGTCCCTGTGAAATGTCCCGACTGCAATGTGCCATCTCCACCTGTGTGGCAATGACACACCATGATATCTGGGCTATTGAACTTGCGAGCTGATTGACTGATCTACGGAAGCTATAAAACTTTCCCAAATATTGGTGATGGCGCCTGCGCTGGCTGACGCGCTCCTGCCGTATCTCAGTGCATAGTTCCCATATGGCCTGTGTCCACTCCTTAGTGTTTTCAGCAGCTCTTTGCTGTCCCTCAATCAGGGTCTCCAAGTGCTTGTTTTGTAACCCCATATTGCTATTGTGAGACACAGAGGGGCATATTTATACTCCGTTTGCGCCGGAATTGCGTCGTTTTTTTTAACGCAATTTTGACGCAAAACTAACTCCATATTTATACTTTGGCGTTAGACGCGTCTAGCGCCAAGGTCCATGGAGTTTGCGTCATTCTTTTGCGTGGACACCTACTTTGCGTTAATGAGATGCAAGGTAGGCGTTCACGTCTAAAAAATCGACTCCGAGGCATGTGCGTCGGATTTATACTCCCGGGCAAAATTCACGCCCGGGAGTGGGCGGGTTAAAAAAAATGACGTACGGCCGCTTTTGCGCCGTTTTTTAGCGCCTGCAAAAGGCAGGCGTTAAGGGACCTGTGGGCTCTGAAGGAGCCCAGAGGTGCCCTCCCATGCCCCCAGGGACACCCCCTGTCACCCTTGCCCACCCCAGGAGGACACCCAAGGCTGGAGGGACCCATCCCAGGGACATTAAGGTAAGTTCAGGTAAGTGTTTTTTTTTATAAAAAAATTGTGGCATAGGGGGTCCTGATTTGTGCCCCCCTACATGCCACTATGCCCAATGACCATGCCCAGGGGACAGAAGTCCCCTGGGCATGGCCATTGGGCAAGGAGGCATGACTCCTGTCTTTGCTAAGACAGGAGTCATTTCTATGGGGGTTGGGAGTGAAAAAAAATGGCGCAAATCGGGTTGAGGCAAAAAAATTGCCTCAACCTGACTTGCCCCATTTCTTGACGCCCAAGCTCCATTTTCCCCTATGCCGGCGCTGCCTGGTGTACGTCGTTATTTTTAACGCACACCAGACGGCGCCGGCGGCTAACGCCGGCTAACGTCATTCAATAAATACGGCGCCCGCATGGTGCTTCAGAATGGCGATAGCCGGCGCTAATTTTTTTGACGCAAAGCTGCGTTAGCGCAGTTTTGCGTCAAAAAGTATAAATATGGGCCAAACTGTCTGTGCAGTGACTTCAAATGTTTGCATTGCATGAGCTGCACCTTCAGCATGTAAGCTTCCAGGCTGCCAAAGATTGATGGGCCCACTCCTTCTTCTGTGTCCTGTCTGCCTGCATCGTGGCACCTCCTGAGGGGAGTTGACTGACGCTGGCGCTTGTGCAGGAACTGCTGTCTTCCTGTGGGACTCGCCTCTGGTGGTGGTGTGGGGTGTGGGTTCGTGTTCTGGCATTTCATCTGAGTCCAGGTTGTACTCTGCCAGTGGTAACACCCTTGCCCTGCGTCTAGTCGCAACAATACTGTAGGACTCACTGGTATTTGAGTCTGACTGTGGCTGTGTTTCTGCTTCCCCCACTTTTTCAGATCCTGCAGCAGCAGGGACCGAGTCATCTTCAAGGACAATGTGCAGAATGTCAGTTCTAGCATTTGTCACAGATTCCCGCAGTGTTGCTTTAAATGTACTATTAAATTGTGTCACCCTGAGTTGTTTGTGGTGTTTCTCTATGTGGCTGACCACTATCTTGTTATTTTTGTTGTGTTGTGTGAGAAAGTAGATTATTACTTGGGGAGTATGATAGTCCACCACAAGTAATAATGTCACTATTCCTATTAGGGCCAGTCAAGGTTTCAGTAATTTAAAACTGAGCTCAACTCCTGGTAACGATGGCACAGAGCAGACAGTCTTAGCTTGAGAAAATAGGTCAAGCATTTAGAAGTACCAAAATAGTTAAAGTCAAAAACAAAAAATAATAAAATTCCTACTCCAATTTATACAAATAGAGAACACTTTATTGAACAAAATCATTGATTACAATAAGATGCTTTGGATTGCAACTTTCAGACTTATTTGGATATTTTCATTGCATCCTTGAATATCAAGTTTGCAATAACCAATGCTTGTTAAGTGTCTCATTTATTATAAACAATGCTTGTTGATTATGCACATTGTATTCTACTTGCTCCAACTGTAACTGCCAAAACACAATGTGATCTGTATTGAACATGTGCCACAATCAGGAGGACAATTGCTCATTTCCTTAACAAGCAACAAGCTACTTTTCCAACTGCTCCAATTGTTACTGCAAAAACATGTGCTCTTCACAATGTGATCTGTATTGAACATGTGCCAAAATCAGGAGGATAGTTGCTCATTTCCTTAACAAGCAATCAACTGCCAAAAGGCACATGTGCACATTTTATTATATTAGGATGCTTGTGAGTCTGAGGCCTTGCTTGGATTCATACCTATTGCTCTGCTAACCTGTTTCCAGTTCAAGGCAAGTTCCTTGTTCTCCAGCCTGCCTCCAGTCGAGTTCCAGTGTTCCTCCTTCTCCGAACAGCTTCCAGTCGAGTTCCAGCATTTTTTGACGTCCGGACAGCCTCCAGCCGAGATCCTGCGACCCTTTCCCTTCGGTCGACTTCCTGCAGAGTCCCGGCTCTCCTCTTCCATCTTCTGCTGACGATCCCATATTTCCTGTAAAAGAGAGAAAATAAGAAAGGTGAAAAAACCCAGTTTGGGTTCTTCCGAATTTTTCATGCAAGTAACTTCATTTCAAGGTAATGAATGATTCATCACTTAAATGAAACAAAACAGAGCTCTGTCTTTTAAATAATTTATGAAAATAAGAATTAGTGCGATTTATCATTTGGGTCAGAAGCCAAGATACTTCTAAACAGACATTAAGGAAAGACATATTTCCGTTAACAAGCACTCCCCTGAGAAGTAGGAAATTGGAAATAGAGCAAGTTTATCAGAACTATTATTGGCAAGAGATTACGCCAGTACACAAAGAAGCCCTTTAGTCAAGTGGATTGTTTTTGAGTTTGGACATTGCTTCAGAGACTCTGAAAGTAGTGTAAAAAGAGGAAGACACTTGTTCAGCCTTATTGAAATTCCAGAATCCTAAAAATCCAAGAACCCAGTATTTTGAGAAATCGGATGTCCTGGTGCCCAACACGAAATGCAGTCCAGGGTTCAGCAGGCCGATTCTGCAGTCCACAAAGGAGAAGCTGGTATTTTCTCTTTTTCTATTCCCAAAACCCCCTTTCACTTGAGGACTTGCAAGAGGGCAATGTACTCTTCATCGCGGTCACATTAGTCCTCACCAGGATTGGGGAATTGTCATTGACCCGTCGGAACACCTGGAATTCTGGTGAGTGGCTTGCACAGAACAAAAATTACATAAAAATGACAAAAATCCAAAAAGGGAAACCAGAGAACTTAATCATTAATATTTTATATAAAAATAGCACCAAAAAGCATTACGTGCCAACCATGGTCATCTGGTTATACCTGAGCAACAAGCATTGTTTGCAATATTCAGTACTCCGTCCATCATCCTTTTGTGTTGCTATAGTTGCCTTAAGTGGGAAGGGTATGCCCAGGCGTGGGCCCCATGCTCACTGTGCCACTAGATTTAAGGTAGCCTGGCTGAGGAAGGATGATACCCTGAAACAGGTCCCAGGATGCTTGTTTCCGGCCTGGCAGTTCGGGCTGGACTGTTCCCATGAGGAACAGGGTCAATACTGATTTGCATATGGCTGGGTCCAAACTGGGTTGGCATGGTGAGCAAAACAACAATGGATGAAACCCAGATCTGTGTCTGGGGGTGAGTGTTTGCATTGTTCAGCACTTCGTCCATCATCCTTTAGAGGGGAAAGGCAGCAGGCTGTGGCTGAGAAGGGCTCCACAAGGCCATTGGCATTCGGGGAGAAAGCATGTGAGTAGCAAAAATTCAAAATTTGTACCTAAGGAAAGAACCTTACCATCAGGATACTTTTGATGCCTTCTCCCTATGAAGATTTCTACCATCACACATAGTCCATTTTTTTGAAGCTCAGTTTCCTCCATTGGGACAAGGCTGCAAGTTGTGGCCAAACAGTGCTCCAAGAAGCTGGATACCCTCTTCGCAACATCCTGCTGCAAAGAATGTGTTGCTTTGGAAAAGATCAGAGCAAGAGCAACATGAATCTTTGGCCTATCAGCAACGCACCTTAGTCAGATTGACTTGGAAGGTATGTCCTTGTTCTTTACAGGTCTTTAGAGTCAAAAAAGTTTCTAAATCCCAGGTTTTTTTCGGATATTAGGCCTCCCCTGATACGCTTTGACGCAACCAGTGGTCCCAGAACCGCATGAGCAACACTTGGGGGACAAGACTCAGCCCAGTATAAGCAACCAGGGGGGTCTAGGGCAGGTCCAGTTGGAACTCGCCATCTGGGCTCTTCAAGCAAAGGGCTTTTAGCAGCTTGAGTGTCCCTATAGCTTAGCAGGAGGTGAGACAACTGACCTTTAAAGTCTACTTTTTTGCCCTGCGCACAATTGGGAGCAGATCCAGGCTTTTAGGACTTCTCACAGATGTCAACTGCAGGTATAGTCCTTCTTCTGTCTTTCACAGGTCCAGTAGTTTTCCAAAGAGGGTGCCCAGGGGTTCCACAATTATGCCTGGCACTAACCGGTGCTTAGGGGTGACTCCTGTCTTCCCCCTAAACAATACTTGAAAAGTTTCCAAGGGTAGCTTTTGCAGCAGTTCCTGTGTACCCTACTGCAAACAATGTCACCGTGCCCATCTCTATCTAAAATCCAGAAGCCAGATCCTTTCTTCCCTGATGCAGTGCACCTATGCCCACCTCAGTAGGTGGCCAGGAAAATTAGCAACCCCTCCTCTGTAGTCACTTCCAGTCAATTTCAAGGCAGGCCCTTGCCCACTATTTTTGGTGCCTGCCTGATTAGGTAAACAAAAGAGGGCCCTGCTCAGGTATCAGCTAGCATTTTCCTGTGAGATGGCAGGCCTCTAAAGTTAATTAAGTTCATGGACACAGTCCAGATGGTCTTCCTGCCAGAAGAACAGAACAACTCCCCATACCCAAAGCCTTTTTCTCACCTCTGGGAGCAGGTTCACACCTTACCAAGAGGGCGTTTAGAGGATTTAGGCAGGGAAAAGGTAACTTTCTAAAAGTATCTTTTCCAAAGTATTTATTACAAATCTGACTTTATCATTGAATTCAGCTTGTAATAAATGTTATAAAGAGTCAAAGAATGAATTTTGTAGCTGTTACCTAACTGGAGATAATTAAGACTGGGTGAAAGTTTAATTAAACCAGAGTGATCAGATTAATATTCGCAATTTCGCACTACTCTTATGAAATGAAATTGCAGAAAATTACACAATTACGCACGCTCACGTAAGTCACAGTAATTTCAGGAAAAAATACCTATGGCAAGTGTACAGGAACAGTGCATGAGTTGCTGGTGGCTGTTGCTCTTTGTGTCCTGTTATATTTTGTGCTATTTTCATAGTGCAAACTCCATCCTCAGGTCCATTTTGGATGCAAGGAGGCATGTTGTGCTATGAATACATCACTAAATACAGGGTTACACTCCCTGTGTAATTCAGTGTAATCGTGTGTACATTTTCTGTAATGACAGCAAATTGAGTAATTACACCTCATCCGTAGCAAAATTAAAGCATGGGGACAATGAGAATGACCAGAAAGCAAGTAGTTGTTTGCGGCACTCCTGTTTTTGGCGCTATTTTTATCATGCAGTGCATCTGCACATTCAAAATGGATACAAGGACACATTTCATGCTAAAATATAGAGTTAACTGTCAGATATGCATTTTGTGCAATAATGCATAAGTTTCCTGAAATTTCACATAATTATGCAAAAGCAAGTGTATGCAAATTGTGCACATCCTTATTGTCAAATAGAAAAACAATGACAAAAAGGTAAAGCCAGGATGACAACACATTTGAAATGTGATTATATGCTTCATATTTTTAGTGATCCATGCTGTCAAAAATAAAAAAGATCAAAGAATTGAAATGAAAGGAGGCCACAAAGTGAGACAATACAAAAAGCCAAAATGGCCACAAAGCAAGACAATACAAAAAGCCAAAATGGGGATGAGAGACATCTCTTTGTGAGATGGTGGTGTTAAAAAGTAAGTTTCAGAGATGGGAGATCCGATATCATAGACTGTGAAGCGTCCATAAAAAAGATGCCCTGATTATTAGTTGGTTGTTTTATTACGACCCTGTTTATGCATGGGTTGGAATTACCAGTTGGTAGGTATTTATGGTATCCAATAATTATCAGATGTGTTAAAAACCCCAACCTTCCTTATATTTCAGCAGGTCCAACCTGCCAAAATGTAAGGGAAGAAAAGCATACGGTATTACCATATTATGTGGATTTTGGTGTGATAACCACCAAAATCTGCATGTTATTCACCACCAACTTGTAATTGGTGTTATTTATTGCACCCAGTAAATAACATACTCCATGGTATCACTATTTATTAGGTGTGATAAATAGCACCTAAACTCTTAAACAGGTCCCCTGGATTTTAGAATACAAATAGGGTGGGGAAACTGTAGTACCCTGTATTTTTAGCAATGGTTGGCTAAAGAGACTCAAGGAGCATCTAAACCCAAATGATCAGATTATGGCCTTCAATACTTCTCTTTTCTCTTTGTAATAGCAATGGATATTGAGCAGACTCTGTAGGAATTTCTTAATTGAAGCCACACCATAACTTGAGGAACGCATGACTGAGGTATGGGAGTTCGAAATTAATTTCTTAATGTTCTGCTCCTTCTTCACCCAAAAAGAAAAAAATTAATTGTGTTGTGTGTGTGGGTTTTACTAACAAGGGCACACATAGGCAGAGAACGGGTGAGGGCATAAGCTGAGAGGGCTAGGTTTAGGAATGCTGATAGGGAAAGTAATCATTACAAAGCATAAATCTAAACAGTTAACATGACGGTTACACCAGGGTACAATTACCTTTTTGGAATGCTTCCCCTTTTGGTTCCTAAAATTATTTTAGCATATATTAACTCAAATATCAAAGTCTTCCAATGTGGGACAGTAAACCTGGATTAAAAATGGTGAGACCTCAGGCTCACTTTGCATCAGGAGAACTCTGACGTTCTCATATGGCCACACGACCTAACCCAGATCTCTTCCTTTTTACCACTTCTACCAGACACTACATAAATCTATGCTACAGTCTTGAAGCAGCTCGACAATGGGGATCATGTTTATCGCTTGTGGCAATGCTGTAATCTTGACTTTAACTGGATGGACTAGTCTGCTATAAGTATACTTGGGCCCATATTTTTACTCCCTTTGCGCCGGATTAGCATAATTTTTTTTTACGTTAATCCGGTGCAAACTTAACACCATATTTAGATTTTGACGCTAGACCCGTATAGCGTCAAAATTTCAGAGTTTGCTTCATTTTCTGGATGCGTGAAACCGCCTTGCGTCAATGAGATGCAAGGTAGGCGTTCCCATCCAAAAAATGACTCAAACACCCTTGCGCCATATTTATCCAACCGGGCAAAAATGACACGCGCCTGGGAAGCGGACCCGAAAAATGACGCAAAGCCAAGCCCGATTTGCATCAAATTTTAACACCTGGGCCAGGGCAGGCGTTAAAATGGGGCAAACACACCACTACTCAAGGAAAACTCACACAAGTAACATCATTGCTCAAGAAGGACGACATGGAGGTGCTACTCATGCAGCATGGCAGATGACGCAGAGCACAGAACCAACAGCAGCAGGTACCACCACACCAATGTGGACCCCAAAAGCAATGCAGAAGGCAGGAGAGGCTATTCAGGACCAGGACAACCCTGCTGGGCCTCAAGGAACAGGATATCATCCAGAGGTACAGACTCAACTGGCAAGCCATACAGCAGCTGCTGCACCAAATTGAGCCACAGTTAACAGCCAGCCTGCAGACACCCCGCATTATTCCACCGGAAACCAAGCTGCTAGCTGTCCTGCACATGTTGGCAAGTGGCTCATTTCAAACTACGGGTGCCCTGGTTGCTGGGGTCTCACAGCCCTCATTCTCTGCCTTCCTTCCCAAGGTTCTTGATGCCATCATCTCCCTCACACCCCGCCACATCAGCTTCCCCAACTCGCAGCAGAAGCAGCAGAAGACCAAACAGGGGTTTTACCAAAATAAATGGCTTCCCGCATGTGCTTGGTGCCATTGACTGCACAAATATCCGGATTGTACCACCTGCTGCAACACAGCACCTATGCCACAACAGAAAGCACACCCACTCCATCAATGTGCAGGCCATTGTTGATCACCAGGGATTGTTCACCAACATCATGGCAAAGTATCCTGGGAGAGTACATGATTCCTTCATCTTCCGCCACAGCACCATCAATCTGCACTTCCAGGATGGACGATATGGCAATGGCCTTCTTGTCAGTAAGTCCAGAAACCTAGTAATATACACACAGCATGGCAACCCTGTAGGACACACAAGACATACACCACTACATTGACACTTGGGCAGGAAGACAATGAGGTGTGACACTGGTAGTTATGTTTGATATCCTGACCCAATGGGATTCACACCTATGGGCAAATGACGGCTACCCATAACAATAGATGCCACTTTAGAGTCACAAGGGACCAATTTAAAACCACACAGTGACAATGACATGGCCTGCACTGGCGGTACAACTTGGATGATTAACCATTCAATATCACATGAGGCCATATAGTCAATCCCACAACCTTCCAAGCAATATGTACTGTGTAAGGGGTGTGTAATGTGTGTTGCTGCATGTTAAACACCATGAGACACATAGCATGATGATGCTGACTCAAATGAAGGTGACATGGAATTACTGAGGCAGTACCAACATTTCACATCACTCCTGGGGTGACATTGTCAGCTAGCATTAAGGAAGTAGACTGTGCTATGAAAACATGTTGGTGTGACACTAATGCAAAGTGCACACTGTTGCACATACTGAAAGAGACAATTCCCCATCTACATACAGATGTACAGGGAGATGGACCTTCCTAATCAAAAACATCTACCTCCACAACCAAGTTCACCAGCTCACCTGGAGCAAGTTTAGTAGTGTAGGTGCACGGTTAGACATGAGCCAACTGGCAGAGGGAACAAAAAAGGTTTGCATAGAACTAGTCACACATGGGACAATTGTGCATTGTCAATATTGAACACCTCCGGGCTGCCAACTTATGGAGATGTATTGTGCATTGTCACCCAGCCTAATCATAGGGTCTCACTGTTGCATTTCATCTGCAATGACATATGTCTAATTGGATGGGATGTCCAGGCCATGTAGTGCAACCATGTTACCACCACAGTGAAATCAATTGTGTGTGTGGAAGTATCATGTCACCTCCAGTGAACGCACACTGAAACATCTTGCTCACTACATAACACATCGGAGATACACACTGAACTGCAAGTTTGAAAATATACCAGCGATATCAGGTAAATTAGCCAAACACAACTTTTTCAAATCAAACAACCCTATGCAGAAAGAACCTCACAGACACCCAGGATCCCACCCAATACCATAAACACATATGAGTCACAGACGACACAAGATAACAACTGCCATGTAAAATGACATTCCTGGTGCAAGCAACAGCAAAATGCTCACCCCTATTTTCTCTTTCAGCTGATCAGGGTTACAGGATACAGCCATGGATCATGACCCCATTTGCCAACCCAAGCACAGCAGCAGAGTGTGCCTATAATGAGGCACATCGGAGGACACGCACCATTGTTGAACGGACTTTTGCCATCCTGAAGTCCAGATTCAAGTGCCTGGACATCACCGGAGGCAGCCTCCTATATTCCCCAGAAATGGTCTGCAAGATCATTTTTACTTGTGCCATCCTGCACAACATTTATGATCGGAGGAACATCCCCACCTATGAACCTGAACAACAACTGCCTGAAGAGGAGAAGGAGGTGGATGCTGTCCGGGAAAATGAGGGGGAACATCCTAACATAGCTGCAGGGATGCTTTGCAAACAACAGATAGTACAAAACCTTTTTCAACAATATTCACTATCAATACTTTGTTACAATATGGAATTAAACACCTCACTTTATCACTCAGTCATGCTCCGGGTAATTATTTACGCATCACATGTTCTCTAGGAATCAGAGTATTACCTCAGGGAGCATTGTAGAAAGACAAATTTGACTACTCCTGATGCCACATCACATTGATGGGTATGAATGTACAGCAAACATCACACACAGTTTGTATGAAAAACATCTTGTCTATTCCACAATTGAAGGGCAAAATCATTGGACTACAGCTATGAGAGACATCCATGTTCCCAACATGGTCTATTGCAGCATTTGACACCCAACTATGTCACCATCAATCATAAGGTAAAAAAGCACATCATACATGAGGCAGTGGATGTGAAATAGCATTGGTAACAGGAATGTATGACCAGACCCTTGACATCAGTAAATGTGATATCAGCTATCTCTGCAAGGAGCATGGGTGACAAGAAGTGCATCAATACTGTAAATGGATAGCACGAGTGTCCCAAGTATGACAAGCAATGCTCACAAGAAATGCCCTGCACAGTCCATCCCAGGTAATAAGTACTGCTACTGCCAAGATTTAAGTTTCTGCCTACCCTTCTCTAGGGCGCTCTGTACCCTGGGAATCATCATCTACACTCACCCAAACTCCCATTCTGACTCCAGTGTGCTTCCCTGTTCAATATGGCATGCCATAGTTCAACTACATCAGCCTGCATGGACTTCATGTCCAATAATGCACTGCCTGGTAGTCGGTAAGACCTGTAATCTTCTGTCCATTGCTTCCCATAGGAAAAGTCCAGTTAGCCCCTTACACTGGATTCTGTCCTCCAGGACTTGTGAGAGGCTGAAGATGGACACATCTGTGAACTCTCTCATGCAGCCCAGCCATTTGACTGTGCCATGGCCTTGCTGCTGCCTAGAACTGCCTAGAAGCTGCCATTCCCTGAAGCTCCTTGTTGAGCATTGGAGTACAATTCATTTGTGTACCAGAGCCCTAGTTGGATTGTGTTACAATGCTGAGTACACCTTAAGCTGCTCTTTGTTTCCACAGTGTTGTTCCTGCTTGTTCCAATCAGTCTCTGCTCCCTGTTTTTCTGCCTTGTTCATGTTTGTTCCTGACAGATCCTGCTTCCTGTTAGCCAGACTGGTTCCAGTCTTTGCGTTAACTAGAGCCATTCCATGTGCCCACATTTGCCTCATAGTTGGTTAGTATGCCCTCCGTTTCCTTTTGGGGTATTGTGTCTGGTAAGTCTACGATCAGTCCTCAACTGTATAGAATAGTTTAAATTGTTTGTTTTTTGTACCGGCACATGTTTCCAGGGGGCGAATCCAGGCCCATCCTTTTGTCTGGTTTTGCATGTTTTCATTAGTGCCAAACAGTGACAGTGTGCTATGGCTGTATTCCTGGATTTAGTACTGTGCCTCCAGCCCAACAAACAAGGGCTGGTAATGTGTATGTAAGGACAATACATGTTTGTGCCCTGATGGTCCAGACACAGAATCACTTCTGCCACCACCTTTCGATGGGGCTTGCGTGGTGACTAGCTGTGAGATTAATCTGCACAGAGGCACTGATGTTCCCTGTTGCTGTGGGAAGTTCAGAGCCATGCCCTGTGTATAAATGTAGTGATGAAACCTGCATGTTTGTCTATTACTGATCCATAACATATTTGACCACAACAAGGTTGCTCTGTCGTCACTCTTCTGTAATTTCTGCTGTACCATAGCTGCCCTATCCCCTTGTATGCCTTTAGCTTATCTTTGGCTTTAGGTCAAATCTGCTTTGAAAGATACTCTGTTAACTCAAGGGTTGGCTCCACAGACTCCTGACTAGACCTGCACGTAACCGTTACACAATGGAGGCCAATACTGACACAAGGTACACACGGCCACACATTCGAACTGGACACTTTTGTGCAATGAACCACTGAAAATACGTGAACACATGCAGCCTGGGCTGCTGGTCCACCACAGCCACAGGAGGAATATAGGTCATTTACATTAGTCAAACTGTGGTGTACATAACAATGTTATGATTGGATTTGAGGCTCTGTGTCGCAAACACTGTACCTACCAAACATGTTCAAATGCCTGACTCATGGGTAGTATACACACAAGTGGCCATGAAGTGGTAGTCAACAATTCATGACATGTGAGGGGTAACATATCGGACATAGCCCTCATCAGCCATCCTCGATCTTTCCGGTGTATTGTTTGTTATGGGAAATGTATTGTCCCCAAAGTCAAGCAACTACACACAGCAAAAGAGGCAACACATATTACAAACACATCTCATGACTGTTGTACCTCATTGATTGGCATCTGATGGTGATACCCATTTGTAAAACATTCATACACGAACATTACGCCAAATGTATTGCATGCCGTTCAATCACAAATAGTTTTAACAGTCAATTCACAAACAAAACACACAGGCCATGATTCATATATTTTGTTATATATTTTGCTGTCCTCTATTGATGCAACACCTGCGCAAACTTAAAGTTTCCATTTTAATTTCCAAAGTTTGCGCTGCTGTTGGAGCAGTGAAGAAAGCGAATCCTGCCAACAATATGAATAATGTGGGCCGCAGTTGCATGGTCTACCACATGTGGCCAAACACTAGAACACACACTGCAGGTCATACGATCCTATCTTTGTCTAGTTATAGGCAGAATGGATGTTAAAATATGAAAAAATGATGCAAACACAGTTTGAGTCGGAAATATTGGCACAAACGCATCAAAAAATGACGCAAACTCTCAGATTACATCAATGGGGCCTTAGCGTTAATTCCACCATCGCACCCCAGGCATGCGGATATCCATTGAAAATGTATTGATCCATGAATGCGTGGGTTTTTGATTCATATGCGTAAAAAAAAATTGACACAAACTACGTAAGCATCAAAAATTTACACAGAAGACAAAAAATGGTCCACAAATGAGACAGGAAGTGATGTATTAGGATATCCTGTTTACAGAAAAGGTACAGTGGGTGTACTTTCACTTTCACTTTGCAGTCTGTGATTTTTCTAGACTGTGTGGCTGTGTTTTGGATTGTTTCT
The DNA here is from genome assembly GCF_031143425.1 of Pleurodeles waltl. Classification (NCBI taxonomy): domain Eukaryota; kingdom Metazoa; phylum Chordata; class Amphibia; order Caudata; family Salamandridae; genus Pleurodeles; species Pleurodeles waltl. Next base: position 1,346,400,953 of record NC_090447.1, on the reverse strand, counting down.
CTCTGGATTTTGTAACATTGTCTCCTGTGTGGTCTATATTTTGTCTTTTGGTATTTAGTAACTGTATTTTGCACCTGTGTAAGTGTTTTTGTGTCTTTTATGGTTGTTAGATTTGTATTTGTACTGGTGGGGGTTTGTTTATGGGTAGGATTATTTGGCGTAGTTTGGGGCTTTTGATTCGGTTATATAAATTTTCTTTTTCTACCTCCTTTCCCTGTTTTTCCCTATTTACTTTAATAAATAGTTTTTTGTATTATGTCGGGAAGGGCACAGCTGGGGCGCATGGGTGAGGAGGAGCTTGGGGCATTTGTGTGGCTGGTGTGCCACTTCCTCCCCATGATGTTGGAGGCTGGGGGCCGTGTGATACAGGGGTATCACACGGAGGCAAGATGGCTGTGGTGGGCAAAGGTGCTGTTCCACCTGAGGAGGATTTTCAACACCGCACGCAATGAGCACCAGCTGAAGCATCGCTGGGCTGACCTGGTGGCCCAAAAGCAGGACCTGCTGGACCACCTGGGTGTGGTGATTTGTGGCCCTGTTGGTGAGTACCAAATTGACAAATGTGTACAGTTCAATGCTCTGGAGTGACAGTAGCAGGTGTCGTGAGTTTGTGGGAATGTGGGATGCAAGTTGAACAAACTGTAAGTGTACCAGGAATATGATGTATTACACATGGTAATATATGGTAACAATGCAGACCACAGTTTTGTTGAGCCATGTCCAAACAGTATTCAGCGCCATATGTACGAAGCTCTTCATAACCTTCACTATTATCTTAGGCCCATATTTATACTTTTTTAGCGCCGCATTTGCGTCATTTCTTGACGCAAAAGTAGCGCAAACATGCAACACACAAATATTTTTTGCAAATTTGTGAGGCTTTTGCGTCAACAAATTATGCAAATGCGGCACTAAAAAAATATACTTCTGGGCCTAAGTTCATTGTATTCGTGTGTTTACGTCAGGACAAATAATCATTCACATGGACTAACCCAAATGTCCCATTATGCTACCAGATTGCACAATCACAAAACAGGGTCTTCTAGTGGCATTTCGGATTAGGCGTTAAAATCCTATCATTGAGTTGCAGGCCCCTACGACATTTTTTTCTTGAGCACAATTGCCGGGACTGAGTTATTGCAGTTACCATCTGTGTCACATTGGTGCTAACACATTTTCAAGAGGGAAAGGGTCAGCATGGGATCCCTCCTCTTTCTGAATGCATGGTCACAAACTATTTGGGAGCATGAAGTTGTGCAAGGGACCATTGCCTGCTTCCTTAATACTATTTTAGTGATGACATAGGTTGTTAAATTACTTTATGTACACTCCTGCTGAAATATTGCTGCATTTCAACAAATGTAAACATCTCAATATGAAGGCAGTGACAGACATGGTGGTCTGCTGAGCTCAGCAGGTCAGCTTTCCTGTGAGTGCCCCCATTCCCAAGGGGTTTTCAAATAGAGACTTACCTCATCATGATTGAAGAGGTAGGATATTTGCTACCCCATTTTTCATTTGCAAACAGTGTCATTTCGGGTGTTCTACTTCTGATCGTCCAACTTGCTAATTGCTAGTTGCTGAATCTTGCAATGTGTGATTCACAATACCCGATATGGGTACACATGGCCCTGAGTGACACATTTCAGGTACAATGACTACACCTGTGCCCATGCATTCTGTCAACGATAATCAACTAAGACACTGTCAGCATACATTATTTTGCAGTTTTGGAACAGCAAAGTGGTCAATCCATGTTTAGCGCTAGATTGTCATCATTTCACACACAGGATCCCTGCCATCATGTTGTCATAGGGGGCATATACTGCTTAGGGGACACTGCCAATGGGGCATATGTAACCTAAGTACAACACTGACACAACTAATATTGACAACTGAAAGCACAATAATTCCTGAAAGCAAATCAGCCCACATGTCCATCACACAGTTACTCATTTGTCCCTTGATGCACAAGCCACAATACCTGAGTCACTACTATTGCAGTTCACCAGGAACGTGGTATTGCATTTGTCACCCAAGAACAAATGATGAAATGGAGTACCATCTGGAATGGATTAGCCACAAAAGTGTATAGTCAGGTTTGGCACCACATGATTGTTAGGGCCAGTGCATGTGTGCATATGTGTGTCTATCACTTACTGGAGTGACAGTGTCAATGCAAGTTTGCAGTGGTATGTCTGTTGGAGTGTCTACATGCCTGATGTGCAGCTCTATCATATAAAATGTCACACGCTGTGATTTGTTGTTCCCACGTTTGTACAGTGATCAGACATTGAGCACATATCTCCCTTCCATGTTTTACAGGTGGACCAGCGCCCTACACCATTGGTGAAGTGGCTCGATTTGAGGACCCAGACGTATCCAGTAAGTGTAAAAATGTTTGTCCTGTGTTGTAATTGCAGCTGGTGTGATTGACTCTTGTGTGTTGGACTCATTGCAAGATATGATGAACTGGCATGTGAGCTATATGTGACTTGACTTGAGGTTGACATAGTGTTCCATGGAAGAATTAGTCATTCACTGGCAGAGAGTCATACATTGGGAGTCTAGTGCTGCGAAATAGGCATGGACTGGTGAACAAGGTGATTTGTTGACACATGTATGCCCACAATTAATTTGGAGGTGGCCAGTGTCATAATTTAGTCAGCAAGTCAGATCCTAATTCACACAAAACAGTGATGCGTCAGTTTTACACACAAACTTGCGAATCCCTGTAATGTAATGAACATGTAGGACTCTATAAGTGACTGTACCCCAGCATCTACCCCCACATGTTGTACTCCATTTACGTGGCACTTAAGTGGTATGTTATAGGCGTGCATGCATGTCAAGGCCAGATGTGTGCTTGCATCAATGTGGGTGATTTATTGAGATGTTTATTGTTGTCCACAAATGGAAACATGAATGTAGATGTGATTACCAATGGCTGACTCAGTCCTAGTTGGCAGGCCTCCTTACCTGTGTTCCACTGACTAATTCCATGTACAGCTGGACAAAGCTTTGTGGTTGTCCTTGACGTTTGAAAAAATGTATTGCATGTCCATCCCCCCTGAGGCACAGGGTTAGGGGGAATATATATGTAGCTAGGTGTGATGGTCACAGTGTAGATGACAGACATGTAATTCAAGCATGCATGTGTGCCAAACTACACTGATCCCTTATGATTAGCAACTGCATACCATCCTGCCAGTTCCATATACAATCACAGGTCTTATGTGCCTTGAAGTTGATCCAGCTGATAGGGATTAGTTGGCCAGGCACATGTTGAGTACTTGCTGCATTTGCAGTGTGACAAATTGCACTACATATATGCACAGATCAGTTAATTTGGTACACACCTTGTTGTGCATTGCTGTGCTGTTAGATAGTTGTTGGGTAGGCTGCGTTGGCATGTCATTCCTCAGGGACATTCTGTCATCTGTACTGTGATTTGGACTGCATGTGTTATTTGTGAGGGAGTGTTAGATTATGATCTGTACATGCATCACACAATGATGACACTTTTTTACAGCTGCCCACATGAATGCCCAAGAAATTTGTGAGTTTCAGAGGCGTGCAGTGCGGTACAGACACATCCTTGATGTGGAGGCTGGGTATCGCATAATGGGAAGGTGCTATCGTCAAGAAAGAGCCACAGGAGTATGGAGGGCTTTTAGACAAGGGGGGCCAGCAATGGCCACAACAGGTGCTGCCACCACCCCCACTGCAGGCACAGTGGACACTGGAATCTCAGCCACTCCAGCTGCACCCTCAACATCTGCAGCGCAAGGCACAACTGCTGCACCATCTATGCCACCACCCCCAACCACAGCACCAGCACCTGCAACATCCACTGCAACACAAACCACCACAGCAGGTGGTATGGACATGGCCGCATTGCACCAGCTACAACAGGACATGTGAATGGTGATTAGGCGCATGGACAGTCTCCAACAAGAGGTGGCCCGCAACAGCAGAAGACTGAAGTCTATTATAAAAAACTCTGAGGAGGGCAAACCTCTGAGTACAGTTTTGCCTCACCCCTAAATCCGTCCCCTCCCTCCTCTTTCCTCATGTTTTTTAGTTGGTTTAGGGGGTCTAGTGATAGGTTAGAGTAGGCTATTAGTTTTAGATAGGATAAGTGGGTTGGGGGGTGGGGGAGTTATATTATTGCATGTTAGTTTGTGGGTGGGGGTTGATGTTGGGGTTTATGTGTATTCCAGAAAAAAACATAAAAAATATATAAATATATATTTGTTTAGTATTAGTTAGTATGTGTTTAGATTAGTATATGTTGTCCTACATGTGTCCCGTCATATAATGTGGTGGGGGGTTGATGTTTAGAGTGTTTAGTTACATGTGGTAAGTAAGTTTAGCATAGGGTAGTTAGAGCCAGTTGTGGGTAATGTATAGTTAGGACAGATTAGGTTAGTATAGGTGTTTGACATAGTTTAAGTTTTCTTTCATACATATGTAATAAGGTTTTAGGTACTCCTTTACTGTATGTGTCATATGCTTGGGGATCTGGGCCTTTGCATGAGTGTCAAGTGGCAAATTTGTGTTTGCCTGTGTGTTCCATTCTGCATCCACATCCCATTCTTGACATGTTTATTCCCACTTCCAAATGAGCTGTCACATTGGCAGCTACAACAAAGCTGCATGTCTATGCATCTGCCATCCATTGAACCCACCACTCAAGGTGACTATGGTTCCCATGTATTGGAGAGGTAGGTGTGATTTTAAAGCTGTCATCGTTTGGGTCCTGTGTTGGAATCTTGGGCACTGTGGGATGTCTGCCTGCAGCCTGATGTTCATGTGAACCCTGATAAACTGAGTGGTGTCATAATCTTTTGAAGTTCAGTATACATACATCACACCTATGAGTTTTATCATTGTACTCCCAGGTGACATTATTGTCCAAACAATCTTACACATCTATTCCTGCTGTATGGTGTGGTTGTGGGATTTATGTTTAGAGTCATATGCCACATACACAATGATTGTCTTGTAGGGGATGTGGGCAGCATTGAGTTTCATCTTGTAGATACCTTGGGCCTGACATTTACAATGTTTACACAGCATTATACTGTTTATGATGCTTTAACTTCAGAAATGCACCACAAGCAGCACAGATGATTGTAAAACCCAGATCCTTGTGCATAGATATCAGCCCACATTCTTTCTACACTTGTATTGACATTCTGTGGCCATTGACATGTTACATGCATCACAAAACTCCTGCACAGTAGATGTGTCACATTACACAGAGACAAAGTGGTTGTGTAGGTGCTGTTTAATTTAAAGTGCTGTAGTGTAATATTTACATAGTCCAGGTTTGTAAGTCCATTAGTGTGACGCATTATATTGTGACGCAACACAAGTGCAATGTTGAGGGACATGTCATTGGACATGCTGCGATCGAGTGTCATTCAGTGCAGAGGAACATGAATTGCCAATTAGGTAGTGAGAGACAATTGCAGTCCATAGTGGTAAGGTAAACAGTGTGTTGGAGAACCGTGCATGTTACCAACTGTAGCAAGACTGGCATGTTGTCAAACACAGGACATAGGAAAATCACTGCCCATGTGGCATGGGCTGGTGCTACCGGGTACTCCTATGGGTGAAGGTGATCTGTTCCACGTCTTCATCTTCTGATGTGTGTGTAGACTCCTCTGTCCTTGGTGGTGGTGAGTTTGAGGGGGCAACACACACCAGTGTTTGGAGAAGTGGATTACAAATTCCTGTTAGCTGCCAACTGCGGAACTATTAAGGGCATAATTGCATCAAGGAGGAGCTGCTGGTTATTGAGTATAGCAGCAACATCCCTGTGGTAGACAGCCAGGTCGGCCCTGAGGGGGTCATGATTGTAGTCATGCATGTAGTGAAAAGTTTGGGAGGCCAGGTGTTGTGGCAACTCCCTCACTGCAGTGGTGAAGACCCTCATACACCGTTGTAGTCCTTGCAGTAGTAATTGTTGGACCTGCATGGCTGCTGACTGTTCTGCGGATGACATCATGCACATGTGCATCCCCTCAAGGCTGGCTGCCATATTTAGCATCCCCACCTGCACCTCCTTGTCCAGCTCCCGCTGGACTCCCACAGCTGTCCTCTCAAAGGTGGTCCTAGTGTCATCAGAGTCCTTAGTTGTGTTTGAGCTGGCAGGTTGTACTATTGGGGTGGTGGGTGGGTCCTCTGTGATGGCTGCTACATCTGTGCTCCTCCTTGCGACTGAAGGTGGGATCTGGAGGGTTCCCAGGCCATCTTGGAGGGTTTCCTGGCTAATGGTTGTCAGCTCGTCATCCATGTCATCAGGGTAGTCCAGGACAGGCATATCCACAAGAGAGCCATCGTCTTCTGCAATGAGATATTGTGTGTCTGTGTTGTGGCAGTTGTAATGTGATGTCACTGACTTCCTATTAGTGGAACATTGTAATCTGGGTTCCTGTTCATTGTTCCTGTCATTAATATTAGCATTCTCACAGGCCTATGCCCCATCTGCATGTCACATGTAGTGTGGGCAGTTTGGGGAATTGTGTGCGTCACATCCTCTAGCTGTAGGTTCTGTTCAAATTGTGTCTTGCCACCTTCTTGTCCTACTCAACCCTCTCTCTCCTACCATTAGCATGGTGAGGCCTTGCAATGCCTGTTGGTGTTCTGATGCCACTTGCACTACACATAACAATATGGGACTGACCCAGTCTATGATATTTCACATACACCTATATGTTGCTGAAACCTAGCACATACCATGTATTGCATTGGCATGACACGATTCAGGTTACAGCATTGGTAGTGTGTCATGTTGATGTTTGCAAATGTGTGCTACATTGCATTGCACTGATGGGCCTGGCAGAGTTCCATTTCCTCTCATGACTGTGCGTGTGTGTTACTAGCTACAAACATATGTCCTCCCCCTCAATGCTGTTGTCTTAGCAGTTTGACAGTTCAGATGTTGCAAGGTGGCATTGCAGCTATTGTAACACAAGCACGGGATAGACCCTGGAATGGGCAGCATGGGTATGACATTACTGATGTGTACTTAATAATGTAAGTAACAACACCTGATGTTTATTGCGTCTATAGACATGAGCATTTGCCAGGAGTTACAATTGGTTAGGAATTGATCACGTAGTCATCCTGAACCCTCATTCTGAGTGTGTTTGTTCCATGGGCACCTAACTGCCATTTCCTAATTGACCAGCACACACAGCACAGGTAGAAGTGGCAAATGTTGTCAATGGGAAATGCCGCTTGGGGCAATGGCCTGCGACTGGGCATTGTCCCCTAGTTTACATTCTGACAATGCCAGCTAGCCTGTGACAGCAGCCCAGTTTTGCATTCTAGACTACCCTCCTGGACTGGCTTTGCCTTTCCAGCAGCCTTGCCATGGCGGTGTACCCCCATGCAAAGGTTGTTGGTGTTGTGTTGTGCTGTTCTCCTGGATACCCCTGCATAGCCCATGCACCCATGCCATGCCCCTTTCCCCTTTCCCCTTTCCACTGCCTGATTTCCATGGCTGACATGCATTGTGTAGTAGGTAAGTACCTCCCCCTGCTTGCAATTAACATTTAGGCATTTTGGTCCCCCATGCAACTTACCCTGCATATGTGTTGTTTCCTGGTATTTGCGCTGTCCTGTACTGCGATTCCTGTGACGATCTCCTCCGGGATGACAGCTGCAACCATCTCCTCCATCACGTCCAGGGCCTCCTGAGGTGCTGGACTCTCACCTCCACTCTGCAGTGCTGCCTTCCCGTTTCCTTTGTCCTGCACTTGCAGTCATGCCAGCATTTCTTGCACTCCGTGACAGTTCTCCTGACCTCTGCCACAGTGTTTATCTTGTTGACAATTTGTTGCCAAATTGCCTCTCTCCTCCCAATTGGCAATTTAGAGGTAATGAAAAGTTGATGCTGGTGCTCCGTCACCTCTCTGACCAGTATTTCATGCTCCTCTGCGCTGAAACAACATTTCCCTTTCTTCTTGTCTCTCCCCTGGGTCTTTTCTGGGTCCTCCTGGCTGGTTACTGGTAGATTCCTGGCATCTGGGATCCATTTTGGGGCTCCTTAGCACTGTTTGCTGCGTTTGCGATGCTTTTTGATGCTATTGCAGTGGAAAATGGCGCATATCCGGTTTGGCGACGTCGCTAACTGGATTAGAGTCATTTTCCCTGCGTTAATGTAATTTTGCTTTACGACGCAACGCAATGGTTAGCGTAAAAAAAAAATGACTCTAACCCATGCTTAGCACCACCGTGCGTCAAAGTATAAATTTGACGCATGGTTGATGCTAAGAAATGGCGTTAGTTTTGCGTCAAAAAGTATAAATATGGCCCTTACTGTGGCCAGTTATACCGAAGGAATGCTGAAAATCTTTATGACTATTACCAAGAAATCTGATTTGCCCAGTCTTGATCTCTGGGATTACTGACAAATAGACCCTTCCTGAATCCCTGGTGATGCAATAGCTCGCCCTGGGAGGGCAACGGCTGAGATGGTTTCACGATTGTATTGGGTATTCTTTTCTGATCTCTGTCCCTCACAACTTTTCTGAGCCCCAGATTACACTGTTAGTCTATACTGCTGTGTGAGACTCACGAGGACGGCTACCCCTTATTGCTCCAAGATCATGTTAGGGCGTAACTAAAGTCACTAAATTGAAGTCTCTTTACTTTAACAATTTACAGAACTGGTATTTGTCCCCATTCAGACGGTACAAAGCTGAGTTGTTGAGTCATTTGGATTGTTGGAGGTGTAACCCGGGACCATGCACTCTGCACTGCCCGGATCTGCACACATACTGAAGGGTCAGTTGTTCCAAACTGGAGGCTGCTGTTTACGCTTCAATTTCACCATTATTGTCTAAACACATCAAACGTTACTGGGTTATTTATGCATTCTCACAGACAGGTAGTGACATCCCAGGAAGCGTCTAATGTGTGCATACTGTGCCACTGGCGTGCTCCCAGCGTGCCCTGCCCTAATGAGTGGCACAGTGAATTAATTCATATTGCCTACTGTGTATATCGTCTACAAAATAAGGGACTAATGGACAGCATTCGACAATGTTTGTGGACCCTTGGTTAGAAACCAGAGCAAGGAGTGAGTGCCCTCTATCAAGTTACTTTCTCTTTCCTTATTTCTGCCTCAAACCTCCCCGATTGGTGATCCCCTTTTCTTTGTGTGACATACCGTCCTGCCTAGGGTTGTCCTTTGAGTTTTCTACCCTGGTTTACATGCTTCAGTTGCCTATTACCCCAACCCAGTCTTTTACCTTTTACACTCCCCTCCCCTTTATTATGGCTACTCTGAATATCTTTCTTTATACACTCTTATTTAAATTTGTCAACTAAGTGTGCATTGTCTTTTTTTGTTGGGCAATTTGATGCAGAAAACCGGCAGAATAATATACAATCAGACACCCAGGAAGGTTTGACAGGCACGTGAATAGCAGTCATCTAGTTATCCACAGTGCAACGTAGAAAAAGACGAAGCATCTTGAGGAATAGATAATGATATAAAGGCAACCTGAACTTGGATGTACTATCAATGGAAATAGCTAGAAAAATGGGTCCCCTAATATCTGTTCTACAGTTGTCATATGCAATGATACAAATACAATCTTTATAAAAGAAAATCTTTTTGAAAAGAGAGTTAAGGCAAGCATGATGGGAATTGTTTTCCCTTGCATTATCCCACTCGAATTCCCAGAGGAAGGGTAATCAAATATTTTTTCACAAGGGAATGTTTGTGGTAAGAAAAGTACTGTTGTCTGTACCCATGTTCCTGGTGTTAATTAGGATTTCCCCTATCTGTCATCTGCCACTGTACTTACAAACGTGTAAATTAAGGGATCTTACATGAAATGCCCCATCCACAACTACGAGAACTAAACTTCACAAAGAGCACCTTTGAGAAGGCTTCCAGCTGCATAGCTTCGGCACCGAGAATGGAACTAAATTGACATTCCGACACAACAGTAACAAAGCAATAAATAGAACACCTTATATAATGAGCTCTCCAGTCTGTTGCCTCTATCAATTCTACAAAATCGAAGGTTACTCATATCTGTATCGTTTGATGAAATAGTGGGTTTAACATCGCACATTCACTAATTACCAATGCTACGTGGTGTGGTAAGTTCCGGTGCAGGATTCCCTTTGGAATATGAGCTTTGACCCTCGGAATGTGGAATAACCATGAGCATATGTGATTGTGCAAGTTTCACAGAGAGTTGTTCCTCGTGATAAATTAAGAATTTATCATTATATGGATTGTAATGGGGTTTGTAATGAGCCACTTAGTAGAAACCCCGAAAAAAACGGAGAACTTTAGAATTATCCCTACAAATTGTCTCTCCCTGTAGCTTTGGACCTTTCTCGGTCACATATGCTGTTTTTTCAACCTAGCGAATAGTTTCTAAATCTGGTAAAAACTGTTATTAAGACCATCTGGAAAGCTTTACTTGGCCGCAATCACTTGATGGGCAACCAAAGAATGTCCTGGCAATCTGCAAGGAAAATTATTTATTTCAACCTTTTCAGCATTTCTGAAAGATAAATATGGAAAGTCTTTCCCCAGTTTGTTTCATTGGGGAATATGTTGTTTTCTTTGTAACTTTTGATCCTGATTCTACCTTATTACAATTTTAAGATCTTTTTCTTCTGAAATGTCTTTCTTTTTAACCAACTTGAATTGAATAGTTCAAATTAGTCTTTTTTCCTAGATGATAGGAGTAAGAAATAGGGTTATTATTTGAGAGGGCTAAGAGCCCCACCTAAATAATAAGCACAATTCTTGTCAGTCTGAATCACAGAAATATCTAAAGAAACTTATGCTTAACCCACTGGTAGCCTGGCACAACAACAATCAGGGTTATCTTAGAGGCAATGTGTAAAGTATTTATGCAGCACACACAGTAGTAAAGAGGAAACAAAACACATGAAAAATAAACCAATATAGGAAAACAGAGAAAAATGTATTCAGTAAAATAACACCAAATCAACAATAAGGAGAGCAGAAGTTCTCAGTTTTTAAAATATTTAGGTAAAAATAGCACCAAGAAGCAGAAAACTCCACCAGTGGTTACCTGGTTGTGCTGAACCAAGTGAAAGTCACAAGTTCAGGTTGATCGCGATGTTCACAGGTCGGATACAGGGACCATGTTCATTCCGGTGAAGAGCATATCTTTTCAAAGTACAAGTCAGTGGGTGGAGCATTCCTTTGGCCGGGGCCACAAGGAACTTGTTGATGCGAGAAGCAGATCGTCGTTGGAGTCTTGCATTGGTGGGAGATACAGACAGTCTCTGTTTGATTTGAAGAGCCCGTCAATGTCAGAATTTAGCATGGTGATCATGATGCAAGGAGCCCACTTGTGGTTATGAAGAGCACCATGCTTCTGTATTGCAATCTTAGGTAGGAGAAGTATAATCCGATGGCAAACAAGGGTCCAGGACCTGGTAGGCTCCTCTTGGGGATCAGGACTCACTCCAGCAGAGGCCAGAAGCGGGGCTCGGGTGAGTTCAGTTGGTGCTAATCCGCTAGACAGTTGCAAAATGGCTTCTGAATGCTTGTTGTGCCCCTACAGCTGGGGTTCCTGGGTTCAAGGCAAGCAGCTCCAGTCTTCCCTCTTCAGACAGCAGGGCAGTCCTTCTTCTGTATCTTCCACTGGTCCAGGAGAGTTCAGATGAGAAGTTTTTTGGATGCCATTCTTATGCCTAATGCTAGCCTGTGGATGGATGATACCTTCTTTGTCTAACCGTCCCCATTTCCTGGGTTTCTCTCAATTTGTAAGGGAGACAAAGGCAGGAAAACCTAGAGGAACAACATGCATCACACTCATAGCTCTGCTGTGCCCACACACATCACACCACAGGAGAGCTATTGGTTTAGACAGAAAAGTGTCAACTTTCTAAAAGTGGCATTTTCAGAATTGTCACTTAAAATCTGACTTTACCATTAAAGAGGATTTTAAATTACAATTGAAATGAGAGAAAAATACATTTCTATATCTGTTCTAAACTGAATGTATCATTTAATAATAAATGTAATAGGGTAACCCATTGTCACAACATGTTAAATTTAAATACTCACATCCTACTTTTTAAATACCATTTCTCCTGTCCTATGAGCCTTTGGGGCATATCTGAGGGGTGACTTAGAATTATTAGAAACAAAGGTTTAGGTCTGGCCAAAGGGTGATGTTGCTAGGTCAAAATGGCAGTTTAAAACTGCACTACAGGCTGCAGTGGTAGGCTTTAGACAGGTTTACCAGTGGTAGTTTAGTGCGTAGGATAATGAGTGTTGCAGCCCACTAGTAGAATTTAATTTACAGACCCTGTGTACATGTAGTACCATGTAATAGGGACTTATAAGTAAATTAAAAGCACCAATCACCACAGGTGTCACTTCTAAAATTGCACATATTCAAATTTAAGTTTCTCTGAGTAAAGTCTTTCTGCGTGTGTCAAAGTACCAGGGATTAACTATGGATTCATTCCGGACGGAAACCATTTTACCATTGTGGGCCAGATTGCACCTTGTAAAAGCACAATCACAACTTATTCCAAGAAAGTGGCTTTTCTCTCCGTAGCATAACACTACAGTTGTCTATTGCAACTCTTTCACTTCCCTGCTACGTGAGGTAGTTAATGTCTTTGGGTATATGGGAGACAGGCATTGTTGTTTCCCTGTCTTTTGTGCTTTACCTTTCAAGTGATTGTTTGTTTCTTTCTCTTTCAAAAATGTCACTTCCGTGGTAAGACACAGCCATAAAAGCACAACACAGACAAAGCTTCTGAAAAACAGATAAAAATCACAACTGAAAATCAATTAAAAGGATAAATACAAAATAAAAATACTCAGAATAAAAACATGTGCAAAATATCAGCAAAACATCGTAGTAAGCCATCAAAAAGCCAATTGTTTTCTGCACATTTTAAGAAAGAACAGACAAAACAGCATAGGGCAGGGGAATTCAATGACTGCAGGTACAGCAAGGCCTCTGCACATTTTGTAATGCCACAGGCTCTAATTAATGTGACTAAAAAACGTTTTAGAAAGGGCCTGATAATAGTTGCAAAAACAAGTAAAATGGAGCAAACTCTGGGGGAGAACCTATTACATAGTCAAATTAACTAATTAGAACAATTAAATTGACTCAGTGGGAAGCTTAAATGCCACCTAACTGAGCCAAGCCTAAATCTGGTTAACAGGACTCTATCCCAAGTTGATTCCATCAAGGACAAATCAAGTTCTACAGTATATGTGGGATAGATTGCAAACTATCATATTCCCTAATGGAAATTTTGTCTGCTTCATGTCCCTCTCTGTACAGACTATTCCTGGTTGTGAACGCCTCCTTAACTCAAGAGATAACAGCCTTGGATATACAAGAAGGAGCAGAAAAAAGCTCAGGTCTCCCCAGAAAAGTAAATTCTCATTTGATATAGGACAGCCAAGGATTATAGCTAGGCCTATGTCATGGGCAAAGCTATCCAGGATCACATTCCTGTTCAAGCCTGCTCGTCGGTTTGCCCAGACGGCGCACCAAAGTGCCAAAGGGGCCAGTTTGTTTAGATCGTCAAAGAAACCAACATCAAGCTCCTGATGGACAGTATAAAAGGCACATGATGGAGGTACACCCAAAAGGAGGTATTTGCTCCTAAAAACTTTCAGCTAAGGGGCCAAAGGTTTTCTACCAATGTGGAAGGATAAACTGTAAATAAAACCTGTGGCACTGAAGAACCTTTGAGCTGTTTTATTCATGCAAAGGCTCCAATTGCCCTTGGCATCAACTACCACCCCCAGATATGGGAATTCCTGTGTGGAAGTAACCTGAAGGCCCTGGAGTTAGACATTTCTTTGTTTCAATGATTTTGGCCTGCAAAACATAGAGTAGGTGTTGGAGAAATTAGTGGATAGGCCCAAGGAATTCATGAACCCAACACATTTCTGAAAAAGAGTATTTAGACTCACATAAGCTCTACCCATTAAGACAGCATTATCCAGGTAAAGTAACAAGTGGACTTTTTTCCTGCCCGCCACTGAAACATCTGACATACAGGCAGACAAAGTTTTCTCAAGGCCATTGATGTACACTAGGAAGAGTCTGGGGGCCAGAACATATCCCTGGTGAATGCCTTTCCTCAAAGGGAAGCTGGAGGTGCGCTCACCAGCAGGACCATACCTAACAGATGCTGATAAGTCGAAATGGAGTGCACACATAAAATAAAATAACCCAGGGTCTACCCCCTGAGATTATTCAGTATGTCCCATAACTTAGATCTAACCACGCTGTCAGAGGCACCAGACAGGTCCATGAAGGCCAGGCAGATGGAGCCCTGCTTATCAATAGTATACTTGCTAATAAGCTAATAAACAGGTGAAGATTGAGATATTGCTGCACAGTGACCAGCCCCTCACAGAAACTCTACTTGGCCTTCAACAGTGTGTTTCACTCAGCAACCCAGGACAGCAAAACAACCCTCCCAACAATTTTGACTGCAATCTAACAGAGGTAGTGAGTGACAGCAGCAGGGGGACTGCGGGCCACCTTTTTTAAAAATAGGGACGATGATGGCAGTATGCCATGAATCTGGAAGGCCACATAGCATAATGGCATTAAAACTGTTGCAAAGTATTAATTTTGGTACACAAGTACACAATTCTGGGGTGGATTTAAACATGTCCACAGTGACCCCCTCCGGTCCTGGTGCCTTATTAGATAGAGACTTAGCAATGGCCTCACAGACGTCTTTCAAGGCAAATCGAAAAAGAATTGGATAAACCATCTCAGCCTCTTGAGAATCATGTAGCATATCTGAATGATATAGAGCACGGAAATGGCTCGCCCAGACTTCTGGGCTTATGGTAGTGAAAACTGAGTTGTCATTAGATCCCAGAGAGCTAATATCCTTAACAGCCCTCCAGAAGGATGTAGATTCCTATTCCTACAGGGCAACACTAACCTCCCCCGTTGCTCCATTTTGATTTCTTTGCGCTTCCTACTCAGAGCCCTTCTATACACCACTCCGTGTTCCCTAATTTTGTGACAGTTTCAAGGTGACTCCATTAGGGCCCTGTGCAAGGTTGAAGCAGCCTTTCTAGAGGCTGCGTCATACCAGTTTGCTCCAAGATGTGCTGGCTCAACTGGTTTCAATAATAAACTAGCGTCTGCAGCCCTCAGACAGAAAAAACTGTTTGCTTTAGTATGACTGAACACACATTCAAATAATTTGCACAAATGTATACAAATATGGGGGCATATTTATACTCTGTTTGTGCCGGAATTGCGTCGTTTTTTTTTGACGCAATTCCGACGCAAAACTAACTCCATATTTATACTTTGGCGTTAGACGCGTCTAGCGCCAAAGTCCATGGAGTTTGCGTCATTTTTTAGCGTGGACACCTACTTTGCGATAATGATATGCAAGGTAGGCGTTCCCGTCTAAAAAAGTGACTCCGAGGCATGTGCGCCGTATTTACACTCCCGGGCAAAATTCAAGCCCGGGAGTGGGCGGGTCAAAAAAAATGACGTCCGGCCGCTTTTGCGCCGTTTTTTAGCGCCTGGTCAGGGCAGGCGTTAAGGGACCTGTGGGCTCGGAAGGAGCCCAGAGGTGCCCTCCCATGCCCCCAGGGACACCCCCTGCCACCCTTGCCCACCCCAGGAGGACACCCAAGGCTGGAGGGACCCATCCCAGGGACATTAAGGTAAGTTCAGGTAAGTTTTAATTTTTTATTTTTTTGTGGCATAGGGGGGCCTGATTTGTGCCCCCCTACATGCCACTATGCCCAATGGCCATGCCCAGGGGACATAAGTCCCCTGGGCATGGCCATTGGGCAAGGGGGCATGACTCCTGTCTTTGCTAAGACAGGAGTCATTTCAATGGGGGTTGGGAGTCGAAAAAAATGGCGCAAATCGGGTTGAGGCGAAAAATTTGCCTCAGCCTGACTTGCCCCATTTTTTGGCGCCCAAGCTCCATATCCCCCTATGCCGGCGCTGCCTGGTGTACGTCGTTTTTTTTCACGCACACCAGGCAGCGCCGGCGGCTAACGCCGGCTAACGTCATTGAATAAATACGGCGCCCGCATGACGCTTCAGAATGGCGTTAGCCGGCGCAAATTTTTTTGACGCAAAACTGCGTTAGCGCAGTTTTGCGTCAAAAAGTATAAATATGGCCCTAGGTGTCTCAAAGGTCTAATGTAATCACTTCCCAGTTCAAATCCCAGTGGCTCCTCACATTCTCATACTTCTGAGAATGATGAGGCAGCTACGATAAAATTGCGTTATTTGCAAATACAGCAAACAGACTTAGGGGTTCAACAAACGCTCCATAAACATGACCGTTAAGCTATGCAGTGAAGTGATCAGTGCTTAATTTGTAAATATAAACGTGCCGGTGCCCAAAGCCCTCCTCCTAAACACGCGGCTGCTGCAATTAAATGTGGAAACACGGAATACTGAGGCGGCGTAATTCTGAAGCCATCTCGGGCCTCTCTATTCCATTTAAAGCCATCCCTGCTCCTTCAGCTCACTCTTGCAGCTTTCTACTTTCTCCCTGTGTGAAGCTTTTTCGTATTTCCCTTCCTCCGTCTTTCCCATATGAGGCTTTTGCGCGCAGCAAATACTTGGGGCAAAAGAATAAGCCCCGGCCCTCAAAAATAAGGGCTGGTGCTCAGCACCCGAAACAGCAAGCACAAATTTAGCACTGGAAGTGATGCATATGTTGCTTTTGCTTAAAATTTCAAGTAGCGATGTTCTGCACTTATTTTCACACACAGGAAAGACATCTTACTGAACATTTCGTTTACTTGAAATTATCAGAATTGTGAACGGTTTGTAGCAATATTATTTCTAGTTTCATGCAATGCAATAACTTTCAAGCATATATTGTGGGAATAATTTTCAGCATGTGATGACTTGGCTGAAAGATTCAGCGAAGTGAGCACATAGTTTCCTGCCTTGATGCAAAATTACTCCATAGCTTCCGACCATCAAGTCAGAGGGCTCTAGAAAAACAGATGACGGGAGCACAGCTTGTGCAGCTCGTGTTTTAAGCACTTAGAAATAGCTGTTATAAATCTAAACCCAGATGCTCGGACTCACTGAGGTTTCTGCTAAGAATACTTCAGAGCATAAAGGGGATTTCCCCTGAGGAATTACACCACTGTCCAGCTTTTCTTGGTTATTCCTGTTTTCAAGAGAGGGTCTATTTTAGTTTCAAACCAGATGTTCCTAATGGGTACCACACCCGCCTGACAACAACTCTGTTTAGTTCCCTTGCATGTGAGCTTTGCTTAATATTGTCAGACCAGTTTAGCTACAAAACTGATAATTTGGGGCATCAGTATTCCATAACTCTCCCGTCAAGTTACTGTATTGTTGTGCCTGGAGTTACATTTTAGTATTTGATTGCCAACCAAAGTCATCTGCGTTTTAGATTTCAGAAGACAAGTATATTGCATATTATACTGCAGTAATCTCCATCAATTGATTTGGGAAGACTGCCAGCTCTCTCTAGCTTAGGCCCACATCTTATTCGTGACCGTTTCTGCTCCTGTGATCACTCGGAGAGGACGGATTCCCTTTCTTTTTGTTGCTGAGATATAGCTTTTTCATCCATTTAACTTCCTTTCCAAAGTCGATGTTTCAAAATGCTGCATGACTCTGGTTTTCTGAAACTCAACCATCAGCAATTGTGGATGCTGCGCACTGCCTCCTTTCTCTTAAGCTCCAATTTCCAATGCATTGCATTTTTTGTGAATATACCATTCAAGCACTTTGGAAAACAATACAGCAAAAAAATGCAAATGAAATATGGGAATTAAAATTATACGGCAGGATGGTGAATACTTTTGAACGCAGCAACGCACAATGTCATGCATACAGCTACAAAGCTCATAGCTATAAAGCCCAGTCAGCTAAACTTTTACTCTCTAAGCGAAGGTTGAGGTTATAAGTCAAGTAGGGCCGATTCAGTCTGTCATCACCCTGCGGATGACACAATGAGTTTTGTCAAGTTAGGTAGTAATAACTCCTAACATACCCATAAACAATGAATTTGTGTCGTGTATACATAGTATTTATATATTTTTTTAAAACATCAGGGGGAGATAAGAGCTCTGTTCTCAGAAGACTGTCGGACCTCTGGAAACAGATACAGGGGCATATTTATACTCCGTCTGCGCCGAATGTTTTGACGCACAGTCAGCGCAGACGTTGCACCGTATTTAAACTTTGACACCCACTCCCGCGGATGACAAAATTCCGCTGTGTGCGTCTTTTTTTGGATGCGGCAACCCGCCTTGCGTTAATCATATGCAAGGTAGGCGTTCCCGTCCCAAAAATGACTTAAACGGCCGTGCGTCGTATTTATGCTTTCGGGCAAAAATGAAGCACGGCCGGGAGGCGGAGCTGTAAAATGATGCACAGCCCTATTTGCGTAACAAATTAACGCCTGGGTCAGGGCAGGCGTTAAAATGGGGCAAACACACCTGTATTTAATCAGAACACACGGAAGCAACAGCAGAGCAGTAGAGCAGCAACAGGGAGACATGGAGGTGATTCTAATCCAGCGTGCACGCAGCACAGAGCCCAGCAGCAACAACAGCAGTTACAACAACACCAGCAGGGACCCCAAAGGCAGCACAGAAGGCAGGAGAGGATATTCCGCCCCAGAACAACCTTTCATGGCCTCAGGGAACATAACATCATCCAGAGGTACAGGTTGAACTGGCAGGCCGTTCAGCAGCTGCTGCGCAACATTGAACTGCAGTTGGCCCCCACTTTGCTGACACCCCGCACCATCCCACCAGAAACCAAGCTGCTTGCCGTACTTCATATGCTGGCAAGTGGCTCTTTTCAAACAACTGGTGCCCTGGTGGCCGGAATATCACAACCATCATTCTCCGCCTTTTTGCCCAAAGTACTGGATGGCATCATTGGACTTACACCCCACCACATCTGCTTCCCTAACACACTGCAGAAGCAGCAGGAAACAAAACAGGGGTTCTATCTCATCAGTGGCTTCCCACATGTCCTTGGTGCAATCGACTGCACACATGTAAGCCTTGTGCCACCTGCTGCAACTGAACACCTCTACCGCAACAGGAAGCACACACATTCCATCAACGTGCAGGCCATTGTCAATCACCAGGGATTGATCACCAACATCGTGGCTAAATATCCTGGGAGTGTACATGACTCCTTCATCTTCCGTCACTGCACCATCAATGAACACTTCCAGGATGGACGGTATGGTAATGGACTACTTGTTGGTAAGTACAAAAACCTACTTATATACACACTGCACAGCAACCCTCTAGGACACAAAACACATACACCACAACAGCAACATGTGAACAGGAACACACTGAGGTCGTGACATCGCTAGCCATGTTTCTTAGGTCTGCAGTGAACCTGTCACACATCTGAAATTACTGTACAGCCTAATGTTAAGATGTCAAAGATCACAACGTGTGGAGTGGGTTGCCTAAATGTCACCTTGCAAAATGTAAGTGTCCCAATTACGTTTACATGAATCCATTGCATAAGTCTAAATGTATGGGATGTCCAGGGTACATTGATTAGAACGTGTTAAAACAACACTGTAAATTTTAACTTGTGTATGGAACTATCATCTCACCCCCAGTGAAGACACAGGGACTCCTGTATCAAAAGTCACAATGCTAGGGAAAGCACACTGTACTGCAAATCCCAAAACATACTGCTGACAACCGGTCAGCAGCCAAACACTCATTCAGCAAAAGAAACAACACAATGCAGATGGTACATCCTACAAGCCTAGGATGCTACTTTATAACACAAAAGAGTCACAGACAACACAAGACAACTACTGCCATGCAAGGTCATTTCAATAGGGCCAGCTACATCAACATGATCCCATTCATTTTCTCTTGCAGCTGATCAGGGGTATGGCATCCAGCCATGGATTATGACACCTATTGGTAACCCGAGTACTGCTGCAGAGCATGCCTACAACGACGCACATAGGAGGACACGCAGCATAGTCGAGAGGACCTTCGGCATCCTCAAGTCAAGGTTCCGGTGCCTCGACATCACTGGTGGTAGCCTCCTATATTCCCCAGAGATGGTCTGTAAGATCATCCTAACATGTGCAATATTGCACAACATTTGCATCAAAAGGAACATTCCCCTCCTGGAATCAGAGCCACACATGCCTGAAAGGAGGAAGAGGAGGATGCTGGCCTGCAACATGAGGGGGAACTACAGAACACGGCCGCTGGTATACGCAGGCGGCAACATATCGTCAACAATTTCTTTTAAATATAATCACCTTCACCACTTTAGTTAACTAATTTAAATAAACACCTACAATAATCACCATATCATGGTCTGGCTATTCATTTTTGCACACCTTCATCTCTACTTATCAGAATAAGAGTGTTGCCTCATGGGGCATTGCTGAGATACTGATTAGGACACTGAAAATCCCAGAGCTAATGTGATGCCTAACATACAATGGTCACATACACACAAACTGTAAATGACATCTATCATGTACATTTCTCCTTTGAAGGCCAATGGCAGAGGACCACACCTATTTCACACATACATGTTGAAATCAAGGTCCAACGCAGCATATGGCACACAACTAAGACACCATCACTCATCAGTAACAGTAATGTCTGACCAGACCCTTAACAGCAGTAAGTCCAACTGCATCCAATATTTGCAAGGACTATCTGTGACCAGAGTTCCAAATAAGCAGAACATAGACAGCGCAAGTGCCCCACATATGAGCAGCATTGCACACATGACATTCCATGTACATGTCAGCCCATTTCCTAACTCCTGACACACCCATGCACCTGGTCACAACCCACCTGTCGGAAGAGGTCCCTGGAATACTAAGATGTGTACCCTGATATTACCTCCTCTACACACACAGACTAACAATAGCAATCCAGTGTGCTACACCCTTTCATATGGTATGCCATTGTCATAGAACATCTGACTGCATGGAAGTCAGGTTAATTTATACACTGTCATCTAGTTTCAAAGCCCTGATAGCAACTGTAGATTGCTTCCCGTGTGAAAATGTCTGTTGGCCCTTAGAATGCAAATCTCACCTACAGGACTGGTGAGAAACAGATGCAGCCCACACCTGTGATCAACTCCATGCACACCACCCATTTCAAAAAGCACTGCCCCTGCTGATGCCTGGAACAGCATAGGAGTTGCAATTTTGTCAAATACACCGTTAAGCATTGATACTAATTAAGCTGTGTAACACAGCCCTTGGGTTCATTTGTCACCTTCAAAAACACAGGACATGCACAGTTTGACATGTCAACTGTCTAGTTCGTCCTCCAAACAGTCTGAGTCAGAGCACTGATTATGTAACTTGTCAAATTGCTGAATCCTGAATCACCCTGCATTCTGTCAGCCTGACTGGCATCTGTCTGTGAGTCACACTAAAGTATCCCTGTGTCTACATATGTACCACACTTGCGTTAGCAAACCTCTCATTCATCAGGGGGTATTGGGCATGGGTATCTTCAATGCATACCCAAATACATTGTATAGCATCATCTGCCTTTTAACTGTACCATTTGAGTAAAATCCTCTGGGAAAAGCAAAATTCATGGCCCATCCCTTGTCTGGGTCTCATTTATGCATGAATGACAAAGTGTGACAGTGTCCCAGGGCCGTAGGCAGGGAGTGGGTACGGGGCTTTCAGCAGAACCAGCAACCTCTGATAATGTCCATGAAAAATACACACATGTCAGGACCATGACAGTTCACACACAGAATCACAGTGCTCACAACATATTGATGGGCAGTGTGTGGTTAATAGCTGCGATAATAATCAGCACAGAGGCTATGATGTTCCCAGATGCAGTGGGAATTGCAGAGGCTAACCTGTGTACAAATGTTGTAATGACACCTGCCGGAACATGACACCTGAGACATTATCTCACTCAGCACACCAAGGTTGCCCTGTTGACTGTCTCATTACACGTCTTTAGTGACAGGGTGGGACCATCCCCATGTAGGTTCACATGTCCTCATCCACTTTACTCACATTGATCAACCAAGGATACTCAGTAGATACAGGAATAGCTGCCACTGACTCATGATGAGTCCTGGACTGAACTGTGACAAATTACACCCCAAACTATATACAGGATCATAATTGGACCACACACATGAACAAGACACCTATGTGCAATTAATCACTGGAAATATGTGGACGTGTGCTGTCTTGTATGCTGGTCCACCACAGCCACTTGATAGTTGGGGCTCATTTCTATGGCCTCAACTGTGGTGTCATCATACATTTGAGATTCACCCTTGTCTGTCTGTGCAAACAACATGGTACCCACTTCCTCAATGCATGTGTATGACTCACTGTGGGATTCACCAACTAGTGCATAGGAAGCTGTTACCAATACTCTAGGACATAGGATGTTGAAAATGTGGACCATTGACATGAACAAGAGTCTGCCATATATCTGGTGCATGCTTTGTCACATGTGGTGTCTACGTTACCCTAAATCTTGGAAGTCCACATTACGGATGTTGATACATGTATGACTAACACATGCCCATTATCATTTCCACAATGACTTGCATCTAAGGATTGGACACATTGACGTCACATTCATACAAGCACATGTGCAATAATGCTTCATGTGATACACACACACTTGGTCAACAAATACATTAGTTGCCAAAGCACACACTTTGAGCCAAAGGCATTTAGGTATTGTACATATGTGCGTCACATTGCTATCCTCTCCTTATGCCAAACATGCCCAATTTGTGCATCACATATATGTAGGCCACACTTATCACCAACTATTGCGTCAGCCAACCGTAAAAATACTGTGAAGGGAGTAGCGGATCATGGTCCGCTGCAGTATGATGTCGCACATGTGAACATACACCATCAACCCCATAGTGTGTTCAATCAGCCTATCTCTGATGTGTCCCAAATGTAACATAATAAAAAAACAGAAACATTGCCCAAAACCAGTTAATGCACTAAAATGTTGACGTTCCTAGCGTAATGCGTCATTTTTTGCCCACCAATACTGTAATTGCGTCATTGTTTTTGACGCACAGGAGTGAAAATTAGCCCGCATCCAGATATTTGTACAGGCCATGTACTATTATTTGGATGCGGGCTAATTTTCACTCCTGTGCGTCAAAAGAAATGACGCAAATACAGTTTTGGTGGACAAAAAATGACGTATAATGCGAAAAAGGGCAGACATTTCATGCAGGAAGTGATGTAATAGGATATCCTGTTTACAGATCATGTACAGTGGGTGTACATTCACTTTCACTTTGAAGTCTATGATCCTTCTAGACTGTGTGGCTGTGTAGAGAGTGGTGTCCTGAGATTTTGTGCTTTTGTGTCCTGTGTGCTATCTGTATTGTCCATTTGTGAAATAAATATTGTTGGTGTATACTGTACTACTGTGTTTTGTGTACATTTGTCCATTTATCTAGTGTTTTTGTTGTTTGTGGGAGTATGTTGTGGGTAGTGTTAGTTTGGGGATAGTTGGTCTCTTTTAGTGGTTAAGTTTAATTTTCATCTGTATTTGTACCCCTACTTTCCCCCTTTTCCCCTCTCTGTTTCTTTTACCCCTATTCCCTTTCACATTTCCACTATGTCTGGTAGGCCACGTCTTGGCAGGATGGGTGAAGAGGAGTTGGGGGGGTTCATATGGCTTGTGTGCCGTTTCTTGCCACTCATGATCGAGGCAGGGTGCAGGGTGATACAGGGGTATCCAACAGAGGCGCGCAGAATCCAGTGGGGAAAGGTGCTGCATCACCTGCAGCTGGTGTATGCCAGCCAGAGGAGTGACCACCAGCTGAAGCACCAGTGGGCTGACCTCATCACCAGGGAGCAGGATCTCTTGGACCACCTGGGAATAGTGACTGGTGGCACTGTTGGTGAGTACTAATCATGCAAATGTGGACGATTAAATGCTCTGTAGTGACATAAGAGGATCTGTACTATGTCTGCCAGCTAACTTGCTGACTGTGTGTAATGCTGGGGAAACATACAGGGATAATTGATGCACTATGGTAAGGATCACAATTGCCAGCTGTCAGGTAGCACGTGCTAAGCAAACTTACAGTATACTTTTCCATGAAGTAAATTGGTGCGGCCTTTGTGTCAGACAACCAAACGAAATAGGAGCCAATCATGTCTATATAGGGTACTATTGACAGAGAAGTAAAGATGTACCAACAGATTGGCTAACTTTGTTGACGCAATAGCTAGACTGACTTTAGAATCACTACATGATGCAGAAAATGAGTACTGGCTTCACGTCAATTGATAATAGCAAAGTGGCTCTGACATATGTCTCATGTGAGTCTGGTGAGTGTGGAAGGAAAGCGTTCACGGAAGTACTATGAATGTTTGGGATTATTGTGTTCCTTGATCTTTTTGGATACATGTCAGATCTGGATTTAAAAACATCGTGATAAGGTGTAAGGTGCCCTCAGCTAACATCTTAGAATGTTTGTTGGAGTTAGTTGTGCCACATTCCAAATATGGATGGCAGTCCAAAGGTATGCACATGGCTTCACATCTCCATGTTTGGTGCAAATCACCATAGCTGGGCCACATCAATTGAATCAAATGTAACAACAGGAGGGCTTACAAAAGTCCCTGCCCCTCCCTCTGTGCATTGTACCTATGTGTAATAAATGTGTCATGGCCACAAGGCATGTTTGACTGGTAATGCAGTCCTCAAGTAACCAGGCTTTGGATGTCTCTCTTGGATGCACATGATGAGACGATTACACTCCATATTTTTTTCTGGTTACCAATTACGGGGCATGTTTGCAACCACATGATAGTTAGGGCCAATGTATGTGTGCAGATATGTGTGTAATTGTCACAGGAGACCCATGCTATGTACAAGTTGGCCGTGATAGATCAGATGCAGTATCATCATGTCTGAATGGCTGCCATTTCCTTATTCAGCCTTCACATTGTATATGTTTATGAAATTGTTGCTCTGTGCACAGATTTTGAGCACATTTCTTCCTTCCATACCTTACAGGTGGACCGGCACCATACACTGTGGGAGAGGTGGAGACATTTGAGGCCCCCGACCACTCCAGTAGGTGTTGATATGTCTGTTATGTGTTGTGTTTGCTGTTTCTGGACTTGTGTGTGTTGAACGCATAGCAAGGTGTGATGCGTTGGGCAATCATTTCTCTTGTTCCATGAGTGGGATTTCAGTTTCTCACATGTTTTGAGTTGGCCAATGCGTATCCAATGGTATTATGTAGGGATTGTAGGCCATTCCTATAGGCCCCACTGTGAGTACTGGGGTTAGTCATCTGGATGACACTTGTATCAACAAGAGTCGCACTGGAAGTCAGCTCCGATTTAGTCAGCCTGTCAGACCCACATTCTCCAAGCTTGGTACAGCAAATTGCTTTCCAATAGACAACTGCTTCCCTATTTACCAACGTAATTATGAAACTGTAGGTAGAACCTGCTAGCAGCATGTACTTCCACATGTAGTGCTACAAGTATGTGGAACTTGAGTGCAATGGCCTAGGTGTGCATGCAATTCATGATCATGGGTGTTCTTGCAACTCTGTGTCTGTTGTAAGTCAAGCCTTACTGGAAGTATATGATGTGGACAAAGGTCTGCATTTCCAGACACGTGTGGCGCTGCGATTGATTAAGGGTTTGCTGTCTCCTATTTGTAGATACACCTTACCTGTGGTGTGTGTGTAGAGCCAAACACATGTCCAGCTTTCCTAAGCTTCCTCGGTGTCCATGTTGTTTGAAATTGTTAGTTGTTTCTCCACCCGCCCACCCTCAAACACAGGCATGGGTTTATGAATAGTGAACCTAGGACTGATGACACAAGTATGTTACACAGACATGTAAATCAGTGAATGTTTGGTCGGACCCTAGTATACACACTCAGGTATAGCACATGAGTACTATAATAGCAAGTCCATTTACAACTTGCAGATCATGTTGCTTTAGATTTCCATCCCGTACACTGACATTTGTAGTCCTGGCATTGGCGGAGGATGTGCAGCATGATTGTTAGCTGACAACTGTCAGAACTCTGATGCCAAATTAATGCCAGTTGTTACCCATCTTGAAGGGTTTGGATGTGCTATGTGTGATGTGACCTTTGTAGGCTGGCCTGCCATGGACTTCCTCAGGGACATTCAATGATCTGTATTGTGATATGAGCTGTCACAAGTACTGTAGATGTATTGTCTGATTAACTTCTTGTGCCATTTCACACAATGCAGTTCCTAATGTAGATTATTTGCATTTGTCTTCACAGCTGCAAACATGACTCCAGACCAGGTCCGTGAGTTCCAGTGGCGGGCCATGAGATACCAGCACATCCTGCTGGTGGAGTCGGGGTTCAGGAGGATGGCCCGGCGATATTGCCATGAACGGGCCTCCGGGGCATGGAGAGCCTTCCCACAGGGTGGGCCTACTTTGCCCACCACAGCCACCACCAGCACAACCACCACTTCAAGCCAGGTGGCCCAACCCACAGCTGGGACTGTTGTGCCTACATCTGCTGGACTTCCAGGCCCCAGCATTGCTACAGGTGCAGGACAGCCCACCGGGCCTGGCTCCACACACACACAGACCTCCTCCACCGGTACCCAGACTGCCACAGCTCCATCTGTTGACCCTGCAGCCTTCCACAACATGGAATGGAAGATGGACCGTGTGCTGCGCAATATGAGCCACCTGAGCTGGGATGTGCACCACATTAACCGGCATGTTAAGTCTATCAAGAGGACCCTCCGCAGGGCCAACCTCTAGACTGTATTTGAAATGGACATGATTCCCTCCCCTCCCTCCTCTTTCCTTGTTCTTAAAGTTGGTGGGCTTAGGGGGCTTAGTGTTAGGTTAGTATAGGCTGTTAGTTTGGTTAGTGTTAGTGGGTGGGGGGTGGGGGGTCCTGATTCTTTCTATTTTTACTTATTAAGTGTGTGGGTGGATGGGTGGGGGCTATGTTGGGGTTCTTGTGTGTTTTAAAAAAAAAAACACAAAGAAAAAATACAAAAAAATATATGTTTGTTTAGGATAGTATAGTATGTGTTTAGGTTACTATGTGTTGTCCTCCATGTGTCCCGTCTCATAACGGGGGTGGGGGTAGATGTTTCGTTACATGTGATAAGTAAGTGTAGCTTAGGTTAGTTAGGGACAGTTGTGGGTAATGAGTAGTCAGGGTAGATTAGGGTAGGTAAGATTTTTCCCTCGGTTTCCTCTTCTGTGATTAGCATTTAATAAATATTTGGTTAACCCTTAATAGTATGTGTTAAATGGTACTTGATCCTTGGTTTGGATTCAGTGTACATACATTTTGTACTATTACATTTGTGTCCTATGCTACAAACAAATCCCAACTGAGCTGTACGATTGGCAGCTAGCCCAGAGCTACCTTGCAAAGTGTCCACCCTTCGTTGCAACCACCAATCACAGTTAATATGGATGACAGTGTGTTTCTGTTGATAAGTGTGTTTTCAAAGTCACAAACAGTGCTTCCAGACTTGGTATTGGGGGAACAGTTTTAGGTCTGACTGCAGTGTGATGATCAAGGACACCCTTATAAGATGAGTTCTCATTGGCACTCTTGTATTCTTGTCTTCATGACTCTCATACGTCATTTGTGATACAGTTCAGCATGATTACCTATTTGTATGTAAACTCAGACACCTTCATTTATGCAGTTTTTGTACTGTTTGCTTAGATTAGTGTGCACTGTTATATGTGTTACTATTGCATGTTGACAACATTTTGCGGCCACTATTTGATGACTTAGATATCCCTTGAGGAAGCATTATTCTGTCCAACACAGCATGAGGGTGTATGGTTTCTCAGTTCATCAGATATGTCCCTCAGGATGGGCAGAGTATGATGCAATCATGGGCACTGTGCAGATTTCTCTTACTACATAATATCAGGACAGTTGTATTGACAAGCTACGTAATTTGACAGTAGGCACATTTCAGTTATGTACTGCACAGTTGACATGTCACATTACCCAGAGACAGATTTGTTGTGTAAGTGCTATTTATTGAAAAGTGCTGTAGTGCTATCTGTACATTGTCCATGATTGTGAGTCCATTGTAGTGACATCTTACATTGTGATCCAACACAAGGCTTTACCGAAATGCTTTTGACATGCTGGGGTTGATGTTTCAGACAGTGCAGAGGGACAGAATTTGCCAATGAGTAGGAGAGAGACAATCACTGGGCTGGGTGACAAGATATACAGTGGTTTGCAGAACAGTGCTTGAGTATAGTTGTTGCAAGACTGGCAAGTTACAAAGCACAGGACCTTGGTAATAGTTGGCCATGTGGCAGGGACTAGTGCTTCTGGGTCATTTTCCTTGTGAATGTGATCTGTTCCATGTCTTCTTCTTCTGATGTGTGTGTTGCCTCCTCTGTCCTTGTTGTTGTTGGTTGTGAAGGGGCAACACACACCTCAGTGTTAGAAGACGTGGAGTCAGACATCCCGGTTGCTGCTCCCTGTGAAGGTCTTAAGGGCAGTACTGCAGCAAGGAGTAGCAGCCACATCACGATGGTAGGCAGCCAGGTCGGCCCTGAGGGGTTCAATGTTGCATTCGTGCACGCGTTGACAAGATTGCTGTTGTAGGTGTTGGGTAAACTGTATTACAGCTGTGCTGATTTCCTTCTGGGTTTTCTGCAGTTCCTGCAAGATAGATGTTAGGGCTTGCATAGCTGCTGCCTGATCTGCAGATGACATCATGCACGAACGCACCCCCTCTAGGCTGGCTGCCATATTTTGCATCCCCACCCGCACCTCCTTGGCCAGCTCCCACTGTACTCCAACTACAGTTCTCTCAAAGCTGGTGCCAGTGTCGTCTGAGTCCTCAGCTGTATTGGAGCTGGCAGGTCTTACAATTGGGGTGGTGGGTGGAACTTCTGCGATGGCTGCTTGTTCTGTGCTCCTCCTTGTGACTGAAGGTGGGGTCTGGAGGGTTTCAAGGACCTTTTAGATAGTCTCCTGGGGAATGTTTATCGGCTCGTCATCCATGTCATCAGGGTAATTTGGGACAGGCATATCCGCAGGAGATCCATCTACCTCTGCAATGAAACAGGGTACAATTAGTGTGTCTGTGTTGTGGCAATTTTGATGTGCCTGCCTTTTGATGAATTAACTTTGTGATCTTGTTTCGTGTTAATTGCTCCAGTCCTTCAGATGGGCATTCTTCCAGGCCTATGGCCCACCTGCATGTCACACGTATGTTATTGAGTTATTAGACTTGTCAGCATCATCGCCTCTAGGTGTTGGTTTAGGCCAAATAGAGAATTGCCACCTTCTTGTCCTACTCAAGCCTCCGTCTACATCCATTCTTATGGTGAGACCTTTCACTGGCTGTGGGTGTTCTGATGGCCGTGGCAGCACACTTAACAATCTGGACCTGCCCCAATCTCTGATCTTTCACATCCACTTAAATGTATTTGACATGTGGCATATCCTATGCATAGCAATGTTGTGACACAATATGGATGTTGGCATTGGTAATGTGTACTGCTGATGTTGGGGAATGTGTGTTACATTGGATTGTCCTGATAATCGTATCAGTGTCCTATTTCCTCCTCTGACTGTGCAGGTGTATTTCAGTGACCAGTTACATGTGTCCCCCTCTCAATGCTGTTGTCTGAGCAGTATGATATTTGGGATGTTGCATTGTTACCCAGGCACAGGATGGACCCTGACATATGCAGCATGGGTGTGTCCTTAGTGCTGTGTAGCTCCTATTGTTGTTTACATTGGCTGATGTTTGCGACATCTATGGGCATTGACATTTGACAGTACTGGGGCCTTTGTCTTGTTTCTGGGGATTGTTGAAGTTGTCATCCTCACCCCCTAATTTAGGTGTGTATGATCCATGGGAAGGTTACTGCCATTGGCTACTTGAGCTGTACACAGAGTGGAGGTGGTAGTGGCAACTGTTGTCAATGTTACATTCCAGTTGTCGGTATGGCTAGAGGTTGTTAAGAGGGCCCTAGTTAATGTAGGGGGTATGGTGGCTGACGTGTGCCAGGATGTCAGTTTGACGTTGTGGCCTTCCCTCCTGGCGTGGCTTTCCCTTTGCTCCATCATTGGCATGACAGCATGCCCCCAGGGGACTGTTGTTGGTGTTGTGTAAGGGTGTGCCCCATGTCTTCTCAGAACGAGCCATGCCCCCATGCCGTGCCCCTTTACCCATGCCACTCCATGTATATGATGACTTCCATGCATTTTGTGGTCGGTATCCCCCCCCTGCTCACAGTTGACATTATTGCATTATAATTCCCCATGCGACTTATCCTGCATGTGCTTTGTCCCTGTGACGATCTCCTCAGGGATGACGGCTGTGACCATCTCCTCCATGTGGTCCAGGGCCTCCTGGTGTGCTGGACTCCCACCGCCAGTCTGCAGTGCTGCCTTCCTGTTCCTGGCCATCTTTTCCTTGGTCCTGCGCTTGCAGTCATGCCAGCGTTTCTTGCACTCGATGACTGTTCTGCGTACTTCAGCCACACTGTTAATCTTGTTGACAATTTGTTGCCATATAGCCTCTCTCCTACTAATTGGCAACTTTGAGGTGACAAACAGTTGGTGCTGGTGTTCCGTCACCTCTTTAACCAGAATTTCCTGCTCCTCTGCACTGAAGCAACACTTTCTTTTCTTCTTATAAGTGTCCTGGTTCTTGTGTGGGTCCTCCTGGCTGGTTCCTGGTCTGATGTCATCTTCCTGGGGTCTGTAGTGGCATCTGGGATCCATTTTGGCTCTCCTCTGGTGAAATGGCAGTGTTCGCGTTTTTTTTTTACAGCGCATATCCGGTTTGCGGGGTCGTAAATCGACCCACAGTCATTTCCGCTGCATTAACGTCGTTTTGCTTTACAACTTGATGCTGCGATGTGTGTAAAAAATAATGACTCCCACCTGTGGTTTGCGCCGCCGTGCGTCAAAGTATAAATTTGACGCCCGCACGGCGCACCAAAATGGCGTTAGCCGGCGGTAATATGTTTGACGAAAAACTGCGCTGGCGCAGTTTTGCGTCAAAAATTATAAATATGGCCCACAGTGCTTAACTCTCATAGCACTGTCTTAAGCAAACAATTAAATCATTTTTCGAGGTCTCCTTAATCCATATCCATCGACAGGATAAAGTCATACAGTCAGACTGCTGAAGGTTTTTTTCTTGATTAGTTTATTATTTTTTGCCTTAATCCAGAACTCAATTATCCGATAAATTTTAATTTATAACAAAATTCCATGGCAACACGTGTTTTGCGACCATATTCAATCATATTTGTAGCTTCATCAGGGACCTACTTCTAGGAAAATTGAAATACAAATACTGGATCAACTATTATTGTGTTTTCTCTTTTTTGCAATAACAATGTTCTGTGCATATAATTAAACAAACACCCAACCAGCACTAAATGTTTTTTGGAGCAGGATCAAGTCTGATTTGCACATGGGTGTGTCCAAATCGAGGTGACACAGTGGGCAAAAGACCTATGGGCTAGAATACCACCTCTAATGATTGCCAGTGGTGGGACAAAGTTCAAGTATTCCTTCTATCACTTTTGGGTGTTTGATGCCCATATGAGGGGTGTGTGCTCACTGCCCTGGAACCAAGCTACACATGACTGAAGAGCCGCAATCAGGGTGAAACCGGTGTTGGGTTGCTTGTGTTTCGGTTTAGGGAGGACCTGGCCCAGCAGTTTTGACTGGACCATTTCTTTTGGCTCAGGGTCAAGTCTGAGGTGGCATGCTGGGCAAAAGAACAATGGATTGAAAAGCTACCCAGTGCGATTTCCAGTGGTTGAAGAAATTGCAAGCATTCCTCCCATTACATTTTGTATGTTTGATATACCAAGTAAAGTAGAAAATAAAATGATTCAAGGACTCATTTTAATAGTATTTTAATAGTGGTTTAAAATTCAGAATAACGGTAAGGTTATATTTTGTATTACCATTTTGAAAATTACACTTCTTTGAAAGTTGTCATTTTTCTGTCTCAGCAAAACATACCTTTCTGCCAGAGTCCAGCATCACCTGACTGGTGAATGACTCCTGCCAGAGTCCAGAGTCACCTGACTGGTGAATGGCCCCTTTGGGGTGAGATGAAATACAGTGGACCAAAGGCTTCGGTATGGAGAGGTGATTTTCCATCTTGTGCAGTATGGCCTTGGGGGCTGTGCACAGCCCCTTCCTGAGCTTCAAAGAGTGTCTAGGCAGATGTAGCTCGCACCTAGATCAATCTCCCTCTGTTTTCCTAGTCCCTTGGCTCCATAGCCACTGGGAGGTGAGAGTTGCACCAGAACTGCTTTTGAGTGATCACATGGGAGGCATTGTCGATTTCCATAGTGTTAGACCTGTCAGCTTTAGGGTGGTCTTCCCCCAAAACTTTTTGCCTTCACCACAACTTTTTTTGCTGATCCTGTTTTCGGTGGCCTTAGGTCTCTGGGCACTTTTCCACTGCTAACCAGTGCTAAAGTGCATGTGCTCACTCCTTAAAACATGGTAACATTGGCTAATACCCAATTGGCCTATTTCATTTACTTGTAAGTCCCTAGTAAATTGGCAGTATCTGTGCCCAGAGCCTGTAAATTAAATGCTACTGGGGAGGCATAATTTTGGTTGCACCATCATGCATTGCAGTAGTGACATAACAATGTAAACAACAATATATATATATATTCTGGGCCTTAAAGTTAGTAATGTAAAGTGGATCATCTAAATCATATTATTGAAGGTGCATTCACAGTAGAGGATTAGTAGTTAATGCATATGTGTGTTCTGTGTTCGAATGTTTGACTTTAACATGCTGAATTGTAGTAATCATACACATTTATATTCACATATATTGATTTGTACTGCTATGGTATAGCTACATATATTCACGTTTCATTTATAATTCCTGTTTTCATTTATAATTTTAAGATGCACTTATAGGGGGTCATTCTGACCCTGGCGGTCATGGACCGCCAGGGCCAACGACCGCGGGAGCACCGCCAACAGGCTGGCGGTGCTCCCATGGGCATTCTGACTGCGGCGGTACAGCCGCGGTCAGAAACGGAAAACCGGCGGTGTCCCGCCAGTTTCCCGCTGCCCTGGGGAATCCTCCATGGCGGCACTGCCTGGGGATTCCGACCCCCTTACCGCCAGCCTGGTTCTGGCGGTTTTGACCGCCAGAACCTGGCTGGCGGTAACGAGTGTCGTGGGGCCCCTGGGGGCCCCTGCAGTGCCCATGCCAATGGCATGGGCACTGCAGGGGCCCCCTAACAGGGCCCCACTAAGATTTTCAGTGTCTGCATAGCAGACACTGAAAATCGCGATGGGTGCAACTGCACCCGTCGCACCCTTCCCACGAGGAAGCCGGCTCCGTTCCCGCTGGGCGGGCGGGCGGCCTTCTGGCGGTCGCCCGCCCAGCGGGAAACTCAGAATAACCGCGGCGGTCTTTTGACCGCGCAGCGGTATTCTGGCGGTTCCCGTTTGGCTGGCGGCGCCCGCCGCCAGCCAAACTCAGAATGACCCCCATAATCATGTAACTTGAATATGCATTGGATGTCTTATTAACTCTGAATACCCATTGGCCTGAAACATTTTTGTTTATTGTGTTTAACCTTCAAATGGAGTTTTGCTTGCGTTGCAAGAGTTTTTCTTTGCAAGTGTGTTTGTGTGAGCCTATGCTTAATGAAAGGCATACGGTGTGTTGAAGATAGTGGGGAACAAGAGGATACTTTGGTAAGGACAAGGAGTGCTAACAGACTGAGAAGAAAAGACTCCTGTTTGTGTACTGGACAATGGGAAACATTCAATATCCTTCTAATGTTCGATTCAGGTCTTGAGAATTTGAAGAAAATTGCCAATTTTAATCATGCAAAGAAAATGGGACACTACTGGTCTGAATGATGTAGCTTTGGCTAAGGTTCTAAATGTGTAATTTGTATTCACCTAGTTAGACAAGGGCACATTCTCTTGAGACTTGGAGGAGTACAGTCCTCCCTACTCTATATTCCTTTGCGTGGTTTTATGCTTTACATCATCTCTCTATCATAACATCTACTGGTGTTTCTGTTATGCTCAC
Organism: Pleurodeles waltl; assembly: GCF_031143425.1. Lineage (NCBI taxonomy): Eukaryota > Metazoa > Chordata > Amphibia > Caudata > Salamandridae > Pleurodeles > Pleurodeles waltl. The sequence goes on along the minus strand of NC_090447.1, from coordinate 1,346,366,832 downwards.
GCTGTCCTAGACTTCTTGAGATGTAATTAAGATTTCCCTTTAGTTTAGCTTAGGGTACTTAGATTAACTTAGATTCTCCAATGATTAGGTAAGAGGACTGCAACTTATATACACATCATTAGATTTGTTTTCTTATCTTTTGTATTTCCTCCTGAAATTCTTGTATGCCTTATGCTTATACGATTTAACTTCATTTGACACTTTGGGCCTCATTACGACACCGGCCAACAGGCTGGCGGTGCTACATCAGGTATTGCGGTCGCCCAGCCGGGTCCGGCGGTTTCCAGCCGGATTTCCCCCGGCTGGGGGAATCCTCCATGGCGGCGCTGCATGCAGCGCCGCCATGGGGATTCCGACCCCCTTCCCGCCAGCCTGTTCCTGGCGGTTTACACCGCCAGGAAGAGGCTGGCGGGAACGGGTGTTGTGGGGCCCCTGGGGGCCCCTGCACTGCCCATGCCACTGGCATGGGCAGTGCAGGGGCCCCCTAACAGGGCTCCATTAAGATTTTCAGTGTCTGCTTGGCAGACACTGAAAATCGCGACGGGTGTAACTGCACCCGTCGCACCCCAGCAAATCTACCGGTTCCATTTGGAGCCGGCTTCATCTTTGCTGGGGCTTTCCCGCTGGGCCGGCAGGCGATCTTTTGAAGATCGCCCGCCGGCCCAGCAGGAAAGTTAGAATGGTCCCCGCGGTCATTTGACCGCGGGGCGGTGTTTGGGCGGTTTCCGCCCGGCGGGCACCACCCGCCGCCCGCGGGGGTGGGAATGACCCCCTTTATCTCTCCTTTGGTGATTTTGAACTTACATAGCGTGTTTTTGAGATTAATTTATATCAGTTTTACCCTTAACTTGTAATAAACTTTTGAACCTACCTACCGCCTCCTGGATTTAATGTGTGACCAAATAGGTTACACTGTCAATTGAATCGAATGGTTGACTTCAGCAATCCTTTACCTTTTAAACATCCTAAAAAGGTCTGTCTGAATAAGAAAATTAAGAACATGGGCCAAGAGCTTCATCACGTCTGGTTGGCCTGCAGCACTGATTGTGCCATCCACTTAACTAGCACTCTAAACATGTCTCAGGCCTGCCATTGCAGCCTATACGTGCAGTTTTAAACTGCCATTGCAACCTGGTAAAGTAACCCTTTTGCTAGGCCCATACCTTCCTTTTTAGTACATGTAAGTGACCCCTATGGTAGGCCCTGGTCAGTCCCAAGGGCAGACAGCAATGAATTTAAAAAGTTGGAAATGTACTTTTAAGATGTACATGTCCTGGTAGTAAAAAACTCTTCAATTTGTTTTCACTGCTGCAAGGCCTACGTCTGCCATAGGATGACATTGAAGTTACCTTAGTACCTTTAATAGGCTGTAGTTTCCAAATGGGAACAGGTGTCCAGTTCATGTTTGGTGTCTTTGGAATTGTGATGAAAAATCCAAATTTATGGTGAAGTTATATTTTAAATTACAATTTTGAAAATGCCACGTTTAGAAAGTTAACATTTTCCTACTTTCGCCATTTGGGGTTTGCAGCCTGTCTTTGTGTCACATGACCGAGAGTAGTTCACAGTTGGGCATTGTGTGTTCCTCCTAGGCAGCCGCACATAATAGAGAATTAAGGTGTGGTCGGATGGGCCATTGTTGTCATGTTGGGAGGGTGGAACCTGGCACAGCCCTACTAACACTTGAATAAGCTGTGTCCTGCCTCCACACAAAAGGCTGCATACACCTTCTATTTAGTCTGGCGCTAAGAGAGAGAAGGCATGGCACCTAGGCACTTCAAAGGGAAGCCTCTAAAAGCTTATCCTCCACTTTAAAGACAGAACTGGGCATAAATACTGGACTTCTGACACCAAACTTCAGTTCACTACTGGACCTGTGGATAAACTGCCCAGAAGAAAGACTGCTGTATTGCTAAATGGACTGCCACTCTGCTGGACTGCTGCTCTGAAGGACTGCTGCCCTGTTATGCTGACCATTGCCTCCTGCCCTCTTTCCTGGGTAAGAAGGAGTGGACCTGCATCTCTTGAACCCAGAACTCCCTGATTGACTCAAAGTGCTAGTTTGCTGGCCTCCTGATCAGAAGCCTCAGGGAAACAGCAGGCTTCAAACAACCTTGTACCTGCACTCTGTCATCTGTGAGTCTAGCCTTCCATGTGGTGCCACCCCAGCCGTGAACCCATGGAAGTGGGCTTGAGGTGCTCTGCCAGCCTCTTTGGGTCCAGCAGAAGTGATGCATCTCCTATGCTGCATGGTACAAACTCGAGCCAAATTGACACATCACTGCCACGGTGTCAATCTGAACCATTGCAATGACCTTCATCATCTCCACAGCCTCTTTGGAACCACCACTGCATGACACGTCCTCATTGCAGGCCCTTGCATACCTCATCTTTGTCAACCTCGACAATGTCATAGGGCTCCACACCACAGCTTTGCAGCTCCTCAGAGCCGAAGTATCACCTCGATTGCAGAACAAATCCTCAATATCCCAAGCCCTTGTCGACTGGATCCTCGGTGATGATGTAGGACCTTGCATCATAGTCTTACCGCATCTCAAAACTGATACAGCGGTTTGGCTGTGCAATGCATCTTCCATGTGGATTTTTGCAAGGCTCTGCAAACCAGGATTTAAGATACTTTGTTCAGCGAAACTAACTGGGTCCCTATAACTGGCCCATGCTCCATCATGGTTGGCCTGAGCTTGTGACTTTGTGTGACCAGATATTGCCAGTTGGCACTTTGAGCATTTTTCCACTGTTTTTGCTTAAATCTTTAAAATTGAATAGCTCTGGGTTTACTGATTGGAAGTTTTTTCATTTTGGACTAGTTTCTTTTCTTAAAAATACAGAAACTGTGTGTGACACTTTAATGGTGTATTTCACTGTGTTCCCTTTAGAAGTGTTTGACAAATAATTTACACTTTTCCTCTAAGTTAAGTCTGAGGCCCTGATTCTAACCCCGGCGGTCTTTGACCGCCGGGGTGAGGGTCGGCGGGAGCACCGCCGACAGGCCGGCGGTGCCCCGCAGGGCATTCTGACCGCGGCGCTTTGGCCGCGGTCAGAAAGGGTAAACCGGCGGTCTCCCGCCGGTTTACCGCTGCCCTCAGAATCCCCCATGGCGGCGCAGCTTGCTGCGCCGCCATGGGGGATTCTGACCCCCCCTACCGCCATCCTGTTCATGGCGGGAAAGCCGCCATGAACAGGATGGCGGTAGGGGGGGTCGCGGGGCCCCTGGGGGCCCCTGCCGTGCCCATGCCAATGGCATGGGCACGGCAGGGGCCCCCGTAAGAGGGCCCGCAAGGTATTTCAGTGTCTGCCTTGCAGACACTGAAATACGCGACGGGTGCTACTGCACCCGTCGCACCTTCCCACTCCGCCGGCTCGATTACGAGCCGGCATCCTCGTGGGAAGGGAGTTTTTCCCTGGGCTGGCGGGCGGTCTTTTGGAGACCGCCCGCCAGCCCAGGGAAAAACTCATAATACCCTCCGCGGTCTTCTGACCGCGGAGCGGTATTATGGGGGCGGAATTCTGGCGGGCGGCCTCCGCCGCCCGCCAGGATTAGAATCACCCCCTGAGTGCTCTGGGCCAAGCTACTAGGGGGCTGAGAACAGGGTAATTTGGGGTTTGCTTGTGCCTTACCCTGACAAAGATTGTGATTGCTGCTTGACCAAAGCCCACACTCAGTCAACCAACAACCCCATTTATTACACATAACTCTGGGTGGGCACAATGAGCCCTGACTAAGGAACAAGGGTTCTGAAATGTTAGGATTAGGTAGAGAAGGCCACTGTGGGATTGTTTACAGTAAAACACAAAGAAAGTGTTGTAAATGTGGGTAGGAATTGCCTTGCTGTCTGAATCCTGAAAACGTGTTTGCTTTGAACCCAAGACCCTAGAAGTCACTCCATATGTCCGTTGGCTGACCACCTGTGCTACAGGGACATAACAGGCCTCCAGAAGCCTTTTCCTGCAACTACTTAGCTGACCAGTACCAATAATACCTCCCCTAGAACGTGCTGCTGGCCTCGGCTGGAGAGGTCCTTAACCTCCAAGTGGTGCCCCTTCTAGTCATGGGCCCTTGGCTGGTGTTAGAGTGTACTCCTGCCTCCAAACTGCAAAAACTCAGACTTTTAGCTGGGAGAACCATCGGAGACTGGGACCGACATCAAAGTCAATGCTGAATCACCATTCCGCCTCAGCTTGATAATTTGCCCTTTTGAAGAAGATTTGACTCCCTGAAAACTTTCTAAGTTCGAACGTAGAGGGATTTTTTGGGACTGACACTGAGCAGCAACCCATTGAGGACTTCTTGGGCACAGACTTTGGACTCTGTCCACTCTGAGCTTTCCAACTGTTGTCAATAACAACACTGGGACCCACCCTCTTTTGGCAACCCACAGTTGTCCAGCCCTGCTTCAGATCTAGCTTACAAGTTTCCCTGCTGAAGACTTGTTGACAACCATATTTTTTCCTGAAAATGTCTGATTATGAAGGCAAACTTTCCATTGGGATCTAGCCCCTCTGTCTAACCCATGCTATATCACAGTAAACCTTAACATTTAACTTTGACCCAGTCCAGCGCAACCAGATCACTGCAAGAGTGTTTTTTGGCACAACTTTTAAATTTAAACTTTAAAAGTTCATATCTTCATTTCTACTTGTTGGATTTTTGTATTTACAGTATGATATTATTTATTAAAAATTACTCTATTCTTGTAAAGTGATTTTGGATTTTTCTTGTGATGTGTTTTCACTTTATTACTGTTTCAGTTCTGCATAAATACTTTACACTTAGCCTCTAAGTTAAGCCTGACTGCTTTTGGGCGAAGCTACCAGAAGGTTAAGCACAGGTTTATTTAGTGACTTCCATGGTTCACCCTGAGAAGGATTGTGATTAGTACTTGAGGTGGGTTCTCAGCCCCTCAACTAATACTTTAACTTTTTATAATAATCCAGAAGGAGTGTGTCAGAAATTGGGTCTCTTGTTGGTAGAGGTATGCACCCTGTCCATGTAGGGACCACAATCTTAGTCAGGACAAGTCAGATACACAACCTAATTAATCTGTGCTCACCGTCTGGTAGCTTGTCAAAGAGAAGACAGGCTTAATTTAAGAGGCAATGTGTAAAGAATTTGTGCACCATTTAAATTACATTAACACAGTAAAGAACCACAAAAGTACTTTATGCCAGTTTAGATAAATAGAAAATATTTATGTTTGAAAAACAAGACAAAACAACACAAATCCAATATTGAGAAGCCAAAAAATGAATTTTTAAAGATGAAATCCAAAAACCGTGCTTAGAAGTCAATAGTGCTGAAAGGTTAGTTGAGATTGTGGTAGACCAGTGTAAATCCAAATTTCAGGCTGACAGCAATGGAGGGTAGACCAGCTACAGGAATCACACTGAGCCAGCTGAAAAAGTACGTTACATGGTACAAGCATCGACGTTGAGGAACAATGGGAAGACCATGCGTCAGTTCTGAGCCACACAGTCAGGTAAATGCATTGTGTTGAGCCTTGCAGTCGGGTCCCACATTGTCGTTGAATCAGGAGTTAGTCAGTGGGCACTGTGTTAGTTGCCGAGCACTGTAACTGCTCAGTTGTGTTGGTTTTTGCAGAGAAACAGCTGCATACCACTTCTAAGGCCCAGGACTGGATTGGCACCTCAAGCAAGGGTTGACAAATGGCAGAGTCCAACAGCAGGCAGTGTTTGATATCCTTGAGACTGCAGGAACAGCTTGCAACCAAGCACACCCTTGGATAAACTTGGGTTCCAGGGTGTAGAGGGCTGGTCCAGTCCTTCTGACTCTCAGTTAAGAAGCAGCAGTCAGCAAGCCAACACAGCAACCCAGGTAGCAAAGTGGTATTCCCTCCTATGGCACTGAAATCAGCAGGCAGCAGACCACCACAGCAAAGCACTTAAGAAAAGTGACAGACCCTCCTGCAGCACAGCAGCTCTTCTTCCAAGCAGAATGCCCTTGGTTCCAACAAATTTATGATTTGGAAGTGTTTGGGGCCCAGTACTTATACCCAGTTGAGCAATAGAAGTGGGGGAGACTTCAAAGAGAGGTCTTTGAAGTGCACATGATCCCTGCACTTCCTTCCCTGGCTTCGGACACTCTACAGGGGGTTATGCATCCCATGGTGTGGGGAGAAGCACAGCCATATTCAGGTGTGTCAGCTCCTCCCTCCCATTTAGCCCAGGAAGACCAATCAGCCTGGTTATTGGCCATCAGGATGCAGACGTCACACCCCAGCTCCCTTTGTGTAACTGTCTAGAGGGAATGCACAAAGCCAAGCTGTCACCTACCCTAGACATGTATTCCGAGACAGTCAGAGACACAGAATGATTAAAGAAAGAACATGCAACTTTCTAAAAGTGGCATTCTCAGACTTACAGTTTAAAACCTGACTTCATTATAAGTTGTGATTTTAAATTGTGAGTCCAGAGAAAGCAAACTCCAAATTTCTAGCTTTTCCCAATTGGACGTTACATGTAAAGGTTGCTTCAAGGTACCCCTAATGCTAACACATGGACGGGGGGGGACCTGCAGTAGTGAAAAACAAATTGAATAGTTTACCGATACAACGACATATGAAACTTAAAAGTACATGTCAAACATTTCAAATACACTGCACCATGTTTTGGGGGCTTACTAGGGCCTACCTTAGGGGGTGACCTATATGTAATAAAAAGGAAGATTTGTGCCTGGCAACTCAGTGCCCTTGTCAGGTCAAAATGGCAGTTTAAAACTGCACACACAGTCTCTGCAGTGGCAGGACGGAGACGTGTTTAAAGAACTGCTTAGGTGCGTGGTACAATCAGTACTGCAGGCCCACTAGTAGCATTTAAGTTATAAGACCTGGGCACAGAAACTGCACCTTTCTAGGACCATGCAAGTAAGTTAAATATGCCAGTTGTGGATACACCAATATCACAATGTTTTAGAGTACAGAGCACCTGCACTTTTTGCACAGATCAGCAGTGGTAAAGTGCACAAAATCTTAAACCAGCAAAAAATGAAGTAAAGAAAAACCAGGATGTCACAAGCTAAACCGTTAGGTGAAACTAGGTGAAACCACACCAAGGATGCCAGGCCTAACAGGGTAGCCTTGTCCTGTTATGGCCACAGGTAAATGGAAATAATGGTGCATAAAAATAAGAAAAGGAATTTTGACTGCAAGGCCTTGGTTCACGTGAAAAGGGTGCCTGGGATGAATGTGGTGCCTTAAAAACAAGAGAAAGTGCACAGAACGTATCTTTAAATACTAGGCAGTCTTGGGGGGTGCACATGTGACACATGATTATGTCATAAGGTATCAGTTGTGTAACCACTGTATCAAGTGAAATGCAGTACCTATTGAATATATACAAAGTGTACATGTGTGAATGGTAAAAAATCTCAATATCCACCATTGTCGCATAACAGCTTGATTACACCAACACTTTGTATATGGGGTCTGTTAAAAATTGGGTTTCTGCTTGGCAGAGATATGCTCCCTGTCCAAGAAGAAACCATAACCCTAGTCATGGTATGTAAGATACACACCATAAATCCACATGTGCTCATCCTCCAGTAGCTTGGCACAGAGTAGGTAGGCTTAACTTAACCCCTCGGATGCCCAGGATGTAACCGTTATGTCCTGCCACTGGCCCTCGGGGGAAACGCTTGTGCTCCGCTTGAAGGCCTGGCACCCCGCCCCGGGTAGGGATGGAAGAGGCATTGCTTCTACTCCCGCCCGACCCTCCTGTGGCGTCTGATGCCCTCATCAGAGGATGCTACCACCGTGCTGGAAGCTGAGCTTCCAGCGCAGATCGGAGGAGAAATGCTTTAGCGAGGCGAGAGAGGCATCAAAGGAAAGGATAGGCCTTTCCTTTCCTTTGATGTTTCTCTCAGCATTTCTGCTGCCCAATTGTGATGCTATCGGGCAGCAGAAATGCCCACTAGACACCAGGGAGTTTTATTTTTATTTTTTATTTGCACTTAAGGGCCGCTCCCCAGGGGGGCAAATTATTTTCAGGCCTTTTTTGCCCTCTGGGGGCAGATCAGCCTTTTCTAATTAGGTCGATCTGCCCTGGGGGGGAGGGGGGCAGAAACCACTAGACACCAGGGATTTTAGTTTTTTTGTTTTATGTTTTTTAGATGTGGGGAGGCAAGGGTCACTCCCCTGGGGGGGAAATTAACTTTAGGCCATTTCTGCTCCCAAGGGGGCAGAAACCGCTAGAAACCATGGATTTTGTTTTTTTTGTCAGTTTCATGCTCCCATGGGGTACAAATTTGTTTTAGCCCATTTCTGCCAACCTTGGAGGAAGATCTGTCCCCGGGGGGGGGGGGGGGGGGAGGTCACTGCCCTGCCTGGGGGGAAAAATATTTTTAGGCCATTCCTGCTCTATTTTTTTAGGCCCATCTGCCCACATGGGGGACCAACACCACTAGGCACCAAAGATTTTTTTTGTCACCAATTTCACACAAGGGGAGCGACACCTTAGGCAAGGGTCGCTCATATGGGGGGGCAACTTTATTTTAGGCCATTTCTAATAGGCCGATCTGCCCCCGGGGGGCAGAAACCACTTAGGCGCCAGGGATTGGTGTGTGTGTTTGTGTACATTTTGTTTGGGGGCAGCTCCTGGGGCAAGGGTCGCTCCCCATGGGGGCACATTACTGTTGGCCATATCTGCCCAAATCGGCCTACTTTTGGAAGGCCCATCTGCCACCAAAGGGGGCAGAAAGCCCACCAGAGACCAGGAAAGATTTTTTTTTTTTTAAAGAGGGTGGGTTATGGCCATACCCCCACCCCAAATAAATGGGGCCAAAGTTGTTCTGCCCACCAGTGGGTAGATGGGGCAATTACCCCCGATCAACTGCGCAGGGGGCAGAAAGGCTACTAAATGCCAGGGAATTTTAAAAAAATGAAAATAGTGTGGTGGTGGCTACCAACCAGTATGGGCATGGTTATGCCCCACCCCAACTGAATGGGTAACAGTATTTCCGCTCTTCCCCGTACACTAGAACATCTAATCCCACAGCAAGCAAGAGGGCATTTGATTATTTTGGTTTTGGGCCATGAGAGCTTGTCTGACTCTCACAATCGTCCCACTTGGAATGGTGAGGGCTACACTTTTTGGACTTTGGAATGCTGCCATGTAGAAAAATCCACAAGACATAGATACATCTGAAAACTAAACATCCGGGTGAGTCCAAGGTGGTGTACTTCCATGCACCCCGCTTCATTTTCTCACCCACAGTGCCCTGTAAACCTCCAACTTTGCTGGACAATCATACATTTTTCCCACATTTTTATGATGGAACCTTCCGGAATCTGCAGGAATCCACAAAATTCCTACCACCCAGCATTGTTGCATCTATACCGATAAAAAATCTGCCCCAGTTTTCACCCTAAAACCTTTTTTTTTCAAACTTCCCTTTTGGACCCACTTTGGTTCCCCCTCATTTTTGACATGTTTTTGGCTCTTCCTTGTCACAGGCACTTGGCACAAGTGAGGTATCATTTTTACCAAAAAACTGAGAGGAACGTTGGGTGCTAGGAAATTTGTGCCAGTGCAGTGATCCCCACAGAAATGTGGGAAAAATATCATTTTTTAGATACATTTGAGGTTTGATGAGGCTTCTGGGTGAGAAAAACGCCAGGGGATCCACGCAAGTCACTCCTCCCTGGATTCCCTCGGATGTCTAGTTTTCAGAAATGTGTGTGTTTGGTAGGTTTCCCTAGATGGCTGCTGAGCCCAGGACCAAAAACGCAGGTGCCCCCCCTCAAAAACAGGCAGCTTTGTATTTGATAATTTTGATGTGTCCACATAGTGTTTTGGGGCATTTCCTGTTGCGGGCACTGGGTCTACCCACACAAGTGAGGTACCATTTGTATTGCGAGACCTGATGGAACACTGTGTAGAAGGACGTTTGTGACTCCCCTCAGGTTCCAGAACTTTGTAACACTGAAATTTCAGGAAAAGGTGTTTTTTTGTCCAATTTTGAGGTTTGCAAAGGATTCTGAGTTACAAAACCTTCTGAGTCACCCCATCTTGGATTCCCCTCAGTCTTGAGTTTTGAAAAATGCACAGTTTTGGTAGGTTTCCCTAGGTGTCGGCTGAGCTAGAGACCAAAATCCACAGCTAGGCACTTTGCAAAAAACAAGTCAGATTTCAATGTAAAAATGTGATGTCTCCATGTTACGTTTCCTGTCTCAGGCACTAGGCTTACCCACACACGTGAGGAACAATTTTTATCGGGAGACTTGGGGGAAAACAGAAAATAAGAACAAGTGTTATTGCCACTTGTCTTTCTCAACATTTTATCCTTTCAAATGTAAGACAGGGTAAAAAAAGACGTCTATTTGAGAAATGCACTGTAATTCACATGCTAATATGGGAACCCCATAATTCAGAGATGTGCAAAACATTTTTCATTACATATTCAATTCTATTAGTTTTTAGTAAATGATGACCTTACATTGCACCAAGATTCAACAAACAAGCTGTTCAATGATTCCTCCACTATCACCATCCATCAGTGCCCTTCATCTCTCCATAGCACTTCTCTCAAATGTATATCATTTGTTTTATAATGTCTCTCATACCAGTGAAGGGTGTCAGAGCACTTTACATCACACACAAACACAGAGACAATGAATTATAATATATGTAAATCAGTGTATAGGACATGTTACAGAAGGCAAAGGGGACTTCAAAGTGTAAGATTCATATCATTCATACTGGCAGGCATTTTTCTAAGGGTACTTGTTCTGGAGACACACAAACACAGGATTCAGAACGTAACACAGTGGTTATGGTTGGATTTACTAATAAAAGATAATTATTACCCAAACAAATACTTTTAAAACAACATTAGTGTAATGAAAAACATAACTTTCTAACCTGTATCATGCAGTTTGCCTGCTGCTCTTAGACGATGGTTTATAGCTTACTGTGCTAGAACATGATTGTAATTCATCAACTGAACATTAAGAAAAGGGTCTCTGTGACATAAGCAGTAACCCAATGAGCTATGCACATAAAATACTGTTCTATGATATGCATGGTACACGTCCTTTGTAGCTGGCATATTAATCCTCTATGCTACCTTAGATGAGTCAAACATGCGACTAGACAAAACTGGGATCTCGCTCCAGCAGGTACACTAATCGCCAGAGGTATCTTGACACTTTTATTGTTGCCTGAAAACTACTGCGTATACCAGAAACTCTGAAACAGGTGTTTTCAGAACAGCTGTATTGCTACAAAAACGGACCCCAGTAACAAAACTGGTTCCTCACACTTCCATCCTCCCGGGGAAACATCCAATACCTGTTACGGCCACTCTGGCCTTGATCTGTACTCTCACCTTATTCGTAGGGAACTAGCAAAAGACAAGCTTTCTTAAAAATGAGCATTTATGGTGCCTTCTGAAATAAAAAATGCCTAGCCTCAGTTCACTGCTAGTATGACTAGATCTACACAGAAAGTTCTAGATATATAGGACAAAATAACCAGACAATTTTGAAAGGTAAATATTTGTGCAGAGATCTCCGTGCATGTAGATTTATGTCTACATCTGGAAGCAATTCTGCCCATAGATACATTTCAGAAACAGTAGGTGGAGATTTACACCTAGTGACAGGCATCCATGTCTGCACCCCCTTCTATGAGGAGGTAGGGACATGTAGGACATAAAATGCAACTGTAAAGGCCCTACTAGTAACTTTAGTGACATATTTGACAATGGATGATGGATGATATCATAGGCAGAGATATTGTCAATGCTAAGTAGAACAATGAATTGAAAATGGTATTGAACCAGGCACCACCAAGGAAAACACATATGTTACAATAATCACAAGAAAAATCACACAAATGCACCCCACTTCCAGGGCTCTGGCCTTCTCTCTTTGTGGAAAATGTATAAAGTGCCTGCTACAAATGAACAAAAATGAACAAGCTATAATTGTGGCACACCTAACTGTTTCTTCACCTAAAAATAATTCTACGGAGGAGTGGCGCATTGTTTAGAAATCAATGTGTGAGAGTGTGTAATAACCATAACCCATTGATTCTGAGTTCATTTTGAGGAAGGGAAAACTGGTGGCGGTCACACAACACTGGTGCCATTTGGAGGATGCCTTTCTGACTGTAGAGAATGCTCTACTCAGTTGTGTCTGTCAATAAAACTACATTTTCCAGGAATTGAACTCTCACAATATTTGGGAATTGTGGTTGCCATCTTCAGTCATTTATTCTAAGTCTGCTTTTGTTTTATGGAAACCTTGCTAGGCAGTCGTGTACAATGTCTCTGCAGCCAGGACCTTGCTATTCGGAACCGTTACCTAGTTTAAAGACCAGTTGCTTCCATGAGAAAAAACTGTGGACAGTTTGAAATAAGGAAGAGCAGGATTTCTGTCCTAGAGTGCAGGGGTGAGGAGTCAAGTTACACGTCTGTTGCCCCTTGTGTTAACATAACTTTTGAATTTCCCAAATCGGGCAGGTAGTAGATTGGAGACTCTGGGCACGGCTTCTGACTTTGACAGTCGGACCGCCAGTCCACCGTAGCGGTGGTCCCAAGAAGACCACTGCATTGGCAGTCTCCTGCCCACTCTATTGTGATGTATGGAGGCTGAGCTGGTGACCGCGTTGATGGAGTGCTACCCGCCAGACGTGCTGCGGGCTGGCGGGTAGTTGGTGCGTACGCCTGTGGCTAACTACCAAGTGGATCACAGAAACACAGTTGTGCTGGTGGTCCCCTTGCGGCGGTAGGCTGGTGTGGTACTGTTGAAGTAAGCCTCAGCAAGGCCTACTAGTGCAAGGGGTTCACTTTTCTCTGCACAAAGTCCTCAGACCATGTAGGAAGAAGTTGGCACAGAAACTGAAATAAAAGACAAAGTGTATTAACCTCATGAGGTGGTACTACAGTTCAAACAGCACCCTGAGGTAATGTCTGAAGTAGCACACTGAACTGAGAGAGCATGGTCCTTTTATACCCAGGCAGGGGCTAAAAGGAGGTGGTACAATTATAGAAGCAAGACTTGTATACATGTAAGGTCATGTGGAAAATGCACAGTCGACAGGTAGGAGGAGCTAACAGTTTTCAAGGACTAACAGCTGCAGACCTTACTGAGCATGTGCGAAAGTGGGAGATGCTAAATATAACTTGTCACTAGGCAGTATTCAAGAGTAGTTAACAGAAAGGTAGGACAGAGCACATGGTGAGCACATGGCAGCATGTGGCAGAGAAAATGGCTGCCATGAATACAAAATGGATTCCGCGAAATGTTCACAATAGTTACTAAATACAAGATGTCTTCTGCTAATGCTTAATCTAATCGCTGCTAAACTACAACAGACGACCCTTTCAGCATTAGCTGAAGACATTCGTCTTTCTGGGATAATCTAAATATTCATCTTGTATATTTATGCTCATCATTTCAGCTATTTCTTTATCTAACATATGTTGTGCTTTCATTTCTGTAATATTTCTTTTGGTAGGCATACAGGCAGTAATACACATGGAGCAGAACATTGGACCACACTGAATACAGATACAGCATGTGAAAAATATTGCAATCATTACACACAGAAAAGTCAGTAGTTTCCAGCCCCACGCGGAAACAAGAGCCCAAAACCATCCAGAAAAAGTCCAAGTATCAGTCTCTGTGTGGATTTCTGCAGCAATTTTATGCAATTTAGATATTGCATCATATACTGAAGGTGAGTGATCGGGAATGAAAACACAGCAACTACTACCGATGATGCGACATTCACCACCTCGGTCAGCTAATATCACATCTAGTACCATACGATTTTGGAGCGCTACAATCCTCGCAATTTGGAGCTCCTCAGTAATATTCCCAAGCGCCAGAGCTGCCTGATTGGTAACAGCTTCCACAACCCTAGTCAATCGTCTGACTTTCCTACTGTTTAACGCAGCACCCACAAAGGGGAACAATCCTAAATTAAAATCAACATATTGTTGCAGGCTAGTATCCGTTTGGTCTATCTCATTTGTACTTATTTCCCTTTTATATCTATTGTTAATGATGTCATTGAACAGTTTTAAATCTCCGTGATATGATGCAGGGGCCAAAAACACAGGGGGTAATAGAAAAGATACATAACACACACCTGACCACCCAACAGGTAGTTCGTAATATCCATAGTTACCACAAACAAAATATGTATTATGTGAAGCTGTAAAACTACTATTATTTACATCCTCAATAGTTAAAATCAAGGTGCAATCGCTTATCCCTACTGGAATTCGCCCAATGCTATGTATACATAAATCTGCTGTTAGTTTTTGTAACAGAAATCACAAATTGTTCTTTCTTGTCAGAGTCTCTTATATTTGTGAAGACATATGGTATTGAAACATTGTCCGGTTGATACTCTACCCATTCCCATTTAGTTCCTTTGGCTTGTGGGTACCCATCTTTGTCTTGGTAGCCTACTTTATTAAGGCGAAAAAGAAGTCCGCCCTCTGTATGTTTTCCAGATGCAAACAAAAGCGTGTACCAAGCTTGACAAGAACTATTGTGTGAAAAAGGAAGAGGAATGAAAGGTGTTCCTCCTTCCTTTTGATGCGCAGGTTTCATTCCACATACCCAACAGTTAGTAGTATTTGTAGCATTATGAGTATGATGCAACATCTGAATGAAAGTATTATTGAAGTACGATTGACGGTGCTTCTGCTCCTGACAGGGAAGCATAAAGTAATAGTGATCCTCTGGTACTAGAGTAGTGGCAAAAAAAAACTCACGAGCAGGAGGCTTCTTTTCAACAAACCAGGTGATTGTTGCTGTAACCACCAAAACAACAACAAACCCCATAGTACTAATGATCAGTTTGTTATTCATTTTAGAAACAGTGATAATTGACCCTTTCAGAAATGGATTCAAAACAATCGTTGGAGCTCTTATCCCTGGGCAGCCGCTGATTTCTTCACCACGGTCCAAGACGGGTGTCACTACTCTACTGCATGGCTGAGCCCCCCCTTGCCACATTGGCTCTCCGTTTCACTAACCCAGGGCGGTAGCTCAACCAGTTTTTTTCAAAACATTTCAGATTCTTTCCTCAGTCTCAAATTATATCGCGACACTCCAGAAGTCGTATGGTCCGGGAAGACCTCTGCAGATTCGTCAGGTGATATAGCACGGCCTTTCTCCGTAGTCAAAATCTCTCGATGATCGGTCAGCACAGCAGGTTCCACCAAGGTAGGTAGCACTCTCTTGCAGTGAGTACTATGGACCCAATTCTTTTGGTTTGTCACTCGAACTGCTGTCCTTGTCGCAAGGAGCACCTGTTCTGGGCCTCGCCACCTTGGTTCCAAGCTGCTTGATCTTTCAAAAGACTTAATCATCACCTGGTCACCAGGTCGGAGTTCATGGCCTTCACCTGTAGATCTGTCAGGAAGTGCTTCTCGAACCTGTTGATGAATAGAAACCAAATTGTTGGTTAACTGTGCCAAATAATCATTCATCAGGACACAAGGTACATCATATACAGATTTTGGTTTAGGAACTCCCCAAATATTCATTGGACTTCCGAATACTATTTCATAGGGGGTCAGGCCTGTTCGAGAGTGTGGCACTGACCTAATAGACAATAATGCCAACGGTAATGCATCCGGCCAAGTTAAGGATGTGGAAGCCTGTATCTTCGCTAACTTCTGTTTCAAAGTAGCATTATACCTTTCCACCAACCCTGCTGATTGTGGGTGGAAAACCGCATGGAACTTCTGTTTGATCCCTAATCCTTTCAGGACATACTTAATAACTTCCCCAACAAAATGAGGTCCGTTATCACTCCATAAAAGTCTGCAAACACCAAACCTAGGGAAAAATTCTTTCAAAAGCACCTTCGCTGTGGTAATGGCAGTATTATCCTTTGTGGGGTACGCCTCTATCCATTTACTGAAGGCACAAACCACCACCAAGACATACTTTAAATTGTTGCAGCGTTCAAGCTGAATATAATCCATTTGTAGAACTTCAAAAGGTGCAGTTGGTGTAGCAAACCCTCCCGCAGGAGTACGTGTCCCTTTTCCAGGATTGTATTGTAAACAGATCAAACAAGACTGTACTACTCTCTTAGCTGTACTGGAAATTTCTGGATGCTCCCAAACTTGCGTAAGCAACTTCGTTATTGTTGAAGCTCCAACATGTGCCAGCCCATGTGCCATCTGAACCATAGGTTGTACAAAAGCTATAGGCAATTTCCATTTATCCATCTGCTTCTTCCGCCAACAGCCCTCATCATCCAATTTTCCATCTTCAGACCATTGCTCACGTTCTTTCACAGAAGCAGATTTCTGTATATCTAATACGTCTTGTCTAGCATTATGCCAACGTTCAGCTTGTGACTTCACTACATACATAGAAGTAGTACTTCGCTGCATCGCAGTCTCACGTGCTACGCGGTCTGCAAGAGCATTACCTTACCCTATCTTATCGGTCACTTTCTTATGTGCACTACATTTCACAATAGCTAGTTTCTTTGGATATGTCAATGCAGTCAAGAGGTTATGCACTAATTCTCCGTGCATTATCTGTATCCCGTGGGATGTGAGAAAGCCTCTCTCCTTCCAAAGCAAACCAAAATCATGAGCCACTCCAAAAGCATAGCGGCTGTCTGTATAAATGTTCACACATAAGTCAGTACTAATCTCACATGCTCGTGTCAAAGCTATTAGTTCAGCTGCTTAAGCTGACTTCTGTGGTATACGAGCTGTCTCCACTACCGTGTGTATTGTGGTGATTGCATATGCAGCTGAGGTCGTACCATCTGACAACTTCAAACAAGACCCATCAACCCACAATTCCCCGTCTACATCTAAAAGGGGCGTATCTTGTAAATCAATACGACCCTTTGTCTGTTCTTCGGTAAGGAATATACAATCATGTGTTTCTTGTGACTGAGGCTGAGTCACCGGATATGGCAACAAAGTGGCTGGATTTAGTGTTGCACATCTCTTCAGTGTAATGTGAGGAGCCAACAATGTAAACTCATATCCTGTTATACGGGCGCTAGTTAAATGTTGTGTCTTTGTTTGATTTAAAAGAGCATCACCCGCATGGGGTACTAACACCAACAGCTTATGTGACAAAACTATCCCTTCACTCTGACGTATTGACACAGCTTTTGCGGCAACTGAACGAAAACACCTAGGCAACGCTCGAGCGACAGGATCAAGTACTGCTGAAAAATATGCACAGGGACGCTGCTTATCGCCATGTGTCTGTACTAAAACTGACAATGCACATCCATCTTTCTCATGTACGTAAAGTGCAAAAGGCTTCATGTAATCTGGAGTACCTAACACTGGTGCGGAACAAAGGGCTTGTCGCAGCTGCCTGAAAGCAGTCTCACATTCATCTGTCCATGGGAGGGGCATTGGAGTATCTTTAGTCAAAAGTGCTAGCAAAGGTTTGACAATGTGTGAAAACCCTAATATCCATTGCCTACAAAAAGAAGTAAGACCACGGAATGCCCGAACATCTTTCTGAGTAGAGGGTACTGGTGTGTCTAAAATTGCTTGAATAAGATCTGATGTAAGTGCACGGCCCTCCTTAGACAAAAGGTGACCTAAATAGGTTACCTTTGGTCTACAATATTGCAATTTCTTTCGTGACACTTTATGATGGTGTGAAGCAAGAAAAGAAAGTAAGGACAAAGTGCACTTTTCACATTGCTCAGGGGTATCAGCCGCCAACAAAATATCATCGACATATTGTATGAGAGCCACACCTTCAGGCAAAACAAAAGAATCAAGTTGTCGTTTTAACGCTTGACTATAAATACTTGGACTCTCCGTATAGCCTTGAGGAACACTGCAAAATCTATATGATCGTTTATTCAAAGTAAAACCAAACAAATATCGGCTGTCAGGATGAATAGGGATCGAAAAGAAAGCATTATTCCAGTCTATCACAGAGAACGTAGTTGCTGTCGGGGGAACCAAAGTAAGAAGTGTCGTGATGTCAGATACCACAGGATATTGTGGTATCACAATCTTATTGACTTCTCATAAATCAATAATGAATTGGTAAATCCTAGTATCAGTATACTTTTTCAGAATAGGAAGAATCGGACTGTTACAAACATTATACAGAACTTCCTCAACAACTCCAACTGCAATAAGATCATGCACAATTCGTGTGAGTGCTTCTTCGCCCTCCTGTGAAATTTTGTATTGAGGCAAACGTGGCAATACAGCTCCCTCCTTGACACTAATATGTACCGGTGGAATAATCATTTGTCCCACATCAGTATCTGAAGTAGCCCACAAAGTACTAGGGAGTGAAGCTAATGCAATATCCTCTTTAACAAGACAAACTCTTTCCATCACAGGATGATTATCATTTAAAATAACACGCACCCCTTCAGGAGAGCATCGTATTGTAGCCCTGAAATACTTGAGCATTTCAAGACCCACAATATTGTCTGGTGTATTTGGAGAAAGCAAAAATGGACATGGAGCAGTAAATTTATCAACATGGAATGCAAGTGGTTGTGAC
This sequence comes from Pleurodeles waltl, assembly GCF_031143425.1. Classification (NCBI taxonomy): domain Eukaryota; kingdom Metazoa; phylum Chordata; class Amphibia; order Caudata; family Salamandridae; genus Pleurodeles; species Pleurodeles waltl. The sequence goes on along the minus strand of NC_090447.1, from coordinate 1,346,348,308 downwards.
AATGGGCTAGGGGAAGGTGTTCCATCGAAACCTATTGATGTAATGGTTAAGCCAGACAGGGGAGCCCTTGGAGTCAATTGTTTAGACAAGGTGCTATGAGTAGCTCCTGTATCAACCAGAAACTGATCAGTAGAACCCAAAACATGTGCTGTAACATAGGGACCCCTCTGATCTACTGGAACTTCAACTGATTCCTTACCCCATCCTAGGCAATCCTATGCATAAGCAGAATCTTGGAAATCAGGCTGCACATGGTTAGACATCTGGTATTGGTTCCGTCTATCAAAAGTGTTAAACCCATCCTGCCCTCGTACATTAGCATCAACCCTAGCATGATCATTCGTGCTTCTTCTAGGTCCTGAATATCCTGAGCAATTTCTCATTTGTCCCCGACCACGTGAACACTGCTGAACACGTAGTGCTGGACAATCAGCAGCCCAATGCCCAAATTTCTTACAATACGCACACTGATCAACAGACAAATTCGAACGAGTGTAAGAAGAACCATAAGATCCACGTCCACCTCTATCACTACCTCTAAAAGGCGGACCATAAGCTTGAGCCAACATAACCTTAGTCTTTAATTCTTTAATCTTTTTCTCCTCGCTACCTTTTGCTTCTAATTCCTGACGTTCATAATACTGAGCCATAGTCAAAAGAGAAACCGGAGTAGAGGTAGTCCATGAACTTTCACTAGCTTTTAGACGACTATCTATTCCTGGTAACAGATTTGCAACATATTTATCGACAAACAAATGTCTGCCCGTATCATCTGACAATAACTGACCGCTAAAATCATGAAATGCTTCTTCAAAGCGTGTAAAGAAATCAGAGACCGATTCATCTGCCTTTTGCTTACAAGACGCTACAACAGTCCAATCTATCTTTTTAGGGGGAATAATCGTTTTTAACTTAACTTATATGGCTGCAGGAAGATCTAGAATCAACTGATATGGCTTTTTCGCAGGTTCCCTATCCACGTCCATCTGTTCTAATTCTTTCCATGACGCCACAAAAACTGCACGATCATCAATTTTACGAACAGTTCTCCACATATCTGGCGGTATTATCAGTCCGAAAAATAAATCAATGTCAGCAAAAGTCATAGTACAAGAACTAATTGCTCCCTCAACTTCCTCATAAAAGGCGGCTGGATTTTTCTGCGGGTCAGGTAATGCTGTTTTAAGTGCCATAACATCTGTCCTATTCCAAGGAGTATACACCCAATTATAAATAAAATAACCCTTAGCATCAACAGAAGTTTTATCATCACTTGTACCCAATCCTTTAGGAGGAACATACAAAGGCGCGGCCTCCCGCATTGGTTTTGCGTGAACTATCATAGTCTTATCTGTTCCAAAGATGGAAGCTTGCACCCCACCGGTCTGAGATGTCCGTGCAACTACGTCCACAGCCCTTTTCTCCTCTTGCAAGCGGACTGCCGTAACACATAATTTCACCAACCGCCTGATTGCATCAGCCACTTGGGAGAAAACAAAAAGACCATCATGCATGTGCTTATGATCAGCTGCTACATCATCGGGCTCTAACTCATCAGAATATTTCCAAAATAGTTCAATAACTTCTGTGCCAAATGCCTCAGTAAAATATAGCTGCTCCTTTTCCCTCCACCCTTTGATGTTGTCTAAAAGTTCAGAAGCAGAGATAACGCTACGAATTGTTTTACGAGCAATAGATCTAAGCTCAGACGCACGGTCAGCAGGTAACATAGAGCGACTGCCTCGCATCTTCTGTTGCTCCGAACTGGAGACCTTAGCTAACTCATGAGGGGCAGAAGGGACGACATACGGAGGTGGAGGGCGATCTAGTAACAATAAATCATCATGTGGTTTATTAAGGATAGGATAGAGAGGTTGCCTAACGGTGTATTGGCCAGTTACCTGTAATTTACGTTCTTTCTCTTCTAGCTCCTTTAAATCATTTATTTCTTTCTTTCTCATTTCCAATGCTTTCACATATACATTCTTCCGCTGCTCTTTCTCAAGCAAGGCTTGCTCACGCTTCACTCGTCCACGCACTTCTTTCTCCCACATTCGTACACAGTCAAACATATCTTGCCTAGACTTTCGCTTACACATACATTGTTCCACATACTCAATCTTTCGCAAATCAAATGACCCATGCATGTGGCAACGTAACTCAGGATCCGCACGGGTGTATTTATTCCATAATGTGCTGTACATTATAGAAGAAAGACCATGTTTAACATACATATCTCTATTTGGCGTCCCCTCCTGGGGTGCCGGTTGCGATTCTTCCAGTCTCAAATTGGTACCATTACAAAAGCAACACATCCTACGAAGTGCGCTAAACACAGGCATGCCAAAAATAGTGCAAAATATGCAATATTATAATCAAAGTAGCACTTAAGGTGCCGTTCAAATCAAAATTAAATTGGAGAAAATTCTCCTCATTACCTGCCTATATAAATTGCAATTTATATATCAATTCAAAGGTTACAAATTGACTAGTCACCCAAAACACGAGAGCCACAGTAAGTAGTGCTAAACTACATTACCAAACAAAGGCAACAAAACCCACAGCAAGTGCCGTAAAACGGCTCTTACCAATCACAGGGTGTCCAGGTTCCAACTGGCAAGTTCTAAAATCGACCAAATGTTCACTGCATGACGAATGAACAAAAAGGATCTCAGTCGAGGACCGGTGCCACCTGGATGGTCAAATCAGAAAGAAGGGAAAAACGCTGTGGTTGCCAAGACTCGGGTCTCCTCAGGCATTGATCGTCCGCAGCGAGATCCCAATCCTTCGTCACGACCAATCCGTTGGGCGTCCGAGTCACCGATGAGTCCCTGTTCGGGCGCCAATTTGTTGAAGTAAGCCTCAGCAAGGCGAACTAGTGCAAGCGGTTCACCTTTCTCTGCACAAAGTCCTCAGACCATGTAGGAAGAAGTTGGCACAGAAACTGAAATAAAAGACAAAGTTTATTAACCTCATGAGGTGGTACTACAGTTCAAACAGCACCCTTAGGTAATGTCTGAAATAGCACACTGAACTGAGAGACCATGGTCCTTTTATACCCACGCAGGGCTAAAAGGAGGTGGTACAATTATAGAAGCAAGACTTGTATACATGTAAGGTCATGTGGAAAATGCACAGTCGACAGGTAGGAGGAGCTAACAGTTTTCAAGGACTAACAGCTGCAGACCTTACTGAGCATGTGCGAAAGTGGGAGATGCTAAATATAACTTGTCACTAGGCAGATTTCAAGAGTAGTTAACAGAAAGGTAGGACAGAGCACATGGTGAGCACATGGCAGCATGTGGCAGAGAAAATGGCTGCCATGAATACAAAATGGATTCCGCGAAATGTTCACAATAGTTACTAAATACAAGATGTCTTCTGCTAATGCTTAATCTAATCGCTGCTAAACTACAACAGTACACTCAGCAAAGCACCAGAACAGTGCCCTTTGGATGGATTAAAAAACAACACGGCTGACACCCATTGGCCAAGTGGACACACCTGCAAATCACATTATAAAACACACCTCATCCCACAATGTGATCCTTTGCCTCTCCACTGAAGCACAGCAAGATAGAGACCACACATCATTGCTTCATTTTTGTAAGATAAGGCACCCTTTTTTCCCATCCCATTTAATATTTTCCACACACTTCTTCTAATTTTTCCTAATATCATTTGTCTTTTTTTAGTCCTTGTCACCCACTTTACTTTACAGTCATGTCATGTTCTAAGATGAGTTGAGAGTCATGTGGATGAAATCGTATGAATAGAGCCACAATTGTTTGAAGGCCAAGTCCAACATACCCCTCCTGGTAGGAAAACGGAAATGTGGCATAGGATAGTTGTTAGACTTGGCATCCTTGGCGTGTCTCTCCTGTCTTTTTTGTCTCTGCTTCCCATGGGTGCTGGACTCTGTTTTTGCTCTTTTTGGTCTTCTGGGCACTTTACCACTGCTGACCAGTGCTAAAGTGCAACTGATCCTGTCTAAATTATATGTGTAATTGGCTTTTCCATGATTGGCATATTTTATTTACTAGTAAGTCCCTAGTAAAGTGTACTAGAGGTGCCTGAGTCTGTAAAATAAATGCTACTAGTGGGCCTGCAGCACTGTTTGAGCCACCCACATTAGTAGCCCTATAAACGTGGCTTAGACCTGCCACTGCAGTGTTTGTGTCTGCAGTTTTAAACTGCCAATTCGACCTAGTTTCTATATGTAGCAGTAGTCATCATGTGAGCAGTGCAGAGTCAGTGTGTTACATGCTACTTCCAATCGGCTGAAACAGCTTAATGCCTTACAACTAATTGTTGTAAACACTTGGTAAGATGTCATTCATGATATCAATAGTTTCATTTGTGGATACCAGGACAACATCAACCTACGTAGGCAGACATGTCTCTGAGTTAAGCATGATATGTAGATTGCTCAGTCCATGATGAGTGAACATCAGTTGTGACATGGCAATCAGGTGAATATAGGCAAAAGCAAAATGGCCTCTTGTTTTGAGCTACAGAAACAGGGACTCATGGTAATTGTAGTCATATCACTAGTATCACTTTGGCCAGCATTGATGAAACATATCAACAGCTACATACAGTTCATACAAAAAGAATATTTAGCCAATGTGAAGAGAAATTAACATGAATTCGGCCTACAACTACATATTGTCTGAACACATGATGACACACCTAATGCATTATGGCCACCACACGACAAGGAACAAGACCAATTGGGTTTCCTTAACTTCCATCCTATCACTGTGCAAACTGTCTAGGCACAGGTCTTATACACCCAATGTCTGTGACATACACTCCCAGGAACAATCCATGTCTACTTCGTATATCCCAACAACATCATATAGCTGCTAATGTCACAACTCTGAAATGTCCACATGAAGATGCCATGGTGAAGATACTTAAACAAACACAAAAAACAAAGAGTTTAGCTATGAAACCATACATATGACACAGTTCACGTAGCAAACATCTGGGGAGTGCAGTCCATGACAAAATTCTGACCTAAGCAAAGCAACATTAAAAAAATGTGAATGGCTCAAAACTTTCCTCACCAAACAGCCTTTGCCAGATTTTGCCGAGCTTCAGCTTTCTAACATTTTAAACAAACATACTCCTCACATAATAACATCAAGAGTTCATTGTATAGTCAAAGACATGACATCTCATGACATACTTAAACTCATGAGAGGAAGCAGTTGATGAGATCTTGTCACAAATCAGGTCCCTCATCTTCACTGCTATCATCATCATTTGGCATTTCAGGATTCTCACCCATTGGCACCTCAGGCTCTCCGTCCTCTGCATTGTAAGGGATGCCCCATCACAGGGCAGTGATATGGGTCATGCAGCAGGCCATGATAATTTGACACACCTTCCCAGGTGAGTAAAGGAGACCTCCCCCAATCTTGTCCAGACAGCGAAATCTGGCCACCAGGAGCCCAAAAGCCTGCTCCACTGGATGCCATGTTCTTCCATGGGTCCCATTGAAGTGGACTTCCCCTGGCGCAGTTGGCTTACTTGGTGGTGTTAACAACCAAAGCTGTTGGGATATGCTGTGTCCCCTGTTTTCTAATCAGGCATAATTGCTACAATGGGATATGCTGAGTCCCCTGTTTTGTAATGAGACATCAGTGCTACAATGTTTGCTGTTTGCATAGACTCACTCAGTAGTCTGAAGGTGGTCTGAAGGTCTAGAAATGGATGGTATACTGGAGGTTGTCATCTCCTCTAGCTCCCAGGGTACCTATGTGTAGAATCAAATAAATTGGAGCAACATATATGATGAGTAAGCCAAAAGTCATGTAACAAAACATTACTGGGTGAAAAAACACTACACACATTTCATTGTCTACTAACCAAAATCCAGCTATAGTTACCATTGTGGTCTACATATGGTTCTACAAGATATATGTGCACATTATGCACCTAAATGTTCCTCATGTGCACCTTGATATTTAAAAGTATGCTTTGTCGTCGCCAGTGGTGTACAGTGTACCGCGGTTACCAGTAGCGGACTACGCTGATGATTGTATAGAAGAAATTACAGATCAATGGAGTAGTACAAATATAAACATGTTACAACACATTTGAAGTGTTGGTGATGCATTTACGTCAACCACTAAAATGACGGAATGTCTGACCTTGTATATTGGACTTTTGGAAACTGCTGCCGCTGGAGGAAGTCGACTGTGCGGTGGGCAATTTCATCCACGGTGGACACAGCTAAAGTTGTTGACTGTGACAGTCATGGCCCAATGGCTGTGCCCATCTACGTTGATGATCGCATACGTAGCGTACCTTTATGCCTTGGCTTGAAAAATAACTCAATTGCCTCCTGACACTGCTACCATCAACACTTCCGCCACTTTAGCTGCTGTCTGCCACCTCTGGGAGTAAGCATGCCAAGCCAAGCAGGTGAAAGGACCCAGAGGAGCTGGTGAAACCTGTTGATGAGGTTCCTTCCCTGAATAGTCAGTTCTATGGCTCATCAGAAGAACAGGTAACTACCTAATATACATATTTGACTCTGTACAAACACCACCCTTTCCTTTCTCACAGGCTACAATGTGCCTATGGGTCCCAGAGAGTTTTTTTGATGACTGTAATTACATTTTGTGATCTATACATAGTAATGGAAATGTTAAGCACTGTGGAGCCCTGTACTTTGTGTATTTCAGATCACCATTGCGTTGTTGTGTGTAATAAGCCTTAGATCCTCCTTGTGTTGCATTCACATATCTATGCAAGTAAGCTTTTCAGGGTACCAATGATATATTTGATGATCAGATGATGGAAAATGAGAAAATAATTGTATTTGCATTACAGCATGAGCGGTGTATGTGTACTGTTAGAAGCATTTGAAGATGTTAGCAATGTCTACAGTCCCACATATCACTCAGCCCAGACCAGCCCTTGGCAAACTGTTGTCTGAGAGCTAGCTAAACCTCACTGAACCCTCAATTTGAGCTCACAATATAGGATGGGCACAAGAATTACTGTTATGTACTGAAGTAATGAAAATGTGATCTTCATGTGGGTTTAGTATGCTCAGCCTCCAGAGAGCAAGGCCTGATGATGAGTCTGCCCACTGTGGTCCATAGCCAAGGCTGGGACAGAGTTACTGTGGCAATACAACATATACACAGGACAATCTCCCCGGAGACCTGCAGATCCTTGGATGTTCCAAAATCAGTCTTCTGAACCAATAGTAGCCCCGGATGCCCATATATAGACTACATTTGGAATGGTTACTGAGGTAACCCCCTGACTTGGTATATCTTTCCATTTACCCACATTGTCAATTTGTGACATTTACTATTTACAGCCCATTACTCCCGTAGGTATTGTTGTCACTTTTCCATAAGTCATGTTTGCACTGTACAGGACTATTGCACAAGTGGCAAACATGCAGTGCAGTTAGTTGGTTAATTATGGAGTGTTCATTACATGTGAATCATTAGCATTGTTATATTCAACCAATCAAACCAAACCTACCTTGGTATGTTGAATGCCAACTCAGTAAGAATGCCACATATGGTAAAAGGTGTACCCTGTGATACCATTACATAGCACACAAACTCAGACATCGCATGAAATTCTGTTAAGTAGTCCACATGTCCACACACCCACAGAGAGGAAGCTCTCAGTGACACCCATGCGAGCCCGTTCATTATAACCTACGTCTTAGGGTATAGTCTATGCTATGGTAGTAGCCTGTATGGACTGTATGCAACAAGTCAATGTGCCTGGATGTACAGATGTCTGTACAGTAATGAACAAGTAGTTTCCACTTCAGACGGTCACAATGGTGTGCTGTGCATGGTGGCTCACATCACAGTACATGTTGGTTGGCCCTGAGCTACATGAAGTTAGTGGGCTTGCTTAGTCAGTGTAGGTCATGACCAGGATAGTCAGCAGACGACTACAACGATGCATATTTATGGTCTCGTACTTATCAGCATGTTAGATTTACACATGTAGGCCCTCATTACAACCCTGGCGGTCGGTGTTAAAGCGGCGGTAATACCACCAACAGGCCAGCGGTAAAAAAAAATGGGATTACGACCATGGCGGAAAACGCCAACCCAGACAGCCACTTTAACACTCCAGCCGCCACGGTGGTAGCAACAAACACCGCGGCGGCAACAGCCAGGGGGAAGACAATGTACCACCCACCCCATCACAACCTGCCTATCCGCAAGCTTTTACGGGGCAGTACCAACGCCATCAATAGCACGGCGGAAACAGGACTTAGAAGGGAAACCACTCACTGCTCGACACAAACGAAGAACCAGGACACCATGGAGCCCGAGCTGCAGGTCCAGCCCATGCTGGTCTACCTCCTCATCTACCAGGAATATGAAAGGCGGCGGCGACGACCACAGTGAGTACTGCACCTAGTACACAGGGGAGGGGGGAGGAAAAAGAGAGTGACACACACATGAAACACGCAATACCCCCACCCTCACCCACAACACCATACACACAAACACATGCATCAACATTACATACACACCCCGTAACCCCCTGGAAGAATGAAAGGACAAAGAAATAGAGTTGAATCAGAGATATTTTAGAAATAGGCATATAGACGTAATAAATATAAAAACAGTATTCACAAAAATATACAATATGTACATAAGGCAATACATTGTCCACTCAAAATGTCAGTGGGCCACTGGGCCAAAAATCATGGGCCAAGCCCACGCTTGACTCCTGCCTCAATATGGAGAGAACACTGCAGGGGCATCAGGTCGAAAACACACAGGCACCCCAGGGGGATGGGGAAGTGGGGGCACCTCAACCAGAAGATGGAATAACGCCACTGCTCCTCGAGGGGGCTCCCTGCCCACTGCCTGGTCTGGGAGTGCAAAGCCACAGTCTCTCAAATCTCTCAAGTGGGTGGTGTGCCCACTGCTGGGTCCTAGGGAGTGCAAAGCCACAGTCTCTCAAGTCCCTTAAGTGGGTGGTTTTCCCACTGCTTGGTCCTGGGGAGTGCAAAGCCACAGTATCTCTAGTGGGCACCTTTCTCCACTGGTTCTGGAGGGGGCTTTGTGCCCAGTGTGCTTCATCCTGGCAAGGATAGGGTGAGCGGATGTATATCTCCACTGGTTCTGGAGGGGGCCTTGTGCCCAGTGTGCTTCATCCTGCCAAGGATAAGGTGAGCGGATTCCTTTCTCCCCTGGTTCCGGAGGGGGCTTTGTGCCCAGTCTGCTTCATCCTGCCAAGGAGGGGGTGAGTAGATGCATATCTCCACTGGTTCTGGAGGGGGCCTTGTGCCCAGTGTGCTTCATCTTGCCAAGGATAGGGTGAGTGAATGCCTTTCTCCACTGGTTCTGGAGGGGGGCCTTGTGCCCAGTGATGCAACACTTGGGGTGTGGCAGTTCACAGTCCCTCACCTGGGTGTCTGAGGCACGAAATTTGCAGGGACCAGGTTGCATGATAGTCCATGGAGGCAGGGCTAGACTCCATCCAGCGGCGGCTAAGGCTGAAAACTGGTGGTAGTGCTGGTGCTGGTGGGGGTGCTGCCAGTGGTGGTGGGAGGCTCCAGCCCTTCTCCTGTAGCCTCAGATGGCTGCCCACTGGGGCTGCTGCTGGTGGTAGTGGTGCTACTGTCTGCGGTGTAGGTGGCTGTGCTTGCGGCAGTGCCTGCGGCGGTGCTAGCGACGGTGCAGGTGGCAATGCTGCCCGTGGTGCAGGTGCCGGTGCTGCCAGTGGTGGGTGGAGGCCCAAGCCCTTCTCCTGCAGCCTCGGACAGCTTCCCACTGGGGCTGCTGCTGCTGACAGTAGTGGTGCTTGCGGCGGTGCAGGCGGGGTGCAGGTGGCGGGGCTGGCAGTGGTGCTAGCGGCAGGGCTGCTGGCAGTGCTGGCCACGGTGCAGGTGGCGGTGCTGGTGGTTGTGCTGGTAGCCACCAGCCCTTCTCCTGCAGCCTCCGATGGCTGAAGTGCCTTGCCTGGTGTTTTCTGCCCCTTCCTCACCTTGGCAGATGGTGGTGTCACCTTGGGTCTGGCAGGTGGAGTCTTTGAGGTGGCCTTGCTGGGTGGTTGGTGCTCCTTCTCCTTGCTGCACGCTGTCCCCCTCTTCACCTTGGCAGGTGTTGCCCTTGGTTTTGTCCTTGGCAGGTGTTGGTGGCACACTGGCTGGGCTGGCGGGTGCCCCCTTTGAGCCTCTGTTAGCCTCTGTCGACTTGGTGGCTGAGGTGCTGGGCTGAGTTCTTGACACCCTGGCCCGAGGGGAAGGACTGGGAGGGGGAGGGGTAGGGAAGAGGTCAATGTTTGCTAGGAAAAGCTTCTTAGAGACACTGGGGCGGGAAGAGGAAGAGGGTTTGGGAGTGGAGGAAGAGGGAGTGGTTGTAGGAGGTGTCTGTCTGCTGAGTTTGGGTGCAGGTGCATGGGCTGGATGCTGGTGTGAGGTGGATGGCTGCTGGGTGGGTGGGTGCTTGAGTTTGTGTACTTTGGGAGGAGGGGTCACAGACACACTGGGAGAGGACATAGGGGACGTGTGCATGGATGTAAGGGTGGTGACTGCCAGTGAGGGGTGTGTTGTGATGGGTGTGTTGGTGATGGAGGTGGTGGATGATGATGTACTGCATGCAGGTGTGAGTGGAGACGCTACTGGGAGGGAGGTGGATGAAGAGGAGGAGAGGGACACAGTGGAGGCAGTGGATGTTGGTGTGTCTGCATGGAGATGATGCTTGTGTGAGTGCCTGTGAGATGAAGTGTGGTGCTTGTGTTTGCCCGAGCCACTTTTGTGTGTTGATCTGGGTGAATGCTGGTCTGAAGGTGTGCTTAGAATAGGCTGTGATTGAGGGGATTGGGACTGGGCAGAGGAAGTTAGAGGGGAGAGGCTAGAGACAGGGACAAGGGCTGTCATCAGTGCTGAGGCCAGAGCCTGAAATGCTCTCTGTTGGGCTGCCACACCAGAGTGAATGCCCTCCAGGTATGCATTTGTTGCAAATACCTCCCGACACCTGGATGGCATTCAGAATGGTTGACTGCCCAACAGTGAGGGATCTCAGGTGGTCAATAGCCTCCTCACTGAGGGCAAAGGAGATGCCCACCCTCCTGGGTTAGAGGGCACAGGAAGCATGCTGAGGGGCTGCTAGGAGGGTGGTGCTGGTAGGGGGGGTGGCGGCTGTACCTGTAGTTGGGGTGGGCACAGAGATGTCCGCCACCGCCAGGGAGCTGCTATCGGAGAAGGAGTTGCTGTCTGTGGTCTCCTCTCCTGTCCCCGTCGTGGTGCTCCCCTCACCCTCCGTCCCACTGGTGCCCTCACCCTCGGTGGATTTGGCCTCCAGGCGCATGTGGGATGCAGCTCCCTCCGTCGCCGGTGCCTCTGCTCCTTCGCCAGATGATGCTAATGTACACATGGACAGGGTGACAAAACAAAAATGGGGGGGGAGACAGAGGATACACTTGGTCCATGCCAGCAACACCACAACCGTTGTCGTACACAACACACAGGGAGCAGCCCTATGCACTAGGCCATGCACTACCAGTTACTAAGATAGTCACCAGCCCAACGGGTACAATGCCTACCGCCATTAGCTGCCCCCCTGAAACCCACAGGACCCTGCCCAGTAGTAGATGCCCACTAACACCATTGGGGTAGGAGTGCTTCAGAGCCTGCCCAACAAGGTACCTACCCTGCCATCTTTGCCCTGGCCTAGGGGCACCCACAGCCCACATCCCCCACCCAGGTACCCCTTAACGTGCGCAAAGTCAGGATTCAAAATCTGTACTCACCCCCTTGTGGCTTCTGTGTTGCCTTCAAGCGCTCATCCAACTCTGGATAGGCCACCACCAGGATGCGAAACATCAGTGGGGTCATGGTGCAACAGGCACCCCTTCCTCGTTGGGAGGCCATCCCCAGCTGGGCCTCTGCCATCTTCTTTGCCCAGTGGCGCAGGTCCTCCCACCGTTTGTGGCAGTGAGTGCTCCGTCTGTCAAAGACCCCCAGGGTCCACACCTCTTTGGCGATGGCACGCCAAATACCCTTTTTCTGGTGGACGCTGACCTGCAAGGAAAAGACTGCAGAAAAGGTCATTAGTCAACAGTCCAGACCGTCACACTCATGGCCCACGAGATCCCTCCCATTCCCTGACAAACATACATTGACCACCATACATGCAGCACTCTGGCCAGGACGCCTCTGCCCCCCCCCCCCTACATGTGGCTTCCACACACAGCACTCCATCCATTCATGGCCCACGCATTATGCTCACAGTGTACTCACCTGTTTGTCTGGACGACTGTAGAGTAATGTGTCCTGGGGTAGGACCCCATCCACCGGTTTCTCCAACTCTTCCACAGTGAAGGCAGGAGCCCTTTCCCCAGACACATGAGCCATGTCGCTTCCAAACACAGGTCACAGAAGCACTTGCAGTGTAGGTCCTCTCCTGTTGAAGATCAGGTAGCAAGTGAGTGAACAGATAGAAAATGACGGTCATGTCCATGGCGGTGCATACCGTCACCACTGGCATACATCGCAATTGGCTCCTGGAACCCATAGGCCCCAATAATAATCAATGCGAAGTTGCGCGGCCGTCTTTGACCGCCTATTGCAACGGCACACAATGCCAGCGGAATTACATCATTTCCACTTGTCCCTCCTCACAGGTCAGGCAGCCGCCATTTCAGGGGGGGGACAAGGCATGGCACCTAACTGCATCACAGCAGACATTGGCACAGCAACTGACTCTGGGATTCACATACCGGTTCTGCAAAAATGCATCATTAGTACAATAGATGTGTGAATATGACCCTCTGATCAGCGTTTTCTTCCATAGGCTTTAACCGCTGAGGCTGAATATGAGATGGCAACATCCTCCGGTATACAGACCCCTGGTGGACCTTGCGACATTGGAGGACAGACACATTATCATAACATACAGACTTGATCAGGCCACAATCGAAGAACTGTGTGCCCAATTGGAGCCAGACCTGATGTCAGCTATCCGCCAGCCCACAGGTATCCCCCCTCTAGTGCAGGTCCTGCCAGTGCTCCATTTCCTGGCAAGTGGTTCCTTCCAAATTACAGTGGCCATGGCATCAGGGATGTCTCAGCCAATGTTCTCCAACGTGTTGACCAGAGTGTTGTCTACCCTGCTGAAACACATGTGCAGCCACATCGTATTCCCCCAAGTGGAGGATCTGGCCACAGTGAAAGCTGACTTTTATGCCCTGGGACATGTCCCTAACATCATTGGTGCCACCTCCAGAGAAATAAACAAGTATTCAGGAATAGAAAAAGCTATCACTCTATGAATGTGCAGCTGGTGTGTTTGGCGGACCAGTATATTTCCCAGGTGAATGTCAAGTATCCTGGCTCTGTGCATCACGCCTTTATCTTGAGGAATAGCAGCATCCCATATCTGATGGGCCAACTCCAGAGGTTACGGGTGTGGCTAATAGGTGAGCCCAAGTTCCCCACCCAGTATAGTTAGGTGTTTGGGTATGGGGTTATCCCTAAGGGTTAGTGTGTGGCTCTCAGGTATCCCTCGAATATTTGCAGGTGACTCTGGTTACCCCAACATCTCATTGCTATTGACCCCAATGAGGAATGCCAGGACAAGGGCAGAAGAACGTTACAATGAGGCACATGGGTGAAGAAGGCTGATAATGGGAAGAACCTTCGGCCTCCTGAAGGCCAGATTTAGGTGCCTCCATCTGACTGGTGGATCCCTGTACTACTCACCCAAGAAGGTGTGCCAGATCATCGTTGCATGTTGCATGTTGCATGTTGCATGTTGCACAACCTGGCCTTGAGACGCCAGGTGCCTTTTCTGCAGGAGGCTGAGCCTGAAGATGGTCTTGTGGCAGCGGTGGACCCTGTGGACAGTGAGGAAGAGGAGGCAGAGGAAGAAAATGTGGACAAAAGAAGTAATATAATACAGCAGTACTTCCAGTGACACAGAGGTAAGACACTGTAACTTCACTTTACTTTTTATTTTTCTAAATTTAACTGTACCTATGACGTGCTATGCTTTGATAGTATTGTACTAATACATATTTGAATCATTTGACAGACTCCAGATTTGTATTTGTTCCAAGGGTGTTTATTTAAGTGCTCATTAGTAAAGGGGGATGTGCCATGGGCTGGGGTGATGGTGGAGAAAAGTCCAGGGTAGAGTCCAGTCTCTTGGTATCATAGGTGCATTGCCCAAGGGGGCATAGGAAGTGGGCAATGGCAGTTCGAGGTGGACAAGGTGACAGAGTGGGACAGAAGGGTGACAATCAGGAGAGTCTTATTTCCTCGCGGGGGTCTTAGCAATGTTCTCTGGCTTCTGCCTGGATCGCAGGAACCGTTTGCGGGGTGGTTCTCCTTCTTCAGTGGGTGGGGTGCTGGTGGCCCGTTGTTCCAGTGGTGGGGCCTCCTGTCCACTAGCGCCGGCGGAGGTGGATGGCTGTTCTTCGGTGTGGCTAGTGTCAGGGGCCCGTTGTTGTGCCACTGCCTCCCTCATGGTGTTGGCCATGTCACCCAGCACCCCTGCAGTGGTGACCAGGATGGTGTAGATGAGTTTGAGGTCCTCCCTGATCCCCAGGTACTGTCCCTCCTGCAGCCGCTGGGTCTCCTGCAACTTGGCCAGTATCTGGCCCCTGGTCTCTTGGTAATGGTGGTATGCTCCCAGGATATTTGTGAGTGCCTCCTAGAAAGTGGGTTCCCTGGGCCTGTCCTCCCCCTGTCGCACAGCAGTCCTCCCAGCTTCCCTATTGTACTGTGCCTCTGTCCCCTGAACTGTGTGCTCACTGCCACTGACCCCAGGTCCATGATCGTCCTGTGTTTGTGGGGTTGCCTGGGGTCCCTGTAGTGGTGGACACACTGCTGATTGACGTGTCATGGGGACAGTTACATGGGCCTGCTGGGTGGGTGCTGTGCTGGTGTTTCCTGAGGGGGGAGGCTCTATGGTGGTATGAGACTGTGGCAGGGTAACCGACTGTCCGGAGGTCCCTGATGGGCCAGGTGGTCATCCTAACCCAGGCGTGCAGAGCTGCTTTCATCACTGTGGGCCTCTTCTGGGGGGGACTGGATGTTGCTGGCAACTCCTCTCCGGTGACGTTGAGTAGGGGTCCTGTGGGGATGCAAATGCAGTGATATTTTTTCTGTGTGTGCCATCTTGTGCATGGGTATGTTCCCCACTATGGTTGTTATTCCCAAGGGTGGGAGTTTGTGATAGCATGCAGATAGGGTAGGGGATATAGTAGTAAGGTTTTGACTTACCAGAGTCCAGTCCTCCGGCTACTCCTGCGAGGCCCTCATGATGCATGATCGCCAAGACGTGATCCTCCTATGTTTTAATTTGTGGGGGAGGAGGTGGGAGTCCACCGCCAGTCCTCTGTACTGCTACCTGGTGTCTTGCAACCACAGAACGCACCTTCCCCCGTAGGTCGTTCCACCTCTTCCTGATGTCATCCCTTGTTCTGGGGTGCTGTCCCACGGCATTGACCCTGTCAACGATTCTCCGCCATAGCTCCATCTTCCTTGCAATGGACGTCTACTGCACCTGTGTTCCGAATAGCTTTGGCTCTACCCGGTTGATTTCCTCCACCATGACCCTTAGCTCCTCCTATGAAAACCTGGGGTGTCTTTGGGGTGCCATGGATGTGGTGTGAGTGATATGTGTGCGGGTGTGTGGGGTGCTGTGTTGCGGTGTGTGGTGTGAGGTACGTGGATGGTGTATGTGTGAAGGTGTTTTGTGGCTCTGATTGAGTGGGTGCTCCTGGGTTGTCTCTCTCTCACTTGCCAAAATGTTTGGGTCGCACAGGTTTGTGAGTATTGTGAGTGTGCCTTTTATAGTGTTGTGGGTGTGGTATGTGTATGTGTGTCAGGTGTGTGTAGTTTGAATTGTCCAATGTGGTGTGGTTTTGTTAGTGTGTGTGTATTTTGAGCGCAGCGGTGTGTACCGCCAATGGTTTACCATGGTTGAAAGACCGCCATGGTGATTCGTGGGTCCTGATACTGTGGGTGTATTTCTGTTGGCGTAATGGTGTGGGGTTTGATACCTCCAGTTTATCAGTGACCTTTGGTCTGGCGGACTTGTGTGGGTGTCTGTATAGTGGCAGATTTCTCAGGGTGGGTCATAATACCCGGCGTAGCGGAATACCACTGAGGTCATGGTATGTTGGCAGCCGTCAGCACGGCGGTAGGCACATTTACTGCCAGGGTTGTAATGAGGGCCGTAGTGTGTTACTAATTGAAAAATGCTTGTGCTAGCTCTATACAAAATGTATGTTAACCAAACACATATCCTAAAATATGCAAGTATGATTTATTTATTCGTCTATTGCATCCATACAGGTCAACGCCCATCAGAAGCAAGCCATTTTGGAGAGTTATCACCTGGAAGGTGCAGGCCCTGAGGGTCTATTGCTGGCACAGCGTCCATTGCCGGAAAAGGTGGGAGTACCTGAGAAGCTGGGCCAAGAAGATCACGAAGGTCCAACTGGGCTGTCCTCATAACTTGAACGGTGCTGCGTTGGCACTGACCCCCTAAATGGTCCACACACTGGTGGTGTTGTACCCGGAGCTTGATGGACGGTTGAGGGAATCACAGTGGCTACAAGGGGGTGAGTCCTGGGCAGAATCATACATGTTAAATTACCACCTTTGTGTGTTACAGGCAGGCATCTCCCCATCAATTTTGGATGTGGCCCATGTGTAATGCACAAGAAGAGTAATTGTTTGTGTATGTCTGGTAGTAGGTGCATGCTGATTTGCTTTATCTATTGTCCTAATAATGACCAGGAACACAGCAGAGTCCAGTCCACTATCAATATACTTTTTTGAGCAGACACATGGCTGTGTACAGTGCTCAATCAGCTCATGTTGTTTGTTGTGGGTGACATTTGTACTTTGGTGTGTCACCCACAACATCAAACAACATGAGATGATTAATCACTGTATTCAGCAATGTGTCTGCTCAAGAGCTACCTCACTACTGTATCTCATGTGATAGTAACCCTCTTACATATGACATACCATACAGTGCACTTTGGGTGCAGTCAATGAGCAATACTTCTCCTGAGTAAGTGGAGAATGTATAGTTACATGAGTTAGCAAACATCTGTATTTGTGCCTATGTACCTTTCACCTTCATAGTATAATTTACACTACTGTTTCACACACGGTCAACCTCTAGTCATAGCATGATGTCTAGTTCCATCGCATATGTGTGTATGCTAAACTGAACTGGAAAACATTTATATATGATGTGTATACAGTTCATGTGTTACCACAGACAGGAGTATGTTAACATTGGTTGGTGGGTCACACATACCCTAAGCCATTACTCAATGTCATTAGTTATGTCCAATTGAGGAAGCAATCAAGGACATGACAGGTAGATGTGCAGTTATTTCTCACAATATGAATGTTCATGCCATTAATGTGGAATTATTCAGCTAAGTGATTTACACATGTTTATTGGTGAAGGTTCATAAACTGACTGTTGACATACATCACGGAGTAACATGCAGAAATGTGTGAATCCTATGTGAGTGTGTACACTCAGTAATACAATGGAATTTGTGTTTACATGAAAAAACGTACAGTGATGTGACTTCCCATTGAGACACAAACTTAACCACCTCTTCAGGTAATGAAGATTCCCCGAGTCTCAACAACATTCAATGGACTATTGGAGTTTAGTATGCATAATTAGAATGGTGTTCTCACAAGTACCAATCGAGACTGGTGATTACCCTAGGCCTGACTGATTCATTATGCTGTGGATATTTGTAGACAAATCTACAAGACATTTTGCCCAGATTGTCTCCAGTCTACATTTCTATGTAACGTCTTATAAAGCAAAGCTACATTAGTATAGCTTTCAAGAGACTATTCTGACAATGGGCATATTAGGAAGTTAACCATGAAACATGTAGTTATAGCTACTCTTCAAAACTGCTGCATAAATATAATCTTCTGATACTCTGTCTTACCGATTCTACTGAGATACCCCTTATGAAATTGTCTTTTCATTTTAAGGGTTGATAAGGAGAATATTTCAATTATAGTCTGATATATCTGTTTTTGTGTACTTTTTATATTCTTCATTCTATTTTGTTGATATATTTTTTTGAATGTATATTAGAAGTTTTTGGTATTAGTTATTGGATTTTTTATTGTATAGATTTTATAATATGAAGGTTGAGTCTGGGCATGAAAGAGTGTGAATGAGGTATAGACCTGATTATGATTTTTGTCTGTTTTTTTCAGTGGGGTGGGATATCCTTTATGTATTGTCTTTCTTAACTCTATATAATATTGTTTTTTGATTTATTCATCATTAGAAATAGCTATAAATAAAATATTTTAGAAATATATGGCTGTTCCCATGTATTAGTAGGTACATGTTGTGTGTCATTAGACACTGTAATAATTGACAGAAGATATGTGGTATATACCCATATGTATGTTAGGATTTGTGAAATAATTATTTTTCGACATACTCATCCAAAGTATATTTATCAGTTTTTGTCATATATTGTAAATTTATGCAGCAGGATTAAAGAGTGGCTATGTCTACATGTTTATTGTTAATTTCCCTGGATTAGCTACTACATTATAACAGGGACCCTCATTTTTGTTGTTCATATTACTAAGTTACCATTGGAAAGTTTCCACAGTGGGACTTGAGTTTTTCCATGTCACTTTATCTCTTCTACTGTACATCTTGCTGCAACAGAACTGTATTAGTTGACCATCATTTCATCATGATGTGGTATTAGGTATATGAATGTTTGCTGATTGCAGGGCCTTTTGTGGAATCTGTAGGAATGAACCACTCAGTCAACAAGGATTTATAATGTGTGGCTAATCACCCAATAGGGTATCCAGGCACTTGCAGGTCCAGGACGTTTATTCGAACAGATAGGTCTTGAGGGCCATTCAGAATTATGGAAGTGAGGTGATGGTGTAGAGGTGAGTGGGGAGGCTGTTCCAGGTTTTTGCTGCAATGTGAGAGAAGGAGTGTCCTCCACATCTGCTTTGGTAGATGCAGGGAGTATGGGCAAGTGGAAGGGAGGGCAGAGCGTAGTCTTCTCAACGGTTGCTGGAAGTTCCTTGGTGTTAGAAATGTAGTCTCTGGTTGGCAGTCAGGTTACCCCCTGTCCAAGCAAACCCCTTCACTCTAGTAAGGGTAAGTCACACAAAATCCAAATAATCCTGTGGCCGCCCTCTGGTAGCTTGGCACTGAGCAGGCAGGCTTAACTTAGAAGGCAATGTGTAAAGTATTTGGGCAATAAATCATGCAATAACACATAAAGGAGGCGTTGCATGGAAAATGGGGAGGTGTGCGTCGATTTTTCCGGCGCAGACTGACGATGCGTCATTGAGTTTTCATGCAGGGCAGGCTTTGCATACATTTTCGGCGCATAGACTGGGATCCTCTTTGTGTTGCGGGGTTTTAGGACTTTCCGGGGACGATGCGTTGAAATCCTGGCCGTGCAGGGGCTGCGTCGATCCGGTGGGGGTTGCATGGAAATTTCTGCTGCACGGCAGGCGCTGCATCAATTGCTCTCAGGAAGTCGGGCTGCATCGTTCCAGCTCGGCTTTGCATCGATCCAGTGGGCAGTGTGTCGACCTTCAGGTTGCAACGCTGGCGCTGCGTTGTTTTCCTCTTCTGGAAGTCGGGCTGCTTCAATCCGGTTCAGCGTGCTTTGATTTTCTCACTGCGATGTAGGCTGTGCATCATTTCTTGCAGGATGTGTGTCAGTTTTTGCCACACAAGGAGTTCTTTTGAAGGAATGAAGTCTTTTTGGTCCTGAGACTTCAGGAAACAGGAGGCAAGCTCTATCCAAGCCGTTCGAGAGCCCTTCTCAGCACAGCCAGAGAGCAGCAAGGCAGCAGGGCAACAGCAAGCCAGTAGTCCTTCTCAGAAAAGAAGTCCGGGTGAGTCCTTTGAGGGGCCAGGCAGTTCTTCTTGGCAGGTTGCAGGTTCTGGTTCAGAGATTCTTCACCAGTGGTATCTTGTCCAGAAGTGTCTGATTTGGTAGGGTGAGAGACCCTGCTTAAGTACACAAAAGTGCCTTTGAAGTGGGGGAGACTTCAAAGAGTGGCTTAGAAGTGCACAAGGTCCCCTTTCAGTTCCATCCTGTCTGCCAGGGTCCCAGTAGGGGGTTTGGCAGTCCTTTGTGTGAGGGCAGGCTACTGTCCTTTGACATGTAAGTGTCAGGTCCTCCACCCTCCCAGCCCAGGAAGACCCTTTTAATATGTGGATGTGTGCAAGTGTGACTGAGTATCCTGTGTTTGGGGTTTGTCTGAGTGAAATGCACAAGGGAGCTGTCAACTAATCCAGCCAGATGTGGATTGTAATGCATAGAAGGATTTAAGTGCAGAGAAATGCTCACTTTCTAAAAGTGGTATTTCTAAAATAGTAATATTAAATCCAACTTCACCAGTCAGCAGGATTTTGTATTACCATTCTGGCCATACTAAATATGAACTTGTTACTCCTTTCAGATCAGAATCTACCACTCAAACAGTATATGAGGGTAGCCCTAATGTGAGCCTATGAAAGGAGCAAGCCTCACAGTAGTGTAAAAACAAATTTAGGAGTTTTACACTACCAGGACATATAAACTGCACAACTACATGCCCTGCCTTTTATCTACATAGTACCCTGCCCTTTGGGTTACTTAGGGCCTACCTTAGGGGTGATTTATATGTAGAAAAGGGGGAGTTTAAGGCTTGGCAAGTACTTTTAAATGCCATGTTGAAGTGGCAGTGAAACTGCACACTCAGGCCTGCACCTTACTGGGGTCTTACAAGTAGATTAAATAAGCCAATTGGGTATTAACCTATGTCACCATGTTTTAAGGGAGAGAGCATATGCATTTTAGCACTGGTTATCAGTGGTAAAGTGCATAGAGTCCTAAAACCAGCAAAAACAGTGTCCAAAAAGTGGAGGGAGGCAGGCAAAAAGTTAGGGGTGATCACCCTAAGGCTATCAGGTCTAACACGTGGTTGTGTAGAGCCTTGTGTGCATAGGTCAGCAGCTTGAATTGGCATCTCTTATGTACAGGGAGCCAATGGAGTTGCCTGACTTGGGATGTGATGTGGGTTCTTTGGGGAAGGCCAAGGATAAGCCTGGCTGTGGTGTTCTGTATGATCTGAAGTCTCTGTTGGAGTTGTACGGTGATTCCTACGTAGAGGGTGTTGCTAAAGTCCAGTTGGCTGGGGATGAGGACCTGTGTCACGGTGCATCTCGTGTGTAAGGGTAGCCACTTGAAGATCTTACCTAGCATGTGCAAAGTGAGGAAGCAGGTGGAGGAGAGGGCGTTGATCTGTGATTGCATGGTGAGCTTGTTGTCAATGATGATTCCGAGGTTTCTGGCATGGTCGGAGGGTGTGGGTTCTAGGTCTGATGGCCACTAGGAGTCATTTCATGTGTTGCTGCTATTGTCAAAGGTCAGAGCTTCTGTCTTGTCTGTGTTCAACTGCAGACAATTGTATTTCATTCAGTCAGCGACACTTGACCTGCATCTTTGGAAGTTGGTTCTGATGGTGGAGGGGTTGTCGGTGAGTGAGAGGATGAGTTGGGTGTCATCCTCCAATTAAATTATGTTGAGACTGTGGGATCTGACGATGTTGGCCAGCAGGGTCATATA
This sequence comes from Pleurodeles waltl, assembly GCF_031143425.1. NCBI lineage: Eukaryota > Metazoa > Chordata > Amphibia > Caudata > Salamandridae > Pleurodeles > Pleurodeles waltl. The sequence goes on along the minus strand of NC_090447.1, from coordinate 1,346,326,678 downwards.
TGCATTGAAGAGCGTGGGGCTGAGGGATGAGTACTGGGGGACACCGCATGTGATCTACTTGGGTTCAGAGTTGAAAGGTGGGAGGTTGATCCTCTGGGTTTGCTCGGTGAGGAAGGAAGTGATCCATCTGAGTGCGCCCCCTTAGATGCTGATGTGGTGGAGTTTTTCATTCAGCATGTGGTGGGATACGGTGGCAAAGGCTACAGAGCGGTCGAGGAGGATCAAAGCTGCTGTTTCTCCTCAGTCTAGGAGGGTTTGAATGTTGTTGGTGGCTGTGATCAGGGCAGTTTTGTTGCTGTCATAGCTGCAGAAGCTGGATTGGGAGGTGTCACATAGCTGGTTCTACTCCTGGTATGTCACGAGTTGGTTGTTAATGATCTTTTTCAGTTTCTTCACTGTGAATAGAAAAAGGGAGATTGGGCAGTAGTTTTTGGGTATGCTGGGGTCAGTGGAGGGTTTTTTGAGTAGTAGTCTGACTTTGGCATGTTTCCGGGTGTCAGAAAATGTTGTGGTGGTGATAGAGGTGTCGAGCAGGGTGGTGAGTTCCTGGCCCATTCTTTGGTTTTCAAGGTTGAAGATGTGGTGTGGGTACCATGAAATCCATCCCAAGTGGATGTATTAAATGCTGGAAGTGATGTCTTGGGTGGAGAGTATGTTCCAGGTGGTCAGTGTGTGGTTCATGTCGGTTATGGTGGTGGCCTATCTATTGAGGAACTCCATAGGTGTGGGTTGGGATTTGAAGTTTCTGTATAGGGTTGCGTGGAAGAAGTGGGCAAGGTTGTCGCACAGCTCCTGTGAGGGTGTGATGTTATTTTTGCTGACAGCTGGGTTGGGGAACTCCCTAATGAAGTTGAAAACTTCCTTGGTGTTGTTGGTGCTGGTTTTGATGCATGCAGCAAGGGCTGTGTTCTTTGCTGCCCTCAGCAGGTGGTGGTAGAGATTGCAGGAGGACTTGAAGGCTACTCCGTCTGAGGCATTCTTGCTGGTGCGCCATCTCCTCTCCAGCTGTTTGCTGTCTCATTTTCCTGTTCTGAGTTCTTGGGTGTACCAGCTGGCCCTTTAGGAGGACTTTCTATCCTTGTTGCTATTGATGGGGAGGATTTTGTTGATGCACTTGGTGATCAGGCATTTGACGTTTTTCACTCCCTGTTTGAGGTTTGTAGCAGTAGCAGGGTTGGAGGTGTTGGAGGTGCAGAGGACATCTGCCGAGCTGATCTCTGAGATTTTGTTCCATCTGTTGTGGGGGAAGTGCTGGTCATATTGGGGGTGAAGTTGCTGAGGCTGGAGTTGCTGAAGTGGGCAATGGAGTGATCAGTCCATGTAAATTATGTTAAAATTACTTATTTCTTGCATGACTCACCCTGAAAGGGTATCTCAGCATGTTAGCTCAGTAGCTAAAAGGTGGCAAAGAATGTTAGTGCCATTAAAACAGCACAGTCCTGAGTAATTTTCTAAATATGAGTTGATTAGTACACTGACAAAGAGATATTGGAAGAGTATTCCAATCAAGAGAGGCTAGATAGGAAAAATCTTCTTATTGACTTTAGGAGTAATAAGCAGCATTTTGCTGTACGTTTTTGTTTGGAGAGTAGGGAATATGTCTCGAAGATACATAGTGTGGTCCTACGTTTTGTGACATGGCTGTATTTGACATGGTTGCTGGATCTGAAAATGAGGTCTAGCGTGTGTCCTGTGGGATTGTGGATGATTTGGGTCAGTCCTAAGCTGCTCATACTGTTGAGGAGGTGTGCAGTGTTGCTGTCATTGGGGTTGTCGATGTGGAAATTTAGGTCACTGCGGAAGATGTAGCCCTTAGAGTCAAAGGCTAAGGGTGCAATTAATTCTGCGATGGGTTGCCAAACTTGGAATGTGGGCCTGAGGGTCGGTATGTGAGGGTGCATCTGATGTTTGTTTTGTCTGTGTGGAGCTTGAAGATGAGATGTTCCATGGGGGTGATGGCTTTGTTGTTGTTGGTGGTGCACTGTATCATCTCTTTGTGGATATTGCTGTTCCTCCTTTGGCTTGTTGTTGCCATCCTGGCGAATGATTTCATATCTGTCTGGGGTCACTGTGGCAATGTCTGGGGTGGATGTGGGGTTGAGCCAGGTCTCTTTGAAGAAGATGATATTGGGTATGAGGGAGGGTGGCGATGAGGTCCCATAATTCGGCTGAAAAGTTTGCATAGTGAGTGTGTGATGAGAAGGGCTTTCTGTATGGTCTGAAGGCCTTGCCATAATATTTGAAGACATCAGGTTACTGAGGTATGTTACAAGAGCCAAACCATTCAAGGTGACGAGGTCTCCTACTTGATACAAGTGTACTGTGGTTGGACAACTTCACTCATGTAATTGCAGCTGTCTGTGAATCTCAGTTTATTATGGTCAACTGTTTACAGGCCATGTAGCATGCATTCATGTGGCCTTGCTAAAGTTGGAGCCACTTTAATGGACTTTGTAGCTGGGGTGTACTCTACATTATAATAATGTTCTGTGATCAAAGCTGTTGGTCAAGAGTGTTGTGGCACATGCAATGAACCCATTTGTATTTGTCATTTCAGCATCATCTCAGGCAAGCGGAGGAGACAGGGATGACATCTGTGGGGAAGCAGCTGGCAACGGTATCTCTGGTCGTGACACTACAGTCATAGAAGGACCGGGTGGCCCAGAGGCTGACAGGAGTCTCACAGAGGGCATAGACTCAAATTCTTTGTCGTCTGAATCAAGCTCCAATGAATACTCCCTAGTGGTGAAGGGACATACAGGACCAGTTCCTACACCATCCTTGTCTGCCACCCACACTACCATATCTACTGCTCTCTGATGCTCCCCACGCAGTTGGTCGAGCCCCATTCCCCCGCTGCCCTGAGTGAGGAGGCTATTGACCTCCTGAAAAACATCTGTGTCGGTCAGACAACACTACTGAATGCCATCCAGGTCCAGGGCAGCCATCTGCAAAAGATGGTGGCCTACCTGGAAGGCATCACCAGTTCTATGTCTGCCATACAGAGATCTTTTCAGGCTCTGGCCTCCTCCCTCACGGCATCATTCCACCCATCCCAAACTTCCACCCCACCCCACCTCCTGCCTCTTCCCCATCCAATTTCCCTCTTCCCATACCTGTCCCAAGTGCACTCACACATAATTACGCACACACCTTAACAGCCCTGAGCAGAACATACATAAATACCACAATACACACAAGCACACAACCACTCACGAGATACTCAGTCCCTCATTGCCACCACTAGCCCACCATACCCCCATACACCACCCCATACTCACAGACCCATCTACCACCTCTAACATTCCCCCAGACACCACACCCACAGACCCATCCCCTACCCCACCATACTCCCAGACATCACAAACACACCCACAGACCCATCTACCACCCCATCATACTCCCAGACACCACACCAGTACCAACATACCCATCCACCATTCCAGCATACCCAGCACATCCACATCACACACCACCAAAAAACACAAACACCCACACTCACCCACAAAAGAGACACCTACAAAACACAAACATCATATTTCAGACACACAGACAGCAGCACCAAAAAACACACACTCTCACACTTGACACTTCCACTTCCACTTCCTCAACCTCCCAACCCCGAATCCCTCCTGGTCACCCAACCCATTTTCACAAGGAGAGTTTATTATTTGGCCTTGCCCTTACCCCTGTGAAACTCACACCCACCCAAAGCCAAAGGTACCTCATCCACACCCCAACCCATCCCTTCTACATCCAAGTCCTCCCCTGTGAAACATGATCCCCCCACAAAAGCCAGCCATATCCCAAAGAAACCAAAAAACAAGGACCCCCCAAAAGTCAGGCCCACCCCTCCAAAAAAAAACAACACCCATCCCAAAGCCGACCCTACCCCTTCAAAATGACATTATTGAGGTTCCTGGGCTTCCCACTAGATGTCCCTTCCTGGGGGGGTTCCGTTGGCAGTGTTCTGAGAGCAGCGTTTGGTGGCACAGCAGTGGGTTGAACTACCTATTGGACTATTGGACTGGCCATTGGCCTTTACTACATGTGTTTATTTTTTCAATTAAAAAAGAAGTTGCTAGTTTTAGTACACATTAGTCCTGCCAATACTTTTCTACCATTTTGATGTTCATGGATACTTTGGGATGTATGAGTACAGTTGTGTTTGTTTCACCCTGATTGATGATCAATTTGATGTGGTTGGTATGATCTGACCTTGGAACCAGTGCCAGAGTCGCCCCAGGACAAGGGGAAATGTTCAATGGATGGATATGTGAGATGTAATCCAATTGGGGCTGGAATTGCATTGGGTGGTATTTCATATGGTAAGTATTTCATCTTGGTTTGGCAACTGTCAATATAAATGGGGTTACATTTTCTCTATGATGTGGGTTGGATATTTGTTTAATGTGTGCAAGCTAGACGTTTGTTACTCCACACATGGAGGGTGTTCAATTGTCATACCTTTGTTTACATTTAAATGGACATATGTCTATTTCAATGTCTGTACCTCACACCTACTTTATGTAAATGTTTGAACCATGCTGTTACTCCTGTATTTTCTTTCATGACTTGCACTTATACATTTACAAAATATTTGCAAGTCATGATTCCGAGCGCTGCTCTCCGGAACATTTGGACTTTCCGGTTTATGACTCATCAGGTCTTTAATTACTTTTGGCTGGATTGACAGGACTTTGGTACTAAGAGGATTTTGTTACATCATTAGATATGTGACATTATTTTTCAAAACGCATGTTTTTGTTTGATGTCGGATTTCTACAAAGCTAGGATGTGCTACATTAATTTCTATTGCCTTGCCGCTTCTGCTACGAACAGAGCAAAAGAGGATGTTAAGTATTTCTTGATTCCCTTGGTGGGTTTCTTGCCTTGAAGAAGTCTCTAAAGGTGACTAAACACGTGTTGGCTGTGGATGATGCTATATCAGAACATGTATTGGACTGAATATCTGAATTAAAGATCTTAACTGTTCAATTTGTTCATGGACTTATCTTGAGTTACTTTCTTAAGGACGGCCTTTGAGTGCTGTGGTACCCTTGTATTTATGCTGTTCAGTGTGACCTATGTGTTGCACTAATTTGGCTATGGGTAGCTGGGTATTGTTACCATTCAGCACTACATTATTCTAACTGTGTATATGACTCTTCTTGATTTGCTTTTGCTATTTGTGCTTGGTTACTTGTAGGATGTGCGCCCACCAATGCCACTACTACCAGTTCATGTTTCTCTTACATTTCAACATATGCATGGTACTTGATTATATTATTGGGTGTCCCTGATATACTTCAAGCCACATCTCCTATGCAATTAGTGGTTTTGAGGCACGTACCAAGTAGAATTTGGCCCAGAGCTCCAGTCTTTCAGGGGTACCCCTGGTAGAGGCATACCTATTATGCAGGGATTCTTTACATTATGACCTTTGAATGGCTCTCACAATTATTATTTTGCATCTCATTTACCTAACATTAACTTGAAATACGGTTGATATGTAGAAGTTAATTACAGAGATTGAGCAGAGATGGTGTATTTCAGTTACAATGACACATTCATATAGATGTATCTTTTATATCACAACAGGCCATGGCATGTGAGCAATGTTTGGGTGTCACTTAGGTATATAGGTGTGATATTGATGAGGAGTTGCTGTTGTGTGACATAATTTAATAGACACATCACTATCCGTGATTATGGGAAATTCGCACATATCATCTTTTGTGGAGTGGAGTGTGACATCATAGAAGAGTAATGATTGGGTGATACATTGAGATCAACTCTCAACAGGGCCCCAAAGCATGTTTGGCCCAGGGTCTGCAAGCCCTTGTCAGGTTCATGGCAGAGCATCTATTTGATGTGGAGTTGATGGATACAAGTAAGTGTTTAGTTTTCCATAGGTTGCATCTATAACGGTGTCGGTTTTGGACATCATTGAGCAGAGCAAGCAGCGGCAGTACATGTACGATCAGCAAAATGGTGGCACAGGATGTGTGAAGCTGAGTACAGGTAAGTTTCAGCTTAAAGCCCTCCTTTTCCACCAGCTCAGATATTGTGGTTGGATTGCACTTTCATGTCGGCGGGAAGCTAGGTCGTAATTGGTCCAGTGGTAACAGTGGTGGTCCACCCTCCAACAGATGCATTGGCATATCTCGCCACTGCTGTGGTCTAGATTTAGTGGCGGTTGTTAGAAATGGGGTCTTTGGTTGGCAGTCAGGTTACCCCCTGTCCAAGCAAGGACCCTCTCTCTAGTCAGGGTAAAAGAAACTCACCCTCAGTTAACCCCACTCACCCCCTTGGTAGCTTTGCACAAGCAGGCAAGCTTAACGTCAGAAGCATTGTGTAAAGTATTTGTACCAACACACACAGTAACTCAGTGAAAACACTACAAAATGATATAACAAAGGTTTAGAAAAATAGGTAATATTTATCTAACCAAAACAAGACCAAATGGCAAAAATCCGACATACACAAATCAAGTTATGAATTTAAAAAGAAAAAGAATCTTCATCCTTAGAAAACAGTGAGAATGCTGTTATTTCGCAAAAGTACTTGGGTAGCGTCAAAAGAAAGCCGCATGGGCAAGTGCGTGTCGAAAAAGGCCAGCGATACATCTATTTCACACCCGCAAGTGAGAACGTGCATTGTTCCTCCTTCGGTCGGGTCGGCGTGCATTGTTTCTTCTCTCCCGAAAGTGAGTGATGCGTCGATCCAGATGGGCACCTTGGGTCCGGGTAGGCTTCGTGTTGATTTTCTGCACTCAGCAATGTTGCGTTGCAATTCGGTTGCACAGTGTCAAGAAACCGCACTGCATGGGGGCTTGCGTCAATATCAGCAGCCGTAGTGGGTGTTGTGTGTCATTTCTTCAGTCGCGATGCATCAATCTTCCAGCCCCAATGCAGGTGGAGCGTTGATTTTAGCTGCAAGGGTGGCAGTGCCTCGTTTATCAGCCACAAGGCGGGTGGTGTGTCTAAGTTTCCCCGCACAGCGGTCTTTGACTGGACTTCGATCCTTTACCACTAGTTTCACCTATCAAAGGCCCAGGGACAGGATGGGGCACCACTTGACAGGGCAGGAGTCTCACCAGAGAGTCCAGGTGCTGACAGAGAGAAGTCTTTGATGGCCCTGAGTCTTCAACAACAGAAGGCAAGCTCATCTCAAGCCCTTGGAGATTCTACTCAAGGCAGAATGCACAACAAAGCCCAGTCTTTGTCCCCTTTCACAGGCTGGAGCAGCAACTTCAGGAGAGCCCAACAAAGCACAGTCACATGGAGGGGCAGCACTTCTTAGCTCTTCAGCTCTTCCCCTTGGCAGAGTCCCTCTTGATTCCAGAAGTGATCTGATTTTCAGGGGTTTTGGGTGCTCTTCTTATACCCCTTTGTGCCTTTGAAGTAGGCCTATTCCAAAGAGAAGTCTCTGTTGTTTTCAAGATCCTGCCTTGCCCAGGCCAGGCCTCAGGCACACACCAGGGGGTTGGAGACTGCATTATGTGAGGGCAGGCACAGCCCTTTCAGGTGTAAGTGACCACTCCTCCCCTCCCCTCAGCCCAGATTGCACATCAGGAAACACAGGCTATACCCCAGCTCCCTTTGTGTCACTGTCAGAGGAGAGGTGTAAACAGCCCAACTGTCAAACTGACCCAGACAGGGAATCCACAAACAAGCAGAGTCACAGAATGGTTAAAGCAAGACAATGCCTACTTTCTAAAAGTGGCATTTTCAAACACACAATCTAGAAACAAACTTTACTAAAAAATGCATTTTTAAATTGTGAGTTCAGAGACCCTAAATTCCATATTCTATCTGCTCACAAAGGGAATCTGCACTTTAATAATATTTAAAGTCAGCCCCCATGTTACCCTATAAAAGAGATAGGCCTTGCAACAGGGAAAAACAAATTTGGCAGTATTTCACTGTCAGGACAAGTAAACAGTGCATGCCCCACCTTTAACATACACTGCACACTGCCCATTGGGCTACCTAGGGCATACCTTGAAGGTGCCTTACATGTATAAAAAGGAAAGGTTAAGCCTGGCAAGTGGGTGCACTTGCCAAGTCGAATTGGTAGTTTAAAACTGTACACACAGACACTGCATTGGCAGATCCTAGCCATGTTTACTGGGCTACTAATGTAGGTGTCACAACCAGTGCTGCAGGCCCACTAGTAGCATTTGATTTACAGGCCCTGGGCACTTCTAGTGCACTGTACTAGGGACTTACTAGTAAACCAAATATGCCAGTCATGGAAAGTCTATTACACATACATTTTACATAGGAGCACTTGCACTTTAGCCCTAGATAGCAGTGGCAAAGTGCTGAGAGTAACAAAAACAGCAGAAACAGAGTCCAGCATACATCAACAACCTGGGAAAGAGAGGCAAAAAGTTAGGGTAGACTACGCCAAGGATGCCAAGTCTAACACGTGTCCCCCCCAGCTGAAAGTGGGGAGCAACTACCCAACCTCATGGGAGTTCCCATCACTAAGGTGGAAGAATCTGGACAGACCATCAGCATTGGTGTGTTCTGTACCTGGTCAGTGTTCCACCATAAAGTCCATCTCCCGTAGGGAAATGGACCATCTCAACAGTTTTGGATTCTCACCCCTCATCTGCATTAACCATCTGAGGGGCCTGTGGTCGGTCTGAACCCGGAAGTGAGTCCCAAACATGTAGGGTCTTAGCTTCTTCAGAGCCCAGACCACAGCAAAAGCGTCACACTCTATTGCCCCCCACCTATGTTCCCTGGGAAGTAACCTCCTGCTAATGAAGGCTACATGTTGATCTGCGCCCTCTTTATTAAGCTGTGAGAGTACTGCTCCTATACCATGCTCTGAGGTGTCTGTTTGCACAACAAACTCCTTAGAGAAGTCTGGTCCCTCCAGTACGGGTGCTGTGCACATGGCAGCCTTCAGGGCATTTATAGCGGTCTGGCAAACCTCTGTTCAGATCACCTTCTTTGGTTTCTTCTTGGGGGTAACAATGGTGGCATATCCCTTGACAAACCTCCTGAAATAGCCGGTGAGGCATAAAAAGGCCTAACCTCGGTCTGGGTCTTAGGAGGCTCCCAAGCAAGAATGGTGCCAATATTTGGTTGTAGGGATGCCACCTGGCCATTCCCTACCTGGTGTCCCAAATACACCACTGAGCCCTGCCCTATTTGGCACATGCTTGCCTTAATAGTGAGGTATGCCTTACAGAGCCTCCAACACTCTGCAGAGGTGCTGCATGTGTTCCTCTGAACACTGCAATGCCATCCAGGTATGCTGCGCTGAAGTCATCCAGCCCAATCAACACCTGGTTGACCAACCTCTGGAATGTGGCAGGGGAATTTTTCATTCCAAATGGCATCACTTTAAACTGGAAGTGTCCATCTGGGGTAGACAATGCTGACATCTGCTTGGCCCCCTCAGTTAGGGCAGTCTGCCAATTCCCAGATGTCAAATCAAAGGCGAAGAAGACGCAATACACAGGGGTACTGTTGTTTTCTGGGAAGGCAAGGTATTACCTCCTCAAAATTGCGTCAGCAGGACCTCAGGGCAGTTTATGTTAATAATGTCCACCCTCTGTGTCCTTAGGAGCATGCTCGTTGCTGTGAGAGGAGTCCCAGGTTACCGGTTGTTGTCTTGGAAGGTGCCTGCTTGGAGCAGGGGAGTGACTCTGTCAGGATGAAGACAGTGAGTCCCCAGAGCGTGCATACCATGGAAACTGTTGCAGTTGCTGACTTGGAGCTGAGGTTGCTGATGAAAAGTGTCTTTTGTAGACACTTTGTTGCAATTACAGCATTTCTTGGAGCAGGCTGCGGTTGATCCGAGGTCAGAAGAGTCTGAAGTTGTTACAGAGGATTCCTGAAGGAAACTTGCAAGCAGAATCTGAAGAAAACCCACTGGAGAGACCCGAAATAGCCTTGACAGTGGGATCGGCTACCTTATCAGGTATGGACGTATCAGGAGGGGTCTCTGACATCACCTGCTGGCACTGGCCACTCAGAGCCCTCCAGAGTGCCCCCACACCTTGCAAAGCAAGATGGCTAAAGTCTGGGACACAAGGGAGGAGCTCTGGGCACCACTCCTGGGGTGGTGATGGACAGGGGAGTGGTCACTCTCCTTTCCTTTCTCCAGTTTCCCACCAGAGCAGGGGAGAAGGGGTCCCTGAACCAATGTGGACTGGTTTATGCAAGAAGGGCACCATCTGTGCCCTTCAAAGCATTTTCAGAGGATGGGGGAGGCTAGCCCTCCCAAGATTGAAACACCTATTTCCAAAGGGAGAGGGTGTAACACCCTGCTCTCAGAGGAAATGCTTTGTTCTGCCTTCCTGGGACTGGACTGTGCAGACCCAGGAGGGCAGACCCCTGTCTGTGAGGTGGCAGCACCTGTAGCTGCAGTGCAAGCCTCAGAGAGCTGGTTTGGCAGTACTGGGGGTTGATGGTGGAGTGCCAAGAATGCATGGAATTGGCTCCTCAATACCAGATTTGGAATGGGGGACAATTCCATGATCTTAGACATGTTACATGGCCATATTTGGAGTTACCATTGTGAAGCTACATATAGGTGTTGACCTATATGTAGTGCACGCGTGTAATGGCGTCCCCGCACTCACAAGGTCTGGGGAAATGGCCCTGAACTATGTGGGGGCACCCTCACACTTAGTAACTTTGCACCTAACCTTCAGCAAGTGAAGGTTTGACATATAGGTGACTTATAAGTTACTTAAGTGCAGTGAAAATGCCTGTGAAATAGTGTGCGCACTATTTCACGCAGGCTGCAGTGGCAGTCCTATGTAAGGGTTTGTCTGAGCTCCTTATGGGTGGCAAAAGAAATGCTGCAGCCCATATGGATCTCCTGAAACCCCAATGCCCTGGGTACCTAGGTACCATATACTAGGGACTTATAAGGGGGTCCAGTATGCCAATTGAAATTGGTAAATGAAGTCACTGGCCTACAGTGACAAATTTAAAAGCAGAGAGAGCATAAGCACTGAAGTTCTGATTAGCAGAGCCTTAGTGATACAGTTAGGCACTACTCAGGCATACACATTAGGCCACAAACTATGAGCACTGGGGTCCTGTCTAGCAGGATCCCAGTGAGACAGGCAAAACACACTGACATATAGGTTTTTATCTATGAGCACTGGGGTCCTGTCTAGCAGGACCCCAGCGACACAGTAAAAACACACTGACACCCACCCACAAAGAGGCCAAAAGTGGGGGTAACCATGCTAGAAAGAGGCTACTTTCCTACACTCAGGGGATGGGGTGCGCATCAGTTTTAGTGATCGCATTGAGACCCTAGTAGTCCACACTGAACCGGAGTTCTTGCGTGTCACCAGGAGCAGCAGCCTTTGGGACAAAGACCACAGGGCCGGCCCAAGGACTGCTAGAAAACTCAATCGCCCCTAGGGATAACATCTTAGACACCTCATCTTTGATGCTAGCCCTGACCTTATCAGTCACCCTGTAAAGCTTCTGCTTAATGGGTGGACTGTCCGCATTGTCCACATGATGCGTACACAGCTGTGTGACCCCTGGGATCAGGTAGAACGTTGAGGCAAACTGACCCAATACCTGGCGACGGTACCTCTGTTGTTCTAAGGTCAGGTAGGGGGAGAGGTTCACTCCCTCCACAGACATATCTTTCTCTCCAGCAGACAGGAGATCAGGCAGAGGCTCACTCTCTTCATCCACCACATCATCTGTTGCTAGGAGCATGGACAATTCAGTCAGCTCAAAGTGTGGTTTGAGACGGTTCACATGTAAGACCCTTAAGGGGTTCCTGGGAGTCCACAAGTCCACCAGGTAGGTGACTTCGCTTTTGTGCTCCACCACCTCAAATGGCCCAGTCCACTTGTCCTGGAACACCCTTGGCTCCACTGGCGCCATTACCCACACTTTTGCCCAGGCTGAAACTCGACCAGAGTGGCATTTTGGTCATACCACCGTTTCATGTCTGGCTGGCTTGCTTCCTGTTTCTCTTGTGCAAGAGCTCTGAAGCAGAGAGCCTGGTTTCTGAAGGCCAGCATGTAGCTCTTTTAGGCTGTGCCCTGGGCTACTGTTTCAGGCTCCAGGGGGTCCTGACCACCCTGCCAGGATGCCATTAACCTGGTGGATACTCATACCCACACAAGCAGACCCAACATCTCCAAGTGTGACCTCTGTTCCACCTCCTTCCAAGGGGAATCCTCCAGGTCATTGCAGAGCAAACAATCCACACGCATGGATGGACTTACATGTACCATTCAGAGGGAACCTGAGCCACTCTGCACAGGGGCTCCGTGTTGTCCACTGCAACTAATTGGTGAAGTACAAGAGAATCTATCTGCTCTCCAGACACCGGGTGACTCCTCATCGTAGTAACACTGGCTCCTGTATCTCTCAGGGCGTCCACCCTCTGTCCATTAATAGTTAACCATTGTCTGTACTTTTTAGTGTTCTCAGGCACTAGGGTTCCATGGACCATTTCACTGTCCCCTAGTGAGACAAGGGTTATCTCAGCTGGCTCCCACCCACCTGGAAACAACTCCTCCCCAGGCGCTAAACTAGCCAAACCCTGTGACTGAGCACCAGTGGGTACCGGTGTACTCTTGGGGCATTTGGGGTCTCCCCTCACATGACCCAGTTGGTCACATGCATTAAACTTACGTTGGGGACCCCCTTCCACAGGTTTCCCTTTGGAGAACCATGGCTTCTTTTCACTGGGGGACTGGAAATCCTTACCCCGGGAACTGGGTTGGACCCCTTTAGAGAACTCCCCCTGTTTACCCTTACCCTCCCCTTTATTCTAAGTGGGACCCTATCCTCCCAAGGATTCGCTTCCTGCTCAAGCTTCCTGGGGTCAGTCAGCTTGCTGTCGATTAGGTGCTGGCACAGCTCTAGAAAACATAAACTGTAGAAGTGATCCCAAGCAATTAAATTGTAAAGCCCCTCATACATTGTCACCTTACTGCCCTTCACCCAACCATCCTGTGACCTGCAAAAAGAATCAACACATTCCAAACATGTTTGGGATTCCTTCCTCTTATAGTACCTAAACTTGTCCTTATACTGCTCAGGGGTGAGACCATATCTTGCGAGTAGAGCATCCTTCATGATAGAGTAGGTGAGCCCCTGAGGATCCCCTAAAGATGTCAGACTATTACTTCCCTCTACCTCAAAGTGTTTCAACAGTCCCACCCTCCAATGAGCTTCATGGACCAGATTCATATGGAGAGCAGACTCATACCCCTTGAACCACAAGAATATGTCATCCTCTCTTTTGTAATCCTTCACAAGGTCTTTAGGAATGTGCACCCTCCTCCCAGGCTGCACTGTGATATTGCTGCCACCACCCCTATTGGACTGGCTCCTCCGATCCAACTCCCTCAAGCTGAGCTCATGAGCCAGCAGTATCTTCTTTTGCTCTATATCCATCCTCCTTTCTTCCATTTCCCTTGGCATCCTAAACTTCTCCAACTTCAACTGGTGAGCCCTCTCTGCCTGTCTGTCCTCTAACTCTTCAGGAGTCAGACCCTTGGATGACACACTGCTACCTGCCCTGGAGACTTTTGCCCTGGTCATAACAGGCCCACCCACTATACCATTGTATATGGATTGCAGCTCCTCACCCTCTTCTTCCTCCTATGTGTGCCCCTCAACTTCCTTGGCTGTCACCCAGGCCCTCAGTGCCTTTTGCAGCTCCTCCTTCCTGGTGGAGCCCTTAATGGGACAGGGAAGATTCTTGCAGAGCTGCTTTCACTGAGCAACTGTATAGCTCTCCAGTTTCCCTAAGTCAAAAATAGCTCCAGCTGATGCATCTCCAGATTGAGACATGATGAAGAATCCACAAAAGTGCAAGTTCCAAGGAAGAAATAAGATTTCCCAATGAAGTTCAAAAAGTCAATCAAAGATCAGCAAACATATGGAAGTATGAACAAACAATCCCAAAGAGAAAAGGCAAAAACAAGTTGTGTGTGGTCACATAATGGTCTGCACTGAAAACAGTAGTGTACACTTAATCACTTTATGTCAAGTACAAATACAAGTCCAATCCCAACCGTTGATTACCAATGTTAGAAATTGAGTCTTTGGTTGGCACTCAGGTTACCCCCCTGTACAAGCAAGGACCCTCACTCTAGTCAGGGTAAAAGAGACTTACCCTCAGTTAACCCCGCTCACCCCCTTGGTAGCTTGGAACGCGCAGGCAGGCTTAACGTCGGAAGCAATGTTTAAAGTATTTGTACCAAAACACACAGTAACTCAGTGAAAACACTACAAAATGACGCAACACAGGTTTAGAAAAAATAGATAATATTTCTGTAAACAAAACAAGACCAAAACAACAAGAATCGGACATACACAAGTCAAGTTATGAATTTGAAAGAAAGTGAGTCTTAATCCTTGGAAAACAGTGAGACCGCTGTTATTTCACAAAAGTACCTGGGTAGCATCAAAATGAAGCCACAATGGCGATTGTGCTTTGAAAAAGGCCAGCGATGCGTCGATTTCTCACCCGCAAGCAAGAACGTGCATCATCCATCAGCGTGCATTGTTTATTGTCTCCCACAAAAGAGTGATGCGTCGATCTGGACAGGCACCTCGGGTCCGGGCAGGCTTTGTGTTGATTTTCCGCATCCAGTGATGTTACGTTAAAATCCGGTCGCACAGTATCAGGAAACCACGATGTGTGGGGGCTTGCGTCGTTAACAGCAGCCGCAGCGGGTGTTGCGTCGTTGTTTCTCCAGCCGCGATGCATCAATCTTCCAGCCGCAATGCAGGTGGAGTGTTGATTTTAGCCACGAGGCCTGCGGCGCATCGTTTATCAGCTGTGAGGTGGGTGGTGAGTCTAAAGTTTCCCCGCAAGGTGGTCTTTGCTTGGATTTCAGTCCTTTTCCACCAGCTTCACCTTTCAAGGGCTCAGGGACTGTCCGGGGTACCACTTGACAGGGGAGGAGTCTCACTAGAGAGTCCAGGTGCTGGCAGAGAGAAGTTGTTGATGGCCCTGAGACTTCAACAACAGGAAGCAAGCTCCACTCAAGCCCTTGGAGATTTCTCTCAAGCAGGAATGCACAACAAAGTCCAGTCTTTGTCCCCTTTTACAGGCAGAAGCAGCAACTGCAGTATAGCCCAATAAGTCACAGTCGCAGGCAGAGGCAGCACTTCTCAGTTCTTCAGGTCTTCTCTTTGGCAGAATTCCTCTTGATTCCAGAAGTGATCTGATTTTCAGGGGTTTTGGGTGCTCTTCTTATACCCCTTTGTGCCTTTGAAGTAGGCCTATTTCAAAGAGAAGTCTCTGTTGTTTTTTAAGATCCTGCCTTGCCCAGACCAGGCCCTAGACACACACTAGGGGGTTGGAGACTGTATTGTGTGAGGGCAGGCACATCCCTTTCAGGTGTAAGTGACCACTCCTCTCTTCTTCAGCCCAGATGATCCATTAGGATATGGAGGCTACACCCCAGCTCCCTTTGTGTCACTGTCTAGAGGAGAGGTGTAAACTACCCAACTGTCAAACTGACACAGACAGGGACTCCACAAACAAGAAGAGCCACAGAATGGTTTAAGCGAGAAAATGCCTTCTTTTAAGAGTGGCATTGTCAAAACACAATCTAAAAACAAACTTTACTAAAAGTTGTATTTTTAAATTGTGAGTTCAGAGACCATAAACTCCATATTTCTATCTGCTCCCAAAGGGAATTGTCACTTTAATAATATTTAAAGGCAGCCCCCATGTTAACCTATGAGAGAGATAGGCCTTGCAACAGTGAAAAACGAATTTGGCAGTGTTTCACTGTCAGGACATGTAAAACACACAAGTACTTGTCCCACCTTTACAATACACTGCACCCCGCCCATGGGGCTATCTAGGGCCTACCTTAAGGGTGCCTTACATGTATAAAAATTGAAGTTTTAGGCCTGGCAAGTGGGTACACTTGCCAAGTAGAATTGGCAGTTTAAAACTGCACACACAGACAATGCAGTGGCAGGTCTGAGCCATGTTTACAGGGTTACTAATGTGGGTCACACAATCAGTGCTGCAGGCCCAGTAGTAGCATTTGATTTGCATGCTCTGGGCACCTCTAGTGCACTGTACTAGGGGCCTACTAGTAAACAAAATATGCCAATCATGGAAAGTCAATTACACATACATTTTACATAGGAGCACTTGCACTTTAGCACTGGACAGCAGTGATAAAGTACCCAGAGTAACAAAAACAGCAAAAACAGAGTCCAGCATACATCAACAACCTGAGAAACAGAAGCAAAAAGTTAGGGGAGACCACGCCAAGGATGGCAAGCCATTCCTTGCATGGCAACAGCGGTATTGGCAGGACAACGCTGGTTTTTAGTCTATGCAACTGCATGCATTGCAATACAGGACCGCCAACACTGCAGCGGGGTATCCGCTGCCCCCATCTGGTACTAAGACTAAGTCAGAATCAGGCCTTCTGTTTTTCATATATTATATTGGTTTTTACAAAGAAAAGTATCCTGGCAAGTGCTTCTGAACAGTTCCATTCACAAAGATACAAACAATATCAGTCCAGCCGGTGAGGCATTAGTGGCTAAAACATTAACAACATGTCCATGTGACGGTATAGTTATCAGGCTATAGAATTGTCTCACCATCAACAGTCATGAAACCAAATGGTAAAGAAAAGGATATCTAATACAAAAATGGGTCCTCGACTGTGGGGAGATCAAGGTCTCTTCACTTGGTAATCCTAGCTCTCTGACAATCTGACAACAGGATACAGAAAGAAGGTAAAACAGTTATGTAAAAGACAAGTTCATGCTCTTGTTCGCTTCAGGTTAGGTATGGCTTAAAAATATGTGTCTGGTTGTTTGTTTGCAAATTAATTGTTCATGAGAGGCTATTGTCACACTGGCCTCACCCAAATCTTACTGAGCCAGGTGATTTTCATTATCGAGTATTCTGAGTTTTGCAGTGGCTAAGAAATAGACCAACCAGTGTCTTTTATGGTCCTTTATGATTGTTCATGGTAGAGGTATGGTAGGTATGGTGGAGAAGAACCAGCTCTATCAAGGGACAAAGAGTGATGGAGTAATTCATTAAAGCTAAAATGCAAGTAATCAATAAATTAATATGAGTGAAAACTAGGCCCAACCAGAAGCTGCATTTAAAGGAGAATTTAATTCTCGCCTTTGCATGACCCGTGTATGGCCTGCCTTTTTTGAACTGCTAACATTAACAAATTCCAGCATGCTTCAACTAACCAGAAATGTTTCTATTGTAACCTTAAAATGGTCACTGTATGACCTTTATTTCCTGCTAAAACGATGACAGCTACATCTTTTACTTCTTTTCTAACAAATCATTATGAAGCTGCTATTGGAACTTTGAACTTTGCTAAATTAATAAAAAATCCTCCTTTATAGTGTGGAAATGCATGGGAAAGGAAGTGATGAACTTAGAACGCATTATGAATTCATACATATGTTTTGTTCTGTAGAAAGTCAAGCCAGTGAGAAAGTAATAGGATATAGCCATAGCAGACACAAGAAAAAAAATGATAAACTTCGAGCATGAAGCATTATTTGCTACCATCTCAAGCCTAAGAAAAATTATTTCACAAGCGTACTCGAAAGCTGATTGGTCATGGGCTAATGTTTGAGATAATGAATTGAAAGTTTGTAAATGTTTTCAATGCCATGTGTAAAGATGTCCCACGGAAAGTACAGGAATGAATGGCCCAGACCAATACTAGGCAAGAATTGAGACAGAACTTGTTTTCTCTCTCTCATTCAGATTTAGAGGAAATTGAGCTCCAGATACATTCAATTGCTTTCTTCACAGAATATTACTGTTACAGTATTCGTTTTGAGTGTTGATAATTTTTCTGACTAGGCTACTGAAAAATACATTTTCATGGATTTAGAATATTACATTAGGGACGGATTTTGGGACTTGCTTCATGCAATGTTCTGTAATATTGACTGAGTAACAAAAACAGAAAACTAATGTGAAAACTAAAACTTTTTAACTAACTTCAACTTTCATGATTGACTCTGGACTAAGCATAAATTTAAATGTTAACGTTATTGAGAAAATGTGGCTTACTTATACCCACTCCTTAGATCACTTCTACGGTCCGGGAGGTGTGGAGTATATCAACTTAATTAGACATCTTTGAGCTCCCGCAAAAGGTTGTTAGCAGAGCTGTGGTTAAGGTGGTTAAGGAAATAAGCTGCAGATAAAGTTAAAAAGAGTCCAACCATTAGATAAAAAGATCGAGTGTCCAGAGCCTGACTGCAAAGACTGATGAGGTGCAGTTTCCAAAGCGGTTGCAAATTGCAGTTGAAGAGTTGGTGAAAGTTTGATGGGTGAGTATCAATAGGGTTGATGCACCGCAAAATACATATGGTGATTTGTGATTTGTACTGAAATGGTTCAATGTTAATCTGCAATTGTATGTCTATGTTATAATTGTTTTGTTGAAGAAATAAAGAGATTATGAGACTAAGGAATAGTCTAAGATCAGGGACAGATACAGAGAAAAATAAGGAATACTTGTCTGCTAGGAGAAGTGTAAGTCGTGAGAGAATGTTGACTTTATACAAACATAGAGACACAATTCAATTGTTGTGATTGTACTAATATTCATTTGTTATGTGAACTGTGATGCAGAAAGGTGAGACAGAACTGATTAGGTGATTTCCCACAGGTTGAGAGCTCATCATTGTGGGAGGTGATTTATTTTCGGTTGTGAATCAGAAAGGATAAAAATCATATTCTGGTGGTTGAATTGTGTTTTTGATTTTCTTTAGTAGAAGCAGACAAAGATTGATGTCTTTTGTGCTATTTTAGTTATTAGATTTGTCTTATTTGTAGTTGGAAAGGACAAATTGTAAAGAAGGGTGAACTGCTGCAAGGAGTGAATTGTGACCTCATATGGTGTAGCACTGGTATTTGTCAGATGGTGTAAAGTAGCACAGTGATTGGATGAATTTCAGCAAAAGATGCAAATACATTGGTGGATTTTGTTTCTAAACTGTATTGTGATTTGACAAAGGGGTTCTGTGTCGTGATATGTACGGGACAGATTCAAAACAAAAATCACTTTGATTTCAGTTTTTTAATCTGGTGAATTAAATTTGAAATAATTCAGTTTTTCAAAACATGACAGGCTCTAATGAGAGTTGATATATTAGTTCCAGTTAGACAGGGTGAAGCATCTCCTGAGGAAACACCTGCATATCCAATGATGGTTAAAGAAGGGTTGCATACATATGTTTTGTTTCATCAATGGTGCATTATCACTGAAAAAGAAGGGTCATTGAGTTTACCTAGATGGGGAACCATCATTATAGGGATAATACACAGATTACAGAAAGCATTACATGAAATTAAGCCACCTCCTAGACCTACACAATTTGAGGTGCTTAGTGCATGTAAAAAAGTAATGCGAAAGAAAGTGAAAGATGTCAGAAACGAACAAAATGAGCAATGGAAAATTACACCGATGAGGTATGGGATTAAAGAGCACAAGTGTGGAGGAAATGTATAGGGGAAGGTACTAGATTGTATCCAGTACTCACAAAAGAAGAAAATTCAAAAGTCGAAGATATAGAAAAATCTGTATAGAACAAACATATAGAAGATACTGAGACAAAAGCTGAAGCAAAATACAATTCAAATTCTGATTCGGGGGATGATTTATTGGAACAATTATCGGCTACTTGTACGCCACCATATGTGGGACCTATGCCTCATAATAGAGCTCACTTGATAAATAATGAGACTATAGCTATAGCCCCAATTGATCCAGAAGTCACACAAATTACTAATCATATTCAAGTTATGCAGCCTATAGGTGAACAACCAGTATTAAGTCTGTTGATTATACCCCAGCCAGTGATAACTCAACTGATTGTTGCACAGATTGTTATTATACAGCCTGTATCACAGCAAGCCGTTTTCAGGGTTCCAGCACAAATTGGTACAGCTTAAGCAATAACTCAAGCAAAAGCTTCAGTTACTTTGGTTACAGCAGCACAGGTTACTGAACTAGTTACACCACAAGAAGTACCTGGACATATTATTCTGATTACAGTGGTTCATCAACCAACTGGGTTACTACAGTAATTGTATTTATCCCAACCTCACATAATTCACAGATTGTGGTATGGACATCACCTCTGACTGTCCAAGCACTAGAAGAAGGAAGGCAATTTGTTTTCCAAGCTCAAACAGTACCAGGTGAATGTAATTGGGAAGGGGGTCTATGTTCTCCTTGGTTTGAAAAGACTGCTAGAAATTGTATTAAAGTGGAAGATGCAGAAAACCTGAGTACTAGCTCAAGTTCAGAAGTTAATCCAGCTCCTGTAAAGGAGAAATGTTTAAATGTGCCCCAAGTAAAGGTTGAGTTAGAAGAAATAATTTGAGGTTGTTTAGATTTGGATCACATGGAACAGTACCACAAAAATAATTGGTCTATTTATGTAAAGAAATTGCAAGAAAAGCTGCAACAGTTCATGACAGATAATAATAGATGGTAAATAAATATGAGGTTGATGTTTCAGAAAGCATACTGAATGAACAATTTTCTAAATTGAGAGAAAGGCCAATGCAGTGGCATACACAAGTAGAGAGATTTGTAAAGATTTGAAAGGTGCTATGGGAAGATTTGAATACATTCTTTGATACTGTGGTTTTTAAGTAACTTGTCCCAGAATGTAAAATTGATGTACAATGGCCAGATGCAGAGCCAGTGAGAGATCTTGTTTCTAATGTACCATCACCTGTGGTAATGAATGAATATAATGAGGCAATTACATTTCTGAATGATCGAACTTCATCCAAGGACTTGAATTATTTTAAGTTGAATTGAATGCAGCAGAAGGTGAAGACTGTGCATGAGTATTATAAAACGTTGATGAAAGCATTTCAGCAGAATACAGAACATACACATCTTGATCCAACTGATATGGGGTTTTTCATTACTCAGTTTGTGCTTGGTTTGAGACCTGAGATTTGTCAGAATATTCAGCAGAATGTGATTTGCTGCCAGACTAAGGGGCATATTTATACTCTGTCTGCGCCGAATGTGCGTCAAACATTTTGACGCACATTCGGCGCAAACCTTGCCCCATATTTAAACTTTGACGCCCGCGGACGTCAAAATCCCACTGTGTGCATCATTTTCTGGATGAGGGAAACCGCCTTGCGTTAATCATATGCAAGGTAGGCGTTCCCGTCCAAAAAATGACTTAAACGCCCATGCGTCGTATTTATGCTACTGGGCAAAAATCCCGCACGGACGGGAGGCGGAGTCGGAAAATGATGCACAGGCCGATTTGTGTCAACAATTAATGCCTGGGTCAGGGCAGACGTTAAAATGGGGCAAACAACCCTGTATTTAATCAGAACACACAGAAGCAACAGCAGAGCAGCAAAAGGGAGACATGGAGGTGCTTCTCATCCAGCGTGCACGCAGACCCAGAGCACAGCAACAACAACAGCAGCTACCACAACACCAGCAGGGACCCCAAAGGCAACACATAAGGCAGGAGAGGATATTCCGCACCAGGACAACCCTTCATGGCCTCAGGGAACATGACATCATCCAGAGGTAAAGGTTGAACTGGCAAGCCATTCAGCAGCTGCTGCGCAACATTGAGCCACAGGTGGCACCCAGCTTGCTGACACCCGCACCATCCCAACAGAAACCAAGCTGTTAGCTGTACTACACATGTTGGCAAGTGGCTCCTTTCAAACCACTGGCGCCCTGGTTGCTGGGATATCACAGCCATCATTCTCTGCCTTCCTGCCCAAGGTACTGGATGCCATCATCAGACTCACACCCCGCCACATCTGCTTCCCAAACACACAGCAGAAGCAGCAGGAGACAAAACAGGGGTTTTACTTCATTAATGGATTCCCACATGTTCTTGGTGCCATTGACTGCACACATGTACGCCTTGTGCCACCTGCTGCAACTGAACACCTATACCGCAACAGGAAGCACACACATTCCATCAATGAACAGGCCATTGTGGATCACCAAGGATTGATCACCAACATCGTGGCAAAGTATCCTAGAAGTGTCCATGACTCATTCATCTTCCGTCACTGTACCATCAATCAACACTTCCAGGATGGACGATATGGCAATGGACTACTTGTTGGTAAGTACAGAAACCTACTTATATTCACACTGCACAGTAACCCTCTAGGACAAGCAACACATACACCACAACAGCAACATGTGAACAGGAGCACACTGAGGTCGTGACACCGCTAGGCATGTTTGATAGGTCTGCAGTGAACCTGTCACACATCTGAAATTAGTGTACAGTCTAATGTTAAGACGTCAATGATCACAACGTATGGAGAGGTTTGGCTAATTGTCACCATGCAAAATGTAAGCGTTTCACTGATGTTTAAATTAATCCATTGCATATGTCTAAAAGTATGAGATGTCCAGGGTACACAGATGCTAACGTGTTACCACCACTGTCAAACTGAAGTTGTGTATGGAACTATCATCTCACCCCCAGTGAAGACACAGGAACACCTGTATCACAAGTCACAATGCTAGGGAGTGCACACTGTACTGCAAATCCCAAAACATACTGCTGACAACCGGTCAGCAGGCAAACACTCGTTCAGCCAAGGAAACAACCCAATCACAGATGGTACATCCTAGAAGCCTAGGAATCAACACAATAACACAAAAGAGTCACAGACAACACAAGACAATTAGTGCCATTCAAGGTGATATTAATGGGGCAAGCTACATCAACATGATCCCAATCATTTTCTCTTTCAGCTGATCAAGGGTATGGGATCCAGCCATGGATTATGACACCATTTGGCAACCCAAGCACTGCAGCAGAGTGTGCCTACAATGAGGCACATAGGAGGATACACACCATACTGTAGTCGAGAGGACTTTTGGCATTCTCAAGTCGAGATTCAGGTGCCTTGACATCACTAGTGGCAGCCTCCTATACTCACCAGAAATGGTCTGCAAGATCATTTTAACATGTGCCATCCTGCACAACATTTGTGTTCGAAGGAACATACCCCTATTAGAACCAGAGCCACAAATGCCTGAAGAGGAGGAAGAGGAGGATGCTGGCCATCAACATGAGGGGGACCAACCAAACACAGCTGCTGGATTACGTAGGTGTCAACATATTGTGAACAATTTCTTTTGAAACAACTCACCATCACCACTGCATCAACATATGTAAACAAACACCTATAATAATCACCATATCATGGTCTGGGTAATCATTTCTGCTCACCTTTATCTCTAACTATCAGAATAAGAGTGTAGCCTCATGGAACATTGCTGACATACCGATCAGGACACAGAAATTTCCAAAGCAATTGTGATGCGTATTATACAACATTCACACACACTGTAAATGACATATATCCTGGACATTTCACCTTTGAAGGGCAATAGCAGAGGACCACACCTATTTCACACATACATGTTGGCAACATGGTTCATCACAGCATATGGCACACAAGTAAGACACCATCAGTCAATAAGGGAAAAAAAAAGACTCATACATGAGGTACTGGATGTGCTATTGCATTGGTAACAGGAATGTATGACCAGACCCTTGACAGCAGTAAGTCGTACAGCACCTATCTTTGCAAGGACTATCTGTGACTAGAATTCCATATAAGCAGAACATAGACAGCACAAGTGCCACACCTATGACAAGCATTGGGCACATGACATTCCATGTACATGTCAGCCCATGTCCTAAGTCCTGACACACCCATGCTCCTGGTCTCACCCCACCTGTCTTAAAAGGTCCCTGGAATGGTAATATGTGTACCCAGATATTCCCTCTTCTACACACACACAGACTAACAATAGTAATCCAGTGGGCTTCACCCTTTCGTATGGTATGCCATAGTCATAGTACATCTGTCTGCATGAACGTCAGGTTAAATAATGCACTGGCTTGTAGTTTCTAAGCCCTGTTCTCACCTGTAGTTTGTTTCCCATGTGAAAGGTACTGTTGGCCATTTGAACTCAAATATAACCTATAGGACTTGTGAGAAACTGATGCAGCAAACACCTGTGAGCACCTCCATGCAGACCACCCATTTGAACATGCACTGCCCTTGCAGATGCTTGGAACAGCATGGAAGCTGCCATTTTGTCGATTACACTGTTATGCATTGCTAGAAAAATACGCTGTGTAACACAGCCCTTGGGTTTATGTGTAACCTTCCAAAACACATGACAAACTCAGTTTTCCATGTCAACTGTCTTGTTTTTCCTCCGACCAGTCTTAGTCAGACCACTGAGTATGTACCTTGTGAAATTGCTGGATCCTGATTGACCCTGCATCCTGTCAGCCTGACTGGCACCTGTCTGTGCGTTACCCTAAAGGTTGCTTGTGGCTACATATGTATCATACTTGCTTTCCCAACCCTCACATCCTCCGGGGGTATTTTGTCAGGTGGTTCCTCAATGCATACTCAAATAAGTTACTTAGCATAATCTGCTTATTTATCATACCATAATTGGGAACTTGTCTCCAAATACCCAAATCATGGCCTATCCCTTGTCTGGGTCTCATGTATGCATGAGCGACAAAGTGTGACAGTGTACCATAGCCGTATGCAGGGTTTGGGTACGGTGCCTCCAGCAGAACCAGCAACCTCTGATAATGTGCATGAAAAGTCCACACATGTTAGTACCCTGACAGTTCACAGGCTGAATCACATTGCTCACAACATATTGATGGGCTGTGCGTGCTGAATAGCTGCAAGATTAATCAACACAGAGGCTATGATGTTCCCAGATGCAGTGGGAACTTTACAGGCCAACCTGTGTACAAATGTTGTAATGACACCTGCCGCAACATGACTCCTGATATATGATCTCACTCAGCACACCAAGGTTGCCCTGTTGACTCATAACACATCTGCAGTGACAGGGTGGGACCATCCCCCTGTAGGTTCATATGTCCTCATTGGCTTTACTTCTATTGATCTCCGAAGGATACTCAGTAGATACAGGAATAGCCGCCACTGACTCATGATGAGACCTGGACGTAACTGTGACAACATAGACCCCTAAAAATATACAGGATCAACATTGGACCACACACATGAACCAGACACCTCTGTGCAATTGATCACTGGAAATATGTGGCCACAAGCTGCTTCGTCTGCTGGTCCACCACTGCCACAGGAGAGTTGTGGCTCAGTCATATGACCACAACTGTGGCGTGATATTAAATTTGTGGTTCACCTTTGGCTTTCCGTGTCAATACCATGGTACCCACTTAGGGGGTCATTACAACCCTGGCGGACGGTGTTAAAGCGGCGGTAAGACCGCCAACAGGCTGGCGGTCTTTTTTTCCGTATTATGACCATGGCGGTCATCTGCCGCTTCACCGTTCCGCCCGCCAGGGCGGGGATGACCGCCGGGCTGGAGACCTGGGTCTCCAGCCCGGCGGCCGTCACAATACCGCCGCCGGTATTTCGACCCGGCTTACCGCCGTGGATTTCCAGCTGTAGGAACCGCCATGAAATCCATGGCGGTAAGCCCTATCAGTGCCAGGGAATTCCTTCCATGGCACTGATAGGGGTCTCCCCCACCCGACTCCCTCCCCTACAACCCCCACCACCCCTGCCACCCCCCAAAGGTGGAAGGGCCCCCCTCCCCACCCCGACCCCCAACATCACATAACTCACACACACACGACACGCACGCAGGCACCACCAACACACAAACACGCACACACACCAACTTACATGTCTACATCCACACACTCAGTCAGACACGCACACCCATATACAGACATACACGCACACATCCATACAGACATACATACAGACATACACACACTCATTCCCAACACACCCGCAAGCATACACGCACTCACACCCACCCTCTACATACACAGACGCACACCCCCATGCACCCACACAACACACAACACCCCCCACCCCCCTCCCCTAACGGACGATCGACTTACCTTGTCCGTCGATCCTCTGGGAGGGGACGGGAGCCATGGGGGCTGCACCGTCGACACCACACCGCCAACAGAACACCGCTGTGCCGAATCACAGGACGTGATTCGCTGGGCGGTGTTCTGTTGGCGTGGCGGTGGAGGTGGAGCAACCTCCACTTCCCCGCCGCCCGCCAGTATGGCTGTTGGCGGCTCTCCGTCGTAAAAAGGACAGTGAGCAGCCAACAGTCATAATACGCTGAGCGGCAAACCTCCACTACTGGCGGTCTTCCGCACGGCTGTCCCTCGGCGGTCTTGTTAAAAGACCGCCGAGGTTGTAATGACCCCCTTAGTCTGTACATATGCCTGACTCACCGTGGGTTCACCAACAAGTGCCTAGGAAGCAGTATCCAAATTCCAGGACATGTGATGGGCAAGTTTTGGACCATTGACATGAACAAGCGTCTGCCATCTATCCGGTGCATGCTTTGTCATTTGTGGTGTTTACGTTACCCAAAAACTAGGAAGTGCACACAACAGATGTTGCTACATGTATGATTAACACATGTCCTCTCTCATTTCCACACTGACTTGCATCTGAGGGTTGGACACATTGACTTCACATTCATACAAGCATATTTGCAATGATGCATCTTGTGATGTACACACAGTGGGTCAACAACTACATTAGTAGCCAATGCACACACATTGAGCCATAGGCATTGAGGTATTGTACTTATGTGCGTCACCTTGCTATCCTCTCCTGACGTCAAACATGCCCAATTTGTGCACTACAGATATGTAGGCCACACGTTTGGCCATCTAGTGCGTCAGTCAAGAGTGAAAATCCTGTAAATGAAGTAGCGGATCATGGTTCGCAGTAGTATGATGTCTCACATGTGCCCATACACTGTCATGGCCAAAGTGGTTGCAATCAGCCTATCTCAGTTTTGTCACAAATGTAATATAACATCAGAATGGTAAAAATGACCCAATCCCAGTTAATGCCTGAAATTTTGACGCATATGTGTAAAAAAAATGGCGCACAAGCGTCAAAAAATGACGCTTATGCCCGAAAAATTATGCATAATGCCCTAAAAAACAATTGCCCCTGAGCTGTATCTTCCACACTGTACCTCAGAAAATTGGTTAAGTGTAAAACTATTTCCAAACATATGGATGCGGGCTCATTTCTACTCCTGTGCGTCGAAAAAAATGACGCGCAGACTGTATGCGTCAAATGTTTTTGACGCATAACGATAAAAACGCCCGCCAATTTAGGCAGGAAGTGATGTAATAGGATATCCTGTTTACAGATTATGTACAGTGGGTGTACTTTCCCTTTCACTTTGCAGTCTGTGATACTTCCTAACTGTGTGGCTCTGTTGAGAGTTTTGTCTGGTCAAATTGTGCTTTTGTCTCCTGTGTGGTCTATTTATTGTCTTTTTGTGAATAAAACCTTGTTGTTGTATCCTGTCTGAGTGTTATTTTATGTACAATTGTGTTGTAAAGTATTGTCTTTGTTTTGTTGGGAGTCTGTTGTGGGTAGAGTTAGTTTGAGTATAGTTGGGCTGTGTTAGTTGTTTAGTTTAAGTTTTTCCTATTCTACTTTCCCCCTATTCTCCTTTGTTCCCCTTTATCCCCTATTTATCTTTTGCTGCTAAGATGGTGGGTAGGCCTCGTCT
Source organism: Pleurodeles waltl (assembly GCF_031143425.1). Taxonomy (NCBI): domain Eukaryota; kingdom Metazoa; phylum Chordata; class Amphibia; order Caudata; family Salamandridae; genus Pleurodeles; species Pleurodeles waltl. The sequence goes on along the minus strand of NC_090447.1, from coordinate 1,346,299,059 downwards.
TGGCAAGATGGGTGAGGAGGAGCTGGGTGATTTTATATGGCTGGTGTGCCATTTCCTACCCCTTATGATTGAGGCAGGTGATACAGGGGTATCACACTGAGGCACGGAGGCTCCGGTGGGCAAAGGTCTTGCATCACCTGCAACGGATTTATTGGACACCAAGGAATGACCACCAGCTGAAGCACCACTGGGCTGACCTTATCCCCAGAGAGAAAGATCTGCTGGACCACCTGGGGATTATGATTGGTGGCCCTGTTGGTGAGTACAAATCATGTAAATGTGCACAATTAAATGCTCTGTAGTGACATCAGATGATTTTTACAATATTTGCCGGCAATGTTGTTGAGTGTGTGGAATGCTTCTGAAACATACAGGGTCATATATCTACTTTGTTAAGGACCACAATTGCTAGCTGTTAGGAAGCAAGAGCTCTGCAAACTTACTGAATACTTTTGCATTATGTAAGTTAGTGCCGCCTTTGTGTCAAACAGCAACACAAATCAGGAGCCATTTATGTATAGATATAGGTCACTTTTGCCTGTGAGGTATAGAAATTTCCAATTAATTACCAACATTTGTTGACGCAATAGCTAGACTGACTTTTGAAACACTACATGAGGCTGAAAATGAGTGCAGGCTTCACGTCAATTGATGATATCAATGTGGCCCAAACATATGTCTCATGTGTGTCTGGTGAGTGTGTAAGGAAACCGATCATGGAAATTCTAAAAATATTAGGGATTATTGTGCCCCTCCTTCATTTCGGATACATGTCAGATCTGGATTTTGGACACATAGGGAACAAGTTCTAGCTGCGCTCAGCTAACATCTTAGACTGGTATTTGGAGTTTGTTGTCCCACCTTTCGTTTAGGGATGGCTGGCCAAAGGTATGCACATGGGTTCATATCTCTATGGCTGGTGCAACTCATCATAGCTGGGCCACATCAAATGAAGAAACTGTAACAACATGAGGGCCAACAACTGTCCCTGCCCCTCTGTACATTGTATCTGTGTGTCATAAATTTGTCAAGGTCACAATGGCTGGTTGACTGGTAATGCAGTCCTCACGGAAAGTGGCTTTGGATGTCTCTCTTGGATACACATGATGAGACGAATACACTCCATTATTATGTCTGCTCACTAATGAAGGAGCATGTTTGCCACCACATGATAGTTAGGGCCACTGCATATCTGCAGATATGTGTGTAACACTTACTGGAGACCCATGGTATGTACATGTTAGCCGTGCTATATCGGACACAGTATCATCATGTCTGAGTGGTTTTACCTACTTATGTAATCTTACACATAGTATTTGTCTTTGGAATTGTTGGACAGTGCACAGAAATTGAGCACATTTCTCCCTTCCATGCCTTACAGGTGGACCGGCACCCTACACTGTTGGTGAGGTGGCTAGATTCAAGGACCCAGACAACTCCAGTGAGTGTTGATATGTCTGTTATGTGTTGTGTTTGCTGGTGATGTGTGATGGACTCCTGTGTGTTGGACACATAGCAAGGTGTGATGCGCTGGCCAATCTTTTGTTTTGTTCCATGAGGGGAATTTCATTTTATCACCATCTTTGAGTTGGCCAACCTTATCCTATTGTCTTATTTAGGGATTCTAGGTCAGTCCTGTAGGCCCTGCAGTGTGAATAGGGATGAGTCATGTGGATAACACTTGAATCAGAAAGAGTTGCACTGGACCTAATTTGTGATTTAGTCAGCCAGTCAGACACAAATTCCCCCAGAATGGGGCTGCAAAATGCTCACCCACAGGTTTCTGCTTCCCAATTCGCTAATGTACTGATTAAACTGTAGGTTGAACTTCGTAGCAAAATGTAGCTCCACATGTAGTGCTACGAGTATGTGGCACTTGAATGCAATGGCCTAGGTGTGCATGCAACTCATGGCCTGGGGTGTTCTTGCATCTCTGTGTTTGTTGTAAGTCATGGCTTACTGGTAGTTAATGATGTGGACAAAGGTCTGCAATTCCAAACATGTGTGGCGCTGGGATTGGTCAAGGGTTTGCTGTCTCCTATTTGGAGATACTCCTTACCTGTGGTGTGTGTGTTGAGCCAAACACATGTCCAGATTTCCTAAGCTTCCTGGGTGTCCTTGTTGTTTGAAATTGTTAGTTGTTAGTCCACCCCCCACCCTCAAACACAGGCATGGGTTTGTGAATAGTGTACCTAGGACTGATGATACAAGTTTGGTACACAGACATGTAAATCAGTGAATCTTTTGTCTGAACCTAGTATACACACTCATGTTTCGCACATGAGTACTATACTAGCAAGTCCATTTACAACTTGCAGATCATGTGGCCCTAGATTTCCATCCTGTACAATGACATTTGCAGCCCTGGCATTGGCGGAGGATGTGCAGCATGATTGTTAGCTGACAACTGGCAGAACATAGAGGCCAAAATCATGCCAATTGTTACCCATCTTGTAGGGTTTAGATGTGCTATGTGTGATAGAACCTTTGTAGGCTGGCTTCCCATGTACTTCCTCAGGGACAATCAATGATCTGTATGATGATATGAGCTTTTACAAGTACAATTGATGTATTGTCTGATTTACTTCTTGTGCCATTTCACACAATGCAGTTCCTAATGTTCGATTTTCTATTTGTCTTCACAGCTGCAAATATGACACCCATCCAGGTCAGGGAGTTTCAACGGCGGGCAATGAGGTATCAGCACATACTTCAAGTAGAGTCTGGGTAATGAAAAATGGCCCGCAGATACCGGTACGAATGGGCCTCCGGAGCCTGGAGGGCATTTCAACAAGGTGGCCCTTCTTTGCTCACCACAGCCACCACCAGCACCATTACCACCCAGGTGGCACCACCAGCAGCTGGGATCGTTGCGGCAACATCCTCAGCAAGTGCTCCAGGCCCAAGCACAGCACCACCTGCAGGGCAGCCCACAGCCATGGACACTACAAGGCCCCACACTTCCTCGGCTGGCACCCAGATCACCCCAGCTGCAGCCATTGACCCTGCTGCTTTTGGACATATGCAGCGTAAATTGGACCGTGTCCTGCGGAAGATGAGTCAACTGCGGCAGGAGGTGCGACACATCAACCGGCGGGTGCGGTCAATCAAGAGGACCCTCCGGAGGGCCAACCTGTAGCAGTTTTGGCGGACATGATTCCCTCCCCTCCCTCCTCTTTGCTGATTCTTATACATTGTGGGTTTAGGGGGCTTAGTGTTAGGTTAGTATAGGATGTTAGTTTAGTTAGTGTTAGTGGGTGGGGGGTCCTGAATATTTCTACTGATTCATTTTGAGTGTGTGGGCGGGTGGGTGGATGGGGGCAATGTTGGGGTTCTTGTGTGTTTAAAAAAAAAAATCTATAAAAATTAAAACAAAAAAATACATATTTGTTTAGTATAGGATAGTATGTGTTTAGGTTAGTATCTGTTGTCCTCCATGTGTCCCGTCTTATAAGGGGGGTGGAGGGGTTGATGTTTAGAACGTTTCATTAAATGTGATAAGTAAGTTTAGCTTAGGTTAGTTAGGGACAGTTGTGGGTAATGAGTAGTTAGAATAGATTAGGGTAGGTAAGGCTTTTCCCCGAGTTTTCAATTCTGTTTTTACTGTTTAATAAATATGTAGTAAACCCTTTACAGTATGTGTGACATGCTTGTAGATCAGTGCCTTGACATGAGTGTACAGTTTTTCTTTTGTATTACATTTTGTGTCCTATGCTGCTAACAAATCCCAACCGAGCTGTAACATTGGCAGCTATCCCAAAGCTACCTTGCAAAGATTAGACCATTCATTGCAGCCACCAATCACAGTTACTATGGATCCCAACGTGTTTTTTTCATAATGTATGTTTTCAATGTCACATACAGTGCTTCCAGATTTATGATTGGGGACACTGTGTTATGTCTGACTGCAGTCTGATGTCCAAGGAGTGGTAGTAAGCTCTCTTGTACTATAGTGTACATAACTCACATAGATCATTTGTTACACTGTTCAGCATGATTACCTATTTGGATGTAAACTCATACACCTCCATTCATGCAGTTTGGTGACTGTTCGCTTATATTTGTGGGCAAAGCTACATGTGTTAGTTTTGCATTGAAGCAACATTTTGAAGGCACTATTTTATGGTTTAGATATCCCTTGAGGATGCATTATTCTGTCCAACATAGAATTATGGTGTATAGTTTCTCTTTTCCTCAGATATTACCCTCAGGAAGGGCAGAATGTGGTAGAATCCAGGCCACTGTGCATAGTTATTAGCCTACATTATTTCAGGACAGTTGTATTGACAAGCTATGTTATTTGACAGGAGAAAAAATTCAGTGGTCTACTGCACGGTTGATGTGTCACATTACACAAAGACAAAGTGGTTGTGTAAGTGCTATTTATTGAAAAGTGCTGTAGTGCTATATGTACATTGTCCATGATTGTGAGTCCATTATAGTGACATCTTCCATTGTGATCCTACACAAGTGCAAAAGGACATTACATTGGACATGCTGGGGTGAAGTGTCAGACAGTGCAGAGGGACAGGATTTGCCAATGAGTTAGTGAGAAACAATCACAGGGCAGGCTGACAAGATAGACAGTGGTTTGCAGAACAGTGCTTGAGTACAGTTGTTGCAAGACTGGCATGTTAGGAAGCGTAGGACCTTGGTAATAGGTGGCCATGTGGCAGGAACTAGTGCTTCTGGGTACTTTTACGTGTGAAGGTGATCTGTTCCTGGTCTTCATCTTCTGATGTGTGTGTTGCCTCCTCTGCCCTTGGTGGTGGTGGTTGTGAAGGGGCAACACACACCTCAGTGTGTGTAGACGTGGAGTCAGATATCCCGGTAGCTGCTACCTGTGGGGGTCTTAAGGGCAGTACTGCTGCAAGGAGGATCTGCTGGTTCTGAAGAATAGCAGCCACATCACAATGGTAGGCAGCCAGGTCGGCCCTGAGGGAGTCATGATTGCATTAGTGCATGCAGTGGAAGGTTTGAGGTGCGAGGTGTTGTGGCAACTCCCTTACTGCAGTGGTGTATTCCTTTACAGTTTGTTGTAGTCCTTGCAAGATGGATGTTAGCGCTTGCATGGCTGCTGCCTGATCTGCAGATAACATCATGTACGAATGCATCCCCTCAAGGCTGGCTGCCATGTTTTGCATCCCTACTCGCACCTCCTTGGCCAGCTCCAGCTGTACTCCCACTATAGTTCTCTCAAAGCTGGTGCCTGTGTCGTCTGAGTCCTCAGCTGTATTGGAGCTGGCAGGTTGTACAATTGGGGTTGTGGGTGGGTCCTCTGTGATGGCTGCTTGTTCTGTGCTCCTCCTTGTGACTGAAGGTGGGATCTGGAGGGTTCCAAGGACATCTTGGAGGGTCTGCTGACTTATGTTTGTCAGCTCATCATCCATGTCATCTATGCCTGGACAGGCATATCCGCAGGAGATCCATCATCCTCTTCAATGAAATATGGTACAATTAGTGTGTCTGTGTTGTGGCATTTGTGATGTGACATGCCTGACTTGTGATGATTTCACATTGTGATATTGGTTCCTGTTCATTGATCCAGACTTTCAGATGGGCATTCTCCCAGGCCTATGCCCCACCTGCATGTCACATGTATTGTGGTCAGTTAGTAGACTTGTCAGCATCATATCCTCTAGGTGTTGATTTTGGCCAAATAGTGAATTGCCACCTTCTTGTCCTACTCAACCCTCCCCCTACTTCCATTCTCATGGTGAGACCTTTCACTGGCTGTGGGTGCTCTGATGGCACTAGCAGCACACTTAACAATCTGGACCTGCCCCAGTCTCTGATCTTTCACATCCACTTATATGTAGTTGAAATGTAGCGTATACTATGCATAGCATTGTTATGGCACGATATGGATGGAAGCATTGGTAATGTGTACAGCTGACATTGGGGAATGTCTGGTACATTGGATTGCCCTGATAGTCATAGCAGTGTCCTATTTCCTCCTATGACTGTGCAGGTGTATTTCAGTGACCAGTTACATGTGTCCTCCCCCTCAATGCTGTTGTCCGAGCAGTATGACATTTGGGATGTTGCATTGTGACCAAGGAACAGGATGGACCCTGACATGTGCAGCATGGGCGTGACATTAGTGCTGTGTACCTCCTAATGTTGATGACATCGGCTGATGTTTGCGGCAACTATGGGCATTCACATTTGACAGGACTGGAACATTTGTCTTGTTTCAGGGGATTGTTAACGTTGTCATCCTAAACCCTCTCATTTAGGTGTGTATGATCCATGGGGACGTTACTGCCATTGGCTACTTGACCAGCACACACAGCGGAGGTGGTAGTGGCAACTGTTGTCAATGTTACATTCCAGTTGTCGGTATGGCTAGAGGTTGTTAATTGGCCCCTAGTTAATGTAGGGGGTATAGTGCCTGATGTGTGACGGGATGTCAGTTTCACGTTGTGCCCTTCCCTCCTGGCGTGGCTTTACCTTTGCAACATCGTTGGCATGGCAGCATACCTCCATGGAAAGGTTGTTGGTGTTGTGTAATGGTGTGCCCCAGGTTTCCTCTGAACAGGCCATGCCCCCGTGCCGTGCCCCTTTACCCATGCCACTCCATGTATATGATGACTTACAAGCATTGTGTAGTAGGTATTCCCTCCCGGTTGCAGTTAACATTAGTGCATTTTAATTCCCCATGCGACTTACCCTGCATGTGTGTTGTCTGCTGGTGGTCTGCGCTGTCCTGTCCTTGAATCCCTGTGACGGCTGCAACCATCTTCTCCATGTGGTCCAGGGGCTCCTGGTGTGCTGGACTCCCACCTCCAGTCTGCAGTGCTGCCTTCCTGTTCCTGGCCATCTTTTCCTTGGTCCTGCGCTTGAAGTCATGCCAGCGTTTCTTGCACTCAATGATTGTTCTGCGTACTTGTGCCACACTGTTAATCTTGTCAACAAATTTGTTGCCATATTGCCTCTCTCCTACTGATTGGCAACTTTGAGGTGATAAACAGTTGGTGCTGGTGTTCCGTCACCTCTTTTACCAGAATTTCCTGCTCCTCTGCACTGAAGCGACACTTCCTTTTCTTCTTCTTCCTTCCTGTCCTGGTTCTTGTGTAGGTCCTCCTGGCTGGTTCCTGGTCTGTTGTCATCTTCCTGGGGTCTGTACAGGCATCTGGAATTCATTTTTGCTCTCCTCTGCTGAAATGGCTGTGTTTGCGGGGAATTTTGATGCTATTGCATCAAAAAACTCTGCATATTCGGTTTGCGGTGTCGCTGCGGTGTGCATCAAAAAAATGACTTACACCTGTGGTTTGCGCCACCGTCCATCAAAGTATAAATTTGACGCCCGCACGGCACACAGAAATGGCGTTAGCCGGCAGTAATATTTTTGACGCAAAACTGCGTTGGTGCAGTTTTGCGTCAAAAGTTATAAATATGACCATAAGAGCCTGATTTAGATCTGGTGGATCTGGTTTGGCTGCCTCTTTTCCATTAGTTTCTCTGTCACGTACAAGGCGGTCCACCTGTTCTATTTAGATGCTAGGTCAGTGAATTAATGTGCGTTGGAGTGCTGCCATTTCTGTCAGAATTTTCCTCCCATCTTGACAGCACCCTAGGCAACAGTGGCTGCCAGAGGAAGTGCAGCCAGTTTTACCACCTAGGCAGTCCCAATGTGCCTTCCTGCTGATGTAGCTGTGGCAGCTAAACCTCCAAACCAGAGTTGGTGAATTGGAAGCTCAAAACTTACCTTTTCCTCTTTCTTCAATTCCCTTTCTATCATGAACCTGATCTAGTTTACCTGCCACATTGTGAATTGTTTGTTTACATTAGCCCTGGACTCGTGCATTTTCTTCACATACAAGCAATATTTTATTAATGTGCAATGCATATGTGTGTAATGTGATTTTCTATGAAATCTAAAGAAACACATTTGTATAATTTCATTTTATATGAAATTTGGAGCAGTCTGCCTTCATCTAATGTACACCTACACGAAAAGTGACATCAATCACAAATTCAAATTGTGGCCATATCGGTGTGTTTAATTATGTTTTGTAAATTATGAAACCATAAAGCTATGCATTACCCATTTTTTGAATAATATAAATTTAATAAAATATAGAAATTCCACTAGACAAGACAAAAAGTTTGTTTACAATAAATGTAAAATCATTATTAGTGCAAAAATTAAAACTTCTTATATATTTATCCATGCCACATTTCACCTTGTCTAGTGAATTGTCTGTATATAATTAAAGTTTAATGTACAGTTAATTTTTTAAATGTGCAATATGTATGTGTTTATTTTTATCACTTATCAAATTCAGATAAATAGACTTCAACACTTAAAAAAATTAAAATGTTTAACTTTGTTGTCTTTCCATTATCATGATGAATACTTGCAACCAAAATGTCTATGTCACTTACAAATTTATAACACTAATGTTTGCACTGTACAAATATGTTATTCAAAAAAACCTTTGTCTTTATTGTCATAAATGTAAGTGAGTTTATGTATCTTACATTTTCATCATTAATATTATCAATAATTAATGCCTTCTAAATGAACAATAATGTCAGGACAAACTATGTAAAATTAATATAGTTTTATTAACAAATGAAATAATTTTCTCAAATATTGACTCAAACAAAAATCTGAATATGTGAAAACCATGATGCACAGCATCACGCTGTGGGTTTTTCACCGAGAACTTGCCTCCTAAATATACTACCAAGGGGTAACCTCCTCAGGAAGGGGCATCTACTGGGCACATAGCAGGTACCTCAAAGATCCTTTAAGGGAGGGTTGGCTTTGGGTTTCACAGGGGATAGAGACAGCTAAGACATTACTTTGGTGGAGGAGTATGGTTAGGAAGGATGGAAAGGCATTGGGTTTGGAGGTAGAGGGAGCTGGAGTGGCTCATTTGCGTGTGTCTGTTTTGAAGTTGCATGTGGGTCTGGTGTATGTTGTGTATAATTGGGTGGGTGTTTTTTGGAAGGTGCTTGTTGTTCGGGTGAGTGTGTGTATTTGTGTTTGGCTGGTGTTGTTGTGGGTATGCTTTTGTGTAAATGTGTTTGTTTGGATGAGTGTGCTGTTGAGGTGCTTGGTGTGGTTGTAGTGCCTGTGTCTGTATAATTTGTAGCTGCATGTGTGTGTGTCTGGTGTAAGTTTGGATGTGTGTGGGTTAGCTGGTGTTTAGTGTTCAGGTGATTGTGTGTGTTTGGGTTTTCCAGATGTTGTTTTGCATGTAAGTGTGCTTTTCTGTGAGCGTTTGTTTAGATGAAAGTACTGTTGAGATGATTATTGTGGTTGGTGTGGTGCTTGTGGGTGTGGCAGTGGTTGTGGTTGCAGTGGTGTTTGTAGGTGTGCTGGTGGTTGTGGTACTTGTGTGTGTGCTTGTGTTTGTGCTGGGGTTGTGGTACTTTTGGATGTGGTGGTGGTTGTGGGTTGGGCATTGGTTGTGGTGCTTGTGGGTATGGTGCCTGTGGGTATAGTGTGAGTAGTGTGTGTATTTTGTCTAGGTGTCTGTTTTTCTTTGTGTGTTTATGTTTATGTGTGTGCGAGTGTACAGCTTGTGTCTGCTAGAGTGGGTGCCTGCAATGAGTACCATTGAGTTGGGTAACAATAAACATCTGTTATTCAGCGCCAAGATGCTTGCGGGTGAACGTGCGCTTTACAAATACACATGTTATGTTATGTTATCATGCTTGGGAAAGGGGTGGGAGTTGGGATTTGGGATGAGGAAGGGACCTGAGTTGGGGCACAAGGTTGGGCTGGTTGGGAGTCTGTGATAAGTACAGAGGCTAGTTTAGCAAGCGATCTGTGCATGTCAGACATCAAACTAAGAATGACATCCAGAAATGCAGCCATCTGTTGCATTTGGCAACTAAGGCCCTGGATGCCATTCACAATCATTGTCTTACCGACAGGGATGCTGGGTAAGAGGTCAATTGCCTCCTCACTCAGCGCAGCCAGGGGAACAGGGGCAGGGTGTGAGGTGCCTGCACTGAAGGAGATCCCATAACTTTCTAGGGGGTTGGGTTTGGGGAAGTGGGGGGCAGCAAGAGGGAAGGTGGAGATGGGTTTCTGGGTGGCAGACAAGGATGCAGATGGTACAGTTTGTGATGAAGAGCTGGTCACCTCCATTCTAGTACCCTCCCCTCCATGCTACTGTGTCCATTGGTGTCTGACATTTCACCACTCGACACGCAATGGCCAGCTGCTTTCCTGCCTTAGTGGCTAATGTCCCCTTTGGCTTGTCTAGAAGATGCTGAAAAGACATATAAAATAGTCTTGTTGTATCTGTGTAAATAGAATGGATCATGAGGTTTTTTCTCAAAACATTTTAAAAAAATCCTATTTCACCTGCTTCATTCAATCAATCAAAAAAATGTATAGAGCGTGCTACTCACCCGTGAGGGTCTCAAGGCGCTGGTTGAGGAGGTGATGGGTGGGTTACTGTTCGAACAGCCACTTCTTTAGGTTTTTTCTGAAGAGCAGGAGGTTCTGAGTCTTGCGGAGGTTGGTCTGGAGGGAGTTCCAGCCCTTGGGGGCGAGATAGGAGAAGGATCTGCCTCCGGTGGTGGCGCGTTGGATGCGGGGGACTGTGGCGAGTGCGGCGGGATGGAGGAGGCGAGTGGGAGTGTGAAAGTTCACTCTTTCGTTGAGGTAGGATGGTCCGGTGTTGTGGAGGGATTTGTGTGGGTGGATGAGGATTTTGAAGGTGATCCTCTTGTCGATCGGAAGCCAGTGAAGGGATCTGAGGTGCGACTAGATGTGTTCATGGCGTGGGAGGTCCAAGATGAGGCGGGCGGCTGCATTCTGGATTCTCTGGAGTTTGCGTTTGAGTGTGATTGTGGTGCCGGCATAGAGGGTGTTGCCGTAATCACGCCTGCTGCTGATGAGTGCATGGGTGACGGTCTTTCTGGTCTCTATGGGAATCCATTTGAAGGTTTTTCGCAGCATGCGGAATGTGTTGAAACAGGAGGAGGTGACGGCGTTGACTTGCTGGGTCATGGAGAGGGAGGGGTCCAGGATGATGCTGAGGTTACATGCGTGTTTTGCGGGGGCTGGTGGGGGGCCTAGGGCGGTGGGCCAGCAGGAGTCATCCCATATGGTTTTGTTGGTGCCGAAAATGATGATTTCGGTTTTGTTGGAGTTGAGCTTGAGGTGGTTTGCTGTCATCCATGTGGCAGTGTCAAGGAGTGCAGCGTGGAGGTTGATTTTGGCGGTGGTAGGGTAACTGGTGAGGGAGATGATGAGCTGGGTGTCCTCTCCGTAGGATATGATGATGATTCAGTGTGGTCGGAGGAGGTTGGCGAGCAGGGTCATGTAAATGTTCAAAAGGGTAGGACTGAGGGAGGACCCTTGGGGGACTCCGCAGATGATTTTGGTGGCTGTGGAGTGGAAGGGAGGGAGGTGGACTTTCTGGGTTCTCTTGGTGAGGATGGAGGTGAGCCAGTCTAGGGCCTTGTGTCGAATCCCTGCGTTATGGAGGCGTGTGTGGAGAGTTTGATGGCAGACAGTGTCAAAGGCAGCAGAGATGTCCAGGAGGATGAGTGCGACGGTCTCGCCCTTGTCAACTCTGGTTCTGATGTCGTCAGTACATGCGATGAGGGCGGTCTCAGTGCTGTGGTTCTTGCGGAACCCAGACTGGGAGGTGTCGAGTGTGTTGCTTTCTTCTAGGAAGTGGGACAGGCGGGTGTTCACTAGTTTCTCAGCTACCTTGGTGGGGAAGGGGAGGAGTAAGATAGGGTGGTAGTTGGTGAGGTCATCAGGGTCAGCTGTGGGCTTTTTCAGGAGTGCAGTGACTTCTGCGTGCTTCCAGGGGTCTGGGAAGGTGGCGTCGTAGAAAAAGCTGTTGCGAGTGGAGGTTTTGAGGGTGGAGAAGTTGGTGGTTGAGGGTTCCTGTCGCCAAGCTTTCTCTGCTTTGTGGCATTTACGCTTGGAGGCTTGGAGTTCAGTGGTGAACCAGGGGGCGTTCTTGATGTTGCGAGTGGTGATGTTTCTTCTTAGAGGGGCGAGTGAGTCTATGCAGGTTGTGATCCATTGTGTGAGGTTATGAGCAGCAATGTTGGGGTCATTGGTGTGTGGGGGGGTTCTGCGCAAGTTGGGAGTTCAGGTATTCTGTGGGGATCTTGTCCCACATGCGGTAGGGTGTGGTGTGTTGATGGTGGTGTGTGGGAGGTTTGGAGAAGGAGAAGTGAACGCAGTGGTGGTCAGTCCAGTGTAGTTCGTGGTGTGAGTGTAGGTTATGTGGTTGCTCAAGGTGAAGATTGTGTCTAATGTGTGTCCTGCTGAGTGGGTGGGTGCTGTGACCAGTTGTTTGAGTCCGAAGTTTGTGAGGTTATCTAGAAGGGATGAGGAGTTGTGGTCGTGCGGGTTCTCCAGGTGAAAGTTAAAGTCACCGAGGAGGATGTAGTATGTGGAGGTGAGGGCGTGAGGGCTGATGGTGTCAGCGATGGCGTCACAGAAGGGGGGCAAGGTCCTGGTGGTCTGTAGATGAGTGTTCCTCTGAGGGTGGTGTTGTTGTTTATGTGAATTAGGAAATGCATGTGTTCTGCGCTGTCTAGGGTGTTGTGTGTGTTGATGGTGACCTTAATGGTGTCTTTGTGTATAATGGTGATGCCACCTCCTGGTTCGTTTAAATGGTCTCTGTGGTGGAGTGTGTATCCATCAGGGGTGGCTGTTGCTATGTCTGCCTCAGATGAGTGGTTCATCCAGGTTTCCGTGAGGAAGATGATGTCTGGTGAGTGTGATGTGACAAGGTCCCAGAGTTCGATGGCATGCTTGTGTAAGGACCGGGTGTTTAGGAGTATGCAGTTAAGGTAGTTGTGGGGGCTGTTGTTGTTGTGGTGCGCGATGCTGTTGGTGTGAGGGGTTTTGGTGTTGCTGTGGGTTGTGGTGGTGTTGTCGTGGAGTGTGTTCGAGTTGTGGGGCTTGTTGGGGTAGGGTCTGTTGGGGTGGGCGAGGGCTGTGTGGGAGTCTTCTGCGTTGAAGTTGTGGTGTTTGTTGTGGGGAGCGTTGGGGTTGGTGTCGGGCATTTGTGTGTTTCTGGTGCGGGAGTAGGAGAACCGGCAGGCATAGTAGGTGAAAGGTCCCTGCATGTGTTTGGGGTTGGCTTGGGTGCAGGCGGGGAGTAGTCCTGGGTTGAGGGAGTGAAGTGTGGTTGTAGAGTAGTGTTGTCTGGAGGGGTCTGGGTTATGGGGACCAGGGGGACTGGAGCTGGGCGCAGTCCAGGTGCGGACGGGCGCAGACGGGCTTGCCTCTGGCGCGGCCGCCATTAAGAGGGTGGTGTGGGAGGGTGGAGCACATGGGAGGAGGGAGGGAGGGCCAACGGGTGTGCACGGGGGGCGGGGCTGCAGGGGAGGCAGCGGCAGGGGAACAGTGACCGGCCAGAGCCGGTAACAGGAAAAAAACGGGTGGAGAGAACCGGGTGAAAGCGAGAGCTAAACAGTGGGGGGCAGGGGGGCATAGTTTTTAATGTTCCCATTATTGCTCCCACCTTATTTATGATCATTTTCATTACCATTTTCAAGTTTCTCAAGGAATTGTTTTGACACCTCTGAATGGTTCTGATTGGTTGTTTTGAATAGTGAACCTATGTCACAAAAAATCAGACTCAAGCACAAAACCTTTTGTACATTGGACATTGTTCATCTGCAAAAGTGCCTTTAGCTTATCTCATTCAATATTGATTTATCGTCTGGACATAACAAAGGACATTAACAACATGTTTTTGGTTATGTGTTACTATGTCACCAATATGTAAACATTCATGTCTGTTTTTTTCAAAAATGTATGCCTATCAAATTAATTTACACATTTGTGATGGAGTAAGACTTCATGCAAATCTGTCACATTTAAAAACATAATTGTAATATGTTTTTAAACAACATCTTGCTGTTCATTCTCAAGTTTCTAGTCTTTTTGGCTCACATATTCACTAGTGTTTGTCTATAATGCCAATTCACCAACGTGATGTTTGGAACATCCTCTGTATCATAAGTGCACCTTATGCTATATCACCTATAATAGGGCCAATATAATCTCCTTCACAAATGTGACGGAGCACCAGACCTGACCTGACACAATCATAAATTGTAGCCTGTTTGGTACAACTGTCTCTTAGAACATCTAGCAAACTCATGTAACTATTCTTCTTAAACAGGCATGTGTCTGCTCAAAATAGTCCTTTAGTAGTGATCACAAATATACTGATATTATGTTAAAAATATACAATGATGCCATCATTTGTTGACATAACAATAGTTATTTAACAAGAAGAACTCAAAAATGAACTTACCCCCTTGATGCTACTGTTGGGCTTTCAACTGACCATCATGTTGTGGATAGGCCTATGAAGGTATTTGGGCCACTAGGGGTTCAGGGTGCAGTACACATGCCCCCCATTGTGGGAGGACTAGCCGAGCTGTACTTCTGCTGACTTTTTAGTCCATCACCTCCTATCTTTTCCTACAATGGGTGCTGCCCTGCTTGTAGACCGCCAGGGTTCTCACCTTCTTCATGATGGCATTCCATATAGCTTACTTCTGATCAGCTTTGGCCTGTATGTATACAAAAAAATGAAAGGAAAAAAAGGTCTGTGATTTTTTTTTTTTGTATTGATGTACCACAATTTGGAGAAAACAATCACAAGCATGTTGAAAAAACTGGGAACAGCATATTTTTTTCTTAAATTTTCTAACATAAAACTCAAAATTTGTAGTGACCTGTTTCTCATGCTCGTATTTTAATACTCCAGGCCAGTTACATCATCTAGGTCAGGGGTCTCCAACATTCTCTGTAGTGAGAGCTACTTTTGATTAGTAAAACCTCTTTGTGAGCTACTGAAGGCTAAACAACTTGTGCATTGTCACTACACACTCCCAGGCCTAACTTCAATGACTTAATCCTACTGTCCGTAGAGACGGATGCTATGGCTTATAGCTAATACTATGACTAAGGGCCCTATGAAAAGGCTGCCATGTGTGTTATTGAGAGTGCGGTCTTTGGGGCTGTACAAACATGTGTACATATGTATGGGATATATTTTTAAGGGTGACTGAGAGACTGTGTTGTATGTACTTGCAGCACAAGACATACCTTTCCCCATATGTGACACCTTTACATGGATACCACAAACATATTTTTTTATGTTAAATGGGAGGAAATTAAAGTGCAGAATAATCATTTCGAAAAAGATTCATAATACTGAACATTTTTCTGCACTTACAATTTCTATCATTCAAACATTTAGTGTATTTTTTCCTTATACTCATGGCACAAATCATGTTTTTTTTGCATGTAAAAAATATATATACATGTGTTATTTTTATTGCAATAATATTATATTTAAAAAAAATGATCAAAGGCTAAGTGCCAAAATGCGTTGCAGGGGCTGGATCTCTCTTCAATAAATTAATTACAGACTTTCACTCTGAGAGCATGTGCTTTCATCCTTCTGGAGAAAAATATGTTGTTTAGATCATTGGAGGCCACACCTGATCGCACATGGCACTTTTGGCAGGGGAGCCAGGCAAGTATATATATATATATATATATTTACAAATCAACAACAAAAATAGGGTGTCAAACACACAACACACATTAATGTTGTGGTGTTGTCTGATTTAAATGTGTTCCAAAACATCATGATTTTTCAATTTTAATTTACAAAAAAGTGAAACATCACTTCAATTGCTACACTTGCCTATGTTTCAATAAAAACAAGTCATTGAGAAATACATTTTCATTTTAAACATGTACCGCTTTCTATGGTGAGCCATACAGCTGGCTGTACAGGGAAAGGACCTCCCCTGCCGGCAAATCAAGCTCCTCTGCTGAGATGTTAGAGGTCTTGTCACCTGCTTTCCTGGGCATAGTGGCTTGACGTGTTGTTGGCTGCAGTGTGAGGAGGAAAGCAAGCTTTCTTCGATACACAGTGTACACCTACATGACATTCCTGATCATCAACGAAGATGGGCACATCCATTGGCTTTCAGACATTGCTATCACACATGATAGCCTCTGGCTGTTTTCATCATGGAGTTTACATCCATTACCAGTCAACTTCCGCCAGTGGAAATGTCCTGATGGCAAGGTCAGGCTCCTACCATTCTAGAAGGAAAAATGGTGTGTTTCTAGATGTTAAGTGAGTCACCATCATTCAAAATGGTGGTTCGTAGTTTATATCAAATTCTAACGTTACTAGTTAAAAAAAAAAAAAAGGTTTTATGTAGTGTGTTATTGTGGTAAATGTGATAGTTGTGCAATTTTGTGTATAATTCCTTTGACTAAATGTTTGCATAACGACAAATGAAATAAAACATACTGCATACATAATACATTTAAAATGTATTATTCACACATTTGAAGAAAAAAATAACAGACATGATAAAAAAAATTACATTTGAAAATCGCTAATAAATGTTGTATACAGACATGTTAAGAAACCAAATACATTTAACTGATACATTAAATTTGTTTAAATATCAAAGAAATGCATGAAAATGAAACAAAAATATATTTTTTTAATGCAGTCATATGAATCCAGGGAGAGGTAGAAGATGATAGCCTCATTTTTTTCGACCATTTCCAGACCTTGCCACTGTGGAAGAATGGGATGATATAAAAAAAATTGGATTGAATAGGCAAATTATTATCTATTTATGTCATCAGGTGGAGCCAGACCTTCTGTCTCACAATAGGAATCCCACATCAATAACTCAAATAGTCAAAATCGTTGCAGCACTCCAGTAGCCACAGAATCTTTCCAATACACTGTTGCAGTAGCTGATGGAATGTCACAATCAACTTTCTCTGGTGTGCTACATGAAGTTCTTTATTCAATAATTAGACACATCAACAGGTTCATACAGTTTCCACAAAATGAGAATATCACCAATGTGAAAGAAGATTTTCAGGCTTTGGGTTACCTACCACATGTGTTTGAGGCAATTGATGGCACACATAATGCCTTAGTGTCATCACACAACAGAGAGCAGATCTACCGCAATCGAAAGAACTTCCATTCAATCAATGTGCAAGTTGTCTGCTTACTTGATTTGTTCATCACAAGCATGTGTGCACATTTTCCAGTATCAACACATGATTCCTTTGTACTATAGAACAGCAGCATTGAGGGTCTGGCTTGTTGGTAAGTACAATATGTCAATATATTTATTGCTTAATTTGTAGTTTAAGGATCTACAATGGGATTACATTTTTTGTATCATTTTCAATTTTTATTCATATAGGAGACTAAGCTTATCCCAACTGACCATGGTTGTTAGCAACGCCGAGGAATCCAACAGCGCCAGGGGAAGTCTGCTTCAATGAGGTCCATGCAACAGCATGCTGGCCAGTGGAGTGGGCTTTTGGGCTCCCAAAGGCCGGATTTAGATGTCTGGATAAGGCTGGTGGAGCCCTCCTCTACTCACTCAATAAGGTGTGCAAAATCACCCTGGCATGCTGCATGTAGCACAACTAGCACTGCAATAAAACACCCCGTACATTGCAGAGAATAGAGAGCATGGTGAGCCACTGGGTGAGGATGTTGAAATGCCAATTGAAGATGATAGTGGTGAAGAGGAAGGAATTGACTTACATCAAGATTTTACTGACAATTTCTTCCCATGCGAGTACGTACATCTTTAAATATTATTACATTAAATGTTAAACCAACTTAGATGATGATAAAAATCTGTGCTGGGCATTTTTAGGAAGATTAGGAAATTCCAGGGCAAAAATGTTTGTTGATCAAAGTTCTGACACATTAACTAGTGTGTTGATTTACATTGTTCATCTTAGATTGTTCTTAGAAAATGTGTCCTCAAACCTATTAATTGTAATGTGTCTATTTTAAAATGTAATCAACTGAAACCTTTTGTTTCATTCTTTTGTATCCTGTGAAAGATAAACACACACACTTTGGATGTACACATCTTGCACAAAGACAACTTGCACAGTGATTGAACGGAAGGGTTTGAACTTGCATTAGACTTCTTTTCTTTTGAATGTTGCCACCAAGCCAGCAACTCTAACCACAAGTGTTAGTCAACCGAAAGAATACTTAACTCCCTTCAAATTGGCAAAATCCTCATTTTGGGTTAAGTGTATGAAGCTGATGATGTGTCTCATCATTGTTGAAAGAACTTCTTATAGCACAACACTTAAAATTGGTTGTGATACTCCACCAGATACTGCCAAGGCATTCTAAGGCCTAGCACTCCAAAATTCAGACTATTATACAACTTTAGAGGATCAATGGTATTAGCCATCATATAAACATTGTAAATTACATTTATTATCTATACAACTTTTATTCAGCAAACAACATAACATATCTGAAAATCTTCAAGTCAATATACTTGATTTGTGAAACCAATTACATCAGTTCAATGAAATAACAAGAAAGTGACAACAACCAGAATGAGATAAAATAATGACAGTTTAACATATAGCATAAACTGGAGATTGATGAAATATAACACGCTAATATATGTGCATATATGTAAAAAAGAGGGAATGACCAACATTACATTGCAATATTATTTTCCAGATACGAAAACAAGGCATCATGGCAGTTGTATTCATTTCAATGAAACATTAACAAAACTTGAAAAATTGTAAATTGAACATACCTAGTAAAATATGTGTAGTAAAGATGACAGACACAGTACAAAAATCATATGTGGAATATGTTATTAGATGAATGAAATGCTTACAAGCAGCTCAACTTCATGTGAAATTAAATGGAATTTGGAACTTGTTATGCTAACTACAACAAAATACATTCAAACAGACAAACAAGGCAAATACAACAAATAATCAATGAATAAACACACACATATTGGCAACACGTATTGACCAGTAGCAAAGCAAGAGATCATTATGCTGCTAATTTGATGATAACAATTAATTTGCTGATTTTAAATTTGGGTTCCTATGTTTCATAAAGGTGCAAAACACAGTAGCAACAGCTAACTTAAAAACAAAGAGCACACTTATGTTTATTGACATATTCAAAAGTCTAACTTACCAGTCTCCACTCTACCAGGGATTCCTGTCAAGTCTTCAGGATCTAGGATGTTCAAGGACATCTTCTACCAGGGAACAAATCATAGCGGAGGGGCTGGGTGAACCACAACCAATCCTCTGAGCCTCCAGGTGATGTTTGGCCAGTGAATGCACTCTCCCCTGCAAGTCATTTCACCTCTTTCTAAATTCCTCCTGTGTACGCAGGTTGTTTGCTGCAGCATTCATGCTGTCAACTATTCTGGCCCACATTTGCCTTTTCTGCACTAAGGTTGTGTTTTGCACTTGGGCTCCAAACAATTGTGGCTATACTCTAATGATTTCATCCACCATGACTGATGATTCTCCCTCTCTAAAACTGAGATTTCTCCTTCCTGTCATTATCAAAAAAAATATTGAAATACAATTTTTAACCCACTAGAAAAAAATGAAAGGAGAAAAAAAGGTTAAAAAAACTAAGAAATTAAACAAAAACCTGTCTACACTGACAACATGTTTGCTTCACAATGTTGTGTTGAAGTGGTATGGCAAAGGATCATGGTCTGTAATGGTGTGGTATGCAGGAGAAAAAATAGCCAATACACATCAGGTGTGATGCTAGCATTCATCCACAAGCCACAGGCATAGTACAATGTTCAACATGTCCTGTGACAGACTCCCACCATCAAAAATCTGCCACTAGAATAATGCCTGCACAACTGTGAAATCTAAATATGCTTGGCACAGACCTGCCACCCTGATGATGAAGAAGTAATGTTAGCCAGCATAGGAGTCTGCTTCCTTGGCGGTGTTGTACCACCTATGCAACAGAAAACACTCTGTTGACGGGAATGAAGGTTCAGCCAACATACATCTAAATAGGTACTTTTAGACTCCACCACACAAGGCCGACAGGAGTCCTGCCAAGACCTAAATCAGGCCCTAAGTCTTTAGATGACATTTTGAAATTCACACAGAATTACAGTGATGAGCAGAAATTGAAACAGCAAAAGCTTAAGGAGAAGCTCATGCTGGCAGAGGCTAAGGGCCTCATTACGACCCTGGTGGTCTTAACACGGTCTGACTTCGACATTACGACTGTGGCAGTAGCACCACGGTAGGACTGCCTGCACCACCAGTTCTCCTCCATAGGAGGGACTGGCAGTGCAGGTGGTCCTAATCTGCCAGGGCTGCGCTGCAAGCAGTGCTGCCCTCGGGGATTATGACCCTGTTCTCTGCCGGAAGTTACATGGTGGTTGTAACTGCTGGTAGAGATGACTTGGCATGGGCAGTACAGAAGACCTCCTGGGTAGCTTTGCAGACAGTGAACACTGTGATGGGTGCTGGTGCACCCTACGTACTACAGCATTGCCGCCAGCTCCATGATGAGCCAGCATCAATGTTGAGGTCATTACCCTCTGGGTCAGAGGGCGGAAACACCGTTTCTGCACGCTGACCCAGCGGGAAACTCTTAATGGGGGCAATAGCGGTGACCTGACCATTGGGACTTCGGCAAACTGCCTTTTCCATCCCCCGAAGTCATAATCGACCCCTAAGTTTGCACAACAGGAGTTTTCAAATCCATCATTTGTTGGAAATGATTAATCGAATGCAAGCAGGTGATTTTAAACAGGGATGCAGGGTGTACAAAGAGGAATGATGATGGCTCAGGGTAAAGCAAGAGGTGTGCCTGTTGATCCTAATACAGGTGTTGATGTCGCAACGCTAAAGAAGGTGACACCTTGTCACGTGCAGTAAGGTGGGGCATTAGAAGCACAAGTAGATTGAATCCAGATACAATGGTCAACAATCAAATGCAGGGAGTGAATCAGATGCAAATGCCAAATGGAGCAATGAGACAAGTACTGATGCAAAATCAAGCTCAAGTGTTACCCTTTCCACAAGCACCTCTGGTTCAGTCAAATGTAAACAATGCTAGTTTGAATTGAAACCAGTTGCTAAAATCAATCAAAATGTAATGCAGGTTCAAAATCAGGATACCATTCAACAGTTCCCTATGTTTGATGATCTTGAAATGTCAAATTCAGGCACATCACTATGACAGTGCCTGAGAGGGGAGGCAGCTTGGACCAGTCTGACAGTAGACCACGGTGATCCATTTGTAGATGATGAGGTACATGGCCACAGAGTATCATTTCTCACTGATGCAGAAGCTACCCGTTCTGCTCTAAGAACAGTGGAAATACCAGACCTACCTCTCTCCCTAAAAGAAATTCAAGTTGTAGGAGTTACAAATGACAAGTTCTATTTCAAAAGAAGTTCCTATAAAAATATGACCATTCCAAAAGAATCATCAATTTGCTAGGAAGAGATTTGTTGTGCAAGTTAAATTGCACAATTTGTTTTACACCGCACGGAGTTGAGTTTCAGACCCATGATGAAGATTGCGATTTTACATTGCTCAGCAAGGAATGGTAGGGATTTACCCATTGTTGACAACAGAAAAATTACCTTCAGATCTGATTGAGAAAGTGAACCCAGAAGTATGGGATTTCACTGGAAAGAATATTGGATTAATACAAGGATTTGATCCAGTAAAATTAAATGTAAGCCCAGATGCAGTGTTCCCCAGAACACTGCCTTATCACATGACACCAGACGCGATAGAGGGAATAATCAATGATATGCTAGAGAAAGACATCTTGAGAACAAAAATTGAGAGTCCATGCAACTCACCAATTATGAGATTATGGAACCCAAAACGCAGGTTTATGGTATTTCAGAATTTGAGGAAGGTGACTGATATCGTAATCCCATGTTATCCTGTGGTACCGAATCCAGCCACCATACTTTATCAAATTCCATGTACAGCTGAATGGTTTTCGGTGATTTATCTCTGACAAGCTTTCGTCTCGATTCCTTTGCATAAAGATAGTCAGTATTTGTTCTCTTTCATGTTCTGAAAGATAGCATTAGCATGGTGTTGTGTCCTTTGAGGTCACAGTGAGAGTCCCTCAATTTTCAGCCACATTTTGAAAAATAATTTGGAATCATCAAATCAACCCCAAAGTTCAGTTTGGGTCCATTATATTGATGACTTTTTTATTGGATCACAGACAAAATAATCTTGTAAAGTTGACACCATTGCATTACTGAATCATTTAGCAGAGAATCGACATAAAATATCACCAAATAAATTGCAATATTGCCCAAAAGATGTCCAGTGCTTGGGACATATAACGGAGAAAGGAACAAGAAAAGTATAAAGAGAAAGAGTTGAAGCAATCTTGAAACTATGTCCCCCTAAAACACAGGAAGGTTAGGATGTTTTTGGGAATGGTTGGCTGCTGTAGACAGTGGGTGTGGTATTCCTTTCTAATGTCATCTCCGACATCAGAGTGGAACGAGAACAGTGACGTGAGAAAATGACGACGGAGCAGCGAGGAGAGACGGAGTAATGTTTCTCTCTTCTTGGATAGCTGAGCCTTTGTACCCCTTAAACTTGAATAAACAAAGGTTACATACTTCTATTGGATGAAGTGCACTTTGTTTCACTGGTGACGTGACTGGGATCTCTTCAAGGCTCAACATTCTTCAAGACATTCAGGAACCCGCTGTTCAAGAACGTGTTCGCAAGTTGAGGACTGAACTCGCTTTTCAAACATGCGTTCGTATTTTCATTTGTTTACGAAACCGCTCTGTGGTTAGGGGATGTAACTGTTCTATTACTAATTGGGTTTTACGAGGGATTTCCTCTTCTTTCCCAATTAGTTACGGTTGGTCCCTTTGTTTTTGTTTGCCTCAGGCGCAAGGCAACCATCCCCTGACACGTGCCGGTTTCCTTCGCTCGGCACTTGCATTCAGTATGTTTCCACGGCAACCTAGGACTCTCGTTTTTCTTGCTTTGCTCTGTTGTCGATGCGTTTATGAAAGCGCGTTTTGTGCTGTTCATCAAAACGGGACCTGTGGACAGCTATCTGAACACAAGTTGTACAGAATCCTGAACCTAAAAAAAAAAGGAAAAAAAGAAGAATATAAATATATAAACAGTAGCAAAGACACTGTTAGGATCGTGCGTCACCTCATTTCTGAATCTACAGTTCTTCAAGTGCCTAAAATCGTTTCATTCTTGACCTTCTTTTTCAACGCTTTTTCTCCACCTTGTATTGGAGTTCTGACACTTTCAACACTTCGCATCATTTAACGGAGGAATTGAACATGTTTACAACTTTGGCACATTGCTGATGTGCACAGCTTTAACACAGGATTTATTTAACAGGCATACAACTTTGGCACATCGCCAATGTGCACGGCATTAGTTGTATATTTGCTTGTGTATACATCATATGGACTATGGCGCCACACACATCGCTGATGTGCACAGCTTTATTTTGGTTAGGTAGTACGTTTTTATTGCATCCAATTGGTGATCCATGACATTCTGCACATAATATTCTAGCTTCATTTTGTTAATATGTATTTTACAACATGTAAAATGTTCAACCACCTCTGTTTTTCCTGTCATCTCCTGGTGAGCCCCCTATCAAATGGGCCAAATGGAAAAAAGTATTTGAGCGTTATGCAAAAGTATGTGGAACCTCTTTAAGTGCTGAAAGGAGAACTGCACTATTACTTCACTGTCTGGGCTCACAAGGTCAGGAAGTATTTGATCATCTACCGGATATTCCAGGCAGTGAAGCAATAGACCTTAATGAGTATGAAACTTGCATACGCAAATTGGATATTCACTACCTTCCCAAGGTAAGCACCATATTAGAGCGTTATTACTTTGGGAAGAGATTACAAAGAGAAGATGAATCTATTGAGAATTATGTAACAGATCTCAGACGCCTAGCATCTTCGTGTAAATTTGAGGTGTTAATTTATGAAAGAATAAGAGATCAGTTCATGTTAGGATGCCACATTGAGAACGTACATGAGGAGTTATGGCCAGGGTCCTTCCCCCTGTGATGACCACTTCCTGGGAAGTGTGGCAAAAATCAATCCCAGGGAGCAACATTCCTCAAAAATCCATCATGGGCGAAAGTGAGTTTTGGAGGTTACATCTGGCTGAGCCCACCCACTGGTGTGGCTACAAATCCTAAACACACCCCTCTCCTAATCTAATCAAGGGTGCATCTAATTGTCTGGGTTTGCAGGATATGAGGGTGTTGCTGGGTTGCTCCAAATGTCCTTCTCTGCCTTTGAAGATCAGTTTGGCAGCCCCCCCCTTCCTGTTTCACCATCTGCTGAGGGGGAGATCTCCTCCCCCAGGCACATCTCTTTGTGCTGAGCCAGGCTACTTCACACCTCATCAAGGGAGCCTGGTCAGGCTGCCAGAGGCTGGCCAATCAGAGCACAGCAGCAAAAGCACTGCAGGGCTGAAGTTGGCAACTTTTCATGTAAAGTTTGAAACTCTTTACCTGAACAAGTTATATTAAATCCCACAACTGGAAGTTGTCAGATTTATTATAACAATTAATTTGATAACAAAATTCTGGTATATGTTACTTAAGGGGATTTTTAAAATTAAAATAAAGTCTCCCCATTCCAGCCTATGGAGGCCATTCACTACAATGAGGGAAAAACAAATTTGACTGTTTTACCTCACCAGGGCTTATAAAACTATTTTTATAACGTCCCAGCTTATAGTTACCTGGCACCCAACCTTAGGGGCACATAGGGCACACCTTAGGGGTGACATATGTAAAAATAGGATAGTGTAAGGCTTTGGAACTACTTTTAATTCCAAAGTTGAATTTGCATGTAACTTTAATTTAAAAGCAGCCAGCAAGGCAGGCCTGCCTTTAAAATGACACTGGACAACTCAGCAGTGCACCTATGGGTGCATTACCTATGATAGGGTCCCTAAACCTACATGCCCTACCATATACTAGGGACTTATAGGTTGGTTGACTTAGCCAATTATAATTAGCCTAATTTGCATACTGATTTTACACAGAGCACAGGCCCTGGGACTGGTTAGCAGTACCCAGGGCACTATCAGAGTCAGGAAAACACCAGAAAAAAGTGAAAAATGGGGGCAAAAAGGATAGGGGGCTTCTGCAATCAGCCCTGTTCTCTCACACTGAACAAATGTGTTGTGGTTGATAAGTATCCTTTACCCAACATTGTCCAATTACCCATTATGTTAGGGGATGCTAAGGTTTTCAGTACCATTGATCTAGCATCAGTCTGTTACCAGATACAGCTTGATGAAAAGTCTATGGATCTCACTGCGTTCATCACGCCCTTTGGTATGTTCAGATCTACCCGTCTTCCTTTTGGGCTAATCTCGGCTGCCTCTGTTTTTCAAAGGGTTATGGAAAAGGTCTTGAGAGCCTTGGAGGGGGTCTGTGTGTATCAGGATGACATTTTGGTGTATGGTAAAGACAGGGGTGAACATGATGCAAGAGTCAGGCAGGTTTTGAAGAGGTTGTGTGATCACAATTTGACTGTAAAGTTTGAGAAATGCTAATTTGGTACGAAAACCACTGACTACCTGGGCTACACTATAACAGGTGATGGTGTCGTTCCGAAAGCTGATCTGGTGAATACTATTCAAGAGATGGTTCCTCCCACTACTAAAGAAGAGCTCATGCATTTTCTGGGAATGGTGGAGTACTACCACAAATTTCTTAAGAACTTTGCCGGTGTTACATGTAATATGAGGGTCTGTCAAAAAAGGGAGCAAACTTTGCGTGGAATGAGGAGTGTGGGAAGGAGTTTGAGTCGATCAAAAGTATGTTGGCTCTAGCCCCTAAACTTAAAAAAAATTGATCCAAAGAAAAATGCTATCATTACCACTGATGCCAGCCTTAAAGGTCTTGGTGTGGCATTACAGCAAAGTAGGTGTGGTCAGGATAATACTATCATGTTTTGATCAAGAAACCACAAAGATGCAGAATGCAGGTATTCTGTGATTGAAAGGGTAGCCCTTGCAGTACATTGGGCTATTAAAAAACTGAAAACATTTTTGTGGGGTACCATGTTCATTGTTAAGACCGATCACAAACCTTTCTGTGAAGTTTTCAATAAGAAGGGCATTGGTTTTATTTCATCCAGAATATCAAAATGGGTGATTGATTTACAAGAGTATAGCTTTGAGTTGAAATACATTCCTGGTGTAGAAAATGTAATTGCTGATACCTTATCAAGGTTAGTGGTGGAGGACAGAACTGATCATCTAGACAGTGATACCATTGAGGACTATACAAATTTTGTGTATGAACTTGAGTGTGAAATAATTTCAGAAGATAGATGGCATGAAGAGGTGAAGGGAGATTCTACTTTGCAAAAGGTAATGGATCTTATAAGTCATGGTTGGACATACAAGCATCAGGGAGAAGATCTGTTTAAGGACTTTTAGTTGGTCAAAGATCAGCTGGCAACCAGGGAAGGCTTGCTATTACGTGGTACGAGACTAATCCCTCCGGTCAAATTAAGGGAAGAGTTACTAAACATAGTAAAAGAATGTATGCAATGTGCTGTGAGTGAGAAAAGCAGGAAGCCAAAAGTTCAACAGATGATGATAAGAAATTGTCCTGATAAACCATGGAAAGACATTGTGTTAGACATTTTAGGGCCAATACATAGTGGTGGACAAGAAAGCTATGTTATAGTTGTGACAGATATGTTCTCACGTTGGCCTGAGATTTGTTTTTCCAGAGGCATTGAAACTGTGCATGTCATAAAGTTTTTAAAGGATCTGTTCATAAGCGAAGGTATTCCTGACACGTTGCTTACTGACAATGGGGTACATCTAATTTCCAAAGAAATTGAGATATTTCTTGGGATGTGTGATATCAGGCACAAAAAATGTGCTCTATACCATCCAGAATACAACGGAATGGTTGAGAGACTCAATAGAGTATTGAAAGAAACCATAGCCTTAGCTAAATGTGACGGTAAGAGTTGGCAGGATGAAATCACCAAAAGAGTTGGAGTGTACAGGTTTACACCTCATACAACCACAAGTATATCTCCTTTTGAGTTATTTCAGGGGAGGCGTCCCAATACTGTTCTTGAACCATCTTAGGTTAATGCAATTTGGGGGAATGATAATCAGACCGATAAAGATAAGCAATGGAAAGAGAGAGAATATGTTAAAATAGGCAATAGCAAGCTATATTTTGATCGTAGTCATTCTGTTAAGTTGACTAAGGTAAATGTAGGTGACCTGGTTATGATAAAACATCCTGGATTACAGTCTTGTGGTAACAGGTTGTCTAAACCAATGAGAGTCATCAAAGTTTTCAACAATGCCATCAGAAATGATGATCATCGTGTGTGGAATCTCAACAGAGTGGTCGTGTATAAAGGGAGAGTCCTACAGGACACTGAGCTGAAGGACAAGGTTAACTCGCAGAAGGCAGTAGACAGCATTCCCATTGGTGCATCGCTAAGGAAGTCTGATAGAAAGATGCGAAGCCCTGCTTATTTAAAAGACTATCTTTAATCCATATGGTGTTCTCCAAGTACGTCTGATTGAAGTGCAGGATTTTTCTTTCTCTGAAAGTTTTTTTATTATTATTATTATTATTATTATTTTGTTTTTAGTTGTCTTTTGTATGTATGTTTTTTTCTGTTCTTAATTTTTGTACAACAATGTTTTACTCCCTCAGTCATGAATCTTTCGCCTGTATATAAAGGAGTGAGGTGTGTAGTATTCCTTTCTGATGTCACCTCTGACATCAAAGTGGAATGAGAACGGTGACGTGAGAAAATGATGAGGGAGCGGCGAGGAGAGATGGAGTAACGTTTCTCTCTTCTTGGATGGCTGAGCCTTTGTAACCCTTACACTTGAATAAACAAAGGTTACATACTTCTTTTGGATGAAGTGCACTTTGTTTCAGTTCGATACCTAGCTTTTTCCTTGTGACAAAGCCTTTGCTGAAACTGACACACAAGGATGTACCAGATCCAATTAAATGGGACAACAAATGCATGAAAGCATTCCTTGGAGCTGAGAGAAAGTCTCTGTCAAGCCCTGGCACTGGGAATGCCTGATTACGACAAGGACTTTATGCTATTCTACAGGTAGAGGGAGGGTTGCTCTCTCTCAGTGCTAACTCAAATTCAAGTCTGTGTCTTATTTTTCTTTGACGCTTGATCCTGTAGCCACAACTTTGCCTGGCTGTCTTAAAGGGGTAACAACAGTAAGCATCATTTTTGACAAATGAGAGCACATTGTGATTGGATAGCCTCCAACTGTAATGGTCCCTCCTCTGTGAAAGTATTGCTGACTAAAACTAAGGGCTTGATTTTGAGTTTGGAGGAGGGGATTACTCCATCACAAGCATGACTGATATCCCGTTCACTGTATTACAATTCCATTATAGCATATGGAAATTATAATGCAGCGGACAGGACATCTATCATGTTTGTGATGGAGTAAACACTCCATCAAACTCTAAATCAGACCCTAAGACATAACATTTAACACCAGACTAACTAGGTACAAGCAGCAAATATTGGCAGGAAGCAATATTGTGCTGAAAAGATGCTGGGTATTGAATCCTAGCACATGGGTGCGCATTCGCAAAGGAGGAAAATCTGATCAACTCAAACTTGATTGCATAGATCTTATGGACTTTTAAACAAACCCAGGTCAGACATAAAAAAATGAACCTTTAATTTGTCCTGAATGTATTCTATTTGTGGATGGCTCTTTCATGAGAACAAATTAGGGTTCCCCAAGAGCAGCCTGTGAAGTCTATACAATTCTGTAGGAAAGTCCTTCTTTTTGTCCTGGGCACCCCCAAACTTTACTGAAAGATGCTGTTGGTTACTGCCTTTTTACGGAGCCCTGGTTACTGCCCCAGTCCCAGGGCCAGTGCTCTGGGTAAAATGGATCATGCAAATTAGGCTAATTCTAATTGGCTGTATCAACTTACCTATAAGTCCCTAGTATATGGTATGGCATGTAGGTTTAGGGACCCCCTCATAGGTAGTGCATCCGTAGGTGTTCTGCTGCAGTACCCAGTATCATAAATTAAAGTTAATCCCAAATTCAACTTTGGAATTAAAAGTACATCCAAAGTCCTAAGCTACCATATCTTTACATATATGTCACCCCTAAGGTGTGCCCTAGGTACTCCCAGAGTTGAGTGCAGTGTAACTATAAGCAGGGACTTTATAAAAGATGTTTTATAAGCCCCGGTGAGGGGCAAATAGCTAAATTCATTTTCCCCATTGTAGTGAATGGGCTCAATAGGCTAACATGGGGAGTCTTGATTTAAAAATAATAAAGTCTCATTTTCCATAAAAGGGAGAACAATATGGCATGTTAAGTATCAAAATAAACATTCTAATAAATTCAACAACTTGCTACTGTTGAAGGTAATATAACTTGCACCTAAAAAGAGTTTTAGAATGCTTCCTAAAAGCTACCTAGCTACCTATGTAGCGCCCTTTTCTGATTGGTCAGCCTGTGGCAGGCTGAGCCAGGCTGCCTTGATGAGGTGTGAAGTGGCCTGGGCTGACACAAAGGAAGCATCTGGTAGGAGGAGATCTGCCTCAGCAGATGGTGAAACAGGATGGGGGAGAGCAGCCAAACTAGTCTTCAAAGGAGGAAAGGACATTTGGGACAGCCACTGTACCTTTCCAATTTCCTGCAACCCAAGACAGCCAGGTGCCCCCTGATTAGATTAGGAGAGGTCTGAAAAGGGGTGTGCCAAGGGAAACTTAGCCACAAAAATGGATGGGCTCAGTCAGACCTAACCTCTGAGACTGAATTTTGCCATCTTGGATTTTTGGAAAATGTTGCTCCCTAGGATTGATTTTTGCCATACTTCCCAGGAACTGGTCATTCAAGATGGTGGTGGCCGGCACATGATTGGACAGAGGCCCACTTCTTTCCACCCCCAGGAGCAGGGGTAAAACTGGCAGACCTGTACCCCTCCTCAGATCCCTACAATGAACAAGACAAGAAGAAGAAGGACTTCCCTGCTGGGCCCCTGACCTGCACCTGGACACTGCACTCTGAAGGACTGCATCAGCTGCACCCTTGGGCTTCACCACTAAAACGGCTTTGTCTGTCTTCTACTGCTTTAAGAAGGGACTCCTGTTTGATACAGGTAGAAAACAGCTGCCCTGAGTCCCCGGCAGCCCTGAAGACACTCACCAGTGACCAGTGGTCATTTTTGGATTTGAGCCAGGTGCATTCTGGAAGTTTGAGTCTTAACCCTCAAGGAGAAACTGAGAGCTTCTGGATCCTTGGGGTGAGTTGTGGACTCCTAAAGGACCTTCAAAGACCTTCTGAAAGAAGATCCAGAAGTTTGGAGAAGTTTGGAGGAACTTTGGAAAAAAGCTCCATAACTTGACCGACCTGATGTCATGAATCAAGCCGGCTTACGTCGACTGCGACTCGGCCTGACTTCCCAGTTCGTCCCACTGAAAAACTCCAGAGGCCCAGACTTCCAGGATTTCACGGGGGGCTCATGGAAGGGCAATCCGATGACATCGACTCAAAATCGGCTTGCTGTGGAGGATCATCCGACGTCAGAGAGAAAAAGCTACAAAAAAGTTTCTAAGTCTGAATGTAAAAAGATCTTTCCGCGCAGTGTATCCGAAATGGGATCCAGGGAAATCGGCTCCAATTTCAAGTTCATCCCAGATGAAGTTTTCCAGCAGGAAAAATCATCTAAATCAGAATGTAGAATTCTTGACTGAGATCTCCTGCGACGCATAAACGAAGAGAGTTCCAGGGAGGTCAGATTCGACTTGTGACTTCGTCCTGGTGAAGAAAATCTTCAAAAAAAATTACTCATGGGCACTTTTCTTGAGCCCCTTAGTGCCCCTCTAACACCATCATGTGTGCGCTGTATTCAAAATACAGTGCACCATGGCAGTAGTTTGGAGACTAGCATCAGAATTTTTCATGCTAGTCCAGAGATTTTCAGGATTAGCATCAAAACTGTTGACAATGGTCCTGCAAAGCCCATTGAGGCCCAATGTAAAAAATGGTTTGTCTCTTTTTAATGCCTGCTCTGAGATGGCAGTTCCTCATGACCAGGTATTTATAATGGAATGTATTAAGGGCATAATGATAAGATCTGTTGGCCCTTTTTTCTTTTAGTGGTATCTGTGATTTTCATTTTTTTGTTAACAGTTGTGCTTTGGTCTTATGTGTCCAGAAGAGAACCCTTGAATCCAGTGGGTTTGAAATGCATCAACAATAGGGAGCAGCGGTGAGCGCTATTAGAAACGATAAGGCGTTCAGGGAGAATTCAAAGTATTGTCTTGTATTGCACTCATTCCTGTTTGAGTTACCACAAAGACTTACAATTAGCACCTCTGCGCTATTCTGCTCTTTAAGGAGGAGCCTTAAAATTTTGCAAATGAGTTAGGCTCTGAGTTCCCTCTTTTTCAAATTGGTGCAGAACTTGAATTTTAGTTTGATTGTTTGTGTCAATGTTTGTACCTAAATGTGTATTATTGTCAAATGTTTTTGATGTGATTATTTTTTAAATATGAGGTAATTGCTCACTTCTGTATTTCTTCTTCTGTGTGCAATTAAGGCTTTTCAATTAAAATTGTTCTGGATAAATGTTATGAATTAATGCTAGGGAGAGGTAATTGGTTTTGCCTTCTCATTGTAAATCATATTTTTTCCAAGTTAACTACAGTAGTGGCTCTTGTACCTTCTAAAAGTGGCATTTTCAAACTAACAATCTAAAAACCAACTTCACTAAAATATATTTTTCAAATTGTGAGTTCAGAGACTCCAAACTCCTTATTTCTATCTGCTCTCAAATGGAATCTGCACTTTAATAATATTTGAAGGCAGACCCCATGTTAACCTATGAGAGAGATGGGCCTTGCAACAGTGAAGACTGAATTTAGTAGTATTTCACTGTTAGGAGAAGTAACACACATCAGTACATGTCCCAGCTATAACATACACTGCGCCCTGCCCATGGGGCTACTTAGAGCCTACCGTAGGGGTGCCTTACATGTATGAAAAGGGAAGGTTTAGGCCTGACAAGTGGGTACACTTGCCAAGTCAAATTGGCAGTTTAAAACTGCACACACAGACACTGCCGTGGCAGGTCTGAGCCATGTTTACAGGACTACTAATGTGGGTGGCACAACCAGTGCTGCAGGCCCTCTAGTAGTATTTGATTTACAGGCTCTGGGCACCTCTAGTGCACTTTACTAGGGACTTACTAGTAAATCAAATATGCCAATCATGGATAAGCCAATTTATATATACATTTTACATAGGAACACTTGCACTTTAGCACTGGTTAGCAGTGGTAAAGTGGCCAGAGTATGAAAAACAGGGACCAGCATACATCAACAACCTGGGAAGCAGAGGCAAAAGGTTAGGGGAGACCACACCAGGATGTCAAGTCTAAAAGTCAGTATACCTTCCTGCTTTCAATTGTGTCAACGACAGGGGTGTAACTCAGTCAACAGGCCTCCATTATCCTAATCGGGTGCTTAAAGATGCTTAAATAGCCAAAGGGGAAGATGTTTTTTCCCCATATTTAATGTGAAGTACAAATTATAGGGTTGTCAATTGCTTCTCGAGGGATGTGTCATAGATACAACATTTGCCTGTCCATCACAGCTTTCCAGAGGGTCATTTCAAGTATCACCTAGGTGGTATTTCAAAGACCAGGGTGCAGAATTAGCCCATTTGGAACATATATTGCACACAGTAGTACATAGTGATAATCCTGAGCCGTAAGCCTTCTGAGAATGTTACAGAGTGGACAGATGGGGTTGTCTTATTGCTAAGTATAGGATATAATTATGAAGTCTATCTGGTAAAGCAGATTTTGCAGAACAATAAATGCAGCATACCCAGGATATAATTGTAGAAGGTGCCACAACCATTTTCATTGTTTATACATAGCCCTACAGTGACAGATGCAGTTCACTCCACTTCTGAAGTTCTCATTGTGTTTGTTCAAATAATAACAAAAGGTTGATCTTCACCATAGCTTGGATGGATGGGCAGATCCAAATTCCCAGATACTTCTTCTGAACGGTTTCCATTTAAAGGGCAGTTTTAGTGTGAGGCTGCTGTGATAGTTTTTGTTTATGGCAGGGCCTTGTTTTTTTTTATACCAGTTTACTTTGTAACCAGTGAATGCCCAAAACTCACCAAGGACTGTCATTAAGGCTTACACTGAAGGTTCTGGAGAGGAAAGTGTTAATAAGATGTCCTCCACATATAGCATGAGTTTCAAGGAGCCTGTGCTGTTGGGATATCCATTTTGTGTTCAGAGGTTCAAATTGCAGTTGCCAGCAGGTCCAACTTCCTTAGAGACCTCACGACTTCCCACTCACTAGTTGATTCCTGGTGCATACACCACCCAATGGATGGGGACTATTTGTTTCTATCGTACCCCCATCGTATGTAGACCCACATTGACTACTTCCTGATCAACTGGTCACTTCTACCTAAAATACTAATTTCTACTGTCGGTGAGAGAACAATTTCAAATTATGCCTTGATCTTCCTAAATCTTGACCTGTGACTCCATCGGAAAGTTGACAAGTTCAGGAGAATGAATTCCCAGTACTATCAACAGTCGTAAGCGAGGAAGAAATTGTGGTCACAACTTGAAGACTGCCTTTCCCTCAGTGAACAGTCCATCACCTAACTGTAGATTCCATGGGTGGCAGGAAAGGAATATATCTGAGGAATAATGATGATAGACCAGGCCAAGTTGCATCAGAAAACTCACAACAGGCAGAGACAACTGCAGAGAGCTATCAATGAAGCACAGGATTGCTATAAAGGGAGCCCGACTTATGTCCCCCTGCAAGCTGTTTTTCGGGGGAGAATTTGATATTAATGTCCTCCTTTCCAAATGACTAAACTTCATTTAAATTATTTTTGTGGAAGACATTTACATAGCAGAATTCCCTCAAGAGTGCCCTTTGGACCACACACAGTGCATACATTTTCTGTTATATTTATTGTACAGAGGCTGTTGCTTTGTGTAAATATCCAAAAGAGGATGTTCCCTCAGTTGCACAGGTGCATGACAACTCTCAATGGACTATCAATGGATGGAACTGTTTTGGCCCTGCTCTCTGCTTATTCTTCATGTAACTGAATCTTTTTGGGGAAAGTAACCCTAACTAACTACTTGCAATTCACGGATTGCACCATAATATGAAAGCGTCATTGTCCTCTTTTAAATTGAGTTTCGTGGCATTCCCTGGCAGTGCTTTGGTTCTGCCTAAGTACATATCTGTGGAGGGACACTATGAATCTGGCCACTGAAGAATTGCAAAGATTGCCACATGGGTGAGTGCAATTAGAAAAAGTATTTCTAACTCATAGAAGGGGGTTTGAGACCTTTTTAATGGGATGTGCCGTGAAATGCAGTCATCTAACACTGATCACTTAACAAGCCCTGATTCATGGTAGGACTGTTTTGCCTTTGGACATTTTGCCATCTGCCTTAACAAAGATGCCTGCTTAAAGAGGATTTTTATTTTTAAATTAGCCAGTGAACATAAAAGGACATGTGCTGCTTTAAGAAAGTTTCCCACTTGGTGAAGCCAATGTTGTGATTGAGGTCTACTGGTCCTTGTAGACCTCCATGCCTGGAATCACAGCCAATCATAAGTGGTTATAAAGTGTGACTTGGTTAATTAACATTCATTAGTTAGGTCATTTTGAGACCTCTTATGAATTGACAATTTACGATGAGACCAATAAGCACATAGATAATATTGAGAATTGCATTCCAAATTGTAGTCCAATTGTGTGCAATTTGTGTATCCCTAGTTTGATAATTGGAATAGTATGGGAACTCCACTAGTAGAAAATATTTAATCTGCTCTACTGTCGTTTTTTTATGTTCTATCCACCATTAAGCTCACAGAGGACTACCCTGTGACAAGTAAATTAACCTGACACCATGCCTGCATCTTTTTTTTCATCCCTATAGTAAGGCTTGGCTCCAAACCCAACAGGTGGGTGGGCGCCTCAGAATTGCTTTGGACAGAACACTAGGGAGGGCTTCCCTATTTTCCCCATTATCACAGTCACACCCTTAGTTGAGCACAGGAGCTCTGACCAGGGGAAGAAAGGTTCACCTATAATTAATCTAGAATCCTAGAATGTAGTGCATGAGGGTTGGCACAGGGGTGGAGTAGTGATGTTGCATCCTTGGGTTGGGCAGGAATGTCTGGCATCTAAACTTTTCCACACACACATATAAACATATGCACAAGGGAGAGACGGAGAACAAGACCCTAACAGTATGGCAACAGCACCAGGGACATGGACCTCTGGAGTAAGCTTTTGTAGCATACTTCTCAGAAGTCAAGTTCAGAATAGACACCCTTAGTACACTACTGTTAGACCAGGAATCCTAAGTGGGGTTCCCCATGACTTTTTTGCCTTTAGACCTACTGTTTGGCTGACCTCGTTTTTGCTGGCTTTAAGGTGCTGTGAACTTTACCACTGCTTACCAGTGATAAAGTGCATGTGCTCTCTGCTTAAAACATAACATTGGCTTATCCACAATTGTCATAGTTTATTTACTTATATGTCCCTAGTAAAGTGCACTACTTGTGCCCAGGGCCTGTAAATTAAATTGTACACAGGGCCCCCCACTTCAGTAGCCCTTGAAATATGTCCAAACCCTGCCATTGCAGAGCCTGTGTGTACAGTTTTAAACTGCCATGTCGATGTGGCAATTCAACCTTCTTGCCAGGCCCAACTCTTTCTTTTTAACACATATATTTCACCGCTAAGGTAAGCCCTAGACATCCCAAGGGTAGGTTGCAGTGTATTTAATTTAAATTTAAATGTACTTTTAAGTTTTACATGCCCTAGAAGTGAAAAATTCTTACATTTATTTTTAACTACTGAAAGCCATATCTCTCCTATAGGATAACACTGGCATTACCTTATTAATTTATATTCCAATTGGGAAGAGATAGGGCACCCACGTTTTATGTCTCTGGAATCACAAGTTAAGTTCACAACTTATGGTGTAGTCAGATTTTAAATTGTAATTCTGAAAATGTCACTTTAAGAAAGTTGTCATTTTCTTACTTTAACATCTGGTGCATTCTACCTGTGTCTGAATGCACACCCAGGTTACAGATGGTCTTTGTGTGCTCTCTCCAGGAAGTCACACACAAAGGGAGCTTAGGTGTGACTAATTTTCATTCACAGCCTGACGGGCCATCCTGGGCACAAAGGGAGGGAAGAACTGACACACCTGAATAGGCTGTGTCCTGTTGACATCCAAAGAGCTGCATATCCCCTGTAGTGAGTTTGGAGCTAGGGCAGAAAGGGAGGGACTCTGTGCACTTCAAAGGCATCTCTTTGACATTTCCCCCATTTCAAAGGCACAACTGGGTAGAAGTACTGGACCTCTGATACCACCAATTCAGTACACTTCTGGACCCAAGGATACTGTGGCAGGAGGAAAGACTGCTGTGCTGCTACAAGGACTGCCACTCTGCTGGCCTACCGCTCTCCTGGACTCCTGCTCTGCTGTGCTGACCTGCTGCCTGATGCCCTCCTTGCCTGGTAGTGAGAAACACTGGATCTGCACCTCTTCAATCTAGAACCAAAGTGACTCCAATGGTTTGCTGGCTTGCCTTCTGTTTAATGAAGTGTCAGAGACACAAAATACTTCCAAATCACCTGCTATAGCACCTGGAGTCTGTCAACTGTGAGTCTTGCCCTGCCAAGTGGTATCAGTCATCTCCTGGACCTTTGGAAGTGGGTAAAAAGTGCTTCTCCAGTCATAACCAATGAATCACCACCACTGCGCGGATCAGAACTGATGCATCAGGCTGTTGCATGGATCAGAGCTGGAGCATTGGCCCCAGTACATGGTACGGAGTCAATGCCTCAGCTCCCCATCGTGGATCGACCTTGGCATATCACCTTTGATAATGCCCCATCTCGGACCCAACACATCGCCACTGCTGCATGGAGAAAATTGACACAATTTCACTACCTTCACTGCGGGGATGACACTGATGCATCGCTTCAGTCTGCTCCCCAACATCTTCAACATCGACGCAACCATGTTAAGGTACTTACATTCAGCTGGCCTCACTGGGTCCCCAGCCGGCCAGCACTCCATCACGGTCGGCCTGAACATTTGACTTTGTCCAGGTCCAGCATGACCAGATATCCTCGGTACGGCTTGTTTCTAAGCACTATTTCTCAGTTTGTTCTTTAAAAATTCATATCTTAATTTCTACTTATTACATTTTTGCAATTTTGCTCTTTCTGTATTTATTAAATTAAGCTCTATTTTTCTAATCAGGTGTGGTATCTTTTAGTGTGGTGTTTACGCTGTTTTACTGTTTGAAGAACAAATACTTTACACATTGCCTCTTACATTAAGCCTGACTCCTCTGTGCCAGGCTACAAGAAGGTAAGCAGAGGCTAACCTAGGGTGTGTTTGTGACCTCCCCTGACTAAGACTGTAGTTCCTGCTTGAACAGGGTGCATATCACTGCCAACCAGAAACCCAATTTCCAGCAACTACTAATTGCCCCACTTTCCCATTCTTACATCCCTAGCCCACCCCAACACCAACTCGTTATACTTGCACACTTAAGCAAAACTTAACCCACTGAGCTAATTTGAAAAAAGTCCCCATTCCAACTTACATAGGATCTGATTCCTTCGGCCCTCAAACCATTAAACCTCCTACCCTAACAACCAGAGATTTTCTCTGTCTGACCTCAATGTTCAATTGCTTTCTTAATTCTTAACAAAACCTATGATTAAAATCTCCTAACATAATGAAGTTTACAAAATGAGGTTTGAACCCCCTGCCATAATATGGGCATTCTATTCAGTCCATTGTGCACCATGAAGTTTGACCACTCTGTGATAATATAGGCATTCTCTTTGGTTCATTGACAAAATATTTTATTCAGAACCAACCCAGACATCACTGAATGATACCAAATACTGCCATTCATCGTGATGGAGGAAGGACAATTGGCTATCCAGTCATTGTTCTCCTGTGTCTTCCATCATCATTCAGTACTTTGTCATAATTGGCATGGCAGAAACCTGCTCATTATATTTAGAGTTGTCTGTCAGCGTGAGTTGGATGGACCCTATCAGCAGAGAACAGCAATATCAGGCAAGGGGTTCTGATGGCAGTCAATATTGACAAATGCATCCTTCTCAAAAACACTTGCGGTTCCCACTACAAAACCACTTCACAAACCACACAAACCATTTACCACTCACAAAACAAAAAACTAGCAGCAGAGGTAATTTAAAAATATTCCTTTAGATGTTTGGAAGAAGACAACTGTGATTCCTAGAAGTGAACTCTGATGGTGGATGAGATAATTAGGGTTGTGCCCGCAGTTATTTGGAGCACAGGTCCAAATAATAGCTATAAGTCAGAGACATGAAATGTGGGTCAGAATCATGACAGCTTTCTCCTACACCAGACACTCACAGGAGGACATCTGCAAGCAGTGGAATGACTTGCAGGGGAGGATACATTTCCATGTTTCCAGGACACATCAAGAGGCACAGGCAACTGGTGACGGGTCTCCCAGACCCCCTAACCATATTTCCTGGGAAGAGAAAGAGTTACCCATAAGCCATGCAGAAGGTATCAGGGAAATTGCAGGCAGGTCGAGATTAGCAAGTATACATACTAGCTCTTTTGCACTAACAAATTCACCCTCTCTTTACTTTGTCACACCTAATGCACATCTCTATACTATTGACTACCTATTCACACAAGCATGCTGCCTGAGGTCTGTCACAAGGTGTGGCCTTACATTTGGAGAGTAAATCACCCAAAGCAGCAAAATGTTTAAATGTATGCATACTACTGTAAGCTCTACCTACTCATCAGATTCATGTACCAAATAACACTTCTCTCAGGCCAATATAAGACCCTACTAACAGAATGCAATTAGTACAAGTCTGAACAGATGAATACATGTCACCAGGACAAACTGGATTCTGGGATTTGATTTTATATTTTATTTTGACTGTAGCACTAACTCATATGATTCCCATGACACATAAAACTCAAGGAGTGGAAAAGTGGTATTATGGTGACATTGATCCAGCTCATCAACCAAGTAACACACTATTGTGACATACATTGACCTTACACATAACATTACGTAGGTTGGGCTTCAGAAATTGCAAGGACTACGCATTTAAAAACAAAATCCAGGACAACTCAATTGGCTCATCTACACTAAAGTGGAACTAGACTAATGTATATATGTCACTCAAGAGCACTGCAAAGTTGGCTGCATCTGCTGACCAAACTGGTTCAGTTGTCTGACTCCACTGTGAAACACCATACCTCTGGTAACAACATATTGTAAGTAGATGTGAGACTGTTGCCTACTGATGCCCACAGATTGTCTGTAGGAAAAATACTGCTATAGATAGTACGTAGAGAGGTGTGGTGCTGCACCTGCACTGTCTTAGCTAAAAAGATAGTTGGTTTAGGTTACAAGGAATCAGAAAGCCTAGATGTCATTGACTCCCACCTGCATATTGTGTATCAGAAAATTAGTGTGGTTTCTGTGATTTCTAAATATTACAATATTTTTTTTTTTTTGTTTGTAAGCCAAAAACAATCATTGTGAAGCTCAGTTTTTGCAATGCAAGTGTGATGTGTGTCCACATTAACCTCTCTTAAAAGCCTAGGACGGATCACCATTGCAAATACTGACAGTCAAGTGCCTGAGGGCTTCTATTGGGCACAGTATTGATAAGACACAGTTTTCCGTAGTATGAGCTCAACTAAATGATCCATTACCAGCTTAACACAATATAATTTTATACAACACAAAGGCCCTCATAATGACAATGGTGGTGAGTGATAAAGTGGTGGAAATACTGCCAGCAGGTCGGTGGTAATTACCGCCAAATTATGACCATGACGGTGAGAACTCCCATAGACAGCCAATGTACCACACCATCCGCCAGGGCGTTAACACAACGCACCACGGCGGTAGCCAGGCGGAAGACAAAGTACCTGTACACGATTTCCGGGGCGGTGCCAATGCCATCAAAAGCCTAGCGGAAACCGAACACAGAAATGAAAGACTCACCAACAAGTACACAGAGGACTCCGCCGCCGCCATGGAAACGGAACTGCAAGTCTTCCAGATGCTCTTCTACGTCATGCTCCACCTGGAACAACAGCCATCTAGCACACAAGGGAGGGAGGAAAACGAGAGACAACACACCAGACACACACAATACACACAACCAGCTGCAGATGTAAACCAATCGCACACGGCACAATAAAACATGGACCAGATTTCATAAGTTCAGAAAATGTATTAGGAAGGGAAAATCCACCACATGAACATGATATGTACAATTGTCCACTCTATGGCGGATGTCCAGTCCAAAATACAAAGGGCCCATATAGCCACAGGGCACAGTCCAAGGCCCAACTTGACTTTTGACAACAACTGCACAGAACTCTGCAGGGGCACCATGTTGTAAGTGGGCAGGCACCTCAGGGAGAAGAGGAGTGGGGGCACCTCAGCTGAGTTGGGGCACTTGCCCACTGGTTCTGGAGAGGGCTCCATGCCCATTTCTCTGGACTGGGGAGTGCAAGGCCACAGTCTCTGGAGTGGGTGACTTTCCCACTGGTTCTGGAGGGGGCTCCATCCCCATTTCTCTGTGCTTGGGAGTGCAAGGCCACAGTTTCTGGAGTGGGTGACTTTCCCACTGGTTCTGTAGGGGGCACCATGCCCATTTCTCTGTGCTGGGGAGTACAATGCCACACTCTCTGGAGTGGGTAACTTTCCCACTGGTTCTGGAGGGGGCACCATGCACATTTCTCTGTGCTGGGGAGTGCAAGGCCACAGTCTCTGGAGTGGGTGACTTTCCCACTGGTTCTGGAGGGGGCTCCATGTCCATTTCTCTGTGCTTAGGAGTGCAAGGCCACAGTTTCTGGAGTGGGTGACTTACCCACTGGTTCTGGAGGGGACACCATGCCCATTTCTCTGTGCTGGGGAGTGCAAGGCCACAGTCTCTGGAGTGGGTGACTTACCCACTGGTTCTAGA
Source organism: Pleurodeles waltl (assembly GCF_031143425.1). Classification (NCBI taxonomy): domain Eukaryota; kingdom Metazoa; phylum Chordata; class Amphibia; order Caudata; family Salamandridae; genus Pleurodeles; species Pleurodeles waltl. The sequence goes on along the minus strand of NC_090447.1, from coordinate 1,346,258,086 downwards.
GGGGACACCATGCCCATTTCTCTGTGCTGGGGAGTGCAAGGCCACAGTCTCTGGAGTGGGTGACTTTCCCGCTGGTTCTGGAGGGGGCTCCATGCCCATTTCCCAGTGCTGGGGAATGCAAGGCCACAGTCTCTGGAGTGGGAGACTATCCCACTGGTTCTAGAGGGGGCACCATGCACATTTCTCTGGGCTGGGGAGTGCAAGGCCACAGTCTCTGGAGTGGGTGACTTTCCCACTGGTTCTGGAGGGGATTCCATGCCCATTTCTCTGTGCTGGGGAGTGCTAGGCCACAGTCTCTGGAGTGGGTGACTTTCCCACTGTTTCTGGAGTGGGCTTGTTGTACAGCAGTTACAGGAGGGTAGCCTACATGCCCTCTGCTGGAGGTGAGTGCTGCACTGTCTCATCTGGATGTGAGGGCTGCACTGTGTCAGCAGGTGAAGGTGCCTCCTGGGCAGCCTCTGCTGGAGGTGAGGACTGCACTGTCTCCCCTGGAGGTGAGGGCTGCACTGTCTTAGCGGGTGAAGGTGCAGCCTCTACAGGAGGAGTGGGCTGTACTGCCTCAGCTGGAGGTGAGGGCTCCGTGACCACTAGTGGTGGTGGTGTCACCCTGCCAGCCTCTGCTAAAGTTGAGGGCTTCTTCCCCTTTATGGCAGATATTTCAAGGGCTTCTTTACCTTCATGGCAGGAGGTGCAGCCTCCTTCCCCTTCATGGAAGGAGTTGAGGGGTTCTTCCCCTTCATGGCAGGAGTCAAGGGCTTTTTCCCTTTCATGGCAGTGGCTGTGGGATCCTTACTCTTTCTGGATGGTGGTGTGGGAGCCATCACTGTCTTACCTTCCTCCATGACAATGAGGCGTGTCCACTGTCCGCGTGGACTGTTTGGCTGAGGTGCTGGGCTGGGTTGTTGGGACCCTGCTCTTACAGTCAGGGGGAGGCGGAGGGAAGCGGTCAAGTTGGCCAAGGAAAAGCTTTTTAGGGACGGTTGGGTGGGAAGAGAGAGGAGAGATGGGAAGGGAGGTTGAGGGAGTGGTTGTTGGAGGAGTACGTCTGCTGAACTTGGGTGCCATGGATGCCCTACAGGAATGTATTGCTGCATCTAGGATGCCAGCCCCTGGATGGCATTCACAATGGTTGACTGTCCTACAGCGACGGGTCTCAGGAGATCAATAGTCTCCTCACTCAGGGCAGCAGGGCTCACTGGGACAGGGCCTGATGTGCCTGGGGTGAAGGAGATGCACACCCTCCTGGGTGAGAGGACACGGGCAGCTCGCCAGGGGCTACTGAGAGCGCAGTGCTGGTACGGGGCGGCGGCTGTGCCTGCAGCTGGGATGGTCAAGGAGGTGTCCGCCACCACCAGGGAGCTTCCATTGGAGGAAGCATCTGAGTCTGTGTTGTCACCTCCTTTCTCCGCCGTGGTGCTCCCCTCACCCTCCATCCCACTGGTTCCCTCGGCATCGGTGGTCTCTGCATCCTAGGTCCTGTGGGATGCAGCTCCCTCTTTCACCGGTGCCCCTGCTCCTTCACCTGATGATGCTAATGCACAAGTGGGCAGGATGAGAGAAGATAAAGGGGGAGAGAGACAAAGGGTTAATTATTGCACCAACACCACTTTAGGCATACACAACACCGTCACACACAGGGATCAGGATTGAGCACTATACATTGCACTGCCATTGATTTGGCTAGATGCCACAGCAAGATGAGGGCTAAACACTGCCAACTGCACACCTCCTGGGACCCACTAAGCCCTGTCTCACATGAATTGCAACCTAGCTAACTTACCTTATTTTCCCTTTCAACGATTACCCTTGAGCTGGCTCATGCTGCAATGTATGGCCTGCCATTAAGGGTACCCACTAACTGACACCCACCACCTGGATCCCATGCCACCTACCAATTAATGTAGTAATGCCCACTGTACTCACCCCCTTGTGGCTGCTGTGATGCCCTCCAGCGCCCATCCAGCTCTGGGTAGGCCACCGGCAATATTTGGGCCATCAGGCTCCGACGGGCAACCCCTTCCTCGTTGGGAGGCCATCCCCAGCTGGGCCTCTGGGGTCTTCCATGCCCAGCATCTCAGGTCCTCCCACCGTTTTCGACAGTGGGTGCTCTGCCTGCCATGGACCCTCAGGGTCCACACGTCCTTGGTGATGGCACACCATAATCCCTTCTTTTGATGGGCACTGACCTGCAGAGGTGATACAGACGGGAGGACACCATTACAAATACAATCCAGCCTGTCACACATGTGGCCCACCAATCCCGTTTCCGTCACCATTGGCACACACATCGCCTGGCGCACACCATGTACACCACCACATTACACCCCCCTAAATACACAATGCTTGCACACACATCTCCATGCATCCTTCCCACGTGCATCGTGCCCACAGTGTACTCACCTGTTGGTCTGGAGGCCCATACAGCAGTCCGTACTGGGGTAGGACCCCATCTACCAATCTTTCCAATTCCTCCGAATTGAAGGCAGGGGCCCTTTTCCCGGTCACACCGGCCATGGTAGGTTCCAGACACAGGTCACAGTAGCACACACAGTGAAGGTGTTCTCTTGTTGAAGGTCAGGAAACAAATGAGAAATCAGATAGAAAATGGCGGTCACATGCGTGGTGGTATACACCTTCACCACCGGGGCTGATCCCCATTGGCCATTGTACTCCATAGAGCCCCATATTATCCAATGAGGAATTGGACGGCGGTACAAGACTGCCTTCCGCCACGACACCCAACGTCAGCGGAGTTACCTCACTTCCACCTGTACCTACATACAGGACAGGCAGACGCCATGTCTTGGAGATGGACAACCATCAGGTTAACCTTGACTGCCTCACTGCCTAGATTTGCACATACCTGTCATTACCACTGTCCTAGCACATAAATGCAACATGTACAGTGAGGTTTTGATTTCATTGTTGAAATTCTGACAGCTTACTCACTCTTGTGACCCTTAGATACATACCGCTGTGGATGAATGGGAGGAGAAGACGAACCCCTGTGTACAGACCCCTTGTGGACTTGGCTACACTGGAGGACAGGCACATTATACTCACCTATATACTGGACCCAGTCCCAATGGGCTGTGTGCCCAATTGGAGCCTGACCTGATATCAGCTATCCGTTATCCCACTGTGATCACCCCTCTTGTGCAAGTGCTATCAGTGCTCCATTTTCTGGCAACTGGTTCTTTCCAAGTGACAGTGGGCTTGGCAGCTGGAATGTCGAAGCCAATGATTTCTATTGTGCTGGCAAGGGCATTGTCTGCCCTGGTGAAACACACGTGCTGCTATATTGCTTTCCCCAAGGTGGAAGATTTGGCCACTGTAAAGTCAGGATTCTATGCAATGGACCATATCCCCAATATAATTGGTGCACTTGACAGTACACATGTTGTGTTAGTCCTCCGCCATAATGAACAGGTGTTCAGGAATCAGAAGAGTTTCCACTGAATGTGCAAATGGTGTGCCTGGTGGACCAGTACATCTCCCATGTCACTGTCAAGTATCCTGGGTCGGTGCATGATGCCTTTGTCCTGAGGAATAGCAGCATCCCAAATGTGATGGCCCAACTACAGAGGCACAGGGTGTGGCTAATAGATGAGACAGATTCCCCACCCACTCTATGTCAGTGTATGCCTTCAGGTGTTCTCCCCATAGGATGTGTAAGGCTAAATGTTGTCCCTCAATACTTGCAGGTGACTCTGGCTACCCAAACCTATTGTGGCTGCTGCCCCTTGTGAGGAATGCCTGGACAGGTGCTGAAGAACGCTCTAATGAGGCACATGGGCGAACCAGGAGAATTATTGAAAGGACCTTCGGCCTCCTGAAGGCCAGGTTCAGGTGCCTCCTTCTTCCAGGTGGATCCTTGTGCTACTCACCTGGAAAGGTCCGGCAGATAGTAGTGGCATGCTGCTTGTTGCACAACCTGGCCCTCAGACGACATGTGCCTTTTCTGCAGGAGTGGGGACTGGCAATGACTCTGTGGCAGCAGTAGACCCTGAGGATAGTGAGGATGAGGAGGCAGAGGATGAGAACAACAGAACATCAGTTATACGACTATACTTCCAATGACAAACAGGTGAGGCAGTGGAACTGACCATTACTCTGTCTATTGATTTCTCTGTGTGCCTGTGGCATGATGGCATTCACTTCCTTTGCATCTCAACTTACTGTCACCTATGGCTTCTCACTTTCCAGATGTTGATGATATGACAACATTGTCCTGAAGTGATCACTACGGACTGTTCCAGGTCATTATTTGTTAGCTATCACAGTGTTCAGATCATTTGCACTCGATGTGACTGTTCCCACAAATGCACATTAAAGACACATAAAACAGTGTTAGTCAAATTGTGTTCAGGGGTGTTTATTAGTAGTGCTTTATAATTGAGGGTAAAATGCAATGGAATGGGGTGATGGTGGAGAAACGTCCAGGGTATTGTTCCATTCAGTTTGTAGCACAGGTCCAGTGTCCAAGGGGCCTTAGGAAGGGGAGCAATGTCATTTCAAATGGACAAAATGGGTGGGACACAAGGGGGGACAATCAGGAGAGTATAATTTCCTGACGGTGATCTTGGTCTTGGCAAGTGTTGCTGGCTTCTATCTGGATCGCAGGGATTGTTTGCGGGGTGGTTCAGCTTCTGCATGGGAGGGGTGCTGGTGGCCTGTGGTTCCTGCGGTGGGGCCTCCTGTCCACTAGCTGCAGCGGAAGTAGAGGGCTGATCAATAGACTGGCAAGTAGTCGGGCCCACTGCTGTGCTGTCCATTCCCTCATGATGTTGGCCATGTCTGCCAGCACCCCTGCTATGGAGATCATGGTGGTGTTGAGTGACTGAAAGTCTTCCCTTATCTCCTGATGGTGCTCCTCCTGCAGCCGCTTGTTCTCCTGCATGTTGTTCAGGATCATGTACTGGGATTTTTGGTAGACACCCAGGACATTGGTGAGTGCCTCGTGGGGAGTCGGTTCCCTGGGCCTGTCCTCCCCCTGGTACACGGCGGTCCTCCCAGTGTCCCTGTTACCCTGTGCCCCTGTCCCCTTAATGGTGTGCCCACTGCCACTGACCCCAGGTCCCTGATTGTCTTGGGGGTGAGGTGTGGACTGAGGTCCCTGTACAGGTGGGCACACTGCTGATTGGCATGTCTTAGGGACAGAGGTGTGGGGATGCTGGGTGGGTGCTGTGGTGTTGGTAACTGATGGGGGGGCCTTTGGTGGACTGTGAGTGGGCTGGGGTGACTGACTGTCCAGTGGCTCCTGATGGGCCAGGTAGTTTATCCAGATCCTGGAGTCTAGAGTTACTGTCATCACTGGGGGCATCTTCTGTTGGGGGACTGGATAGTTGTGGCACTTCCTCTCCACTGAGATTGGCTGTGGCACCTATGGGTATGTAAGAGATGTATTATGCTTCGTGCCTGTGACATTTTGTACATCCCTATCTTCCCCTCTATGGTTGCTTTTGCCCTGCCACCTTTGATTGTGTATGGTGATGTATTGTGGGATTGTTAGTTCTCCTATGCTGTGTATGCTTTTGCTATCGGTGTCCATGCAGGGCTGGGGGGGCTGTACATGCACTGGTATGGCATGCAGGGCTTGGCATTGGGGTTAGTCATCCTCATTGGTGCAGTATGTGGGATGGCGTGGAATGATGGGAGTGAGGGTGAAGGGATGAGATGGCATGCAGGTATGGGGGATAGGTAGTAAATATTTGCTCACCAGTGTCCAGTCCTCTGGATACTCCAGCGAGTCCCTCAGGATGCAGTAATGCCAAGACTTGCTCCTCCCATGCTCTGAGCTATGGGGGAGGAGGTGTGGGTCCACCACCAGTCCTCTGTATGGTGAGCTGGTGCCTTGCTGCCATGGAACGTACCTTCCCCCGTAGGTCGTCACACCTCTTCCTGATGTAGTCCCTTGTTCTTGGATGCTGTCCCATGGTGTTCACCCTTTCCATATCACACTTCATCTGTGAAACGGGGGTGCCTTTGTTGGGCCATGGATGTTGTGTGTGAGTGTGTGGGTGTTGGGTGGTGTGGTTGGGTGTGCGTAGTGGAGTGCATGAGGGATGTATGGGTGAGTGTGTATTTGTCGCAGTGGGCTTGATGTCTGTCTGGCGGCAAGGATTTGTATTCATAAAGGGTTGTGGGTAATGTGGGTATGTATTTTATAGTGGTGTGAGTGGGTGTGTGTGGTGTGTGTATAGGTGTCTGATGTGTGTTGTTTGAATTGGCCAATGTTGTGTAGTATAGTTTTTGGATGTCTATTCTGAGCGCAGCGGTGTGTACCGCCAATGGTTTACCGCCGTTGAATGTCCGACGTGGTGATTCGTGTGTCATGATATGGTGGGCATTGTTCCGTTGGCATAACGGTATGGGTGTTGGGACTGCCACTTTAGCACTGACCTTTGGGCTGGAGGATTTGTGTATGTGGTTGTATTCTATCGGTTTAGCGTGTGCATGTCGTAATATGCAGTATGGTTACCTGCCACTGCGGCGGTATGTTGGCGGCCGTCAGGGTGGCAGTAAGTGGGATTTACCGCCAATGTCATAGTGAGGGCCACAATCACCTGAAAGTTTGGATAGGTTTGAAGCTATTCATTTTATCCCATTATATGCAGTACTCTATATAAGTGCTTCTCAGTACACAGACATAAATGCATAATGATGATCATCATAGAGATGCATCATGAAACCCCTGATAATGCATAAGCACTGGGATATCAGTGCAGCTCAGGACAATATAAAGGGCATTTTCCTGACCTTTTGATGTATCAGTGTTGTGATACCTGCATATGCTGCTGGTCTAATTGGATACACATTATGGGAACTCTGAAATTTCTCAAAACTGGGATCCCAATTTATGCTCAAGAACCATGGGTATAATATATGTCAAATGTCATGACCAAATGAGAAAGGGTGATGGATAACACCAGGTACTGAACTGCTTAAGTGCCTTGAGCAACCTGTAGGGGAGATGCTGCAGCACGTCCCAAATGGGGAGACACTGATGAATGTCAGACTGCTCAGGTCAGGGCTAGGACTTTGCCAGCCCTGGACAACATGTGTGGCTCTGTAAGTGGTCTACAAAATCCTCAAATGTCAACTGCACCCAGTCAGGTGATCCAGAGACAGGCCGCAGGCACTAAATGGCTAAAATAGGAAAATACAATTTTTCTAAAAATGACATTTTAAAAATTGTAACTTGTAATCTGACTTCACCATGAATTAGGGATTTTCATTACAATTCCATAGGCACAAAACAGGAACACCTATGGGATAGATAGGTCTAGCAATAGTAAAGAACACATTTAAAGATGTTTTATTTCTAGGGAATGTAAAACTTAAAATGCATGTCCTACCTTTTTAATACACTGCACCCAGCCATCTGGACTGTCCAGGCCCCTATGGGTGATGTAGATGTATGAAAAGGAAAGGTATGGGCCTGGCAATGGCAGGCCTCAAACATGTCATAGGTGTGTGGCACAATCAGTGCGGCAGGCCTAGTAGTAGAATTTAATTTACAAGCCCTGGACACATGTATTATCACTTTATTAGGTGCTTATAAGTAAATTAAATATGCCAGTTGTGGATGAGCCAGTGTTATTATGTTTTAAGGAGTGGTTACATGCACTTTAGCACTGGTTGACAGTGGCAAGGTGCATATAGTCCTAAGGCCAGCAAAACTGAGATCAGAAAAAATGGAAGACGAAGGTAAAAAAGCTTGGAGGAAGACCAGCCTAAGGTTGACATGTCTGACACCTACACTTTATGCTGTAGAGATACTGCAGGATGCTGGCTTCAGGGTTAGGGGAAAAGCAGTTGCCTGAGAATATATCTGAGCCGAATAGTTCATTCATAGAACACAAAATAGCAGTCCCAGAGAATTGTGATCTCACAGTTTGAACAACCTTAGTTTGCTTGTTACTGGTCATCATCCCTCCCCAAATTCACTGTATCCTTCAGCCCATGGCGTACACCATATCACCTTATCCGCTTGAAATACTACCTGTATCTCTTCACTCCACCCCACATTAATCTGTAGTCACCGGCTTAATTTAGGTGAACTGAGCCGTTACATCTGCTGTGATGTGAGGTTCCGGATATCAGGGATAAACAGGGTTAACAGCAGAAGCTTCTAGGAGCATGCAGCAGGAACGTCGTTGGTTGTGGCTCTGGAGTGATGAGACATGGTGAGGTGAGTGCGCCACTCTCACTTTAACCAGTTCTGTGCCGAGGACGTAGTGGTTACGTCATGCAGCACAGTGCTGCTGTGCCGAGGACGTAACCATTACGTCCTCGGCACACAGCCCAGAGGGAGCGCTCTCGCTCCCGCTGTGTGCTTCCCCCCAACCCCCAAAGGCAGGGAAGGAAGGGGAAGCCCTTCCCCTTCCAACCCCGACCCCCCCTCCCCCATGTGACATCAGCGTGCGAGCGCGCGCTGTTTGTCACAGAGCCTCCCCCATCGAAAGAGAAATGCTTTGCATTTCTCTTTTGATCACGTGGGGGAGGACCGGAGAGGCTTCAAAGGGAAGGAAATGTATTTCCTTCCCTTTGAAGTTTCTCCAAGCGTTTAAAAAACCGGATTGCTTGCAATCCGGCTTTTGAAACGCCCACTAGACACCAGGGATATTTTTTTTTTTTTTAAATGGACATAAGGGAGCGACCCCTGGGGCAAGTGTCGCTCCCAGGGGAGGCATTTTTTGGGAAGGCCTTTTCTGCCCCCCTGGGGCCAGAAAGGGGGGCCCCCAGAGGGGCACCAGGGATATTTATTTATTTTTCTTTTGTTTTTGTTTATTTTTTTGTTTTAGGTGTGGGGAGCGACCCCTTAGACAAGGGTTGCTCCCCTAGGGGGCAAATTATATTTAAGCCATTTCTGCCCCCCTTGGGGGCAGATTGGCCTATTTTGATGAGGCCAATCTGCCCCCAAGGGGGACAGAAACCACTAGACACCAGGGAGTTTTCTTTTTTACGTGAATTTCACGCAAGGGGAGCGACCCCTTAGGCAAGGGTCGCTCCCCTGGGGGGGGGAATTGTATTTAGGCCATTTCTGCCCCCTTTGGGGGCAGATCGGCTGATTTTTGCTACTCCAATCTGCCCCCAAGGGGGCAGAAACCTCTAGGCGCCAGGGCAAAATTTTTTGGGGTGTTTTTGTTTTTGTTTGTTTGTTTTTTTAGAGATGGGGAGCGACCCATTAGACAAGGGTCGCTCCCCTGGGGGGCAAATTGTATTTAGACCATTTTTCCCCCCTTGGGGGCAGGTTGGCCGATTTTTTTTTACTGCAAATGTCACGCAGGGGGAGCGACCCCGTAGGCAAGGGTCGCTCCCGGGGGGGGGGGGTGTTGGTGGGGTTGGGGGGGCAAATTTATTTTAGGCCATTTCTGCCCCCCCTGGGGCCGGCTGAGCTAGAGGCCAAAATCCACAGGTAGGCACTGTTTTCTATGAAAAAATGTGATGTGTCCACGTTGTGTTTTGGGCCATTTCCTGTCACGGGCGCTAGGCCTACCCACACAAGTGAGGTATCATTTTTATCGGGAGACTTGGGGGAACACTGGGTGGAAGGTAATTTGTGGCTCCTCTCAGATTCCAGAACTTTCTATCACCAAAATGTGAGGAAAATGTGTTTTTTTAGCCAAATTGTGAGGTTTGCAAAGGATTCTGGGTAACAGAACCTCGTCAGAGTCCCACAAGTCACCCCATCTTGGATTCCCCTAGGTCTCTAGTTTTAAAAAATGCACAGGTTTGGTAGGTTTCTCTATGTGCTGGCTGAGCTAAAGGCCAAAATCTACAGGTAGGCACTTTGCAAAAAATGTGATGTGTCCACGTTGCGTTTTGGGGCGTTTCCTGTCGCAGGCGCTAGGCCTACCCACACAAGTGAGGTATCATTTTTACCGGGAGACTTGGGGGAACATAGATTAGCAAAACAAGTGTTATTGCCCCTTGTCTTTCTCTACATTTTTTCCTTCCAAATATAAGAGAGTGTGTAAAAAAGACATCTATTTGAGAAATGCCCTGTAATTCACATGCTAGTATGGTCACCCCAGAATTCAGAGATGTGTAAATAACCACTGCTCCTCAACACCTTATCTTGTGCCCATTTTGGAAATACAAAGGGTTTCTTGATAGCTATTTTTCACTCTTTATATTTCAGCAAATGAATTGCTTTATACCCGGCGAAGAATGAAAACGCACTGCAGGGTGCAGCTCATTTATTGGCTCTGGGTACCTAGGGTTCTTGATGAACCTACAAGCCCTATATATCCCCCGCAACCAGAGGAGTCCAGCAGACGTAACGGTATATTGCTTTCGAAAATCTGACATTGCAGGAAAAAGTTACAGAGTAAAACGTAGAGAAAAATTTATTTTTTTTCACCTCAATTTCAATATTTTTCTTATTCAGTTGTTATTTTCTGTAGGAAACCCTTGTAGGATCTACACAAATGACCCCTTGCTGAATTCAGAATGATGTCTACTTTTTAGAAATGTTTAGGTTTCTGGGATCCAGCATTGGTTTCATGCCCATTTCTGTCACTGACTGGAAGGAGGCTGAAAGCACAAAAAATTGTAAAAATGGGGTATGTCCCAGTAAAATGCCAAATTTGTGTTGAAAAATTGGGTTTTCTGATTCAAGTCTGCCTGTTCCTAAAAGCTGGGAAGCTGGTGATTTTAGCACCACAAACCCTTTGTTGATGCCATTTTCAGGGAAAAAAACACAAGCCTTCTTCTGCAGCCACTTTTTCCCATTTTTTTAAAAAAAACGAAATTTTCACTGTATTTTGGCTAATTTCTTGGCCTCCTTCAGGGGAACCCACTAAGTCTGGGTACCTCTAGAATCCCTAGGATGTTGGAAAAAAAGGACGCAAATTTGGCTTGGCTAGCTTATGTGGACAAAAAGTTATGAGGGCCTAAGCGCGAACTGCCCCAAATAGCCAAAAATAGGCTCGGCACATGAGGGGGAAAAGGCCTGGCAGCGAAGGGGTTAAAGTTCAAATGCTTATCCAAGCGCATATGCATGGCACACACTTGGGCACGTTTTGTTTATGAAAGAAGCCGAAAAAAGCATGGGACCCTTCCGGACCGTAGTGCCACTGCCTGGCAAGATGGTTCTATAGAATTCAACTGCACAACGCAAGGACCCTGAAGCATGAAATCTTTTCACGATTCTTAGCTCAGGTACATCCACCACAGGGAAGTCCAGAGTTGACTGGGGCTGACAAGCATATCTAATGTGGGGGAGTCTGGTGTAGCAGGTATCATGGCCTTTGTGTTTCGATTTTGGCTTGATGTAGGCTTCCTGACCCACAAATGAAGGTCCAATATTCTGTGCCAATCTTCTGGACTGGAAAAGCTGCACAGAAACCTGGAATTATGTACATGAGATCATAAGCTGTGAATTGAAAGAGTTATGAGTGTGTTGCTCACGATAACAGTAATAATCATCGTTTTCATGTTTGTGTCGTAACCATAATGTCACTTTAAGTGTATGTCTTTTAATACTTTTCTATTTAACACATAATATTTGACTTCCCGGGTATGCAACCATTACGGTACATTTAAACTGATTTGTAGTTTTTGCAGTCTTATTTTTAGCTTATTTCCAAAGCCCACAACTGCTACGCATATCCTTTGGTTCTGACTACCAGACTTTTGACATGGGCCCATGTTGCACCCTACTTCTCGATCGTCATGTAGACTGCCAGCCACGCATGGACTTGGCTGTGTGCAGTAATCTTGTTAAGGCCTGAAGCAAAAGGACTGTGTCCAGCGGCCACTGGCCTTGTCCAGAGTATGTTGTGCACAGTCAAAACCTGCCCTTAATGGATTCTGGCACAATGGGTTCAAACTGTGACACAGGCTATAGCTTCAAAGGTCATGCCAAGCACGCACCACATATTTATTAAAATGCTACATGGCTAAACATTTAGGTATGCCCAAAAGACATGCTCTTGCATTTGACCACGCCCTGTGCTTTGCTCTCTATCCACTATCATTCAATGGGCTTGACAAATGCCAATGGCCAGAAGGGTCTGGACAAAGGATCAGCTGTTCTGCAGTATTTCACTTAGCACCACTTTACCCACTAGGAATGAAATTTGGGTGTGCTGAACAGGCGCTGGGCCCAGGTCTTGGTCTTCTGCAGGCCTTGTGCCACCTTTAAACTTCAATTTTTTCCTGTAGCTCCTTGTCACTTTTGGTTTGTGTTGTACAATGTACTGACTGATCTTATCTAGCATTTTTGTATTATGATATTTGACTCATGTGTTATTATATTGTGCTTGTTTGCGATGTCTATGTACTAAGGGCCTCATTTACGAGGCCTGTGACGCAGGACGGCGCAGCAAGTACATAGCTGTGCTGCCCTGCACCACCAGGAAAGGGCAGAAATGCACTGTATCTACAATCTCTGTCCTCTCCTCCTGTGCTGATGCACAAATTGCTGTCTAGAACCCATGGAGGCACCATAGTGTAAGGGTGCCTGTGTTGTGGGGACGATTGCTTTTCTGCAGGAAGGGGTTCCTTCCTACACGAAAACAATCACAAGCGGTGTCCTAGAGCACCCATCGAAAGAGGAAATATGGGGAGAAATAAAGATATTTCTCTTTGCTGCGTCATTCGCTGCCACCCCCGAGGTGGTGTAGGAATCTGATTCATTCTTAGACTTGTACATCTGGGAATGCATCAGATACCTTTGGGTTCCATGTGTGTTGCGTGGGAACACTCCAAGCAAAACCCATGGAATGCCTCTTTTATGCAGTGTTATGTGTGAAAGGGGTTCATATTTACAAAGCCATTGAAAGCCACTCATTAATGAGGCCCTAAAGTTCTTATCTCATATGTGGTAAAGGTACAACACATTGCTATTTGTACCATATATTTGAACAATTATCATCCTATCTTCATATATTTACATTCTCATTCAAGTCATGAGAGCTAAGCATTTTATATTTTATTCACACTTTTTTCATCACATTTTATTTAGTAGAATAACTAGACCTTGTTATAAAAGAAAGGAGCATTTTTATCCAGGGAAATCAATCTGAAAGATGTTCTGTCTGTAAGGGTAGCTCTTGGGGACATGTGGATAGCTACAGTAAAGCCTGTGTTCAGCATGGAATAGGAATATGTGAATATTAATGCCCTTCTGTTTATGACATAATCACAAAAAGTATTCTTGTGAGGATAAATAAGCACATACCTGAATGATATTTGGCTTGTTAATTGAATTCAATATTCTAATATTTGCCTGTGGTAGTGTTACAACTATGTTTGCTTGCATACTCTGTGTCTACGACACTGGGACATTGCAGGCCCGGATTTACAAAGGCTTGCATTCGGTTTGTGTTGCATTTCTAGAGCAAACCCAATGCATAATGTTTAAGTGGTATTTACTATCCAATGCAAAACACAATTTCCATTAGATAGTAACCCAAAGTAACATAAAGTTTCACAATTCACTGCCTCGCATCAAGGGGGCTTTTCATGTGTGGTGAATGGGTTTCCCCATGCACCCACCCATGTCCTGTGATGCAAATACCTATCTACAAAGAATAGTAGACAGGGATTTGCACCTAAATCCGATGCGTCCTTGTAACAGGCACAAGGAAGAGTAATGTTTTCATTTCTGTGTTTCCCACATTTGACATGTTTGCTGCATTGTACAGCACACGTGCAAAGTGCGAAAAGTCTTAAAGCATAAGCTTTCTTTATACGGCAAAGGGCTTTATCTATTACAAACCCTATGTTCCAGACAAAGCAAACCACCTTGCACTATGGTAAAGTTCACCGTGCAGGGGGAAAACAGAATAGTTCCACATCTTAGTAGATATGACGCTGTTCTGCTCTCTTCCTCTCACCCAAAGCTGCAAAGCAACATTACCTGCTGTCCTGCTTTGGAAGACTTCATGATCAATCTGGGCCTAAGTGTGCTTATTGGTTTAGGAGGCTATAGAAGGAGAGATCACCTGCAAATATCTTGCTGATTTTTTGACAAGTCAGATTGCATGAAACCATACAGAACTTACCTGTGATACAGCCCAAAGTGGGGCTCCTTTCCACTCTCCCTGGTCTGCAGAGTCCATAGGCTAATACTACGTATTCAGGGGTCGAGAGATGTGACCAAAACTTTACCACATACAACTTGTACTGATTTCATATGTAATATTTGAAATAGTGAATTGCAACAGGTATGGCAAATACTAACAGAGTTATTTTGTTGTAGATATCAATGCTGCAGAGCAGGTTTGGTCCAGCAGTAAGAATAGGCAGCGTGGAAATATCCAGTGTCTCAGTTTCTCTCTACCTTGTCCTTTTCTGCTTTCCCTAGATCTACCGCTTACCAGCACACATATCCTGTGAATTGTTGTCAGTGGATTCATAGAGGTGTGTATGTTAGCATTGCCCCTATGGGATCTGGACTAGTGCAAACTGATATATTAACCAGCTCATGTTATAATTTCAACCTAAGCTCATAAATAGTTACATCAGCATGTAAGTCTATTGAGATCAATGAACACATCTTTACAAACTACATTGCTTTAAGTAAAAAGAAGTTAAGTTCATGATTAAAGCCAGAAAGCAAAGTTGCAAGTCACATTTTATTGCAGTCAGAAACCAAGGACACTAGTCTCTGGACCTTACTCCCCCCAGCAAGAGATTCTAATTTCTTTGTGCAATCATATACACAAGTACAAAATGTAATACCTTTAGCAACCATGAGAGATATGTTGGTACTTCTAAGACTGCTTTATTTCTTAATCAGTGTCAGTTGTATTTCCTATGTAAACCTATTCCCTTTCCTTGTGACCAAGTCGAAATAACCTTTAGTCTATCTTACTTGACTGGTAAGGATTCCATTTGGAGTATTCCATTAGTCAATCATGGTTATCCACTGTTGTAAATATTTTTGGCCCATTACCATCAAATTCAGAAGGTATTGATTGAAAATCATATGCTTTTGCTTAGATAGAGAGATGCTGAAATTGAAACCGGTCAATCAGGACTGAATAGGGTATATCACAACTTTTAATTATCTAGTAGTTGAGACTGGTTGCCTGAGGAGAAGAATTCAGCTCTCTTTTATCAAGGGTTACAACATGAATTGAAAGATATATTAGCATAAGTTGTAAATTTTCCTATGAAGTGTGCAAAGGTCTGAGATTTAGTAGTACAGTTCAAAAGTTATTTAGCTTAACATTGCTCCAAGAAAAGTGAGATTGTGGAAACACTGGGTTGATCGCAGAAGCCCCCTCAGTTTTGGCCCTCATTTTCAGCTGATACTGCTGTTTTCTAACTCTGACTGTGCCCTGGGCACTGCTAACCAGTTCCAGAGCCAGTGCTCTGTTTAAAATGATATATGCAAATTTGCGTGATTATAATTGGCTCTGACAACCTACCTATAAGTCTCTAGTATATGGTAGGGCATGTGGGTTTAGGGACCCCAGGGAAGATAGAGCACCCCTGGGTGCACTGCTGTGGTCCCTGGTGTCATTGTAAAGGCAGACCTGCCTTTGCTGGCTGCTTTCAAACTAAAATTAACCAAAAATTCGACTTTGGAATTAAAAGTCTTCCCTAAGTGCCCCCAGTGTTGGGTGCAGTGTAAGTACAAGCAGGGATAAGTCAAAAGTCAGGGCACTCATGAATCACAGTCCATATTGTAATGGTAAATAATTTTTGTACAAATGGAAATCATGAAAACAGGATCTTCAATTTAATCTCAAAAGATAAGTTATAACACAGTGATAGGAAACAATCCTTAATGTTGATATATCTGTGACTACGACAGCCGATACGTAGTCATGTAGCAACAAACGCCAACACGTGTTTCGTCTTGTGAGAGATAGATCTCAAAGACTTCATCAGGGCTGGAATAAACAAACAACAAAATCTAAGATACTTAGTATAGTACCCCTGAATTATTAAAAGCGATGAGTGACAAAAAAACAGATCATTCCCACCGTGACATTTAAGTGTAAGATAAAATGCAGTGCGTGACGTATGTAAAAACATGTGGAAATGAGTTAACCCCATTTCCTGATCAAGTAATATCAACAGAAAATTAGACACGCGTGTAACAGAAAAACAGAAGGTCACTTATTGTGAGAGAGCAATATATCGAGACAAACATTAGCAATAGCATAAGTAATTACAAAGACTAGTATACTTTAAAGATTATTGTGTCCTATTTGGTGCACGTACTCCATCTTAAATTAAAAGAAGGTGAAACCATACTATAGATCAAAACATCTATGACCCGGTACGAAGAAATAAAACTAGGGTCATTAGGGTATAACGCTAACGTCATAAAAAGGCCAGAGACATACCTGAGCTACAGTAAGGCCATCTATCATAAAAGTATTCTCAAGCAAACACAGGTATCTGAAAATTGTAACAAATAACCCCATGAGAAAAGTGAGTCAGATCCTGAGGACATAACGGTAGTGCTGTAAATGAAAAGCGATAAGAAAAAGGCCATAAGACCTGTGACTGACCTTGTGGTAATTGGGATAGAGAAATGGCAGGTAGTTGAGACACCTATAGCGGCAAAATTGTCCTGAAGTAAGAGAAAACGAATACCAGAAATGCCCGTCAGTGAGTGCACGAGCAATATTAGGTCCACTGAGCAAGCCGCGTTTCAAAAGCCAGTCGAGGATTATCCCCTAAGAAAGAAACAGATGTGAGAGCTTACCTATTATGACGAAGAATAGTGAAAATGGGGGAAAGCCGTGTTCAGATAATCGCACAGCGTTTCGTCGTTCCCGGGAAGCAAATAATCCACCCATACACTCGTACGTGCTCTATTTGAGCTGTCTCTAACAAGCGTTTGTCCCCCGAAATAAAGAGAGGACTACAAAAATTCTATGGACGCCATCTTGGAGTGGTGGAAGAGCAAGATATATGTGGGCACGGGTGTCGGTAAATGATAAGAGAGCTTTATTCACGTAGCAGATACAGATGGAGAAAGAGTCATTAATCATTACTCCATAGAGCAAAATATTTCAGTAAAAGACTCTGTAGTAAGGTCCGTATATTGGTTGAAAAAATAGTGAAATTTGTATGCACTAAAACATCGTGGGAACTCATTCTGTAATCATAATGTTAGTGCGGGGCAATCTCAAAATACTGCTGCAGACGTTAAGGCAGAAAGCTCAGAAAAAACCCTGTTGATAGTGAAAATGATGTATATAGATTTAAGATAAAAGAGAGGTGAAATGCCCCAGCTATGACACAACAATAAGAAGACCTAACAGCATACAAGACCTAAGCGCAAATGATTGTCATAAAGATAATGTAATAAATGTGATGACCTGGTTAGAAATATAGAGTAAATACAGAATACAGAGAAAACGGATGACAGAGAAATTTTTTTTTTTACAATGTATATGTTTAAACATCGTTGGGACTAAACATATCGGCGAAAACTCCAATTGATCTACTGTAAGATTCTAAAGTATACAGAATAGATGTTAATCAGATGTATAAAAACATAAAATTCGATACGTTACGTCAGACAGAAAGGGTAGATGACAAAATGTTGAAATTACAATGTCCATATCATATCATTCCCCTAAATAATATTCCATCTCAAAATTGGTGTTGAGGCCCTCCTCCACCGCTCTGAGTTTAAGAATCCAGTAGCATTCTTTCTTCCTGAGTGCTAACCCTCTGTTACCTCCCCTAGGATCCTTGCTGATGAGATCAAATCCAAAAAACTCAAAGCCACAGATCTTATTTTGTTTCGGACAATGTCTCATATGGTTCACTGTAGGGTATCTTTCATCATCCTGTCTTAGGGCCCTAAAGTGTTCGCTCACCCTAACCTTGAGTGGCCTGATGGTACTGCCCACATAGTATAGGCCACATTTGCAAGTGATCATATAAATGACATAACTGGTATCACATGTGATGTTACGGTTGATGTTAAATTTGGATCCAAACGGGCCCGTAAACGTAGTGAGGCCTGATTTGGCCCATCAGCACATGCCACAATGACCACACTTGAAAAATCCTTTGCTACGGCTATTCAACCAATTATCCTGAGTCTATATTGTGCGATAGCTGGGGCACAGACTGCTTTTCAAAGATTTGCACCTTCTGAAAGTCAGAACTGGTTTATCTGAAATCACCTTCTTCAGGTTAAGATCCGCAGTTAAAAGATGCCAATGTCTATTCATGCATTTTTGTAATAGGGTGGCCGTTTTTGAATAGTTGGTTACACAGCGGATGGCATTAGCCCTTGGTCTAAACTTTTGATAAATTTTTGATTTTTGAAAGTTGCCATATTCTGCTCTGCGGTGCCCTTTCCTGATTGGTCAGCCTCTAGTAGCCTGAGCAAAGCGATCCTTAATGAGGTGTGAAGTGGTCTGGGATGGGACAAAGGAAGCATCTGGTGGGGGAACAACTGTGCAGCAGATGGCAGAACAGGGTGGAAGAAGGGTAGCCAAACTGGTCTTCAAAGGAGGGAAAGACACTTGGAACAGAAGCTATACCTCCTCCATTTCCTGCTCCCCCAGACATATGGGAACCCCACTGATTAGTGTAGGAGAGCAGCCCATAGGGGTGTGTTAAGGAAGACTTAGCCACACCAAGAGGTGGACGCAGCCAGATCTAACCTTCAAGGATGAATTTTTGCCATCTTGGATTTTTAGAGAATGTTGCTTTCTGTGCCACATTTCACAGAAACTGATCACTCCAGAGGGTGGTGGCCTTCATCCCATTAGACGGGAGCACCCCCCTCCTTCTCACCCCAGGAGCAAGGATACACATGCCGTAGCTGCCGCACAACTGAGATCCTTGCTGGAAGAAGATATTGGAGAAGAAGGACTTCCCTGCTGAACCCCTGGTCTGCACTTGAAGGACTGCACCCACAAGGACAGCACCAGCTGCACACTTTGGGCCTCACCAAGGAAAGGACTTTGCCTTGCTTCTGCAACTCCAAGAGTGGATTCCCTGTAGCCTACAGGTACAAAGGAGCTGACAAGATTCCCCTGCATCAAGGCCTGCAAGAAGAGCCTAACTGACCAGCGTCCAGTGGCCATTTGAGGATTCTACCTAGGTGAATTCTGAGAATTGTAGTCCCAACAACCAAGGAGCAACTCAGAGCTTCTGAAACCTTAGCTCAAGTTTGTGGACACTTCAATGACCCAAAATGGCCTCTGGAGGAAGTGCCAGATCTTTAGAGAAGTTTGGAGCAACTATTGTAAAAAAGCTCCATAAGCTGAAGAGGTGCACTGTAGTAGTTGTAGTCCCAGACCCCAAGAAGAAACCTAGAGCCTCTGACACCCTTGGCTGGTGCTGTGGATAACTTTCCTGAAACTGGAAACACTTCTGAAAGTAAGTGTAACAGTGTTACATTGTGGGTAGCCTAAACTCTGGACATTTTTCCTGTCCAGAGCTACCTTTTTTAACCCTTTCAGTGCTATTTACTTCTCAGTGCTAGTTTCACTTTTATTATTTAAAAAAACAAATCTCCGAGTCTCTACATTGTACTTTTGTCGTTTTGGTGTCATTTTAAAGATAAAAGTATTTCCTATTTTCATAAACAGTTGTGGGATTTTTATTGTGCGTTGTGTTGTACTTATTTACTGTTTTGTTGATAATAAATGCTTTACAGCCCTGTCTCCTAAGTTAAGCCTAGCTGCTCATCGTGAAACCTATCTAGGGTTGAGAAAGGATTAATTTATTGAGACCTTGAGTGGGCCTAGTGGGGGATTGTGGCCTATTGCTAAATGTAGGTACCTACCTGCCCTTACCAATAACTCACTTTCCAACAGAGATCATGACTTAAATGTTTGTAGGGAGACAGACAAAGGAAGACATAAACATTTAAATAGTCTTGAGCCTATTTAGTTAGTTATGGTGAAGGAAAGATGGGGAGAGAAGAAGTGTGAAAAGAATATGCAGGTGATTCACAAAGGTAAACTTATATGTGGATACATGGGTAGGTTTACTTTTACACTTTTGAGTAACTTTACTACTTTTGGATAGTGTTTATTTAGGAGTGCAAAGTTACTCAAAAGTGTAGAATGACATGTCTACAAGAGTAAAGTTACCACTTGTAACTTTTCACAGGTAGTCTGAAACCTCCCTAAATTGCAGTTAATTCTGGTGAAAGGTTAAACAATGTATTAATTTAAAATGTTTACTAGTAAAAGTATGAAAATATTTATTTCAGATGTAGAACATTATCAAAATGCTGCAGCATTATTCTTTTTAATAGTTACTTATTTTATTTTCTCACTTTCCCTGTGTTTATTTTTGTATTTATTTTGTGTCTCAGTGTCTTTTTCGTACTTTGGTCTTTGATTTCCTTTCCTAGCCTGCCCTTTATCTGTCCTCTTTCTTCTTATTTTCCCTCCTGACTCCAGTCACACTCCTAAAGTCCTGATGGCAGAAGCAGGCAGCACCAGCGCCACCCACACCCCATGCGGGTGATGCAGATGGGCAAGGGTGCAGCAAGGGATATGTCCTGCAGGAGAATCAGGTGCTCTGGGGGCCAGTGCGGCAGTGTGTGCACCACTGCAGTGGGATCACACACACCCAGCAGCAGCTGATGCACCCCTTGGCAGACATCATTGACTTGGAGCTGGATATGTTTCGCCTGCTCGGTGTCGAAGTCGATATATTATCCACTTAGGTCACTAGTAAGTAGTTATAGTTAGGAGATAGAGCCTGGTTTCTGTAGCAAAAAGCTTTTTGTGTTTTGCTAAAAACTTTACCACTATTTTACAAATCTTCAGGAAATTGTCAAAACTAGTCTTCTAGTCACTTCAGCTTTTGTCTGGAACGATTTGAGATGGTTCATCAAGCGGGAGCCACAAAGACAATTTCCATGCAATTTCGGATAGGGATTTTAGACACAACTACAGCCTGAACCGCTGAACAAAATTACACAAAATTTGGCAGAAAGTTAGATCTTGGTCTAAGAAGATCCCTTTTGGTAATTTGATGTAAATCTGTTCAGTAATTCTGGAGTTAACAAAGAAAAAAGATTTATGTATGTCTATAGACACAGATCCACTGCAACCTGAGAGAAGAGTTGCAGCGGCAATTTTTTTAACTGGGACATGCTTCCTGGCAGGAAAATTAAAAGTGTAAACTGATAGAAGGGACCAGGGTAGAGGTACCCTCAACCTTTGGAAATGATGCAGAGGTCTCTGAGAGACCCCTAATGGGCAAGAAATTACCTAAAAATGTTTTTTCTTTGGTTCTCGTGGGGATCCGGGATCCTCGTTATTGCTCAGCACAGCCCCCCCCGTAATTCTGCAAGGGATCCATGGATCCAGACCCAATAAAAAAATGCACCCACTCATAAACCCACAACACTTCACTTACACACCTAATCACACACCCACACTTACACACCCAAACAACTACTCACACATGAGTGAGTGGCAGCAGTTGGATTAACATATGGTAATCAAAAATTACTTGTTAGAAAATGGGTCGTAGTTGGCAGAGGTATGCATCCTGTCCACGTAAGCACCACAATCCTAGTCAGAGTCAGATGCACACCCTAAATTACCCTGTACTCACCCTCTGGTAGCTTGACACAGAGCAGTCAGGCATAACGTAAGCAGTAATGTGCAAAGTATATAGGCAACAACTTAAATGACAGTAACACATTGACAACACCACAAAAGACTCCACACCAGTATAACAAGACAAAAACAACAAAATTCTAATAAGTCGAGATAAGTTATACATTTTTTAAGAATAAACTGCAATGTAGTGTTTCCAAGTCTATATCATTAACAGATTACTTAAGGTTGCTCTAGACTGAAGTAAATCCAAAGTTCAGGCCAAATTTGTTGGAGACAGGCTGGTTACAAGATCCACAGAGGGCCCGCTGAAAGGCACCTTGGGTGGAGAAAGCATTGGCGGCGAAGACTCAATGTGTTGGTTTCGATCAACCAGTCGGGCAGATGCTTCAGCGTCGAGCTCTAAAGTCAGGTCCCACATCAGTGTCGAATCCCTTCTGACGTTGGCAATGTGTTGTCATAGAGCAATGCAGCAATGTCTTCTGATCGCCGTTGTATCATCATTAAACTTCACAGTCTGGTCCTGCATCGTTGTCAAATCTGCAATGCATAGGAGGGCATTGAGTCAGAACGGCGCACCAGGCTAAATGCTTCACTTTTGGATGAAACACAGCTGCAAAGTCCATTCTCATGGCCCAGGACTGGATTGGCACCTCGCGCAGGGCAGGCCTCACAGTTGCAGAGTCCAGCAGCTGAAGAAGAGTTGAAAGGGAAGTCTTTGATGTCCCTGAGACTTCCAGAACAGGAGGCACGTGAACAAGCTGTAGAAGCCAACTGGTTTCACAGAGGATGTTTGGACAAAGTCTATTTTTTCTTACTCCCAGGCAAAAGGCAGGAGGCAGTAGGGCAACACAGCAATGCAGTTGAGCAGAGTGGCAGTCCCTCCTGGCAGGACGATAGTCCTTCGTCCTGGCAGAATGTCCTTCAGATCCAGAAATGTACTGATTTGAAGGGGTTGAGGTCTAGTACTTATACCCACTTCAGCCTTTGAAGTGGGGAGACTTCAAAGGGAGGCCTTTGAAGTGCATTAAGTCCCTGCCCTTCCTTCTCTTTTCCAGATACTCTAGAGGGGGTTATGTAGCCTTTGTGTGCGGAAAGGTACAGCCCTATTCAGGTGTGTCAGCTACTCCCTCCTTTCTAGCCCAGTGTGAGAAAAGGCCTCTTTTGTCATGGTTAGCCCACACTTTTAGCCTGGTATTTGTTGTAGTCTCAAAGTTGTTAGTACCCAGGGCTCCTGCTATCCAGGTTCCCTGGGCTAGATCTCTTTCCCTAAAACTGTTGTGATGCATTGGCACAATTGCAACACCTTTAGCTGCCAGTATAAGTCCATAGCATGGCCATGGTTACTAAGGGTAGGCCCCTGAGGGCAGCAGCACAGATTGTGCCTCCATCTAGGGCCGCCATCTATCCAGAAGTACCCAGCACTGCCATTGCAATCCTAAAAGACAAAATGGCACACAGCCTGTATGCCCTGTCCACTGCACACTGCATGCAAAACAGATAAGTCACCCTCTGGCAGGCCTTCTAGCCCTAAAGAAGGGTGCCCTATATGGTATGTGTTAGTATAGATGCATGAGCCATATGCCCCTACTCTGTCCTATATGGTATATGTTGGTATAGATGCATGAGCCATATGCCCCTACTCTGTCCTTGCCAAATCTGGGACATAGTAAGTGAACAGGGCAGCCATTTTAATACATATGCTGGACACTGGTCAGTGCGAGTTTCACAGCTATATGATGGCTGCTCTGAACCCTGGTTGTTTACTATCAAACAACTCAGAATTATAAATCCACACTGGTACCAGTATTGGATTTATTCCAAAATGCACCCAGGGGTCATCTTAGAGGTGCCCTCTGCAAAAGCTAACTACCCTAGCATGGTCGCTAGCTGGTCACAACCAGCCTGCCACCATCAGACACGATTCTGAGCCCCTGGGGTGAGAGATCCTGCTCTCTGGGACAAAGTCCTTCCTGGGTGGAAGTGCTAACACTCCCTCCCTCAGTAATATGCACTGCCCTGCTAGCAAGCTTCAAATAGCCTACCGCCCTTGAAACTTCACTCCCAGGCCTGCTGCTACCAACAGATGGCCACCCCTGTTGCCATCCCCCACATTTGGCAGGAGCAACGGTGGGAAATCAGACAAAGGACAGGAGGAGTGGTCAGTCCTGGCTTGCACCACCCCCAAGGTGGTGACCCAGCCATTTAGTTTTCCTCCATCTTACATAGAAGGAAAATAGCCAATCAGGTGTAGGGAAGTGTCCTCTGCCCACAAGAAGTGGTCACTTAGTAGGTGTAGCCACCCTAAGGTAGATGACGCATTGGTCAATACTAGGTACCCCCTGATATGCCCACTAAATACAGAATTTAATAGGCATCCCTAGACCAACAAATCAGATTCCAAGGACCAAAGAAGACTAGCATTAAAGAAGACTCAAGGTTTGAGAACTGAAGTCCTGCTGCACCAAGAAAAAGCGACAAACCTTGCCTGCTGCACCCAGAACTCAACAATCATTGCTGAGGGGTTGTTTAGACATTGGACAGACTCTAAAAAAAAACAGAGGCCCTCCACTCTTCAGAAATCACCAAGATCTCCCTCCAGAGTGAAGGTATCACTCTACAACACCAAGGAACCAAAGACCCAGTAAAAGGCCACTTTACCGATCAGCTGCTGAGCGAGAAAGCAGATGCTGCAGCTCAACTAATCTCCACCCATCAGACCATGAGGATAAACCATGCCAATGTGCCAAGTTTGGTGGCACTGAACCCTCAAGTGGCCAGAACATGCAATTGCCCTAGGTACTGGTCACCTCACTTCTGACCCCAAGAAGGACATTTAATTCTGGACTGAAAAAGGTCCAGGAGCATCTTCAATAAATCACCTTTGTTTATAGGTTCCTGAGTACACATGACTGGTGGTCCCAGTACTCCTGCAAGGCAGTGAGGCGTAAAGCGTACTTGTGGAGTTTGTTTATATATTTACACACATATATATATGTGTGTATATATATATATATATATATATATATATATATATATATATATATATATATATATATATATATATATATATATATATATATATATATATATATGTATATATGATAGATATATAGATAGATAGATAGATAGAACAATAATATATAGAAATTAATATTTGCAGCAATGATTGTGGCCAGTGGCCACATGTGCCCTCTGGTGCAAAGCCAAAAAGGCCATTTTATTTATGAGCGTGGTATCATGTTTGTGAAATGTTAGTTTATGCCGCTCGCTAAAATATATGAGAAGTCCCAGTGGTGGCAAGGACAAGTCGTATGCATCTTGCTTTCTTATTGACAATACTGTATTGGTTATGAGAAGTAGATACCCTGCCCATCACCTCCTCTGAATCTCGCCACTTAGAACAACAACACAGTGTAATCGAGTGCTTCAGTGAGTGCAGGCGGTGAAATTGAGCATCTGCTGTGGCACAGTGTGGTGAAGGAACTAAGGGCCATATGTATGAAAACTGGAGCTTGCGAATCGCAAATAGCGATTTTTAAGAAATCGCTATTTCCAAGTCGCAAATGGCCATGTAACAATATTGCGATTCGGAAATAGCGATTTCTTAAAAATCGCTATTTGTGATTTGTGAGGCCCATTTACCGAATCACAATTTGCATTATCGCAAATTGTGATTTTTTTGCGATTCGGTAAAAATCACAAATTACGAGAAAGTTCGAGAAAGCACACCTGGAGGAGACTGATGACATCACCAGCAGGAAATGAGTCATCCCAGGCAGTTTCAGGTGCTACACCCAAACCAGCATCCTGAGAGAGAGTAGCCCAGCCACACAGAGCATCACTCAGAAGGAGCAAGAACACCTGAGCAAGGATGGATACCCCACGCCAAGCACAGGAGAAGGGTGAAAGGAAGCGCAAGCTGAAATTCAGGGAGGAGGAGCTTGAGGTACTAACTGAGGAGGTGGTGAGGAGCCATGATCGCCTGTTTGGAAAAAGCTCACTCCAGGTGCCTGAGAGTGAAAAGAGGAGACTATGGTTGGACATACAATCCAAAATCTGCGCAATTGGAGTGGCACAGCGCTCCATTGAAGAGATAAAAAAAAGGTGGTATGACCTGCGGTCCCGTGCAAAGGAGAGGGTGAGAAGGAGACTTGCGGAGGCCAGGGGCACAGGAGGCAGTCCACCCACAGAGGCACCATCAACACCATTGGAGGACCTAGTGGAGTCCACACTCCTCCCTGAAGCTGTGACTGGGGTCACAGAGATCAACACCTCCAGCACACCAAGAAACAGCCAAGGTAAGTGCAATATTGTTTTGTAACCCTATATGTGTATGCACAAAAGCTCATTAGGAATTAGCAAGTAATGTGAACCAGTGTGAGAAGTAGTCCAGTCCACATCTTAGAAGCAGCACTACGATCCATTATGGTAGTGGCAGTCCACAACCCAGAACTGAAAGTAGCACAACAATGTATTTAAGTAGAGTGACACCCAGCACACACAACACCGTGTAGAGCAGTACCTGTACCTTTATTGCCATTGTCTGACCGAAAATGTAACATACAGAACTGACATGCTGCATATTGTTGTTGCAGGTGGGCCAGGCCCAGCAGCCACAGCATCTGCATGGGTAGGCGAGACAGACACCCATCTGGCCTCAGATTCGAACACCAGTGGGTCCCTCAACATTGCGACTGCACGATGCAGGCACAGGGCACTGCCACTGCCAGAGCTCAGCAACGACTCCGATTAGCAGCAGAAAGGGCCAAGTACCCCATCAGCACCAGACAGGTGCAGCCACATTCAGGAGGGTAGGTGTCATCCAACTACAGCACCACGCAGTATTGCGACAGAGTCCTGGGCACAGCAGCATGAGTCAGGTGAGGTTCCCTCCTTATTTGGTGGCCTGGAAGCTGCTATGTTGCAGCAGCAGCGTCTGCAAAATAAGCGGATCCTTGCATTAGACAAAAACCTGCGCAAACATAACCGCCACGTGATGGGCCTGCATCGCCAACTTGACTCCCTCAATAGTAACATTGTACAGCTGTATGAGGGACAGGTGCAGGCATCACAAGACACCAGGGACCTTACAAGTGCTGTCCGTGAACTCTGCCAGGAACTGTGCCACGAGAGGGTGAGCCAGCGCAGACAGGAGCGCAGATTCCATACCATGTTTGGCAGCTTCTGTTGTTCCTCTAACAGGATGGCAAATTCTACAGCACTGATTGCCCGTCGTGCAGTACACAGCAGCAGGGACGTTGTCAATGGACTTGTGCAGATCACAAATGTGATCGAACACATTATGGGACCAAGATCAGCCACTCCGAGTGAGCTAGCACTGGGGGACACTGAAGACAGTTCCAGCCTCAGCAGTGTTGCCGTACCTGCAGCGGACACCAGATGGCGCAGTGCCAGGCACAGCACTGCCACTGAGGGTGACAATAGAGGTGCCAGTGACGTAACTGGGCACCGAGTGGTGTGCGTGGGCAAAAAAAATGACTCTTGCTGCTATTGGACTGCTGTTAACACTATGAAGTAATAGTGCATAACTCTGGTTCTTCATTGGTTTGCGTTTGTCACATGACCTGTTTTTTTTATTACTCACACGTACATTACCTTACTTAAGGTAATAAATTAATTTCACTACAGGTACAGTTGTCAGGGGATTTGTGTCATTAATACTCACGTCTGAAATGGTTGTGTGTGATGTCGGCACGCCTTTGCCTTCCCTCTGCTGCACTGGTCCTGTCTGCTGGCTGTAGAGGTGGTATTGGATCGTCATCCTCATCTGATTCAGTATCACTGATTTCTACAGGTATGCCCCTGGCGGTAGCTTTATTGTGCAGGATTGGACAAGTAGCCACTATTCTACATGCTGTCTCTGGACTGTACTGTAGTGCCCCTCCACTTTTGTGGAGGCACCGGAAGCGACTCTTCAGCAGTCCAAATGTGCGCTCCACCACGTTGCCCTGTGTGCTGCATTGTATCTCCGTTCAGCTGGTGTTGTAGGATTGAGGTAGGGCGTCATCATGTAGGTGCGCACTGCGTAAGTAAGCACTGTCTCCTGGAAGGGACAGAGGGTGTGATGAGTAACTGAGCCATCTGACATCGGTACGCCATCAATGCACCAGTGTACAGAGGGACATTACCTAGTAGATATCCTTCACCAAACTCCCCAGCTAGCAGTCTTGTGTGAATCCCGCTGTGGCAAAAGATGTAAGAATCATGTGTGCTCCCTGGGTACCTGGCCATGAGATCAGTAATGATGTAGGAGGCATTGCATATCACCTGTATATTCATGGAATGTTGGTATTTCCGGTTGCGGTACACGTACTCTGTGGCTGATGGTGGACAGATTGCCACATGTGTGCCATCTATGGCACCTAGGACGTGGGGGAACTGTGCTATCTGGTAAAAATAAATTTTTGTCTGCTGTATATCCTGTGGGGTGTGGGGGAATCTGATGTACTGGTGTAGTTTGCTCAGCCTGGTGTTGATGAATGCATTGAAAAATCTGGAGAGGGTACTCTGTGTGACCCCTCCAGCTGCTGCTATGACCCCTTGATAGCTCCCTGAGGCAAGTAGGTGGAGGGAGCATAATACCTGCACATGGGTGGGTATGCTGTGACTCCTTAGTGTTCTGCGCTGCAGTATGGGTTGTAGCTCAGCTATCAGATCAAGTATCATGGCTGAGTTCAACCTATACCTCTCTTATATTTCCTCCTCAGTCAGGTCAAAAAGTGTAATGCTCACTCTGAAAATGCGCTCCTGTCTCCTCCTCCCTCTCCTCAAACCTGCCAAGATCCTCATCCTCCTCGCCATGACGTAGAGTGCAGCCATTGTTGAAAAGAGTTTGAGGCATTCTGGGTCTCTGTTATATATAGGTTGCACCTGGTTACCACCTGGTTTCAGTTCATGGTATTTTGCATGTGCAAAATGCCATTCTGCGAAAAATCGCAATTTGCGATTTTTTGATGCATCTCTTTGCGACTTGGATTTTGCGAATCGCAATTTGCGCCTCGCAATTTCCTACTGGAAATACTGAATCACAAAATGCGACTCGAAAAACCAGGTCGCAACGCAAAAAATCGAAATTTTTTGCGATTTTTTATTTTTGTTCTGCGAATGCCTTTCATGCAGCGAAGACCACGTTTTTGCACTCGCAAACGGCCAATTTTTGCGATTCACACCATTTGCGAGTGCAAAAGTATTTCATACATCTGGCCCTAGGGCCCATATTTATACTTTTTGACGCAAAACTGCGCCGACGCAGTTTTGCGTCAAAAATATTACCGCCGGCTAACGCCATTACTGTGCGCCGTGCGGGCGTCAAATTTATACTTTGACGCACAGCGGCGCAAACCACAGGTGTAAGTCATTTTCTTTGACGCACACCGCAATGTCACGTCGTAAAGGAAAACGACGTTAACGTGGCGGAAATGACTGTGAGCCGATTTACAACACCGAAAACCGGATATGCAGCGTTTTTTGACGCAATAGCGTCAAAATTCCCCGCAAACACAGCCATTTCAGCATAGGAGAGCCAAAATGGATTCCAGATGCCTGTACAGACCCCAGGAAGATGACAACACACCAGGAACTAGCCAGGAGGACCCACACATGAACCAGGACAGGGAGAAGAAGAAAAGAAAGTGTCGCTTCAGTGCAAAGGAGCAGGAAATTCTGGTAAAAGAGGTGAAGGAACACCAGCACCAACTGTTTGTCACCTCAAAGTTGCCAATCAGTAGGAGAGAGGCAATATGGCAACAAATTGTTGACAAGATTAACAGTGTGGCAGAAGTATGCAGAACAGTCATCGAGTGCAAGAAATGCTGGCATGACTGCAAGCGGAGGACCACGGAAAAAATGGCAAGGAACAGGAAAGTAGCACTGCAGACTGGAGGTGGGAGTCCAGCACACCAGGAGCCCCTGGACCACATGGAGGATATGGTCATTGCCATCATCCCTGAGGAGATTGTCACAGGGATTCAAGGACAGGACAGCGCAGACTACCAGGAGACAACGCACGTGCATGGTAAGTCGCATGGGAAACTAAAATGCACTAATGTTAACTGCAACTGGGGTGGGGGGAATACCGAATACACAATGCATGTAAGGCATCATATACATGGAGTGGCATGGGTAAAGGGGTATGGCACGCGGACATGGCCTGTACAGAGAAAAGCTTGGGCACACCATAACACAACACCAACAACATTTCCATGGGGTATGCTGCCACGCGAACGATGTAGCAAAGGTAAAGCCTCGCCAGGAGGGAAGGGCACAACGTCAAACTGACATCCCGTCACACGTCAGCCACTATACCCCCTACATTAACTAGGGCCCAGTTAACAACCTCTAGCCATACCGACAACTGGAATGTAACATTGACAACAGTTGCCACTACCACCTCCGCTGTGTGTGCAGCTCAAGTAGCCAATGTCAGTAACGTTCCCATGGATCATACACACCTAAATTAGAGGGTTTAGGATGACAACGTTAACAATCCCCTGAAACAAGACAAATGTTCCAGTCCTGTCAAATGTGAATGCCCATAGTTGCCGGAAACATCAGCCAATGTCATCAACATTAGGAGCTACACAGCACTAATGTCACACCCATGCTGCATATGTCAGGGTCCATCCTGTGCCTGGGTCACAATGCAACATCCCAAATGTCATACTTCTCAAACAACAGCATTGAGGGGGAGGACACATGTAACTGGTCACTGAAATACACCTGCACAGCCAGAGGAGGAAATAGGACACTGCTATGACTATCAGGGCAATCCAATGTACCAGACATTCCCCAACGTCAGCTGTACACATTACCAATGCTTCCATCCATATTGTGCCATAACAATGCTATGCATAGTATACGCTACATTTCAACTACATATAAGTGGATGTGAAAGATCAGAGACTGGGGCAGGTCCAGATTGTTAAGTGTGCTGCTAGTGCCATCAGAGCACCCACAGCCAGTGAAAGGTCTCACCATGAGAATGGAAGTAGACGGAGGGTTGAGTAGGACAAGAAGGTGGCAATTCACTATTTGGTCAAAACCAACACCTAGAGGAGATGATGCCGACAAGTCTAATAACTGACCACAATACATGTAGGTGGGGCACAGGCCTGGGAGAATGCCCATCTGAAAGTCTGGATCAATGAACAGGAACCAAGATCACAATGTGAAATCATCACAAGGCAGGCATGTCACATCACAAATGCCACAACACAGACACACTAATTGTACCCTATTTCATTGCAGAGGACAATGGATCTCCTGCGGATATGCCTGTCCAGGACTACCCTGATGACATGGATGACGAGCTGACAAACATCAGCCACCAGACCCTCCAAGATGTCCTTGGAACCCTCCAGACCCCACCTTCAGTCACAAGGAGGAGCAAAGAACAAGCAGCCATCACAGAGGACCCACCCACCACCCCAATTGTAAGACCTGCCAGCTCCAATACAGCTGAGGACTCAGACGACACAGGCACCAGCTTTGAGAGAACTGTAGTCGGAGTACAGTGGGAGCTGGCCAAGGAGGTGCGGGTGGGGATGCAAAATATGGCAGCCAGCTTTGAGGGGATGCGTTCATGCATGATGTCATCTGCAGATCAGGCAGCAGCCATGCAAGCGGTAACATCCATCCTGCAAGGACTACAACAAACTGTAAAGGAATTCACCACTGCAGTAAGGGAGTTGCCACAACACCTCGCACCCCAAACCTTCCACTGCATGCACGAATGCAATCATGGCCCTCTCCGGGCCGACCTGGCTGCCTACCATTGTGATGTGGCTGCTATTCTTAAGAACCAGCAGATCCTCCTTGCAGCAGTACTATCCTTAAGACCCCCACAGGTAGCAGCTACTGGGATGTCTGACTCCACATCTACACACACTGAGTTGTGTTGCCCCTTCACAATCACCACCACCAAGGACAGAGGAGGCAACACACACATCAGAAGATGAAGACATGGAACAGATCACCTTCACATGTAAATGTACCCAGAAGCACTAGTCCCTGCCACATGGCCACCTATTACCAAGGTCCTGCGCTTCGTAACATGCCAATCTTACAACAACTGGACTCAAGCACTGTTCTGCAAACCACTGTCTATCTTGTCAGCCTGCCTTGTGATTGTCTCTCACTAACTCATTGGCAAATCCTGTCCCTCTGCACTGTCTGACACTTCACCCCAGCATGTCCAATGAATTGTCCTTTAGCACTTGTGTAGGATCACAATGGAAGATGTCACTATAATGGACTCACAATCATGGACAATGTACGTATAGCACTACAGCACTTTTCAATAAATAGCACTTACACAACCACTTTGTCTGTGTAATGTGACACATCAACCGTGCAGTAGACCACTGAATTTTGCCTCGTGTCAAATTACATAGCTTGTCAATACAACTGTCCTGAAATAATGTAGTCTGATAACTATGCACAGAGGCCTGGATTCTACCTTACTCTGCCCTTCCAGAGGGTAATATCTGAGGAAAAGAGAAACTATACACCATAATGCTGTGTTGGACAGAATAATGCTTCCCCAAGGGATATCTAAACCATAAAATAAAGTCTTCAAAATGTTCCTTCCATGCAAAACTAACACATGTAACATGCCCACAAATCAAAGGGAACAGTCACTAAACTACATGAATGGAGGTGTATGAGTTTACATCCAAATAAGTAATCATGATGAACAGTGTAACAAATGATCTATGTGAGTTATGTACACTATACTACAAGAGAGCTTACTACCACTCACCTTATAAGGGTTTCCTTGGACATCAGACTGCAGTCAGACATAACACAGTGTCCCCAATCATAAATCTGGAAGCACTGTATGTGACATTGAAAACATACTTAATGAAAAAAACACGTTGGGATCCATAATAACTGTGATTGGTGGTTGCAGTGAATGATCTAATCTTTGCAAGGTAGCTTTGGGGTAGCTGCCAATGTTACAGCTCATTTGCGATTTGTTTGCAACATAGGACACAAAATGTAATACAAAAGAAATACTGTACACTCATGCCAAGGCCCTGATCTACAAGCATGTCACACATACAGTAAAGGGTTTACAACATATTTATTACACAGTAAAAACAGAAGTGAAAACTCGGGGAAAAGCCTTACCTACCCTAATCTACTCTAACTACTCATTACCCACAACTGTCCCTAACTAACCTGAGCTAACCTTACTTATCACATTTAACAAAACGTTCTAAACATCAACCCCCCACTCCACTTATGAGACGGGACACATGGAGGACAACAGATACTAACCTAAACACATACTATCCTATACTAAACAAATATATATATATATATATATATTTTTTTTTTCATTTAAACACACAAGAACCCCAACATTGCCCCCATCCACCCACACACTCAAAAAGAAACAGTAGAAATATTCTGGACCCCCCCACCCACTAACACTAACTAAACTAACATCCTATACTAACCTAACACTACGCCCCTTAAACCCACAAAGTATAAGAATCAGGAAAGAGGAGGGAGGGGAGGGAATTATGTCCATCAACACTGCTACAGGTTGGCCCTCCGGAGGGTCCTCTTGATTGACCGCACCTGCCGGTTTACATGTCGCACCTCCTGCCGCAGTCGACTCATTTTACGCAGGACACGGTCCAATTTACGCTGCATCTGTACAAAAGCAGCTGGGTCAATAGCTACAGCTGGGGTGGTCTGGGTGCCAGCTGAGGAAGTGTGGGGCCATGTAGTGTCCATGGCTGTGGGCTGCCCTGCAGGTGGTACTGTGCTAGGGCCTGGAGCACTTGCTGAGGTGGTTGCCGCAACGGTCCCAGCTGCTGCTGGTGCCACCTGGGTGGTAGTGGTGGTGCTGGTGGTAGCTGTGGTGAGCAAAGAAGGGCCGCCTTGTGGGAATGCCCTCCAGGCTCCGGAGGCCCGTTTGTGCCGGTATCTGTGGGCCATTTTTCGGTACCCAGACTCTACCTGAAGTATGTGCTGATACCTCATTGCCCGCCGTTGAAACTCCCTGACCTGGATGGGTGTCATTTTTGCAGCTGTGAATACAAATAGAAAAACTAACATTAGGAACTGCATTGTGTGAAATGGCACAAGAAGTAAATCAGACAATACATCTATTGTACTTATAACAGCTCATATCATCATACAGATCATTGATTGTCCCTGAGGAAGTAAATGGCAGGCCAGCCCACAAAGGTTCTATTACACATAGCTCATCCAAACCCTACAAGATGGGTAACAACTGGCATGATTTTGGCATCATAGTTCTGCCAGTTGTCAGCTAACAATCATGCAGCACATCCTCCGCCAATGCCAGGGCTACAAATGTCATTGTACGGGATGGAAATCTAGGGCCACATGATCTGCAATTTGTAAATGGACTTGCTAGTATAGTACTCATGTGGGAAAAATGAGTGTGTATACTAGGTTCAGACAAAAGATTCACAGATTTTCATGTCTGTGTACCAAACTTGTATCATCAGTCCTAGGTACACTATTCACAAACCCATGCCTGTGTTTGAGGGTGGGGGGTGGACTAACAACTAACAATTTCAAACAACAAGGACACCCAGGAAGCTTAGGAAAGCTGGACATGTGTTTGGCTCAACACACACACACCACAGGTAAGGAGTATCTACAAATAGGAGACAGCAAACCCTTGACCAATCCCAGTGCCACACATGTCTGGAAATGCAGACCTTTGCCCACATCATATACTTACAGTAAGCCATGACTTACAACAAACACAGAGATGCAAGAACACCCCTGGCCATGAGTTGCATGCACACCTAGGCCATTGCACTCAAGTGCCACATACTCGTAGCACTACATGTGGAGCTACATGCTGCTAGGAATTGGGAAGCAGAAGTCTGTGGGTAAGCATTTACCAGTCCCATTCTGGGAGAATGTGGGTCTGACAGGCTGACTAAATCACAAATTAAGTCCAATGCGACTCTTTCTGATACAAGTGTTATCCACATGACTCATCCCCATTCACATTGCGGGGCCTACAGGACTGACCTAGAATCCCTAAAGAAGACAATAGGATAAGGATTGGCCAACTCAAAGATGGTGATAAAATGAAATTCCACTCATGGAACAAAACAAATGATTGGCCAGCGCATCACACCTTGCTATGTGTTCAACACACAGGAGCCCATCACACATCACCAGCAAGCACAACACATAACTGACACATCAACACTTACTGGAGTTGTCTGGGTCCTCGAATCTAGCCACCTCGCCAACAGTGTAGGGTGCCGGTCCACCTGTAAGGCATGGAAGGGAGAAATGTGCTCAATTTCTGTGCACTGTCCAACAATTCGAAAGAAAAATACTACAGTATGTGTAAGATTACATAAGTAAGTAAAGCCACTCAGACATGATGATACTGCATTCGATATAGCACGGCTAACATGTACATACCATGGGTCTCCAGTGAGTGTTACACACATATCTGCACACGTGCAGTGGCCCTAACTATCATGTGGTGGCAAACATGCTCCTTCATTAGTGAGCAGACATCATAATGGAGTGCATTTGTCTCATCATGTGTATCCAAGAGAGACATCCAAAGCCACTTTCCTTGAGGAGTGCATTACCAGTCAACCAGCCATTGTGGCCATGACAAATATATGACACACAGGTACAATGTACAGAGGGGCAGGGACAGTTGTTAGCCCTCATGTTGTTACAGTTTCTT
Source organism: Pleurodeles waltl (assembly GCF_031143425.1). Taxonomy (NCBI): domain Eukaryota; kingdom Metazoa; phylum Chordata; class Amphibia; order Caudata; family Salamandridae; genus Pleurodeles; species Pleurodeles waltl. The sequence goes on along the minus strand of NC_090447.1, from coordinate 1,346,222,821 downwards.
CATTTGATGTGGCCCAGCTTTGATGAGTTGCACCAACCATAGAGATGTTAACCCATGTGCATACCTTCGGCCAGCCATCCCTAAATGAAAGATGGAACAACAAACACCAAATACCAGTCTAAGATGTTAGCTGAGGGCAGCTAGAACTTGTTCCCTATGTCTCCAAATCCAGATCTGACATGAATCCGAAATGAAGAAGGGCCACAATAATCACTAAGATTTTTGGAATTTCCGTGATCGCTTTCCTTACACACTCACCAGACACACATGAGACATATGTTTGGGCCACATTGCTATCATCAATTGACGTGAAGCCTGCACTCATTTTCAGCCTCATGTAGTGTTTCAAAAGTCAGTCTAGCTGTTGCGTCAACAATGTTGGTAATGAATTGGAAATTTCTATACCTCACAGGCAAATGTGACCTATATCTATACATAATTGGCTCCTGATTTGTGTTCCTGTTTGACACAAAAGCGGCACCAACTTACATAAAGCAAAAGTATTCAGTAAGTTTGCAGAGCTCTTGCTTCCTAACAGCTAGCAATTGTGGTCCTTAACATAGTACATAAATGACCCTGTATGTTTCCGAAGCATTCCACACACTCAACAACATTGCAGGCAGATATTGTACAAATCATCTGATGTCACTACAGAGCATTTAATCTTGCACATTTACATGATTTGTACTCACCAACAGGGCCACCAATCACAATCCCCAGGTGGTCCAACAGATCTTGCACCCTGGAGATAAGGTCAGCCCAGCGGTGCTTCAGCTGGTAGTCATTTCTTGGTGTCCGAAAAATGCGTTGCAGGTGATGCAAGACCTTTGCCCACGGAGCCTCCGTGCCTCAGTGTGATACCCCTGTATCACCCGCTTACCTTCCTCAATCATAAGGGGGAGGAAATGGCACACCAGCTCCTCCTCACCCATCTTGCCAAGTCGAGACCTACCCAACATCTTAGCAGCAAAAGATAAATAGGGGATAAAGGGGAACAAAGGAGAATAGGGGGAAAGTAGAATAGGAAAAACTTAAACTAAACAACTAAAACACTAAAACATCCCAACTAGACCCAAACTAACACTACCCACAACAGACTCCTAGCAAAACAAAGACAATACTATACAACACAATTGTACACAAATAACACTCAGACAGGATACAACAACAATTATTTATTCACAAAATGACAAGAAATTGACCACACAGGAGACAAAAGCACAATTTGACCAGACAAAACGCTCAACACAGCCACACCGTCAGGAAGTATCACAGACTGAAAAGTGAAAGTGAATGTACATCCACTGTACATAATCTGTAAACAGGATATCCTATTACATCACTTCCTGCCTAAAATGGCGACCGTTTTTTATCGCTTTGCATCAAAATAAATTGACGCATACAGTCTGGGCGGCATTTTTTTCGACGCACAGGAGTAAGAATGAGCCCGCATCCATATGTTTGGAAATAGTTCAACACTTAACCAATTTTCTGAGGTACAGTGTGGAAGAGTCAATGGTGTTTTCAGGGCATTATGCATCGTTTTTCAGGCATAAGCGTCATTTTTTTACGCTTGTGCATCATTTATTGACGCAGATGCGTCAAAATTTCAGGTCATTAACTGGGTTTGGGTCGTTTTATCATTTTAATGTTATGTTACATTTGTGACACAACTGAGATAGGCTGATTGCACCCACTTTGGTCATGACTGTGTATGGGCACATGTGAGACATCATACTACTGCGGACCATTATCCGCTACTTCATTTACAGGATTTTCACTTTTGACTGATGCACTAGATGGCCAAACGTGTGGCCTTCATATATGTATTGCACAAATTGGGCATGTTTGGCGTCAGGAGAGGATAGCAAGGTGATGCACATAAGTACAATACCTCAATGCCAATGTCTAAATGTGTGTGCATTGGCTACTAATGTAGTTGTTGACCCAGTGTGTGTGCATCACAAGGTGCATCATTGCAAATATGCTTGTATGAATGTGAAGTCAATGTGTCCAACCTTCAGATGCAAGTCAGTGTGGAAATGAGAGAGAACATGGGTTAGTCATACATGTAGCAACATCTGTTGTGTGCACTTCCTAGTTTTTGGGTAACGTAAACACCACAAATGACAAAGCATGCACCGGATAGATGGCAGATGCTTGTTCATGTCAATGGTCCCAAACTTGCCTATCACATGTCCTGGAATTTTGAATACTGCTTCCTAGGCACTTGTTGGTGAACCCACCATGAGTCAGGCACATGTACAGACAAAGTGGGTACCATGTTATTGACACAGAAAGCCAAAGGTGAACCACAACTGTAATATCACGCCACAGTTGTGGTCATATGACTGAGCCACAACTCTCCTGTGGCAGTGGTGGACCAGGAGACGAAGCAGCACATGGCCACATATTTCCAGTGATCAATTGCACAGAGGTGTCTGGTTCATGTGTGTGGTACAATGTTGATCCTGTATATTTTTAGGGGTCTATGTTGTCACAGTTACATCCAGGTCTCATCATGAGTCAGTGGCGGCTATTCCTGTATCTACTGAGTACCCTTCGGAAATCAATGGAAGTAAAGCCAATGAGGACATAAGAACCTACATGGGGATGATCCCACCCTGTCACTGCAGATGTGTTATGAGGCTGTCAACAGGGCAATCTTGGTGTGCTGAGTGAGATCATATCTCAGGAGTCATGTTCCGGCAGGTGTCATTACAACATTTGTACACAGGTTGGCCTGTAAAGTTCCCACTGCATCTGGGAACATCATAGCCTCTGTGTTGGTTAATCTTGCAGCTATTCAGCACGCACAGGCCATCAATATGTTGTGAGCAATGTGATTCAGCGTGTGAACTGTCAGGGTCCTAACATGTGTGGACTTTTCATGCACATTATCAGAGGTTGATGTTCTGCTGGAGGCACCATACCCAATCCCTGCATACGGCCCTGGTACACTGTCACACTTTGTCGCTCATGCATACATGAGACCCAGACAAGGGATAGGCCATGATTTGGGTATTTGGAGCCAAGTTCCCAATTATGGTACAATAAAAAAGCAGATTATGCTATACAATGTATTTGAGTATGCACTGAGGAAGCACCTGACAAAATACCCCCGGAGGAATGTGAGGGTTGGGAAAGCAAGTATGCTACATATGTAGCCACAAGGAACCTTTAGGGTAACGCACAGACAGGTGCCAGTCAGGCTGACAAGATGCAGGGTCAATCAGGATCCAGCAATTTCACAAGGTACATACCCAGTGGTCTGACTAAGACTGGTCGGAGGAAGAACAAGACAGTTGACATGGAAAACTGTGTTTGTCCTGTGTTTTGGAAGGTGACACATAAACCCAAGGGATGAGTTACACAGCTTATTTTTCTAGCAATGCATAACAGTGTAATCGAAAAAATGGCAGCTTCTATGCTGTTCCAAGCATCTGCAAGGGCAGTGCATGTTCAAATGGGTGGTCTGCATGGAGGTGCTCACAGGTGTGTGCTGCATCAGTTTCTCACAAGTCATGTAGGTGAGATTTGAGTTCAAATGGCCAACAGTACCTTTCACATGGGAAGCAATCTGCAGGTGATAACAGGGCTTAGAGACTACAAGCCAGTGCATTATTTAACCTGACGTCCATGCAGACAGATGTACTATGACTATGGCATACCATACGAAAGGGTGAAGCACACTGGGTTACTATTGTTAGTCTGTGTGTGTGTAGAGGAGGGAATATCTGGGTACACATATTACCAATCTAGGGACCTTTTAAGACAGGTGGGGTGAGACCAGGAGTATGGGTGTGTCAGGAGTTAGGACATGGGCTGACATGTACATGGAATGTCATGTGCGCAATGCTTGTTATAGGTGTGGCACTTGTGTTGTCTATGTTCTGCTTATATGGAACTCTAGTCACAGATAGTCCTTGCAAAGATAGGTGCTGTGCGACTTACTGCTGTCAAGGGTCTGGTCATACATTCCTGTTACCAATGCAATAGCACATCCACTGCCTCATGTATGAGGCTTTTTTTCCCCTTATTGACTGATGGTGTCTTAGTTGTGTGCCATATGCTGCGATGAACCATGTTGCCAACATGTATGTGTGAAATAGGTGTGGTCCTCTGCTATTGCCCTTCAAAGGTGAAATGTATGGGATATATGTAATTTATAGTGTGTGTGGATGTGACTGTTGTATAATACGCATCACAATTGCTTTGGAACTTTCTGTGTCCTGATCGGTATGTCAGCAATGCTCCATGAGGCTACACTCTTATTCTGATAGTTAGAGATAAAGGTGAGCAAAAATGTTTACCCAGACCATGATATGGTGATTATTATTGGTGTTTATTCACATATGTTGATACAGTTGTGATGGTGAGTTGTTTCAAAAGAAATTGTTCACAATATGTTGGCGCCTACGCAATCCAGCAGCTGTGTTATGTTGTTCCCCCTCATGTTGCAGGCCAGCATCCTCCTCTTCAGGCATTTGTGGCTCTGGTTCTAATAGGGGAACGTTCGTTCATACACAAATGTTGTGCAGGATGGCACATGTTAAAATGATCTTGCAGACCATTTCTGGTGAATATAGGAGGCTGCCACCAGTGATGTCAAGGCACCTGAATCTCGACTTGAGGATGCCAAAGGTCCTCTCGACTATGGTGGGTGTCCTCCTATGTGCCTCATTGTAGGCTCGCTCTGCTGCAGTGCTTGGGTTGCCAAATGGTGTCATAATCCATGGCTGGATCCCATACCCCTGATCAGCTGAAAGAGAAAATGATTGGGATCATGTTGATGTGGCTTGCCCCATTAATATCACCTTGCATGGCAGTAGTTGTCTTGTGTTGTCTGTGACTCTTTTGTGTTATTGTGTTGATTCCTAGGCTTCTATGATGTACCATCTGCATTGGGTTGTTTCCTTGGCTGAACGAGTGTTTGCCTGCTGACCGGTTGTCAGCAGTATGTTTTGGGATTTGCGGTACAGTGTGCCCTCCCTAGCATTGTGACTTGTGATACAGGTGTTCCTGTGTCTTCACTGGGGGTGAGATGATAGTTCCATACACAAATTCAATTTGAAGGTGGTGGTAACACGTTAGCATCTATGTACCCTGGACATCCCATACCTTTAGACATATGCAATGGATTAATTTAAACATCAGAGAGACGCTTACATTTTGCAAGGTGACAATTAGCCAAACCTCTCCATATTTTGTGATCATTGACGTCTTGACATTAGACTGTACACTAATTTCAGATGTGTGTCACGTTCACTGCAGACCTATCAAACATGCCTAGTGGTGTCAAAACCTCAGTGTGTTCCTGTTCACATGTCGCTGTCGTGGTGTATGTGTTGTTTGTCCTAGAGGGTTGCTGTGCAGTGTGTATATAAGTAGGTTTCTGTACTTACCAACAAGTAGTCCATTGCCATATCGTCCATCCTGGAAGTGTTGATTGAGGGTACAGTGAATGAAGATGAATGAGTCATGGACACTCCCAGGATACTTTGCCACGATATTGGTGATCAGACCTTGGTGATCCACAATGGCCTGCACATTGATGGAGTGTGTGTGCTTCCTGTTGCGGTATAGGTGTTCAGTTGCAGCAGGTGGCACAAGGCGTACATGTGTGCAGTCAATGTCACCAATGACGTGTGGGAATCCATTAATGAGGTAAAACCCTTGTTTTGTCTCCTGCTGCTTCTGCTGTGTGTTTGGGAAGCAGATGTGGCGGGGTGTGAGTCCGATGATGGCATCCAGTACTTTGGGCAGGAAGGCGGAGAATGATGGCTGTGATATCCCAGCAACCAGGGTGCCAATGGTTTGAAAGGAGCCACTTGCCAACATGTGAAGTACAGCTAGCAGCTTGGTTTCTGTTGGGATGGTGTGGGGTGTCAGCAAGCTGGGTGCCAACTGTGGCTCAATGTTGCGCAGCAGGTGCTGAATGGCTTGCCAGTTCAACCTGTACCTCTGGATAATGTCATGTTCCCTGAGGCCATGAAGGGTTGTCCTGGTGCGGAATATCCTCTCCTGCCTTCTGTGTTGCCTTTGGGGTCCCTGCTGGTGTTGTGGTAGCTGCTGTTGTTGTTGCTGTGCTCTGCGTCTGCATGCACGCTGGATGAAAAGCACCTCCATGTCTCCCTTTTGCTGCTCTGCTGTTGCTTCTGTGTGTTCTGATTAAATACAGGTGTGTTTGCCCCATTTTAATGCCTGCCCTGACCCAGGCGTTAATTTTTGATAAAAATCGGGCTGTGCGTCATTTTCCAGCTCCGCCTCCCGGCCGTGGGGGATTTTTGCCCGGTAGCATAAATACGACGCATGAGCGTTTAAGTCATTTTTTGGACGGGAACGCCTACCTTGCATATGATTAACGCAAGGCAGTTTCCCGCATCCAGAAAATGACGCACAAGGCGGGATTTTGACATCCGCAGGCTTGGGCGTCAAAGTTTAAATATCGGGCAAGGTTTGCGCCGAATGTGTGTCAACATTTTTGCCGCACATTCGGCGCAGACGGAGTATAAATATGTCCCTAATGGTCTGGTTTAGAGTTTGGCTACTGTGTCACAAATGTGGCAGATATCCCGTCCACCGTATTACGATTTCCATAGGCTACAATGGAATCGTAATACAGTGAACAGCATATCCGTCATGTTTGTGATGGAGTATCCCCATCTGCTAAACTGTGAATCAGGCCTGTGTCTGCAATGCACAAACCAAAAACAAGGGGTCTTTCCCAGTGACTGCTTAGTCACATTCTAGTGCTTCTGTCCAGTCTCCTAAAAAATGTAATTCTATCTCGGCATGTAATGTTGTGTCATATTTCTCTGTATAAGTTAATTCATATTTCATGTCTTCCATTATGACTTGACAGTTCCAATATTTTACCTCTTATCAATTAATGTGAGTAAGAAGGAAAAGAGTAGAACATAAACAGTGACACTCAGCCATTCTATAGTTAAACCTCTGCCTAGCCCAATTCCTATAACTTACCCCCTTGTGGACTCATTTTTCACACTGCCAAGTGAAGGTATTTCTTGATATTATTCTGTGTCAGAGGTTTGAGTGTAATGTGGGACAAAGGGCCTGATCTAGAGTTTGGTGGATGAAATACTCTATGGAAAATAAAATACCCTGTTCACTGCACTACAGTTCATCATTTATATTCTTCTCTGCTCTGTCTACTGTAACACAGTGGATGGGAAATCTGAAATCCGGCAAGTGTGTCCCATCTACCAGACTCTATCAACCTAAGCCTATTCTAAGTTTGGAGTTATAGTAGTAGATTGAAGAGGGAGTTGGAGAAGAGCAGGGCCATTGAAAATATAAGTTACATACTGAACATGCTACAGCTGCAGTGGCTCAAACACATGCTGGAGAGTAAGCAGACCCACCAGTATGCTCTTTTAATGTTGCATAGTCAAGTATTAAATGTGCAGCATATAAGATGTTTTCATATTTATATTCGACTTGCTCATTAATGATAGGAAATTCATTTTTAACACACATAAAATGTCTGTTCAGTTTCACTATGAAATACGTTAACCCCTTCGCTACTAGGCCTCTTCCCCCTCAGGTGCCAAGTCTTTCTTTGGAGTAGTTCATGCTTAGGCCCTCAAAGCTTTTTGTCCACATAAGCTACCCACACACGATTTGCGTCCTTTTTTCCCAAGGTCCTAGGGATTCTAGAGGTACCCAGAGTTTGTGGGTTTCCCTTGCGCTGACCAAGAAATTAGCCAAAATACAGCTAATATTCTGGTGGTCATTATAACCCTGGCAGACGGTGTTAAAGCGGCGGTAAGACCGCCAACAGGCCGGTGGTAAAATTTTTGGAATTACGACCGTGGTGGAAACCGCCAACAAAGACAGCCACTTTAATACTCTGACTGCCACGGCGGTACAAACAAGCAGCTCGGCGGTCACCGCCAACAGACAGGCGGAGGACAATGTACCGCCCACACTATTATGACAGGCCAATCCGCCACCTTTTCCGGGGTGGATTCAGCGCGGATAAAAACACGGCGGAAACAGGAATTTGAAGGTAAAACGCTCACCTCTACACACTCCACGAGGAAGGAGGACACCATGGAGCCGGAACTCCATATTCTTCCTGCTCTAGTCTTCCTACTCCTGTACCAGGAGCACCAACGCCGGCGGCGAAGACCACAGTGAGTACTCCACCTACGACATAGGGGAGGGGGAGGGAAAAAACAGGGACACCCACACGCAACACCCCAACCCCACACTCACCCACTACAACACACACACCAATGCATATCTATACATTACAGTAACACCCCCCAAACCCCCCCGGAAGAATGCAAAGACAAAAGGAAATGAGTGTAACCATTGTAATATATCAAAATTCAGTAAGCAAAAATATATATATATATACACTATTAACAAAATATACACCACGATTAGTAGTCCAGGTATTGCACCATTCATAGTCCGTGGACCACTGGGCCCAAAATGCATGGGCGAGGCCCACACAAGATACCCGAACATGACGGAGAGAACACTGCTGGGGCATCAGATAGAAATACAAGAGGCACCTCAGGGGGAAGGGAAGGGGGGGCACCTCAGCCGGATGAGTGCACGACGCCAGATTCACGAGCGGGCTCCATGCCCATTGATGTATCCTGGGGAGTGCAAAGCCACAGTCTCTCAAGTCCCTACAGTGAGTGGATTGCCCACTGTACCAACCTGGGGAGTGCAAAGCCACAGTCTCACAAGTCTCTACAGTGGGTAGGTTGCCCACTGTACCATCTTGGGGAGTGCAAAGCCACAGTCTCTCAAGTCTCTACAGTGGGTGGATTGCCGACGGTACCATCCTGGGGAGTGAAAAGCCACAGTCTCACAAGTATCTACAGTGGGTGGGTTGCCCACTGTTCCATCCTGGGGAGTGCAAAGCCACAGTCTCACAAGTCTCTACCGTGGGTGGATGGCCCACTGTACCATCCTGGGGAGTGCAAAGCCACAGTCTCTCAAGTCCCTACAGTGGGTGGATCGCCACTGCTGCATCCTGGGGAGTGCAAAGCCACAGTCTCTCAAGTGGATGCATGTCTCCACTGGTTTTGGAGGGGGACTGGTGCCCAGAGTGCTTCATCCTGTGCAGTACAGAGGTAGTGGATGCATGTCTCCACTGGTTCTGGAGGGGGACTGGTGCCCAGAGTGCTTCATCCTGCCAAGGACAGAGGTACTAGATGCATGTCTCCACTGGTTCTGGAGGGGGACTATGCCCAGAGTGCTTCATCCTGTGCAGGACAGAGGTAGTGGATGCATGTCTCCACTGGTTCTGGAGGGGGAATGGTGCCCAGAGTGCTTCATCCTGTGCAGGACAGAGGTAGTGGATGCATGTCTCCACTGGTTCTGGAGGGGGACTGGTGCCCAGAGTGCTTCATCCTGCCAAGGACAGAGGTAGTGGATGCATGTCTCCACTGGTTTTGGAGGGGGACTGGTGCCCAGAATGCTTCATCCTGTGCAGGACAGAGGTAGTGGATGCATGTCTCTACTGGTTCTGGAGGGGGAGTGGTGCCCAGAGTGCTTCATCCTGCCAAGGACAAAGGTAGTGGATGCATGTCTCCACTGGTTCTGGAGGGGGACTGGTGCCCAGAGTGCATCACTCACCCCGTGACGGTCCCAGTTGCGTCACTGCTCCTGCCGCTCATGGTCTAGCGGTGCTTGAGTTGGCGGTCCTTGCCCTGTTCGGCGGTGCTTGCCCTGTTCAGGGGTGCTTGCCCTGTTCAGCGGTGCTTGACTTGGTGGTCCTTTCCCTGTTCAGTGGTGCTTGCCCTGTTCAGCGGTGCTTGAGTTGGCGGTCTTTGCCCTGTTCAGTGGTGCTTGACTTGGCGGTCTTTGCCCTGTTCAGCGGTGCTTGCCCTGTTCAGCGGTGCTTGACTTGGCGGTCCTTGCCATGTTCAGCGGTGCTTGACTTGGCGGTCCTTGCCCTGTTCAGCGGTGCTTGTCTTGGCGGTCCTTGCCCTGTTCAGTGGTGCTTGAGTTGGCGGTCCTTGCCCTGTTCAGCGGTGCTTGAGTTGGCGGTCCTTGCCCTGTTCAGCGGTGCTTGACTTGGCGGTCCTTGCCCTGTTCAGCGGTGCTTGCCCTGTTCAGCGGTGCTTGACTTGGCGGTCCTTGCCCTTTTCAGCGGTGCTTGCCCTGTTCAGCGGTGCTTGACTTGGCAGTCATTGTCCTGTTCAGCGGTGCTTGCCCTGTTCAGCGGTTCTTGACTTGGCGGTCCTTGCCCTGTTCAGCGGTGCTTGACTTGCCGGTCCTTCAATGCCCAGCTGGGCTGTGGCTGGCGGTCCTTCATTAGTCAGATGGGCTGTGGCTGGCGGTCCTTCATTGGACAGATGGGCTGTGTCTGGCGGGGCCCTCCTGGGCATCTGGGCTGTGGATGGCGGGGCCCTCCTGGGCATCTGGGCTGTGGCTGGCGGGCCTTCCTGGGCATCTGGGCTTGGGCTGGCGGGGTCCTCCTGGGCAGCGACGATGGGACTGGCGGTGGCCTCCTGAGCAGCGACGATGGGACTGGCGGTGGCCTCCTGGCCAGCGACGATGTGGCTGGCGGTGGCCTCCTGGCCAGCGGGGATGATGGCGGTCTTCTCCGCCGTGCTGCTCCTCCCAGACTTTGCGGGTTTCTTCTGCCCCTTCCCCACCTTGGGAGGAGTCACAGCTGAGTCCACACTCCCCCCGGGACCCCTGTGAGCGGCTTGGCTGGCTTGAGTCTTCCCCCTCTCCCGCCGGGCACTGGCCAACTTCTGGTGCTTCACAGGGGGGGGGGACTGGCTGTGCTGTGGCTCTGTGACACACTGGCTGGCCTGGTGGCCGGTGCACTCCACATACCTGTGACAACAGGCACCACTGGTCCCGGAGATTTTGTGGCTGAGGTGCTAGTACGGGACCTATGAGTTGGACGGGGGTGGTGGTGGGAAATAGGTTAAGGGTGGACAGGAAAAGTTGTTTGGAGACACTGGGACGGGTAGCTGGTGGGGGATTGGGAGAGGAGGAAGAGGTGGTGGTTGTAGGAGGTGTATGTTTTGTGGCTTTGGGTGCAGGTGCATGCGCTGGAGGCTGTTGTGAGGTGGATGTATGTTGGGTGGGTGGGTGTGTGCCTGCGTTTATGTATCTTCGGAGGGGGCGTCACAGACACACTGGGATAGGACACAGGGGACGTGTGAATGGTAGTGAGGGTGGTGAGTGCATGTGAGTGGGGTGTGGTGGTGGGTGTGCTGGTGCGGGACGTAGTGGCTGTAGTGGTAGTGCATGCAGGTGTGAGTGTACATGAGACTGGGAGGGAGGAGGGAGACGAGGAGGAGGGGGACACAGTGGAGGCAATGGATGTTGTTGTGTCTGTATGTGTGTGATGCTTGCGTGAGTGCCTGTGGGATGTGTGGTGCTTATGTTTGCCTGAGCTTCCCTTGTGTGTTGACGTGTGTGCAGGCTGGTTTGATGGTGTGCTTGGGATAGGCAGAGGTACAGAGGATTGGGTCTGGGTGGAGGAAGTTGGAGGGGGGAGGCTAGACACAGGGACAATGGCTGCCATCAGTGCTGAGGCCAGAGTTTGAAAGGTTCGATGAAGGGCCGCCTGACCAGAATGAATGCCCTCCAGGAATGCATTGGTTTGTTGCAACTCCCTTTCTACACCCTGGATGGCATTCAAAATGGTAGACTGCTGAACAGTGAGTGACCTGAGGAGGTCAATGGCCTCCTCACTGAGGGCAGCAGAGGTGACAGGGGCTGAGGTGCCTGGGGCGAAAGTGATGCCCACCCTCCTGGGTGAGCAGGCACGGGGCGAAGGCTGAGGGGCTGCTGGGAGGGCGGTGCTGGTAGGGGGGGTGGCAGCTGTACCTGTAGAAGTGGGGGGCACAGATGTTTCCGCCATCACAAGGGAGCTCCCATCAGAGGACGAGTCCGTGTCACTGGTTTCAGCTCCTGTCACTGCCGTGGTGCTCCCCTCGCCCTCCGTCCCACTGGTGTATTCAGAGTCCGTAGTGTGGCCCTCCATGGCCATGTGGGATGCAGCTCCCTCGTGCTCCGGTTCCACTGCTCCTCCGCCTGATGATGGTAATGCACACAATAACAGGGAGACCGGAAAAAAAGGGGGGGGGAACAGAAGAAAGACAGGTTGAGTGCATGGCTTACCGCTACCGTTGGCGGACAAGACAGACACAGCAGCCCCCTGCACTAAGTCGCGCTGTTGGGCTCTACAGTGCAATTCCTGGGAAATGGCTTACAAGGCTATGGACGACATCTGCACTCATAGATGACACAGGTGCATGAATAGCTGTACTTGGCACTCTACAGAGGTGGGGTGGGGGGCCACAGGGCCATGCCTTACGAAGGGGCCTAGCCTACGGAACTCGCCCTGGCCTAGGGAAACCCCACAGCCCTCCTCCCCCACCCAAACCCCTCCACTGCGTGCAAAGTTAGCTGAATGAGAGTGTACTCACCCCCTTGTGTCTGCTGTGATGCCCTCAAGTGCCCATCCAACTCCAGGTAGGCCACCGCCAGGATCCGGAACATCAGGGGGGTCATGGTTCGACGGGCACCCCTCCCACGTTGGGAGGCCATCCCCAGCTGAGCCTCCGCCGTCTTCTTGCTCCAGCGGCGAATGTCCTCCCATCTCTTCCGGCAGTGGGTGCTCCGTCTGTGGTGGACCCCCAGGGTCCGGACGTCCTTGGCGATGGCATGCCAAATATCCTTCTTCTGGTGGGCGCTGACCTACATGAAATGTACAGGGGAAGAAGAGAAGTCATTACCAACTGCGCCGTCAAAGTGAGTGGCCCCCATCCCTACCCTTGCCATGTGGCACATGCACCCACCGTCTTTCATGCACTCAGAACTCTGCCCCCTTCCTTCTTACAACCATCCCTCTCCACACAGGCACAGCCCATACAACATGCTCCCTGTGTACTTACCTGTTGGTCTGGAGGACCGTAGAGTAGCGTGTACTGGGGGAGGACCCCGTCGACGAGCTTCTCCAACTCCTCCGATGTGAAGGCAGGGGCCCTTTCCCCAGACACACGAGCCATTGTCTCTTTCAGACCGAGGTCACAGCAGCACTTGCAGTGTAGGTCCTCTCCTGTCGAAGATCAGGTATCGAGTGATTCAACAGCTAGAAAATGGCGGTCACGTCCGCGGCGGTCACGTCCGCGGTGGTGCGTACCATCACCGTCGGCGTACATCGTCATTGGCTCCTGGGACTCATAGGGTCCAATGTTAACTAATGCAGCATTGCGCCGCGGTCTTCGACCGCCTACCGCGACAGTGTACAATGCCAGCGCAGTTACCTCACATCCCATTGTCCCACTTTACAGGTCAGGCAGCCGCCATTTCAGGGGCCCACATGGCCTAATTACCAACTGCATCACACATACCTAGGCCTACTCTCAACACACATACAGGCCAGATTTTGTGTATGAATCGTGTTCTGTGTAGACTGTGGGTACATACCTCTGACTTGTTTGACTCTGTGCTCGCTGTTGTCTTTCATAGGCACCGTCCGCTCGGACATGTGAGGAGATGGCGGAATCCTCCGGTGTACCGACTGCTGGTGGACCTGTCGACAATGGAGGAAAGAAATTTGATAATCACCTACAGGTTTGACAGTGCCACAATCCAGGAACTGTGTACACAGTCGGAGCCAGACCTGATGTCAGCAATCCGCCTTCCCACAGGAATCCCCCCTCAAGTGCAGGTGCTGTCAGTGCTCCATTTCCTTGCAAGTGGGTCTATTCAAACAACTGTGGCCATGGCATCAGGGATGTCCCAGCCTATGTTTTCCTACGTATTGTCCAGAGTGTTGTCTGCCCTGCTGAAACACATGCGGAGCTACATCGTTTTCCCTCAGGTGGAGGACTTGCCTACAGTGAAAGGTGACTTCTATGCCCTTGGAACTATCCCCAACATCTTAGGTGCCATTGATGGGACCCATGTGGCTTTGGTCCACCCACAGAGGAGTGAACAGGTGTACAGGAACCGGAAGAGTTATCATTCCATGAATATACAGATCGTGTGTTTGGCCGACCAGTACATCTCCCATGTGAATGCCATGTTCCCTGGCTCTGTGCATGACGCCTACATCATGCGGAATAGCAGCATCCCTTATGTGATGGGTCAACTCCAGAGGCACCGTGTGTGGCTATTAGGTGACTCTGGTTACCCCAACCTGTCATGGCTACTGACCCCAGTGAGGAATCCCAGGACCAGGGCAGAGGAACGCTACAATGAGGCCCATGGGCGTACAAGAGGGTGATAGAGCGGACCTCGGCCTCCTAAAGGCCAGGTTTAGGTGCCTCCATATGACAGGTGGATCTCTATTCTACTCAACAACGAAGGTGTGCCAGATCATCGTGGCCTGCTGTATGCTTCATAACTTGGCTTTGCGATGACAGGTGCCTTTTCTGCAGGAGGATGGTCCAGATGGCGGTGTTGTGGCAGCTGTGGAGCCTGTGGACAGTGATGAGGAGGAAGCAGAGGAAGAAGACATTGACAACAGGGACTCAGTCATCCAGCAATATTTCCAGTGAAACACAGGTGAGAATACATTCCTGCCTACTACAAGTACTTTTACACTTCTACCTCTATCCTGTCTGTCGATTTCACCCAGTGTATGGTCACTGAGTTGTAACTTTCCCTTATAGTTTCACAGGTGTGGGTCCCAACGTGTGTCATCTGCTTAGATTCCTCATGGACTAGAGCTGTGTGACATTGGTGTGTTGACATTACTATTTCCTGACAATTTTGTCACTGCAATTACAAATACACTATTTCGAAATCACAGACAGACTCCAGATCTTTTGGTGCTTTAGGTGTGTTTATTTACATACAAAATATTGGAGGGGGAAGTCAAATGGTGATTCCATGATGAGTGACTTCTGGGGCTCTCACCAGGCTCTATTACCCATAATCCCTTGTAAACCTCATAATTAGGCAACAAAACACTTTTCCCTCAAACTTCTGTGATAGAAAGCTCTGGAATCTGAGAGGAGCCACAAACTTCCTTTCACCCAGCATTCCCCCAAGTCTCCTGATAAAAATGGTACCTCAATTGTGTGGGTAGACATAGTGCCCGTGACAGGAAATGCCCAAAACACAATGTGGTCACATCACATTTTCCTGTTTTTTACAAAGTGCCTAGCTGTGGATTTTGGCCTCTAGCTCATCCGGCACCTGGGGAAACCTAGCAAACCTATACATTTTTTTAAAACTAGACACCTAGAGAAATTCAGAATGAGGTGAATTGTGAGATTCTCACCAAGTTCCGTTACCTAGAATCCTTTGCAAACCTCAAGATTTGGCAAAAAAACACCTTTACCTCACATTTTGGTGATAGAAAGCTCTGGAATCTGAGCCACAAACTTCCTTCCACCCAGCATTCCCCCAAGTCTCCTGATAAAAACAGTGCCTCACATGTGTTGGTAGGCCTAGTGCCCACAACAGGAAACGTCCCCAAGCGCAACATGGACACATCAATGTTTTACATTGAAAAGTGACGTATTTTTTGGAAAGTGCCTAGCTGTGGGTTTTGGCCTGTAGCTCATCCGGCACCTATGAAAACCTGGACATTTATGAAAACTGGACACCTAGGGGAACCCAGGATGGGGCAACTTGTGGTGCTCTCACCAGGTTCTGTTACTCAGAATCCATTGCAAACCTCAAAATTTGGCAAAAAATCAACTTTTTCTTCACATTTTGGTGCTGCAAAGTTCTCAAATCTGATGGGAGCCACAAACTTCCTTCTACCCAGAATTCCCCCACATCTCCCAATAAAAGTGGTACCTCACTTGTGTGGGTAGGCCTAGTGCCCGCTACAGGAAATGCCCCAAAACACGATGTGGACACATCAAAATTATAAATTACAAAACGACCTTTTTTTGCAGGGGGGGCCACCTGAGTTTTCGGTCCGACACTCAGCAGCCATCTAGGGAAACCTACCAAAGCCAGACATTTCTGAAAAGTAGACACTCAAAGGAGGCCAGGGAGGTGTGACTTGCGTTGATATCCAAGTCTTTTCTTACCCAGAATCCTCAGCTAAAAAAACCACATTTTGCCCATATTTCTGTGTGGGATCACCGCACCGAAACAAATTTACCACCCAACGTTCCCCTCAGTCTCCTGATAAAAATTATACCTCACTTGTGTAGGTGGGCCAAGTGCCTTTTACAGGAAAGAGCCAAAAACATGTCGAAATTGAGGGGGAACCAAAGGAGGCCCAAAAGGGCAGTTTGAAAAAAAAAGTTTTTAGGCTGACAAGTGGGGCAGAATTCTTATTGGTATAGATGTGACAATGCTGGGAGGTAGGAACTTTGTGGATTCCTGCAGATTCCGGAATGTTCCATCACAAAAATCGTGGGAAAATGTGTGATTTCATGCAAAGCTGGAGGTTTGCAGAGCGTGTGGTTAGAAAATGGTGCAGGGTGCATGTGAAGCACACCACCCTGGACTCACCCAGATGTTTAGGTTTCAGCTGTGCCTGGGTCTTGTAGACTTTTCTATATGGCAGCATTTCAAAGTCCAAAAAGTGCAGCCCTCACCATTTCAAGTGGGATGACTTTGAGAGTTAGCCAAGCTCTCATGGCCCAAATGTAAAATCAAAACCCAAAATAATCAAATGTCCTCTTGCTTACCATTGGGATAAGATTTTTCTGTGTGCGAGGGGAGAGCTGAAAGACTGTTACCCCCTTCAGTTGGGGTTGGGGCATAACCATGCCCGTACTTGTTGGTAACCACCACCCCACTATTTTTTATTTTTTTTAAATTCCCTGGCATCAAGTAGGCCTTCTGCCCCCGCGGGGAGTGGATCAGGGGTTATTGCCTCATCTACCCACTGGTGGGCAGAACAACTTTGTCCTCATTTATTTGTGGTGGCGGTACCATACCCCACCCTCTTTTTTGAAAAGTTCTTCCCCGGTGTCGGCCTTACAAAAGTGGGCTGATCTTCCTCCAAGGGGGTCATAAATGGCCAACAGTACTGTGCCCCCATGGGGAGCAACCATTGCCCAAGGGCCTGCCTCCCCAATCAAAACACACACACACACCAATACCTGGTGCCTAAGTGGTTTCTGCCCCCTCTGGGGGCAGATTGGCCTAATAGAAAGAGGCCGATCTGCTTCCAAGGGGGGCAGAAATGGCTTTAAATAATTTGCCTCCATGGAGAACGGCCCTTGCCCAATGGGCTGCATCCGTTATATATAATAGTACAGAAAAACAATTCCCTGGTGTCTAGTGGTTTCTGCTCCCCTTGGGTCAGGTTGGCCTAATAAAAGTAGGCTGATCTGTCCACATTGGGGGCAGAAATGGCCTAAAATAAAATTGCCCTCCAGGGGAGCGACTCTTGCCTAAGGGGTTGCTTCCCTTGCATGAAATTAGCACAAAAAAAAATCCTAGTGTCTAGTGGTTTCTGCCACCCTTAGGGGCCGATTGGCCTAATAAAAATAGATCTGACTTCCACCAAGGTGGGCAGAAATGGTCTAAAATAAAATTGCCCCCAAGGAGAGCGACCCTTGCCTAAGGGGACGCTCCCGATCTGTAAAAAATAATTTTAAAAAAGATCCCTGGTGCCTAGTGGTTTCTGTCCCCTTTGGGGTCTGATTGGTCTAATAAGAATAGGCCGATCAGCCCCCAAGGGGGGGCAGAAATGACATAAAATAAATTTGCCCTTCAGGGGAGCAACCCTTGCCTAATGGGCCACTCCCCTCCTATGCGATCGTGCTGCAGGAATGCTCAGAGAGACATGAGAAGGAAAGGAAAAGCCTTTCCTTTCCTTGTCATGCCTCTGTGACCTCCCCTGCCCCCGTACCGAGAAGAAACTAATCAGGTTCTCCTCGGATTGCACTGAAAGCCATGCTTCCAGCATGATGGAGGCGACCTCTGATGAGGTCAGCACGCAATCGCATACTGATGTCATCAGAAGTCACTGGGGGTCTCGGGGAGGTCAAAGTGGAAGGAGAAGTAATTACCCTTCCATTCTGCCAGGGGAGGGGGTTGGAGCTCCACAGGGGGAGTGCTAGCCTTCCCTCCATGGGCCGGGTGCAGGATGAGCTGGTTATGTCCTCGGCACACGAGCCCCGTGGCCGAGGACATAACCAGCTTGGTCCCTGCACCTAGGGGGTTAAACAAAAATCATGTTTTCATTTGATTATCTTGGTGTTCTGGCTTAATTATTCCTTGCAGTCATGATTACCTAGCTATGATGTGATGCATGGGTAGGAAAAACTTGGCCTGGGCTGTGTGACTGATCTATATCATCAATCATCACATTCAAATTAAATTCCTATGTCACTAGGGAAACAGCAATGTTCTGCTCCTGTACTGTGGCACTATAGACAGTATAAACACATGTTTGAGCTGAACATCACAATTTATGTTTTTGTATTTTGTTTGTCTTACTTTCTTGATAAAGCTACTCCTGCTACTTGAGCTGGTAACAGGCAGTAACCAGTGCTGGCCCCATCATGGCAGGAGGTACCACCCGGCTGCGGCTGAAGAAGTTGGAGGTAGTGGCTGCAGAGTATTGCCAACCGCTGGCCTTGGAGGAAGAAGAGGGTGCACAGGATCTACATCCTTGGGCCACGAGCCAAGCCTATCTCCAACTCATCCATTCCACCGCCTCTGCTAATTGTCACCAGGGTCCACTGCTGCCCTTACCACCACCAATCTCCCTTCCTTGGACAGAACACCATGCCTTCTCACCCGCATCCTGCATAAGCTATCCCACCTGATGCGTGAGACGGCACTGCTCTGGCTTGAAAAGCAGAACTTGGCCAAGGAGATTGATGCTCTTTTTTATTTATTTTTTGTTTTGGTAAGAGGGCATATTTTGGGTGAGAGGGTGAGAAGGGTAGAAAGTTGGGGAAATAATTTAGACATGTGGGCCCATATTTATAAATTTTTAGTGACGCATTTGCGTCCTTTATTGACGCAAAAGTGGCGCAAACTTACAAAATACAATTATATTTTGTAAGTTCGTAAGTTTGCGCTGCTTTTGCATAAAAAATGACACAAATGCGGTGCTAAAAAAGTATAAATATGGGCCTTGGTCTTTTGCACTTTGTTTTGGGACACATTTGTGCTTGGGGAGGGTGTGGGACTATTGTTTACAAATAAATATGCTTTACTTCTTTTACTTTGTCATCATTATCTATCTTTCCATTGCTAGTTGGCCTAGTATAACATTGATGAATGTACTGTTGACATGAGAGGGTGACACGGAGCTGCCCTCTGGAATTGTCACCAATATACATCCACTTTTCTCTGTGGACTCTCCTTACCTGAGGTTCCTTGCCATGTACTATGGAAAAGTCACATGTCCAAGCTGACCATGACTGACTGTGGTTCGGATACAGAGACCATGTTAACATCACTAAAAAGATACCTCCAAGTCTACTAAAAAGAGTTCCATTTGCATTCGAGGCAGTCACAAGGAGAAGCCTGAGCTTTGCAAATGGTAATCGGTGTAGCATTAAGAGCAGGCTGAGTGTCACAGATGGTCGACGCTGTTGTGTGCAGAGGAAGTTAGGCGTTGCAGCTGTTCGCTGCTGTAGCTTCACATCAGTGTTGTTGCAGGCTGTCGTTGCAGCATGAAATGCAGGTCTCGCATTCCCAGTCATCGCTTGCGAGCACTGTTCACATAAAGAGCAGGTCTCACCAGAGCTTCGCATGGGAGGTTACGTGGGTGGTCATCGTGGGTGACAGAGTATTCACTAATCTCCACATGTAGGTTAGTGTATTATATTTTGTAGTATGCTAGTAGTGCTATTGTAGTACTACTAAAGGTACATCAATATGTAGTTTATGTGTAGTACCAGGAGTGTGTGCTGTGGCAAAATGGGCCATTTTGTGAAAGACAAAAAAAACAATTCCAATTAACATCGCAGAGAGTGCAGTTATAGATGACGGAAAACTGAACTACTTAACAATGATACCCGTTGCCTTGTTGAGTGAAGAAAATAATTCAATTCCCAACTGATTAGTGAATACTATGTAATCTTCAGTTGCTCATCAGGTAATTCCTATGAAAATGACTTCACAATTCACAGCACCATATTATTTCAAGACTTTTAAATTCAGTCACCTCAAGGAACTATGTAGATATTAAGAGCCACATTTACTTACATTTGGTGCAATGCAGCGAGACAACCTGTTGCACTGTGTCAAATGGAGAGTGCAATAATGAGTCATATTTACTAAGGTATGGGCATTCCTGCTCTCCCTCGCTGCACTGGTTCACTGAGTGCTGCCTAACCCCACCGCAGGCACCTTTGTGCCGTGGTGCAAGGGTACCTGCATTATAGGAAGGATTGTTTCAGTATAGAAAGGGATACCTTCCTGCAAAAAATAATTCTGAGACAGAATGCAGCACACATGGACAGAGGAAATAACAAGGTGAAATAAACATATTTCTCCTTATTACAACTCTGTTGGGATGGTTTAGTATTTTGATAAATTTCCAGGTTTACTATTTGTAGTAAATCTGGGATTGGGCTAAAATCCTTGGCTGGATATGTGGGAATGCCCACTTTTCACCCATGAAATACCTTCCCAATGCAGAGTAACGCAAGGCAGAGGACGCAATGCAGCAACTTTCAGTGCCTTGCATTACTTTAGCTGCACTAAGCCATGAAGAGCCATCCAAGTTGGCTTAGTGTGGCTTAGTAAATCTAACTTAAGGGCTTGTGTTGCCTTGCATCGCCTTGTGTGATTCAAGGGCAATGTAAGCCCTTAGTAAATCTTGGCCCAAGTTTACACAAACTTTAGACTGGTGATCTTCATACTGGGATGCGGGCCCCCTAAGGGGGCCTTAAGTGATTCCAAAGGGGCCCGAGGCTCTGACCAAAAGAAGCATTAGACTGATAATGGTGCTTTGTTTTAAGATGAAAAGAATGAGTAGCATTAAACTGCTCTGTGATGGACCATCACTAACATATGTTGCCATTTATATCCTGGCTGGAAGTATGTTTCAAGAGAGAAGTGACTCCAAATATTCTTCAAAGCCTCAACCTCCACTTCTAATAAGCACACAGTGGATACTTTTACACGTACGAAAGGCCTGCCTAAACAGGATAGTATGTTCAGTGATAATGTATTTGATCCCATTTTCAGAACAGTAACATGACTTAACTGCAATGTGTAAATAAGTCTAAACATATTTAAACATTGCCAATTTAATAGAATAATTATGATAAATTTAGAGGTGGCGTGATGATTTTCTTTTCCCACTGGGGGGCATGGCATTAAAAAGTCTGAAAACCACTGCTTTAGACTATGATAAAGAAGAAAGTCCTTACATTGTTAAAGCATTTTTTAAAGCAGTACATGGTTTAGCATTGTCCTCATGGCATGTACACTTAACAAACACACACAATCTCTTTGGTCCATTTTAGAAGATATGAAAAGGTTCATTTTGACCAAATTGATGCACCTCAGGATAGGATGATTTGGGGCATTCCGAGGTTATCTCTGCGTAATCCCAGTTTTGAGTGGGCAGCAAGAACAATATAAATGAATTCTGAATATTGTATGAATTATTATTACAGCCATCCTTCAAAGGCACTGGCAGGAATAACTCCCAATATTAGTTTCTCTGTTACGTTATCATTTTGTTATGATGTGCATTTGAATTTAAAGAAACAGATAATCCTAATACTTATCTGATAATCTAACTAATGGATTTATCAAATCATAGCAGTCTCCACTGTCTTCTCCTTTATTTTTGGTCCCAAAAAAAGCAGTGATAAGAACGTACATTGATTACAGAGTAATCAATAATATTACAGTTAAAAATATGTATCCATGACCATAGATAGCTGTTCTTTTAGGTTAGACCAGACAATCAATCATTTATACCAAGCTTGACCTTAGGAGAGCATATTATTTGGTCAGTGTCCAGGATGGTGATGAATGGAAAACTGCAATTTACAATATGTTCACCCTATTTCAATATCACGTTATGCCTTTTACACTCTGTAATCCTCCAGCTGCCTCTCAGGTTTTGATAAAGTGCTTAATGTATTTTTGGATGTATTTTATATAGTGTATATATCTTGATTTGCTCTAATTCCCCAGAAAGGTATGTACAAAATGTTAGGTGATTTTTACAAAAATTAAGAGAGCATCATCTTTTCACCAAACTTGAGAAGTACATATTTCAAACGAGTTCATTAGAATGGCTGAGGTACGAAATTAGACCAGAATGAATTAAAATGCATGACATGATAGTTTCAGCAATAATTAATTGGCCCAATCTACCACTACAGACAAATAACTTTTTGGAATCTAGATATCTTTTAAAGAATGGAGATATTAATCCAGAATTAGTTATTAGCTGATGGGTTAATCCGTCACAATGGTGACGGATATCCTGTCTGGTGAAATCGAAATCCCATAGAAAATAATGGGATTTCGATTTCGGCGGGCGGGTTATGTCACAGTTGTGATGGAGTAAGCTGTCCACCAATATCTAAATCAGGTCCTTTATTTATTAGGAGGCAGACATGCAATAGTAGTATACAACATCCACAGGTACTGACTCCTACACAGTCAAAAATAATATTGTTCTTTTCTGTGTCTTTGTAATTAATTATAAACCTGATCACGCAATGCCAAGGTTGATGCCTTATCTAGAGAGAATGAACCTGAAAATGATAATAACACTGTTAGTGAACCTCCAACATTTTTTCCAGCTAAAACTCAGAACAGCCATTACCTAATCAATGCTGATGTCTTTCTTATCAAAGTTTCTGCAGGGTTCTAATCTGTTGATAAAGAAGCTAGGTGCAGAGAGAAAGAGGCAGAAGTGAGGGAGATGGTTTGTTATCATAAAGGGACAGTTATGTATTTATCTTGAATGCAACTAAGATAGCACACTAAGAGTTGGCTTCGTGAATTTAAGATGACTGTGCATTTTTGAATAACAAACAACAGCAGCAGTTAAAGTTAAAAGATAGTTTTGATGTCCAATATTATCTACAGATGTTAACCACTAAGTGCAGACATATGCTGCATGGGACAAAATTAAGAGTTCACACATGAACTTGTTGAAACAAATATGTTAATTAGAGATATTGATAAGTTTTTATGCATTTTGAATAATAATAAAATGTAGAAATAATGTAGAGAATTAATGTACACGTTTGAAAATGTCCCCTCGGAGAGTGGCGACCAAGATTCACAAATGTACTAATAAAATGAATAATATGTATGAAATATAGAAAATGTATTAAAATAATGTACTAGTATGTCATATTGACATATATAACGTATGTTTTGCATTATATTGTAGTAATTAACTTAGCCGAAGTTGTGGCCTAGTTTTGCCAGGCCTCATGCAGAAGCTGAATTATTAGTGCGATGTAGAGAAGCTAATGTGCTGAATTGACCGTGAACTGCTTGTTGTTTAATAAAATCTGCTCAGCGAAAATCCTATGCGTGAACCGAGGGACAGGAGATGATGGAATCATAAATGTCTCAAGGACTGTGTGAAGCAGACGAGATGTACTTTCCCAGGACTCGAACAATGGAGACAATGACTAGAAAAGAACATGCAGCATTTTTGATACCTGACGAGCCAGATGATGAGGACATCGTACAGAATTCACAGATTTAGAGAACTTAAATTATTGGATAGAGTCATAACTGATGAGTAATTGAACTTTTAGGAATTGGGGGATAGTCTGGGAGACTTTGACATAATGACGAGGCAGAAGGGGAGAGTTCAGATGTTAGGCGAATGTCCAGAGAGAGAGAGAGACTACGAAATCGAAGAGATTCAATATTCTGTCATTGGGCTTATTCACTTAAGAGCCTGATGTAATGCTGATTGATTGATGACTTGAAGATGAAGACTGACGCTTTTGCTGATCTATATCGTGGATAGGTAGCTATGACATTGAGACTGATTGACTTTTTGTGCCTTTCTTTTCTAGGTACCAACTGCGCTGTCTAAATAGTTTTTCTCCTAAGCTAGATGTTTTCCCAAATTCATGTTCTAAACTGTTTTTGCATGAAGTCACGCATCCTAATGCTAATCAGGGTTAGGTAGGGTTCCTATTGTGAGATGTTGAAATAAATGGTGACAAATGATTGACAGACTGATTTGCTGAACTGTGTTACTCATGTTAGCATATTCATCGTTATTGGCTTATGTTGAGGCATTAGAAAGCATGTTTTCTCTAGCTCTGATTAGATTATGTTATTGGTGGTCATTAATGAATTACTCTTGAGTGGATTTGAATAAAGTTTGAATTAACCTCATGACTTAGTATTGTAACCAATAGGGAAATACAATTGACAAAACGTATATTGAGTTGTGGTTATTCATGAATGTTGACACTAATAGCTACTGATCAATGTTTTGCTTAATGGTTATTGGGTTGTGTATTGATTATTGATGAACATTGGTTACACCGTAGCTAGGAAACTCCATGCGAATCGAAAGGTTCATCTACCTATCCGCGCCCCGTTGTAAGTTTACTTACTAAGGACCAGGCGTGCTAGCAAACTCAATATCTTTTCATCCTAGACAATGGCACACAGTATCCAAATACTTTTTAGTAAAGTTACTCATGAGTCAACATTGTACACCGTTATTCTTGTAATTACTGACCATTTCAATAAAATTGGGCACTTATCACATTGCCTGGATTGTCCTCTGCTAAAGAGTTAGCACAATTTTGTACACATAATATGATTGAAGTGCAACATATGCCAAACCTTTGACATACTGAGATTCCAATCAGAATTAAGAATCAAGCCATCATTGAGAGTATAGCTGATGGCCTCTGACATCTTACCTTCCTGATTGTATAGATGTGGACAATGGGTGAATGTATCAAGGGGAGGAACTTCAAACAGAGAGTAGACAATCCACCAAATGCTGTCTTTTTTAAGAGGGCCCAAAAACATGGGTGAAACTTTTTGATGAGAATCAGGTAAAGTTGAATGTTTGGAGAGAAACCACACCTTATCCCCTATATAGTAGGGAGGGACATGTGGGCTTTGTTTGTCAGCATGTTTTTGAGGTCCACTTTTATCAGTTGTAAATGAAGTACCACCTCTTTTCAGACTGGGTGAATGGTCTTTAGCACTGCTGATACTGAAGGCATCCTAGTATTCAGGTTGGAAGAGGGAACCATTCCTGGGGGTATTCTATACTACAAAAGAAGGCATAGTACTTTTAAAACTCAGTGAAGTGTGTTGTTCTAAGCATACTATGCACAATCAATCACTGTACCAAATCCTGTTGCTGAGGCAACAGGAACCATCTCAAGTTCTAAGGACTGGTTATGCTATATAGTTTGCTAGTTACTCTCAGAATACTAGCTTGTTGAGTGGTATCTGAGGGTACCCACTCCTTTTATAAGTTCAGCCTATAATTTCAACAAAAACTGTACATCCCAACTTCTGACATTTCTGTCTGAAATTCTGTGTTATCTAAAACTTAGGGCCATATTTATACTCAGTGCTGAATTAGTGTCATTCTTTTTTACGGTCATTCAGCACAAATTTACCTCCATATTTATATTTTGATGCTAGACCTATCTAGCGTCAAAATATTAGAGTTAACGTAATTTTTGTGATACGTGAAACCTCCTTGATTCAATCAGATGCAAGGTAGGCGTTCCCGTCCAATAAATGACTCTAACACCCTAGCGCCATATTTATCCACCCGGGCAAAAATGACGCCCGGTTGGAGGTGGACCCAAAAAAATGACGTTAACTCCAATTTGCAACAAATTGTACTGCCTGGGATAGACCAGGCGTTAGTATGAGGCCCACACACCACTACTTAAGGAAAACACACAGAAGCAACATTACAAACCCACAGGAGAAGATGTAAGTGCTACTTGCGAGACAACACAGAGGACAGCAACAGCAATCACCACCACAACAGCTTGGCCCACAAAGGCAATGGAGAAGGCAAGGGAAAGTATTCAGAAACAGGACAACCCTTCAAGACATCATAAGGAAATGCAGACTCAACAAGCAAGCCATACTACACCTGCTGCACCACATTGAGCCACAAATCACATCCAGCCTGCAGACCCCACACAATGTACCTATGACAAAGCTACTAGCTGTCCTGCACATGCTGGCAAGTGGCACTTTTCAAACAATGGGTTCTCTGGTTGTTGGTGTGTCACAGCCGTCATTCTCCGTGTTCCTGCCAAAGGTGTTTGATGCAAAAATCTCCTTGACACCTCACCACATCAGCTTCCCCAGCACCCAGCAAAAGCAGCAGGAGATAAAACAGGGCTTCTACCAGTTTCATGGCTTCCCATATGTGCTTGGTGCAATTGACTGCACCCATGTCCGACTTGTGCCACCTGCAGCAACAGAGCACTTATACCGGAATCCCAAGCATACACATTCCATAAATGTACAGGTCATAGTGGTCACCGGGGACTATTTACACACATTTTGGCCAAGTATCCTGGGAGTGTTCATGACACCTTCATATTCCGGCACAGCAGGATCAACAAACACTTCTAGGATGGACAATATGGAAATGGCCTACTTGTGGGTAAGTCAACAAACCTAGCAATATACATACAACACACCAACCCTTTAGGGCACACAAGACATACACCACTTCAAAAACACATGGCCATGGTAACACAGATGTACAGTTGACAACAGATATGCACCATGCTGCAGTATAGCATAATCAGTGCACACCACAAACACATACACCCACATGTACGTAAAACACCTACAACTTGACAGGCACACCACAGGAAGGACAGGTGCAGATATGTACCAGATGCCAGCAGAACAACTACACAAATCACTTCAAGTGCCCACAGGTTGTCTTCTACGTACACTTCACACACAGTACACCAAACAAAGATTAGCACAGCAATGTCAATGGCATACACCATGCTCATGTTACGTAAGTCTCACATAGGCACAGATCACTCAAATCATGCAGTGCTAGTGACTGCCAGAACAAACATCAAATGACAGACAACTGGTGCCAATACCAACTACATCTCATCAACACATACCTGACTCACCTGTAGTGTGCATATACATCTGCTTGATGTATTGGGTCACGCACATAGGAATACAAAATTAATGTTCATCATATACTATGTGCCAGATATGTGAGAAATGCCACTACACCTACTATAGTGCCACCTCACATGCACCACTTACTGACCCACAACACCATCATGTCAGTACCACAAACAATAAATGGCCCACCATGGGGCAGAGTCACTGTTAGACAGTGCAGATCATGGATGTCATAGTGGGACCCTGGAGGAGTATTTAGGACATTACTGACCTTACATGCACTGTGCCAAGGAACACATTTGCTAAGTAGCTGAGCTCCATCCCATAGCCTGCACTGTGCATGTGTTGACAGTATAAATGCTGAATCATCTTTTGGAAGATAGGAGAGACACTGGTAGTAATGTTGATCATCCTGAAACAATGGGATACACACCCTTGGACACCTGATGGCCCGCACAAACATCAGCTGCCACTCAGGATCACTAAGGGACCTATGTAAGAGCCCCCAGTGCCATTGTCATGGACTGCACTGTGTGTACAAGTTGGCGGATGGCCACTCTTTTATGACTTTTAAAGCCACATTGTAAATCGCCCACCTTCCCATGCACCACTTAGCGTGTAAAGGGAGTACAATATGTGTTGCTGTAGGTCTATCACCACAAGATACATAGCATGATGATGCTGACTCAGATGCAGCTGTCACCCAAAACCTGAGGCAGTGCCAACATCAAACAACACCCCTGGAGTGTCATGTGCAGGTTGCAACAAGGGAATCGACTGTGATTTGAACTCATATGAATGTGCCATCCAATGCATGCTGCATTCTGCTGCACACACAGAAAGAGGCAATTGCCCATCACAACAGCATATGTATAGGGAGGTGTCCCTTCTTGCACAGATACATCCACCTCCAAAGGGCAGGTAGCCAAGCACCCTGGTGCAAGGTTGTTAGTGTCAGTACATGGCTGCATATTAGCCACCGGGGCAGGGTACAACAAAGAGTTGCCCAGTAACATGTCACACATGGTGCATTCCTGCATTGTCAAAATGTTGCAGCACAGTGGTGCCAATGTTGGAGCTGTGTTGTGCATTGTCATTTATTCATTTAAATGGGCCTAAGTGTTGCACTTTATCTCTAATGAAACATGTCAAAATGGCTGGGATGTCCAGGCTTTGTGGTGCTAACATGTTGCTACCACATATGACCCCATTGTGCTGTGAGAATGTGTCATGTCCCCTCTAGTGATAGCACAATGATATAAAGGTGTACCACACAATGCATGGTACACACATAATGACCATCAGTTAGGATTCCAAATCATATGTCCCAGGTTCTTGAGCCAATACCCAAGATTGTCATGTCCAACACCACAGTGCTAAGAAAAAGTTCCACAAGGCCAGGAACTCACACCATACCACAAACACATATGAGTCACAACCAACTCTAAATAACAACTGCCATGCTACATGACAAACCTGTTGCAAGCCTTAACAGTAACTTACTCCTTTCATCTTTTGCAGCAGTTCAGGGTTCTGGCATACAGCCATGGATTATGACCCATTTGCAAACCAACTACAGCAGCAGAGCGTGCATACAATGAGGGGCATCGTAAGACACGCTATATCGTGGAGAACACTTTTGGTATACGGAAGTCAATATACAGGTGTCTGGACCTCACAGGAGGCAACCTCCTATATGGCCCACACATTGTCTTTCAAAATCATCCTGACGTGCTGTCCTGCACAACATATTTGTGCCCATATTTCACCAGGTTGATGACCTGTCTGAGGAGGAGGAGGAGGATGGTGGTGAAGAAATGGAGAGGAAACAGCACAACACAGCTTCTGGGATACGCTCCAGGCAACACATAATTGAGAATTTGGGCCTGATTCCAACTTTGGAGGACGGTGTTAAACCGTCCCAAAAGTGGCGGATATACCACCTACCGTATTACGAGTCCATTATATCCTATGGAACTCGTAATACGGTAGGTGGTATATCCGCCACTTTTGGGACGGTTTAACACCGTCCTCCAAAGTTGGAATCAGGCCCTTTGTCTCTTAAGAGCCACTTAAATCATCTTGTCAATTTTGTAAATAACAAAATTCACTTATACAACCAATTCTGCTTTGGTCTCTTCAATCTCCACTATATGTACTCTAAGATTGTGAGTCTAACCTTTGGGAGAAAGTTACAAATACAAATCTGACAAGTACTGTTGAAGCATCATATGTGATGTGTAAGATTGTACTTCCGCCATCACACAAATCATTAATTGCCTCATCATTGGTATGTGACAACTGAAGGACACAATCTATGGACCACAAAACATATTATACAACCACGTTGCCAACTTGTTCATCAATAGCTCATCACACACAACTACATCATGTCCAAATAGGTAGTATGTAAGGGGCCCACACATGAGGCAGTGGATTACCAAAATCTGAAAGTTAGTCATGTTGCAACAGAACACTGGCACAACTCAGTGTGAGAGTTGCAATGGCTGCATGGAACATGTGTGACAAAGGGGGGACATCATTGGTAACAATGGTCATCATAATTTGCCCAGGTATTACAAGCAATGGAAGAAGATGGGCCTGTGCAGTTCATCCATGGTAATCTGTGCTGCCACTGCCATGGGTCCCAATCCTGACACAGGGTACAGATGACCACACACATTGCATGGGCACATCTGTGGAATGCACTTCAGTATGGATGGGAATATATGCAGCTAGGGCTGCAGGTCCACCACACAAAACCAGCAACCATTGGTAAATGCAATGACTTAAACCAAACCTATGTGGTCAAAATATGATCTGGGTGGAGTGTAGGCAGAGTGTGTCATACACAATATGTACCAAAGATGTACACATGTCAGACATATATGTAGGCCACACACAAGTCTCCATAAACTCCAAATCTACATTCAGAGATAGTTTTTGGGTAACATTTCCCAGGTGGCATTGGTTCACCCATCATCAACTATGTTTGAGCTGTGTATGTAGGTATAAATATTATGCTATGTATGACAACATCACACATCACATACAAAAATACAATACACAATCACCAATCAGAAATATTTAATTGTACTGCCAAACATATGTGGATACACTGCTGTCACACATACATATATATGCATGACGTGCAACTATTTGCATGCTGTTGACTCTGCAACACACACTTTGGTGAAACAGACCAATCACATCCTCATCACATTGTTGCCTGGACTACCACATGTGGTCATACCCAATATATCACACTGCAGCACAGCCCATGGCCTATGTATGTTGAGTCAGGGTGCATCTAAGGACAATGGGCAATCAGGGTTTGACCAAAAAGAAATTACGCAAATGTGTCTAAAACATCAGCAAACTCAAAGAAAATGCCTCATGGGCCTTTAGTGTGAATTCCACCTTCGCACTCCTCTCAATGCTGATTTTCATTTAATTCATCTTATAACAGTCATGCGTTAATATAAATGACGCACATGCTTTATATGTCTAAAAAAAACATGCAAATGTCAAATGCGTCATATAAATATACGCATAACTGAAAACGTGACGCACAGCGACAGGAAGTTACGTAATAGGAAATCCAGTCTGCAAGCATGGTACAGTGAGTGTAGTTTCACTTTCTCTTTACAGTCTGTGTCTTTTTGACTGTGTGGTTGAGTTTTTGAGCTTGTGGTTGTGTCTTTGTTGCGTATTGTATCTTGTGGTGTCCCTCATGTCATGTTGTGTTGAATATTGTCTGCTTTTTGCCCCAGTATTTGTGATTTTGGGTTTTTCTTGTATGTATTTGTATTTGTACTGTAGGGTGTCTGTCCGGGGTAGTTAATCACTTGGGATAGTTGGGATTAGTTAGTGGCCTTAAGTTTCCGTTTTTTGTTTTTTTCTACTTATTTGGTGTCACCCTTCAACATTAACAACATATCTGGTAGGGGGAGGCTGACCACGATGGGAGAGGAGGAACTGGGTGCATTTGTGTGGCTGGTAGCCCACTACCTGCCGATGATGCTGGAGATGGGGGGCTGGGTCATCGTGGTGCTCAATGGACAGAAATGTGTAAACAAGGTGATGACAAGCCTCATGTAGGGCCATGTGTGACTAAGAATGACAGAGTGCAAAGTTGTGAGAATATTGGCAGTGTGACACTCCATCATTCTCACAACACAGGGTTGCACCATTTTAAACCCAATTTGGTGCATCCCTGTTTTGTCATGAAGATCGAGGACTGGACTGCCAATTGTCCCCAGCATGGTGCTCCATATTTTGCACTCCATGCATATAACAGTTATGTGGAATGTAATTTGCATGCATGCAGGTCAAGGCCAAACGTGTGCTGTCATGGAAATGGATGTGTAAGGAATTGTATTGGCAGATCTGATATTGATGGGTGCCTACACCTGGACACATGAATGTAGATGAGATAGACCTATGGATACCAGCTTCCTAGTTGTCAGCCCTCCTAAGATATGGTCAACTCCCCGACTCCATGTATGAGTGGGCAAGCCTTGGTGGATGACCAGGACCGTTGAGATGATGGATTGCATGACCATGCCCCCTTAAGCACAGAGGGAGAGGAATGCCACATTTGTAGGTAGATGTGATGCTCACAGTGTAGGTGACAGTCATATTGATCAGACATGCATGTGTACCTATCAGCCTTGGTCCCTTATGTTTACCAACATCATCCCATCCTCCCAATAACATATTCAAGTTACTGGAGATGTATGCTTAAAAATTGGCACATATGACGAGGAAGTTTGGTCCTGATCTATATGAAGTTTGCGCTACCTTAGCATTATTATATATTATGCTAAAGCAATGCACACCTCCATGTGTTTGGTTAATATTCTTGTTTTACATCACTTTGGTGTCAATGAAAGGATGCCAAGGCAGCATTGTCATTACATTTATCAGGGCCATTGCCTTTTCTGGAATGTGAGTTGGAGTGCATGTGTAATTACATGTAGAAGTGTAAGCTACTAATCTGTACATACTTCATACAATGATGACACTGATGGTTGCCTGTCTCCATATAACAGCTGCCAACATTACCAATGAGGAACAGCAGGCATTACAAAAGAGGGCAGTCCAGTACCGCAACATCCTGGCAGTGGAATCTGAGTTCCGGAGGATGGCTTGCCGCTATTGTGGTGAGAAATCAACGAGGGACTGGTAGGTATTCACATATGGGGGTCACACACTGGCAGAGGTCACACGGAAGAGACACAGCTTCACAGCAGTGCGGGAGGACACAGCTGCCATAACGTCAACACCCACAACTGCAACACCTTCGACCTCTGTGCAACAGTCCGCACCACCTGCTACCATGGACCCTAAAATGCAGGATCTGCAGAGGGATGTTTCCCTCGTGTTGCAACGGTTGGACAGTTTGGAGAAGGAGGTGGCTGCCAATACTAAGAGACTAAAATTTATCAAAAAAACCTCAAGAAGATAAAACTCTGAGTGTCTTTTGAACTGTCACCTCCTAGTTCTGTCCCCCCTCCTCATTTTTAGTAATGTTTTTTAGTGGGTTGTAGGGGGTTAGTGTTAGTTAGTGTAGGTATGTAGTTTAGTTAGGATAAGTGGTTTTCTTTTTTTTTTTACTTTTTATATGTTAAATGGTGGGTGGGTGGATGGAGGGAAATGTTGGGGTATATATGTATGTAAAAAAAAATTACAAGAAAAATATATTTGTTTAGATTTAGTTAGCATGTGTGTAGTATAAGTTTATGTTGTCCTGCATGTGTCTCGTAACTTAAGGGGGTGAGATGGGGGTCAATGTTTAGAGTGTGGTGTTAGGTAAGTTTAGAGTAGGGTAGTTAGCTTTAGTTGTTGGTTAAATATAGCTAGGATCAGTTGGTTTAGGGAAAGATAGGTTTTCTTGATTTTTTTTGGTTCAATTTCATAATTAACAAATATTTTTGAGTACTCCTTTACCTTCTGTGTCATGTGCTTGTGCTTCAGGGTCTTCCCATGAGTGCACAGTGCAAATTGTGCGTTGGCCTAGGGATTCCGTCCTGCCTCCAAATCCCTCTCTTGACATGTTCATCACCTGTTTACAACTGAGCTGTCACATTGGCAGCAACAACACATCTACTTGTCTATGCATCTGCCATCCAGTGTATCCATCACTCAAGGTGACTATGTTTACTTTGTATTGGACAGGTAGGTGTGGTAATTCAGCTGTCAGTGTTAGGGGCCTGTGTAGGAATGTTGGGCACTGTGGCGCATCTGACAACAGCCTAAATTTTAAATCTATCCTGCAAACCTGACCAGTGGCAATTACAGATCAGGTTAAGTACCTCTGTTTCACACCAATATGTTCTACTGGTACTCCAAGCTGACACTATTGCCTGATAACTGTTTCACAACCATTCCTGCCATTTGTACTGAATGAAGCATACATGTGTTCTACATTTTTGCCATACTCAGTGAATTGCTTATGGGGGATAAGACCAGCATTGTTGTTTATCATGTAGGAATCTTGTGTGTAGATATGTGCCCCCCCCCATATTTCTGCACTTTTGTACTGACACTTTGTGGCTAATGACATGGTTACACACATCACAATTACCAAGCATAGTAGATGTGTCACAATACACAAAGACATTGTGTTTGTGTAGGAAGTGTTTATTGACAAGTGTTGTAGTGCAGTATTTACAATGTCCAGGTCAGTTACCCTATTAGTCAAATCCATACAATTGTGACACAACACAAGTACAGGGTGGAGGGATATGTCATGGGACATGCTTTGGCGAAGTGTCTTAAAGAGGGGAGGAACATGATTTGCCAATTTGTAGGTGAGAGACAATGAAAGTCCATAGCAGACAGGTCAACAGTGTGTCTTTGAATAGTGCACATATCCAATTGTGCTAACATTGGCATGATTTTAAGCACAGGACAAAGGAAAACACTGACTATGTGGCATTGGCTGGTGCTACTGGGAACTCTTACGGGTGAAGATGATCTGTTCCATATCTTCATCCTTCAATGTGTGTGGTGTCTCCTCTGCCCTTGATGGTGGTAGATAGAGGGGGCCACACACACTTCAGTGGTTTGAGATATGGACTCCCAATTCCTGGCAGCCGACATTTGTGGAACAACATATGGCATTATTGCAGCAAGGAGGAACTGCTGATTTTTGAGGATAGCAGCAATATCCCTGTGGTAGGCAGCCATATCTGCCCTGAGGAAGGCCACTTCCCGGTGCATGGAGTCCAGCTTGTTCTCAATCATGCTGCTGCCAGTTTGGGAGGGCAGTTGTTGTGGCCTCTCCCTCATGGCAGCAGTTATGTCCCTGAGACACTACTAGACTCCATGCATTGGGGAGTGTGTGCCTTGTTTGGCTGCAGTCTGCTCATTGACCATAACGAGGCACGTGCGCATATCCTCTAGGCTGGCTGCCATAGTCTTCATCCCCACCTGCACCTCCTTGGCCAGCTCCCACTGGACTCCTACCACTGTCCTTTCAAAGCTGGTCCCTGGGTCCTCAGAGTCCTCAGATGTGTCAGTGTTAGCAGGTCATACTATTGGGGTGTTGGGTGGGGTATCTGGGATGACTGTTACATTATTACTCCTCCTTGTGACTGCAGGTCGTGTCTGGAGGGATACAAGGACTTCTTGGAGGGTCTCTTGGCTGATGGTTGTCAGCTGGTCATCCAGGTCATCGGGATAGTCCAGGACAGGCAGATCAGAAGGAGAGCCATCATCCTCTGCAATGAGATGGAGTAAAATGAAACTTTCTGTGTTGTGGCAGTTGATATTTGATGTCACCGGCTTGCTATTGGAGGCTCATTGTCATCTTGGTTCCCAAACATTGTTCCTGTACATCATGGTTGCAGTCTATCAGCCCTTTGCCCCAGTGTCACATTCGGGGAAGCTCAGGTGCCGCAATTGGCTGCGTCATATCTACTAGGTGTGATGTATATCTTTTTTGTGGCTTGACACCATCTTGACTTTGTCAACCCTCCCTGTGCATCCATTTGCATGGTGGGGCCTTGCAATGGGTGTTGCAGTGTGTAGGAAGTTGACACTGTATATACTATTTCAAAGTAAGAAATAGTGTGTACAGAGTCGAAGGGTTCCCCTTAGAGGTAAAATAGTGGCAAAAATAGATAATTCTAATGCTCTATTTTGTGGTAGTGTTGTCGAGCAGTAGGCTTATCAAAGGGTAGTGTTAAACATTTGTTGTACACACACAGGCAATAAATGAGGAACACATACTCAAAGACTTACTCCAGGCCAATAGGTTTTTATATTGAAAAATATATTTTCTTAGTTTATTTTAAGAACCACAGGTTCAAGATTTACAGTTAATACTTTAAATGTAAGATACTTCACGTAGATACTTTAGGAACTTTGAATGAAAACAATATCATGTCCAGTCTTTGTAATAATGGCAATAAGCTATTTTCAAAGTGGACACACTGCAAAAATCAACAGTTCCTGGGGGAGGTAAGTAAAGGTTCGATTAGGAGGTAAGTAAAACACTTACAAGTCACAGTCCTGGGGCATAGGCAGCCCACCGTTGGGGGTTCAAGGCAACCACAAAGTTACCACACCAGCAGCTCAGGGCCAGTCAGGTGCAGAGGTCAAAGAGGTGCCCAAAACACATAGGCACCTATGGAGAACAGGGGTGCTCTGGTTCCAGTCTGCCAGCAGGTAAGTACCTGCATCCTCGGGGGCAGACCAGGTTTTTTTTATATAGAACTGGGGGGTGACACAAGTAGGCACACAAAACACACCCTCAGTGGCACAGGGGTGGCCGGGTGCAGTGTGCAAATCAGGCGTCGGGTTTTCTATAGGTTTCAATGGAGGGACCCGGGGGTCACTCTAGCGGTGCAGGCAGGCACAGGGCGGGCTTCTCAGGACAGCCACCACCTGGGCAAGGCAGAGGGTCGCCTGGGGGTCACTCCTGCATCAAAGTTTTGTTCCTTCAGGTCCTGGGGGCTGCGGGTGCAGTGTTGGTTCCAGGCGTCGGGTCCCTTGTTACAGGTAGTCACGGTCAGGGGGAGCCTCTGGATTCTCTCTGCAGGCGTCGCTGTGGGGGTTCAGGGGGGTCGTCTCTGGTTACTCACGGGCTCGCAGTAGCCGGGGAGTCCTCCCTGAGGTGTTGGTTTTCTGCAGGTCGAGCCGGGGGCATCAGGTGCAGAGTGTAGAGTCTCACGCTTCCGGCAGAAACGTGAAGTCTTTGGAAGTTGCTTCTTTGTTGCAAAGAAGTAGCTGGTTTTGAACAGGGCCGCTGTTCACGGGAGTTTCTTGGTCCTGTAGTCCAGGGCAGTCCTCTGCGGCTTCAGAGGTCGCTGGTCCCTGTTGGATGCGTCGCTGGAGCAGGTTTTCAAAGTTGGAGACAGGCCGGTAGGGCTAGGGCCAAAGCAGTTGTCGTCTTCCTCCTTCTCTGCAGGCTTGTAGGTCAGCAGTCCTTCTTCTTTCTTCAGGTTGCAGGAATCTGATTTCCTGAGATCTGGGGATCCCCTAAATACTGAATTTAGGGGTGTGTTTAGGTCTGGGAGGGCAGTAGCCAATGACTACTGTCCTTGAGGGTGGCTATACCCTCTTTGTGCCTCCTCCCTGTGGGTAGGGGGGCACATCCCTAATCCTATTGGGGGAATCCTCCAAACTCATGAGGGAGGATTTGTCAAGGCAGGGGACATCTCAGCTCAGGACACCTTAGGGTCTGTCCTGACTGGTGGGTGACTCCTCCTTGTTTTTCTCATTATCTCCTCCAGCCTTGCCGCCAAAAGTGGGGGCAGTGGCCGGAGGGGCGGGCATCTCCACTAGCTGGGATGCCCTGGGGTGCTGTAACAAAAGGGGTGAGCCTTTGAGGCTCACCGCCAGGTGTTGCAGTTCCTGCAGGGCTGTTGTAAGGTGGATGGCTGTTGGGTGGGTGTGTGCCTTCATTTGTGTAGTTTGGGAGGAGGGCTCACAGACACACTGTGAGAGGACACAAGGGACAACTGCATGGTAGTGGGGGTGGTGAGTGCATGTGAGCAGTGTGTGGTGATGGGCGTGCTGGTGATGGAGGTAGTGGATGAAGATGTAGTGCATGCAGGTGTGAGGAGAGATGAGACAGGGAGGGAAGAAGAGGACGTGGAGGAGGGGGACACAGTGGAGGCAGTGGATGTTGATGTGTCTGCATGGGGATGGTGCTTGTGTGAGTGCCTGTGGGGTGTGTGGTGCTTATGTTTGCCATGTCCACTCTTGTGTGTTGATGAGTGTGCATGCTGATCTGATGATGTGCTTGGCATAGGCAGAGGTACAAGGGATTGGGTCTGGGTAGTGGAGGTTGGAGGGGGAGGCTGGACACAGGGACAATGGCTGCCATCAATGCTGAGGCCAGAGCCTGAAATGCTCTCTTTTGGGCTGCCACGCCAGAATGAATGCCTTCCAGGTATGCATTTGTTTGCTGCAAATGCCTCTCGACACCCTGGATGGCATTCAAAATGGTTGATTGCCCAACAGTGAGGGATCTCAGGAGGTCAATAGCCTCCTCACTGAGGGCAGCAGGACTGACTGGGGCAGGGCCTGGAGTGCCTGGGGAGAAGGAGAGGCCCACCCTCCTGGGTGAGCGGGCATGGGAAACTCGATGAGGGGCTGCTGGTAGGGAGGTGCTGGTAAAGGGGGTGGTGGCTGTACCTGTTGTTGCGGTGGGCACAGAGGTGCCCACCACTGCAAGGAAGCTCCCATCAGAGGAGGAGTCGCTGTCACTGGTGTCTGCTCCTGTCCCCGTCGTGGAGCTCCCCTCGCCCTCCATCCCACTGGTGCCTTCAGACCAAGTAAATTTACCCTCCAGGGCCATGTGAGTTGCAGCTCCCTCCTGCTTCGGTGCGAATGCTCCTCCACCAGATGATGCTAATGCACACAAGGACAGGGTGACAAAAAGGGGGGGAAAGACAGAAGAGACACATGGCCAATGCCTGCAACACCACTACCGTTGGCAGACACAACACAGAGAGAGCAGCCTTATGCACTAGCGCATGCACTAACAGTGCAGGGGAAAAGCACATGCCCATGGGGGACTCTGCCTAGACCCATTTGATGCCCAGCTGCAACTCACAGGAGCCTGACTAGGTGTAGAGGGCAACTACCACTTTTGGGGTTGGGGTGGCACTGAGCCTGCAATACAATGGATGTACCTTGGCGCATCTGCCCTGGCCTAGGGGAACCCACAGCCCACTTACCCCACCCAGACACCTCATCAAGTGTGCAGAGTCAGCTGAATGAGACTGTACTCACCCCCTTGTGGCTGCTGTGATGACCTCAAGCGCCCATCCAACTCAGGATATGTCACCACCAGGATCCGGTACATCAGGGGGGTCATAGTGCGACGGGCACCCCTTCCACGTTGGGAGGCCATCCCCAGCTGGGCCTCCACGTCTTCTTGCTCCAGCGGCGCAGGTCCTCCCATCTTTTCCGGCAGTGGGTGCTCCGTCTATGGTAGACCCCCAGGGTCCGCACTTCTTTGGCGATGGCACGCCAAATACCCTTCTTCTGGTGGGTGCTGACCTAGAGGAATAGTGAAGTAAAAATGGATGTTATTCCCCTGTCCCGTTATTCTCACTCATTGCCCACAAAGCTCCCACCCTGGCCCAGATAAACATACACTCACCATCATCACATGCTGGCCTGTGCCCCCCGTCTCTTCCATCCACGACACTCCATACAATCATGTGCCATTCACCATTCACACAGTTTACTCACCTGTTTGTCTGGAGGACCGTAGAGTAGCGTGTACTGGGGAAGGACACCATCCACCAGTTTGTCCAACTCCTCCGCAGTGAAGGCAGGGGCCCTTTCCCCAGACACTTGAGCCATTGTTGCTTCCAGGCGCAGATCGCTGCAGCACTTGCAGTGTAGGTCCTCTCCTGTTGAAGGTCAGGTATCAAGTGAGTGAACAGATAGAAAATGGCGGTCACGTCCGCGGCGGTGCATACCGTCACTGCTGGCGTACATCGTAATTGCTTCCTGGAACCCATAGGGCCCAATGATAACCAATGCTGAATTGTGCAGCGGTCTTCGACAGCCTACCGCAACGCTGCACAATGCCAGCGCAGTTACCTCATTTCCCCATGTGCCTCCTTACAGGTCAGGCAGCCGCCATTTCAGGTGGCCACATGGCAGGCCAGCTAACTGCGTCAGAGCACTTTGACCAGGAATACGGACAGACAAAGGCACACAATGATTATATCACGATTGTGCTAAACAGCCTTGTGAAACCTATGTGGTGTATGACCCTCTTCTCACCGTTCTCCTCCATAGGGCACGTCCGCTGGGGCAGGTGATAAGATGGCGGCATCCTCCGGTGTACAGACCCCTGGTGGACCTGTCGACAATGGAAGACAGACACATCATTATCACTTACAGACTTGATTGTGCCACAATCCAGGAACTGTGTGCCCAGTTGGAGCCAGACCTGATGTCAGCTATCCGCCATCCCACAGGAATCTCCCCTCTAGTGCTGGTCCTCTCAGTGCTCCATTTCCTGGCCAGTGGTTCCTTTCAAACAACAGTGGCCATGGCCTCAGGGATGTCACAGCCAATGTTCTC
The DNA here is from genome assembly GCF_031143425.1 of Pleurodeles waltl. Taxonomy (NCBI): domain Eukaryota; kingdom Metazoa; phylum Chordata; class Amphibia; order Caudata; family Salamandridae; genus Pleurodeles; species Pleurodeles waltl. The sequence continues at coordinate 1,346,183,254 of NC_090447.1, read as the reverse complement.
TAACATGTTGTCCAGAGTGTTATCTGCCCTGCTGAAACACATGCGCAGCTACATCGTGTTCCCTCAGGTGGAGGATTTGCCCACAGTGAAAGCTGACTGCTATGCCCTGGGACATACCCCAACATTACTGGTGCCATTGATGGTACACATGTGGCATTTGCCCCCCCCCAGGAATGAACAGGTGTACAGAAACCGCAAAAGATACCATTCTATGAATGTGCAGATGGTGTGTTTGGCAGACCAGTACATCTCCCAAGTGAATGCCAAGTATCCTGGCTCTGTGCATGACGCTTACATTTTGAGGAATAGCAGCATCCCTTATGTGATGGGGCAACTCCAGAGGCACTGTGTGTGGCTAATAGGTAAGCCCAAGGTCCCCACACAGTTTAAATAGGTGTCTGGGTATGGGAGAGTCCCTAAGGGTTGGTGGATGTCTAACAGTTGTCCCTCAATATTTGCAGGTAACTCTGGTTACCCCAACCTGTCATGGCTACTGACCCCAGTGAGGAATCCCAGGACAAGGGCAGAGGAACGCTACAATGATGCACATGGGCGAACTAGGAGGGTATTAGAGCGCACCTTCGGCCTCCTGAAGGCCAGATTCCGGTGCCTCCATCTGACTGGTGGCTCCCTATACTACTCACCGAAGAAGGTGTGCCAGATCATCGTGGCATGCTGTATGTTGCACAACCTGGCTTTTCGACTTCAGGTGCCTTTTCTGCAGGAGGATGGGCCTGATGCTGGTCTTGTGGCAGCTATGGAGCCTGTGGACAGTGAAGAAGAGGAGGCAGAAGAAGAAGATATAGAAAACCGAAACAACATCATCATGCAATACTTCCAGTGAGACACAGGTAAGAGGATGGCACTGCTTCTCACATCTCATACTACTGTAGGACATAGCATAAATCTGCCTTTTTACCTCTGTGTATGGTCCCTGACATGTCACTTTGCCTTTCCATTTCACAGATCTGGGTCCCACTTTGTGCCCTCTGCTATGTTTACTGCTGCCCAACAACTGTGTAAAATTGGTATGTGAACATGAACTTTGACATTGCTATATTTCAGAGAGGTTGCAATTACACATTTGTGAAAGTACAGACTGACTCCAGATTGATTTGTGATTCAAAGGTGTTTATTTCTGTGCTAATAAGTGAAGGCGGCTGTGCAATGGGCTGGGGTGATGGTGGAGTAATGTCAATGGTAAACTCCAGTCTCTTTTTCTCACAGGTGCATTGTCCAAGGGGGCAAAGAAAGTGGAGTGATGGCAGGTCAAAGTTGTCAGGGTGACAAAGTGGGACAAAAGGGTGACAATCAGAAGAGTCTTATTTCCTGGCAGGGGTCTTGGCAATGTTCTCTGTCTTGTTCCTGGATCTCAGGGAGCATTTGCGGGGTGGTTCTCCTTCTGCAGAGGGTGGGGTGCTGGTGGCCTGTTGTTCCTGTGGCGGGGCCTCCTGTCCACGAGCGCCGTCGGAGGTGGAGGGATGTTCATCATTCAGGCTAGTGTCAGGGGTCCATTTGTGTGCCACTGTGTCCTTAATGGTGTTGGCCAGGTCTGCCAGCACCCCTGCAATGGTGACCAGGGTGGTGTTGATGGACTTCAAGTCCTCCCTGATCCCCAGGTAGTGTTCCTCCTGCAGCCGCTGGGTCTCCTGAAACATGGCCAGTACTGTGACCATGGTCTCCTGGGAATGATGGTATGCCCCCATGATGTTGGAGAGTGCCTCGTGGAGAGTGGGTTCCCTGGGCCTGTCTCCCCCTGTCACACAGCAGTCCTCCCAGCTTCCCTGTTATCCTGTGCATCTGTCCCCTGAACTTTGTGCCCACTACCACTGACCCCAGGTCCCTGATTGTCTTGGGTTGGTGGGTTTGCCTGGGGTCCCTGTAGTGGTGGACACACTGCTGATTGACGTGTCCTGGGGACAGAGGGATGGTCCCACTGGGTGGGTGCTGTGGTGGTGTCTCCTGAGGGGGGAGGCTCTGTGGTGCTTTGTGACTGTGGCAGGGGAACCGACTGTCCAGAGGTCCCTGATGGGCCGGGCTGGTCATCCAGATCCAGGCATGCAGAGCTGCTATTGTCACTGTGGGCCACTTCTGGGGGGGGACTGGATATGTCTGGCACCTCCTGTCCAGTGACGTTGGGTATGGGTCCTGTTGGGGTGTAAATGCATAGTTATTGTATCTGTGTGTGCCATCTTGTGCATTGGGTGACTTACCCTCTACTCCTGTGCTTGCATTGTTGTGTTTGCCCTTGTGTGATTAGTGTTTTGGGGTCTGTGTGGGTATCTGTACTGGACATGCTTTGGTGATGGGTGTCCATGCTTTTGTGTTGCATGCAGGGCTTGGTATTGGGATGTGTGGGTTGTGATAGTGGGACATATGTGAGGTGTTGGAGTGATGGGGGTGAGGGTGAGAGTGGGGTTATGTGATGGAATGCAGGTGGGGTGGGGAATATGGTAATTAAGATATGACTTACCAGAGTCCAGTCCTCCTGCTACTCCTGCGAGCCCTCAGGATGCAGTATTGCCAAGACTTGCTCCTCCCATGTTGTTAGTTGTGGGGGACGAGGTGGGGGTCCACCGCCATTCCTCTGTACAGCAATCTGGTGTCTTGAAACTACGGAACGCACCTTCCCCCGTAGGTCGTTCCACCTCTTCCTGATGTCATCCTGTGTTCTTGGATGCTGTCCCATTGCATTGACCCTGTCAACGATTCTCTGCCATAGCTCCATCTTCCTAGAAATGGAGGTGCGCTGCACCTGTGATTCGAAAAGCTGTGGCTCCACCCGGATGATTTCCTCCACCATGACCCTGAGCTCCTCCTCAGAAAACCTGGGGTGTCTTTGAGGTGCCATGATGTGGTGTGGGTGATATGTGAGGTGATGTTTGTCGTGCTGTGTGAAATGTTGTGTTGGTGTGTGTTGTTTGAGGTGCGTGGATGTTGTATGTGTGATGGTGTGGTGTGCTTGTGCACACTGGTGTAGTGTTTGCTATTCTCTCTCTCTGCTTCTTCACAAAAATGTCATTGTAAGGGATTGTGGGTAATGTGGGTGTGTGTTTTATAGTGGTGTGAGTGTGTGGGTGTGGTGTGTGTATGTGTATCAGGTGTGTGTATTTGGTATTGTCCAATGTGGTTGTGTTTTGTAAATGTGTGTGTATTTTGAGCGCGGCGGTGTGTACCGCCAATGGATTCCCACGGTTGAAAGTCCACCGTGTTTATTTGTGGGTCGTGAGAGTGTGGACGTATTCTTGTTGGCCTAACGGTGTGGGTTTTGCTATCGACAGTTTATCACTGACCTTTGGTGTGGCGGACTTGTGTGGGTGTCTGTATTGTGGCGGATTACGAGATGCGGGTCGTAATACCTGTAGCGGATTCCCGCCGTTGGCCACAGTATGTTGGCGGCCTTCAGCACAGCGGTAAGCGGGATTTACCGCCAGGGTTGTAATGAGGGCCATAGTCTATGGACTGCTGGATGCTCTCACCCTTTAAAAAAAATATGAAGAAATATCATTGTCTTCATTTTGTGTTAAATTTGACTTGGTTGATATTGTTTGTACTCCAAAAATTTGTAAACACTGCCTCACTGATGATGGATTGGTGGATTGTGGTCACTGACGTGCTTCCCCGGAATATGCTCAGTAACAATTTTATCCACAAACATGAGCCACTAGACAAAAAGTATGACCTTTAGACATGCCACATGCCCATTCTCTTACCCATTGAACCAACTATGTATGTCATTTAGTAGCATGCAACTGGCACTGGGCACATGGTGCAAGCCAGGGTCACAACCTGCCCCCCACTACCACATGATTAACTTACCAAGAATCGTCTTTTGCTGCTGCTCTCATGCTACCAGAACTAGCTGCGGATAGCCTTCATTCATGAGCAGAAGGTACTAGGCAAAGGGCAGTGCCTTCTGCATAGCTGTCTCCCACAATCTACACCCAACCCTGGACATCCAAGAACTGAATACCGATATGAATTGTATTTTATTTATTTATTTTACCATTAAGGAGTATTTCAATCAGAAATTGTGTACATTAGGACAAGTATTATTTTGGTACAGAAATAACAAAATCTAATGCTACTATAACTTGTGAAAGCTATATAGACCATTGCATGAAGAGCAAGAACAACATGTACAAACAAACATCAAAATAGTACAACACAACATAGAGGCCCTAATTAGGAGTGTGGCGGTCTTAGGACCGCCACACTCGCAGTGGTAGTCAGACACCACGGTCAGACCGCCAGCACTGCCACTTTTGAGCCAGCCAAAGGCCTGGTGGAGCGGGTGGTCTTAATCTGCCAGGGCAGCGATGCAAGCGGCGCTGCCCTGGGGATTACGAGTCCCGTGTCTGGCAGCTTATGCATGGCAGTTCCACCGTCATGCAAAGGCTGGTGGAGCTGGGGTGCTGGGGGCTCCATGGGGGGCCCCAGAACTGCCTATGCATTTGGAGCACAGCGTCAAGACTGATTTGCATTCAGCTGGGTCCAAACTGGGGTGGCATGGTGAGCAAAAGAATTGATGGATTAAACCCAGATCTGTGACTGGGGGTGAATGTTTGATTGGTTCCACATTCTGTCCATCATTTGTGTCTGTATGGACTTGGCATGGGCAGTGCAGAGGCCTCCATGGAAATCCCAGTCATGCTTTTCACTACCTGATTTACAGGCAGTGAAAAGCACGACGGGTGCTGTCGCACCGACGTAACGCAACGCAACATTGCCACATCGTTGTGACAGTGTTGTGTTGAGTTTCCCGCTGGGCCAGTGGGAAACTCTTAACAGGGCCAGCAGGAGGAGGACTGGAGTGGCAGTCTTCTGACTCAAAGAGTTTGGCGGGAGGCGGTCATAATGAGGCTCAGAGTGTTGTGCAGTGGGCTCATTGTGCAGGGAATTATGTACCCAGGACCTGTGAATTTAATGCTGCTAGTGGGCCTGCAGCACTTATGGTGCCATCCACTACAGTAGCTCTTTAAACATATCTCCAAGTTTTATATATATATATATATATATATATATATGTATATATATATGTGGATATATATGGATATATATATATATATATATATACTCACTCAAAAAAACAAAGGTTACCGGGACTTTATAGCCAGGCTCAGATTTTAACTATATCAAACATAGAAATTCACCAGTTATAGTTAGCGTTACCTCAAGTAACTATAACTCGTACTCTAAGGTAACTATAACTTGCGCCCTCACTATGCACTGGCTATTACCCCACAAATTACGGCAATCATGCCATCTTTCATAACATCGTTGATAATATCAATGTAATATTTGCAGTACAATTTTTTTCAAAAACCTGTGCATGGCAGGGGCGTACGTTATAGCTACCTTAGGACACAAGGGCCCCCTGCATGTATCGTGGTCCCCGTGACTTGGGGGTCCCATAGGGACCCCCTTTCTTTTTTAAAAAATATTTGCCCCCAGGGATGGTGGTCCCCAGGGCAGCGGGGTGGGACGCATCCCCCCCACAAATACAGTGCATTTTGCCCTGGAGGCGATTGGTCACCAGGAGTGCGGGGGCCACTGGCCCCCTCGCATAATATTTGCTCAATGCCCAAGGGAGGTGGTGGTCCCCAGGCCAGACACCCCTGCATATTACATGGAAGCCCTGGGAGGTGGAGGTCCCCAGGAGGTCATAGGGGGACAGGAGGTCCCCCCCTTTTTTTTTAAAAGCCCCCGGGACTTGGCCCACAAGGGGGCTTTAGACTAACGAAGCGTGGGAGACTGTGCTTCATTTTTTTATTTATTTTACAAGTGGAGTCGTGGATCCAGCGCGTCTCCACTCATAAAAATCCCCACAATCACAGCAAGGGGTCAGGGTTTGCATATCCTGGCCCTTTTTGGTTTTTAATTAATTTTTTGGACTCGGCTGAAGCCGAGTACTCAAGATTTCTGACAACACTTCAACAGCTTCTGTCAGATCTCTGCATGAAATCAGGAGGGATTGCGAATCCTTTGCGTCCTAGATATACAAATTTGTGTTCCCCTTAATATCTCAAAAACTCCTGAACAGAATTACACCAACACAAAAGAGCACTCTTTCTTGACCAGGACCTACCTTCTTGCCAACTTTGGTTGTAATTCCGTCCAGTAGTTTTTGCGCTATGGCTCTTCAAAATCCCTCTGGAAAAACAAAGAGGGAAAATGTGTTTTGGGACCCCCCTTTTTTCTCGCCCCCCCCCCCCCGGATGTATCTCCCTGAACCTTCCCAGACAGCAGCTGATGGGACTTTATTTTTGCAAAGTTCTGTGAAGATTTGTCAAGCAGCACCATAGACATAGGCAAGTAAATAAATGCCTTTTATATATAAACTAGGTCCTAACTATAACTACCTATATATTTGTGTGTGTATATATATATATATATATATATATATATATGTGTATAATAATGTGTATCTATCTCTCTCGCTCTCTCTCTCTCTCTCTCTCTATATATATATATATATATATATACTTGAAGATGACTTGTATACTATTTGCTCTAAATTATGTGTTAAATGATGTGAAATATGTTTTATGTCAACCATAAATATTTCATAAATAAATATGAATATGTTTAGTTGTATATTACATGTTGAGAGTTAGAAGTAGATTGAGCTAACCTACAGATGGTTGTACACCACCTAAGTATTATCTATAGCTGTTAATCAAGACACACTAAGGCCCATATTTATGGTAAATGATGCAAACTGCGCTAGCGCAGAGGTGCGTCAAAAATGTTAAAGTGAGCTACTGTCATTCCCTGGCACCACCCATGAGCCATATTTAAAAGTGACGCACAATGGCGTGAAGTAATGGGTAGCGTAAAAAAAATTAAGGCAACCATTGCAACATGCTGTCAGGAAAAATTAAGCTAATGATGCAAAAGTGGCGCAAGACCGTTTTGCGGCAGTGTTTTAGACTCAAAATGGGTTTGCGCCATTTTTAACTGCATTAGCACACAAAAAAAATCACAAGCAAAAAATAAACAATTTGAAAGACAAGATGGAGATTGCAGGCCAGTAGAGACCCCAGGGAGACTCTGATCACCCAAATACCAGCCAGGAGGGTCCAGCAAAGAGAAGAGGAAGCAGAAGTGCCGCTTTAGTGAGCAGGAGCATGGCATCCTGGTCAGAGAGGTGACTGAGCACCAACATCAGCTCTTTGTCACCTCTAAACTGCCAGTCGGTAGAAGAGATGCAATATGGCAGGCAATAGTAGACAAAGTCAACAGTGTGGCAGAGCTGAGGTGGAATGTCACAGATTGCAAGAAGTGCTGGCATGGTTGCATGTGCAGGACTAAGGAGAAACTGGCCAAAAACCGAAAGGCAGCACTGCAGATTGGAGGTGGAAGTCCTGCACCACTGGAGGACCTGGATGAGCTGGAGGAGATGGTTGCAGCGGTCATCCTGGAGGAGCTGGTCACTGGAATCGCAGGGCAGGACAGGGCAGACTACCAAGAACAAACACAAATGCAGGGTAAGTTGCAGGAGGGAATACCTGGAATCTCACAAATTGCAGAAGGGGATGCACACAGGACACACGCAAAGCATGCTAAAGGTTAGCATCAGGACTGAATCAAAGCACTCCATCGCCACCCAAGGCCCACTTGTACAGATGCTTTGATTGCGCAATACACTCCAACATATACACAACGTGGACATAAGCCACTCGCTATGGCTATATTCCACCATGTAAATATGCAGCACATTTCCTGGAAGTGATGTGCAATTAGTGTGGCTGTGGCTGTGCTACGACAATACCCATTGAATATTGTCATAGCCCCTGATCCTACACAAGTTGTACATAAGAGAATAGGACTGAAGTCAATACCACCCCAGTTGTGGTGTCAGGATGGAGAAACAGTCCAAAATGCTTCCCTTTCTCCTTGTCTCATTGCCCTTCTCATGTGTGCTGCATCTTGCAGCACACATTGAAATGCTACCTTAGCAAGAACAGCTTGTACGTGTGCAGGAAGGGACACCTCCCTGCACATAAACAATTTATCCCCTCAAGGCAGGCACCCTTTCATCATGCTGCAACAATACCTGCGTTGGTGTAGGAGAACAAATCTGCGCAGCGGGAATTGAAGGGGTGTCAGTATTCCAGTAAACATGGCACATCCCTGCGTTTCTAAACAGGTGCAGCATCATGCAACACATATTGCTGCTGCACTGCGCTGTGCCGCTTGAGAAAAAATCAGGTCTAAAGTGTGCAACCTGTGAAACGCCAACCACACAGGGTGAACCCACAACAACTCGCACACAAATCCATGTGCCGTATGGGAATGGCCACAAAATTAAACACATAGAACACATGGGCATGTCTGTGAACATAATGTGTGCAGCTGTGCAAGTAGCTGCAATCTAACCATCTGACAAAATATAGCAGTCATTATGACTTTGGGGTCTTTTCTTAAAGATATGGGCGCCAGAAGACCGGTCGGAGGTGCCTGGCCAGTGCTACCACCTGCACTGCCCCAACAGAAGGACGCCGCCAGCTGTATTAAGACAAGACCATTAATACGGTGTGGCGGTGTCCTACCCTTCTCGTTGCCTGCCGGATGACCTCCTCACCAGACAAGGTAAGTCGGGAGTCTAACAGGGGAGAAGGGCGGGAGGATGGCAGTGTTGTGTGTGTGGTGTCTTCCTGTGTGTATGAATGTGGGTGTGCATGTGTGAATGCGTCTGTGAGTGTTGTGGTGTATGCGTGGTTGTATGTGTGTGAGTGAATGCATGTACGAATGTTGCTGTGAGTGCATGTCTGCATGTCAGTGTGTATGCGTGTGAGTATGCATGTGAGTATGTTTGTGTGGATGCATGCCTGAATGCGTGTGAGCATGTTTGTGTGGATGCGTGCCTGAATGTGTGTCAGTATGTTTGTGTGGATGCGTGTCTGAATGCATGTCAGTATGTGTGAGTGAATGCGTGTGTGGATGAGTGTGAGTGAATGCGTGTATGGATGAGTGTGAGTGGGTGCGTGTCTTAAATTGGACGTGAATGGGTGTATGCATGGTGCGTGTGGGTTTGTGTTTGCATGTATGTGGGAAGGGCAGTGGCGGCGTATGTGTGTAAGAATGGTAAGGGTGCTTTGTGTGTAGGTATTGAGGAGGTCAGGTGCTTGCTGGGGGGCTAGAGGAGCCATCTACCAGTGACAAGGAAGGAATTCCTTGTCACCGGTAGCCCTACCCCCATGGTTTTCGTGGCAGTGCTACCGAAACGGAAACCATGGCGGTAGGCCGGCTCATAATACTGCTGGCGGTCTGCTGTGGTCCGCCGGGTCAGAGATGTACATCTCCGGCCCAGCGGTTCATACCTCCATGGCGGTTTGATGGAGATGTGGCAGGTTGACAGCGGCCAAAGCGCCACACTCATAATCTGGTGGTATACTCCGCCAGCCTGTTGGCAGTGATACTGCCACATTTGCCCTAGCGGTCAAAACACCGTGAGGGTCTTAATGAGGCCCATAGTGTCTTTTGTGAATGGTTGGTCTACTGCTTAATGGTACAATCAACATGCGTGAGAACTGGCACAAGTGGCATCAATGTTGCATTACCGGCACAATGTCACTAGCCCGTAAAACAACTGTGTCATCAATCCAATAATGGCCTGGGTGGAACCAAGCTGCATGTTCCACTTGTGCCACATCTACAAAGTCACAAAATGCATGCATTGATCCACATTCAACATCCTTACACCAACACATGCCTGTTGCTGATATCTTGTGTGTAAGAAAATATTCCAAATTTAGGGAGGGACATTCTAATGGTGCAGACAATCCAAAATGATTGCATTGTCCCTTCCAATTAGCACATGTGTGGGGGCTGCTGCAGGCAGATGAGAATGTAACAAAAGCATTGTATGCAATGGACCTACCTGTGCCTTGCTGTACTAGTCCCATCATTCATGGTGCCAGTGCATCATTGCACCAAAAGAGTGACAACACACATTACTCTATTGTGGCAAAGTCCACCATGGTGAATATGAAGGCTAATTACATGCCATTGTGGTGTCAGTGGCATGAACAAGGAGCCTGAAAGAAAGTAGGTGTGTGGGATTCAAGCACAAAGGGCCAGATGTAATATGAAATGAAGTTTACCACGCTTCCCCAAATTTGGCACACTGTAATTTTAAAAACTCACTGGTGGCCAGTATTTATTAGAATATGGACACCCCTGTCTCACTCCCTGTCCGGGAGCTCAATTAGCTGACGTGGGCCAAAGCAGCAAGCCTTACACCATAGTGCAAGAATGGTTGCATTGAGGGGGAGATTGTTTTTGTGCAGGAAGGAACACCTTTCTGCACAAAAACTTTTGTAAAAGGCCATTAGCTCTGTCGATGTGTATTGCTAAATGCAGCACACATGGAACAAGTTCAAAATGAGGAGAGTAGATGGTATATAACTTCATTGTGCCATGCCAGTGCCACCCCTGGGGAGGTGTAATATATTAGCAAGGCCTCTCGTTTACAAAAACTCGTAAATCTGAGGCACTGTCAAAATGCAATGGGTGTTGCTGTGGCCTGTCCATGGCAACACCTATTGCACACCCCTACCACACAAAGTGCTGCATGTGAAGGGATCCTTTTTACAAGATGGCCCTAAGCCACAATAAGTCACTCAGCGCCACATTGTAAAACCGTCACAGGGCATTACATCACCTGAGCATCACGAAAAGTAACGCTCAGGTGGCACTAGGGGCACCTAAATATGCCCCAAAATACCTTGTGAGCTTGACCTATGTGTGATGCACAATCTTACACATGATATACAACTATAACCATGACTCTGTAACATTTCACTGAGCCTCCAATAGCAAGTAAATGATGTGCCATGTCAACAGCCACCACAATCCAAGATTGGCATCTTATTATCTCATTGCAGAGGATGATGCCTTATCTCCTGCAGATCTGCCTGTCCTGGATTTTACAGATGTCATGGATGACCAGCTGCTGACCATCAATGAAGAGACTCTCCAGGATGTCCTAGGTTCCCTCCAGACACCACCTCCAGTCGCAGGGAAGACATACAGCATTGCAGGGTCTCCACATGAACCACCCAGCTACCAATACACAGCACCAGCCAGTACTGACACAGCCCTGGACTCCAAGGACCCAAACATCACCTTCCAGAGGACAGTGGTAGGAGTCCAGCGGGAGCTGGCCAAGCAGGTGAGGGTGGGGATGGAGACCATGGCAGCCAGCCCTAGAGGGAGTGCAGAGGTGCCTCAGTCCAATTAAGGACAACTCAGCTGCCATCAGAGGCATCTACTCCCCACTACATTGAATCCAGCAGACCCTGACTGACATAGCTGCTGTCATAAAGAAGCAGCTTCAACAATTGCCCTCCCAAAGTGGCAGCAGCATGATAGACAACAGACTGGGGGCTGTACGGAATACCCTGGAGTCCATACAGTGGTAAGTGGCCTCCCTCAAGGAAAACATGGCTACCTATCACCATGATGTTGCTGCGGTGTTGAGAAATCAACATTTACTCCTTGCTGCAGTAATGCCTTATGTGTTCCCACAAATGGCAGCTGCCACAACCTTTGACTCCACATCTCTATCCCCTGATGTATATGTGGCCCCCCCAACCTCAGCAACACCACCACCCGTGGCACAGGATGCAGATGTGGAAGGAACAACATTCACAAGGAAAACCACCCGGTAGCACCAGTCTGTGCCCCTTAGACAGTATCTCCTTTGTTGTGGGCTTAAGATCATGCCATTGTTGTGACAGCATGAAATGTGCTCTCTTCACTCAACTTGATTTGTCTGCTATGTACTGTCATTGTCTCAATTCTTACATATTGACACTTTTTGACACATCCTCACTAATGCACACTTCTCCTACCAATGTCTCATTACATGTCCTTCACCCCTGGACTCTGATTGTACTGCAAAGGTTTAAGGTTCTCTCATGGGGTCTGTGAACTGGACATTACATAGCATTTGAAATTACACTTGCATTTGTAAATAAAACACCTTGTTCACATGTAACATTTCTGCGTTTACTGTGATCCACCAACTCAACTAAATGATTGCAATGTGTGAATCCATGAAAATGAGTACAGAACATCATTACATGAGTGCATTACTCTCAGACACAGAGCAATACACTAGGATCCTAACATGAGAAAGGTGAATGAAAGTGTTGTGGGTTACAATACATAGGTTGAACAGAAATCCTTGGAAGTTGGCATATGGCATGTATAGCTCAGAAGCAAGCCAATGGTAAATTACCCAGATGGGAGTACCAGTAAAACTAATATGTGTGGTACAGAAGAGGCTAACCTAATCAGTGACGGGCACCTGTCAGTGTTACAGGATACAGTCCCAAATGTGGTTGTTGTCATTTGTGCCACACTTGCCAACAATGATACTGCAAGATCCCACCAATGACAGTTGAAGGTCTATACTTACTTCTCCAAAATAAAGTATGCATACATAAAGTGAATGGCTGAAACAGTGGATGACAAATGTATGGACTAGTTAATGTCATTTAGCAGCCAATCTGACAGCTCCTTGGTCGGAAGGGGTGCACATGGTAATCCATGGAAATGACGATAGTAAGCACAACATAAGCCATTCCTCCTACTTGGCCAGTGCACACATGAGAACACACAGACACTCAATCAACATGGAGAAAAAATAGTCTAATACAAACAGGATTTATTTAAAATTATTTAAAACTTCATACCTAAACCTATCTTAAAAATAACTACCCTACACCAAACTAACCTAAACTAACATAACGTAACTTACAACTACACCTATCTAACCTATTCTGAACTAATCTTACATATGTAACACCACACTCTAAACATTGTCCCATCACCCCCCCTTAAGATACAAGTAGGACAACATAAACTACGGCTACACATGTACTTACTTAACCTGTGTCCTAAACTAATATATATTTTCTTGTATTTTTTTGTTTTATTGTTTTATGTTTATTCATATATACCTCAACATAACCCCCACCCAACCCCCAAATAAAAAAGTAATAAAAGCCACCCCCAACTAAACTTACTCTAACCCATGCCTACCCTACACTATTTCACTAACCTAACACTACCCATCTAAAACCCAATATAAAAAACTATCAACTGTAAAAGGGAGAGGGAAGGAACTGGGAGGCTGTGGCACTGCCACTTCACATTTTCTTCAATTTTCTCTTATTGTACTTTAACAACTTGTGGTTCTTAGCATTCTTCTTCTCTAAATGTTCCAATCAGGCCATCATGGTGGCCATGTCCCTTCTCATGTCACTTTCAAAGTTAGGTGTTGTTGTATAGTTCTGTTATCTATGCTTTAGATGCGTTATTTTAGCCAACTAGGCCTGCTGTTGTGCACTGTAGCCCAGTTACATTTTATTCAGCATTGCTTTATTTTTCTAGCATTAGTCACAATTGTAGTGTTGTTTTATTTTCTCTATCTAGTTGTTCTTTCACCTAGGAAAGCATCACGTTCTTAGAACTGCATTCATTTCACTTTGTGCTCTCCTCAAGGCTGCAGTTAGATAGGGTTGCCAAAATAAGTGGTACGCTGTGCCTCCGACATTCACAAAAACATACTTCTCCTCATGTGAGGACCCTTTCTCAGTTGTTTTACTATAAAACACTTCTCTGTCCCATACACATTAGAGGGAGATTCCAGCCAGATGACCACAACTGCATGCTGATTGTCTTTGTTACAACTGCTTTCTTATACTGCTGAATCCCTGGCCTCTATTGGGACTGTGGGGGTCATTCTGACCCTGGCAGTCATGGACCGCCAGGGCCAACGACCGCGGAAGCACCACCAACAGGCTGGCGGTGCTTCTGGGGCCATTCTGACCGCGGCGGTACAGCCGCGGTCAGAAAAGGGAAACCGGCGGTTTCCCGCCGGTTTCTCGCGGCCCCAGGGAATCCTCCACGGCAGCGCTGCAAGCAGCGCCGCCATGGGGATTCCGACCCCCTTCCCGCCATCCTGTTTCTGGCGGTGAACAGGATGGCGGGAACGGGTGTCGTGGGGCCCCTGGGGGGCCCTGCAGTGCCCATGCCACTGGCATGGGCACTGCAGGGGCCCCCTAACAGGGCCCCATTGAGATTTTCAGTGTCTGCTTGGCAGACACTGAAAATCGCGACGGGTGCAACTGCACCCGTCGCACACCAGCAACTCCGCCGGCTCCATTCGGAGCCGGCATCCTCGTTGCTGGGGTTTTCCCGCTGGGCGGGCGGGCGGCCTTTTGGCGGTCGCCCGCCAGCCCAGCGGGAAAGTCAGAATGACCGCCGCGGTCTTTTGACCGCGGTACGGTCTTCTGGCGGTTCCCGCCAGGCAGGCGGCTTCTGCCGCCCGCGGGGGTCAGAATGACCCCCTGTGTCTCTCTAGACAACAGACATCCTCACTCAGGTATGGGGGATGATGTCTTCCCAGGGGGGAAACTTGAAGGGCGGATTAAGGCTTATCAGACTGTGCTCTTACATAGCTTAAGTAGGAAGTACATATATATTATTCCTAGTGACAGTATGGTGGGACTGTTTTTGTGTTTCACTCTCCTTGTCACAATTTTGCTTTTAGTGTGTTTTGTCACCCTAGTTATTGCAATTTTATCTAGGATGCAGTTACTTCAATAAACCTTGTTCAACTATACTCTGCTTCTGTTTGTCTTTGCCTGTGTGAGACTAATGTAACTGAGATGAAGGGATGAGATCTTATTGACCACAATTTCCCTAAGAAATCCTCTCTGTCATGCGCCCAGTTGCCACAGTCATCCCCACTCTCTGGTGGAGATGAGGCACTGCTAGTTAGCCGGAAAAGCTGGATTACACCAACAGGTGGCACATGGTGTGGAATTGTACCCACAATTCAGGTGATTCTGCTGCTCAAATCCAGTGGTCTCATTAGGATAATGAAAACCTACGCAACAGTGTGATAGCTGCAGCAGGTGGCTGTATGGGTGCCTGGCTTGTGTCAGGTACAGCTGAAGTGAAGGGGGTTGGACTGGCAGAGGCCTCCTGGATCCCTGATGTTTTCCTCAATGTGACCTGCTTTTTTGTGGCTGCTGCAGAGGTCCCCCATGTGGGAAAGCACACCATGCCCCTGTGGCCTTTTTCTTCTGGAACCTCCTCTCCATCCTCTGGTACGAGGCATTCACATCCAATATATGCCTGTATTTGTCTGGCCTTTTGTGGAATGCATGTTGTTTTGCTGGTGTCATATTGGCAGCTGAAAAATGAAGAGAATAAAGCATTAAATACAGCATTGGGTGGAGGTAGAACAGACATGTCATGTACACAGAATCTGCAAAAGACACATGCAGTCCACCACACATTCCTCAGGAATGACTTACTCCAAATCTACGACTATTTCCTACCAGGGATACTAAGGTATCTTGTGCATGTCACTAGGATAATGGCTATTCATCGTTGACCATCGGGGCCCAGAGGTAAGTGGACTACTGTGTCCTTGCTCAACATTTCTGTTAACAAACTAGTGAGGATCACGTGGCCCAACAAGTCTAGATTTCCTGTGCCATTGTCAATATGGGGGCTTTGTATGCAAATCACCAATTTGACACTCCTGGTGCTACATCAAGCCTTCTCCAGGCATTATGGATGCAAGGTGGGGGTCATCTGATAGGGGGGCTGGAAACTTCCCACCAGCTATTCTAAGGTTTGTTAAAGCTTCATTTAAGTGTCCTGGTTGAAGACCTGGTCTGAGCATACGTTACAATGGGGCACACCATTGCTCATGATGTGTCCACATGTACAAATAATGCAAATTCCCCATAAAGGTCGGCCAACAGCACATCAAAGTTGTCTACAGATTATAGCCCTCATTATGACATTGGCGGTAAACACCGAATACCGCTGCAGTGAGTGCCGCCAACATACCGCCACAGAGGCGAACATCTCCCTGCCAGATTATGACACATGCACACAAAACCGACAGAAAACAGCCACAACCACAAATCCACAGACCCACTGAAGGCGATAAACTGTCAGACCTACCACCCATACCGTTATGCCTCCAAAACAATGCTCTCAAAATATTGACCCACCAATCACCACAGCGGACATTCAAAAGTGGTAAATCATTGGCGGTGCACACCACCAAGGCGGGAATGGCCAGACAAATACAAAACAAGAAAAAATTGGCCAGAACAAAAAAACAAACCTGACACAATTACACCCACCCACCAACGGCACTATAAAACACTCCCCCACAACACCCACAAACCGTTGCAAACACAAGAAGACTGCCACAACTTGCAACACCAATCCCAGAGACAACTGCACACACATACCACAACTATCCATTCATCCCTCATGCACCACACACCACACACTTCACCACATCACACATCACCGTTTGCAAAACAGACACACCACACAACACCCATGTCCCCACAAAGGCACCCCTGTTTCGGTGATGAGGAGTTGCGGGTCATGGTGGAGGAATAGTCACAGTAGAGCCACAGCTGTTTGGAGCACATGTACAGCAGATCTCCATAGCCAGGAAGATGAGCTATGGCGGTGAATCGTGGACAGGGTGAACGTCATGAGACAATATCCACGCACAAGGGATGACACAAGGAAGAGGTGGAATGACCTACAGGGGAAAGTGCGTTCCATTGCAGCAAGGCAACAGCTCGCCATCAGGAGAACTGGCGGTGGACCCCCACCTCCTCCCCCACAGCTGACAGCATGGTAAGAGCAAGTCTTGGCAGTACTGCAACTTGAGGGACTCACTAGAGTAGCCCGAGGACTGGACACTGTTGAATCACCATTTACAACCTATCAACCCCCATAACTGCTTACCATCTCACCCCCTCACCCTGACTCCCTTCACCCAACTCCATCTCACACAGTGCTCCACCCCAATTACCACATCTAAATGTCAATCCCTGCATGCCATACACACTGCAAGCACATCCCTTCCAGCTCTGCATGCACACCCACCACCAATGCATGCACAGCATGAAGAACTACCAATTGCACCATCCATCACCAAACACTACCAAAAGTGGAAGGACAACACCAATATCATTGGGAAAGGTAGAAATGCGGAATATGTCACAGACAAGAACCCTAACACATCACTTACATCCCCAGAGGTTCCCAGCCAATGTCAGCGGCGAGGAGGTGCCACGGCTTCCAAGTCCCCCACCAGAAGATGCCCCCAGTAATGACAGCAACTTAGGAGCTCTGGATCTGGATGAACTTCCTGGCCACCTGGGATCACCAGTCAGTCGGCTACCCCATCCCACAGCCAGTCCACTACAGAGCCCCCCTCTCAAAACTAACACCACAACATCCTTCCACACGTCCTGTTTGTCCTCCCCCACCTTGTCTGCCCCTCCATAGACATGCAAACGCTCACACTCAGACCCCCAACTGCCATTCACCTCACACATGCACTCTGTCCATGCACCTGCACCCAAGTCCAGCACACCTTCTTCTCCAACAACCACTCCCTCTACCTCCACTCCCATATCTCCTCCTACAGCCTGCCATACTGGTCCTAAGAAGCTTTTCCTTTCCCTCCTTGACCTCTTTCCTCCCCCTATCCTGCCCGTAAGCGAAAAGCCCACTCCCCCAGCCCAGTCTTCCAGCACAAAATCAAGCCATATTCCCCCTGATACTTCTGCTGCCACTAAGGGGCACAAGAGTAGCACTCTGGCACCCTTCCCAAGCCCACACCTCTGCCAACTAAACGGAAGGGCAAGGACGAGCCCCCTCCAAAAACCAAGCCCAAGGACCACCCTACGAAGAAACCCCCCACACACTGCCCCACTGCCTCTTGCCCCCTGAGGTACCTGCCTACCATCTCCATGAAGGCCCTACCCAGTGGAGTGAGTGAGCTGTCTGGACTCAAGTTGGGCCTTAGATGTTGGCCTGTGGCCTTTAGAAACTTTGGACTGGCCCTTTCTGTACATATTAATATTTCAAGGTCACTCTTTCTACAATTGAGGTCGTTGTTCCCACCTAATTATAGTGGTTGCACCAAAGGTATGTGTCCTGGTTTTCTTTGCTCCTGGGTTCTCTTGCTGTTGTTTTACTCTGCAGATAGTTCTGGGTGTGTGGTATGTGTGTATGATGTGTGTTGTGCGTTTGTGTGTGTCACTGTCACCTCCCCCCTTTGTGTGCTAGACAACTGTACTCACCAATGTTGTCCTTGTCGTCGTTGGTGCTCCTGGACTGCCATAGTGTGGTACAGCATCAGGAAGACTTCCAGTTCTGGTTCCATGGCAGCCACAGACTCCTCTGTGTCCCCGGAGGTGAGTGTCTCCTTATGTGTTACCGCCAGGCTTTTGGTGTCATTGCTAATGCCCTGGAAATCCTGGTGGTCTGCTGTGTCATAATATGGTGGGTGGACCCTTGTATTCCTCCTGCTTGGAGATTGCTACTTCCGTGTTTAGTGGTCATACCGTACTTGTGGTTAGGGTGGTACATTGGCTGTCTATCTGAGGGATCACCTCCATGGTCATAATCTGGCGGTCTCCGGCCTGGCAGCAGTACTATCGCTATCACCGGCGTGGCGGTCAATTGACCACCAATGTTATAATGAGGATGTAACTATTGCCCCCTACCCTGTGCTATGTTGTGCAAATTGTGTAATGCTGCATACACATGGTAACTGTGTGGGCACCCTTAGGGATACAGTAAGATTGCCACTGCACTGGGTGGTGCTACAGTATTCGTATCTATTGAACAACATGTGTACATGCATGTCAGATACCAGGTAAGTACCAGGTACACACTCAGCATTCACATCATATGTACATGTGATGTCACCAGGATCACTCACAAATATCATGATGGCAAAACTATGTTGGTAAATCTGCTGAGATCTAGTTTGTTATAATCCATAGACATTTTCCACAAACATCTAGAGCTCAGTTGTATACTAACTCTGTACTCTATTGACTTGCCCAGCAAAATGTGGCTCCTTGCACAAATGTTGCCTCAATTTATATCTGAAGGGTCCTGAGGCACCAGTGGTGCATGTGTCTCCTACAGATGCCCCCTAGGGACCTCTATACATTGCTTTCATCTGTACCGTTCGTGAATAACTGTAAGCTATGTGTGGCAGAAGGTGCTGTCAAATGTGCTGTGACAAAGTTGTTGCCAACAGGCCTGCTAATCACATAAACAGTTGCTCTGACATTTATTGTGATTGACATCAATGTATATGTGGCCATTGTTTCCATTTTCTGACACCCACAATTCAATAGCAGCACCTGTTGTCACTTGTGCAACAATCAAGCCATTCTTAATGCTGATCATTGCATCAGGCATGATGTCACCATCCTAACCCTAATGATATCATAGCATTGGTAATACAAAACATTTATTCATTGTATTGTACATTATCAGACTGACATACGGCACACAAGGTGACACTTCCTGGCAGCATTGTTGTCTTCAAGTCTGGACACCTCTCCACTGGTTTAGGGTGGAGGTCCACCTGCAATACATGAAAGGAAAACATAGCTATGTAATATTTGGGCATTTCTGGGCCGACAGTTTTGAAATCAACGTGTTAGGCTGATTGAGCAAGTCAACCTAGTGGTAGATCAGATCAACTGTCAAACATCTATAATCAGTCAGTCACATACTGTCAGTAAGACGCAGCAGACCTGTGGTACAAAATCAGCACATGTGTGTAGATTAATAGACATATTTTGGGGTGTTTGTGATACACAATGTACAGGAAGAGGAAAGTGCTAGTAGTCTGGACCTAGTACATGGTCGAACTCCCTTAAATAGTATTGACCAATGACACAAAGGGGCAGATTAAGGGAACGTGGTTCTGCACCAAGTGCATCACTAGGCTCCTTGTGGCCGTTGGTGCACCCCTTTCCCCCACCATGTGTGCGCCTTATGAGAAATACGGCACAGCCTGGTGCAGGTAGGGGGCAACTGCATCAATTTATATGGACGCAAATGATGTACTCAGCAAGAGTAGCAACAAAAAGATTAGCAGGACATCTGCTGAGTACATAGGGGCCCATCATATACAACCGTATGCTCCCTTATAACACCTGCTCTGAGCAGCCGTTCAAAGTGTAGGAAATATGGCAATAGGAAATGTCTCATATTTCCCAGAGGCATATATTTTAGCCCCCCTAACAGGTGCAGGGCACCCTCCAACACATGATGCCTGGCGCAGGCCTCATGTTGTGCTGGTCTAAACTGCGGAGCTATGTATGCATCACGCCACTTTGTTATGATTGCGCAGGGAAGATGGCATTTCTGCCCTGGCTCTGCTTCATAAATGTTAATTACAATGGCAGCCCTAAGGTGGCACTGGGGCTCTTAATACAGGCACAATACTACATGTCCAGATCCTTTGACAAAACATGCTGCACTCAACCTTAACACCACCTGTCATGCACATGCAAATAATGATGTTGCAATGTAAATGGGATACTTACCAACTGCTCCACCAATCTCAATCCCCAGGGGTTCTAGTAGGTCTTGTTCCCTTGAGATCTTGTAGGCCTAACAGTGATACGTTGGTGGTCATTGCACCCAGCTCTGAATATTCTTGTTAGGTTGTGGAGCACCTCACCTCACCGCAGCTTCCTGGCCTCTGTGGGGTAGCTCTGGATAACCCAGCCACCTATATAAGCATGACTGGCAGGTAATGCGGCACAAGCCATATAAAGCCCACCAGCTCATCAGCCGTCATCTTCGACATCCTCCCTTTCCCAGACATCATGCAGTGTTTGTATACTGCAAATGTAATTGCAGAAAAAAAATAGAGGTAAAAGTACCCCAACTGCCCCAAATACCCAATAAACTATCCTACCCCTAGATAAACACCCCATAATACAGTGACATATACAGTACAAATACACTAAAAAAAGACTGATTAAAATACATAAAAGACACAACAGCAACAGGACAGAGCACAAAAACACTCCAAAAACTCCAATCCACCAACAACACCAGCTCAACTCACCCTCATACAGCCTCAGACAATAAGACTGTGACGTGAAAGTTAACTCACTGTGCCATGTATGCAGGTAGGCTGTCCTGTTTCACTTCCTGGGTATGTGCGTCTCATTTTCAGTTATGCGTCATTTTTTTCGTGTAACGTTCATGCGTCAATTTTTTCCCATTGTGCCTGACAAGGCCTGTGGACTTGTGATTGATACTCAGGGGCCAAGAGTCTTTTTAAAGTATGAAGTTTAGGTGTATGCGTCCAACATTTTTGACGAATGATGGTCATTCATGGTATTCCTTCCCATACAGACTGGCAAGGCCTGTGGCTGTGCGATTGACAGGTAGGGGCTTGTGGAGTATGGAATTTTGCCATTTGCATCTAAAAAGTTTGACGCATGACGGGATGGTGTGGAAATTGATTATGAAGGCTTACAGTGCACCCAGATTCACATACCATGTAAGCGGGGCTATGCAATTATGTTGTCAGTATGGCATGGTTACATGTGTGTGCATGTCCAATCATATCTTAATGGTGATATTGGTATGTTCAACCTATATGTTTGTTTATGCATGTGATGCATGCGATGACTGATACCGTGTGCATATGTGCATGTGTAGCTAGACTGCATCCCATACAAGTTAGCACGTGTGTTAGAAATGGGGTCTCTGTTTGGCAGTCAGTTTGCACTCTGTCCAAGCAGAGACCCTCACTCTAGTCAGGGTAAAGGAGAAACAAACCTGGTTAACCCGCACTCACCCCCTTGGTAGCTTGGCATGAGCAGAAAGGCTGAACCCCAGAAGCAATGTGTAAAGTATTTGTACCAACACACACAGTAATACAGTGACAACACTAGAAAATGGACACCACACCAATTTAGAAAAATAGTTAATATTTATCTAAATCAATCAAGACCAAAACAACAAAAATCCAACATACACAAGTCAAGATATGAATTTTCAAAAGAATAAGAGTTTTCATCCTTAGAAAACAGTGAGTATGCTGTTGTTACACAAAAGTACCTGGTTTGCGTCAAAAATAAAGCCGCCCGGGTGATCGTACGTCAGAAAAGTCAGCGATGCGTCGGTTCCTTACTCGCAAGCAAAGCCGTGAGTTGTTTCCTTCTCCGGTCAGGTCAGCGATGAGTCGTTTGTCTCCCTCGCAAGAGAGCGATGTGTCGATTTCCAGACGGGGCACTTCAGATCTGGGCAGGTTTTGCGTTGATCTTTCACAGCCAGCGATTTTGTGTTGCAATCCAGTCGTACGGTGTCAGAAAACCACGTTGCGTGGGGTTTGCGTCATTATTATCCTCCGTAAGAGGGTGTTGCACATTGTTTCTCCAGCCGTGTTGCATCGATCGTCCAGCTGCAATGCAGATGGAGCACTGATTTTAGCCACAAAGCCGGCGGCGTGTTGGTTATCTGCTGCATTGTGGAAGGTGCATCGAAAATTTCCCTGCACTGTGGTGTTTGCGTGGATTTCTGTTATTTTTCTCCAACTTCATCCTTCAAGGACTCAGGGACTAAATGAGACACCACTTAGCAGGGCAGGAGTCTCACTAGAGAGTCTAGGTTCTGGCAGAGAGAAGTCTTTGATGGCCCTGGGACTTCAACAACAGGAGGCAAGCTCAGCCAAGCCCTTGGAGATTCTTCTCAAGCAGGAATGCACAATAAAGTCCAGTCTTTGTCCCCTTTTGCAGGTAGAAGCAGCAAATGCAGGATAGCCCAACAAAGCACAGTCACAGGCAGGGGCAGCACTTCTCCTAAGCTCTTCATCCGTTTTCCTTGGCAGAGCTTCTTCTTGAATCCTTGAAGAAATCTAAAAATGTAGGGTTTTGGGTCCACTACTTATACTCCTTTGTCAAACTTCAAAGGAAAGTCTGTTGTTCACAAAATCCTGCCTTGCCCAGGTCCGGCTCCAGGCTCAGCCCAGGGGGTTGGAGACTGCCTTGTATAAGGGCAGGCACAGACCATTCAGGTGGAAGTGCCCACTCCGCCCTCCACTCTATGGCCCATCAGGATATGCAGGCTACTCCCCAGATCCATTTGTCTCACTGTCTAGAGGGAATTCACACCAGCCCACCTGTCAAACTGACCCAGACAGGGAATTCACAAACAGGCACAGTCATAGAATGGATTACACAAGAAAATGCACACTTTCTAAAAGTGCCATTTTCAAACTGAGAATTTAAAAAACAACTTTACCAAAAGATGTATTTTCAAATTGTGAGCTCAGAGACAGCAAACTCCACATTTCTATCTGCCCCCAAAGGGAATCTCCTCTTAAATATAATTTAAGGGCAGCCCCCATGTTAACCTATAAGGGAGATGGGCCTTGCAACACTGAAAGCTGAGTTTAGCAGCATTTCACTATTACGACATGTAATACACACCAGTACATGTCCCACCTTTAATATACACTGCACCCTTCCCATGGCGCTACCTACGGCCTACCTTAGGGTTTCTTACAGGTAGAAAAAGGGAAGGTTTAGGCCTGGCAAGTGCGTACACTTGCCTGGTCAAATTGGCAGCATAAAACTGCCCACACAGACGCTGCAGTGACAGGTCTGACCCATGTTTACAGCGCTACTCATGTGGGTGGTATAACCAGTACTGCAGACCCACTAGTAGCATTTGATTTACAGGCCTTGGGCACCTCTAGTGCACTTTACGAGGGACTTATCAGTAAATCAAATATGCCAATCAGGGCTAAGCAAATTAAACACATAATTTACACAGAAGCACTTGCATTTCAGCACTGTTCAGCAGGGGTAAAGTGCCCAGAGTAACAAAAACAGCAAAAACAGAGTCCAGCACACAGTCAAAACATGGGAAGTGGCGGCAAAAAAGACAGAGGAGACCATGCCAAGGATGGCAGGTCTAACAACATGTGTACCATGAGTGTACATATATGTTCTAACACATATTTGTGGGTGTACCACATTGTTATGTCTGATATACAAATGTACTCATACCAACAACACAATAGATATGATGGGCTATGTTCAATACATGGTAAGGCATATGACAGCCATGACAAATTGTACTCAGAGGATGCAGTGGACTACTGCTGGGTTGAAATCACATTACCCCTGTGTTAGAAATGGGGTTTCTGGTTGGCTAGGGTATGCACCTCAGCCAGGTAGAACCTACCCACTCTAGTCAGGGCTAGGGAGTTACACGTCCAAGATAACCCCTGCTCACCCCCTTGGTAGCTTGGCACGAGCAGTCAGGCTTAACCCGGAGGCAATGTGTAAAGCGTTTGCACAACACACACAACACACCTGACTCAAAATGTACATCACAAAGTAAACACAACACTGAGCTATGTAAAAATAATCTGTATTGCACAAAACATAATTAGACCAACATTACACGTAAGTAATGCCCTGTTACCTTAGCAGTTGTCAGAATGTTACACAAGTTACTAATACAAGAATATGCAGTTGTCACATTAGAACACGTAAGTACTCAGGATTCTGCAACATAAGCAGTAGTCAGGAATTATAGTAAAAGATATATGCACTTGTCATGAACAATCCCTAAATAAAAGGAACATTAGAGAATATATCACAAGTCATACAATTACATATCAGCTAGACATGCCCATAAAAAGGAACATTAGCACATATATGCAGCAACAGACAACAGGTGGGAAAGCTAAACAACCAAAAGTCTGTACTAGGCTCCAAGAGGCTAGATTCCTTAGAAAGTACCTGTTTTCTGGTTGAAGAGGCACTTCCAGTGCCTAAAGATGAGCACGGGGGCCCCCGGCGCTCCTATGCGCAACACGGGGGCCACGCAGTGTCTGTGGGGGAGATGGGCGGTCTGCAACCTCTATACCGTGATAAAGAACGAGCCCCTCCGGGGGCCTACGTTCTTGGTGGGGGGCCTGCCTCGGCCACCTCACACCCTGTCCGTGGGGTGGGGGCCGGGCGTGGCCCAGCGACAATTAAGTGGGCAAAAAGGCAGGAAGGGACCTTCGTCGAGGTCTCCCTTCCCTATTGCAGCGGGAGAACAAATTGTCCAAAAAGAGGAGCGGCCCGCTCCTTGCGCAGCGACCGGGGAAGGGGGGCGCTCCCCGCGCCTTCCCCGAGTCCTGCTTGGGGTGGAAGAAGACTCTGACCCCTCCGGGGGCACGAGGGAAACACTCACCCACACCCGATGTGGTGCGCGAGTGAGGAAAGCTGCTCCCGAGCCGCCGGGAGGCTTCCTGCAGGACCGAAGGCGGCTGGTGCCCCGGGGACGCTCCCAGAAGCGGGAGGTGCCTCGGGGGCGCCGAGAGGAGCACGCTTGCTCCAGATCCTTTGTGTGAGAAACTGGGGCTGATTGCAGAGGCCCCATAACTTTTTGCCCCCATTTTCCACTTTATGCTGGTGTTTTCCTGACTCTGATGGTGCCCTGGGTACTGCTAACCAGTCCCAGGGCCTGTGCTCTGTGTAAAATGGATATGCAAATTAGGCTAATTATAATTGGCTAAGTTAACCTACCTATAAGTCCCTAGTATATGGTAGGGCATGTAGGTTTAGGGACCACAGCATAGGTGGTGCACACCTAGGTGCATTGCTGAGGTGCCCAGTGTCATTTTAAAAGCAAGCCTGCCTTGCTGGCTGCTTTTAAATTAAAGTTATATGCAAATTTGACTTTGGAATTAAAGGTACTTCCAAAGTCTTAAACTACCTTATTTTTACATATAAGTCACCCCTAAGGTGTGCCCTATGTGCCCCTAGGGCTGGGTGCCATGTAAATATAAGCAGGGACTTTATAAAAATAGATTTATAAGCCCTGGTGAGGTAAAAACAGCCAAATTCGTTTTTCCCTCATTGAAGTAAATGGCCTTCATAGGCTAGAATGGGCAGACTCTATTTTAAATTTTAAAGTCTCCTTAAATGTTACATACCAAGAATTTGGTATCAAATTAATTGTGGTAATAAATCCCACAACTTCCAGTTGTGGGATTTAATATAACTTGTTCAGGTAAAAAGTTTAGACTTTACCTAAAAAGTTGCCAATTTCAGCTCTGCATTGTTTTTGCTGCTGTGCTCTGATTGGCCAGCCTGCAGCAGCTTCTGCCAGGCTGCCTTGATGAGGTGTGAAGTGGCCAGGCTTCACACAAAGGAATGTGCTTGGGGGAGAGAATCTCCCCTCAGCAGATGGTGAGGCAGGAAGGGGGAGGGCTGCCAAACTGGTCTTCAAAGGCAGAGAAGGACATTTGCAGCACCCAGCAACACCCCCAATTAGGTGCCCCCTTGATTAGATTAGGAGAGGGCAGGAGAGGGGTGTGTTTATGATTTTTAGCCACACCAGTGGGTGGGCTCAGCCAGATGTAACCTCCAAAAATCAGATTCATCCATGTTGGATTTTTAGAGACTGTTGCCTTCTGGGATGGATTTTTGCCACACTTCCCAGGAAGTGGTCATCACAGGGGGACGACCCTGTCCCTGATTGGAGAACCAGGGCCCCCCTGCTTTTCACCCAGGAGCAAGGATAAAACTGGCAGACCTGCACCCACGCCTCAGATCCCCTCCAGAAATCAACAAGAAAAGAACTAAAGAAGAAGAAGGACTGCCCTGCTGGACCCCTGGCCTGCACCTGGACCCTGCACTCAGAAAGACTGCACCAGCTGCACACTTGGGCTTCACCACAAGAAGGACTTTGCCTGGCTTCCACTGGTTCAAGGAGGGACTCCCTGTTTGCTACAGGTGAAATACTGCTATCCAGAGTCCCCTGCACCAACTCCTGAAAAAGTGACCAGCTGACCACTGTCCAGTGGCCAAAAAGGAGTTTGCGCCAGGTGCATTCTGGGAGTTGAAGTCCACACTTCCCAAGGACCATCACAGAACTTCTGGACCCTTGGGGTGAGCTGTGGACCCCAAAAGAACCTTAAAAGAACATCTGGGTGAAGCCTCAGAAGTTTGGAAAAGATTGGAGAATTTTTTTAAAAAAGCTCCATAAAGTGACCGACCCGACGCAGAAATTCTAGCCGGCTTGCCTCAACCGCGACCCGGCCTGACTTCGTGGTTCGTCCCGGTAAAGAAAAACATCCAAAAAAGAGACTAAGGGGGTGATTCTAACCCTGGCGGTCGGTGTTAAAGCGGCGGCCAACCCGCCAACAGGCTGGCGGTAAAAAAAATGGGATTCTGAGCCTGGCGGGAACCGCCAACACAGACAGCCACCTTAACACTCCGACCGCCACGGCGGTACAAACAAACAGCGCGGCGGTCACCGCCAACAGACAGGCGGGAGACAATGTACCGCCCACACTATTCCAACTCACCAGTACGCCACCTTTTCCGGGGCGGGAGCACCGCCGATAAAAACACGGCGGAAACAGACTACGGACGGGAAAACGCTCACCACTACGCACTCCAGGAGGAAGGAGGACAGCATGGAACCCGAATTAAACATCCTACCTGCTCTCGTCTACCTTCTCATCTACCACGAGTACGAAGTCCGGCGCAGACGACAACGGTGAGTACTGCACCTACGACACACGGGAGGGGGAGGACGAAAGGTCACGGGCACACACATATGCGACCCCCCCCCCCCAACTATGTACTCACCAATGCAGAGCACCAAGTCACAGTGACACCACCCAAGCACCCCTGAAAAATGCCAGGACGTAATCATATTTGGAATAAATATTTATGTACCAAAAAGCTCCAGAAAATTAGAGTACAACCATGAAAGATATCCACAACAAAACTAATGACATACACATCAGTGTATAACTGAAGTAACAAGTCCTGCACATCCTACGAATTCAGCATGTCCGTGGGCCAAAGTCTTGAGAAACAAGGGCAAAGCCCACACAGGAGACCTGAGTCCTTTGGAGAGAACACTGCAGGGGCATCAGATGTAAAAACTACAGGCACCTCAGGGGGAAGGGAAGGGGGGGGCACCACAGCCACATGAGTCCACGACGCCAGATCCACGAGGAGCCACCATGCCCACTGGACCATCCTGGGGAGTGCAAAGCCACAGTCTCTCAATGTCTCTACAGTGGGTGGGCTGCCCACTGGACCATCCTGGGGAGTGCAAAGCCACAGTCTCTCAATGTCTCTACAGTGGGTGGGCTGCCCACTGGACCATCCTGGGGAGTGCAAAGCCACAGTCCATCAGGTGGATGACAGTCTCCACTGGTCAAGGAGGAGGCATGGTGGGCACAGTGAACCATAAACGGTGCTTGAGACGGCGGTGCCCAGCGGAGCGGTGCTTGAGACGGCGGTGCCCAGCGGAGCGGTGCTTGAGAGGAAGGGCCCAGCGGAGCGGTGCTTGAGAGGAAGGGCCCAGCAGAGCGGTGCTTGAGAGGAAGGGCCCAGCGGAGCGGTGCTTGAGAGGAAGGGCCCAGCGGAGCGGTGCTTGAGAGGAAGGGCCCAGCGGAGCGGTGCCTCAGAGGAAGGGCCCAGCGGAGCGGTGCTTGAGACGGCGGGGCCCAGCGGAGCGGTGCTTGAGACGGCGGGGCCCAGCGGAGCGGTGCTTGAGACGGCGGGGCCCAGCGGAGCGGTGCTTGAGAGGAAGGGCCCAGCGGAGCGGTGCTTAAGAGGAAGGGCCCAGCGGAGCGGTGCCTCAGAGGAAGGGCCCAGCGGAGCGGTGCTTGAGAGGAAGGGCCCAGCGGAGCGGTGCTTGAGAGGAAGGGCCCAGCGGAGCGGTGCTTGAGAGGAAGGGCCCAGCGGAGCGGTGCTTGAGAGGAAGGGCCCAGCGGAGCGGTGCTTGAGACGGCGGGGCCCAGCGGAGCGGTGCTTGAGACGGTGGGGCCCAGCGGAGCGGTGCTTGAGAGGAAGGGCCCAGCGGAGTGGTGCTTGAGAGGAAGGGCCCAGCGGAGCGGTGCCTCAGAGGAAGGGCCCAGCGGAGCGGTGCCTCAGAGGAAGGGCCCAGCGGAGCGGTGCTTGAGAGGAAGGGCCCAGCGGAGCGGTGCTTGAGAGGAAGGGCCCAGCGGAGCGGTGCTTGAGAGGAAGGGCCCAGCGGAGCGGTGCTTGAGACGGCGGGGCCCTGTTCAGCGGTGCTCTTCTCCACGGCGGGGCCCTGTTCAGCGGTGCCTCTCTCCACGGCGGGGCCCTGTTCAGCGGTGCTCTTCTGCACCGCGGGCCCTGTTCAGCAGTGCCTCTCTCCACGGCGGGGCCCTGTTCAGCGGTGCTCTTCTGCACCGCGGGCCCTGTTCAGCGGTGCCTATCTCCATGGCGGGGCCCTGTTCAGCGGTGCTCTTCTGCACCGCAGGCCCTGTTCAGCGGTGCTCTTCTCCACGGCGGGGCCCTGTTCAGCGGTGCTCTTCTGCACCGCGGGCCCTGTTCAGCGGTGCCTATCTCCACGGCGGGGCCCTGTTCAGCGGTGCTCTTCTGCACCGCAGGCCCTGTTCAGCGGTGCCTATCTCCACGGCGGGGCCCTGTTCAGCGGTGCTCTTCTGCACCGCGGGCCCTGTTCAGCGGTGCTCTTCTCCACGGCGGGGCCCTGTTCAGCGGTGCTCATCCAGCAGGTCAAGGGAGCCAGACCTGGCCTCGACTCCCTGCTCAGTCGCCCTCGGACCGTGACGTTTCTGGACCCTTCGGGGACAGACTCCTGGCCTCCTTAGTGTCCTCCTTCCCAGCTGGGATGTGGCATGTGGGGTCCACCTTCTCCGCGCTCCTGCTGCCCTTCCGCTCCTTTGATGGGGCTCTCGGGCCCTTGCCTCCCCTAGATGGTGTCGGGGGTGAAGTGGCCGCACATTGCTCCTTGGGGGCAGCCCTGTCGGTCCTCGCACGGCGGTCCTTGGTTTTGCGGGTCCTCTTGCCGGGGGGGGGCTGGACGTGTCCTTGCTGCTGATCGATGTGTCACTGCTGGCAAAGGGTGGGCTCCAGAACCCAGGCACAACAGTGACACCCGAAGCTGGGCTGGTGGTGGCTGCGGTGCTCTTGGGACTCTTTGAAGATGGATGGGGAGGTCATCGGGGGGAAAGAGGTTAAGGTTAGCCAGGAAAAGTTTTTTAGGGCCAAGGTAAAGGGTAGGAGAAGTGGAGATGGAAGTGGAGGTAGAGAAGGTGGTTGTAGGAGAGTCAGGTGTGCTGTCATTGGGTGAAGGTGCTGGTGCTGTAGGCTGTCGTGAGGTGGATGGCTGTTGGGTGGGTGGCTGCCTGTGTTTGTGTGTCTTGGAAGAGGGGGAGACAGACACAGTGGGAGAGGACACAGGGGACGTGTACATGGCAGTGGGGGTGGTGACTGCACGAGTGTGGACTGTACTGGAGGGTGAGGTGGTGATGGAAGCACTGGCTGATGTTGGGGTGCATGCAGGTGTGAGTGTAGACGTCACAGGGAGGGAGGAGGGAGACGAGGAGGAGGGGGACACAGGGGTGGCAGTGGCTGTTGGCATGTCTGCATCTGGGTGTTGCTCGGGTGAGTGTTTGCGGGATCTGTGGTGCTTGTGTTTGGATGAGCTGCTCTTGGGTGTTGAGGTGTGTGCAGGCTGGTCTGATGGTGTGGATGGGATAGGCTGAGGAACAGGAGACAGAGACAGGCTGGAGGCAGTCAGAAGAGGGAGGCTGGAAACAGGGACAATGGCTGCCGTCAGTGCTGAGGCCAGAGCAGTGAACGCTCGTTGATGGGCAGCCTGACCCGAATGAATGCCCTCCAGGTACGCATTGCTCTGTTGCACCTCCCTTTGCACACCCTGGATGGCATTCAAAAGGGTCGTCTGCCCAACAATGAGCGTCCTTACCAGGTCAATGAGCTCCGCACTGAGGGCAGCAGGGGCAACAGGGGCAGGGGCTGAGGTGCCTGGGGCGAAGGAGACGCGCGCCTTCCTGGGCGAACCGGCACGGAGCGAAGACTGAGGGGCTGCTGGGAGGGCGGGGCTGGTGCGCTGGGTGGCGGCTGTACCTGTAGAGGCGGGGGGCACGGATGTTGCCGCCACCCCTAGGGAGCTCCCATCCGAGGACGTCCCCGTCGTGGTGCTCCCCTCGCCCTCCGGATCACTGGTGCCCTCGGTGTCTGTTCCTGGGCCCACCGGGGCCTTGTGTCCTGCAGCTCCCTCGTGCTCCGATGCCATATCTCCTCCGCCTGATGATGCTAATGCACACATGCACAAGAAGATGAAGAGAAAGGGTGGGGGGAGAAAAAGAGAAGACCAGGTTGAGTGCATGCAATGTCAACACCGTTGGCGGAGAGGACAGACACAGGTGCCTAATGCACTAAGCCGCGCATTCGGGGTACACTACTCAGTACTACTGACTAAGACAACAGGCCAAGAGACGTCAAACGCGCACATGGGAGATGCTGGACCTTCAATGGCTGTACTTGTCACCCTACCGAGGTGGGGGCCGGGGGCACAGGGCCATGCCTAAGGGAGAGGACTACACTACAGAAAGCGCCCTGGCCTAATGTCACCCACAGCCCTCCTCCCCCACCCAGACGCCTCCACTGCGCAGAAAGATAGGAGAATGTGCTGATACTCACCCCCTTGTGTCTGCTGTGATGTCTTAAAGCGCCCATCCAATTCAGGGTAGGCCACCGCCAGGATCCGGGACATCAGGGGGGTCATGGTGCGACTGGCACCCCTCCTAGGTTGGGAGGCCATCCCCAGCAGTGTTTCTGCGGTCTTCCTTGTTCCGCGGCGGATGTCCTCCCACCTCTTGCGGCAGTGGGTGCCCCGTCTGTTGTGGACCCCCAAGGTCCGGACTTCCTTGGCGATGGCACGCCAAATCTCGATCTTCTGATGGGCGCTGACCTATTAGACATGTACAGGGTGGAAAGGAGGAAATCATCAATGACCTGCATGTTAGATGTAATTGGCCCCCACCCACCCACTTTGCCATATGGCACATGCTCTCATCTGTCGGGCGTTGCACTCCTCATTCGCCCCCCACCCCACCAACTTACATCCACCCCAATCCACACAGGCATAGCCCATTCCATTAGCACCCGGTGTACTCACTTGTTGGTCTGGAGGACCGTAGAGTAGCGCATACTGGGGGAGGACCCCATCCACGAGCTTCTCCAACTCTTCAGACGTGAAGGCAGGGGCCCTTTCCCCAGGCGCAGCAGCCATTGTATCTTCCAGACCGAGGTCACAGCAGCACTTGCAGTATAGGTCCTCTCCTGTGGATGATCAGGTCTCGAGTGATTAAGCAGATAGAAAATGGCGGTCACGCCCGCGGCGGTGCGTACCGCGGCGGTGCGTACCGCGGCGGTGCGTACCGCGACCGCCGGCGCACTTCGTCATTGGCTCCTGAAACCCATAGGCTTCAATGTTAACCAATGCGGCTTTGCGCCGCGGTCTTCGACCGCCTACCGCCACGGTGTGCCCCGCCAGCGCATTGACCTCACATCCCATTGTCCCACTTCACAGGTCAGGCAGCCGCCATTTCAAGGGCCCACATGGCTTAATTTTGACTGCGACACACAGGCCTAGGCCTTGCATTGCCACACATACACGCCTTTCAACCCATTGCCATTCTTTAACTGTGCAAGCTGTCTGTACGTACCTGTGGTTTGCCTGACTCTGTGCTCCATGTTGTCCTTCCTAGGCACCGTCCGCTGGGACTTGCGATGAGAAGGAGGAATCCTCGCGTGTACCGACCGCTGGTGGACCTGTCGACAATGGAAGAACGCCATATAATACTTCGATACAGACTTGACCGTGCCACTATCCATGAACTGTGTGCCCAGCTGGAGCCAGCCCTGATGTCCCCCATCCGCCAACCCACAGGGATTCCCCCTCTGGTGCAGGTTTTGTCAGTCCTCCATTTTTTGGCCAGTGGGTCATTCCAGACCACAGTGGCCATGTCATCTGGAATGTCTCAGCCTATGTTTTCTAAGATTTTGAGCAGAGTGTTGTCTGCCCTGATGAAACTCATGCGGAGCTACATCATTTTCCCCGAGGAGGGTGACTTGCCTACAGTGAAGGGTGATTTCTATGCCCTTGGACATATCCCCAACATCATTGGTGCCATTGATGGGACCCACGTGGCTTTGGTACCCCCAAAAGACGATGAGCAGGTGTACCGAAACAGAAAAAATTATCATTCGATGAATGTCCAGGTGGTCTGTTTGGCTGACCAGTACATCTCCCATGTAAATGCCAAGTTCCCAGGGTCAGTGCATGACGCGTATGTGATGCGAAATAGCAGCATCCCCTATGTGATGGAGCAGCTACAGAGACAACGTGTGTGGCTAATAGGTGACTCTGGTTACCCCAACCTGCCGTGGCTACTGACCCCAGTAAGGAATCCCCGGACAAGGGCAGAGGAACGCTACAATGAGGCCCATGGGCGTACTAGGAGGGTGATTGAGCGAACCTTTGGCCTCCTGAAGGCCAGGTTTAGGTGCCTGCATATGACAGGTGGATCCCTAATGTACTCACCAAAGAAGGTGTGCCATATCATCGTGGCGTGCTGTATGCTTCACAACCTGGCTTTGCGACGCCAGGTGCCTTTCCTGCAGGAGGATGGTCCAGATGGTGGTGTTGTAGAAGCCGTGGAGCCTGTGGAGAGTGAAGAGGAGGAAGACTCAGAGGACGACACAGACAATAGGGACAGAGTGATACAACAGTATTTCCAGTAACACCCAGGTAAGAATCACCCACGCCATTTCACAATTGCTTATAGCCTCCTGCATCTGTACTTTCTGTAGTTCCCCACAGATGT
The DNA here is from genome assembly GCF_031143425.1 of Pleurodeles waltl. Lineage (NCBI taxonomy): Eukaryota > Metazoa > Chordata > Amphibia > Caudata > Salamandridae > Pleurodeles > Pleurodeles waltl. The sequence continues at coordinate 1,346,149,698 of NC_090447.1, read as the reverse complement.
TTGTCATTGATTTTTGCCTTTCCCTTCCCTTCTCAGTGCTGTCTGACTCAGTACCTGACTTCTGCTTAGTTCGCCCATGAAATACAGCGTATTGACATTGGTATGTTGTCATGACTAATTGACAGAACAGAAATCGAACAGTAATATGTAATACATTTGTCAATAATACAGCATGACTCAAAACAGATTTGTGTGCAAAATGTGATTTATTTACAGTGCTAGATATCGGTACATGTGATTCTTAGGGTGATGGGTGGGGGTGGAGGAATATCCATGGCAGAGTCCAGTTCTCAGTCTCACAGGTGCATTGTCCATTTGCCTGTGGAAGGATGGTGCATAGGCAGTTCATGGTTGGACAGGGTGGCAATGTGGGACAGTGGGAAGTCTTGAGGGGGTATGTCCTGCAGGCGGGGGTCTTGACATCCTACTCTGTCTTTTTCTTTGGTCTCAGGCTCCTCTTACGGGGTGGTTGTTCTTCAGCAGGAGGTGGGGTTCTGGGGGGCTGTCGAGGTGTTGGGACCTCCTGTCCACTAGCGCCGGCGGAGGTGGTAGGCTGTTCCTGGTCCGGGCTAGTGACAGGGGCCCTGTGTGGTGCACCATGGTCCCGCAACGCGTCCTCTATCCTGTGGAGGGCCAGGACGATGGTCCCCATTGCGGTCCCGATGATTCTCAGCTCCTCCCTGAAACCCATGTAGCGTTCCTCCTGCTGTGCCTGGATCTCAGTGAACCTGGCCAGTACCGTCGCCATCGTTTCTTGGGAGTGGTGGTATGCCCCCATGATGGTGGTGAGGGCCTCTTGGAGAGTGGGTTCCCTGGGCCTCTCCTCCCCCCCCTGTCGCACAGCAGCCCTCCGAGCTGCCCGGTTTCCCCCGGCCTCTGTCCCCTGGACGGTGTGCCCGCCACAACTGCCCCCAGGTCCCTGTTGTTGTTGGGGTGTTGGGTTAGCCTGGGTGCCCTGTAGTGGCAGACACACCGCTGATTGAGCTGTCCTAGAGACAGAGGCATGGGCCCGCTGGGTGGGAGCTGTGCTGGTGTCGGCAGAGGGGGTCGGGTCTGGTGTGGCCTGTGGCTGCCTGAGGGGAACCGACTGCCCAGAGGTCCCCGATGGTCCGGGCTGGTCATCAGGTTCACTGTCGACAGAGCTGCTATCCTCAGTGTGGGCCTGTTCCGGTGGTGGGATGGACACTTCTGGACCCTCCTGGCTGGTGTGTTGTCGTTCGGGTCCTGCATGGGGTAAGAGAGTTTGGTTATTATTTCTGTGTGTGCAATAGCATGCGTGTTGTGGGTGCCCTTGTCCCCCAGTGCAGGCATTCCCTGGAGGGAGGTGTTGTGAGGGTATTTAGTGGGGGGGAGGGGTTAGTGCAGTGGTCATGCTTAGGTGATGGGTGCCCATGATTTGTGTTGGCATGCAGGAGTTGGTGTTGGGATGGGTGGGTTGTGCTGGTGAGACATTGTCAGGGAGGATGTGTGCTGGGGGGTTGGGGGTGAGGGTGGGGGTGGGGGTTGGCATGCTGGTGGGGTGGGGGGGATATAGTAGTTGAGATTGGACTTACCAGAGTCCATTCCTCCGGCTACTCCTGCGAGGCCCTGAGGATGCAGGATGGTCAAGACCTCTTGCTCCCACGATGTAAATTCGGGAGGGGTGGGTGGGGGTCCGCCGCCAGTCTTCTGGACCGCGATGTTGTGCCTGGAGACCATCGATCGGACCTTCCCCCGTAGGTCGTTCCATCTTTTGCGGATGTCCTCCCTATTCCTGGGATGCTGTCCCACTGCGTTGACCCTGTCCACGATCCGCTGCCATAGCTCCGCCTTCCTGGCTATACTGGTGTGCTGCACCTGCGAGCCGAAGAGCTGGGGTTCCACTCTTAGGATTTCCTCCACCATGACCCGGAGTTCTTGGTCCGAAAAGCGTGGGTGCCTTTGGGGTTTCATGGGGTGGTGTGGGTGAGGTGTGGGGTGGTGTATGTGATGAGGAGTGTGTTGGTGATTGGTGCTTTGTGCTACTATGTGGTGTGTGTGATGGTGTAGTGTGCCTCAGTGTGTCTTGCTAGGGATTGTCTGCTGTGTCTCTCTCTCCTTCTCTCAGTAATTAGGGTCGCAGGGGTTTGTGGGTGATGTGGTTGTGTGTTTTATAGTTGGTTGATTGTGTGGGAGTGGTGTGTGTATGTGTATCAGGTGTGTGTATTTCAAATTGTCCAATGTGGCTGTGTTTTGGTGATGTGTGTGTATTCTGACCGCGGCGGTGTGTACCGCCAATGAAATACCGCGCTTGAATGACCGCCGTGTGGATTCGTGGGTCGTAATGGCATGGGCGTATTTCTGCTGGCGTGACGGTGGAGGTTTGGTCATCTCCAGTTTATCGCTGCCTGCCGATGTGGCGGGCTGCAGTGGAGGACGGATTTTTGGAGGTTTGGCCGTTGTGGGTCAGAATGACCGTGGCGGTTGACCGCGGCGGTGTTATGGCGGTCTTATGACCGGCGGTAAGGGCATTTTACCGCCGAGGTCAGAATGACCCCCTAAGTCCGAACGTAAAAAGTTGACCGGGACCTTCCAGCCATCGTATCCGAGAAGGGCTCCACGGACGTCGGATCAAGATCCAGGTTTACCCCGGTCGAAGGATTTTCATCTCGAAAAAACGACTAAGTCCGAAGGTAAAAATCACCACCGAGGAAACCGACTTCGCGTATCCGGACAAGGGCTCCAGGAGGTCGGATTCAACTGGCAGGTTCGTCCCGGGGAAGAAAAACATCAAAAAAGAGACTAAGTCAGAAGGTAACTTTTTAACCGAGGCCTCCCGCGACTTGTAGCCGAGCAGGGCTCCATCACGGTCGGCCTGAAAGTTTGACTTTGCCCCGGTCCTGGTGCAACCAGATGACCCGATTGGCGCTTTTTGTTTCTAAGCGCTAGAAAATAATAATACTTTAAAAATTCATATCTCCGGTTCCCCGGAACCAATTTTAATCGTTTTTGTGTCATTTTAAAGATAAAAATATAAGCTATTTTTATAAATTGGTTTTGGATTTTTAAACTGTTTCCTGTGTTTTATTTAATTACTGTTTTGTGATATTTGAATGCTTTACACTTTGTCTCCTAAGTTAAGCCTTGACGCTCGATGCCAAGCTACCAAGGGTAGAGCTGGGATTAATTTACTGAGACCTAACTGTACTTATGTGGAGGTTTGTGGCTTGTTGCTAGGTGTAGGTACCTACCTGCCCTACCAATAACCCATTTTCCAACACTTTGTTTGTGTGCCATGGGGTCACTGAGAGGAGCACGATCCCTGCGCTCTGAGTTAATTAACAAACCCGGCTGCGGCGGTGATCCGGGGAGAAAATCAAGCGCTTTCAAAGCGCTAAAGAAAGTTTTGAGACCCGGGCTGCGGCGGTGTCCTTGGGCAGAAGTAAAACGCTTTTCAGACACTTAGGGCAAAGCTAGAGCCCGGGCTGTGGCGGTGATCTCTCTGCAGTAGGTCCAGTAAGAGCGCGGTCCCCAAGCGCTACAGACCCAACTGTGGAGATCATGGCAGGGGTCAGGGGTCACAGCAGCCTGTCCCTGGGAACAATACAGTCAAGAAAAAGCACAGGGTTGGTGGGTCCAGCTAAATGCCAGCACAAGGGGTGCAGATGGTGGCAGTTCCTTCTACTGACCAGGCAGGTCACAGGTCAGCACAGCAGCAGCAGTCCAAGGTGGTTTCCTGGTGAGCCCATTCATCAGCGTTCTGTGTCCAGTTTCAGTTCCAAGAGTGTTCAAATTGTGGGGAAAATTCCCCTGTACTTATACTAGGGTTACAGTGTGTTTTACAATGGTAGGAAGAGGAGGTTCCTGCCAGTTACAACTGGTTCTGGGAGTGCCCCCTCTCTCCTTTCAGCACAGGCTCCAAACATCAGTGGGGGGTTAACGACCCTATTGTGTGAGGCCAGGGCACAGCCTTTACAAATGCAGGTGTGCCCCGCCTCTCCCTTCTCTCAGCCCAGGAAGGCTTTACAATATCTAGATGCACCTCTGTGTCACCTCCACCCTCCCTGTGTTCAGGCTGTCTGAGAAGTATGCAAAAAGCCCCAACTGTCAGTCTGCCCAGACCGGGATTGGAGACAAGCTGCAAAACACCAAAGTCATAAGCACAGGTAAATGTGCACTTTCTAGAAGTGGCATTTCTATGATAGTAATAAAAAATACACCTACACCAGTAAGCATCATTTCTCACCACTATCACAACCATACCAAACATGCCTATGCTACCCCTCATAAATCAGACAATACCCCTTACACATAAGGCAGGGCATTTCCAATGCAATCCTATGAGGAGGCAGCACTCACAGCAGTGAGACACCAAGTTAGGCTGTTTGTCACTACCAGGACAGGCCACCCAACATGGCACATGTCCTTCCTTCTACATACATGGCACCCTGCCCAAAGGGCTAGCTAGGGCGTACCTTAGGAGTGACTTCCATGTACTAAAAGGTGAGTTCTGGGCCTGGGAAGTAAATTTTGATGCCAGGTCCCTGTGGCAGAAAACTGTACACACAGGCTCTGCGCTACCAGGCCTTAGATAGGTTTGACCGACTACTTCAGTGGTTGGAGCAAGCAGCGCTGCAGGCCCACTAGTAGCATTTAATTTACAGGCCCTGGGTATAGGGATACCACTTTACAAGGGACTTATAGGTAAATTAAATATGCCAATCAGGTATAATCCAATCATACCAAATTTGTAAGAGAGAGCACATGCACTTTAGCACTGGTTAGCAGTGAAAAAGTGCTCAGAGTCAAAACGTCATCCAACAAAGGTCAGAAAAATAAGGAGGCAAAATGCTAAAAGTCTGGGGAATGAGCCTGTAAAAGGGCCAGGTCCAACAAGACCCCCTCCCAGCCCAATGCCAGGGGAGAAAAATCAATACCTTAATGGACTTCCCTGATTAGGGCGATAGAACTAGGACCCTGGACCGCAACTGCAGGGATATGATCCAGTTCTACGCCAATCTGAACCCAGTTGAATTCCTCTGTCTATGCTCCCAAGACAATCTAAGCTGACCCATGGAGGCGTCCTAGTTGTCTGTGGCCAGAGCCAGGTCCCAAGCCAGCCCAGGGCCTCTGGCCTCTGAAACCTCTCAGAGTGGGGGGCGGGAGCCCCAGGTGCATAGCATCCTGTTTCCACTCTCCTTCCCACCAGTTCAGGAGCTACCCCCTGCCACTGGTCTTCTAGCCTAGGGACTGGTCCCATAGCCTGAATAGGGTCCAGGGGAAAGTCTCTCCTCCTGCCCCTCCTTCTAGTGCTCCGCCTCCTTCTCCGAGGAGTTGTACCCAGAGAATCCAGAACTGCAAGGGCGCTTGTTACAGTCGTCCTGGTCAGCTCACCCACCAGTTCAGGGGAGCCCCCCTGTAACTGGTCTCCCAACCCAGGGTCCATCCCTTCTGGCTGAGCTGGGGTCAGGAAAGAGCCTTTCCTCCTCCTACCCCTCCTTCTAGAGTTCCACACCCTCCCATCAAGAGTGATACCCCCAGAAGTAATGGTAGAGAGACTGGGGACAGCCTTCTCCACCTCCAGGTCAAGTGAGCTACCCTGGACCTGGTTCTCCAACCTAGGGACGGTACCCTTGGGCTGGTCATGAGTCAGGGGAGCGTCCTCCCTCAAACTCTCCCTTGCAGGAACTGAATCCCTAGGGCATGCATCTTCCAACCTAGGGACGTTACACTTTTGCTGGACAGGAGTCAGGAGAGTGTCTTCCTGTGAATCCCCCCTTACAGGAAATGAATCCCTAGGGAATGCACCAGTAGAGATGCTGGTTACAGCAGTCTCTATTTTCAGATCTAGGGGGTTGCCCATGATCTGGTTTTCCAACCTAGGGACGATACCCTTTTGCTGGACAGGAGTCAGGGGAGTGCCCTCCCTCAAACTCTCCCTTACAGGAACTGAATCCCTAGGGCATGCATCTTCCAACCTAAGTACGTTACCCTTTTGCTGGACAGGAGTCAGGGAAGTGTCTTCCAGTGAATCCCCCCTTACAGGAACTGAATCCCTAGGAAATGCACCAGTAGAGATGCTGGTTATAGCAGTCTCTATCTTCAGATCTAGGGAGTTGCCCATGATCTGGTTTTCCAACCTAGGGATGATACCCTTTGGCTGGACAGGAGTCAGGGGAGTGTCCTCCCTGAAACCCTCAAAAGGAAGCACCTGCACCCTCCTCTGTGGGGTGTTGCTGCTGATCTCCAGAGTTGGAGCAACCCTGTTCCCAGGTGTCCGCTCTTCTCCTTCAGACTCTAGGGCATCCTTTTTACAGGATTGGCCTTCGGTAACGACTACCCTCCCGCCTTGGGGACCCTCTCGGGTACCTTCCAAGACCTGAGGAGGAGGACAGGTCCCTGTGGATCCTGCACCCTCCCCGCTCAGAACGTTGTCGGGGTTGGTTAAATTCTCGCCTCGGTGCACCGGGAAGGAGCCCTCTAAGGCATACGTAAGAGGATAGGTCCTTAACAATCCTACTTCCTCCCCGCTGAAAACTTTACCTGGAACAGTTAAATTCCAGCCTTGGGGCCCCTTCTGGGTGCCTTCCAAGACATGCGTAAGAAGACAGGTCCCTCTGGATCCTGCACCCTCCCCGCTCAGAATTTGGCCTGACTTACCCAGAACCTCCCCCACCCCTTCCAGGAGTGAACCTAAGACGGCCCTTGGTCTCTGACCAGCTCCCCTGGCACTAAGCCAGAGGTCAGCCTCCTTTGCAAGTTCCCTGGGGTCAGAGAACTCACAGTTAGACAGGTGTTGGCGTAGCTCTGAAAAACAGCAACGGAACATGTGTTCTCTTAGAATGAGACTAAACAGCCCTTCATAAGTGGTTGCTCTGCTACCCTCCACCCATCCTTTTAGTGCTTTGCGACAAGTCCCCATGAAATCCTCCCAAGACTGGTGAGACCGCTTCCTGCTGCCTCTGAACCTCAACCTGTAGTCTTCAGGGGTGAGACCATACTTTTCTATCTGGGCCTTTCTGTTGTTGGGATACCCCTGCCTGTCACTCCCTTCTGGGGCCAGTAGGACATCCCTTTCCACCTCAGGAATATAGCTCTCTAGGACAGTTCCCCAATCTTTCTCAGGAATCCTGCACGCAACTACAGATTCCTCATACTCCCTAAGCCACTGACGCATGGCATCTCCCTGCTTGAACCCAGGTACCAAATCTGTGGGTAGGTAAGGGTTGTGCCTAACACTACAAATGCTGCCACCACTGGACTTCCCCTGCATTACTGGTGAGTCCAGATTTGTAAGACTGCGCTCTAGAGCGAGCCTTTCTCTGGCAAAAGCCCTTTCAGCCTCTGCCATCCTCTCCTGGACTAAGGCTTTTTCAACCTCAGCCTGTCTCTCTTCTACAGCCAGCCTAGCTAGCTGCAGCCTCTGGTCCCTCTCTTCCCGCCTATCTCTGAGCTCCTCAGGTGACAGGGAATGGGAGGTGGCGCTGCTGCTACGCAAGGACCCAGTAAGGGACTCCCTATCTATGGGGTCCTCTCTCTCTACTGGCATCCCTGGCCAGTCATCTTCTCCCTCAGTGTCTAACTCCTCGGGGTCACTATCCCCCTGGGGTGTGGACTGGGGACCCTCCTCCTCAGAGTCCTCACTACTCTCGTGGGTCTCTCTAGGGTCTCCCTCAGAACCATCCCTCTCTTGGGCCTCTTTTTGTGCTATGTAGTCTGCCTCTTCAAAATTGAACAGGGCTCTTCTGAGGATCCCTATATGGGCTTCAGCCTCTATAAAAAGGTATACCTCTCTCCCTGCAGAATCCCCTTAACTCTCCTACAGTGTAATACAACATATCATCCATGTCAAAGGTGGACTCCATTTTGTTAAGATCACAACACTAGCGTAAACACAAGAGTCAAAAGTGTGAGCATACAACACAGGAGTAAAAATAAAATGACTAGCTTGAGAGAATAGGAGAATAATTTAAAAAGAGAATTAAAACATGTAATGGTCTAAGTGCAATTTGCGGTGCAAAAATGAGTCACAAGGTACTGTGCGAGCGCATGTCCTATCCTCACCGCTGACAACCAATGTTAGAAATGGGGTTTCTGGTTGGCTAGGGTATGCACCTCAGCCAGGCAGAACCTACCCACTCTAGTCAGGGCTAGGGAGTTACACGTCCAAGAAAACCCCTGCTCACCCCCTTGGTAGCTTGGCACGAGCAGTCAGGCTTAACCCGGAGGCAATGTGTAAAGCGTTTGCACAACACACACAACACACCTGACGCAAAATGTACACCACAAAGTAAACACAACACTGAGCTATGTAAAAATAATCTGTATTGCACAAAACATGATTTGACCAACATTACACGTAAGTAATACCCTGCTACCTTAGCAGTTGTTAGAATGTTACACAAGTTACTAATATTCTGCAAGAATATGCAGTTGTCACATTAGAACACGTAAGTACTCAGGATTCTGCAACATAAGCAGTAGTCAGGAATTATAGTAAAAGATATATGCACTTGTCATGAACAATCCCTAAATAAAAGGAACATTCGAGAATATATCACAAGTCATACAATTACATATCAGGTAGACATGCCCATAAAAAGGAACATTAGCACATATATGTAGCAACAGACAACAGGTGGGAAAACTAAACAACCAAAAGTCTGTACTAGGCTCCGAGAGCCTAGATTCCCTAAAAAGTATGTGTTTTCTGGTTGAAGAGGCACTTCCAGTGCCTAAAGATGAGCACGGGGGCCCCTGGCGCTCCTATGCGCAACACGGGGGCCATGCGGTGTCTGTGGGGGAGAGGGGCGGTCTGCAACCTCTCTACCGTGATAAAGAACGAGTCCCTCCGAGGGCCTACGTTCTTGGTGGGGGGCCTGCCTCGGCCACCTCACACCCTGTCCGTGGGGTGGGGGCTGGGCATGGCCCAGCGACAATTAAGTGTGCAAAAGGGCAGGAAGGGACCTTCGTCGAGGTCTCCCTTCCCGATTGCAGCTGGAGAACAAATTGCCCAAAAACAGGAACGTCCTGCTCCTTGCGCAGCGACTGAGGAAGGGGGGCGCTCCCCGCGCCTTCCCCGAGTCCTGCTTGGGGTGGAAGAAGACTCGGACCCCTCCGGGGGCCCGAGGGAAACACTCGCTCGCACCTGATGTGGTGTGCGAGTGAGGGAAGCTGCTCGCGAGCCACCGGGAGGCTTCCTGCAGGACCGAAAGCAGCTGGTGCCCTAGGGGTGCTCCCAAAAGCAGGATGTGCCTCGGGGGCACCGAGAGGAGCACGCTTGCTCCGGATCCTTTGTTTGTGTGCCCCGGGGGCACTGAGAGGAGCGCGATCCCGCGCTCTGAGTTAATTAACAAACCCGGCTGCGGCGGTGATCCGGGGGAGAAAATCAAGCGCTAAAGCAAGTTTTGAGACCCGGGCTGCGGCGCTGTCCTTGGGCAGAAGTAAAGCGCTTTTCAGAGCGCTTAGGGCAAAGCTAGAGCCCGGGCTGCGTCGGTGATCTCTCTGCAGTTGGTCCAGTAAGAGCGCGGTCCCCAAGCGCTGCAGACCCAGCTGTGGAGATTGTGGCAGGGGTCAGGGGCCACAGCACCCTGCCCCTGGGAACAATACAGTCAAGAAAAAGCACAGGGCTGGTGGGTCCAGCTACAGGCCAGCACAAGGGGTGCAGATGGTGGCAGTTCCTTCTAGTGACCAGGCAGGTCACAGGTCAGCACAGCAGCAGCAGCAGTCCAAGGTGGTTTCCTGGTGAGTCCATTCATCAGTGTTCTGTGTCCAGTTTCAGTTCCAAGAGTGTTCAGATTGTGGGGAAAATTCCCCTGTACTTATACTAGGGTTACAGTGTGTTTTACAATGGTAGGGAGAGGAGGTTCCAGCCAGTTGCAACTGGTTCTGGGAGTGCCCCCTCTCTCCTTTCAGCACAGGCTCCAAACATCAGTGGGGGGTTAACGACCCTATTGTGTGAGGCCAGGGCACAGCCTTTACAAATGCAGGTGTGCCCCGCCTCTCCCTTCTCTCAGCCCAGGAAGGCTTTACAATATCTAGATGCACCTCTGTGTCACCTCCACCCTCCCTGTGTTCAGGCTGTCTGAGAAGTATGCACAAAGCCCCAACTGTCAGTCTGCCCAGACGTGGATTGGAGACAAGCTGCAAAACACCAAAGTCATAAGCACAGAAAAATGCGCACTTTCTAGAAGTGGCATTTCTGTGATAGTAATAAAAAATACACCTACCCCAGTAAGCAGCATTTCTCACCACTATCACAACCATACCAAACATGCCTATGCTACCCTCATAAATCAGACAATACCACTTACATATAAGGCAGGGCATTTCCAATGCAATCCTTGAGGAGGCAGCACTCACAGCAGTGAGACACCAAGTTAGGCTGTTTGTCACTACCAGGAATGGCCACGCAACATGGCACATGTCCTTCCTTGTACATACATGGCACCCTGCCCAAAGGGCTAGCTAGGGCATACCTTAGGGGTGACTTACATGTAGTAAAAGGGGAGTTCTGGGCAAGTACATTTAGATGCCAGGTCCCTGTGGCAGTAAACTGCGCACACAGGCTCTGCGCTAGCAGGCCTTAGATAGGTTTGACCGGCTACTTCAGTGGGTGGCGCAAGCAGCGCTGCAGGCCCACTAGTAGCATTTAATTTACAGGCCCTGGGTATAGGGATACCACTTTACAAGGGACTTATAGGTAAATTAAATATGCCAATCAGGTATAATCCAATCATACCAAATTTGTAAGCGAGAGCACATGCACTTTAGCACTGGTTAGCAGTGAAAAAGTGCTCAGAGTCAAAACGTCAGCCAACAAAGGTCAGAAAAATAAGGAGGCAAAAAGCAAAAAGTCTGGGGAATGACCCTGTAAAAGGGCCAGGTCCAACACCCTGACAATGTGTGTGCATGTGTGTCCACTCTGTGGTGTGTTTAGCCTTCATGATGCTCTGCTACACGTGTAACATGTAGTTCCCCATGCATCTTAGTTGGAGGAGATGGTGTATACATGTGTCAATGAGGGTTACTATGTGCTGTGTGTGTGTAGAGATATGTGTAATGTCATTTCAGTAACATATGATCACAGCAGTGTATTCATGGGATATGAAACCTCACATATCTATCTTCCTGCATGGACACATTTTGGGCTGTGACAAATGCCTGCAGACAGACATATGCACAATTGTGATCAAACGGACTGGGATATACATTTTTCCTCTGAGGTACTTGATGTCAGCCTTCCCCTATTATGTACTGAGGACTGGTTACTTGCACATGTAGGACATGTCTCATCATTTGGCATGGTCTGATGTCCTTAGTAATTTCCATGGGCAGCCTGGTTAGGGATTGCATGTATGACAGATGGTATTATCTTTCGCTGCCTTGTGTCATGTTAATATGCAATGGGCAACTACCAGGTTATAGTAGTGACAAACATGAGTGGGTTATGTACTGACCTAGCTACCCTCTCTGTACATATGTTGGGTGATCACATGTAGACATTGAGGTGTTTCAAAGTAATTTTTGTTCTATGTGTGTTCCTTCCCCATGTTTTACTGCATTACTTGTTAGGAATATTTTGTGCCCTAAGTTGCTGCCAATCTTTAGGCTGTATACACTTCATACACATCTTCTACAGTAACATTGTCTAGTCATACATGGACAGGATGCAACGTGTGACTTGTGTAAATTGTAGATATACACATCTTCTACTACTGGCTAGATGATAATTACCATCCCATTGCCTGGCTTTGCGAGATTTAGTGAGTACCATACACACATGACATTAACCCTGCCACACCACTTGTGCCATCTCCAGGTGACCTCCCATGTTGTATTGCCAATTATCAATGGGTATCTCTCAGCTGTCCATCTACATCCTTCGTTGAACACGGGTATGCATTTGTTCCTGCATTCCACAGCCTATGACACTCTGACCATGACTGTCTGATGTTGATGTGTAAAACCATGTCATTGCTGCTTTTTTCATTAGCCACATGCAACATATATGTCTACTTCTACCCCCATTCATTTCTCAATGGGTCTGTGACATGATTAGACATTGCTGGACACACTTGTACATCTCACACCTGATTGGCATGATGGAGACCTAAACATATTAGGGAATTTTGTCACTGTTGGTACATTGCTCTTGGTCTATCATGTGAGTGAAAATGAGTGGTGTGAATTGTTATGTGCTCTGTGATGGTGTAATACAGACCATACTAGGTTACCTTCCTGACACATATCAACCATTGTTGGTACTTGCGAACCCTTTGCTACCTAGGCCATACACCCGTACATAACTCTTCACATGCATATCTGGATTTGATGTAAGCATGTGTCAAGACAGCAGATTTGTGTGACAAGTGGGAATAGAATGTACTTAGGGAGTGGAATACACTCTGCCTACATTCTGCCCAGATAATAATTTTGTGGTGTATTGTCCCATTTTATTCTTAGATCCTGACAATGGGCCATATGTTTGGATAGTTATTCAGCACCCATTGCTCCTTCATTTGTCTAGCAACCCACAGCTCACTCCACCGCCAACGTGTGTGTGCCATAAGTGAGGTACAGTGCACCATGTGTCAGGATGGTGTCCAATGGCAATGCCAGGACGTAAGCCTATAGATACACAGTGCAGGCTCTGCATCTAACTTTGTTTACAAACCCTGTATCTGAAGGTCCATGGTTACCAATGATGCCCCCCCTTGTCACACATGTACAGTGCTGGCGAAGCAGCAATCAGCCTGAGATGTGACACTGTTCAGTTCCTAGTTTACATAAACACCATTTGATAACAGCCCCTATCTTATGTATGCCCCTCTTGTAAACATCCTGCCAAGCGTGGTGATGATGTGGGGAAAGAGCTAGGGATTTGCACGTTGCCCGCTTAACGGCATGTTATATGTTGGGCTGCATGGATCTAGGTCTTTAAGATCCACATACCTGTGAGTTATGTGGCACTAATGTGTGACATGGAGGCACTAGACCCTCTTACATCACAAACTATGTTGCTACCATACTTGTAACTGTTGTGTTTCTTTCCTGCTCTCTGAGGTATGAGTTACATCCAATGGTATATGTAGTGGAGAATTAATCAATGAATCAATCAGTCTATTTGTAGAGCGTGCTACCACCTGCGAGGGTCTCAAGGCACGGAGGGGGGAGGGCGGCTGCTACTGCTGAAATAGGCAGGTTTTGAGCCACTTCCTGAAAGTCAGTAGGTCTTTGGTCTGTCGCAGGGGTAAGGGAAGGGTGTCCCAGGTCTTGGTGGAGAGATGGGAGAAGGATCTGCCTCCGGTAGTTGCTCTTCAGATGCAGGGGACAGTGGCGAGGGAAAGGTCGGCTGATCGGAGTAGGTGGGACAGGGTGTAGAAGGTGAGTCGTCTGTTGAGATAGGCTGGACCGGTGTTGTGGAGCGCCTTGTGTGCGTAGGTGAGGAGCTTGAAGGTTATCATTTTGTTGACGGGGAACCAGTGTAGGTTTCTCAGAAGGGGAGTGATGTGGCTGTGGAGGTGGGCATCGAGTATCAGGCGTGCGGAGGCGTTTTGTATGTGTTGCAGTCGTTTGAGGAGTTCGGCCGGGGCTCCTGCATAGAGGGCGTTTCCGTAGTCAAGTTTGCTGCTGACGAGGGCTTGAGTGACTGTTCTTCTTGTGTCTGTGGGGATCCATCTGTAGATCTTGCGGAGCATGCAGAGGGTGTTGAAGCAAGATGAGGAGACGGCGCTGACTTGCTTGGTCATGGAGAGTGTTGAGTCGAGGATGACACCCAGGTTGCGTGCTTGGTTGGTGGGTGTTGGGGCTGCTCCCAGAGCGGTCAGCCACCAGGAGTCGTCCCAGGCTGAGGGGTTGGTGCCAAGGATGAGGACCTCTGTCTTGTCTGAGTTCAACTTCAGTTTGCTGTTCCTCATCCATTCGGCGACGGCCTTCATTCCTTTGTGGAGGTTGGATTTGGCAGTGAGGGGGTCCTTGGTGAGGGAGAGGATCAGTTGGGTGTCGTCAGCATAGGAGATGATGTTGAGGTTGTGTAGCCGGGCGACGTGGGCGAGCGGGGCCATGTAGACGATGAATAGTGTAGGGCTGAGGGATGATCCTTGGGGAACACCGCAGATGATCTTGGCGGCTTCGGAGTGGAAAGGGGGGAGGCGGACGCTCTGGGTTCTGCCAGAGAGGAAGGGGTGGTCCACTCTAGAGCTTTGTCCTGGATTCCTACGTTGTGGAGGCGTGTGCGTAGGATGCGGTGGCAGACGGTGTTGAAGGTGGCCGAGAGGTCCAGGAGGATGAGGGCCGCGGTTTCGCCGTTGTCAAGCAGGGTTCTGATGTCGTCGTTGGCGGCGATGAGGGCGGTTTCGGTACTGTGGTCGCTATGGAACCCTGTCTGGCAAGGGTCCAGGATGTTGTTTTCTTCGGGTAGTGGGTCAGTTGTCTGTTGACGATCTTCTCGATGACTTTGGCCGGGAATGGGAGCTGGGGATGGGACGGAAGTTCTTGAGGTCTCTCGGGTCCACCATGGGTTTCTTGAGTAGGGGTTTGATCTCAGCATGCTTCCAGCTCTCGGGGTAGGTCGTGGTCTCGAAGGAGATGTTGATGATCTTACGGAGGTGGGTGCGATGGTGGCGCTTGCTTTGTTAAAGATGTGGTGCGGGCATGGGTCTGATGGAGTTCCAAAGTGGATGGTGGCTCATGGTTTTGATTGTGTCGTCTTCGTTCACGTTGGCCCAGACGAGCAGGGGGTCGTAGTTGAAGGTGGGTGCAGAGTCTGAGGAGTCGGTGATTGGCGGAGTGGTCTGGCTGTTGAAGCTGACATGGATGTCTGTGATCTTGTGGCGGGAAGGGAGTTGCACAGGTCTTGTGAGGGTGGGATGTCATTAGTGCTGGAGCTCAGGTTAGAAAGTTCGTTCACGATGTTGAAGAGCTCCTTGCTGTTGTGTTTGTTGTTGTCCAGGTGGTCTTTGAAGGAGGTTTTCATGGCGGATCTGATGAGGTGATGGTGATTGCGGATGGCGTTCTTGAAGGCGGCGTGGTTGTCTGGTGTCTGTTCGAGGAGCCACTTTCTCCTCAGTTTCCGGCAGGTTTGCTTGGAGACTTGAAGATCCAAGGTGAACCAGCTGGCTCTTTTGTTGGCACCTCTGTTGGAGGGTTTATTGAGCGGGGCGAGTGTGCTGACGAATGAGTAGACCATGGAGATTCAGGTGCAAAGTAATTTATTGGTGATATTTACAAAGTGATTACATTTGTACAGTGACTATGTGTAGAAGTTCTGTACAATTTGTAGTCTCCTGTGAACTCCTGCAGAAGTGTTTTGTAGTTCCCCCTCCAAACGTGCTGCACCATTTTCATCCTCCTCCTCTTTGGGGACATCTACTTGTTTATCCCAGGGAACATTGGTCTGTATACATATATTATGCAGGATTGCACATACCAATATCATCTTACATACCAGTGGTGGAGCATGCAACAGGCTTTCTCCTGACAGGGCAAGGCACCTGAACCTTGACTTCAGAAACCCAAATGTCCTCTCCACCACATTTTGTGTTCTTCTGTGCTCTTCATTATATGCCCTCTTTTCTACCGTTGTGGGATTGCCAAATGTAGTCAGGGCCCATGGCTGTATGCCGTAACCTTGCACAGCTGAAAAGGAATGAAAGAAGATGTGTTGGTAAAATTTGAAAGTAGTTTGGTATGTTAGTTTTAGGTGGAGTGGTGACACAGACTTGCTTCTGGTATAGTGTATGTTCGTGTTTCATGAAATGGTTTCATAGGTCTCTGTGGATGGACATGAAAATCTTGAATTGTGGATCAAGGACCTGGGGATTGTAATATTCAATCCAAACAGATGGTTCAGCCCTTGCAAATATGTGTTGTGTTGTCCATATTTGTGCTAGTGTCCTAATATTGGTTGAACCTTCCACCTTCTTGCACAACAGTGGTGTCATATGTAGAGACACCATGGTGGCCCTACAAAGCCAAACTCTGGCCTCCATGTTACCATGTGGCACAACGTATGCAATGCAACAAATAGTGACCCTTAGTGGCAGGTGATGGCTATGCAAGCCATCAAGTGTACTAGGGTGTGAATCACACATTTGTGGAGTGATCAAAAGTTGGTATAGTTGAATCTCCAAAATTCCTATATATGATTTATCACAGACAATTTTAACACATGTATAGTGCTGGCATTGCAAGGGGGCACATAATTATTTTATATGGGTCCCTATGCATGGTGCATGAAGGGTCAGGTATGTCCTCCATACACTTACAGAGAGCTACAATGACATCCATCATCTTTACAGTATTGCACATACTCTGCGCCATGGTGGACCGTTTAATGCATACGGCACACACATGGTGGCGTTAGGGGGTGCTAAGAGGCACATGTGAGGTGACACTGGACTAGGTGCTGCACGCCTTCTCATCATTCTGCCCCATGGTCTTGAATGGTCTTGCATGGCAGGTAATGTGGTATTCCTATGTGTGAGTCACTATGCAACAGGCAGGTGAATGTGCACACTACAGATATGTCAGGTATGTGTAGGTGATATTTAGTTGGTCATGGCAACACTTGGGCGGTATTTGATTATTGAACCCCCTGACCGATATTGGGCTGTGCCTATGTGTGGCTTTCTTTACATTGACATGGCCTATGCCATTCACATTGCTGAGCTAAACAGTATTAGGTGTAATGTGTGCAGGATCTGTATTTAGTTGTCAACCAGTGGACACTTGTAGTGGTTTGTGCCCGGCTTCTGTATGCAAAGGGGACATAGCTCTACCTGTCCCCATGTGGTGTACCAGTCAGGTTGTGGTTGTATTATGTACTTGTGGGTGTATATGTGTTTGTGATGTGCAATGACTGTGGTGTAGTGAGACATCTGGCATATGTGTTGTTGCCTGTACATCTTTGTTCCCCTGCCTATGTGTATTTAGTGTGTTATATGTCATGGTTGTGCTACATGGTAGGTGTGTTGTCTGTGTACTGTTTGATATGGTGGTTTATGTACCATATTGGCAATCCTGGAACCACTTGTTGATGGTGGAATGTCAGAATGTGTAGGCATGATGGACGCTGCCGGGGTATTTAGCACGGATGTTTGAGAAGAGCCCACGGTGGTCCACAATGGCATGTACATTTATGGAATGGGTGTGCTTGCGGTTCCTGTATAGGTGTTCCGTTGCTGCAGGTGGCACCAGTTGGACATGGGTGCAGTCTATTGCACCCAGCAGATGTATGAACCCAGCAATAAGATAGAAACCTTGCTTGGTATCCTGCTGCAGTTTCTGGGTGTTTGGAAGCAGATGTGGTGGGGTGTGAGGCATCTGATTAGTTCCAGAACCTTTGGAAGGAAGACCAAGAAGGATGGCTGGGAGATACTAGCCACTTGTGCACCCGTCATCTGATAAGATCCTGATGCCGGCATATGGAGGACAGTGAGGAGTTTGGTCATGGGTGGTATGATTGTTGGATTTGCCACCCTTGCAGTGATGTCTGATGCAATGTGGTGCAGCAGACGTACAATTGACTCCCAGTTCAGGTGACAATTCCTGATGAGACCTTGTTTCATGAGCCCAAGGATGGTTGTATGCTATTGAAATATTCTCTCCCTCCTGTGCTGCCTTTGTGGCTGCTGTCATGGTGTTTGTGGCTGCTGCAGTGGTGGTGAAGAGACCTGTCATCGCTGACGTCTGTGGCATGTGCCAATCTGGAGCAGTAACACTTCCATGTTGTTCAGGAGGTTGCCAATGTTTCTTCTTTGTGTTTTACTTAAGTGGTGGTGTGGTGGTGTGTGGGCTTCTTTTTAATGCCTGGTCTGACGAGGTGTTAAAATTTGAAGCAAATCTGCCTTTGCGCCATTTGTTGGGTCTGCTTCCTTAGTGTGCATTGTTTTTGTGTCGGGAGGTAAATATGTTGCTGTAGGGCTAGTGTCATTTTTTGGAAGGGAACACCTACCTTGCATATCATTGTCTCAATACGACGCAAGGTGGGTTGGCGCTCCCAAAAAATTATGTTAACTCAGTTATTTGGATGCTAGATGGGTCTAGCATCAAAATATAAATCTGTTGTTAGGTTTGCGCCGCTTTTGTGTCCAAAAAATAACGCAAAGGTGATATGGAGTTTTCATGAATCTGGGCCTCAGTACATTCTATTGTGTCACCAATTGATGTAGGGGTGGCATCTCGAGGTCCAGCTCTTTCTTTTCTCTGATTGGCAAGCTCCTCCTATGTCCCCAAGCAAAGCTCTTATCATCACTTTCTTAAACTGGGTCCAGATCATGCTTTTGTTGTTTTAGGAACCATGAGCGATCCTTTTCCAAACAACTAGTCCTTGTTTGCAACACATTATTTGACAACTATTTCTATTTCTTTGTTTTTGAATTTTGTGTTTCCTTTTTCATTCTCCCTCATTGCTATACTCCTCCTGGCTTGCCTTTTTAGATGATGGAGCTGATAAGAGCTGTTCAGCTCATCTCCTGGCAAATTCACAGCT
The DNA here is from genome assembly GCF_031143425.1 of Pleurodeles waltl. Classification (NCBI taxonomy): domain Eukaryota; kingdom Metazoa; phylum Chordata; class Amphibia; order Caudata; family Salamandridae; genus Pleurodeles; species Pleurodeles waltl. The sequence continues at coordinate 1,346,131,247 of NC_090447.1, read as the reverse complement.
AAGCAATATGCAGGAAACAGTGGACGTCTTCCATACCAGGTCATCAGTCATGGCAAGTGTGACATTCACAAATTGTACTAGATCTGAATCGTGAATTGTGATTCACTCACTGCAATACCGAAGAGAATCTTAAATTTCTAATTCAGAATAGGGCTGATTTGTACATTTGATTTTATGATTTGTTTACATTTGCAACACAAAAAGTACTGAGGGAAAGCAGTTCCTGAAGTCAAGTCTGGAACCCTTTATTTACCTTTTTAGAATACTCACCTATTCCTATAAATAATTGCATCCAATGAAGGTTTGTGAAAGATCTGCCTACCTTTGATCACTTAAAAATTGACAATAGATTAAAAACTGCATTCTGGGTTTCAAAAATAAAAATATATGTAAATAAATAAAAACACAGAATGATCTAGCACCCAAGTTGGCACTGAAGAATGGGAGACTGCAACGTTTGGTTGAAGGTCATAGACTAGATTAATTTCCTTTGCTGTGTTGGCATGCTACCTGCTGCCTCTTTCCTGGGAGTGAGAAGGACTAGACTTAACTGACTACATCCTCTACAGAACTAAGAGGGTTATTCTAACTTTGGAGGAGGTGTTAATCCGTCCCAAAAGTGACGGAAAAGTGACGGATTTACCACCAGCCGTATTACGAGTCCATTATATCCTATGGAACTCGTAATACGGCTGGTGGTATATCCGTCACTTTACCGTCACTTTTGGGACGGATCAACACTCCTCCAAAGTTAGAATAACCCCCTAAGTGACTCCAAGAGATTGCTGGCTTACTACCTGTTCTAGAAGTCTCACAGCCATCAAAGACTTCCCTCAAACCTGCTTCTGCAACTGGACTCTGCCACTGTGAGTCCTGCCCTGCCAAGAGGTGCCAATCTATTCCTTAGCCTTGTGAGTGGACTCTGCAGCTGTTTTTCTTCATAAATCGATGCATCAAGGCTGTTGCTCCACTCAGAACTGGAGCAGTGCCCTTCAATGCCAACGCAGTGCCGATTCAAAGGCGATGCAGGAGCCGACTGCGAAGTTCAACGAAGACAAAGTGCCGATCCAAAGACATCGCTGCACGGCTTGAAGAAGACACACATGGCCTGTATCGAAAAGGGTTCAATGCATCTACCTGACTACATGAATCGGAACAGACAAATTGAGTCTTCAATGACAATGGTTGCTCCATCCAAGGTTTTTTTCAGTAGGGCCTGTGTGGGTCCTGCTGCCAGCCTGCCCTCCATCGTGGTCAGCCTGAACTTTGGATTTAGCCAAGTTTAGCATGACCTCAAGTAACCCTTCAGGACTATTGACTTTTAAAGCTCTTTATTGCAGTTTATATCTCAAGTTCTACTTAATAGATTTTTGCTGTTTTGGTCTTGTTTTACTCAGATAAATATTCTCTATTGTTCTAATCTGTGGAGCTCTTTAGTGGTGTATTTCACTGTGTCACTGTAATTTAAGTGTTGAACACATAGGGGCATATTTATACTCCGTTTGCGCCGGAATTGCGTCGTTTTTTTTTACGCAATTCGGACGCAAAACTAACTCCATATTTATACTTTGGCGTTCGACACGTCTAGCGCCAAAGTCCATGGAGTTTGCGTCATTTTTTAGCGTTGACACCTACTTTGCGTTAATGAGATGCAATGTAGGCGTTCACGTCTAAAAAATTGACTCCGAGGCATGTGCGTCGTATTTATACTCCCGGGCAAAATTCACGCCCAGGAGTGGGCGGGTCAAAAAAAATGACGTACGGCCGCTTTTGCGCCGTTTGTTAGCGCCTGCAAAAGGCAGGCGTTAAGGGGCCTGTGGGCTCTGAAGGAGCCCAGAGGTGCCCTCCCATGCCCCCAGGGACACCCCCTGTCACCCTTGCCCACCCCAGGAGGACACCCAAGGATGGAGGGACCCATCCCAGGGACATTAAGGTAAGTTCAGGTAAGTATTTTTTTTTATTTTTTTGTGGCATAGGGGGGCCTGATTTGTGCCCCCCTACATGCCACTATGCCCAATGACCATGCCCAGGGGACATAAGTCCCCTGGGCATGGCCATTGGGCAAGGGGGCATGACTCCTGTCTTTGCTAAGACAGGAGTCATTTCAATGGGGGTTGGGAGTGAAAAACAATGACGCAAATCGGGCTGAGGCGAAAAATTTGCCTCAGCCTGACTTGCCCCATTTTTTGATACCCAAACTCCATTTTCCCCTACGCCGGCGCTGCCTGGTGTACGTTGTTTTTTTACACGCACACCAGGCAGCGCCGGCGGCTAACGCCGGCTAACGTCATTGATTAAATACGGCGCCCGCATGTCGCTTCAGAATGGCGTTAGCCGGCGCTAATTTTTTGACGCAAAACTGCGTTAGCGCAGTTTTGCGTCAAAAAGTATCAATATGGGCCATACTTTACACTTTGCCTCTTAGGACAAGTCTGACTTCCCTCTGGCAGGCTATCAGAGGGTGAGCACTGCTTAATTTAGGGGTACATACCTGACTTACCCTGACTAGGATTGTGGTCCCTTCTTAAACAGGGGGCATGCCTCTGTCAACTCAAGAACCAATTCTTAACATTTGTGATCAGAGTTGACAATATGACTTGTGTTTTTTGCAGTACCTTACAGTAATTTGGTGTACAGTACCACCCGCATCTAGACCAATTTGAATGAATAGTCTCTGGTCCCCATCAGCAATTTCTCTATGTTATCTGATTGGCATTTTACATTTTTCAATTCTCTCTGTTTGGCATTTTCTACTTTTCTATAAATCATGTGTCTGATTTGGAGGTCCTACAATTACACCTGCACCTGCAAATCTGGATTTAAGGTTGAACAAGCTGCAGAAGTATACAGTGACCCAGCTCAAGGATTTTTACTTTCTACTAAAGGCTTCACCAAGTATGTGGAGCTGCTCAAGGAGCTGAGGGCCTGGATAGAAGCTAGGGTTGCAGCACATGAGACCTCTGAGGATGATGTGGAAATTTAGGCTTTTTGGACCTAGCCCTTTTTGCAGGGTCACCCTCAAACTTTTTGCCTCCTTCCTCCTAATTCTTCTGACTCTAGGACTCTGGGAACTTTCCCACTGCTAACCAGTGCTAAAGTGTATATACTCTCTCTGTAAATTGTATTGTTGATTGGTTTATCCATGATTGGCATATTTAATTTACTAGTAAGTACCTAGTAAGGTGCACTAGAGGTGCCCAGGGCCTGTAAATGAAATGCTATCAGTGGGCCTGCAGCACTGATTGTGTGACCCACAAGCGCAGCCCTGGAAATATGTCTCAGACCTGCCACTGCAGTGTCTTTGTGTGCAGCCTTGCACTGCTAATACAACCTGGCAAGTATACTCCCTTGCCAGGCCAAACCTTCCCTTTTTATACATGTAAGGCATCCCAGAGGTAGGCCCTAGCTGGCCTCATGGGCAGGGAACAGTGTATGTTAAAGGTGGAACATGTACTGATGTGTTTTACATGTCCTAATAGTGAAATACTGCCAAATTCGATTTTCATTGTTACAAGGTCTGTCTCTCTCATAGAATAACATGGGGGCTGCCTTTAAATATAATCAAAATGCAGTTTCCCTTTGAGAGCAGATAGAAATATGGAGGATGGGGTCTTTAAACGCACAAGTTAAACAAACATCTTTTGGTAAAGTTGTTTTTTAAATTGTTTGTTTGAAAATGCCACTTTTAGAAAGTAGGCATTTTCTTGCTAAAACCATTCTGCGACTCAGCCTGCTTGTGTATTCCCTGTCTGGTTCAGACTGACAGTTGAGCTGTTTGTGAATCCCCTCTAGACAGTGACACAAAGGGAGCTGGGGTGTAGCCTGCATATCCTGATGAGCCATCTGAGCTAGAGTGGAGGTAGGAGTGGTCACTTATACCTGAATGGCCTGTGCCTACCCTCACACAATGCAGTCTCCAACCCCCTGGTGTGTGTCTCGGGCCAGGCCTGGGCCAGTCAGGATCTTGTGAACAACAGAGACTTTCCTTTGAAGTTTGCTTGATTCAAAGGCAGAAAGGGGTATAAGTAGTGGACCCAAAATCCCAGATTTCTTGATTACTTCTGGAACCAAGAGGAACCTCTGCCAAGAAGCAGAGCTGAAGAGCTGGAGGAGTACTACCCTTGACTGTGCTTTGCTGCTTCAGCATGAAAGAGGACAAAGACTGGACTTTGTGGTATATTCCTGCTTGTGAAGAATCTCCAAGGGCTTGGATTGATCTTGCATTCTATTTTGAAGTTTCAGGGCCATCAAAGACTTCCTCTGCCAGCACATGGACTCTCTGCTGAGACTCCTGCCCTGCCAAGTGGTTCCCCATCCAGTCCCTTGGCCCTTGAAAGATGAAGCTGATAGAAATAGGACAGAAATCCATGCACAGGAAGCTGTGCGGGAAAGGTTTTGATGCACCACCTGCAACGTGTCTGAAAGATGATGCACCACCCGCTTTGCAGCTGAAATCGACCCATTGTGGCTGGGGAAACTACGCAACACCTGCTTGCAGCTGCTGATAATGATGCAAAGCCCACTCAGTGCAGTTTTCCAACATCCTACGACCGGATTTCTCACTCATCGTCGCTGGGTGTCAAAATCATTGTGAACCTGTGAAGACCCGAGGTGCCCTGTCTGGAAATTGACGCATCGCTCTCTTGCAGGGCAGAAAAATGACAGATCGCCTACCCGACCAGAGAAGAAATGACGCACAACTTCACTTGCGAGTAAGGAATAGGCTCATCGCTGACTTTTCCAATGCAAGGTCATCCGTGCGGCTTTATTTTTGTTGCAAACCATTTTGTGTAAAATCAACGTTTCCATTGTTTTTTATGGAGTAAAACTCTTTTTACTTTGCAAATTCATATTTTGACTTGTGTATGTTGGATTTTTATCATGTTGGTCTTGTTTGATTTAGATAAATATTACCTGTTTTTCTAAACTGGTGTTGTGTCCATTTTGTCGTGTTTTTACTGTATTACCGTGTTCGTTGTTACAAATACTTTGCACTTTGGGTTTGAGATAAGCCTGCCTGCTTGTGCCAAGCTACCAAGGGGGTGAGCAGGAGTTATCAAAGTGCGTATCTCCGTCAGGGTCCCTGCTTGAAGAGAGTGCAAACTGACTGGCAACCCGAGACCCCATTTCTAACAAGGCTGATGAGGAGCTGGACCTGGATTCAGTGAGAGTCCAGTACTGCCTGTGAGCCAGGTGGATAATACCTTGCAAGGAGCAGTGATTCCTCCCAGACCAGGGAGCAGCATTTCATCAAGAGGACCGAGAGGACAGGAGGGAGAAGTGAAAGTAAAAGCTAGAGCTACCTAAGCTCCAATTGGCCATGGGGAAAGGCGCAGGCATTGAGCCTGAGGGAGCTGCACAATAAAGCCAGGAGGGCTGAGTCTGGTCAAAAAGGTGGCAGCAATTCTTCAGTGTCCTCTGACAGGAGGGTTACATACTCAATGGTCTGGGGTCTGCCTTTGTGGTGGGAGACAACATAGAAAAATGGTTTGAGACCTACAAAATTGCTCTACAGATGTACAGGGTCCCAGACGATTAGGATTAGGGAGCCAGTCTACGGAGGCACATTCCAAGTAAGTGGTTGAAACTCCACTGGCCCTGTAAGGGAGAGACAAGATGAAGTATGCACCCAAGAAGAAGTCCCTAGTCAGGAAGTTTGGTCTGATGCGAGAGACGTACAGACAGAAGTTCTGGGACAGCCAGAAGCTTTCCCAACAGACATGGGAAGATTGCATGGATTCCTTTTTCAAGGCACTGTATGGTTGGGTAAAGGGCAGTGAGGTACAAGATTACTAGGGATTGTGCAATTTGTTTGCAACAGAGCACCTGCTCAGTTTTTGTTTTACAGATCTACGGTAACACCTTGTTGACAGTAAGCTCACTGACCCCAGACAGATTGCAAAGGAGGTGAGTCTCAGTGTCAACACCAGCATCCATAAGAAGGTTTTGTGGGATCACTACAAGGGTGGGCAAGCTCCTCACCTGAAGAAGAAGGACAAAGAGAGTAAGGAGTTCTTTAAAGGACCAATATTTGGGTCAGGGTTGCCTTCCCTCTACTGAGAAGAAAAAGAAGTGCTGGGTTGATAGTAAGTCTGCAGGTAAGGCTCCAATGAAGTGCTATGAGTGTCAGCAAGAAGAGCACTACAAGGGAGGTGCTGTGCCCCAAGCTGGCACATCCCCCCATTGGTAGCCAGTAAGTGGGGTTGTTTAATGTAGGTCTTGGGAGGAAAAGCTTTGGTAGAGTATAGAGGTTATCCTAGATACCTGGGTGACAGAGAAATGGTGCAGAAAACCCACATGGATGACAATACTAGAAAGTACATTCAGTGGGTCACTATCAATAGGCAAAGGGTGGAGGCTCTGAGAAACACAAGAGTCAGCATGACAACTTTCAGGTGTCTTTCGGTGTCTTCAGAGCCGGTAGGCCCCAATGTGTTTCACCAAGTTGTTACTGCTGACAACCATGAGAGCCACTACCCAGTGGATCTGGTTCCCTTTGAATAGGAGATAGAGTCTCAGATCTGCTTGAGGTACCAGTGAGTCCCTCTATGCCTGTGGATTGTCTTCTGAGCAATGACCCGGAGCATACCATCTGGAAGGAGATGGAGCTCAGGTCACACTTGGGAATGTTAGGGTTGTCTGAGTGGGTGTGCCTGACCACAAGATTCATGGCAGCTCAAGAGGGTAATCAGAAGGACGTGGAGCCTAGAAAAATGGCCCAGGATCCTGACAAGAAGAGGAAGGGTAAGGGATGTGAGAACCCCACTCCTGAGATTCCCATGGTCTGGGAGGAGGCAGAACCTGAGGGGGAGGCCCCAGTACCTAGAGGACAAAAAGTAGCCAAACTGGGAAACCTGCCTAAGCTCCAATTTCAGAAAGGATTATCACTGTTGTAGTGACTCCCTGAAGCCCACAGGAAATCAGTCCCAGGGAGGAGTTCTGCAAGGCACAATAGAAGTACCCAAATCTTGAGGGTCATTGGCGGCAGGCTGAGGCCCAGGCAACTAGTAGAGCCTCTGGCAAATATCAGATCTACTAGGAGAATGACTACCTGTATAGCGAGCATAAGGCTCCTGAGCCTGGTGCAACATTTGTGTTCATGTCCCCCAGTGCTACAGGGCATTCCTACTGGAACTGGCTCATGATGTGCCACTGACAAATCATTTAGGGCTAGAAAAGACCATTGACAGGCTTGTCTTCCACTTTTATTGGCCTCAAATAAAGAAGGCCTCAGCTGCATACTGTAGGTCCTGTCCTACCTGCCAGGTGAGTGCCAAGTAAGGGGGTAAGTGCAAAGCCCCCATGCAAACTTTACCTGTCTTTAGCCCCCTTTTGAGCAGCTTGTCATTAACATTGTGGGGCCTCTGGATCCTAAGACCGCCATGGGCAACAGATTCATTCTAGTCTTGGTGGACCATGTCACTGGGTTCCCAGAAGATATCCCTCTCAGAACAATGGCTACATCTGCTGTGGCCAGGGCACTGATGGGATCCTTACCCATGTGGGGATCCCCATGGACAAGGGATCTGACAGGACTGCCAGCTTCATGTCTAACTACATGAATGCCATGTGGAAGGAGTATAGGGTAACCTACAAGTTCTCCACTCCTTACCACTATCAAACCAATGGGTTGGTTGAGAGATTTAAACAAACCCTCAAGGGATCATGGGTCCACCCAAACCCATGAGGAGTAAGTGAGGTGTCCTACTGTCATGTCTGTTGATCACCTACTGGGAGGTACTGCAGAAGCGGGTTAGATACAGCCCTTTTGAACTTCTGTATGGGCACCCTGTGAGAGAGCCTCACTCTGGTAAAGGAGGGTTGGGAGCAAGCTCTGGGAGAGTCCCCGAGCTACATGCCGGCCTTCTGCAATCAGACAACACACTTCAGAAAGCTCGGCAAGAGAAACCTAGAAGACAGCGAGGAGGATATGAAATGCTGATATGACCAGAATTTGACTATGGTGGAGTTTCAACCTGGCCAAAAAGTGTGGGTATTGGAGCCTGTGGAGCCTCGTGCTCTGCAGGACCACCGTTCTGGGCCTTATGAGGTGAAGGAGTGGAAGAGTGATGATAACTCTTTGAGAATCCTGCATGTGAAGTGCCTCAAGCCCCACCTTGAGAGGTCTGAGATTACCATGCACTTGGTACCTGATGATGGGATGGAAGAGGAGAGTGAACCTCTTCCCAACCTCCTATCTTCCAAAAAGCAGAATGAGTCAGTGGAGGGTGTCATTCTCTCCCCTACACTGACTCTAGATCAACAGAGAGACTGTCACCAGCTGCTGAGGCAGTTTATCTCTCTCTTCTCACCTACCCCAGGACTCACGACATGGTGCATCTATGAAAATAAACCGTGGGCAGTCCACCTATTAAGAACAAAATGTATACGTTGTATGACAAATTGAGGTCTAACATTAAGGAGGAGGTCTCCAAAATGTTGGCACTTGGGATTATTGAGCCTTTCAACAGCCTAGTGGTTCTGGTCCCCAAGGCTGTCTGCCAGGTGTCACACATGAACTCCTGTTCTGTGTAGACTACCATGGGTTCAATGCAATCGCCAGGACTGAGGCATAACTCAGTCCCAGTGCTGATGAGCTCATGGATAAACTTGGAGCTTCCAAGTTCCTCAGCATGTTTGACCTAATGTTTGTGTGCTGGCAGATTGCCTTGGGTCAAAAGAGAGGTCTGCATTCTCTGCACCAGAAGGACACTTCCAGTTCTGGGTCATGCCCTTCGGGTTAAAGAATGCCCATGCCACCTTCCAGAGGTTGGAAAACCAGGTCATAGTGTTAGAGAACAACATAATAAATACAATGTTGAAGAATTAAAGTACTAATTAAAGGAGTAAAATGTGTATTAAAAGTCTGTTTTGAAATAAATGTGTGTTTAATCTGTGCAACATGTAAAGTGGCAAAGAGGGCAAACACCATAAACAACACATTCAACAAAGAATAATAATAATTAATGTAGAAATGTTTTATAATATAGTAATCCATATTAATTTAAACACTAGTGTAAATGAATTAAAAATATTATTTGGTTTAAATATGAAATTAAATGTGTTATTAAGTTTGGGCCTATACAAAGAGGCCTAAAGCTAAAAAAAAAATTTTCAAGACTTGTGTAATCTTTTTCTATCTCAGGAGCTTTGAGAAGCTCAATGTTCAATGTTCATTGTTCACACTTGCGGAACTCACATAATATTTCAAATGTTTAGTGAAATTGATTTTTCAATATCCTGTGCAGCTCGCATATTGTGTAAAAGTTATATTCCTCTGTTGTAACTGTGGTTTAGTCTTGTCCTTCCTGGGATGAGATCATGTGCACTCAGAACAATGATTTTCCGTGTTCATGTATAACCTTCAGCAATTGTATTCTATTGCGGAAACTGGTGACTGCAGTGAGAGAAGATGGTCCAATTGTGTGTTGCAGAAAATGAAGAAAAGATACTTCTGAAACGACTGACCATTAGTATTCTAGTTAGTTGCTTTCTAGGATTTTGATATAGCAAAGTTTGGATGTAAGTAATGCAGATTCTTTCTAACTTTCAGTGACTACAGTTTGTTTTACTCTGTTGCTTATGTTATTAATGGTTGAGTTACAATAAGGCTTGATATTACTGAACTGTTTCCCCATTCATATCCTGTTTGAGTGAAGACCAAAGATGCTATATTGATGAAGACGTTGCTTCTTGCTGAACAAATCCATTAAGGAGAGGTATAAAATGTGCATTTGTTTACAGGTTTTTATGTTTTCTGTCTTTTACAAATTCAACCGCTACTTTGGCTAGCATCTTAGCTAGATGTTTTCCAAATTAATTTTGTCTGCTTTTTCCTTTGGATGTATGTCACAACATGCATGTCTAATTGGAGGATAGCTAAAAATGTCATGCTCCTAATGTGACTATTTGAAATGTATTGTTGTTGATTCATCTGTGTTAACTCCATGTATTCAGTTTTAATATATCATATTATTTTGTTGATATTCTTTGTTGTTATTCTTGAATGCCTGATAATACACTTTCTTGGCAGATTTAAATAATGTATTTGTTTTGGTCAGCCATTATTGTTCTTGTGATTGTATCATTTGTTTTTTTGGATGAATTTACATGACTTTAGTGTTGTTAATCTAGGGAAATCAATGTTTGAACTTTATTAACTTGGTGTGGTTATTCGTGGCCATATTGATTATGGTGCGGGAATAAATTATTGTCTCTATATTCAAATGTAACTGTTTAAACTGGGGTTGAATTGATGTTTAGTGTTGTTCAGAACATTATCACACTCCTAACTGAGTCAACAGATTTAAGTCAACCTCATAGGTAATGGATGTTTACCATATATGTGTCATAAGAAAAATATATAAGGCTGCACATGCTCACAATAGCTGGACTGCTTAGCTAGATGACATTGTGGTCTTCAGTTCTAGCTGGGCAGATCATCTGAACAACCTGAAGGAAGTGCTTCATGGTCTGCAGAGGGCAGACAGGGCAGGATTCAGTGGTCTACTTGGGTCACCAAGTAGGAGGTGGTAAGGTGCACCCGTCAAGGCCAAAATTGAACCCATTCTGGCTTCAGAACCCCCCAAGACTCAGACAGAAGTTTGAGCCTTCTTAGACCTTCGCCTCACTGGTTCATACAGCAGATTCTTCAAGAGATATGGCACAATTGTTGCCCCCTTGACAGAGTTGACTTCCAGAAAGGAGCCACATCAGGTGATGTGGACAAAGGCCTGCAAGACAGCCTTTGACACTCTAAAGAAGGCCATTTGCACAGCACCTGTGCTGAAGGTACCCGTCTTCTCCCAAGAATTTGTAGTGCATAGAGATGCCTCAGAACATGGCATAGGGGCCGTACTCTCACAGTCTTGTCCTTGTTGAGCTTCAGGCAGTTGTCCTTCATTCAGTTGGTAATGAAAATAATAATAGCAATGAAAGACTGTCATACAGTTGTGGAAGTTGATTTTGGTGTTGGTGGTGTCTTCAGAGAGAGGGAGTTGATAAGTTGTATGTTGTCAGAGTAGAATATGATGTTGAGTCTGAGGGTTTTGATGATGCTGGCCAGAGGTGTCATATCAGTGTTGAAGAGGGTGGGGCTGAGCGTTGATCCTTGGCGTGCTCCATAGATGATTTCCTTGGATTCAGAGTTGAGGGGAGGAAGATGGACCTTTTGCTTCCTTTTGGTAAGCAAAGAGATGGTCCATCTGAGAGCAGCACTCTGGGTGCCTATGTTGTGCAGCCTTGTGAGGAGTGTGTGATGGTTGATCACATCGAAGGCTGCCGAGAGGTCAAAAAGGATCAGAGTATCAGTGTCTCCTTCATTGAATAGGCCTTGAATATTGTCAGTAGCCATGATGAGGGCTCTGTAGGTGCTGTGGTTGTTGTGAAATCTGGATTGGGAGGAGTAGAGTAGAATGTTCCATTCCAGATGTGTGGAGAGTTACTGGTAGATAGCTTTCTCTAATACTTTGGCCAGGATGGGAGCAGGGAGATTGGTTAGTAGCTTTTGAATTTGATGAGGGCTTCTGTGGAGCGAGTTCAATCCATTCAGTTCATCGAAAGTCTGTGGTGGTAAATGGGTCATTGTGTTGCTTGAAGAAGTCAATGGTCTTGGGGTGGAGTTTGAAGCTTGTATAGATTTTAATGATCTTGTCGTGGAAGAAGATTGCAAGACTGTTGCAGAGTTCCTGTGAGGGAGTAATGTTTTTTATTGCAGCTGAGGGGTTGGAGAATTCTTTGACGATGTTGAAGAGTTCTTTGCTGCATTTGGAGCGTGATGAAATCTTTGATAATGTTAAAGAGTTCTATGCTGTTTTTGGAGCTTGATGCAATGTGTGAGGCTAAGGCCTTTTTCTTTGATTCTCTCAACTAACTGTGGAAGAGGTTGAGGGCTGACTTAAAGGTGGTCTTGTAGGTTGCGTACTTGCTGGTGCGCCATCTCCTTTCCAGTTATTTACAGTATACTTTGTTCGTTCTGAGGTCTTCAGTGTGCCAGCTAGCTAGCTTAGTGGGTGCTGTTGCTGATGGAAGCAATACTTTTGGTGCGTTTGGTGATCCTATTGTTGAAGTTTCTGATGTTCTGGTCTAGGTTGTTGAAGGAAACCGGGTGGGTGGTTTTGAGGGTGTTGATCCATGGGAACTTTGAGACTATTTTCCAACTGGGGACATTGGGCAAACTGGGGACAGAGGTCCAGGAGCTGGTGATGTTGAAGTGAACGATGGAGTGATTGGTCCAGGTGATTTCCATGGTGTGGCTGTACCTGATGTGGTTGCTGGAAGTGAAGATGGGGTGTAGCTTGTGGCCTGTAATGTGCATGAGGTTGTTGACATGTTGATTGAGTCTAATGTTTTTCATGCTGTCAAGGAAGTTGGTAGTGTTGATGTCATTGTGGTTGTTGAGATGGGAGTTAAGGTCGCCAAGGAAAATGTTGTTGTTAGAGTCTATGACAAGGGGGTCGATGAAGTTAGGGATGAAGTTGCAGAAGGCTAGATGTGGCCCTAGAGGATGAAAGATGAGGGTGCCCCTGATATGTGTTTTGGTGTCTGTTTGGAATTGGGAGTTGAGATGCTTCATGGCTGTGGTGATGATGTTCTTTGTGGTGGTGCATTGAATGGATTCCTTGTGTATGATGGCTATGCCTCTGTCAGGCTTGTTGATGCAGTTGTGGTGGGTGATCTTGTATCCTTAAGGTATTGCAGTGGCAATGTTGGGCTCAGAAGTGGGGTTGAGCCAAGTCTCAGTGAGGAAAAGGATGTCTGGTGTGAGGTGGGGATGAGGTCCCAAATCTTGGTGGTGTGTTTGTGTAGTGAGAGTGTGTTGACAGGGGCACAAGCGAGTTGATGGTTTTGTGCAGGTGGTATCTGTGGTGTGGTCAGGGTGGGACTGGTCGGTGGGCTAGTGTGTGTTCTATGGCAGGTGAACTGCAGTGGGTGTAGGTGAAAGGTCCCACTGTGGAGCAGGGGACGGAAAGGTGGCAGTGTTTGTTGCAACATCTGGGGTTGAGGGTGTAGAGCTCGGCAAAGGTTGCTGTATCCAGAGCTGTTGGCCTGAACATGTGACTTTTCCTGGCATATCCAGATGACTGTGAGTTGTGCTCTTAGGTGCTATATTTACCTAAAAAAAAAAAATTGAATATCTCTGTTTCTACTTATAGGATTGTAGTTGTTCTTGTGTCATTTTATTATTATGATTTACTCTATTTTTCTAACTAGGTTTAAGATTTTTCCTGTGTAGTGTTTTCACTTTATTACTGCTTGTCTGTTGCATAAATACTTTAAACATTGTCTCTAAGTTAAGCCTGGCTTGATTCTACTAAGCTACTAGAGGGTTAAGTACAGGTTAATTTAGTGATTTTTGTGGTTCTCCCAGACAAGGATTGTGGTTATTGCCTTAGTGGGATTCCACCCCCTCAATCAGTAACCCAATTGTTTGCACCACCATGGATATTTAGCTTCCTCAACATCATGTAGTAAACTTTCAATGACCAATAGGCCTCTTAATGACAAGATAAAAAGGTTTGGCACCAAATTAAAACACCATTGTATTATACCACTGAAGTCCATGATTGTCCTAAAATACAGTCCCTCTATTTGCACCTGAATTATCACCCAGTTGCGTTCATATAACCCTTTATTATGGCTAAAGGATTTTAATATGTCCTTTCAAAATATGTTTGTGCCACAATACTGACTGATCTATTTTGATCAAACTCTTTCTTTTAATTGATGAAAAAATTATTTTTACAACTATTCCTTCCTTCAAAGACGCTTGCCGCATGCATGCCTAAAGTTGTGATTGTAGGAGGCTGTCTCTACATACAGTGGACGAAAATGATGTGCACTGTGCAGAGAGTCCAGAAAACCCTACTTTGGTATCCATAGGTAAAAAGCAGACCACCTAATGCTCTGTTTTTGTGGTAGTGTCAGCAAGCAGTTAGACTTATCTTGGAGATGTGCTAAGCATTTGTTGTACTAACAGTATCAATAAATGTGGACCAAGACCAATTTATAAAAATACTACAGATTAAAAAAAAAAATTAAGACCAAGATAATTAATATACGGTAAGTATTTTGTTTGTTATGATTTTTCAAAGTTTTGAAAATGTTCTATTTTTGTGTGTAATTACGCGTCATGGGAATCAAGGGGAAGAAATTTAAAAATGCACATAAAATCAGGCAATACTCTCACAAATATTACCTTCTATTTTTAGGTCGAGGTAGTCGAAGTGTCCAACGGGCCAGCCAAAGAACGTTCAAGTGGGAGCAGAGGCTAAACGTGTTGGAGCTGGTGCCCAAAGTAGAAAGGGATCACTTGGAAACTGTAAAGTTGGACTTAAAGGTAAGTCAGGTGGGTCCACTTGGAGGGTGGAGGTCGCAAGGGGTTACGGTCCCCTAGAGCACAGCTGGTGTGTTGATGCAGGGGCAAGGATAGGTAGGTACAGTGCAGATAAGTCAGCTAGGAGTTGTGCGTTATGGAGTCCTTGGAGGCAAGAGCAGGAGAATTTGAGGGTGGATTGCAGGTCAGCAGTGCCACTCTGGGGGGTGGTTTTTGGGGTCATGTAGTCCTTTGACTGGTGCTTGCTTCTGGGCTTTTGAGAGTCTGGAGTGGACTTTCCTTTCGGGTGTCTGACATTGGGGGTCTGGTACACATGGTAGTAATAAGCCACACGAACGGAGAATCGTAGTACCACCAAAATTGGCATGGTGATAGGTCGTATCCCTAAGGGCTCTTGTATGAAATTTGGTTGGGCTGCTGGGTCCAGGTCGTTGGTCAGCTGCTGGCCACTTTACAGGACTTCAAGGGTTCTTGCCTGCAGGGTGCAAGGAGTGATGCCTTCACTCAAAGGGAGGTTCTTGGTGATTTTTAGAAGGCTGAGGTGCTCTGAGGTTTTGTAGAGGTCTTCAGGTTTCCAGGTGACAACTCAGCAGTGATTGTCGAGTCCTTGGAGCAGCAGGCAAGGTTTGGAGCCTTTTACTTTCTGAAACAGGGCTTCAGTTCTCATGCCTCACTGCATTTAGGGGGCATTAGGGGTAGTACCTGGTAGTGGCCATTGGTCCTTCGACCTTAGGGTGGCTACACCCACTAAGTGACCTAACCACTTCCTGTGGGAAGGGGTCACTTACCTAACCCTAATTGGCTATTTTTCTGCCTTCCAAGGTGAAGGAAAATAAAATGAAGTGGTCACTTTACCTGCCACATCTTTAGGGGTGGTGCTGGCTGGGGATGGCCACTTCTCCTATTCTTGCTAGGTTTACCACTGATTTTCCTAAAGTGGGGGCAAAACCATTGGGCAGCCATCTGCTGCTAGCAGCAGAGACAGAAGGCAGATTTCAAAGGCAGTAAAGCCTTTGAAGCAGACTGCTGGTGCATAATGCCTGATGAGGGAGGAGGTGTAACACCTACATCCAGGAAAGGCTTTGTGTGCTGGTTCCTGAGAACAAAAGGCTCTCACCCCAGGAGTACAGAATCATGTCTGGTGGTGGCAGGCTGATTACGACCAGTCAGTAACATTGCCAAGGCTTTGCCGGGAGCACCTCTAAGGTGCCCTCTAAGTACATTTTGTAATAAATCCAGCACTGGCATCAGTGTGCGTTTAATATTCTGAATTATTAGATACAAAACAACCCAGGGTTCAGAGAGGCCATCATGTAGCTGGGGAACTCTACATGTCCAGTGTCCAACACATGCATGTGCTATAGCTTCCCTGTACACTTACTATGTCTAAGGATTAGCAAAGGCACAGTAAGGGAATATTTGCTCATGCACACATATGCCCTCACACTCTGCCTAAGGGCTTGAAGGCTAGCCAGAGGGTGACTGCACTATACTGCATTCTGTGTTAGTAGACATGGCACTCTTGGTGAGTACCATGTCGAGTTTGTAACTTTGGACACACCTTGTCTTGCACTTGCAATTGCAGTCTGCATGAGGCTGGGGTGGAGCCTTTCAGAGTGGCACAATTGGTGCTGCACATCTGAGGGGGGCCCTCTTCAGTACCCAGGCTCTCGGTACTAGGAGTACCATTTATTAGGGACTAACAAAGGTGGTTGAAGTGCCAACCATGGTACAGCTTTGGGGAAGAAATCTGGCCTTGGGAACCTGTTTAGCAGGGGACCAGGTCACATACAGGTTGAAACCATATCATTTTCCAGGCAAAAGGTGGGAGGCTACCATGTCAAAGAGGCCCTTTCTCACATTGATGTTGTCAGTGTTACCATGACTAGATTGATGGAGTCAGTGGTCTGTTGAAGTATGTACTTGCTGAAACGTTTCCTTGCTAAATGTGTGTTTTTTAGGTTTTTCCCACAGGCAGCTTCATCTGTCATATAGCACACAGTCGTATTGAATCAAATATAGACTTAGTACAAGAAGTAGTCGCAAAGCTGTGAGCTGGTGCTGAGTCATGAAAAGTCAGGTAAATTGTGTTATTTTACAATAATATACTAAGGAGACATTCTATGGGTGATATTTGGGCATTCTCATGCTGCCATCCATAGTTGTTGATGGAAAGCATTATCTACTATCAATGGTGGACAAGGCTCTGAGCCAAAAAAGATTACACCTCATTGAGGCAGGTGCAAACTATTAGAAATGCTTTTGCTCCAAACTTTTCAAACTTTGCATATGTGTTGCATGTGTACTGAACTGTACAGCACACATACAAAATAGGAAAATCTTCAAAGTATTTTATGCTGGAAGACAGTTAGTAATTGGGTTTTTTGTTGGCAGAGCTATGCACCCAATCAGGCGTGAACTCTAATCAGATAAATCAGATACACACTGAAAGTTAACCTGTGCTCACCCTCTGGTAGCTTGGCACAGAAAAGTCTGGCTGAACTTAAGAGGCAATGTGTAAAGTATTTAGTGCAACACTTCAAACAGTGAGAACACCACAAAAAGGCTCCGCAACAGGTTAGAAAAATATTTTTATGAGCAAAACAAAACCAAAAATCCAATTAATAGAAGTAGAGGTTTTATTTTTCAAAGATTAAATGTGCAAGTAGCACTTAGAAGCAGTAACCGCCTTTTGGGATTTCTAGTCATGCTGGACCAGGCAATGTCAAGAGTTCAGTCCACTCATGATGGAGTGCAGGCTGGCTACAGGACACACCAAAGGTGGTCCGTGCAACAGTACATTAATTCTTGCTGCCGCATGAGATTCATCAATGACCTACACTCAGTTGGGGGGAGTTCTCCACACAACAGTGGTGATGCATCAGTTCCTGATTCGATGTGCTGGTCAGTTCACGCTGGGGGTGATGAGACGATCTTCTCAATGCAGTGCCAGTGATGTGTTGGTTCCAAAGAGGTGGTTCCAGAGGTGATGCTATAGTTCCTAGTGTGATGCTCCGGTCTGGTTTCTGCAACAGTGGTGATCCGTCGATCCTGATCTCGCAGATGGCAATGCGTTAGTTCCGATCAATGCAACAGCAGTGATGTGCAGGTTCTGGCAGATGCAGCACTTTATATTCAATTACAAGGGCCCTGCACTGGGTTGACACCACTGGGCAGAGCAAGACTTGCAGCAAGCAAAGTCCAGGTGCTGTGTGTAGATGGAAGGAAAGTCTTTGATGCCCCTTTCTCTTTAGAACAGGAGGCAGCCAGCAAGCTCTTGGAGTCACTTTGGTTCTGGGATGGGGTGATATAGGTCCAGTTCTTCTCACTCCGAGGCAAGAGGGCAGCAGTGTCCACAGGTCCAGAATTGTACTAAGTTGGTAGTGTCAGAGCTCCAGTTGTGCCTTTGAAGTGGAGGAGACTTCAAAGAAGGGCCTTTGAAGTGCACAGAGGCCATTTCTTCCTGCCATGGCCCCAGACTCACCAGAGGGCGGTATGCAGCTCTTTGTATGTGGCAGGATATTTTCCCTTTCAGGTGTAAGTATTAGCTCCTCCCTCCCATCCTGCCCAGGAGGGCCCATCAGGATGTTGATGGCTAATCAGTCACACCTAAACTCCCTTTGTGTGTGGCTGTCTAGAGGGAATGCACAAGCCCCTTTGTCTGTGGCTGTCTAGAGGAAATGAACAAGCCCAGCTGTCACTCCAGACTTGTATTGGAGACAGGCAGTATGCACCAAATGGCTGAAATAAGAAGTAGCCCCCTGTGAGGAAGTAGACCCATCTGATATGAGGGGACTGTATCTGAGGGACCTGGTGGAACAGTGGGACCTGGTAGATGTAGTCAATTTGTTTCAGGGCTTCTGGACCGGATAAGCCAACGTATAGAGAAGTGGGCCTTGGTTCAACTATTGATTATATATTTGCTTCAAAAAGTTCTGTACAGTGGTTTATAAACAGCATAATGAACAAAACTCAATGGAGTGACCATGATGCTGTTCGCCTTGATGTAGCTCTCCCCCTGGATAGGGATAATAGACCAGCAGCGTGTGATGGCATTAGTAAACATACAATTATGGTTTAGGGTAGTGTGGCATCTAAAAGATCCTATAGCGACTTCAAATGGCTTTATTATAGATAATCTTCCAATCTTTCTGGGCTGTCTCGAGGAAGGATCTTGAGAAGAGTTGTCTCTGTGCTACCAACAACTATGTGAAGCTGTTAAGAATACTTTATTAAAACCACTTAAATCTAAGATAAATCGCCCCCGTTGGTTTGATGCAAAGTGTTCTGTTGCTAATCGCTTCCTAAGAAAGGTGTTAGGGGGGAATCCAGGGTCAAAAAAGCAGTAAAGGAGGCCAGAAGCTTGTATTAAGCTGCCATTAAAGAAAGGAAGCACTCTTTGTTTAGTAACGACTGGGAATGGCTAGAATTAGCTGCTGCCCAAAACAATAGTAAGGTATTTTGGGGGATAGTTAATAGGCTCTATCAAAGGGATCCACCTCATATAAACCGAATAAGCAGCAGTATCTCTGGCCAGGAATTGGTAATACATTTGAAAGGTGTCTACCATCAGAAAGTAGATAGAGAGTGCAAGAACATTTTGCAACAGGCACTCGCTTCTGTGAGTCCACTGCAAGCTACTGTTCAGGATTCCCATGGATCTATTCAGATGTCATCAGGATCTATGGGGACCCCCAATTACAAACTTATTTAATAATTCCTTATGTGACAGGAAACTTAAGTCTTGGTCCCTTTCCACAATTGTCCCAGTTTTCATAAAAGGAGATAGGGGATCACCAAAATGTTTTAGGCACATTGCTTTAGTTGATAGTTCTGTTAAAATAATAGGGAGGGTCATTTTTAATCATCTGCAATCATGGACCACAGAAAATAAAATACTATCATCCTGTCAGTATGGCTACCATCCAAGTCTCAATATCTTATTGTAAGTAAATATACAGCTGCCAAGCACAGCCCACTGTACTTGGCATTTAAGGACCTGTCTACTGCTTTTGACAGTGTAAACAGATGTAAACTATGACTGATGTTAATTAATTTAGGAGTGGATGTTGCCCTAGTAAACTTTTTGCACGGACTTCACAAAAATTTGGATGCTTAAGTACGATATGGTCAACATGGTGAATTGTCAGACACCTTCCCTTTAGTAAGTGGTGGCCAGCAGGGGTGCATTTGAGCACTCATTATCTTTGTTCTTTATATCAATGAGCTAAGTGCTAGTCTTTCCAGCTTTACATGGGATGTACTGATAATTGCCAACTCCCCTATCCCAGTTTTATTATATGCCGACGACGTGGTTTTGTCGGCCAGAATTCCCTGTGCTTTACGAATCTTGGTTGATGCCTTTGTAACCTTTATGCGCCATTTAGACATGAACACCAATTTTAGCAAATCTCATATTATGGCCACTGGACCTGGTAGGAGAACAGTAGCAGTTCTTAGAGTGGGAGATAACTTCCTTAGCGCTGTCAGGAATTTTTGTTATCTGGGGTTGGATTTTTCTGGGCAAATCAGGTAACCATACTTGGAAGATCCATGGGCTCTCTTTTAAATTTAGTAAGAAAAGATGGTAGGTCCTCAATTTCCCCTTTTCTGAAAGTCTACAACATTCAATGTGTACCTACAGCGGCTTATGGCGCAGGAGTATGGGGATGTCAAAACCCCTCAGCTATCCAGGTCGAAGAAAATGCTGAATCTTTTGCCTTCACCTGATAATTTTATCTTACACTCTGAACTGAATTTTGAATATATTACAGATACAATAAAGCGGGCACCTCTCTTCCTCTGGGTCAGTGTGTGGTGCAATAATAAGTCAAGTCTTAATAGGAAAATAATTAGGGATTCTCTGAACCTAGACAAAGGGCTTACTATCCCGTGGTTGAAGTATATAGCAAATTCCCTGACCAGTATTGGTCTTTCCAACCTGTTTAGCAACCTAGGCTCAATTACTAAACCTGATAAAAGGGTGGTGCAGCAGAGTTTCGATGAGTATACCTCCCTACGCAGGATTCAGAATGCCATCTGCAAACCAAATATTTGTTATTTTTATTCCACTTTGGCAATCAGTGTTACACGCCTGTATCTTACCATAGAGTTAACGAGTTGGGAGAGGTTGCTACTTTTTAGGTTTAAACCAGGGACTGTATGGCATCTTGCCTGTTTGAATGATGGGAATAACTTGTGGGGCAGTTTGTTGTCTCCTTGTCCTTGTAATGGAAGGGTACAAAACAATCCTTGCTTCTTTTTATGTTTTTATGTGCCTTTTCTAGCAGATATTTTCAGGCCTGTCTTAAGCCCTTATTAAGAAAATCAGCTATTTGGAATTGTAGAGAGGCTTTGGTCTTTTTACTGCTGTTAAATTACACAGACATATGCCTCAGAGTGAGCCATTTTTTAAACAGGCTATTCGCAGTAGAAAATCAATGGGGGACATTTACCTGAGTATACATTTTTACTGTACAGTATGTTAATGCTCATTATTAGGCCTTTCTTTAGATTGTAAAAGCTCTGTGAAATTATATATGCAGGTTATATGAACATGTCATGCTGCATACTCTCACATGCGCTTGATAAAACAGCTTTCATGTGTGAGTGATTATAATTTGATATGTTCCTAGTTTATCAATTTAGTTTGTTTGGATAATTGATGTGAAGATTTACTCCTAGTAGATGTAAATATATGGTGCATGGTCCTTAGGCCTTTAACAGAACATTACCTGGCACTTTAAATGCACAAGCACTTTTAAGATTAGACTTGAGCATATTTATATTTATGTGACATGAATATATTTTTATTGATCTTGTTTTTAACTAACGTTGTAATTATCTGGTAGCAACCGGATGACTTTGCAAAGATGCTTGGGTTTAGATAAATATACTGGAAAGACTATTGGTTAGATTATGGCAGATATGGTTAAGTGTGTATATTTTTTAATTAGTTATATGTACATATGCATTTTTATGTGATAATGCATTTGTGTAAGCTTTTATGGTTTATTTTTTAAACTGAATAAAGAATTTTGACTTGACTTGACTAGGCTAAAATAAGAAAATGCCAACTTTCAAAAAGTGGCATTTTCAGAACTGCAATTTGAAGTCTGAATTTACCATAAGCTGTGATTTCAGGGACACCAAACTTGACAAACTGATCTCTTCCAGATTGGGAATTGCATTTATAAGGTGTAATTAGGTAATCCCAATGTTATCCTATGCATGATATATGCCTTGCAATAGTGAGAGCAAATTTGGGAGTGTTTCACTACCAGGACATGTAGAACTTAAAAGTACATGTCCTGCCTTTTAAATACATAGCACCCTGCCCTATGGGTCATATAGAACCTACCTTAGAGGTGTCGTATATGTATAGAAAGGGAAGATTTAAGCCTGGCAAGAGACTTAACTTGCCAGGTTGATATGACAGTGTAACTGCACAGACAGGCTCTGTAATGGCAGGCCTGACACATTGTTAAGGGGCTACTCGGGTCCAGGAAGACTTTGCGTTGATTTTCCACTCCTACTGATGTTGCGTTGAAATCCGGTCACATGGTGCCAAGAAACTGCACTGCGTGGGGGCTTGTGTCATTAACAGCAGCCGCTGCGGGTGTTGTGTGTCATTTCTCCAGCTGTGTTGTGTCGATCTCCCAGCCGCGATGCAGGCAGAGTGTCGATTTTAGCTGGGAGGTTGTTGGCGCGTCGTTTAGCAGCCGTGAGGATGGTGGTGCATTGGAAGTTTCCACACATGGCAGTTATTTGCGTGGATTTCTGTCCTTTCCCACCAGCTGTGCCTTTCAAGGGCCCAGAGACTGGGTAGGGAACCACTTGGCAGGCAGGACTTTTAGCAGAAAGCCCAGGTTCTAGCAGAGAGACGTCTTTGTTTTCCCTGAGACTTCAACAATAGGAAGCTCAGTTCAAGCGCTTGGAGATTATTCACCAATGGAAAGTCACACAAAAGTTAATATTTGTCCTCTCTCAGGGAGAAGCAGGTACTGCAGGTCTACCTAGCAAAGCACAGTCACAGGCAAAGGGGCAGTTCTCCTCCTCCAGTTTCTCCAGCTCTTCTCCTGGGCAGAGGTTCCTCTTGGTTCCAGAAGTAATTTGATTTTTAGGGGTTTTGGGTCCTCTTCTTATACCCTTTCTGCCTTTGAGGTAGGCCTACTTCAAAGAGAAGTCTCTGTTGTTTTCAAGATCCTGCCTTGCCCAGGCCAGGCCCGAGACACACACCAGGTGGTTGGAGACTGCATAGTATGAGGGCAAACACAGCCCTTTCAGGTATAAGTGACCAGTCCTATTTTACCCTCAGCCCAGATGGCCCATCAGGATATGCAGGCTACACCCCAGCTCCCTTTGTGCCACTGTCTAGAGAAGAGGTGCAAACAGCCCAACTGTCAAACTGACTAAGTCAGCGAATCCACAAACAGGCAGAGTCACAGAATGGTTTAAGCAAGAAAATGCTTACTTTCTAAAAGTGGCGTTTTCAAAAACACAATATAAAAGCCAACTTCACTAAAAGAAGTATTTTTAAATTGTGAGTTCAGAGACCCTAAACTCCACATTCCTATCTGCTCCCAAAGGGAATCTGCACTTTAATCATATTTAAAGGCAGTCCCCATGTTAATCTATGAGAGAGATAGGCCTTGCAGCTGTGAAAAACAAATTTGGCAGTATTTCACTGTCAGGACATGTAAACTACATAAGTACATGTCCCACCTTTAAAATAGACTGCACCCTGCCCATGGGGCTGCCTAGGGCCTACCTTAGGGGTGCCTTACATGTAAAAAAAAAAAAGGGAACATTTAGACCTGGCAAGTGGGTACACTTGCCAAGTCGAATTGGCAGTTTAAAACTACACTCACAGACACTGCAGTGGCAGGTCTGAGACATGTTTGCACGGCTACTAACATGGGTGGCACAACCAGTGCTACAGGCCCACTAGTAGCATTTGATTTACAGGCCCTGGGCTCTTCGAGTGCACTTTACTAGGGACTTACTAGTAAATCAAATATGCCAATCATGGATAAGCCAGTGTACACATATCATTTATACAGGGAACACTTACACTTTAGCACTTGTCAGCAGTGGTAAGGTGTCCACAGCAAACAAAACAGCAAAGACAGAGTCCAGCACACATCAACAACCTGGAAAGTAGAGGCAAAAAGTTAGGAGAGATAATGCCGATGATGCCAAGTCTAACAATGGTCAGAAGACATGTTGTTTGCAAGTTACCTTTTTAATGCTAGATTGTTATTTTCGCTGCATGAAACAAGTACTCCTCTTTTATGCTCTAAAAAAAAAAGTGCTATTTTTGTTTTTAATCCCTGAATCCATTATGTGTTGATTTCTGAATACATCCCAAAATGATTGTTGTTACCAGTCACAATAGCTAACTTCTTCCTTCAAGAGTGCATGGTTTGGTAACCTCTTCTGAGGCTATAGGATTTTCAGTTCTATGGGTCATGTTGAAGATCGTGATCTGGAACTCAGCATGAGAGTCATGGGGCGGCCATCATGGCCCTTAATATCCCAAGTTGAAGGAATTTATATTAGTTTATATTAGTCAAATATCACTGATCTAGCTTGGTGTTTTAACTGTGCTAGCAGTGTTAAATTGCCAATAGTGATCTGTCTATTCCTGCAATGAAGTGTGTTGATTTGTAGAACATCACACATATTGCACATAATTGTTTTTCTTAAGGGAAATGAGGATTTATGTGGTTAGTGGTTTAAATGGAAAATAAGGTAATTGCACAAAATTGGAAGCAGACTCGTATTTCGAGGTTGCTTCACTGAAAAAACAGATTATGTATACTTCAGAGGAAAGATGTGGGCCCAGTGGTCAGTCAGAGACCAATACTTTGATGAAGAATGACACCGCTTAATTCAATTAAAGTACACTATATATTAAAATTAAATTATAAATATTCATGCCAGCAATTATTTGTCTTTATGTATTAACAGACCTTCCTAGGCAGCACTTCCTAGTAGCTGTAATGTGCACTTTTCTGAATGTCTTGGCGCTCAGTGGCTATGTGACTATTTCTTAAATGTTCCTTGACTGCAAATGAAACATTCTGGGCCTGATTTATATAGATAAACTTTTGTGTAAGCTTACATTTTTTTGGGTTATTCACAAACTATGAGTTAAATTTTGCTATTAGTAATTTTACTTCTGCGGGGACCTCGCAAATAAAAAACATCGGCCTGTCCTTACTTTTTAGGTCTAGCGCCAAGGCTATGGCCTGTTGTAATCTATCTGTGGGCTTTTAACCACGCCCACAGCAGGCCCATCACTATCACCGGTTCATGGGCTTGTCTTTCAAAAATCCTTTGTTATCATTGGTAAATGCTTTACGCTTCTCTCTCCTTGGAGCACTTTTGTTAGGCCTTGGCCATCGACCCTGTTACATGGATAATTGCAATTCGATACATTTGACTGCGAGTGAGCAAACTTCTTTTTCCTTTTGTCTCTGTCCTTCGCAGTCACGCTTATGGCGGTCGTGACGCTTTGAATCGGCTTTCTTATGTCACCTTTTTATTTTCAATTTATGTGGCAAGAAAAGTCACTTAGGAATTTACAACGCTAATAGCTCTAACTCGAGCAAACGCGAGACCCATTGTATTGCAAATGCTTGTTATGTAATGAGTTTTCTGCCCCAATAGAGGAGCCATACAATCATTGTTAGTAATATTAAACTTGCAGTTAGTGAATCCGACTAAAATGAGTTTTGAGTGTAAGAATGTTGTCAGAATACCAAATAAAATTTGTATTGGGTAGAAGAGTTTTGGCGCAGTTCTTTCACCAATCTAAAACATGTAAATGACCATCACTTTACACATCAAACGCTTGACGTTAACAGTTAAAGAACAGCTAGACGTTTATTTCTTGCACCAACATGTGTAGTATGATGAGATATTATTAAGATATTATTAAGCAAATGCCACAGTGCTGTTACACATGACAAAAGTGGCATGAGTAACACTGTAATGGCCGGGAGGTAAGGTGACGCTTTACGCTATCAGGCAATGCATGTTGCGGCTAATGTTTACAACTCGTGCGTAATAATCTCCTGCCAGTCACAATCCTTGAATACAGCACATCTGCTTCCCATTGGCCCTGGTATAAAAAGCTGGCAGCTTTTGAGCACACTCTCATTAGAACTGTGCGGAGCACGCACATCAAGTAAAGTAAAGATGGGGGAAGTTCTAGAAATGTGATGAGACAAAAACTTTAAGAGGAAACGGAAGCATTTTTGATGGGCAGGGTAAACATCGTCAACCGATTCACACTGCACCATCATGAAGCCATGTAAATTGTGCATGGTCACAACCTCTCTAAAGCATCATGGTACTGATATATTTTATTGTATAGTTAATAAACACGATAAAATATTTGTATATACAAATCGCTATGGACGGCGTCGTCGATGCAAGCCTGCCTATTATAAATAGGGAACATAGGCATGCTGCAAGTAGATTCCTTTTTCGAGTCAGAGTGTACGGCGAACACCCCGCAAATTAAAGTTAGACATTACAAAATGTTTTAAAATGCAAAACGCTAAACTGAACAAAATGCAAACGCATAACCCAAATAATTGAAATATGGTTATGCCAGATATTTGTTTTTGCACAGCTAAACACTGAAAAGTGCTACGTGCAGATAGTGCCCTGTGGACCGTGCATTCTAAGCATATCAAGAAGCTAAGTGCCAGTATTCAGTAATAAGCTTTTGAGTGCATTTCATAGGCTTGGGGTCGGTAGTTTGAGGTCTAAGCAACGCTATAAGGGCCATATGTATGTATTTTGTTTCTTACCGCAAATGGCCCTACGTGCAGAATCCGGCCGTTTGTGATAACAAAAAAGCATTTTGGTATGTACAAACCCTATTTTGTGATTCAATAATCTATTTACGGAATCACAAAATAGGTTTCTGAAAAGATGTAAGGAGACCATTTTATGTAGATGATGTCTGTAGATTTATTTGAGTACGATTAAGTACATCCCAGCCTTCACAAATGCTTAAGCTTTAATACGATGTCTCCCATCAACTGCCACCCGGTTTCCCTGGTTACATCATGAGGATTCTCACAATGCACATTCTATGTTCAGAATACCACACATCCCCCTCCTACCATTATACCAACAAAATCAATATAAAAAAAGTATATAAAGAAAATAACATCAACAATTATTATTTTTACAAAGTCTTCCAAAAATTTAGGCTGCCTGATAATTCTTGAACTCTTTCTTAATTCTGCATAATCTTCATCAAACTTCCTTTTTCTCAATTTCTGACTCGGTTGGCTTTCTCAAAAATGTCCAACCCAGTCTTGATTTTTACTGCTCTTCGAATATTCCACATCCTATGATCTTCAGTCCTTATGGCATTCCCTAAAACTTTTGTTACTTTGAGAGGAGCAGAAAACTTTGAATGATATTTTGAAAGACCCAAACAAGGATTTTTCACTCTGACAAAATCACCTACCTGAACCACTATCTTTTTTTTACAGCTTTCCGTCTATCAAACCCAATTTTCCTTTCTGAAATGTTCTTCTGTTCCCTCTCCCATTTCTTTTCATCAGTACTACCAATTTCCAATTTTGCACCCACCTTGTCATTTACCCATGCAGGACATGTTGGGTTTTCGTCCTCTTAAACAACTCAAATGGTGAAAAACCAGTGGTTGTGTGAGGAGTCAATCAATAGTTTTTAATCTTGCAAAATATCTCCTCCTTCCAACACTTGTTATTCGCCAAAGCCATTTGTATAGTTTCCTTCAACCCCCTATTCAGTCTCCCTCCCATGCCATTAGTTTCTGGACAGTAAAAGGAGGCTTTCTTGTGCTTAATGCCCCTGTCACTTAGATACTGTTCCATATAGTGTGAGACAAATTGCAACCCATTATCTATAAAGAAAAAAGACGGAAATACCTCCCTTTAAAAAAAATTGTCACAAAAGTTTATAACATCACGTGTTTCTGCACAGGTAGTAATTGTTATTTCAGGTCACTTTGAGTACATATTCATTAACACTCTAACGTATTTGTCTGTGTTGAAATGCCTTATGGGACATAGAATATCCATTGAAATTTCTTGCCATGGTTCCTTTGGTATTTCCCTCACTTTCATTGGTTGAACCCTACACATTAATGTTTTATCTGCTCTAGAACACTACACATTCCCTAACACCCCGCTCAATTTGAACATCTATTCCTGGCCACCAATACATTAATCTCTACCTCTCTTTAGTCTTAGAAATTCCAGGATGATTCTCATGAGCTAGTGATATTAACTCTTCTCTTAAATTCAATGGTGGGACCAGTCTTGTCCCTTCAGTAATAATCCACCTTGTGAGGATAATTCACCTCTAATTCTCCAGAATCCAAACAGTGG
The DNA here is from genome assembly GCF_031143425.1 of Pleurodeles waltl. NCBI lineage: Eukaryota > Metazoa > Chordata > Amphibia > Caudata > Salamandridae > Pleurodeles > Pleurodeles waltl. The sequence goes on along the minus strand of NC_090447.1, from coordinate 1,346,103,509 downwards.
CTGATCATTTTTTTCACTACCATTCCACCCATTACTGATCTTCCAAACCACCGGCTGTATGATATTTTCTCTTTCTAGTTGTGCCAGCCATTCACCTTCTTTGATTATTCCTTCTGTTACCACACATACTTCAAAATCATCTTCCTCACATTTGATATCCTCTTCAACCTCGGGAACATTATTCATTAACCTTGAACAACAATCAGCAGTGCTATTTTCTACAGTGGTATGTACTGTACCTCAAAACGAAATTCCTGTTAAGCCACTACCCACTTTCTAATCCTTTAAGGTACAACATCAAATCCTTTCTCTTCAAAAATCTCTTTTAGAGGTTTGTGATCTGTTCTTACAAAAACTTTGCTACCCCAGACAAACTTCCTTAGCTTTTGCACTGCCCAAAACACAGCTAACGCTTCTTTCTCTATGACAGAATAGTTTAACTCTGCTCCTTTCAAACATCTTGATAGAAAGAGAATCGTTCTCTCTGCACCATTTAGTTTTTGTATCAACACTGCCCCAAATCCTTTGGCACTGGCATCAGGCATTATCACAGTTTCTAGTAAACTAGAGGCATTCCTTAGATTGCGTTTGATGTTTATGAATTCTTCTTCACATTGTTCTCTCCATTTAAATGTAACACCCTTTTTTCCAGTTCTCACATGAATTTAGTCTTTTGCCTACAAATTTATTGTAATATTCTACCATGCCAAGAAACTCAAGAAACAGAATCACTTCATCCTTAGAAGATGGACTTGCGAGATTGAAAATAGTGTCTACTAATTCTTTTTTAGGTTCAATGCCCTCATATTAAATTCTGTGTCCTAGATAGTTAATCTCATCAACATTGAATTTACACTTTCCCGCTTTCAAAGTTAGACCACTTTCTTTAAGTCTCTGAAGAACCTCTGGTACTCTTTCATCATCATGCTATTTATCATTTTCACCATAAACTAAAATGTCATCTTGGTATATTTTGAGTCCTTGAACTCCCTCCAGTATTCTTCCCATGGCGTGTTGGAATACAGGGGCTGCTGAAATCAGACCAAAGGGCATGCAAATAAATTTATAAGTACCAAAAGGAGTTGTGAACGCTGTTAAATCCTGCGAGTCTTTGTGTAATCTAATTTGGTGATAGGCAGATGTTAAATCAATGGAAGAGAAACATTTTGCACTCTTTAATATGGATAACATTTCATTAATGTAAGGCAGATGGTAATAATCAACTTCTACACACTTATTTACCTTTCTCAAATCAATACATAACCTCGGCTTACCATTAGCCTTCACTGCCATGACCACAGGAGCTAACCATTCAGTGGCTTCCACCTCCTCAATTATACCATTCTGTTTTAATTTATCAAATTTTGCCATCATCCTTTCATTAACCATTAAATGTACACCCTTAATTTGCTCACTAGAGGTATGGTTAATTTCTTTATCTTAATCTTATGCACATATACCTTTAAACAGCCACGTTTGTTCTGAAAGACTTATGGAAATTCTTGTTCATACTATGGTCTAGAACTGGTTACGGTGTCAACACATTCTATGTCTTTTAGCCTGACCAAAGGATCAAGATATACCTTCGGATCCCTCTGGTGCAGCCAACTAATGGGAGAATCACCTTTTATGGAGACATAGATCTTCCCTGCCATGAACCTATCCTTAAATTATATAGAGGCCATAAAATAGCCTAACAACTTAATAGGCTTGCCACCATTCAGATGTTTTTTAAATGTATCTCTGGGAATAAGTATAATTTTTGCCCCTGAATCAAACATCATGGGAACAGATACACCATCAATTTGTACAATTTCTACTGGTCCAGTAATAAAATTTTTCACTTGCAAAATAATTTCTTCAGATGAAGAACCATCATCTTCAAATGTAACTTCTTAAACTTTCTGCTTTTTAAAATGTGCACTTCTACAACATGTGGTAACGTCCTTTTTTCCACAATGCTTACAAATGACTTTTCCATCTATCACAACCCTTGTAATTAGCATAGTGACCAAACTCACCACACCTAAAACACTTTACTTGCTCTAGTTTTTTTCCCTTTACTATTTTTATTACATTCCTTCGTCACCTGAGTCCCCACTTGCTCAATTATTTTCTTCCCTTGACTAATAGATTGTACTTCACTTTCTTTGTCTCCAAAACTTGCCTTTTTTTATCTCTTCAAGACATGCTGAACTATGCTCACCTGTCTCATTGAGAGAAGGATTATCTTTATTCCAAAAGGATTCTTTTGCTTTATCAATGTTGCACCCTAACTTGAATTGGTCTCTCAATCTTTTTTCCTTACTTCCCCCAAATATACAAGTTGAAGCTAACCTTCGTAAAACAGTAACATACTCTTCAACAAATTCCCCTGATTGTTTAAATCTTTTGCCAAATTAATATCTCTGTAAAACTGTGGACATTTTTGGCACATAATGTAGATCTAGTTTTTTATTGCAAATTTTTAAATCATTGAGTTCACCAGCCTCTTCCACAGAGAGTTCTGGCAGATTTTTGAAAACCTCAGAACCTAAGCGATGCATTAAAAGTGACATTTTACGTTCTGCACTCAAAGAAGTACCACAAAATCTTGCAAAATGTGCAAAGACAGATTTCCATTTCTTCCAAGGTATTTGTGGCTCACCCGGAGAAGTTAAAAAAAAATGGTGGGCAAGTTACGTTTTGCATTATGAATCGAAATGCTGAAGTGACCAGGTAACAAATGAAGAAAAAAATTAAAATTATTCTACTTGAGCAATGTAGACAAGTAAACTCCTAAAGAAAATACAGAGGATGTACTTATCACAGATTTGTAAAATGTTGAAATTGCAGAAAGTGTCCAAAGCACTGTGAATAACTTTAAGGATGTGCCAGTCAATGGTTAAAAGATGAAAGCTCATTAACTCAATGAAGAAATGAGGCAACTACATATTTTAGTGAAAACTGAGAAAGTGAAACTGCTGGTAAGTCGCTACTGCCATTCAAGGTGTGTGTATCACCAAAGATGAACACACAATAAATATTTTGAAAGCACTCTGTTTATGCTGTTCAAGGTGTGTGTGTGTCACCGAAGCTGAATGCACAGTAAATATTGTGAAAGCGCTTTTAATAATAAACTGGTGTACCTGTCACCAAATTTCATGTAGTTGGTTAGTCTAGATAGAAAGCAACCCAAAGCCTCAAGATGCCCACCAAAAACGTGAATATGTTGTGCCTGAGAGGAAATCGAGCTTGTTTCAAGAGCGTGAGATTTTCAAGCTTGTTTCCCAAGCTGGTGGATCGCTGACAAGAACGTAATGAATTCCGCTCCAACCGATTACATGAAGCGAGGAACACTTCACACGCTGGAAACACTGCACGCGCATCAAGGGTAAACAAAATTTCAATCGTGAAATCACCATGCCGCGTAGGCTCTCAATATTCAAATGAGACTACTGGATTTCGAGTGGCAGAATCGCATGCAGTGTGGGAGACTGAGTCTAACCCACTACAGGTGACATCTGTTGCTCCAATCCAGGTTCTGCTCCGACTAACTAGCAGTGCCTTCTCTTTACCCAAGGGCAGGGATGATTGGGCAGCCGAGGGCATGACATAACTGGTTTCTCATGGAAGCCGCGGTCACTTAGGTCTCATCCGTTTCTCTCAGTTACATTAGTCTCATATACACAATGACAAACAGAGGCAGTATATATTTCAATAATGCTTTAATGAAGCAACTGTATCTTAGATAGCAAAGCGTGGACTGCAATAACCAGGACGATACAGCATGACAAGATTAAAATTGTGACAAGGATAGTAAAACATAAAAATAATGCTACCATATTGTCACGAGAGTCAGCAGACTAATTCCTACCTAAGCTGTGATAGAGCACAGCGTGTTAAGCTCTAATTCTGCCCTTCAGGTTCCTCTGGGAAGACATCATCCCCCATACCTCAGCAAAGGCCTGAGGTCTGTAAAACAGCTGTAGCGAAGCATTTGGCAATCAGCATACAGTTGTGGTTCTCTGGCTGGAATCTCACTCTAACATGTAGGTGACAGTGAATTGCTTTTATAATAAAATAGCTGATGTTCTGAGAAAATGTCCCTACGTAAGGATGTGTATTTTCTATGAATGTCAGAGACCTAACTTATACCACGTTCACCGGCAACCTATCTTACTGCAGCCTTGGAAGAAGCACAAAGTGAGCAAGAATGTCTTGATTGAGAACAGAGTGCTGGCCTAGGCAAAATAGATCTGATAGAGAGAAAATAAAACAAGACCATAAAAGTAGCTACTGTAACAATAATAAAGCAAAGCCGAATAAAATATATCTAGGTTAAAGTGCACAGTGGCAGGCCTAGTATGTTAAAATAACGTGCATGGAGCTATAACTAAAATGGCCACACAACAACGGAAATAAACTAAGCTTTTCACACATTTTGGGACCAAAAAAAAACTTTGCAGACTCGAAGTTCATGAGAAAAAATATTTAAATGTACATACAGTTCAATGGTTTACTGAAGAATAGTGAGTTGGGGTGATGGTGACTCCGGCAGGTCCACAAGCTCCTCATTAACTTGTCGCCAATGAAAAGATGTAAAGAGACAATTTTATGTAGATGATGTCTCTAGATTTATTTAAGTACGATTAAGTACACCCCAGCCTTCACAAATGCTTCTGCTTTCATCTGATCTCTGCCATCAACTGCCAACCTGTTTCCCTGGTTACATCAGGAGGATTCTCACAATGGACATTCTATCCTCAGAATACCACAGTTTGCAAGTCACAATTAGGAAGGGGCTTTCCCTTCTGAATTGCGAGTCACAGTGCGATGTATGATTGTTTTGTGACCTTGAATGCGGTCACAAAACAATCATAGTTAGCACCCCATTCCCAAATGGGAAAGGATCCGCTCTGAAAAAACTGAAAGGAAAACTTTTTATTTTTGTTTTTGAAATGCATCCTGTTTTCCTTGAAAGAGAATGAGCTGCATTAAAAAAAAAAAGAAAAAAAAAAACTGCTTTATTTAAAAGCAGTCACAGACATGGTGTTCTGCTGTCCCCTGTGAGTGCAGCCATTCCCAATAGTGTCCCAAATTGCGACTTACCTCATGAATATTAATGAGGTAGATCATTTGGGACCGCATTGGGGATTGCAAGCAGTGTGAAATACACTGTTGTACATATGGTTTTGTGACTTGCAATTTGCAAAAAGCAAATTGCGTGTCGCAAAACTCTGGGTTGTATATCTGGCCTTAAGGGACTTAGGGCCAGATGTAGGAAGGTTCCCTTTTGCGAGTTGCAAATTGCGAGTCCCAGCGACTCGCAATTTGCAACTCGCAAAAGGGAATGCAGAAAGGTGTCTCAGACACCTTCTGTGACTCGCTATGGGGTCGCAAAGACCCACCTCATAAATATTTATGAGGTGGGTCGCAGTTTGCGACCCCATAGGGAGTCTAGGCACTCACGGGGATGGTGGCCTGCTGGAGACAGCAGACCACCATGTCCGTGACTGCTTTTCAATAAAGCAGTTTTTTTTTTCTATTTGCAGCCCGTTTTCCTTAAAGGAAAACGAGCTGCAAATAGAAAAATACCAAAACCTTTTTGTTTCGTTTTTTTTCAGAGTAGGCAGTGGTCCATGGGACCACTGCCTACTCTGAAAAAATACTCTTGTGAGCATTCGCGGTCACAAATCAACTCTACATCGCGATGCGGTCGCAAATAGGAAGGGAACACCCCTTCCTATTTGCGAGTCGGAAACACATTTTGCGAGTGACTCGCAAAATGTGTTTCTGCATCGCGTGAGGCCTTTTGAGACTCGCAAATGGCGTTATAAATGATTCCTATATAAAAAGGGACACATCGACGGTGCAAGTGGCTTGTAAATAAGCCCCTAGGTTCATTGACATATTTGCCGAACCTTACTAGGGACCTTACATCAGAATGAGAAAAACATAGTGAGGAGTCTCATGGCAGGTGCGGGCCCCTTAAGCACATAAATCGATTTCAACAGTGACATCCTAGGAGCATCAAGAAAAGTGTAGCAGCACAGGAGATGGAGACAGTTTGTTCCTAAAGTGACATAACCTGCAGGCCCCCCTCTTTCCTTATGTGGGCCATGCCGGGTTGAAATCTACCACAGGCAAGCATAGCAGTTGCATATGCATGACGTGCACAACAGTTTATGGCCTCTGAGAGGGATGAGTGGAAACTTCCTTCCAAATAGGACATGTTCAATGGATGTAGAATATCTGAGGACTTCAGAAAAGCAATGTGTTGCTGAAATGACACATTGAGCACCTGTTTATTAATTACCTTTTTCCATGTCAAGAAATTAATGGTATCAAGTGTTAGTGCTTCTATTTGAATGGACTGATTTGCCTTCTGTAATAGCTGTTGCCAAGGATTCCCAGGCCTGTCAAATGTATCTTTCAAAGAGGCTTTCACTGAGTTTACAGGTGCTTTTAGGATGCTTATATAATATTTCAAGATGTTGGACTCACAGGATAACCGTTGGCTTGACAAACCAAATTCCATATGGATTCTGGATCTACACATTGATAGGATACATCCAAATAATGTCCTAACACAAATGTACAATAAAATATAGACAACATAAAAAAATAAATACAAAAGCTGGAGTGTACCCCTCATGGAAACAACGGGGGTACAAGTACAATTGGGCAGAAGAAATTAGCTGAACTAACACTGGACAGACCAACCTATTACTCAGAAGATGCCTTCAGGGTGGGCCGAGCCCCTACATCACTGATAGCTGGTATCCACGGGCGGGTTCTAGTATTTTGGGAGTGGACAATTGACTTTTACTAAACTGGATTTACTGGGACAGCCAGGGCTGTAAAGATTCTCAGGAACTGAATTAGTCTGGTATTCAGATTCCCATTGCTTGGGTCAAGGGCTGTTATAACGGCCGACCTGCATGACCGGAGTCCTAAGATGTTGAATTCGTTTCTCAGCAGTTCCCTTCTCTGGCGTGCCATGACTGGGCAGATACAAACCACATGAATTAGGGTCTCCCTGGTCTGATGGCATAGTCTGCAAACCTGTGTTTGCCATCCTGCATTTTGTTTCCATTTCGGAAGGAAGTCCAGAGTTGGTAAATCTCCCAATCTCATCCGTAGGAAGGCCAGCCTGGTTTCCCGTGGTAATGTGGTGGATAGGATCCGAGGTTCCTTATCCCGCACATATGAATTAAGGACTAGCCATCCAAGAGATCCGTTTGATAGCGACTCCATATCTTCTAGTCGATTTAAGATCTTAGCCGATTTGTTGGCTCCTTTTCTGAATGCTAGTGCTGACAATGTGCTATCCCACAATTCACTCAGTTTAAGCCGGGCTAAACTTTTTTCCCAGTGGGCCTTACAATTATTGTTACCCCTCACAAGGGTGATTTCGTGCCAGACTAGGTTTGCTAAAGACCCCATGGGTGCAGAATAGAGATAATAGCAGCTGTTCGCAAAAGCTGCTAACCTTGCCAATGATTGCTTTGTTAGGTAAAAATCCAGTCTGACCTGGGCCGGAGAAACCGATCTAGGTAACTGGAAGACTTGCTTATCGGATTTCACTAATAACTTTATCCAGTGTGGCTACCTCCGCCCCCTCATTATTTCCATCCCATATGCAAGGGTTGGTAATATTTTTGCTCGCATGATCATGGTAATTGGTTTTAGGGGCCGCCCCAGGGTGGATTTTGCCAGGGTGCCAAAAGCCCGGTTTAGAGCTTGTGCCTTCTCTATTATTGCTTATTTGTGCACTGAGAATGTGCCCCTGGAGTCAAACCTGACCCTAAATATGTGTACACCGCTACCGCCTCAATTTAACAGCCACTTACGGCGTTGGTTGGTTCACGGTTAAGGGGGATTATTTAAGACTTCCCATAGTTAATTTCTAAGTCGTTGGCTAGTGCATAACCTCCAAGGCAGTTCGAGAGTTTCTGGAAGCCTACCCTGGTATTGCTAAGCAACAGAAGGTCATCTGCGTAAAGTAGGTTGGACACATGATGGCCCCCTAAGCTTGGTGGGTGGGCCGACAGCTCGTCCAAAGCTGGGGATAGGTCTGATATATACAGATTAAAGAGAAGCTGTGCTAATACACAACCCTGTTTCAGACCAACAGCGGTTTTGATGGGCATAGATAAAAACGAGCCGACGCCCAGTTTGATTTTAACTAAAGACAGCATTTAATAAATTGATCGGCAGCCCCCACATCTGTAGTTTTAACCATAATTTCTCTCATGGGACGCAATCAAATGCATCCTTAAGATCCACAAAGCACATATGAAGGGGTGTCCCTGTGGCCCTTGCCCTATTTATTACCAGGCTTAACGCTGTAAGGTTTGTCAGCGTGCCCTGTTTTTTTGTAAAACATGTTTGGTTAATTGGGAGCCTCCCCTTATCCATGGCCCACCGTTCTAAATGCTGCTGGATGTCTATTGAGAAATATTTCAGGTCTACGTCTAGAATGTCAATTAAGCAGTAGTTGGAAGGTAGGGAGGCCTTCCCTCTCTTGTAAATAGGGTGAATTATCGAACCCTTCCAACTAACTGGAGCAAAACCTGTTGTTAAAATATAATTGAACAATATGGCAAAAAAGGTCACCCATTTTGCTGCCTGCGCTTTAAATAGGGCCTGAGGAAGGCCATTGGGTCCAGGTGCACAGACTTGGCATGATTTTTCTATTATCTTAGCTATTTCCAGAGGACTGAATGTGATGGGCTCCTCCTGTTCCCTACTGATCTCGGTTACCTCTCGAAGAGAGATGTTGGACTCTGTTGCAGTTGTTTCTTTAAAGTGGGTTCTCACATAATCCACCCCTGCCTCCTCCGTCACATTTGCATTGTTCACAGCTCTGGGACCTCTCTCGATATTATTGATCAGGCTCCAGAACCGGCTCGAGTTTGCCAATGTTGATGCATAGTGAAGTTTTGCCCATAATGTTTCCTGCTTTGTTCGTCTAAAAAGCCATATGGCCCTCTTTAGCAGTTTCCTTTCTTGCCGTAGGGTTTCTAGGATTAGTTCATCAGTTTGATGTCTCTGTGCCAATCTCAAGAGCCTTCTTACTTCCGCTTTCCTCCTTTGTATTGTCTGTGGCATAAATATGGGCTTTCTATGCCCCAGGGGAGCCCGCTTGCCCTCCCCTTCGCAGAGGGTTACTTTACAAGGCTTTCAGTGAATGATTCCCATATGGCAACTACTCTTAATGGGTCATTGGCCATCTTTTCCAATTTCCCTACAGCATCCTCAGCTTCAGCTGTGATTGTAGACGAACTCCATTTTAACAGTTTAAAATTTTAAAATTTTCAGCACCAAGATTCTCATTAAGGAGTTTTGCTTCTTCTTGAGTAGACCCCTGGCTCCAAATCGTAATTATTTGCGGATTGTGATCGCTTTCTGTATGGGCTTGAATTCTAAAGTCTCTCACCAATCTGAATAAGAGGGAGTTTACCAGGGTGTAGTCCAAATGTGAGACAGCCCTTTCAGTGGCTCTTGTCCAGGCCGGGGGTATATCCGACAGGAGCCGCCCATTTAGTGCAAAGAGGCCTGCTAGCTCACAGTTCTTTATTAGCTTTAGGCCCACTTTATGCTTTCTCTTCAGAGGTAATTTTTGAATGGGTAGTGAAACTGCTAGTTGTACATGGTCCTCGCTTGGTTCATGAAATAGATTAAGGTTAAAATCTCCTGACAATAACCAGTAGGCCAAATTGTATGTATTTATTATCTATGTGTTGTATGTGCAGATGTTTTAGCAGGATATCAGCTTCCAACTTTTTCTATTTAGGGTTAATAAACAGATTGATCAGGATTTGGGGGTCCTGTATGTTTTTTGCCCAATTGTCCAAGCAGACCCATAGGAAGGGCTGGTCACCCGGCTGCCCTCCCGATAATTTTGGCTCTAGCTTGGTGTTGATATAAATTGACAGCCCTCCTTTTGCTCTTCCGAACACGTTTTGTTTAACTGTCGGAATGTTGTACTCTTTGTAACTAATTAAATGAAGGTTTGTAAGTGCCCATGTTTCCTGCAACATTAGGATATCAAAGGTGCCCAGGAATTCGGACATCTCTGCATCTTCCAGTTTCGATTGTAGACCCCCTATTTTCCATGAGCAGATACTTAAAGATCCTTGTGTCAGGAATGATTGATGGGTTGTCATTCAGGGTTTTTGTGGCAGTGTGGGGGCTAGCACTGTTGGCAGCCAGTCCCAAGTATCTTGTAGATGACTGTCTCTCATGGGTTGGGCTACTGCTATCCTTCTTCAGTCCTCACCTTCCCTTATTTCGATATGTAAATTGTCGTGCTGGTTCCTGGCCAGATTCTCCAATCTGTGGGTACCCAGATGCTCCTCGTAGGATGGACCGAGTGGCTGCACCCCCCAATCCGCATTGGTTCTTTATGCTAACGGCTGTGGATATCTTTGGTCTAAATAGTAGCCTACCTCAATTCTCTAGCCTTTCAAGATGCTTTTTTTGTCTATGATTTGCTTTGGTAAAGAGGCAAACATTAATACAGTAGGTTCTGTGATCTGGCTCCCCTGTGTTTGGATGAATTTAATGGCGGTGATGTTGTCCGAACTCACTGCTGCCAAGTCTGGTAGTGCTTTTATTAACTTGAGAATGGTGGAGCGATTGAGCGCATCTTGCGGGCCTCTAGATTTGTACTCTGGGATCCAAAGTATTGCAGTCCTTGGTCAGGCGGAGCCTAGTTTGAATCTCTGCTAGATTTGGCTGGACCATTCTGGTCTCAGACAAATATGCCCTTAGTTGATGATTCCTTGTTGTTGCGTCCAGCTCCACCACTTTGGGTTTTACCTCTGCGGAGCTAGGCCTTAGCGTTACCTGGTTTGGGTGTTTGGGGCCACAATGTGATGAGTGCTTGTCGGCCCTGGGGTCCAGGAGCCCTATCCAATGACTCTGAGCCTATCACCGCTGGGTCCTAGGGCAGAAGCCCTTCTTGGTCTGATGCGCGGGGCTGTGCTGTCAAGGGATTCATTTCCCCCACTGCCACCTCCTGCACTGTGTGGGATGGGGACCCCATTCCAGATCCGGACATCGCTTGGATGTTCTTTCTGCCTTTCCTTGCCCGCTTCCTTTCTCTTTTTGTCAGCGGACAGCCATAGAGGCTTTCCAAAACTCTGGGCTCTGTTGTTTGATAAGAATGATCCTGTGCCCTTTGTTGAGTGGCCACCACTATCTCCCTAGTTGGATTCCCCCCCAGGTTAGGCCACTTTAGGGCTAGTGCATCTTGCGGGCTAGGAAAATCCTCCCCTGAGGGCGTTGAGTATTTGGGGGTCAGGGGCAACCCCAATGACAGGTGGGACGTCTGGGCCAAGCTCTCTTTATTGGTAGGGTGGTGAATCTCTTCCAGGATGTCTTTCAAAATTACTGGTAGTTGGCCCAATCCATCAACTACCTCCTTGCAGGAGCAAATGGTAAAGTCCTTAAATTGATTTTGTTGTTTTCTTGTAATTAATGATTTTAGTTCTTGCAGTTTGCTATTGATTCCTGAGATGAAAACTGCAAGGGTGTTTAACAGGTCAACCTGGATGTCCATTTTATGGGACTGAAACTGTAAGGCTGTTACTGTAGTCTGCATTGATTTCAATATTGCTGCCCATATGTCTGTTAAGGGTGCCAGGGAGGCTGCAGGAGTATTTGAGTCATTCCTTTGTGGTGTCCTAGAGGCAAGGGAAAACTGGGCAGGACACCGTCTATCCCCAACGTCCTCCAGCGTCCTTGACGCTATAATCTCTTGGTCTGCGTTTCCTCGGCTAATGACAGGAAAATGGAAGTAATTGAGACTGGTGCTCAATGGAGGGGACTGTTGCCCTGCTGTCCCCACTCCCCTCCGGGCAATGACCTCCTCATTTATGGAATTGTTTGAGGGGGTAGTATGCTGTTTGGTCATACTTTCCCCCACCCGGAGATGAGGTGCTGATTCTTAGCCACTTGTAAAGGACCCTAACCCTCCTGGTGCGGGGAAACTGACTTCTGGGTTTTTGGAGTATTTTGAGATCATAGACCTAGCCTGTATCGTTCTGCCCTCCAGTATGCTGACGATTGGGGACAGTGGTAGAGGCGGTGGGGTGTTACTTTTACTCTCCTTCTGCCTCCTTCTCTGTTCCGAGGCGGGGGCCTGGGCCAATGAGGTGGAGAGGGGTAAATGAGGCTTCATAGTCCTGTTTGTTTGTCCAAAATAATCTGTTATTTTATGGGATGCTGCTGCTCCAGAGGCCGTGGTGGTGGGGAGACTGCCCCTCTGGCCTGGAGATTATGGGCCTCACTGCAAGTCTTGACCATTGCCATTTTGAATGCGGGATCCTGTGGTGGCGAAGGCTCCATATATGATGTTTAGGGACTCAAGGGGCTTGTGCAGTGGGCCCAGGGTGATCTCACAGTGTGAACTCTGCCAACTACCCCCGCTTTTCTTTTTGTTTGCGTTCCCACAGCCAATGATTCCTCCTTTCTCTTTCTTTTATTTGTAAGTGAAGGCCTGACTCTTGTTTTCCCTGATCTAATCTCTGCTGTCCGCAATTGGGGCCGGTATAGGCAAGATAAGGGTAATTGCTAGATTGCCGGACCACTGTTGCAACCTAGCGGAGACTTGCTTACTGCTTGCTCAGATGTTTGATGCTGGTTGTATGCTGGTTATAACTTATAAGGTTCTTATAAAGTTTATATAGGGTTCTATGCTTGCTTGGTTGCTTGGACGCTGCTTGCATGCATGCTAGCTCTAGTGGGACCCTCCGACAGGGTGATGGGTGAGGTATGGGATGGGAAATGCGCAATGGCGCAGGGCAAGCGGGACCTGCAAGCCTACCCCACAAGCCGTGCCCAACCAAGCTGGCCCGCTTCCGCAGAGAAGCGGGGCACACACTCCGCAGTGGTTGCTAACCCACTCTGCTCACCACACACATAGTCTCTCCGTTCCCAACCCCCTCATAGGGCCTCACCGTGCACTCCTGGGCTCCTGTGCTCCCAGGCTCCAATGACCAGCAATGACCAACTGACCGCTACTCACCTGTGCGCTCTGCACCCGACTCTCCACTGTATCCCCCGGTTTGCTGTGCTGTACAGGCTGAGGTCCAATCTGATCTTCTTCTTTTCTCTTTCCAGCAGTGTTGTAAGTGTGGGAAGGGGGTGGAGGCTGGTTCTTGGTGGCAATGGCAAGAGGCAATAGCCTTCTCACGTGATGATAAGAGGGGCTGGATCCCCACTTCCCCCCCTCAAGCCGCACCCCGTCGGGCCGCTTCTGCAGGGGTCCGCGAGGGAGACCACCGGATGGGCCGCCCCCCGGCGAGTGGAATGCTCTACTCGCGCAGCTTGCTGTTACTGCCGGCTCTCGAGACGTACTTCAAATGTGCTTCAACACACTCCCGCGCTCCGAAGCTCAGATGTCTGGGATGCACCACTCACACTACTGCCACCGGCTCTGCGGCAGGGCTCTGGGGCACTGGGGAAAGGCTCTAGGGCCCTGAGGCTCCTGTGGGAGGGGTGCCACACGTGCCGGGCCGCTGGGCTCCTCCTGGCTCTCCTGGTGTGCGTGCGATAATCCAGTCACACCGGTTTAGGGAACCCCCAGTCCCTGCTCTGACGCAAAACTGAACAAGAGAAAGGGGAGTGACCACTCCCCTGTCTATCACCACCCCAGGGGTGGTCCTCAGAACTCCTCCAAAGAGTCCCTGGGTTTTGCCATCTTGGATTCCAAGTTGGCAGGTAACTCTGGGAGCACCTGAGTGTCCAGTGCCAGCAGGTGATGCCAAAGCCCTCCCCTGATAGGTGCTTACTTTTTTAGCTAACCATTCCCCTTTCAGGGTTAATTACAGTCTCTCTCTTGGGTGGTTCTTCAGATTCGGATTGCAAGACTCCAGTAGGAATCCTCTGCAATCTCACTGAAGAAACTGCATCTGGACTCTCCAGGAACTCTACAAACTGCAACAAAGCAGCAAAGACAACTTCAGCAGCATTGTATCTTCAGCTCATTCCAGCAATTGCAACTGTTTCCCAGTCATGCATCCTCAGAGGATACCCTGTCTTCAGCCTGCAGCAGAAGAATGAAGGAATCTCCCTTGGAGTGAAGGAGTCACTTCCCTGCTTCACCAAGCACCTTTCTCCCTCTCCTGATGAGTTGCATGGATCCTGCATCACGGATGGTGGACGGAAGTGGTCCCGATGATCCTGACGTCCTACTGTCGAACTTTGGTGTAGGTAAGAACTTGCCTCCCCACGCAAGACAGAACAGCGTTTTTTGCAGTTGCCAAGGCTTATTAGCATCCTTCCACAAAGTTCTTTGTGCACCATGCAGGTCCAGCCCCCAGCACTCTACTCTGCAATGCACAGCTTCCTGAGTGGTTCTCCAGCGGTGTGAGATCCTTTGTTGTAGTGCTGCATGGGCCTCCTTTTGCTCCTTCTTTGTCCCAGTACTATGGGACTCCTATGCATTCTGCATGGTCTTCTGTGAGCTCTCTGAGTTGCTGAGAGCCCCCTCTGATTCCCACTCCTGAGTAGACTCCACCAGACCCCTCCTGGCCCCGGGTAGTGCCATTTTCCACTAACCGCAAGCTTTGTGTGTGCCAAGGCCCACCAATCTTCCATCTGGAATGGGAGATCATCTGCACCAACCGGGAACCTGCATCCGTCTTCTTGGGTGCAGTACTGACTGTTGTTCTTCACCGGTGGTTCCTCTTTTTCATCTTCATCCGAGTTAGCATGGGATCCTGTTCTCTCTGGACTCTTCTACGCTTCTTGGACTTGGTCCCCTTCTTCCACAGTTCTTCAGGTCCAGGAATCCACTGTTGGTGTCTTGCAGTCTCTTCTGTTTCTTGCATTATCTTCTTTCTAGTGTTCTTGTGTGTTCCAGGAAAGTTACTGTGATTTACTCCTGCTTTCCTGGGCTCTATTACTTACCTTTGGTGTTTTCTAATACTCCCAGCATCCCTCTACACACTACACTTCCCTAGGTGGGAAACCGATATTCACATTCCACTTTCTTAGTATATGGTTTGTGTTCCCCCTAGGCCCATTTCTAACTATTGTGAGTTTCACTATTTGCACTGTTTTCTAACTGTTTTTACAGCTATTTGTGCATTCTAGTGTATATACTGTGTATATTACTTACCTCTTAAGGGAGTATAGTCTCTAAGGTATTTGTGGCATTTGTGTCAACAAAATAACATACTTTTATTTTTCTGACACAGTATTTTCTTTCATGTGTGTGAGTACTGTGTGACTGCAGTGGTATGACATGAGCTTTGCATGTCTCCTAGATAAGCCTTGGCTGCTCAGCTACAGCTACCCCTAGAGAGCCTGGCTTCTAGACACTGCCTACATTTCACTAATAAAGAATATCTGGACCTGGTATAAGGTGTAAGTACCATAGGTACCCACTACAAACCAGGCCAAACTCCTACAGTTTTTTTAAATAACATGTACCCAGACATCACCTTAGAGGTTCCCCCTGCAAAACCTAATGGCCCTGGCATAGTTTCTGACTGGTCTTAGCCAGTCTGCCACCACCAGGTAGAAGTCTAGACTCCTGGGATGAGTGTGTCTGCTCTCAGGAGCCAGAACACAAAGCCTTTCCTAAGTGAAAGTGTTACACCTCCTCCCCCAGGCAGGCATCCTGCACCAGTGGTCAGCTTCAAAGGCTTTACCACCTTTGAAATCTGACCTCTGCTGCTAGCAGCAGATGGCTGCCCAATGGTGTTTCCGCAACTATGAGCTGGAAAACCAGTGGGAAAATGTAGCCAGAGTAGGATTGTCCACCCCCCTCAGCCTGCACCACCCGCAGGTGTGGCAGGCAAGGTGACCACTCCATTTCATTTTCCTCCATCTTGGATGGGAGGAAAATAGCCAATCAGAGTTAGGGAAGTGGTTACTAAGTGGGTGTAGCCACCCTAATGTAAGTGGTCCATTGGCCACTACCAGGTACTTCCCCTAAAGCCCACTGAACACAGTATTTAGTGAGCATCCCTAGACCTACAGATCAGATTCAATGGGTGCAAGAAGACCAGGAACAAAGAAGAGCCGAGGCACAAGAACAGAAGTCCTGCTGCACAAAGGAAAAGGTGCCAAATCCCGACTGCTGCTCCTAGGACTTGAGAGTCGCCGCTGAGGTGTCACCTGGAAACCTGAAGGACTCTCAGAAACTCATAAGTACTTCCGGCCTTCTGCAAATTGCCAGTTGCCAAGAACCTCCTCTAGAATGAAGGTATCACTCTCATGAAACCTGCAAGCAAGGAACCAGTGAAGTGAAGTTCACTGACAGACTGCTGATCAATGAACCGGAATGAGCAGCCCAACCAAAATCCACACAGCAATCCCAAAGGACAAAGCCAACCTGTGCACCAAGTTTAGTGGCACTCTGACTTTCAGGGCCTGAGATGGACTTTTGCCCAGGGGACTTGGCCCCGAAAGTTCAGACACACAGAAATAAAGTCCACACCAGACTCTCCAAAGCCCAGAAGCAAGCACCAATCAGGACTTCGGGACACCCAAGAACCCCCCCCCCTTATTGGCGCTGCTGATCTGCAATCTACCCTCAAGCTAGCCTGTTTCTGGCTCAAGGACTCCCTGATGCATGAATCTTGTCTGACCTATCTGCACTGCACCCGGCCTCCCTGGCCCCTGCAATGCAAAACCAGCTGTGCCCAAGGGTTCCTAACCCCTTGCAACCTTTACCCTTAAAGGGGACCCACCGGACTTACTTTTTAGTCCACCTATCCAGTGAGTTTCTAAGTGGTCCCCTTCTCCGTTGTGCACCGGCTCCAGGACATTCAGCCGGTGCTCCCACTTAAACCGGGAACTGCCTAAACTTCTCCAACTGGCCCACAGGACATCTCGATGACCCCAACCTAAAAATAGAAGGTGACACTTGTGAGAGCATTGCCTACCATGTATCAAAATATCTATTTTTTAAATTTTGAAAAATCATAACAAAAGAAGTATTTAGCATATATTGAGGGTCTTGATCTTAAAAAGTTTACAAAAATCTGATTTATTTTTATAATTGGCCTTGAGTTATTCTTCAAAGTGTGTGTGCACATGTATTGATTCTGTGAGAGCAACAAATGTTTAGCACATCTCCATGAGAAGTCTAGCTGCTTGCCCACACTACTACAAAAACAAAGCATTAGGTGGTCTGCTTTTTACCGCTGGATATCTGCACAGTGCACATCATTTAAGTACACTATACAGAGAGCCATCCTCCTACAGTGTGTGACTATGTTTGTGTGGTTGTGTAAGTGGGTTTGTGAGTAAGTATGTGAGTGGGTGTATGAGTGGCTGTTAGGGTCTCTGAGTGGGTGTGCAATTGGTTTTGTGTGTGTGTGTGAGTAGGAGTGTAAGTGGACGTGTTTGTGAGTGGGTGTGTGAGTGGTGTGGGTCTGTGAGTGGATGGTTGAGTGTGTAGGTATATGAAGGGTGTGTGAGTGGTGGTGTGGGTTTGTAAGTGGGTGAATGACTAGGTAAGTGAATGGGTGCATGAACGGCTGTTAGGATCTCTGAGTGGGAGTGCAAGTGGTTTTGTGGGTCTGTGAGTGGGTGGGTGAGTATATGAGTCACTGTATAAGTGTGAGTGGGTATGTGAGTAGTTGTATGGGTCTGTCATTGGGTGTTTGAGTGGTTGTATGAGTGGCTGTATGGGTCTGTGACTGGATGTGGTAGTGATTCTGTGAGTCTGTGAGAAGGTGTGTGAGTATGTGAGTGGGTGCATAAGTGGGTGTGTGAGAGGTTTTGTGGATGTGTGAGTGTGTTACTGGGTGTGTAAGGGGTGAGTGGTGGTGTGGGTTTGTAAGTGGATGAATGACTAGGTAAGTGAATGGGTGCATGAACGGCTGTTAGGATCTCTGAGTGGGAGTGCAAGTGGTTTTGTGGGTCTGTGAGTGGGTGGGTGAGTATATGAGTCACTGTATAAGTGTGAGTGGGTATGTGAGTAGTTGTATGGGTCTGTCATTGGGTGTGTGAGTGGTTGTATGGGTGGCTGTATGGGTCTGTGACTGGATGTGGTAGTGATTCTGTGAGTCTGTGAGAAGGTGTGTGAGTATGTGAGTGGGTGCATAAGTGGGTATGTGAGAGGTTTTGTGGATGTGTGAGTGTGTTACTGGGTGTGTAAGGGGTGAGTGAGTGGGTGATTTTTCTTTAATTGTGCTCTGGATCCACAGATCCATTGTGGTTGCACATGGGCGGGTCACATTGAGCACTGCAGAGATACTGTCCAGATGCGCTCTGATCCAATTTGAAAGGGATTATTCAATCCTAGTTGGTTGGTTTCAACCTGAACAATATATTTTGGCAGCCATTACAAGACTCAGGGACCTGGTTCCTGTACCCTGTAAATGATTTAAAAAATGTTAGGGGGAAGAGTAAGTACACCCAGATCCCAAAGGTCTTGTAGAGGTCCCAATGGGACCCCCTTTATTGGTTGGCAATAACATGGACAACATGCTGTGGCAGCCATTACAGGACACTGGGACATGATCCCCACTGAAATGCATTGTAATGAATGTCAGGTGTTGAGGGTCACCAAAAGGAGCACCTATAAAAGGTGATAACAGATTTTACATATGACATAAATCATTTGTTGGTGGTTCAATACTCATTTTAGGAAGTGTGGTGTGTTCTAGAGTGACTTTACCCTTTGTAAAAAATGCTGACCTCCTGAAATTTCATGAATTATGTTGGAGAGAAAACTGTTTTCTCATGAGTTTGTCATAGAGGTTATGCATTGTGTTCTAAAAGCTAACATGAGAGCATATTTTCTTCAAATTCACACTATCTTTCTCAGCAATCTGAGAGTAAAGTCTGACATTCTGAATAAAATATGTACTTCCTCCAGGAGCAGCCTGTCAGTTAATTTCCTCGTATTCTACTGCAGCCTCCCAGAGTGTTCTAAATAACAGCTAGAATGCTAACAGTCTTACTTATGATAAAAGGGTTACACACTTGAAGCCACCTTGATTGAACCAAACTGGTACAATATAAAACATTTAGGGCCAGATGTAGCAAAAAATTGCGAGTCGCAAATGGCCCGATTCGCTATTTGCGTCAGTGCAAAATCGGAAATGGTATGCAAAAACCCCATTTCCGACTTGCAAAAAGCGATGGGAGACGTTTGCGAGTCGCATCAGTTGCGACCCCATCTTGCGACCCGCAAATAGCAAGACGCAATTTGCGAGTCGCAAAGCTTATGCAATTGCAACTCGCAAATTGCGACTAGTCGCAAAAAGCCCAGTTTGCATGTCCCATTTACCACTAACTCAGAGCAGGTGGTAACCATAACCAAAGCATAAAAGGAGACCCAGAAAGCATCTGGGTCACTCAAGATGGCGGAGATATACCTGATAGTAGTGAGGAGGAGAGTCCACGCCGCACAGCAGAGGAGGAGGAGGGGCCACAGACAGGAGAAGATATATAGAATAAGGCAGACTCTTTTTCAACAAACTGAGGATGAGATATACGATAAATACCGCCTTAGCAGCGCAGCCATACTAGAATTAATTGAGTTACTGAAACCACAGCTAGAACACCAGACTCTGCGTGGCTGCGCCATCCCTAAGCATGTGCAAGTGCTATGCTCACTGCACCTCTTGGCCTCAGGGAGCTATCAGGGGGTCATTGCTGTGGCAGGTGGGGTATCCCAAAGTGCAGTGTCAAGGTTCCTCAGGACCTTCCTAGATGCCTTAGTCACGCACATGTCTCACTTCATATACCTACCAAGGAATGAGGCAGAAATTAACAGCTCCAAGCTGGACTTTTACCGCATTGCCAACTTTCCCCATGTCATAGGGTGTGTAGATGGGACACACATTCAAATATGCCCCCCTGCAAATCTGGAACATATTTTCCGCAACAGAAAGTGTACACACTCACTGAATATTCAGGTTGTTTGTGACGCCCATTATGTCATCACGGACATTGTAGCTAAGTTTCCAGGCAGTACCCATGACTCATACATGTTTAGGCATAGTGGGATACATCAACGCCTGGAACGTGGGGAATTTGGAGACGGATACCTCCTAGGTAGAGCTATAGACACCTTGCAGACATACACACAGGTCACTGTGCACAACAATCAGGACTTCCTAACAGTGTACTTTTTGTGCCCAACAGGTGACAGTGCATATGCTCTAAGGCCATGGATTATGACTCCGTTTTTAACACCCAGCAATGAATGTGAGAGGCGATACAACAATGCACATAAGAGAACCAGGAACATGATAGAGAGCACCTTTGGACTCCTGAAAGCAAGATTCAGATGCCTCCACCGCAGTGGAGGTGCCCTCCAGTATACCCCCATTACAGCATTCAAAATTGTGGTCGCATGCGCCATCCTCCACAACATAGCCACCCGACATGGGCTACCTCTCACCTCTGCAGACCCAGATCCTGATGATGAAGAGCAAGAACAACCACATCGCCATCATGGGGATAGGAGTATAGCTAATCAAGGCAGACTGAGACGGGAACACATCACAACACAATACTTTGGAAGGTACGTGTCAACTCCAAACATACTCACCTATTGCCAAAAACTCCATTTGTTAAGTGGAACAAAAATAACTATTTTATTAGTGCAGAAATGAAACTATTTACAAGTACTGAATGTCCATGGGCATGAAAATGCAAACCAGGCATGTGGCACATTGACGTCATGTGCCACTTCTAATGGTCCAGGGTAATCTCTATGACCTTCTGCCCCTCCTGCCAGCCTGGCTGGTCCCTGGTGCTTCCGTGGTGCTCTGCCTGCTACTCCTGAGCACCCTGCTGTCAGTGGCAGAGACACTGCTCACTGTCGAGCCCTCCTCACTGTCCTGGGGTGTTTCCCCTGTGCCCCTAGACATATTCTGTGCCTCCATCAAGTCAATGATGTGGGTGAGACGTCCCAGGCCCCTAGCCACATCCCCAGCGAAATGGCCCATTTCCACCTGCAGCCCAACTGTCCTCCTCGACAGGCCTGTGGAGTTCATGGCGAGCCTGCCGATGGATGTGGCCATCCTGTCCAGACTGTGCAGGACCTGACGGTCCCTGCGCCGCCCACCCTCGGCCTGGGCCAGTAGTCCTCCCGCTAGTTCCCTCATGGCTAGGGCAAGGTCCCCAGTGTTCGTGCAGATCATGTACATCCTGGAGTTCAGTTGCTGCATGCTGGCCTGGTTATTGCGCACGAAGCGGTGCAGCACACCACTAATCTTTCCTAAAATTCGATTTTGTAGGCACTGACCATGCAGCAGCTGTGCCTCACTGGTGCTGGGAGGTAGTTGGCCGGATGCAGACTGCAGCCCTGATGTCCTGGACCTGCGATGCCTGCGCAGCGGTGGCTGCCCTGTGATTTCCACTGTCTCATCCCTGCCTGTTGCTGGGGCAGCCTCTTGGGATACTGTTGCAGCAGGTGTGGATACTGCAGGGATGCTGTTGGCCGTGCAGGTGGAAGTGCTGGCGGGTCCTGAGGTGTCCTCATGGGGCTGGCTGATTGGAGTAGTGGTGGTGTCTTGTTGGAGACCTGTGGGACATGGGGAACAGACTGTCAGTGTCTACTATCTGTTGCACAATTCCTAATAAACATTTGCCTATGAACTGCCTACTTGACTACATTTCCCATAATGCATATTCTGGCGTTTGCTACCCTGAAATGGAGCTATCTTGGTTGTGCATGCCCCTGTGTACATGGTGGGTGGGGGTATGGCATTGATAGGGGTACAGGCATGTCACATGGTACTCACCGGTTGATGTGCTGGGCTCTGAGGTGTCCAGGTCCCCAAATCCAGAAACTGCCTCCTGCTCCAAGGTTTCCTCCACCCTTTCTTCCAGGGGTGTGGGTAGTGGCACAGACGATGGTCCCCCTCCTGTGCCTCTCATCTCCCGGAGCCTTTCAGCCACCCTCTCCTTGGTCCGGGAGCGGAGGTCATACCCCCTTTTTTTGATGTCATCTATGCTCCTGTGGCTCACCCCCAGGGAATTTATTTTGTCCTGGATGTCCTGCCACAGCTGTTTCTTGGTGGCTTCAGGAACATTGAGGGCTGATTTTCCAAACAATTCGTCATAGTGCTGACAGCATTCGTCTGTCAGCACCTCCAGCTCCCTCTCAGAGAACTTCAGCTTCCTCTTCCTTGGAGTTCCTTCCATGGCAGCTGCTGTATGTCCTGTGTGTAGTTCAGCAGTTATAAAAGGGTGTGGTCCTCCCTCCTCCCAGGTGTATTTGTAAACTTCCTGGCTGTGATGTCATCATCATGTGCCAGGAAGTGTTTCCAGAGTGTTCTGGAGTGGTGTCTGGAGTGTTCTGCTGCACCTGTAATCAATTAACAGGCTAATCGCAATTTGCGACATCCACTCACTAATTGCGAGTTCGTTTTTGCACAGTCGCAAAAAGCGACCTCGCAATCGGCGGACTCGCACACTGCGTTGCGAGTCCGGGTGCAAGTCGCAATTTCGGCACTGTTTTTTTGCCTGCATTCCGATTTGCGACTCGCATTTTGCGAGTCGCACCAACTCGCAAATTCCAAGTCGCAAATTTTTTGTTTGCTACATCTGGCCCTTAATTTGGAAAGGAACAAAATGAGGCAGTTCATTTTGTCATAGAAATTATGAATAGTGCTGCATGAAGCAAAATAGTAAGGGTGGGCGGAGCTCATGGAGTTCTACTTCACAGAACTCTGCGAAGTTAGCTTAAAACTCAGTAAAATTCCAGTTTGCCTGCCCTGCCACACTGGCCTGAATGAGCCCGATCTTAGGAGCGCTAAGCAGGGTCGGGTCTGGTTAGTAGTACCCGATCCTGCTTAGCACTTCCGAGATCGGGCTCATTCAGGCCAGGGTGGTATGCCGTAGGCAGTAGAGGCTGCAGTTTCAGGTCTCTTGTGCTGACACAGTCCACCAGCCTGGAGTCTACTGCTCTCAACCACACTTGCACACTTCCCTTCATCAACTGCCCTCCTTCACAGACTTGTTACGGAGGGCCAAGCACACCCCCAGCTTTACACCAGCCTTGTACACACAGCCTCAGACCGCCCTTTCTTTAGGGCCCAGCAGTAGCAGCAGCAAACCAGCTCAACACCAGCAGCCTGATACTTTCACAAATTGCCTAGCCTTGCTTGCAATTGGACTATATGGCACTCTCTCATGCCGCACACAAATCTATCTGGAGGGGCTGCCGGACTACTACTCAGCAGCTGATGCTTCCCCAGTTTCCCTCTAGATCTCCCGGCTGGCCACATCACCGTACCCCATAACACCACTTCCTTTCCCAGGCACTCTGGGGAGACAGGTTATTTCAAGTGGAGTGCTGACTGCAAGTTTCCTTTTTTCCAAGCACAGACCCCGCTCATATACAAAAATGCTGTCCATGCCCAGTGCCGGCCCACGCGTCCACACAGAAGAGAATGCAAAAAAAAGGTCTGACCTGAATGCTGAGTACAGGGTCCCCATTGTTGGCGGTGAAAGGAGGGAGGCCTGGATCCGGAACTGGTGCCAGTGCAGCCCCTCAGCAGCAGCTAGCAGCAGCTCAATGCCACCGACTGACAGAAAGCAAAGCCTTAGCTAGTGGTCTCCTTGTCTGTCATAGGGCAAATGTTGTCTTCATTTTGGGCCGAGTGTAAACTAGTGCAGCCCAGTTATGGGTCACACAGTGCAAGAGCAGACTGCATGACATGCCGGTGCGCTCCGCTCTACTGACGGGCTATTCTGTTAACTCCGCCAGCAGAGCGGATCTCACCACCCACCCCTACAAAATAGGACACATTTTAAATGAGTTCTCAAATATATTCCTCTTCCATTTCATTAAAATATTCTGATAAGCAGACTGAAACATACATTTTCAACACCAGCAGAAGACTGCCAGTGAACTCCCTGTTGATCAGCAGGTCACTGCAGTGTTCTAATGAGCAAAGAGAGTGCTAACATTCTTAAGGTATATCGAAGGTGTAGCACATCTGAACACCATCTTGAAAGAATTGAAGTGCAAAACTGAAAGCATGTTCTACTGCGGATACTTCAGTAAGTGAGGAAATTAGGAAGCTTTATAACGTAAAACAACTCCCAAGATGGCCACCCAAATATAACTCAAGTATAGTCCAATGACAGACATGCGGAAAAGGCTATTTTCTTTTTAGTTTTATATAGTGCAGACTTGACCCGAAGGTACTGGAGTGCTATACATAAGCATCAGTTACATTAAATCAGGAAACATTCATTTTGGTTTTAGGCATGGAAAGATTAAGGTATTTGCCCAGAATCAAAGGATGCTGAGTTTGCGCAGAAATTTGAACCTGGTTCCCCAGTTACACAGTCAGATCTGGTCATAACACCGTATCCTCTCCCTTAAATGCACAAATAATCCAGTGATCAATTGTATTAAAAAAGATAACTATAGCACATAAGTTAAAGCACTTTGTCACAGTTGAGAACTCAGAAAATGTGTCCTCATTTTAGTTTTTTAGAGAACCAGCCATCATTTCTATGGAAAAAAGACCCAGCGGAACAGCAGAAAGTGTCTGCTTGCTCAGTTGCATCATGGCTGCTGACATGAAACTGATTTCTATGATTTACAACCTGAATGTTCCTTACAAAAGAGAAAGTTAATTCCCTTCTTTGTTTCATAGTTTAGGAAGGTTAGACTATGAGGATAGAGCTGCATGTTAATGAGGATGTCCGTCCTGTTGCTCAGAGGCAAAGATGAGTTGCTTTCTATTCACAAGAAGCTGTTAAAAAATAACTCTAATCATTGCTCAAGCATGACATTGTTGAGTGTTCCACTGGTCGAATGCCATGGGTTTCTCCGAGAGTAGTAGCGCCGAAAAACGACCATGAAGGAGCTGTGTGCATATGCATTGACATTCACCAAGTGAACAAAGCGATTGAACGAGAGTAACATCTAGGGCCTCACATTACTGACATGATCACACAATTGAATGGTGCCAAGATCTTTTCTCAACTTGATTTGAATAAGATTATCATCAGTTAGAACTATAAAAAAATCTGTGGGTACATTACGAACTTTTCTACACATGTTGGTATGTTTAGATACAAAAGATTGAGTTTTGGTGTGTTATCAGCAGCCGAACCTTTCCAAGACGTCATACGATGCATCATACAACCTGTTGTGGATGCATTCAACTATACCGATGACATACTAGTCTATTGAGCTACACAGAAGGAGAACAATAGAGCCCTCACACAAGTGTGTCAATTACTCAATGATGCAGGTTTTACTTTAAATGCAGACAAGTGTGACTTCAAAAAGACAAAACTGAAATTCTTTGGCTGCATCTTTCTAACGGTGCATGACACCTGATCCTGCAAAAGTCCATGCCTCGAGAAATGCTAAACCCCCACAAGATGGACCAATGGAACGCTCTTGAAATGGCCAGCTTCTGCTAATGATACATAAAGGACTTTGTCACTGTCAGTGCTCCATTACAAAAGTTAACAAAGAAAAGTGTTTCTTGAGAATGGTCAAGAGAATGTGAAAAGAGTTTTAAGAGCATCAAATATGCCATTGAAAATGCTCCAGAACTGGCATGCTTCTATCCACATCTACATACAGAGATTGTGGTGTCCCCTTGTCCCCTTGGGTTAGGTGCTATCTTTGCACAGCATAGTGGATGCCCAAATGCTAGACGACATATTGTGGCCTATGCAAGCAGAACCAAACATGCTTACTCACAGACTGAAAAGGAAAGCTTAGCTGTGGTATGGGATTATGAACATTTCCATGTATTCCTGTACAGAAAGCCTTTTACGCTGGTGACTGACCCTCAAGCTATGCTGACCATCTTCGGTAATCCAAAAGCAAAGCTGCTCACTCAAATTGAACAATGGGGACTATGATTGCAAGAATGCGATAGCACAGTGGTGCACTGACCTGGAAAGGATCAACATTTCAACAAGACTGAGGTCCTCATCTTCGGTTCCACCCCTCCACATGGATGACTCCTGGTGGTCTCCCTCACAGGGAACTGCACCAACACCACCCGACCACGCACGCAACCCGGGATTCATCCTGGACTCTTCACTATTGATGACCAGAAAGTCAATGCCATCTCCTCCTCCTGCTTCAGCACCCTCTGCCTGCTTCAGAAGATCTATAAATGGATCCCCACTGAAACCAGAAGAACAGTCACCCAAGCCCTCGTAAGCAGCAAACTGGACTACAGCAATGCTCTCTACCCAGGAACCATGGGCAAACTCCAGAAAAGACTGCAACCCATCCAGAACACCTCTGCACACCTCAGCACGCCTCATCCTGGACATCCCCCGCCACTGCCATATCACAGTCCACCTGAGAGACATGCATTGGCTCCCCATCAACAAGAGAATCACCCTCAAACTTCTGATCCACGCTCACAAGGCACTGCACAACACTGGACCAGAATACTTCAACAAGTGGCTCTCCTTCTACACCCTGACCCGACAGCTTCGCTCTGCCGACCTTGCTCTCGCCACCGTCCCACGCATCTGCAGAACAACCACCGGCAGCAGATCATTCTCGCACCCTGCCACCAAGCCTTGGACCTGTGACAGACCAAAGACCTCCTTACCTTCAGGAGATATCTCAAGACATGGCTGTTCGAGCAGTAGCAGCCCCCCCTACCGGCGCCTTGAGACTATCACAGGTGAGTAGTGCGCTTTACAAATTCCCTGAATGATTGATTGATTAAAATCCTGCTGACTAATTTTAGAGAGTTCCTATTCAAGGGTATGGTCCTCTATGCAAACCGGCTGAGGCCTACATCAATTTCATTGTCATGTCAAGTGCACCAGCTGTTGTATTGTCAGCCCAGATTGTCATTGCTATGAGTCGTGATATTGACCTACTAAAGCTGAAAGAGATAATTACACATCAGCCATGGAACAAACATGTTCGACCTCTCAGTAATGATGGTGAATATCAAAAATACAAGAATGTCAAAGATGAATTGTCTATAACTGAGGAAGGAGTTATACTGTAGTATAGCTATTTTAGCCACATTTTAGACACACTATTTTTAGCAAACTAGGCCTGCCGTTGTGCACTTTAGCCCAGTCACATTTTATTCAACATTGCTTTATTTTTCTAGCATTAGCCACATTTGCGGTGTTGTTTTATTTTCTCTATCTATTTGTTCCTTTGCCTAGGAAAGCATCATGTTCTTCTTAAGGCTGCAGTCAGTTAGGGTCGCTGGCAAAACTGGTACCCTATGTCACCAACGTTCACAGGAACATACATATTCTTACACGGAGTCATTTTTCCTAGAACATTCATTGTTTTATTATAGAAACACTTCTCTGTCCCATGCACGTTAGAGGGAGATTCCAGACACATGACCACAACTGTATGCTGATTGTTGAACGTCTTCGCTACAGCTGCTTGCTTAGACTGCCGAACCTCGGGCCTACATGGGGACAGCATCTCTTTAGACAACAGTCTTCCTTGCTCAGGTACTTCCCAGGGGGGAAACCTGAAGGGTAGATTAGGGCTTATCATGCTGTGCTCTAACATAGCTTAGGTAGGTGAGATATATATCACTCCTGGTGACAGTATGATGGGACTGTTTTTGTGTTTCACTCTCCTTGTCACAATTTTGCTTCTATTGTGTTTTATCATCCTAGCTTTTGCAATACATGCCATTTTATCTAACATGTGGTGACTTCAATAAAGCCTTATTGAACTATACAGTAATCTGCCTCTATTTGTCTTTGCCTGTGTGAGACCAATGTGACCCAGAGAAAGGGGTAAGATCTGATCGACTATGATTCCCCTGAGGAGTCTTTCTTGTCATGAGCTCAGTTGCCACAATCATCCCTGCTCTTGGGCAGAGATGAGGCGCTTCTAGTTAGCCGGAAAACCTGGATTAGGCCGATAGGTGTCACATGGTGTAGGATGGCACTCAGTACCCTACAATTCAGGTGCTTCTGCTGCCCAAATCCAGTAGCCTCATTAAGATCATGAGAACCTACATGACAATTGTACTGGGATCCAGGATCCTGATTCCAGAGAGTCTATGACAAACAGTGATAAAAGTAAGTCAAAAAAGAAATTGCTACAAAGAGAGCTCTCCAAAACCAAGTTTGTTTCCATACCTAGATTAAAGAATTGGAAAAGAACTCAAAGCCTGTCACATATGCAATTGCCTGTCAACCAAGGTTACTCATCATACTGTGAAAATGTCAGAACTCCCTAAGCATGTTTGGGAGAGAATTGCATTTGATTTCTTTGGTTACCTTAAGAATGGACATCATTAAAAATGACTGTAGATGAATATTCACATTTTCCTTTGGTTGAAGATCTTTTTTACATGCCACATTAGTGATTAATCAAAGCTTTGCACTATGGGGTTTGACAGCCATTGTGAAGTCTGACAATGGTCCAACCTCAAAGAGCAAAGAATTTAAAGAATTTCTTGAGCATCTAAATATAAAGCATCAAAAGATAACACCCTTGTGGCCACAGGCCAATGGACTTGTTGAGTAGTTTATGAGTACGCTAAAAAAAAGCACTACAGTGTGCAACTCTTGAGAAGCTCCATTTAAAAACTGGACTGACCACAACTTTACGAGTTTTCCGTTCAACACCCCACTTGACCACAGGTGAAAGTCCTGCAGCTTTGATGTTCAGAAGAGCAAAGGCAATCTAAATGTCCCAATGGACCAAAGCAAGACATAGTAGTGAAAATCTGATTTGTGTAAGGGAATTAGTTCAAAAACGGAAAAGGAAGATGCATGCAGATAAGAGATGACATGCAAAAAATCTCTCTTTTTAAAAAGGAGATTTGGTAATAGCTCAAAAGTTAAGGAAAAGACAATCTGATGCTCCTTACAATGCTGATTTATTTCAAGTAGTGACTACCAATTGATAGCTGGTGACTGCCCAATGACCTGGGAAGTCCCTTACCAGAGATTCTTCTCACTTCAGGCCTGTGTGTCATAGGTCTGCAACTTGAGATGGTGAACGAAAGACTGATTCTGAAAACACAGTGACTATTGATGACTTGTTACCATCATTGGCAGAAAGCGTCCAGTAACCAGATCAGGTTGACAGATTAAAGCACCAAGAAGACTAATTAAAGTGCTATAATTGTACATGCTTCTCAGTATATGTAAATATTTGTGTCTCATGATTTTCAAAATGTTGCAATTTTTATTTTAAAAGAGAGGGATATGTAGGGTCTTGCATGGATTAGAACTGAACCTTTCTCTCTCCCTGAGGACTCTATTTCACTGTGTGATGTAATCATTAGGATGTAACCTGTGAGCATTTGGGTTAGATTGTTGAAGTCCACCGGTGCATGAAGAGGAATAAAGATGCATGATTGTCAGCCCTGTGTGTGGCCTAGTTATTCAGCGGGTACCAGGCTGGAGAAGGCACTATAGGTTTTGATTACGTCAAGATGACTTCAGGCATGCCACTGTAATAAATATAGAATGTTTGCAACATAATTGGTAATTAGGACTCTAGAGTGAGGTCAAAGGCATGGACTAAGACAATTGATAGCAGGGAGCAGACACAGCAAGCTTACCATACTGGGCAGGCAGGACGGACAGTGGCAGCACAATGGACCATGATGCACAGGATGGAGGGACCCGTGCATGCCATCGAAGCATGGAAGGAGTTGTGAGGTAATAGTGGCCTGTACATGGAAACGGCAGAGGGGAAGGGGCAGGAGCAGCAAGCTGAACATGTCGGTAGGAAGGATGGGTACTGAAAGCACAACACACCTTGGAGGGTCAAAGGGAGACTACAAGGGCATACACAAAGACAATGGAGGGTTGGTGGGAGGGGGTTATGAGTGGCAAGCTGACCACCCAGGGCAGGTAGGAGGAGCAAGAAGAAGGGGGCCAGGCAATGCCCAAAGGAGCAAGGAGGGCAGAAAGGAGAGGTAGGGGCTGGACACAGACAAGAGAAAGCAGGGAGAGGGGTCTGGGCTTCACAATGGACCACGCATGATGGGCAGGAAGAGCAGTTGCACCACAACAGAACATGAAGGGCAGAAGGGAGTGGCAGCAAACTGGACCACGGAGGACAGAAGGGAGGGGATAGAGGCATGGAATTTTTACAATGGAAGGCAGAGTGGAGGGGGCAGGGACAGGCAGCAGCTGTTTGAACCTTAGGTTAAAGGTTAAAGTAATTATATAGTTAGGTGATAATGCCTGTTACACAATACCACTTTAAACTTAAACAACCACTGCCTTTTTTTTCTTATAGTTAACAAAAGTAAATATAACTTACCATATAATATTCCTTCAAAAAAAGTGCTATATCAATTTGAGGAGATCACTTGTAAGTCGGGATCTCCTCTGGACTCTTGCCCTCCGACAATCTTGCATGCAGCAGTTGATGTGGAAAAAATCCTATCACTAACCAGATAATAAAAGCCTCTTTGGATGCAGAAGAGTGTAAATTGTCAATCGTCAATTGTCAATTGTCAAAACCTTACAAAACAAGCTGTTAGACCCTACCACTCTTTCTAATCTATGGTCTATCTCCTTTCAGCCCATGCTAAGTAAAATCCTGGAGAAATTTGCCAATCAACAGCTTATGTGGTTCCTTGAGAATACTAATATACTCCACATTCGGCAATCTGTTTTTAGACCAAAGCATTCTACAGAATCTACTGTTTTAGAGGTCTCAAATCCATCAAAATGACCCTGGATGCAGGTAACAACGCAGTGTAGATACTGTTAGATTTATCTGCTGGGTTTGACACCATCTCACATGACATCTTACTGCACCAGGTAAAAGGGGTAAAAGGGCTGGTATCTCTGATAAAGCCTTAAACTGGATTAAATTCTTTCTTACAAACCGAAGACAGTCTGTCTCCCTTGTGTAATTTTTTTTTCAGAAAAAAAAGGTTGGGATGGGTGTGCCTCACATCTCGTCTTTAAGTCTGGCCCAGTTTAACCTCTACATGGCCCCTCTTATGTCTTTAATTGGATCCTATGTAATTGGCACCTTGCCCTTCTGCTGATGACATGCAGTTGATCTTGTCCTTAGAAAATAATTCATCAACATCTGAAATCAACCTGAAGAAGTGTCTAGTCACCATCTTTCATTGGATACAAGATAATCATCTTAAATGCAGAGCTGAAAAATGGAAATCCTTCTGTTCTGGAAGTTTAATAATTTTCCCCCCTCACAGTGGTGGCCAAATACCACCCCTCCTCCTCCTGCCAAGGTTGGTGTGGCAAAAAATGTAGGGGTCAAATTTAACTCTGATCTTTCCTTCTTGCCACAAGTCTCCGTGGTGCTGGGAGGTGTTTCAGCCTCATAAAATCATTGCACATTTTTTCATTTTCTACCTCTGGGGTCAGGAAAATGGTGGTGTTTGTTCTGATTTCTTCTAGACTAGATTACTGCAACAACCTTTATGTGGACAGCACTAAACATCTGATTTATAAATTGCAGATGGTACAGAATGCTGCTGCGAGACTGTTGCTCTCTCTTCCTAGTCGGGGTTCTGTATCAGGTGCTCTTTATACCCTGCCTTGGCTTCCTATTCATAAAAGGATTTTATTTAACCGCTTCAGTGTGGGCCAACCCCCACACTACCTCCCTGGTGCAGGTCATGACCAGTGGCCGACACCAGGGAGAGGGTTGAAAAATCCTCTGATGCATCACATTAGAGGGTTTTTTTAAATAAAAAAAACCCCGGGAGACACAGAAGATGTTCTGTGTCTCCCCCTGTCCCCAAACCCGCCCCATTGTGACATCAGCGTGCCGCAAAGTGCGCTGACGTCACTATCTGGTTTCCTGACCGGAGCAGGAAGCAGACTTCCGGCCTCTACCTGCTCCAGTCAGGAAAGCAGGCCCAAATGGACCTTCCTCACATTCAGGAAGGCCTCGTTTGAAAGGGGAGATTCTCCCCTTTCAAACGAGGCCTTCCTGAATGAGCTTCCTTGCCCTCTGCTATCCAGGACCCAGAAACCCCACTAGACATCAGGGATTTCACTTAGGGGGTTGGCACCCTCGGAAAACGGGCTCCCCCTCCCCCCCCCGGCATATATATATTTTTAAAGGTAGATTTACCCCTGGGGGACGTGATTGCGCCCGATCTCACCCCCCAGGGGTTTCATTTTTTTTTTTACAAATTAAATAAATTGAAGGGAAAGGGGGTCACCCGTGAGCAGGGCGACCCCTTGTGGGGACAATATTTTTTGTAATACACCTATTAAAAATAATATATATATATATATATATATATATATATATATATATATAGACATATCTATCTATATATATGTATATATATATATATATATATATATATATATATATATGTCTATCTATAGATCTATATAGATATATATATATATCCACATATATATATATATATCTATATATAGCGATCACTTTTGTCAACAAGTGTGTGGTTTCCCTGGGGGCTGCAATCGGCCCCCAGGAAAACCACACCCACATATAAAAGTGATATATATATATATATATGCCACCAGTTCTCTTGCAATTGCAGCTTGCGTCTTCAAAGCAATGCACATACTTAGGCAGCAATAACAAAGTCAAGTAAGTCTTGTGATCATGTTTCTGCTACAAAAGGATCTGACTTTTGTCTAGTGGCAGTTTTGATGCCATAATGTAGTGCAGAAGGTTTATATGCCTACTGCAAAGAGCAAATCTGTATTTTATGTAAATAGCTGAGTAGATTAGTAAAGTCAGAAATTACCTGCGCTATAATACAAATTAAATGTGTGTGTGAGGGGGGCTATGGAGAGATGAAGGTCACTTTTGCTAAATGGTAGATAGGGAATCCGAGAGGGAGGTCAAGGGAGTGGGAGCACTAATAATTATTGTTGGATCGGGCGCTAGAGGCGCTAAAGACTGTGACCATTGGAATGTGACAAGGTGAAGTAATAATGTGTCTTGAAAAAACGTGCCGATTGAGGGTGGAAGCAACGGTAAGGTGACCTCTACTGTTGTATGTATCACACACCCACCAGCAATTTTGTGACTGTCTATGTAGGCTAGTGTTTTAGAGTGACAGTTTAGGCAGTAGCAGAGATGACATCTTGTTGGATGACTGCTGCTCAAGCCCTTACTCAGGTTATAGAGAACAGCTCTGACTTTGGATTAGAGACTGAGACAGCAGATACTGAGACTGCATCTGATGGATAAGACAATGGCGCAGACTCTTTCAGTGATTTTTCAGTCGGAGGAGTCCCATTCGATAACTCCTCTTCCATTGATTATGAGGGAGGTGATGAGGACAGTCCTGCTGTCCCTTCGCAAGTGCAGTCTGTGCAGCGCGACAATAGCGGGTTAGCCCAACCCAGAGAGCAGGTGCCCGCAGCGGCAAGCACAAAGAAAGTGCTCTCTTGGAAGCTCCCCAATTTAGTTCAGCCCCAAACTCCACCTCCCAAATCGTATTGTGGAGACATCAAAATTATCTATCACAAAACAACCTGGTTTTGAAGGCACGCACCAGCGTTTTTGTTCCTGGGCTCGTCGGCCATATAAAGGAACCTACCAAACCCAGACATTTCTGGAAACTAGACATCCTGGGGAATCCACAGATGTGTGACTTGTGTGGATTCCCCTAAAAAAATGTTCCCAGGATACCCTGCAAAGGTGAAATGTTGAATGAAAACTATTTTTTTTCTTGCATTTCTGTCACACAAACTACAGGAATGTGCTGGGATACACAAAATTCCTACCACCCAGTGTTTTCCCACCTGTCATGACAAAAACTCTACCCCACTTGAGTGCTTGTACCTAGTGCCTGTGTCAGGAATGGATCACCCCAGGGTCAACAGTTGCCCTCATGTGAGGACCAATATTGATTGTTGTGCGATCTATTCCTGTTGCGAGCACTAGGCCTACCCACACAAGTGAGGTATCATTTTTATAGAAAGACTTGGGAGAGTGCTGGGTGGAAGGAAATTTGTGACTCCTCTGAAATTCCAGAACTTTCTATCACCGAAGTGTGAGGGAAAAGTGTTTTTTTGCCAAATATTGAAGTTTGCAAAGGATTCTGGGTAATAGAACCTGGTGAGAGCGCCACAAGTTACCCCATCCTGGGTTCCCCTAGGTGTCTCGTTTTCAAAAAGGTTTTCCTAGGTACTGCCTGAGCTAGAGGCCAAAATCTACAGCTAGGCACTTACCAAAAAACACGTCAGTTTTCAATGTAAAAATGTGATGTGTCCATGTTGCATTTTAGGGCGTTTCCTGTCACCGGCACTAGGCCTACCCACAAGTGAGGTGCCATTTTTATTAGGAGACTTGGGGAATGCTAGGTGGAAGGAAATTTGTGGCTTCCTTCAGATTCCAGAACTTTTTGTCACCGAAATGTGAGGAAAAAGTTTTTTTTGCCAAATATTGAGGTTTGCAAAAGATTCTGGGTAACAGAATCTGGTGAGAGCGTCACAAGTTACCCAATCCTGGGTTACCCTAAGTGTCAAGTTTTCAAAAATGCACAGGTTTGGTATGTTTTTCTAGGT
Source organism: Pleurodeles waltl (assembly GCF_031143425.1). Taxonomy (NCBI): domain Eukaryota; kingdom Metazoa; phylum Chordata; class Amphibia; order Caudata; family Salamandridae; genus Pleurodeles; species Pleurodeles waltl. The sequence goes on along the minus strand of NC_090447.1, from coordinate 1,346,069,099 downwards.
ACCGGCCGAGCTAGAGGCCAAAATCCACAGCTAGGCACTTTACAAAAAAACACGTCAGATTTCCATGTAAAAATGTGATGTGCCATGTTGTGTTTCCTGTCGCGGGCATTAGGCCTACCCACACAAGTGAGGTACCATTTTTATCGGGAGACTTGGGGGAACATAGAATAGCAGAACAAGTGTTATTACCACTTGTGTTTCTCTACATTGTTTCCTTCCAAATGTAAGACAGTGTGTGAAAAAGACGTCTATTTGAGAAATCTCCTGTAATTCACATGCCAATAGGGGCACCCGGGAATTCAGAGATGTGTAAATAACCACTGCTTCTCAACAACTTATCTTGTGCCCATTTTGGAAATACAAAGGCTTCCTTGATACTTATTTTTCACTCTTTATATTTCACTAAATGAATTGCTGGATACCTGGTATACAATGAAAACCCATTTCAAGGTGTAGCTCGTTTATTGGCTCTGGGTACCTAGGGTTCTTGATGAACCTGTAAGCCAAATATAGCCCTGCAACCAGAAGAGTCTAGCAGATGTAATAGTATATTAATTTTGAAATATGCCATCGCAGGAAAAAGTTACAGAGTAAAACGTGGAGAAAAATGTCTGTTTACCTCAATTTCTATATTTTTTTATTTCAGCTGTTATTTTCTGTAGGAAAACCTTGTAGGATCTACACAAATGAACCCTTGCTGAATTCAGAATTTTATCTACTTTTCAAAAATGTTTAGCTGTCTGGGATCCAGCATTGGTTTCACACCTGTTTCTGTCACTAACTAGAAGGAGGCTCAAACCACAACAAATAGTAAAAATGTGGTATGTCCCAGCAAAATGCCAAAATTGTGTTGAAAAATTTGGTTTTCTGATTCAAGTCTGCCTGTTCCTTAGATCTGGGAAGATGATGATTTTAATACCGTAAACCCTTTGTTGATGCCATTTCTAGGGAAAAAAACACACGCTTTCTTCTGCAGCCCCTTTTCCCATTTTTCAGAAAAAAACAACATTTCTGCTTTATGTTGGCTAATTTTTTGGTCTCCTCCAGGGAAACAAACAAACTCTGGGTACCTATAAAATCTCTAGGATGTTGGGAAAAAAGATGCCAAATTGGCGTGGATAGCTTATGTGGACAAAAAGTTATGAAAGCCTAAGGGCGAACTACCCCAAATAGCCAAAAAAGGGCGCAGCACTGGAGGTGGGGGGGAGGCCCAGCAGCTAAGGGGTTAAAATATTCATGCTTGTTTACAGAGTTTCAAACGAAATTGGACCCAAATATCTCAGAGTACGGTTCACACACTATGTTCCCCAATGGGTGCTAAGATCAATCTCTGAGAACCTCTTACTCCCCCTTCCTTTCAGTCTGAAAACCAGAGGCAGGAAGTTGTTTCCAGTTTTAGGTATAAAGGCATGGAACTTTCTTTCGCATAACGTGATTTTTCAAAGTTGAAACAATTTTAAAAAGGAACTTAAAACTTGGCTATTCCATGCCTCAGAATTTTTGTGTTACTCGCTCACTTAGTACACCAGTTTTCTGGAACTGTAGTAGTTATTGGAAGCAAGGAGCCACGATGCTCCTTGGAGTGACAGCTGCGCTCTTTATGTTCCCGTCATTTATTCATGACCTCACATATTACATCTCCCATGACATGCCTTATGAAATCATTGATAAAATCACTAATGACATCCGAAATTATGTCATTAATGACATCACATGCATGGTGACTGTGCAAGGCATAGTTACTTCGTTCTATGCATATGTATTTATTTATTTACCAAATGTATTTCTTGATTAAATATTCAAGCGTTAATCTATTATAGAATATAAATGATGTTGGTGAATCATTCTAACACGAGGCAAATAAATCAAGTTTTAGAAATATTATTTAGGAACATATATCATACAAAATACTGTGCGAAAGCCTTAGTATTGTGCTCAGTGCAAAATGTGTATACTTAGGTGTGATCAGATGTGATTCATATCAAACAAATATAAATCAAATATGTTTAATAATAAGGTCCCAAAGGGCAGCCTCTGCGCATTTGAACACCATATTTTTCAAAATGATTGGCAAAAGATGAAGCTGACCTCTTTAAAAATCTCTTTGTATATGGAGAATTGACATTAACACTATCAGGTAGGCAGGTAAATTGGCAGTTTAAAGGGACACTTGTCCATAAAACATTCTAAAACAATAAAACAGTTATATTATATTATGTTGTGAACATTAAATCCCACTGACCCCACGACTTCTTATTACCCATCCTTAAAACTCTGCATAACAGCAAGTACAAAATATGCAATTCCTACGTAACGGCCAAGCTCCCACATCTCTGGTTACATTTGACCAAACAATCATCTTGCAGCATGGACATTTAATTGACGATCTCCATATGGGTGCTCCATTTCAAGTTCCTATTGAAGGACAGCCTTAGATATTTATAGAAGTTAAGACTATCAGAGTTTAGCACACACTCATGTTCAACAGCTTGCACTAACATGTTATTCACGTTTTTCGGGATGTAGCTGCAATTGGTTTTCATGAGCAACATACAGCCAAAAACAAATAACGGTTTTCCCATGATGTCTTTAAACCAAGACTGTATTCATACCACACGTTTTCATTTTCCACTGCACTCAACATGTATCAACATGAAGAAGGTTATGTAAATTACGCCTGCCTCCAAATATGAACATATTTGAAATACAATTTTTAACCGTTTAGAATGTTTACAAGCATCTTTTTTTTTATAATATAGCGCACATTACATATTAGAGGCAAATAGTGTTTATATATGAGGAATGCAAGGCACAAAATCGATGCACTTCCATGTTTGGATACAAAAGTAAGAACTATTAAAATCTATTTTTTGTGGTTTGTGGTTTCCATGGTTGATATCTGTTTTCTTTCGCAGCACACCATCATTTAAGAATTGTTGGCAGATTAATTGACACAATAGACGTGTCTCACACTGTGAAACATCACCACATTTTATTTCACATTGTTACCATGCCACCACATCAGTTACACATTACCTGACAAAAGAAGCTTTAGCTTCCCAGAAAATATGTAACCTCAGAATTCAGGCCAACATCTGAAACATTTCAAACGAGTCAATATGTCTACATAGTAATACATTTCAAGTCTGTTTGGTATTATATCTGCATTGTGGACATATTAACCTTTTCCCAAAAGATGATACATAACAAATGCTCTGTTGACGCGTCTAGAAAAATGCTATGCTGATACCCATAGACAAAAGGACAACATGTGACGATTCTCATTGCCGTGGATCTCCTGAAGGGATCTAGAAAGCTTCTATTACTAGAGCTGTCTTTGTTGCAGAAATAGATTAACAAAGTCTTTTTTTTTCTTTGGACCTTGTCAGAGAATTTTAGTAAGCTACAGACTCTTCACATCACTACAGGTCGAGCTATTAAAGGCTTTCCCTTTGCCATGAATATTTTTTTTTAAAGCATGTCATAATCAACCGATAGAGAGTGAATACTTCGGATTAACTCCATAGCTTTTTCCCTCTAGAATACTAAACTCGTTTTTTTTTTGCTGTTTGGGGTATTTCGCACTTACGCCTTAATGCATTTTTTCCACATAAGGCATTCACTCCAAATTTGCATAATTCTTTCACAAAATGATAAGGATTTTCAAGGTACCAAAGGTTTGTGGATTCCCCTGAAGGGGACAAAGACAATAGCAAAAACCTAGCTAAACTTGGGGGCGGGGGTTGGAAAAATATGAAAAAAGTGCTGCACTAAAAGTTTTCCCTAAAGATGGCATCACCTAAGGGTTTTGCTGTGTTAAAATCAATGTCTTTCCATGTTTGGTTGTGACCTGCTGTGCACTCTACCAGACTGCAGCTGTGCCTGGAAGGACTTCTTTTGCTGCCTGGAGTCTGCTTGGGACCTTAAGAGACCAGCCCTGCTGCAGAGCCCTATGTCACCGCCTTACATCCAGGACTCCAGAAGTGTCTCCAAGGGCTAATTCAGCTGGTCTCCTCTTTTGAGCCACAGGGACATACCAGGCTCTCACCACTTTAAACCTGCAATTGGAACCAGCCTGAGTGAGTCTGGCACCCCCAAAGACCTCCCCTCCCACTCCTGGACCCTTTGTCGTGGTGCTAAAGGTGCTCAGAGAGTCATTTTTGAAACTATTTCTAAATGCTATTTTGAAGCTTAAACTTTAAAAAGTCATACCTCCGATTTTAATAATTGGATTTTGATGGTTTTTGTGTTAAATAATTTATTAAAATAAAATGTTCTCTATTTTTCTAAATTGGTTTGAGATTTGTGTTGTGTTGTGGTCCCACTGTGTTGTTGTTTGTGTACTGCATAAATAATTACAAAATTGCCTCTAAGTTTAGCCTGACTGCTTTTTGTGCCTAGCTAAGCACAGGTTAATTTAGTGACTCTTTGTGGTTCACCCTGCAAGGGATTGTGGCTGTTGCTTGACCAGGGTTCACTCCCAGTCAACCAACAACCCAATTTCTCACATTGCATGGATCATGTGACATTTTCTAACCCACAATAAAATGCAAACCTTAATCATTGGCTAAAACATACATATCCATCACATTTCTGTGAGGGGATATTGTGGAATCTGAGGCGATCTTAACATTTCCTATCACCCATTGATCCCCAACATCTCCTGATAAAAATGGTACTTCGCCTGTATGGTGGGCCAAGCACCTGTAACTGGAGAGGGGCCAAAACACAATGGTGTAACATCAAGAGAAGGCATAGCCATGTTTTTGGGCCCAGGTTCAAGGGCCACCCAAGGAAACATACCAAACCCGGCCATTTCTGAGGAGTTTAGGGTGGTATGCCTTATGTGCCACACAGTGTCTTACCTGTTATGCCCTGTAAACCTCAAACTTTGGCTAATATTCTACGTTTTCCTTACATTTCTGTGATGTGTGCCTCCAGAACCTACAGCAAGCCACAAAATTAAAACCAACTAGGGCACCCCACTCGTTCTGATAAAAACACTTCTGTGGCTAGGCCTAGTTTCAGCAACATGAGCGTATCAAACCAGAGTCAGAATGTTCTTGCAAAGGAATTCCATTGTACCCTGGCATGATCCATTTCTGTCACCTTATCACTCCCTTCTTTATGATGATGCCTTGTATCAGTGTATGCTAATATTGGTAAAAACTATAATGCAAAATTGTCCATCAGTGGCATACTATGCTGCACAATGTCCCTTTTCCATGCTGTATGTTATGCTTTTTATTTGCCCTTACTTGGCCTAAAATGTGGTTACCCCTGAACAATTCATCCTTCATTTCGGCATGTTCCTACGTGGACTACATGCAACATATGTCCAGCACTGGAAGGAGCAGTCAAGGCTGCTCACCTCCATGACACAACCATGACATGGATGTGATGTTGTTTTAGACACTGTAGGTGTAGACGTAACCTCCATTGGTGGAGTAGGATTATTGCGTTCATCATGCCCCTGTAATTCTTTCTTCTATATCTGTATACAACAACATTAGTAGGACACATAAAAACACATGTACTGGTGAAATCATTTTGAATCTATGAATGACTTATTATTATTTTTCTTTCCAGGAATGTGGTACTACAGGTTACTGGGGTTCTAATCTGAAAAATCATTTGTTTATAATAAAATAATACAATGCACATTACTTTTCACCCCTGGAGCTGTATGGATTCTATTAAATTACAAACTCCGTAATGCATCTATAGGCATAATAAACGTATCTGCATTGACTTGTTAAAAAGCCTGACTCAAATGTAAACTGCTTGGAAAGATTTTATAGAAGAGTCATCATAAACAGATTTTAACCTTTAAAAATTGTATTGCCTTAATTGAAAAACATTTCGCTTACACTAACCTGGGTTTGCAAAGTAGGTTCAAAGGTGTCAAGATTTGTAAGGCCAGATACAGACTTAGTAGTCAGGATGCACGAGATGGCTGTCATTGATGGCTGGGTAGAAGGTCCATCTCCATTGCCAGCAATTACTGACTACTCTTTCTTTTGTGAGCGATTTTTGCGCCACCTTTTACGTATTTCAGCAAAATTGCACATAATTTTCCCCACAACATAATCTATTCTCAAATATAGCTCTGTCTGCTGTTTAGTGTCTACATGGATGGTTAGGAGGATTTGCCAAAAAGCTGGTCACTCTCCCTCGCCAGTAAAGCAATCTCATCGTCAGAGAACTTCTGTTTTCACTTTCTTGGAACGTCCTTCGTTTGCCCTCTGTGGCTTGGCATATCTGCAGAAGCTCTTGCAGGGATTCCAAACATGTCCTTACAGTAAGCTCCTGTTCTTCTGAATGGCAGTGCAACGATGTATTACCTATTTGTGATGTCATTAGGGTGTGTATGCGCAGTTTGATTTTGCAAATGTGAACGAATCACTTTTTGCGATTCAGTATGTTAGGGAAGTTGATCCTAAAAAAACGCTATTAGGAACATGTACTCAATAGTGTAATTTAATTACTGAATCGTAAAATGTGATTCAGTAAACCATACAAGAGTACATGTGGACCAACGTTCCTAGTTGTTCTCTGATTATATGTTAAATCCACGTGTAATGTAGCCATTCTGCCATTGTGCAGGATTATCATTTTTATTAGGTATAACAATCAACTGATGAATCAAAAAAGTATTTCACCTAAATCATATAAATTGGTACATTTTACCACTCTGCAAAATCACAGTTCAAATTGATACTCAAAGGCACACTAAGAGCCTGATTATGAGCCACGCATAGCAGATTTACCTCCTGGGTTACTGCTCCACCTGATTCTGAGTTGTTCGAGCCTGCGTCACATCCGCTTGCGCATGCGTATCGCTAGCGAGACGCTTTAGGTATTAGAAAAGAGCTCGGAGCCCTGTCGCCGTCACGTCAGTATGTTTCATTGGCAAGTTGGCTTGCCTGTTAGAATGCACTTCTTTTGATTAGCGGAAGGCACGCATACGTCATGCCTTTTCCGGTGGTGAGCCCTCCTCGAGCGTAGCGACCAAGTACAGAAAACATGCGAGGCTCTCTGGGTTTGTGGACTACTTTTTCTCTGTTTTCGCAGCGCGATCTCACTGGGCAGAAGTCCAGCGCTTCGCATTTCATCGACCTTGTTTAAATATATGTTTGACAATTGGATGCCTTTCCCGCAAATTTAAAAAAAACATCTAAAGTACTTTAATGTCGTCTGCGTGGTCTGTGTTGTATACAACTTAAAGTAAAGGAATAAAAAAACTTTCAGTTTTCAGCATTCGCAGGGTTCTTGACTCTATGGAATGCTACCCGACAGAGCACTGTTCTTCCTACATACACCGAGCTGGCATGTCTACGGTCTTGCGATAATTGCACTGTTCAGCTCGTGGTTTGTGCACATCGGGGGACGTAGCTGGCACAGGAAATATAAGCTAAACACAGAGTGGACATAACGGAAATCAGAGCTAGTCACATCTGAAATAGGGAAGAGCTAAGTGAGAAAGGTGGGAATGACGCACCCCTCCTCCCACCCCCCTAATCCCTCGCCCCCCGCCAGCTTTGACTGTGTGCTCTGCCATCTGCCACCCTTCTCTCCCTGTTGTACTCTCACACAGGATGCAGCCCACTCTCCCTTATGCTGCCATCCGCAGCCAGTAGTCAGCTTGCTCAGGCCTGGTCCAAGAACACCCCCCACCCCATTCACCACCTGCCCGCCTTGTTTGTGAAGGAGAGGCACTTGACAGAAAAGTTATTTGGCGCCTGACTCACCTGGGAATGAACATCTTGCAAGCCTCGGACAGTGGGGGGGGGGGCAACATCCCCACTCGTTTTTCACTAGTAGTAGGCGTTTATTACTGAAGTATGTACTGCCAGTCACTGCAGAAATAAAATTTGCACCAACTAACCAGTATAAAACCGACACTTTGCGGCGTCATGCAGCACAAATGTTCACTCACAACTGATATATTCTTGTTTTTTCACACTACCATTTTTGCTATTCACAAATACATTTTACCAATAGTAACTTTATAACTGCGGAGTCTCCTCTCTCGTAGTAGAGACTCCGCACATAAAGGAACAGGACAGGTGTATATTTTTATGTGATGAGTCCATACCAGTCGTAAAAAAAAAATTGTGGGTAGCAAAACATCATAAACTTACACTAATATGTGAGTTTACCTTTGTGAATCCAGCTCACAACTGGCCTCCCCACGTTCTTAGTCCCCAGGTGCCCAAACATCCTTACTGTCTTCACAAAGCTTGTGATTTGGAGAGGTGTTGTCAAGAAAACCACGCAAGTGTCTGTGGTCTGTTTCTTGACTAGGAAGACCGGGAAGGCCTCCAGCAAGAGCAAGAGCAAGCAATGTCAGGCACATTCTTTCTTCCAGCAACTTCTCAAAAGCACACTTTTCTTGGGCTTCTTGCAGATGTTTATTCTTTAAAGATGTTCTTGGTATGCAGTTTGCAAGAATGCAGTCCCCATTCCCAGCTTCTCATAGTTGTGCTATTCTTTAGGAACATTTCATAAGAAAATAGGATGGAGCCAAAACAAACCTAAAATCATAAAAACGGACAGAACTAAAATAAAGATCTGTATACATTTTAAGAAACGTTATAATATTTAAGAAAGTGAACTTTGATTATGACCTGAACTTGATTAATTGCTTGCAACCTCCTGGAAATAAATGATGGGTAAACTAAACAAACAACACCAGGGTTTGCACAGAATATTAAGCTAATACATGCCAGGGTTGAATTACGTCTGGAAGCTAATAATCGCTTCAAAATTACAGTTAACTTTCATCATCAATATTTTCCTATAATAGGGTTCTGCAGGAGAGATTGATCAGTACCACTTTTTAGGGTTTAGCGGAACGCGCTCCGTCCCCTGTAGTAATCTCTCTTTGGGCTTCCAACCACGTCCATGTCACGTCAGTCACTTTCATTGGTTAGTGGGCTTGCCTTTTAAAATCCGCTTGCTTTCATTAGTGAAATGCATGCATGCTTCATGCCTTTTCCGGTGTTTAGCCCACCGACACAGCACCGATAAACTACTAAAAACATACGAGGCTCAATGTTTTCAGCATGGTTTCCAGACTACTTTATCTGTTTATTTTCCATGCAGAGCGATCGCACTGGGGTTTACATAGAGCGATCGTGCTCGGTCTTTTAATTTGTCTGGCAAGAAAAGTCTGGTTTGGAGTTTACATCGCTAATAGCTCCAACTCGAACAAATGCGAGACCCGTTGCATTGAAAATGCTTGTTTTTTTTTACTTCTGTTTTTTTTGGCATGATATTTTCACTGTCTCATTCCCGTTTTTTTCTGCTGGAGGGAGCATACCTGCCAGAAAAAAAACTTTCCCTTTCCCTCCCCTACTTCCTCGCTCCACTCCCTCCCCCAACTCACCCACAGACATGCACATTTATTTATCACATGCTAACATCAGGTGGTAAATGTATTCGGTAAAACCCTATGGAATGGAAAATTCAATGTGGTTTTATGGCCAGAATAATCAGCTCATGCTACAAAGTCACATTCCACTGGGTTTTACTTGTGCATAGTACTGGTAAGATATTACTTCAGGGTAACAGTAAAGTTACAGGCAATGTTAGTGTTACCTAAGTACTGTTCAAGTTATGACCAAAGCCAAAATAGTGTTTAGGTATCAGGTATAGACTGAGCCACTCTTTCTCATTAGCAAATTGAGAATTGTGTTAGATTTTAGGACGGACTTTTTGTAGGTAGTTTTGTATATACTTTTGAGTTTATTTTTATTTATAGATCGTACAGTTGTTTTATTAACCTTGCCTCCACTTTTGTGCACCACCTCTTGTGCCTCTCATCTTGTGGTTTGTTATACCCTCCTACATGGGTGGTGAAATCACTTTGCTATCTGTACTCACTTCCAGGGACCCTTTGAAAATAATTAATGCTCCATAATGTTGGATTGAAAAGAGGTATCATTTACAATCATTAGTGTATGAAGAAGGTTCTCCATCACATGGCTCATGTCAGCTCCAACAAACAGATAAGAATAGCAGAATATCATTATTCAAGCACGCATATGCTTCAAGTTTCATTACACTACAAGAAGAGGTAAATTGGGACTACCTTTTCGTGTTCTGCAGTGGGTCAATGGTGTGTGGCGAGTCTTCGTACAGTGGATCTTGGCATGTTACCCATTCCTTTTAATGGAAGCCATCTACCAGATGCCTGCATTGCCACCTCCAACAAATGTCCAGTGTGATGCTCGTAAATGTGTGTTCTTGGCCTATTCCACTGATTGATTTAAACAGCATATGGAACAAATAACATGTTTTCCTCTAGATAGTCGTTATAATTTTGGTACATGCATTAGACCAAACAGAATGGCTATAATGAATTAATATACATTAAACACGGTATCTAACAATCTTCTCTCGTAGTTGACCTACTTTTGAAGCTTAGCAAGAAATATGCAACTGAGAGAGAATGTTCATATCACAACCTTTATGTAAAAATGAAGATCATATTTATACATTTTTTGCGCCGCATTTGTGTAATTTTTTTACGCAAAAGCAGCGCAAAGTTATAAAATACAGGGCCATATTTATACTTTTTGACGCAAAACTGAGCAATCGTAGTTTTGCGTCAAAAACTTTAACATGGGCTAACGCCATTTCTTTGCGCCACCCGGGCGCCAAATTTATACTTTGATGCACGGTGGCGCAAAGCACGGGTTAGAGTCATTTTTTTTTTACTCTAACCATTGTGCCGCATTGTAAAGCAAAACGACTTTAACGCAGAGAAAATTACTCTAATCCCGTTTACGACATCGCAAACCGGATATGCACCATTTTCCACCGCATTAGCATCAAAAAGCGGCGCAAATGCAGCAAACCATGCTAAGGAGCTCCAAAATGGATCCCAGAAACCAGGAGAGACCCCAGGGAGACCCCGATCGACGGAACCACCCAGGAGGACACATGCAAGACCCAGGAGAGGGAGAAGAAGGAAAGGAAGTTGCGTTTCAGTGCAGAGGAGCATGAAATACTGGTCAGAGAGGTGGCGGAGCACCAGCATCAACTTTCCGTCACCTCAAAATTGCCTATTGGGAGGAGAGAGGCAATTTGGCAACAAAATGTCAACAAGATCAACAGTGTGGCAGAGGTCCGGAGAACAGTCACGAAGTGCAAGAAACGCTGGCATGACTGCAATGGCAGGGCATAGGAAAAACTGGCAAGGAACAGGAAGGCAGCACTGCAGACTGGAGGTGGGAGTCCAGCACCACAGGAGGCCCTGGATGAGATGGAGGAGACAGTGGCAGCTGTCATCCCAGTGTAGATCATTACTGGAATCGCAGGACAGGACAGCGCAGACTACCAGGAAACAACACATATGCAGGGTAAGTTGCATGGGGAACCAAAATGCCTAAATGTTAACTGCATGCAGGGGAAGGTATACCTACTACACAATGCAAGTCAGCCATGGAAATCAGGCATCGGAAAGGGCAAAGGGGAATGGCATGGGTGCATGGGCTGTGCAGTGGCATCCAGGGGCACAGCACAACACAGCACCAACAACCTTTGCATGGGGGTACACCACCATGGCAAGGCTGCTGGAAAGGAAAAGCCAGTCCAGGAGGGTAGTCTAGAATGCAAAACTGGGCTGCCGTCACAGGATAGCTGGCATTGTCACAATGTGAACTAGGGGACAATTTCTAGTCTCAGGCCATTTCCGCAAGTGGCATTTACCATTGACGACAGTTGCCACTACCACCTGTGCTGTGTGTGCTGGTCAAGTAGCAAATGGTAGTTAGGTGACCATGGAACAAACACACCAAAAATAGAGGGTTCAGGCTGATGACATGATCATTCCCCTTCAATTCCTAACAAAGTGTAAATCCTGTCAAATGCTCATGTCTATAAGCGCAATAAACGTAATGTATTGTTACATACATTATGAAGTACACAGCAGTAATTTCATACCCATGCTGCCCATTCCAGGGTCTACCCCGTGCCTGTGTTACAATAGCTGCAATGCCACCTTGCAACATCTCAACTGTCATACTTCTAAGACAACAGAATCGAGAGGGAGGACATATGTATCTAGCTAGTGAAACACACCCGCACTGTCATAAGAGGAAATGGAACCCTGCCAGGCCCATCAGTGCAATCCAATGTAGCACCCATTGGCAAACATCAACATGACACACTACCAATGCTAACACCTAATGCAATACATGGTATGTGCTAGGTCTCAGCAACGTATAGGTGTATGTGAAATATCAGAGACTGGGTCAGTCCTATATTGTTATGTGTGGTGCAAGTGGCATCAGAACACCCACAGCCGTTGCAAGGCCTCACCATGCTAATGGAAGTAGAGGGAGGGTTGAGTAGGACAAGAAGGTGGCAACACACAATTTGGACAGAACCCACACTAGAGGATGTGACGCAGACAATTACCCAAACTGCCCACACTACATGTGACATTCAGGTGGGTCATAGGCCTGTGAGAATGCTAATATTGAGGAACAATGAACAGAAACCAAGATTACAACACTTCACTAATAGGAAGTCAGTGACATCACATTACAACTGCCACAACACAGACACACTAATTGTACAATATCTCATTGCAGAGGACAATGGCTCTCACGTGGATATGCCTGTCCTGGACTTCCCTGATGACATGGATGACGAGCTGACAACCATTAGCCAGCAAACCCTCCAAGATGTCCTTGGAACCCTCCAGACCCTACTTTCAGTCATAAGGAGGAGCACAGATGTATGAGCCATCACAGAGGACCCATCCACCACTCCAGTAGTACGACCTGCCAGCTCAAACCCAGTTGAGGACTCTGATGACACTGGTACCACCTTTGAGAGGACAGTAGTGGGAGTACAGCGGGAGCTGGCCAAGGAGGTGCGGTTGGGGATGCAAAATATGGCAGCCAGCCTTGACGGGATGTGTATGTGCATGATGTCATCTGCAGAACAGTCAGCAGCCATGCAAGTCCAACACTCCCTACTGCAAGGACTACAGTAGGGTGTGAGGGATTTCACCACAGCAGTTAGGGGGTTGCCACAACACCTGGCATCTCAAACATTTCACTGCATGCACCACTGCAATCATGATCCCCTCAGGGCCTACCTGGCTGCCTACCACAGCGATGTAGCTGCTATACTCAATAACCAGCAGCTCCTCCTTGCTGCAGTAATGCCCTTAATAGCCCCACAGCTGGCAGCTACTGGGAATTCTGAGTCCACTGAAGTGTATGTTTCCCCCTCAAACCCACCACCACCAAGGGCAGAGGAGATGACACACACACCAGAAGATTAAGACATGGAACAGATCACCTTCAGCCGTAGGAGTACCCGGTAGCACCAGTCCATGCCACATGGGCACTGATTTTCCTATGTCCTGTGCTTGTTAACATGCCAGTTTTACTACAGTTGGTAACATGCACTGTTCTCCAGCACACTGTTTACCTTACCACTATGCACTGCAATTGTCTCTCACTATCTAATTGGCAATTCATGTTCCTCTGCACTGAATGACACTTCATCACAGCATGTCCAATGACATGTCCCTCACCATTGCACTTGTGTTGCATCACAATAGAAGGCGTCACACTAATGGACTTACAATCCTGGACTATGTAAATATTGCACTACAGCACTTTAAAATAAATAGCACTTACACAACCACTTTGTCTGTGTAATGTGACACATCAATTGTGTAAGATATTTGTGATGCATGTAACATGTCAATGGCCACAGAATGTCAATACAATAGTGTAAAAAGGATGTGGGCTGATACCTATGCACAAGGGTCTGGATTTTATCATCATCTGTGCTGCCTTTGGCTTATTTCTGAAGTTAAAGCATCACAAACAGTATAATGCTGTATAGAAATGTATATGTCAGATCCAAAGTATCTACAAGATGAAACTCAATGTGGTCCACATTCTCTACAAGACAATCATTATGTATGTGACATATGACTCTAAACTTTAATCCCACACCCACACCATACATCAGGAATGGATGTGTACGAGTATATGGACGATAACATCACCTGGGAGTACAATTTAAGAAATCATAGGTGTGATTTATGTATACTGAACTTCATAAGCTTATGACACCACTCAGTTTCTCAGAGTTCACACGAACATCAGGCTGCAGGCAGACGTCCCACAGTGCCCAAGATTCCAACACAGGACTCAAACGATGACAGTTTGAAAATCACACCAACCTTTTCAAGACATTGGGAACCATAGTTACCTTGAGTGGTAGGTGCAATGGATGGCAGATGCATAGAGAAGTAGCTTTGTTGTAGCTGCCAATGTGACAGCTCATTTGGAAGTGGGAATAACCATGTCAAGAATGGGATGTGGATGCAGGATAGAACACACAGGCAAACACAAATTTGACACTGTACACTCATGCAAAGGCCCTGATCCCCAAGCATATGACGCATACTGTAAAGGAGTATACCAAACGTTATTAATCTGTATGAAAGGAAACTTACACTACAGGAAACACCTAAACTAACCTAACCTATCCTAACTATACATTACCCACAACTGGCCCTAACTACCCTACGCTAAACTTACCTACCACATGTAACTAAACGCACTAAACATCAACGACCCTCCCCCTTATATGAAGGGACACATGTAGGACAACATATACTAGCCTAAACACATACTAACTTATCCTAAACAAATTAATATTTTGTTGTATTTTTTTTATAAATCACATAAACCCCAACATCATCCCCCACCCACCCACCCACTCACAAACAAACATGTAATAATATAACTCCCCGACCCCCCAACCCACTTATCCTAACTAAACTAATAGCCTACTCTAATCTAACACTAACCCCCCTAAACCCACTAAAGAAAAGTATGAGGAAAGAGGAGGGAGGGGACGGAATTAGGGGTGAGGATCAATAAGTTCAAAGATTGTCCTTCCTCAGGATTCTCCTAATCCGTGGCAGTCTCCTGCTATTGCGGGCCACCTCCTGTTGCAGAGTGTCCATGCGGCACATCATACGTTGCATGTCATGTTGTAGAGTTCTGAAATCTCCCATGTCCATTACTGCAGCTGGGGTGGTCTGGGTAGCACTTGTTGTAGCAGGTGCTGGTGTCGTGGCTGGAGGTGGAAGTGCAGAAGGTGCTGCTTGTGGTCCTTGGGCTGACGAGGTTGCGGGACCAGCTGGAGTGGATGTCATCCCAGTGTCCACTGTGCTTTGATTTGTTGTGGTGGTGGCAGTTGTGGCCAATGCTGGCCCCCGTCGCTAAATACCCTCCATGCCCCTGTGGCTCTCTCATGACGATATCGCCTAGCCATCATATGGAATCCAGCCTCCACATGAAGGAGTTACATTGCCTGCCTGTAGGTTTTAGTTTCACACATTGCACCCAGGCAGTGATTATAAAAGATCTCCGGCAAAGAGCCCCCTCACGGGGAGCCCGTCAGACATTGTAGCGCCGGTCTGACGAGGAGCACCCCGATGATGAAGCATGACATCCGACTGGATGTGTGAGGGCTCTTGCTCCTGAACCAGTGGGTTTCCCCATCTCTTGTCAGGAACAGTGTTTTCATTATTGTTTATAAATTATCACACTGGCCACCTCCAAATCAATTGTTGGCATACATGTGGCAAGAAATCAACTTGTTCACCTGCTCATGCCTATTGTGCAGCACTCGACTCCCAATATATGACTCTCTGCCAGTGAATGTATAACTCTTCCATGGCACACTATGTCAACCTCCAGTCAAGTCACATATCAGATTACGTGCCAGCTCATCATATCTTGCAATGAGTCCAACACACAGGAGTCAATCACAAAACAGCTGCAAACACAACACAGGACAATCAAATTAACACTTACTGGATATGTCTGGGTCCTCAAATCAAGTCACTTCACCTATTGTGTAGGGGGCTGGTACACCTGTAAAACATGGTAGGGTGATATGTGCTCAATGTTGCTCACTGCACAGAAGCTGGAACAACAAATCACTGTGTGTGACATTTTATATGATAGAGCTGCACATCAGGCGTGTAGACACCCCAACAGACATGCCACTGCAAACATCCATTGACACTGTGACTCCAGTGAGTGATAGACACGCATATGCACATATGCACTGGCCATAGCAATCATGTGGTGCCAAACATGATTACTCAATTTTGTGCTTAATACATTTCAGAGGGTACTCCATTTCATCTTTTGTAATTGGGAGACACATGCAATGGCACATTCCTGGTGCACTGCAATACCAGTGACTCAGGTATTTTGGCTTGTGCATCAAGGGACAATGAGTAACTGTGTGATGGTCATGTGGGTTGATTTGCTTTCTGGAATTATTGTGCTTTTAGGGGTCCATAATAGGTGTGCCAGTGTTGTATGTAGGTTACATATGCCTCATTGGCAGTGTACCCTAAGCTGTATATGCCCCCTATGACAACATGATGGCAGGGATCCTGTGTGTTACTTGCTGACAATGTTATACAAAACATGGATTGGCCACTTTTCTGATTCAAAACAGCAAAATGATGTATGCTGACAGTGTCTTAGTTGATCATCGTTAACAAAATGCATGAGAACAGGAGTAGTCATTGCACCTTAAATGTGTTACCATGGGCCCTGTGTATCTATATCAGGTATTGTAAATCACACATTGCCAGATTCAGTAACTTAGATGACCAATTTGGGTGATCAGTGGTAGTACAACCGAACTGACACTGTCCGCTAATAAAAAATGGGGTAGCAAATGTCCTACTTCTGCAATCATGATGAGGTAGGTCTCTATTTGAAAACACCTTGGGAATGGTGACACTCACAGGAATGCTGGCCTGCTTATCTTAGCAGACCACCATGTCTGCTCTGCCTTTATACTGAGAAGTTAACATTTGTAGAAATACTGCAATATTTCAGCAGGGGTGTACCAAAAGTAAAATAACAGCCTATTTCTTCACTAAAATAGTATCAGTCAGTGGTCCCTTGCACAACATCATGCTCAAAAATAGTTTGTGACCATGCATTCACAAAGAGCAGGGATCCCATGCTGACCATTTCACTGTAGAAATTGGGTTGGCACCAAAATGACACAGATGGTAACTGCACTAGCTCTGTCCCAGCAATTGCACCCAAGCAAAAAATGTCGTTGGGCCCTGCTACTCAATGATAGGATTTCAACGCCTACTCCGAAAAGCCACAAAATGACCCTGTTTAGTGCTAATGCAATCTGGTAACATAATGGCCCATTTGGGTTTGGCCATGTGAATGAATATTTGTCCAGATGTAAACACACAGAAACAGTGATCTTAGGGCCAAATGTGTAATTTATTCTTTGTTGCATTTGCTTCATTTGTTGACGCTACAGCTGTGCAAATTAGCAAAATATATTTGACTGTACCAAGTGTGCGCTATTTTTGCGTCAATAAATTATGCAAATGCAGCACAAACAAAGTAGAAATATGGGCCTAACATAATAGTGAAGGTTATGAAGAGCTTGGTACATATGGCCCTGAATGCTGTTCGGACATGGTTCCACAAAACTGTGAACTACATTGTTTCCATGTATTACAATGTGAACTACATCCCATTCCTGGTACACTCACAGGCCCTGAGTTATACTTTGTTTGCACCTCATTACTGTCATTTATTTACGCAAAAGTGTTGCAAACTTACAAAATATAATTGTATTTAGTAAGTTTGCGTGTCTTTTGCATCAAAAAATGACAGTAATGCAGGGCAAAAAAAGTATAAATCAGGACCACAGTTTGTTCAACTTGCATTCCACATGTCCACAAACATTGCATGCAGCATGTCACAACATCTGCTACTGTCACTCCAGAGCATTGTATTGTACACATTAGTCAATTTGGTACTCACCAACAAGGCCACCAATCACCACACCCAGGTGGTACAGCAGGTCATGCTCTCTGGCCACCAGGTCAGCCCAGCAATGCTTCAGCTGGTGGTCATTGCGTTGGCTGTTGAAAATGCACCTCAGGTGGAACAGCACCTTTGCCCTCCTCAACCTTCTTGCCTCTGTGTGATACCCCTGTATCACACAGCCCCTACCCTCCAACATCAGGGGGAGGAAGTGGCACACCAATCACACAAATGTCCCTAGCTCCTCCTCACCCATTCGCTCAGCCATGGCCTTGCCGACATCACAACAAAACAATAAATAAAAAGGTAAAGAAGGAAAAACAGGGAAAGGAGGTAGAAAAGGGAAACTTATCTAACCCACAAACAGCCCAGCACTACCCCAACTTACACTACCCACAAACGTTCTCCCAACAGTACAAAGACAAATCTAAATACAATAATAACACAAATACACTTACACAGGATACTGAAGATGCTTACCAAACACCAAAAGACAATATAAAGAGCACACAGGAGACAGATTCACAATATTCACGGAGAGACCAGTTAAAACACAGCCACACAGTCTAGAATAATCACAGACTGCAAAGTGAAAGTGAAAGTACATCCACTGTACCATTTCTGCCAACAGGATATCCTATTACATCACTTCCTGTCTCATTTGTGGCCCGTTTTTTGTCTTGAGTGTAAATTTTTGACGCTTACGAGGTTTACATCAATATTTTTTGATGCATATGTGTTAATATTCCATGCATTCAAGGATTGTTGGAAAATGGGTTATTGGTAGGGCAGGTAGGTACCTACACCTAGCAACAAGCCACTAACCTCCATATAGGTACAGTTAGGTCTCAGTAAATTAATCCCAGCTCAACCCTTGGTAGCTTGGCAACGAGCGTCAAGGCTTAACTTAGGAGACAAAGTGTAAAGCATTCAAATATCACAAAACAGTAATTAAATAAAACACAGGAAACAGTTTAAAAATCCAAAACCAATTTATAAAAATAGCTTATATTTTTATCTTTAAAATGACACAAAAACGATTAAAATCGGTTCAGGGGAACCGGAGATATGAATTTTTAAAGTATTATTATTTTCTAGCGCTTAGAAACAAAAAGCGCCAATCGGGTCATCTGGTTGCACCAGGACCGGGGCAAAGTCAAACTTTCAGGCCGACCGCGATGGAGCCCTGCTCGGCTTCAAGTCGCGGGAGGCCTCGGTTAAAAAGTTACCTTCTGACTTAGTCTCTTTTTTGATGTTTTTCTTCCCCGGGACGAACCTGCCAGTTGAATCCGACCTCCTGGAGCCCTTGTCCGGATACGCGAAGTCGGTTTCCTCTGTGGTGATTTTTACCTTCGGACTTAGTCGTTTTTTCGAGATGAAAATCCTTCGACCGGGGTAAACCTGGATCTTGATCCGACGTCCATGGAGCCCTTCTCGGATACGATGGCTGGGAGGTCCCGGTCAACTTTTTACGTTCGGACTTAGTCTCTTTTTTGGATGTTTTTCTTTACCGGGACGAACCACGAAGTCAGGCCGGGTCGCGGTTGAGGCAAGCCGGCTAGAATTTCCGCGTCGGGTCAGTCACTTTATGGAGCTTTTTTTCAAAAATTCTCCAATCTTTTCCAAACTTCTGGGGCTTCACCCAGATGTTCTTTTAAGGTTCTTTTGGGGTCCACAGCTCACCCCAAGGGTCCAGAAGTTCTGTGATGGTCCTTGGGGGTGCGGACTTCAACTCCCAGAATGCACCTGGCGCAAACTCCTTTTTGGCCACTGGGCAGTGGTCAGCTGGTCGCTTCTTTCAGGAGTTGGTGCAGGGGACTCTGGTTAGCAATTTTTCACCTGTAGCAAACAGGGAGTCCCTCCTTGAACCAGTTGAAGCCAGGCAAAGTCCTTCTTGTGGTGAAGCCCAAGTGTGCAGCTGGTGCAGTCCTTCTGAGTGCAGGTTCCAGGTGCAGGCCAGGGGTCCAGCAGGGCAGTCCTTCTTCTCCTTAAGTTCCTTTCTTGTTGAAATCTGGTAGGGATCTGAGGTGTGGGTGCAGGTCTGCCAGTTTTATCCTTGCTTCTGGGTGAAAAGCAGGGGGGCCCTGGTTCTCCAATCAGGAACAGGGTCGTCCCCCTGTGATGACCACTTCCTGGGAAGTGTGGCAAAAATCCATCCCAGAAGGCAACAGTCTCTAAAAATCCAACATGGATGAATCTGATTTTTGGAGGTTACATCTGGCTGAGCCCACCCACTGGTGTGGCTAAAAATCATAAACACACCCCTCTCCTGCCCTCTCCTAATCTAATCAAGGGGGCACCTAATTGTCTGGGGTTGCAGGATGTGGGGGTGTTGCTGGGTGCTTCAAATGTCCTTCTCTGCCTTTGAAGACCAGTTTGGCCGCCCTCCCCCTTCCTGCCTCACCATCTGCTGAGGGGAGATTCTCTCCCCCAAGCACATTCCTTTGTGTGAAGTCAGGCCACTTCACACCTCATCAAGGTAGCCTGGCAGAAGCTGCTGCAGGCTGGCCAATCAGAGCACAGCAGCAAAAACAATGCAGAGCTGAAATTGGCAACTTTTTAGGTAAAGTCTAAACTTTTTACCTGAACAAGTTACATTAAATCCAACAACTGGAAGTTGTGGGATTTATTACAACAATTAATTTGATACCAAATTCTTGGTAGGTAACATTTAAGGAGACTTTAAAATTTTAAATAAAGTCTGCCCATTCTAGCCTATGAAGGCCATTTACTTCAATGAGGGAAAAACGAATTTGGCTGTTTTTACCTCACCAGGGCTTATAAATCTATTTTTATAAAGTCCCTGCTTATAGTTACATGGCACCCAGCCCTAGGGGCACATAGGGCACACCTTAGGGGTGACTTATATGTAAAAATAAGGTAGTTTAAGACTTTGGAAGTACCTTTAATTCCAAAGTCGAATTTGCATATAACTTTAATTTAAAAGCAGCCAGCAAGGCAGGCTTGCTTTTAAAATGACACTGGGCACCTCAGCAATGCACCTAGGTTTGCACCACCTATGCTGTGGTCCCTAAACCTACATGCCCTACCATATACTAGGGACTTATAGGTAGGTTAACTTAGCCAATTATAATTAGCCTAATTTGCATATCCATTTTACACAGAGCACATGCCCTGGGACTGGTTAGCAGTACCCAGGGCACCATCAGAGTCAGGAAAACACCAGCATAAAGTGGAAAATGGGGGCAAAAAGTTATGGGGCCTCTGCAATCAGCCCTAGTTTCTCACACAACCCCCCCCCCCAGCCCACACGCCCAGGAGACTCAGCCCAACCCTGGGAGAGTCTTCCTGGCTTGTTAGGCGAGGAAGACAGTGAAGAAAACTGGCTGTCCCTTTGCAGGGCCTACTCTGCCTTATATCCTCCTGTCAGGGTCACTCCCTCAGGGTAGTGAAGCCATCCCAACAGTAAAAGGACCCAACTCAAACTGAAACTTCCCTCTAGGGGGGTCTTCCTCCTCTCTCTCTGCCAACTTGGGTAGTGAGGTGCCCACCTCCCCTACTCCTAACTTTGCTAGGGCAACACCTAGCTTACCCAAAGAGGTCACCCAACACTTGAGCAACCCCACCATGACCAACAGGGTCAGGGGGCCTACTTTGCTATTGGCCCTGGGGTCTGCCTCCCAGGCCAAGTACAGTGCTGCCAGGAAGGCTAGCACCCAGCAGAGGCTACTGACAGCTGTCAGTACCCAGAACCACACCCTAAGGTCTCCACTGACAGGTGGCTGAGCTGCTTTAGGGGCAACTTTGGGGTCCTGGCACCTCTCTTGCTGTCTAGAGTGGGGGGCTACCACCTCCTGTGGCGGACACCCTCCTTCCACTCTCCCTTCTGTCAGTGCAGGGGCAACACCTTGCAACTGGACAGCTGCCTGACTACTCAGGACTTCCTTGGGGTCAGGTGAGGCCTCACCAGTGCCAACTCTGGGCTCCCCCCCTACTGGGGCAGAAGGCCCTTGGCTCCCTGGAACTCTCTTTAAGAGTGGCCTACCCTTCCTTTTCTTCTTTCCTTTTCTTGGGGACCCCTGTCTCCTAACTGTAGGGACTGACTCCCCAGGACTTTGGGTTGGGGGGGCACCCTGGGCGACCACCCCATCTGTGACCAGACTCACCTCTGGGAGGTCATTGCCCATGATACAATCTAGGGGAAGGTCAGCACTGACTACCACCCTAATCCAGTCAAGGATACCCTCCCTCTCTAGGGGCACTATGGCTACAGGTTTGGAGGTGACCTCCCCTGTGGCTATCCTGACTTTCTTTGTCTTTCCTGGGACATACATGTCTGGGGTCACTAACCGGTCACACACTATAGTGTGACTGGCACAGGTGTCCCTCAGGCCAGTGGTAGGGATCCCATTCACTTGAATGTGGTGGAAGTGCCTACTCCCACCCTCAGGGATCACCAGCTTACCATCTGGTCCTGTCTCCCAGCTCAATGCTAGGAGGACCTCATCATCTGAGGAATCCTCCTCTATGGCTACACTGGACAGCCCAGTGCTAACCACCTTCCTTGGACAGGCTGCATCTCCTCTGAAGTGACCTGTCTGCTGACAGTCAAAGCAAGCCCTACTGTCCAAGAGCTTTTTTAACCCTGGGTCTCCCTGTCTCTGCTTGTCAGAGTGGGAGTGGGATTTACTCTCCTCCTTCTTAGGGTTCTGGGGTACAGAGGGAGTCTCTGTGGTGGGCTTACCACCTCCCTCCTTAGGTTTTTGGGGACCTGTCCCCCCCTTCTTGGAGTCTCCCCCCTGGGACTTGACAACCACCCTGGTTCTCAACCACTCATCAGCTGCCTCCCCTAGCTCTCTAGGGTTGGTCTGCTTAGAGTCCACTAGATGCTGGCGTAACCTTTCTTGGGTACAATTGGTCAAGATGTGCTCTCTCATGATCAGATTGTATAACCCCTCATAAGTATCTACTTTGTTACCAATAATCCAGCCCTCTAGTGCCTTTAGTGAAATGTCCACAAAGTCAACCCAAGACTGGGTACTGACCTTCTGGGTGTCCCTGAACTTCATTCTATATTGCTCTGGGGTCAGACCAAACTTCTTGGCTAAGCACCTCTTCATACTAGGGTATGAATCTGCCTCCTCCCCCCTTAAGGTCAGAAGCCTATCCCTCCCTGAGTTGGGGACCAACTCGCACAAAAGGGAACCCCAGTATTGAGGCCTAACCCTTCTCATTTGGAGTGCCCTCTCCAAGGCCCCCAGCCACTTATCTATGTCATCCCCCTCTACATAGGCAGGAACCACCCCCTTGGGTAATCTGGGGCAAACTCCCCCACCCATGGACACCTCAGCTTCTTTATCGCTGCTTCCATCTCTTTTCTCTTTGTATGCCCACTTTTTCTTTTCTAGGGCCAGCTTCTCTGCTTCCAAAGCTATGTATGCTAGCTGGGCCTCCAGCTCTCTTTCTCTGATGGATGGGTTCTCTCCTCCTGAAAGGACCCCCTTCCCACCACTAGCTTTGGATCTGCCCCTAGTGACTGTGTTTACTGAGGACCGTTCTTCCTCATCCTCACTTAGGCTCAGATGCCTTCCCTCCCCTGAGTGGTTAGAGCTTGCATCCTCCCTTCTTTCTCCCTCCTCTGGAGCTTCTTCTGACTCTACCTCTTGGGCCTCAGCCCATGCTGTCAGGGATGTGATCAGGATTTGCTTCCTGAGATCAGTGGTTGCAGGCAACCCTCTTTCAATACACAACCCCCTAAGCTGGACTACTGTCAGTGTGGGTAGGCTAGCCAGATCAAGCTCCATGGTTCCCTAGTTTTGTGTCCACAAAAACTTTTTGCAAAAATTGGAAACAAGAATTTAGAAAAATTACAAAAATTCAATAATTGAAATTAATCCAAATTAAAAATTAAAAACAATTTTTGCACTAGGACAATTTACAGGATTTTTAATTTGTTTTACCTAAAACTGTAACGTGATATTGAACACAAGTACAGGATCCCGTCGCTGCTTCCAATTATGTTGGAAAATGGGTTATTGGTAGGGCAGGTAGGTACCTACACCTAGCAACAAGCCACTAACCTCCACATAGGTACAGTTAGGTCTCAGTAAATTAATCCCAGCTCAACCCTTGGTAGCTTGGCAACGAGCGTCAAGGCTTAACTTAGGAGACAAAGTGTGAAGCATTCAAATATCACAAAACAGTAATTAAATAAAACACAGGAAACAGTTTAAAAATCCAAAACCAATTTATAAAAATAGCTTATATTTTTATCTTTAAAATGACACAAAAACGATTAAAATCGGTTCAGGGGAACCGGAGATATGAATTTTTAAAGTATTATTATTTTCTAGCGCTTAGAAACAAAAAGCGCCAATCGGGTCATCTGGTTGCACCAGGACCGGGGCAAAGTCAAACTTTCAGGCCGACCGCGATGGAGCCCTGCTCAGCTACAAGTCGCGGGAGGCCTCGGTTAAAAAGTTACCTTCTGACTTAGGCCCTCATTCTGACCTTGGCGGGCGGCGGAGGCCGACCGCCAAAGTCCCGCCGTCAAGTTACCGTTCCGCGGTCGAAAGACCGCGGCGGTAATTCTGACTTTCCCGCTGGGCTGGCTGGCGGTCGCCTTCAGACCGCCAGCCAGCCCAGCGGGAAAGAGGCTTCCACGATGAAGCCGGCTCGGAATCGAGCCGGCGGAGTGGAAGCTGTGCGACGGGTGCAGTTGCACCCGTCGCGTATTTCACTGTCTGCGCAGCAGACAGTGAAATACATTTAGGGGCCCTCTTACGGGGGCCCCTGCAATGCCCATGCCAGTGGCATGGGCACTGCAGGGGCCCCCAGGGGCCCCGCGACCCCCCCTACCGCCATCCGGATCTCGGCGGTCCGACCGCCGGGATCTGGATGGCGGTAGGGGGGGTCAGAATCCCCGCGGCGGTGCAGCAAGCTGCGCCGCCGCGGAGGATTCAATGGGGCCGCGGTACACTGGCGGGACCCCGCCAGTGGTGCCGGTCCGACCGCGGCTTTACCGCCGCGGTCGGAATCCCCATTGAAGCACCGCCGGCTTGTCGGCGGTGCTCCCGCGGTCCTCCGCCCTGGCGGTCAAAGACCGCCAGGGTCAGAATGAGGGCCTTAGTCTCTTTTTTGATGTTTTTCTTCCCTGGGACGAACCTGCCAGTTGAATCCGACCTCCTGGAGCCCTTGTCCGGATACGCGAAGTCGGTTTCCTCGGTGGTGATTTTTACCTTCGGACTTAGTCGTTTTTTCGAGATGAAAATCCTTCGACCGGGGTAAACCTGGATCTTGATCCGACGTCCATGGAGCCCTTCTCGGATACGATGGCTGGGAGGTCCCGGTCAACTTTTTACGTTCGGACTTAGTCTCTTTTTTGGATGTTTTTCTTTACCGGGACGAACCACGAAGTCAGGCCGGGTCGCGGTTGAGGCAAGCCGGCTAGAATTTCCGCGTCGGGTCAGTCACTTTATGGAGCTTTTTTTCAAAAATTCTCCAATCTTTTCCAAACTTCTGGGGCTTCACCCAGATGTTCTTTTAAGGTTCTTTTGGGGTCCACAGCTCACCCCAAGGGTCCAGAAGTTCTGTGATGGTCCTTGGGGGTGCGGACTTCAACTCCCAGAATGCACCTGGCGCAAACTCCTTTTTGGCCACTGGGCAGTGGTCAGCTGGTCGCTTCTTTCAGGAGTTGGTGCAGGGGACTCTGGTTAGCAATTTTTCACCTGTAGCAAACAGGGAGTCCCTCCTTGAACCAGTTGAAGCCAGGCAAAGTCCTTCTTGTGGTGAAGCCCAAGTGTGCAGCTGGTGCAGTCCTTCTGAGTGCAGGTTCCAGGTGCAGGCCAGGGGTCCAGCAGGGCAGTCCTTCTTCTCCTTAAGTTCCTTTCTTGTTGAAATCTGGTAGGGATCTGAGGTGTGGGTGCAGGTCTGCCAGTTTTATCCTTGCTTCTGGGTGAAAAGCAGGGGGGCCCTGGTTCTCCAATCAGGAACAGGGTCGTCCCCCTGTGATGACCACTTCCTGGGAAGTGTGGCAAAAATCCATCCCAGAAGGCAACAGTCTCTAAAAATCCAACATGGATGAATCTGATTTTTGGAGGTTACATCTGGCTGAGCCCACCCACTGGTGTGGCTAAAAATCATAAACACACCCCTCTCCTGCCCTCTCCTAATCTAATCAAGGGGGCACCTAATTGTCTGGGGTTGCAGGATGTGGGGGTGTTGCTGGGTGCTTCCAATGTCCTTCTCTGCCTTTGAAGACCAGTTTGGCCGCCCTCCCCCTTCCTGCCTCACCATCTGCTGAGGGGAGATTCTCTCCCCCAAGCACATTCCTTTGTGTGAAGTCAGGCCACTTCACACCTCATCAAGGTAGCCTGGCAGAAGCTGCTGCAGGCTGGCCAATCAGAGCACAGCAGCAAAAACAATGCAGAGCTGAAATTGGCAACTTTTTAGGTAAAGTCTAAACTTTTTACCTGAACAAGTTATATTAAATCCCACAACTGGAAGTTGTGGGATTTATTACAACAATTAATTTGATACCAAATTCTTGGTATGTAACATTTAAGGAGACTTTAAAATTTAAAATAAAGTCTGCCCATTCTAGCATATGAAGGCCATTTACTTCAATGAGGGAAAAACGAATTTGGCTGTTTTTACCTCACCAGGGCTTATAAATCTATTTTTATAAAGTCCCTGCTTATAGTTACATGGCACCCAGCCCTAGGGGCACATAGGGCACACCTTAGGGGTGACTTATATGTAAAAATAAGGTAGTTTAAGACTTTGGAAGTACCTTTAATTCCAAAGTCGAATTTGCATATAACTTTAATTTAAAAGCAGCCAGCAAGGCAGGCTTGCTTTTAAAATGACACTGGGCACCTCAGCAATGCACCTAGGTGTGCACCACCTATGCTGTGGTCCCTAAACCTACATGCCCTACCATATACTAGGGACTTATAGGTAGGTTAACTTAGCCAATTATAATTAGCCTAATTTGCATATCCATTTTACACAGAGCACAGGCCCTTGGACTGGTTAGCAGTACCCAGGGCACCATCAGAGTCAGGAAAACACCAGCATAAAGTGGAAAATGGGGGCAAAAAGTTATGGGGCCTCTGCAATCAGCCCTAGTTTCTCACAAGGATCAATACATTTTCAATGGATATCCGCATGCCCGGGGTGCGCTGGTTCAATTAACGCTAGGACTAATTGATGTAAAATGTGCAGGAGCGTCATTTTTTCATGTATTTGTGTCATATTTTAACGCATATGCATTATTTATAATGCATAAGCGTCATTTGTAATGCATAGGCGTCATTTTTAATGCATAGGCATCATTTTTAATGCAGGAACTTCATTTGTTTTATGCATATGTGTCATTTTTGACACGTTTGCATCAACAATTCTGTCTTAAAGTGTGTTTGAGTCATTTTTCTAATTTTAACGTGCATGCAGCCTATAACTTAACAAAGATAGGATAGTATGACCTGCAGTCTGTGTTCTAGTGTTTGGGCACATATGGCAGACCATACTACTGTGGCCCATAATACTCATGTTGTTGTGCAGGATTAGCTCTCTTAACTGATGCAACAGCAGCACAAACATTGATAATTAAATAGGATTTTTCAAGTTTGCGCAGGTGTTGCTTCAATAAAGGGCAGCAAGGCTACGCTATTAAAAAATGAATCCTGGCCTGTGTGTTTTGTGTGTTTATTTTCTGATCAAATTATTTGTGTGCCTCTGTGGGAACGGCATGCAAAACATTTGGGTAAATGTGCATATATGAATGTGTTACAAATGGGTATAACCATCAGATGCCATTCAATGAGGTACACCAGTCATGCTATGTGTGTGTAATATCTGTTGCCTTTTATGCTGTGTGTACTTGCTTGACATTGGGGACAATACATTTCCCATGACTAACTATACACAGGAAAGATCGAGGACGGCTGATGAGGGCTATGTCAGATATGTTACCCCTCACATGTCATGAAATGTTGGCTACCACTTCATGGTCACTTGTGTGTATACTACCCATGAGTCAGGCATTTGAACATGCTAGGTAGGTACAGTGTTTGTTACACAGAGTCTCACCTCCAAACATAAAACTGTTATGTACTCCACAGTTTGACTCACGTAAATGACCTATGATTCTCCTGTGGCTGTGGTGGACCAGCAGACCATGCTGCATGTGTTCACATATTTCCAGTGGTTCATTGCACAAAGGTGTCCAGTTCAAGTGTGTGGCCATATGTACCCTGTGTCAGTATTGGCCTCCATGGTGTAACAGTTACGTGCAGGTCTAGTCATGGGTCTGTGGAGCGAACTCTTGAATTAACAGAGTTTCCTTCAAAGCAGATTTGATCTAAAGCCAAAGATCACCTAACAGCATACAAGGGGAGAGGAAAGCTATGGTACAGAAGAAATTTCAGAAGGCTGATGACAGAGCAACCTTGGTGTGCTCAAATACGTTATGGATCAGTAATAGAAAACAGGCAGGTTTCATCACTACATTTGTAAACAGGGTAGGGCTTTAAAATTCCCACCACAACAGGGAACATCAGTGCATCTGTGCAGATTAATCTCACAGCTAGTCACCATGCAAGCCCCATCAAAAGGTGGTGGCAGAAGTGAATCTGTGTTTGGACCATCAGGACCCAACATGTATTGTCCTTACATACACATTAGCAGCCCTTGTTTGTTGAGCTGGAGGCACAGTACCACATCCAGGCATACAGCCATAGCACACTGTCACTGTTTGGCACTAATGAATACATGCAAAACCAGACAAGGGATGGGGACTGGATTTGCCTCCTTGAAAACATGTCCCAGAACAAAATACTATAACAAAACAAATTAAACTATGCTATACATTTGAGGACTGATCGTAGACCTACCATACACAATACCCCAAGGGGAAACAGAGGGCTGAAAGCCAACTACGAGGCAAATTTAGTCATAGGGAAGGTCTCTGGTTAACGCAAAGACTGGGACCAGTCTGACTAACAGGATGCAGGGTCTGTCAGGAACAAACATGAACAAGACAAATACACAGTGAGGAGAGTCTGACTGGGACAAGCAGGAACAACACTGTGGGAACACAGATCAGTTTCTAGTGTACTCTGCACTGTTACACAATCCCCCAAGGGCTCTGGTACACAATTGATTTGTACTCCAATGCACAACAAGAAGATTCAGGAAATGGCAGCTTCTAAGCAGTTCCAGGCAGCAGCAAGGGCATGGCAGAGTCAAATGGCTGGTCTGCATGAGAGTACTCACAGGTGTGTGCAGCTTCAGTCTCTCACAAGTCCTGGAGTTGAGAATCCAGTTCATGGGGCCAACCGGACCTTTCACATGGGAAGTAAGAGACAGCAGATTACAGGTCTTACCGACTACCAGGCAGTGCATTATGGGACCTGAGGTCCATGCAGACTGATGAACTAGAACTATGGCATGCCATACTGAAGATGGAAGCACACAGGAGTCACAACGGGAGTCTGGGTGAGTGTAGATGATTATTCTCAGGGTACAGATAGTCCATTACAGTGCCCCCTAGACAGGGATGGGCAGAGACTTAAAACATGAAAGTTGCAGGACTTATTACCTGGGATGAACTGCGCAGGGCATGTCTTGTGAGCATTGCTTGTCATACCTGGGGCACTTGTGCTATCCATTTTCAGGTTTGATGCACTTCTTGTCACACATGCTCCTTGCAGAGGGTCTGGTCATACATTCCTGTTACCAATGCAATTGCACATCCACTGCCTCATGTATGATGCACTTTTTTACCTTATGATTGATGGTGTCTTAGTTGTGTGTCATATGCTGCAATGGACCATGTTGGCAACATAGATGTGTCTCATAGCTGTGGTCCTATGAAATGGCCCTTCAAATGTGAAATAGACAGGATGTACTTCATAAAAACTGTGTGTGATGTTTGCTGTACATTCCTATTTACCGAATGTGATATGGCATCTGAAGTATGCAATTTTGTCCTTCTGCAATGCTCCATGAGGCAATACTCTGATTATGATTCCTAGAGATCATGTGATGCATAAATAATTACCTAGAGCATGACTGAGTGATGAAGTGAGGTGTTTAATTCCATATTATAACAAAGTGGTGATAGTGACTATAGTTGGCAATTGTTTTGTACGATCTGTTGTCTATGATGCATTCCTTCAGCTGTGTTAGGATGTTCCCACTCATTTTTCCAGACAGCATCCTCCTCCTCCTCCTCTTTAGGCAGTTGGTGTTCAGGTTCATGTAGGGTAATATTCCTCCTCACACAAATGTTGTGTAGGATGGCACAGGTCAAAATAATCTTGCAGACCATTTCTGGGGAATATAGGAGACTGTCACAGATGATGTCCAGGCACCTGAATCTGGACTTCAGGATGCCAAAAGTCCGCTCAACTATGGTGCTTGTCCTACGATGTGCCTCATTATAGGCACACTCTGCTGCTGTGCTTGGGTTGGCAAATGGGGTCATGATCCATTGCTGGATCCCGTAGTCCTGGTCAGCTGAAAGAGAAAATAGGGGTAAGTATGTTGTTGTTGGTTGCACCGGGAATGTCACTTTGCATGGCAGTTGTTATCTTGTGTCCTCTGTGACTCATATGTGTTTGTGGTATTGTGTGGAATCCTAGGCATCTGTGATGTTCTTTATGCATTGGGTTGTTTGACTAGCAAAACTGGTGTTTGGATAATTGACCTGATATTTGTGGTATATTAAGAAACTTGCAGGTCAGTGTGTATCTCCCATGCGTTTTGTAGTGAGAAAGATGTGTCCATGTGCATTCACTGGAGGTGACATGATACATCCACACACACAATAGATTCCACTGTGGTGGTAACATGGTTGCACTACATGGCCTGGACATCCCATCCAATTAGACATATGTGATTGCAGGTGAAATGCAACAGTGAGACCCTTTGATTTGCCTAGGTGACAATGCACAACACATCTCCATAAGTTGGCAGCACTGAAGTGTTCAGTATTGACAATGCACAATTATCCTATGTGTGACAAGTTCTATGCAAACCTATTTTTGTTCCCTCACTCAGTTGGCTAATGTGCAACTGTGCACCTACACTACTGAACTTGCTCCAGGTCAGCTGGCTAACTTGTTTGTGGGAGTGAAGGTTTTAGTGTAGGAAGGTCCATCTCCCTATACATCTGATATGTATGTAGGGAATTGTCTCATTCAGTATGTGTAGCAGTGTGCACATAGCATTAGTGTAACATCAACATGTTTTCACAGCACAGTCCACTTCCTTATTACTTGCTGGCAATGTCACCCCAGGAGTGATGTGAGATGTTGGTACTGCCTTAATAATTCCATGTCACCTTCATTTGAGTCAGCGTCATCATGCTATGTGTCTCATGGTGTTTGACCTGCAGCAACACACATTACACACCACTTACACGGGACATATTGCTTGTAAGTGTGTGGGATTGACTGTGGCCTTATGTGATATTGAATGGTTCATCTTCCAAGTTGTACTTCCAGTTAAGGCCATGTAATTGTCACTGTGTGGTTTTAAATTGGTCACTTGTGGCTCTAGAGTGGCATCTATTGTTCTTTTCAGCTGTCATTTGTCCGTAGGTGTGTATCCCTTTGGGTCAGGATATCAAACATGACTACCAGTGTCACACCTCAGTGTCTTCCTGGCCACATGTCAATGTTGTGGTGTATGTCTTGTGTGTTCTACAGGGTTGCTGTGCTGTGTGTAAATTACTAAGTTTCTGTACTTACCAATAAGAAGGCCATTGCCATATCGTCCATCCGGGAAGTGCTGATTGATGGTGCTGTGGCGGAAGATGAATGCATCATGTACACTTCCAGGATACTGTGCCATGATGTTGGTGAACAATCCCTGGTCATCCACAATGGCCTGCACATTGATGGAGTGGGTGTGCTTCCTGTTGCGGTATAGGTGCTCGGTTGCAGCAGGTGGCACAATCCGGACATGTGTGCAGTCAATGGCACCAAGCACGTGCGGAAAGCCATTAATTTGATAAAACCCCTGTTTGGTCTCCTGCTGCTTCTGCTGTGTGTTGGGGAAGCTGATGTGGCAGGGTTTGAGGGATATGATGGCATCAAGTACCTTGGGAAGGAAGGCGGAGAATGAGGGCTGTGATAACCCGGCAACTAGGGCACCAGTAGTTTGAAATGAGCCACTTGCCAACATGTGCAGGACAGATAGCAGCTTGGTCTCAGGTGGAATAATGTGGGATGTCTGCAAGCTGGCTGCTAACTGTGGCTCAATGTGGCGGAACAGCTGCTGTATGGCTTGCCAGTTGAGTCCGTACCTCTGGATGATATCCTGTTCCCTGAGGCCCAGAAGGGTTGTCCTGGTCCTGAATAGCCTCTCCTGCATTCTGTTTTGCCTTTGGGGTCCATGTTGGTGTGGTGGTAGCTGCTGCTTTTGGTCCTGTGCTCCGCGTCTTCTGGCATGCTGCATGAGTAGCACCTCCATATCGTCCTTCTTGAGCAATGCTGTTGATTGTGTGAGTTCTCCTTCAGTAGTGGTGTGTTTGCCCCATTTTAACGCCTGCCCTGACCCAGGCGTTAAAATTTGACCTAAATCGGGATTTGCATCATTTTCTGGCTCCACCTCCCATCTGTGCGCCATTTTTGCCCGGTTGGATAAATATGGCACACAGGTGTTTGAGTCATTTTTGGACAGGAACATCTCATTGACGCAGGGCGGTTTCACACATCCAGAAAATGACGCACACTCTGATATTTTGATGTGTCTAGCGTAAAAATATAAATATGGTGTTAAATTTGCGCCAGATTAGCGTAAAAAATGATGCTAATCCGCCGCAAAGGGAGTATAAATATGGGCCACAATATTTTGTAAGTTTGCGCCGCTTTTGCATCAAAAAAAGTATAAATATGGGCCAAAGTGAAAATACAGGTGACAACATACAACCCGCACCAGCAATCTACAAGGACAATTAGAACATCTATGACTCTTGAGGGGTATGCACGTCAAAAATAATATAAGCACGGCGAGTGTGAAGAAATTCAGAAAGTAAACTTCTGGTTTTGTTGTGACCAGTTTAGATAATTGATCTGTACCTGGAAAAAGAACTTGTGAACTTGAACTTCGGTTTGGATATTATAGTAGATGTGATCTCATTCTTGCAAAGTATGAGTGGAAATACAACCCAGAAATACTCACATGACATACTGGATTGCATGTGTAGAGCTGCTGTATGCAAGCGAAAAAGCAGTAAGCATCCTTAGCTAAATGACATTGGAGCCAAAGTTGGGTAGTTAGAGTTGCTGTTGCAGGTTTGTTATATGTGACCTCCTGACTTGAATGATTGGAATATCATTAACAAGAGCAATCAGATGCCGTTTAGGGTGTAGCCTGAGTCCTATGGCAGAGTTAGCAGAAGACTCATGCCTGGGCACATAATAGCTCTTAGGACGTGGCACTGAGAATAAAAAGAGGATGGGTGGATTGCTTGAATTAACCTCAACTGCTGGTAATTACTGTTGATGAGAGTCCATTTCAGGAATGTATTGACCGCCATACCACCCTGCAGACCGGAAACAGCCATTTGCAAAGCAAAGTGGGTCTTTCTTCAACAGAATCAGTCTAGCACAAGTTGCCTGGCTCGTCTCCCTTTGAATGGGAACACTAGCAATTTGGGCAGTGACATAACAAAACTTGAGGGGGCCCCCCTGCAAAGTACATGGAGGGTCCCCCTCCGGACTTATTCAGGAGCTTTCAGGCCTGGGTACTCTGCTGAGGGGTACCCCTGGAACTCGGCCCACGCCACCTATCCCCGCTTCCCCCACACACACACCTCGGGCCTGCGG
Source organism: Pleurodeles waltl (assembly GCF_031143425.1). NCBI lineage: Eukaryota > Metazoa > Chordata > Amphibia > Caudata > Salamandridae > Pleurodeles > Pleurodeles waltl. The sequence continues at coordinate 1,346,035,420 of NC_090447.1, read as the reverse complement.
CATCCCTTATTACACCTGTACCCACACACAGAACGAGATGTGTGTGTTAACTTTAGCAAAACACTGGAGAGCTTCTTCCGCTGGCAGCCAATAACAACTTGAAATTCATGGACTGTAAGATTCATGTCCCTATTCAGGCTACTGGCTGGGTTTAGGGAGGCTCTCTATGGCTTTTACAATGTGTAACAGTAACGTAAACATGACTTCCAAGAAATACATGCACACAGAAACAACAGTGCTTTTTTACAAGGCCATCGTGGCTTGACCCATGTAAGATGGTTTTTCATCAAGTCCCCACTTAATCAAGCTGTTCTCTGTAAAACTTGCACAAACCACAGAGGCGCTGATGCAAGTACAGGCTCAATGCAGATAAATCCTGATGGGTATTGGATGTGTGTTATACAGATGTTTTAAACACAGGAGGAGCAAATTCACATGTGCAACCGTGGGACCACTGTAGAACTATGGACATTCTTGAGGTTTTCCAGCTTGTTGTGTTATCATGCATACTAGCATGTAGTTTACTAGTTCACTACCCCACTTTTCATTGAAATGGTAGGTGTTCCATGATAGAGTCCACAGATGTCCAGAAGACAGGCCACGTCAGAAGAGATGCATTGGAATCCCGATATGAAGACTTGGGAGCAAGAAGGAAGGTAAGCTCATAGAGCCAATTATGGGTTGTGTTTTAGTATGGGTCCAAATTCCAAGATGATATGCATGTTCTTTCATTAGACCTGCAGGTTTATGCACCGCTAGCTTCCACACCACAGTGCTTGTGCCTGAAAGGTTCCTTGAGACAAAAGTTGTGTGGCATATGCACATTCATTAGAGGCAGGAATGTGCTTGAGTGAGCATGTTTCTGGGGATGGCAGTTCAAGACTAAGAGAGAATGGATTTGGGAACACTGTGGGTTTATGTCACCAGGAGTGTTCAAAGGACACAAAGGGGAGATCAGAGAACTCAACTGCCCAACAATAAATAGGCATTTGTAAAGCACACATACACCCATTGGTGTATTTTGGCTCTGAATAAGATATATTTGTTGTTATTGAACTTAACTTGCTGGTGCTAATTGTGTGGCCCTCGGAAGGACAAAAGGCTCAGTAGGGTATGCAGAGATTTTAACCTCTGACTAGGAGAGCAAATACACATCCACTGAGCCACCATACGCAGCCCTGGGCTATAGGACAGAAGGCATATGGAATGATTGGGACATGGACCCAAGCCCATGACAACTGCTAACAGTATAATCTCTAACTCTGGCCTAAGATCTGCTGTCACCTTGTGAACCATAAACTTCCTCTCCATCCATCTTCCTCACCAAAATATGCACCCACCATCACCACAAAGTATAAAAAGAGCATACGAGTATACACATCACCTTAGTCTTCTCCCTCCCCCATATCTTCCCTCCTTTCCACACAAACGTAACAGTCTATGGTTAGTAATCTGGGCAACTCACACAGTACCTTCTCAGCGACTATCCAACTCCACTTTCATTTTCCCCTAATAATACAGTTAAGTCTTTATTCAACCTTGTCGAGCAGGAACAAGAACATCAATGCATTGTTTATTCTACAGCTTCCATTTCTTCTTCCTCAGTGAGCTTCCATATCTTCCCCACCTTAGTCAAACTCCCCCTTCTCGACGTAATATTCTTTCCCCCTTTTTTGCATTTTCTTCCTAATCTTCATACTGCTCTTACCATCTCAAGTGACTGAACTGACCACGGCTCATTCAATGAACAAGATCAATAAATTGTGTTCAACTTGATATGAAACTAGACTTACTCTCCATAACTGAAATTTAATAAGGAGACAGCGCTTCACCTGTAGTCCCTTAAGTAATCCCACCATGATTTTGAATCTATACTCATAACCACCATGGAAATACAGAAGAGGTTTAATTATTACAAACCATTTATTACATTTAATAAATGCTAACTTTTGATTGGGAACATGGTTGGTCTCAAAGGAAATTTAGTTTAAAATCCTTTTTTCAAGTCGGATTGCAAGTCACAATTCAGAAGCATACCACTTTTAGAAGATTGGCATTTTCTTGTCCTAAACATTTGGTGCCTGTAACCTGTGTCCTGGGTTGCATGACTGTGAATAGTTGGCCTTTAGGTATTCCTCCGAGACAGTGAGACTTTTCGCTCTAGACAACCTCCAGTGATGACCACCAACATGAGATCTGCACTTTGTTCTATGGTAATGACAGCATGTGGTGACTGACAAAGTGAAGTTCCGGAAACTACTATCCACAGACGACTGACCAGATCTTCATGATACATTAATGACCGCCCACAATGCCAAGTTGGCTCTCTGCACTGTGCCTGCTTCTCATGGCCTCCTCTAGTGCAACCACGACTCTTTGCACCAGATTGTGAGAAGGCAACATTTTTAGAAGACTAACTGGGTCCCTGTATTCACACCACGCTCCATCACCATCTGCCTGAATTTGTGACTTTCCAACAGTCTAGCACGAACAGATAAGCACAAGTTGAGCTTTCTGATTTTAGGTGATATCTTTGTCTAGAACTTTGAAATATCTCTGGTTCTACAAATTGGATTTTTGTCATTCTAGTGTCATTTTATTTATTAAAATGTACTCCATTGTTTCTAATTTGATGTGGGATATTCTGGAAGATGTGCTTTTAGGTGCTATACTTACCTAAAATGTTGAAATTGCATACCTCCAGTTCAACTGATTTGTTTTTTGTCATTCTAGTATATGTTATTTATTAAAATTTACTCTATTCTAAATTTGTGGGGGATTTTTCCTGCCTTGTGTTTTCACTTTATTACTGTCTGTGTGCTGGAGGTAGCTGTTTGAAGGGTAATTGGAGCTGGGAACATCTCCGCCCAGATCCATCCTGGAAGAATGTCCCATTCTGCCTACACTTAGGGGGTCATTCCTACCCTGGCGGTCCGAGACCGCCAGGGTAGGGGACCGCGGATGCACCGCCAACAGGCTGGCGGTGCATCCAGGCCCATTCTGACCGCGGCGGCAAAGCCGCGGTCAGAAAAGGGAAACCGGCTGTTTCCCGCCGGTTTTCCCCTGGGCTGCAGAATCCTTCATGGCGGCGCTGCAGGCAGCGCCGTCATGGGGATTCTGACCCCCTTCCCGCCAGCCTGGTTCTGGCGGTTTTGACCGCCAGAACCAGGCTGGCGGGAACGGGTGTCGTGGGGCCCCTGGGGGCCCCTGCAGTGCCGATGCCAATGGAATGGGCACTGCAGGGGCCCCCTAACAGGGCCCCACATTGATTTCCAGTGTCTGCATAGCAGACACTGGAAATCGCGACGGGTGCAACTGCACCCGTCGCACAAAAGCCACTCCGCCGGCTCCATTCGGAGCCGGCTTCATCGTTGCTGTGGCTTTCCCGCTGGGCGGGCGGGCGGCCTTTTGGCGGTCGCCCACCCGCCGACCGGGAAAGCCAGAATGACCGCTGTGGTCTTTTGAGCGCGGTACGGTCTTCTGGCGGTTCCCGCTTGGCGGGCGGTGACCGCCGCCCGCCAAACTAGGAATCAGCCCCTTAGTCTGCCTGTGTCTCACAGTCTGGGAGAAACACAAAAAGGCCAACTATCAACTACTCACAGTCATGTGACCCAGGTTATATACACCAAATGGTTTGGACAAGAAAATGCCAACTTGTGACTTAAACCCTGAGTTTAAGGAGGATTTTAAATTATAATTCTTTTGAGACCGAACATGATATTTCTACCTGTTTTCAATCAATGGTAGTACTTTTTTTAATGTAATAAAGTAATATAGTATGATTCTATCAGAGAGGTAGGCCTCACAGTAGTGAAAAACAAACTTAGAAGTTATTCACTATAAGAATATGTAAAGTTTAAAAAAACATCTTACTTTTTAAATAGAATGCACTCTGCCTTATTGGCTGTTTAGGGCCTGCCATAAGAGTGACTTACATGTGACTTATATTAAATGTAAGCACTTTAGAAGTATATGTATAACATGAGGGCACCAGGAGCCTCCCACACCTTTATTAGTCTAGGGGAATACACTAAGGAGCCAGGAAGCCAGGGGTGCATGGGCTCAGCCCAAGACCTGTGTTTTGGAGCTGCATGCGTCCACACACAAGTATGTATTTATGTGGATGTCACTATTGTCTACAGTGCCGTCTGTTAGATGGCAACATCTTATTGAGATCACTCACATGAGCTAGATTAGTGTGTGTAACACAAACAAGCACAACCTTCCACTTACCTATCTTGTGATGCATGGAGGTGGGTGGGGCAAGTGTGATTGTTCTGTTAGATAGGTTTTTAAATTTTTTAACACTAACATGACAAGGTGGTGCAAATTCTGCAAGGAAGCCCTTTTTTGGATGTCAGAACATGTTGAGACTGGGGGCGCTTGTAAGAAATGAGGGCATGCTCAATGAAGCTTAAAACACAACAACAAGTGAGCCCCAGGTAAATGCATGTCAGACAGCAGGCAAAATGTGAAAAAGGATGTTTACACAAATGCACACACATGTCTGAAAGTCCTTGTTGGTTGTTGGCTCATTTCTATTCGAAGACAGCCACTAATACTGCAATTAAACACACCCATTAACATGCTCCTAAATCAAAAAATCAGCAATGTGAGAAACTGCTTTTGGAACTCATTTTACACTGGGCTGGAGTTCAGTCTCACTGTTCTTTAGTGCTGGTTGACAATGGTGATTCGATACATTTGGCAGGGAAATCTCTGAACTTTAGATCTTCTGATTGGATATAGCATCACATAGAAAAGCCATTTAGTTTTCAGAATTATGCGTGCAGGAGAACTGGTTTGGGATGGCTTCCTTTTTTCTAGTACCTCTCTATGCAGTTCTGCAGAGATAGCCTTTGTGTGGAGTGATGCTCCACACAGCAGGGTAGTCTCCAGCCATGAGCACCCATAACAGATGTACAAAGAGGTATGATCTATTAGAACCTGACTGTGAATATCCACAAAAGCAGTGATCAGGAAAGAGACAAAAGGGTGGTTTTACCTGAAAGACCCATCTCACACTGAGCAACAGACTGCAGCCCCCTTCATTCCCATCATCTAGCAGGTGGCATTGTCACAGGAAGGATGTAATCGAATTTCTATAGGAGCTTTGTCTCTTTGCTCTCACTTCACTGTCTATGTCTCCTCCCTCCTACATCCTGATATACTTCCACTGTCTGGGAAACTGACTTCATCCTCTTGTTGTGCACAGGAAAAGGCCAGGGGCTTTCAAAACAGAACTCAATTGCCTCCATGACTCCGCTTCTCTTATACGTAAAATGCATATGCGACAATAGCCACCAACACTCACAATACACTTGGATGGGATTAGATGAAAAACAGGATAAAAATCTGACTGCACATTGGTGAGACATTCTAAGCCAGTGCCACATGACTCATTTTTAGTGAGTGAGTGAAAAAACCTTTAATTTACAGAATTTACTGAATAGTGAGGGAAGATCTTTAAATGAGACCTTTTCTTCTTCTACACCGCTCCTCTTGTGCAGTGTATAAACCCTGTACCAATGTTGGGATACTCTAGACTAAGGGGCATTTTAAGAGCATTGTAAACTCCTCCGCCACATTATGCCTGCTCCAGGTATAATGTATACAAGTGTGGCATTCCGCGCTAGGAGGCCTGCAAAAATGGCACAGTGAAATATAACAAACTTCACTGCACCATATTTAGAATCATTTTTAATGCCTGCTCAGAGCAGGTGTTAAAATGATGCTCCCATAGAAACCTATGGGCATCCTTGCACTTTGCTACGCTAGCGTCAACATTTTTGACACTACTGTAACAAAGCGCCACAATTGCGTCAAAAATGATGCTATTGTGTAAACGACCACCATGGTGCACTATATTATAATTATGGTGCAACCATGATGTTGTGACTGTAGTGGGGTGCAGAAAAAGTGGTGCATCAGCTCTGACGAGTCACTTTTTCTTAAGTATGGGCCTATCTTCAAAAAAGCTGTCAAAGGCTTTGCTTGGCAAACAATAGGCTAGGGTTGTTTTTGTTTAAATTATGTGTACACTTAAAGTCACATTTTTAAGGTGTATGGAGCGGCTTATTCTTTGATTGTTTACCATCTCAGAAAGCTTTCTCTGACTTTACTTCTAAAACCCTGCATAAAAATCTTACCTTGCTATACTTTATTCTTCAGTGTGAGCCTCTTCTTACCTTTCATCTTCTGCATGCCTTCTATTTCTAACTATTCCCTCCTTTCAGTGTCATGGTTTCCTGTCTCAGCCCTTATTATGCGGCTGATACTTCATTCCATAGATTGTAACCTCTCTTTAAAAACTCTATTACTGTAAATTCATCTCTGTTAGCCTATCTTTCTTACCAATCATTCTCCTGAAACCACACAGGTCTCACTAATGACCACACCTGCCTGGTATTAATATATCACAAAATATCTGGAGTAAATGCATACAAATTATGGGAAACATCACTTATGCAATGCAATGCATTTACCACGATGCCTTTACAACGCATATGCATTTACCACCCATGGCTTTACCACGCATGCTTTTACCACAAATTTACCCCAACCACGCACGCCTTTACAATACATTTTGTTGTAAAGGCATGAATGGTGAAGGTGTATGCGTGGTAAAAAAGGTAAGTACAGTTAATATTAAGTGGGTTGAGTGATATATATATAGTGTTTAGAATGAGTAACGGTTATTGGTGGTAAATGTATTTTTAGGTTTTAGGGTGGGTATGCGATTTGAGGTGGTAAGGGCATTTTCTGGTTTAAGGGTGGGTATGGGTTTTAGGGTGGTAAGGTAATTTTTAGGGTCTAGGGTGTTTGTGTATATATAAAAATATATAATACATATATCTACATATTATTATAACATATATATATATACCATGCATATGCCTTAACCATCTATGCCTTTACTACTAAATTTATGTGGTAAAGACATGCGTGGTAAAAGCGTATGCATGGTAAAAACATTTTGTGATAAGTGCATGCGTAGTAATGAACATACTTACCGTGTTGTAAAGGCATGCGTTGTGAGTGTGTTGTTCCATCATACATCCGCAAATTTTTCTTGAGAGCACATGACTAATTGCAATAACCAACAAATAATGAAATTAAGTAATAACCTTGGGTTCCAGAGCAGAGTACTACTCACCATAAAGTGCTTCAATGCCTTATCAAGGGTAGTAGGTGCTATATAAATCCTATTACAATTACATTTAAAAAGGGAAGTTTAGGCCTCACAAAAGGTTTATTTTGCCAGGTCGAGTTGGCAGTTTAAAACTGGACACAGGCTGCAATGGCTGACCTGAGCCATGTTTTGAAGGGCTACTTAAGTGGGTGGCACAAGAAGAGCTGCAGGACCAAAAGTAGCATTTAATTGACAGGTCCTGGGTACATGTAGTACTATTTTACTAGGGACTTACAAGTAAATCATAAGTGCCAGTTCGGTATAAGCTAATATTACAATGTTTAAAGGAGTGAGGACAAGCACTTTAGCACTCAGCTGTAATAAAGTGTCAGATCCAAAATATGCCACCCCCAGCTGAAAGAGGGGAGTACGACCCACCCTCATCGAAGTTCTCATCAAGTAGGCAGAAGAACCTGGAGACACCATCACCATAAGAGTAGTCAGACTTAGGGAAGAGTTCCACCATAAAGTCCATTCCCTGTAGGGAGAAGGATCACCTCAACAGCTTGGGATTCTTAACCCTCACTTGCATGAGCATGGTCTATCTGAACTTTAACTGAGCCATAAACAGGCATGGTCTAAGATTCTTCAATCCCTAGACCACAGCAAAAGCTTCTCTTCTAATAGCACACCTCATTTGCCTGTGGAGTAACCTTCTGCATGTGAAGTCTTCAGGTTGTTCTAGACCCTCCTCATTCAGCTGGGTTAGCACAGCCCCATGCCATGCTCTGAAGCATCTGTCTGCACTACAAGCTCCTTGGAGAATTCAGGGGCATTAAGGACAGGTGATATGAGCAAGAAGACAGTGACAGATTTTTGCAAACGACTCTTTCCCCAGCAGTGTCAGATGGAGACACCACAGCATACAGTGACCGTCCCAAGATGCACATTGAGTTTACAACCTCCTAGCTCTCTGAAGTCACCTATGTCAGTGGCACCAGAAAAGAAAAAAATCTAGGGTACTATTACGAGTTTGGTTAGGAAGGAAAGGCCATCAAATCTCAATCATCCAACAGCACATTTGTACAATGGGAAGCTGGCTAGCCTGAAAATGCTGAACCTCCTCCCTTTTTGTTTTGTGAATTTTTTGAATTTGTGGTGGCCTTCTGACCAAAATGGCAGGTTCCCAGTCAGACGTATTTTGCCACAGTTGCTCTTCCAGCGATCCATCACAATGTGCTGTAACCTGACGACAGACAGGTGAACCAGTGTCAAGTAACTAATCACATGTGTACCACTGCACATTGGGTCTCTTTTGTGGGGGTAAGGCAACAGCTAGCTACAGCTCTCAGCACTGATGAAAGCTTTAGGAGCATGTGAAAGGCTGCAACCCGGAGGTTTTACAGTTGGACAATGGCAGTAATATATTTAAGGCCATGGCAGATGGTGGCTATCGAAGGGGCCTGTGTTTGGTGCGTTGCATCACCCTGATAGTGCAGGACTTTCTCAAAACTGAAGATATGGTCAGTAACATATTGACCATCTGCAGAAGAATCTGCACTCTTTTAAGTCATTCCTTTAAAGCCCAGAGTCAGTTTAGGATCATTCAGCATGCTAATAGAGTACCAGTTAAAGCCCTCTATCATATTTTGCAACATCTGTTTGACCAGTATGCATCAATCAATGACTATGGCCCTCATTACAACCGTGGCGGTCGGTGTTAAAGCAGCGGTAATACCACCAAGAGGCCGGCGGTAAAAAAAAATGGGATCACGACCACAGTGGAAACTGCCAACACAGACAGCCACTTTAATACTCTGACAGCCATGGCGGTAGCAACAAACACCACGTAGGTCACCTCCAACAGACAGGGAAAGTCAATGTACCACCCACCCCATTACAACCCGCCAATCCGCCAGCTTTTCTTGGGCGGTAGTGTCGCGTAGGCTCTCATTATCCTAATGAGACTACTGGATTTTGAGCGGCAAGATCATTCACAGGGTGGGGGACTAAGTCTGATCCTCGGTAAAGGACCCTTGTCACTCTAAATCCGGGTTTTGCTCCGGCTAACTAGCAGTGCCTCACTTCTCCCGAAGGGAAGAGACAATTAGGCAGCTGAGCGCACGGCATCTTAGCACTTCCCAGGGAAGTCGTGGTCACTCAGGTCACAACCGGTTCTGTCATACACAGTGCGGTCTCACATAGGAATGACAAAGGCAGTTTAAGTTTTAAAGATTGGTTTAATAAAACAACTGCATTTTAGATAGCAAACCGTGAGCTGCAATAACCAGAACTACACAACACAGTAGGATTAAAATAGTAATGATGAGAGTGAAGCACAAGAATAAGGCTATCATAGTGCCACAAGATTATGTTCTTGCTAAGTTATATTCTGAGCACAGCATGTGAAGCTCTAAGCCTGCCTTTCAGGTTTCCCCGGGAGGACATTAACCCTCATAACTGAGCAAAGGCCTGTAATCTGCATCAGCATCTGCAACGGGGCAGTCAGCATCTAGTTGTAGGTTCCTGGCCGGAATCTCCCTCTGACCTGTACTAGGACTAAGAAGTGTTTTTATAACTAACAAGCAGATGTTCCAAGAAAATGTCCCTACGTAAGGATGTGTATTTTCTACGAATACTGGAGACTAAACTTCTACCAGGTTTACTAGCAATGTACCAGACTGTAGCCTTGACTGAAGCACAGGGCGATCAAGAATGCATTATTTGAGAACACAGTGCTGAGCTAAGCTAAACAGTGTGATAGAAGGAAATAAAAACAAGAATGTAAAACTGGTTATTGTAAAATAACAGTGCAAGGCTAAATAAGATGTATCTAGGGCAAAGTGCACAGCGGCCTAGTATGTTAAGCTAACGTGCATGAAGGTATATTAAAAATGGCTACACTACACCCTCCCTTTGTCGGTAGAAAGTGGTTTAAGTGGAAGCTAAAAATGCCTTAAGCTAAAATATATTTAAAACCCTATTCAACTTAAACAAGTTAAGAGGACACACAAGCATAAGATTTATGCAATTTTAAAGTGAGCATACGGCCCAATGCCGAATTCAAAGGAAAATGTCAATTTAGAATAGTTCCAAATCAAGCATCAGTCATGGAAAGCAGGAGATTCTCCACCTCGGCCGATGACCGGTAAATCCACGCCAAAAACTTCCAAGGAGCAGGTGTTTTCCAGAGCCCCAGCGTCAACCAAGGTGGCATCCCGTGCAGTGCCTATGAATGAGTTAATATTTACTTCCTCGAGGAAGGGTAGCTCATAATCAGCTTCTCTGAGCAAATGCAGCTGCAGCGCGCATGTCTGGTAATGAACCCTCATCGAGAACATCAACAGATCAGCATCAATCACTGAGGGGCGTTGCTGTGAGAGACAGACGTCCAGTGCATGTTCGAAAGAGCACCAACGGCACCGAAACACGGGCTGCACACAATCCAAAACCGGTCTGAATGACAGAGACCAGTCACACTCCAAATATTCCAGGAGTGTTGCTCCAAAGTGCTGCATCATGCGTTCACGACACAGCTGCACTGATGGGAGCACCCACATTCGTCCTTGTGCGGCGGGACAGCCATTGCGGAAAAACAACAGCAAAATGCCGGCTAATAAAGCTAAAGTTATCGGAAATCCCCCAAAAATGCTTCTGAAAATTGAAGGAATAGCTGAAGGTATTAAACCGAATATAGAGGAAAGGGTGCAAACAAAACCGATACCAACAACTTTGAAAAGATGTGCTAATCCAGTCGTGCTGGATGCATTAAATATACATCCCACGAGTTCACCAAAGTGTCTCGGAAAGTTTGTATTTAACAGGGACTGTATTTCCTCCGATGACCTTGCCACTTGAAGTGCGTAGGTCTCCTGTGCAGATGTAAGGGCCGCATGCTTCTGAAACAATAAAGCCTTTAGTCCACTTAACTTGTCAAAATTCACCTTGGAAGTAAGGATGTGAGGCCAAATATCTGCTACCTCCCTAATTTTAGTGCGGGAAACAACACGTTCCCGCAGCATGTAACGACCTTAGTGACCGAAACAACGTGAACTATTCCGGCCCGCATGCCACAACAGTCTTCACTATTCAGGAGGACGTAGCTGCAGTTTGAAAGCACCTGGAATGTGGGTTTAATCAAGGGGACTGGAACTCCCTTCAGATAGCAAGCCAAGTTTGCAACCAAGGCATTACACGCCCCATGCAAGGACAGCTGCTTACAAATCATCGCTGACTGAAGTCTCACATTCACTGCCGCTAAGAAAGACCTCTTTCATGCCATTGAGGCATTTGTACGAGAAGGGAAGCTCCCACACCTCATGGATGTAACTCTCTCCCAACTTTTCATATCTGTCTACCGGAACATGTTTCAAACAAGAAGTGAATTGTAATGTAGAAGTAGGCAGATTAATGACCCAGTGTATCAACCACTCTGCTGAGGGAATCTCGGCCACGGTAAAAGGCAATCTTTCTATCTTTTCAATGTTGAGCATGACATAAGTTGCCTCCTTCTTAGCCATTAGTTGTTGTTGTCACGTTAAATTAAAGGAAAAAAATATTTCCCTGGCACTGATGTGCTGCCACGGAACGCGTCCCGCCTTCAATGTCTGAAGCGTCCAACCCAACTGCATAATGGACCTGGTCTGACTCTGTCCATGATATAAAGAAGACATATCAGATCGTATATTGTCTATTGTAGAACAAACAATGTTGTTAATTGTATATATCCGGTCGGACAAGGTGTGAATTCCATTATCCACAACAGCTAATGTCTTTTTCAGATTTTCCTGATCTATCTGCCTTAACCGGGCTGCAGCCTCTTGTAGGGAAAGTTTCCATATATCATTGTATACCTCATACAAGAAACACGTCCTACGTGGTATCTTTGGGCCTGACAAAAAATCTTGTAAGTCAGTGTTGTTAGACAGGAGACTGAGATGTGTCTTAACCGCATCTAGTGAGGATGATTTTAGCCACTGTTGGCACAATTTTCTTACACTATAGGTTGTAATTATTTCAGCATGTTCTGGTGATATAGTGAGGGGCTGGCCTACTCGTTCGGAAACCCCCCGTGGAGGTGACAAAACGTTGATGACACCCATTGGTATCTACTGGCCACAATAACCACCCACCTGGACGTGACTGCGAAGTATTAAATGTAAGATTCTGGACCCACTCATTAAGCTCACTAAGTGTTGCATTCGTGTACTTTTGCCAGTTATTAAATTTTGCAGGGGCAGGTATGCTGGGCATGTTTAATTCTCTGATTGTAGCTAAGCCTAAGCAACTAGTCTGTTGTACTGTTTCATTCAAAAAAATCATTTGAACGGGGATGAGACATGATCTAAACAATGTTTCTCTACCCTTTGTTTGCCAATTTCTTGTTCCGGAAACACTTTTCAAATTGACATTCTTTGACCAATATTCATAACCTTCAATTGATAACCGGGAAACAAAGGAGTCCGAATATATACATTTCGTGTACGTCAACAACATTTGTTTATCCCTAGTCGGAGTCATCCTAAAATAATATGACTTAGCATTTTTTTGATGATGCCCAGAAAAATACGTACATTTTTCAAAATAAGTTTTTGAACTCCCTTGCGGTGGAGTTGGGCAATGTTCCCATTGCATATACTCAAATATTGTTTTTGGACTGCTCGCTTTATGTATGAAGTGGTGCCCATAATAATTATAGCAAAACATGCCACCATAATTGTCTTTAAACTGGTAAACATCCTCATTTTCATAGACAGTATAATATTGCAATTCTGTCTATGTCATTCATGGATAACTTTAGGACATACAGTATTTGAATTATTTCAATGGGACCATATATAGCAAACATTACTTTATCCCACTCAATCTCATCTGGAATTGGTACTGCAGAAATGTTCACAAAGGACAAGTCTCTTTGAACCTTATGTGATGAAAAATGTGGTTTCAATACCTCCTCCACCTGTTCAGCAGCTGATCTCTCAGGAAGAAAATTACCATGTATTAACAGAAAAAAGGTAATCACAAACCCAATTCAAAGAACAAATGCTATGACAGTCAATAAAAGCAATAGATAATTCTATGGAAAAATTAAAATATCTTTAAGCCAATGTATCAGCTTACGTGGACCTGACAGGTCAGCAGTCGAAGAGGCAAACAAGTCCGATAGACCATCGTTGTAGTCAGCAAAATAACCAGAGGCAGTTGGTGCAAAAGGCGTTGCCGTAGTCAATGGAGGAGTTGGTGTTTCCCATGGTTGTACACTGTAGACTGCACCATCCGTCACGTTTGTAGTCATGGTGACTTGATCAAATGTTTCTAAGTTGCTCGTTGTAAGTGGAACCAATGCGAGATCTTCATCCACCCTCCCCAAGCTTGGAGAGGCATCAGTGTTAGTATAGATAACCTGAAGCAGAACTTCTTCTCCAGTAGTGAGAGGGATTCAGTAACTACTGGACCTTCCTCTTGGTCGGCTGTGTAGAATCGGCCACATGTTGTAACTTGACATTGTCAATAGAAACAAAGCGATTTTCTTTGGCACCTGGCAATGGGGGTAGAATAACAGTTCTGGTTCCGTGTATCCCCAACACAGGGACTGGTGCACGATAAGAAGGGCCAAATTCTTTTTTCACTGCAACCTTTTCACGCACAAGATCCCCAACCCTGGGAATCCAGCTGGTAGGTGTTACTGGCACATCCTTAATTCCTGTGGAGGCAGCACTTTTAGAAGAGTTATCTTCTCGGAACTGCTGTAATTCCTGTAAAACAGTAACACGATCGTTTATGTCAAAAGGTGTTTCCGCCGCCTCCACACCAGGACCATCAAGATTCGGAACAAACATTCGTGTTCCGAACAGGAACTCATATGAAGTATGACCCCCCAGGGACCTTCTAGGCAGGTTATTTAGTGCTCTCTGAACTCCATACAGGTGGGTTAGCCAACTACGACCCATACCTAAGACTCTGGCTGTTAAGGATTGCTTTAAATCGCAGTTTAATCGCTCCACGACAGAATTTCCCTCACGATGAAATGGAGATGAGTACTGGAGCTGGACCCCCAATGAAGCCACGGTGTCCCTGAATGCCCTTAAGGCGAAAGCAGGGCCCAGGTCCGAATGGAATGCCGCAACTGCATTTGTGCCGACAAAAACTCGCAAATCTTTAATAACAGTCTGAGCGTCAGCCGAGCGTTGTGTCCACACCCACACAACTCTGAAGTAAGAATCAACAGCGACTAGCATATATTTGTATGCACTGTCCGGTGTTAATGGACCGCAATGATCCAGGTACATGCATTGTAACGGCCTGTTTGATATTAAGAGGGGTGTCTGCGGCGGGCGCTTAGCTGTGGAAACTTTAATTTGTTGACAGATATCACAACAAAGGACATACTGCTTAGTTTCTTTATAGAGACCAGGCCACCAATAACGGGCCTGTAAGAGTGAAATTGCAGCAGCCACGCCAGCATGTGCAGATGCCACTTCATCATGCGCTGCTTTAATCAATTGTGGTCTTACATCTTTATTGGTGATGTCGCGTACGCCTACGCCTGCAATTTTAACTTCAGCGTTCAGCATACTTCCCATCAAGTACTGATATTTATTAGGAAATCCTTTAGGATAAGGCATTCCATCAGCCATAGCTTTTATGGCAGCCATAATGTCTGTGTCTGGTTTGGAACTCAAACGAGTCACTGCAGCTACAGTTGCCACTGCTGACTTTGCGGCTTCATCAGCCAAAGTGTTTCCAGCAACTTGTATTCCAACGCGCTGGTGTCCAAGTGTATACACAACATGGACTTTTGGTAGCGTCTCTTTCCGGTCTGCTCCCTTCCCCCACAGTAGTCTGTGTTTTATGGTGTTGCCTTTCGAATCTCTGAACCCATTTAAGCGCCACTAATGCAGGAATTCATTTAATGACTGGATGCAATAATAAGAATCACAAACAATCAGTGTGAACTGTGTCGGATCTGTATGTTCTAGTGCCATTAGTAGAGCTTTTAGCTCAGCCAATTGTGCTGTACAATCCCCTAAGGTCTGTGTGTAGGTTTGTTGGGGACAGAATTTCTCCCCCTCCATATAGCCGCTCACAACCGCACATGCATCAGAATATTGATGTTTTGTTCCAATCGCTGGTTGCGCTGAGCCATCGGTGTACATGACTACCTGATATTAATCAATAGGCAACATGTCAGCGGGGACTGGATGTTCAACTTCATATTGTAGAAATTCCTGAGTTTGTATTTTCGGGTCAAAAATGTAGTCTACATCAGTGGCTGTTAAAGATGTAGCTCATTGTATCCATCGTGGGGGGTGTAGTGCTTTTGCGTTCGGGATGCTAGCTTTTTTAACAGCCTCCAGGGCCGGAATAGGAGAAACAACAATAATGCGTTTTCCTTGGGCAAGACAGCCATCTGTACAGCAGTGAGAATTTTCTCTGTGGTTGCAAAGTGTTGTTCAGCAGCGGAATACAAGTGTGACTTGTATGCAATCGGGACTGTCTCACCTTCATTAAATGTGACATAAGTAAACCCAATGGCCCCAGCTATCACCCTGATGACCAAATCTGTCTTATTGTCCCCTGTGTGTAAATGTTTTGGTGCTAGCATATCTGCCTGTAACTCTCGAAGAGTATGTGCATGTTCAATTGTCCAGAATTTGCTTGAAAAATCAGGACATATTAATTCATACAAAGGTTTTATGCGCGTAGCATAATCAGGAATGTATGTTCTGCCAAAATTCAGAAAGCCCAACAATGATTGTAGTTTTTTATTTGTATTTGGTGGTTGCAATTGTGCACATTTTTCTAAAAATTGTGGCGCTATGCTCTTCCCTTCACTCGACAGCTCATATCCCAGGAACAGGATGCTGAGGAAGGCAATTTTTGTTTTTTTGAGGTTAAATTTGTAGCCAACTTCGGCAAACCCTACAACAATGCGGGCTACCCATCTTACATGTTGTAGTAACTCGTCATCCATGAGATATATATCATCCACATAAGACAATGCTTCAGGGTCCAGCTCGTGTAAAATAGCAGTCACACGAGCTGCAAACAGTGCTGGGCTGTTCTTATACCCCTGAGGCAAACAACAGAACTTTTTTCTGGGAAGCCTAGTGCGCTAAAGCTTGTTAGGTCTCTGCTTTCAGGCGCTATTTTCTGACTGAAGAATCCATTCGAGATATCCAAAGTCGTTTTATATTTTTTCAAGACAATGTTGCTCATTAGTGCAATGCTATGCAAATTTTGTATAGCATATGTACGTGTATGTCCATTTAAATGTCTGTAGTCTAAAACTATTCTATATGAATGGTCTGGTTTAGCTACAGGGAATAAGGGATCATCGGCGAGACACAGGGTTCAATCACTCCCTGATATTCTAATTGCTTAAGTATTTCTCTCACCGGTGCCCTTGCTTCATGTTTTATGGGATACTGCGGAGAGAACACTGCAGGGGCATCAGGTCGAAAACACACAGGCACCTCAGAGGGATGGGGAAGGGGGGCACCTCATCCTGGTAGATGGAATAACACCACTGCTCCTCGAGGGGGCTCCCTGCCCACTGCTAGGTCCTGGGGAGTGCAAAGCCACACTCTCTCAAGTCGCTCAAGTGGGTGGGTTGCCCACTGCCTGGTCCTGGGGAGTGCAAAGCCACAGTCTCTCAAGCCTCTCAAGTGGGTGGGTTGCCCACTGCTTGGTCCTGGGGAGTGCAAAGCCACAGTCTCCCAAGTCTCTCAAGCGGGGGTTGGCCACTGCTTGGTCCTGGGGAATGTAAGGTCACAGTCTCTCAAGTGGATGGCTTCTCCACTGATTCTGAAGGGGGCTTGGTGCCCAGTGTGTTTCATCCTGCCAAGGATTGGGTGAGTGGATGCATATCTCCACTGGTTCTGGAGGGGGCTTTGTTCCCAGTGTGCTTCATACTGCCAAAGAGGGGGTGAATGGATGCATATCTCCACTGGTTCTGGAGGGGGCTTTGTGCCCAGTGTGCTTCATCATGCCAAGGATTGGGTGAGTGGATGCATATCTCCGCTGGCCCTGGAATGGGCTTTGTGCCCAGTGTGCTTCATCCTGCCAAGGAGGGGGGTGAGTGGATGCATATCTCCACTGATTCCAGATGGGGCTTTGTGCCCAGTGTGCTTCATCCTGCTAAGGAGGGGGTGAGTGGATGCATATCTCAACTGGTTCTGGAGGGGGCTTTATGCCCAGCGATGCAGCACTTTGTGTGTGGCAGTTCACATTCCATCACCTGGGTGTCTGAGGCACGAGATTTGCAGGGACGAGGTAGCATGATACTCCATGGAGGCAGGGCCAGACTCCATCCTGCGGCGAATAAGGCTGCAAACTGGTGGTAGTGCTGGTACTGGTGCTGCCAGTGGTGTTTGAATGCTCCAGGCCGTCTCCTGCAGCCTCGGACAGATGCACACTGGGACTGCTGGTGGTAGTGGTCCTACTGTCAGCCGTGCAGGTGGTGGTGCTTGCGGCAGGGATGCTGGCAGTGGTGCTCGTGGTGCAGGTGCCGGTGCTGCCAGTGGCGGAGGGAGGCACCAGCCCGTCTCCTGCAGACTCGGACAGTTGCCCACTGGGGATGCTGCTACTGACAGTAGTGGTGGCAGCAGCAGGGCAGGTGGCAGTGCAGGTAGCGGTGATTGCAGCGGGGATGCTGACGGTGCTGGCCACAGTACAGGTGGCGGGGCTGTCGGTTCTGATGGTGGGCACCAGGCCCTCACCTGGAGCCTCCGAGTCCTAAAGTGCCTTGGTTTGGCTTTGCTGCCCCTTCCTCACCTTGGCAGAAGCCGCTGGGACCTTGGCTCTGGCAGCTGGAGTTTTGGAGGAGGCCTTGATGAGTAAGTTGTGCTTCTTGCCCTTGCTGCATGCTGTCCCATTCTTCACCTTGGCAGGTGGCAGAATGGTTTGATCCTTTGCAGGGGTCGGTGGCATACTGCCTGGCCTGACGGATGCCCCCTTTGATCCTCTGGGATTTGCAGGTACAACAGCGGACGCCGACTTGGTGGCTGAGGTGCTGGACTGGGATCTGGACACCATGGCCCGAGGGGAAGGACGGGGGGGAGGTGTAGGCAACAGGTCAATGTTTGCCAGGAAATGTTTTTTAGACACACTGGGACGGGAAGATGGAGAGGGTTTGGGAGTGGAGGAAGAGGGCGTGGTTGTAGGAGGTGTCTGTCTGCTGAGTTTGGGTGAAGGTGCATGGGCTGGATGCTGTTGTGAGCTGGATGGCTGTTGGGTGGGTGGGTGCTTGCGTTTGTGTACTTTGAGAGGAGGGGTCACAGACACACTGGGAGAGGACACAGGGGACGTGTGCATGGTTGTGGGGGTGGTGACTGCTCGTGTGGGGTGTGTTGTGAAGGGCATGCTGGTGATGGAGGTAGTGGATGAAGATGTACACCCTGGATGGCATTCAGTATGGTTGACAGCCCAACAGAGAGGGATCCCAGGAGGTCAATAGCCTCCTCACTGAGGGCAGCAGGGCTGCTGGGGCAGGTCCTGAGGTGCCTGTGGTGAAGGAGATGTCCACCCTCGTGGGTGAGCGGGTACGGGAAACACACTCAGGGGCTGCTTGGAGGGTGGTGCTGGTATGGGGGTGGCGGCTGTACCTGTTGTTGGGAATGGGCACAGAGGTGTCCACCACCACCAGGGAGCTTCCATCGGAGGAGTAGTCACTGTCTGTGGTCTCCCCTCCTGTCCCCATCGTGGTGCTCCCCTCGCCCTCCGTCCCACTGGTGCCCTCACCCTCGGTGGATGTGGCCTCCAGGCCCATGAGGGATGCACCTCCCTCTGTCGCCGGTGCCTCTGCTCCTGTGCCAGATGATGCTAATGCACATAAGAATAAGGTGACAAAACAAAAAGTGGGAAGAGGCAGGGAAACACTTGGTCAATGCCAGCAACACCACTACCGTTGGCGTACACAACACACAGGGAGCAGTCCTATGCACTAGGCCATGCCCAACCATTTACTAAGACAGTCACCAGCCCATGGGGGTACAATGCCTAAAGCCAACATCTGCACACCAGAAACCCAGAGGACCCTTCCCAGTAATAGATGGCCACTTACACTATTGGGGTAGGAATGCTCCAGAACCTGCCCAACAAGGGACCTACCCTGCCATGTTCACCCTGGCATAGGGGCACCCACAGCCCACATCCTCCACCCAGGTACCTCCTAATGCGCACAAAGTCAGCTTTCAAAATCTGTGCTCACACCCTTGTGGCTGCTGTGATGCCTTCAAGCGCCCATACAACTCCAGATAGGCAACCGCCAGGATGCAGAACATCAGGGGGGTCATGGTGCGACCGGCACCCCTTCCTCGTTGGGAGGCCAGCCCCAGTTGGGCCTCCGCCAACTTCTTTACCCAGTGGCACAGGTCCTCCCATGTCTTGCGGCAGTGGGTGCTCTGCCTGTCAAAGACCCCTAGGGTCTGCACCTCCTTGGCGATGGCTGTCACGACTCACGTGCTGCTTGCGCCTGGAATCTGCAGATCTAGTGGCGTGGGTCTTGAGTGTTCGGCTTTGGCCCAAAAAGGGGCGACTCTTTCTGGTAGCCACGGTGCTGTAGGCAATGGATACGCCAAGAACAGACCGTGACCTTCAGAAAATAGCGCCAGAGGGAAAAAAAACCTTACAAAAAAGGGGAAAAAACCTCCAAACAGAATGATTCCTGAAAACAAGAACAAAAGAACAGGAATCAAAAGAACTAAATTCAAATAACACAGAATTGGCGAAATCCAGAACCAAAAGGCAAAGAAATCAGGAGCGAAGACACCATCCGAACAGAAAGTGTTGCAGCGCAAAGAAAAGAAGAAAACACATCCCTTAAATACCAAAAAACAGGAAGTGACCCACAGGAAAAAAAAGGACACCATCTTAGATAGGGAAAAGTACATAGAACAGAATAGAGTAGGAACCATAGAGAATAGGGAATAAGGAATGCTGGGAAGAAAAAGGTAACCTGGGAAGGGGGAAAAGACATAAAGGAAAGTGCAACAAAAGACCCAAGAAAGAAGAAAAGAAAAAGAAGGAGCAAGAACAGGTAAGAGGGGTCTGGAGACCCCAAAAATGCGGAGGGAGAAAGCAGAGCGAGGCCCCATGCCAATTCTGGGGCCTCGTAAAGTGCAGGAAAGGCTAGGGGCGCGGCGCGTTTTGAAAATGCGATGCGCGGCCCGAGCCGAACGCCCGGCTTGCGCCGAACACTCGGCTCGCGCCGCACCACGCGGCGCGACAGTAGGTCCCCCTCCCGAAGGCCCAGGTTTGAGAGGAAATAAACAGTGAAAGCGCTGAATCAGAAGAGGTGCGTGAACAGAAGACGCATCTTCCCAAGAGCATTCACTGAGAGGATAACCCTTCCAATGAATCAGATACTGAAGACGTTTGTGAAAAAGACGAGAGTCACAAATTTCCTGTACCTCATATTCAGGAACATCATCCACTAATAGAGGAGGAGGACAAGGAAACTGACGAGTGTAAGGGTCAGGTACATAAGGTTTGAGCTGGGAAACATGAAAGACTGGATGAATCTTCCATGTATGAGGCAAGTGAAGACGGACAGTGACAGGATTAATCAACTGAAGAATACGGAAAGGCCCGTAGTAGTGAGGTGTGAACTTGTTCTGAGAAAGAAGTGAGGGTAAGAATTTGGAAGAAAGCCAGACTTTATCTTGCAGATGGTAGTCTGGAGTGGTCCTACGTTTCTTGTCTGCTACTTTCTTCATATATCTCTTGGTGTGTAATAGATTGGATCGAATTAGTCTATGGATTTGTAGAAGTCGTTTGGAGAGATAAGTAATAGCGGGCAGAGGAGAGGTAGACCGAGGAGAAGTAGGGAAAGAGGTAGGATGAAAGCCATAAGAACAGAAAAAAGGAGTGACCTTGGAGGCACTATGGACAGTATTATTGTAGGAAAATTCAGCAATAGGGAGATAAGTGTTCCAGTTGCTTTGGGTAGAATTGCAAAAACAGCGAAGGTATTGCTCTAATCCTTGGTTCAGACGCTCGGTCTGTCCATTGGTCTGAGGATGGAACCCCGATGACAGGGCTCTATTGATATTAAGTGTTTTACAAAAATATCTCCAAAACCGGGAAATGTACTGAGGTCCTCTATCAGATACAATGGTATGTGGAAGTCCATGGAGACGGAAGATATGATCGATAAAAATCTGGCTTGTTCTAGGGATGTAGGTAGCTTTTTCAGGGCAGTGAAATGAGCCATTTTAGTAAAGGAATCCACAGTGACCATGATAACCCGGTTTCCTGCTGATGGTGGAAGCGAACACATGAAATCAGTAGAGATGGTGTGCCATGGAGCTGGCGGAACAGGCAAAGGCTGGAGCAATCCTGCAGGTCTGGTACGGGGAATCTTGACTTGAGCACATATGGGACAAGCCTGAACGTATCTTTCAACATCCAGCTTCCAGGTAGGCCACCAGAAAAATGGCGAAAGAAGTTCTTGTGTGGCCTTGATGCCTCTATGACCAGCAACCGGTGAATCATGGCACATTTGTAATGCTTTTTCTCTAACTCTGTTAGTAGGGAGGAATAACAGGTTCTGATAATAATAATATCCTTGTCTCTTACGTAATAGAGGTCTTAGTTTCTCTACTTCGTGATCAGATAGGCTGGAGTATTCCAGTTGTACCTCCTCCAGAAAAGACTGAGCTACTCCAATGATCTTACTAGGTTCCAGTAGATACTGAGATGGGGAAGGAGTACAATCTGGATAACGGCGAGACAGAGCATCAGCCAGAATGTTTTGGGATCCAGGAATATAAGTAATGTAAAAATCATACTGACTGAAGAAAAAGTCCCAACGAGCCTGGCGACTATTCTGGCATACAAAATTTCGTAAACATTGTAAAATTACGGTGATCACCTCAAAAGGCTCCTTGGAACCCATCAGAAACTGTCTCCATTCTAGGCAGGCTGTTTTCAGAGCCAATAATTCCCTTTCAAGTACTGAGTAATGTTGTTCTGCTGTAGAGAGTATATGAGACAAATAGAAAACAGGATGTTCAAGACCATCACCCTCTTGTTGTTGGAGTAAGACAGCTCCAATGGCTCTTTCGGAAGCATCGGTAACTACAATAAATTGTTTGTTGGTATCTGGATGTCTTAAGATGGGAGCTTGAGTGAAAGCCCTCTTTAAATCTTGAAAGGCTGTTTCAGCCACCTTAGTCCAGACAAACCCTTTCGTTAAATTTTCCTTCTTTAGAGTGTGAGTTATGTGGCTAGTCTGTTTCGCAAAGTCTAAGATGAATTGCCGATAAAAGTTTGCTAATCCTAGAAAACATTGTGTTTCTTTAATAGAAGATGGAGAAGGCCAATCTAGAATAGCTTGTACTTTTTCTTGATCCATAGCTATGCCGGTGGGACTTAAATGATAACCCAGATATTTGACTTCCGTTTTGTCGAACTCACACTTTTCTGGTTTGCAAAATAGTTGATGTGCCCGGAGTCTTTGAAGGACTTGTTTCACATGGGAAGAATGGAGTTCGGGATTTCTAGAATAAATAAGAATATCATCTAAGTAAATTACAACTGTCTGGTTCAGAAGGTCAGAAAACACTGAGTCCATAAATCTCTGGAAGATTGCAGGGGCATTAGTGAGACCAAAAGGCATAACTTTGTATTCAAAGTGACCAAATGGGGTCCTGAAAGCTGTTTTCCACTCGTCTCCTTCTTTAATGCGTAAAAGGTGGTAGGCTCCCCGTAGATCTAGTTTGGTAAAACGTTGAGCCCCTCTGACTGCTTCTAGAATATCCCTGATGAGAGGCAAAGTATAACAATCTTTAATAGTTATCTTATTCAGGCCTCGAAAATCCAGGCAAGGACGAAGATCCTTTGTCTTCTCGGGTACAAAAAAGAGAGGAGCCCCGGCCGGGGAAGACGATGGAACAATAAGACCACTCTGTACATTTTCTTCCAGATACTCTTTTAGAACTTCCTTTTCAGGTCCCGTGAGGGAATACATCCTCCCAAAAGGAACGATAGTGCCAGATTCCAAGGGAATAGCACAATCGTAGTCTCGATGTGGAGGTAACACAGGTCTGGATGGTTTTTGGAACACATCTTGAAACTCCAAATAGTGTTCAGGGACTCCTTGGACTGTATTAATGGAATAACCGGTAGTACCTTCAGTAATTATTGATATTTTCGGTGACAATACTTGTCGGAAGCATAACAGTGCTCATGACAAAACTGTGAAGACAAGGAAACAGTCCGGGTTACCCAATTCACATACGGATTATGTCTGATGAACCACGGAATTCCCAGAATGATGGTATGGTTGGGGGATGTTATGAGATCAAAGGAGATGTGTTCTTGATGGTTACCGATCTGTAAACTCAACATCAGGGTAGTAGTATCAACTGGACCAGAGTATATCAAGGATCCGTCCACTGTGTGCACTTGTTCGGGAATTTCTTTGGGTTGTGTAGGAACTTGTTGAGTAGTGGCCCACGTCTTATCCATGTAAATACCACTAGCACCACAATCTAGTAATGCCATAGTCTTTTCTTGACGGCCGTCAGGAAATTGTAACATGACTGGTAATATGAACAAGGATGTCGTATTGTCATTAAAGGAACTGATGGAAGGTATAGCCGATGATCCCGTCCCCTCCCTTCTTACAGAGGACGGGAAGTGGCGTTTCCCGATGGCCTTGGCGGACGTACAGGACAGGTACGAAGCATGTGACCAGCAGAACCACAGTACAGGCACAACCCTTTCTTTCGTCTGTCTTCCCGCTCGCTAGCGGAGAGCGGGCCTCGAGTAGTCTCCACCTGCATGGCTACTCCTTCGATGTATCTAGCAGGAGGGCGAGGTTCCTCAGAACGATGCGGATAAGCCCGTTAAGTGCTTGGCTGGGAAGACCCTCTACTCCTTCTCTTCTCCGATCTCCGTTCCTGAAGACGATACTCGATGGAAAGTGCTTGATCCATCAGGCCACGAAGATCTTCCACTCTGGTGGAATATACTAATTCATCTTTTATTTCTTCTTTGAGTCCTCTACGAAACAAAGTTACCAGAGTACGTTCCACCCAGGTGGTCTCTGCCGCTAGCTGAGGAAAACGTGTTATATATTGAAGGACATCTTGTGAGCCTTGTTGGATGTCGCATAAGGCTTCTTCCGCAGAGGCCTCCAATCCTGGACGACTAAACATTTGTTTGAAGCGATTCACGAAGGCGGAATAGTCCGACAATACCGGATCGTTGGATGATACCATCGGGGTTGCCCAGGCCAAGGCAGGACCGGATAAGGCACTGATAAGATAACCCACCTTTGTCCTGTCATGGGAGAATTGGGTAGGTCGGAAAGAGAAGTACACCGTCAATGCATCTAGGAACTCACGCAGTTTGGTTGGTTCACCGGAGAAACGAGGGGTAGAAGCGGAAATAGTCGGAACATCACTACTGCGGAAAGCCAAAGCCTGTCGTAACGCAGCATTCTCATTGCGTAGTTGTTGCAATTCTTGAGCTTGTTGCTGAATCGTTGTCAGAAGAGATTGATCCGGATCTGCAGCAGCCACCACTGTGTCATCCATGGTGTTTGAAGACGTCGGAATGGCATGGCGCTGCAATCTGTCACGACTCACGTGCTGCTTGCGACTGGAATCTGCAGATCTAGTGGCGTGGGTCTTGAGTGTTCGGCTTTGGCCCAAAAAGGGGCGACTCTTTCTGGTAGCCACGGTGCTGTAGGCAATGGATACGCCAAGAACAGACCGTGACCTTCAGAAAATAGCGCCAGAGGGAAAAAAACCCTTACAAAAAAGGGGAAAAAAACCTCCAAACAGAATGATTCCTGAAAACAAGAACAAAAGAACAGGAATCAAAAGAACTAAATTCAAATAACACAGAATTGGCGAAATCCAGAACCAAAAGGCAAGGAAATCAGGAGCGAAGACACCATCCGAACAAAAAGTGTTGCAGCGCAAAGAAAAGAAGAAAACACATCCCTTAAATACCAAAAAACAGGAAGTGACCCACAGGAAGAAAAAGGACACCATCTTAGATAGGGGAAAGTACATAGAACAGAATAGAGTAGGAACCATAGAGAATAGGGAATAAGGAATGCTGGGAAGAAAAAGGTAACCTGGGAAGGGGGAAAAGACATAAAGGAAAGTGCAACAAAAGACCCAAGAAAGAAGAAAAGAAAAAGAAGGAGCAAGAACAGGTAAGAGGGGTCAGGAGACCCCAAAAATGCGGAGGGAGAAAGCAGAGCGAGGCCCCATGCCAATTCTGGGGCCTCGTAAAGTGCAGGAAAGGCTAGGGGCACGCCGCGTTCTGAAAATGCGATGCGCGGCCCGAGCCGAACGCCTGGCTTGCGCCGAACACTCGGCTCGCGCCGCACCACGCGGCGCGACAATGGCAAGCCAAATACCCTTTTTCTGGTGGGTGCTGACCTGGAGGAAAGGGAATTATTCACCCGCCCGGACCGTCAGACTCATTTCCTACCAGTTCCCACCCATCCCCTGACGCACATACATTGACCACCTTCCATGCTGCACTCTGGCCAGGATGCCTCAGCACCCCCAACATGTGGCTTACATACACAGCACTCCATACATTCATGGCCCACGCATCATGCTCACAGTGTACTCACCTGTTTGTCTGGAGGACCGTAGAGTTATGTGTACTGGGGTAGGACCCCATCCACCAGTTTCTCCAACTCCTCCGCAGTGAAGGCAGGGGCCTTTTCCCCAGACACATGAGCCATTGTCGCTTCCAGACACAGGTCCCAGCAGCACTTGCAGTGTAGGTCCTCTCCTGTTGAAGCTCAGGTAGCAACTGAGTGAACAGATAGAAAATGGCGGTCACGTCCGTGGCGGTACGTACCGTCACCACCAGTGTATATCGCCATTGGCTCCTGGAACCCATAGGGCCCAATGATAACCAATGCAAAGTTGCACCACGGTCATCAACCGCCGACCACGACGGCACACAACGCCAGCGCAATTACCTCATTTCAACTGGTCCCTCATCACAGGTCAGGAAGCCACCATTTCAGGGGGGCACAGGGCATGGCACCTAACTGCGTCACAGCAGACATTGGCACATCAACTGACTCTCGAGTTCACATACTGTTTCTGTAAAGTAAATAAATCAACATTAGTGCAATAGATGTGGGAATATCACCCTTTGCTCACCGTTCTCCTCCATAGGCTTCAACCGCTGAGGCAGAATATGAGATGGATGCATCCTCCGGTGTACAGACCCCTGGTGGACCTTGCGACTATGGAGGACAGACACATTATCATTACCTATAGACTTGATCGTGCCACAATCCAAGAACTGTGTGCCCAATTGGAGCCAGACTTGATGTCAGCTATCTGCCAGCCCACAGGAATCCCCCCTCTAGTGCTGGTCCTGTCAGTGCTCCATTTCCTGGCAAGTGGTTCCTTCCAAAAAACAGCGGCCATGGCATCAGGGATGTCTCAGCCAATGTTCTCTAACATGTAGACCATAGTGTTGTCTGCCCTGCTGAAACACATGCACAGCTATATCGTGTTCCCCTAGGTGGAGGATTTGGCCTCAGTGAAGGCTGACTTTTCTGCCCTGGGACATATCCCCAACACCATTGGTGCCATTGATGGTACACATGTGGCATTTGTCCCCCCCGGAGAAATGAACAGATTTACAGGAATAGAAAAAGCAATCACTCGATGAATGTGCAGATGGTGTGTTTGGCGGACCAGTATATCTCCCATGTGAATGCCAAATATCCTGGCTCTTTGCATGACACCTTTATCTTGAGGAATAGCAGCATCCCATATGAGATGGGCCAACTCCAGAGGCACCTGGTGTGGCTAATAGGTGAGCCAAAGGTCCCCACCCGGTATGAATTGGGGTATGGGGATGGGGTTGTCCCTAAGGGTGAGTCTGTATTTAACAGGTATCCCTCGATATTTGCAGGTGACTCTGGTTACCCCAACTTCTCATGGCTACTGACCCCAGTGAGAAATGCCAGCACAAGGGCAGAGGAACGTTACAATGAGGCACACGGGTGTACAATGAGCATCATTGAAAGGACCTTCCGCCTCCTGAAGGCCAGGTTCCGGTGCCTCCATCTGACAGGTAGATCCCTGTACTACTCACCCAAGAAGGTGTTCCAGATCATCATTGAATGTTGCATGTTGCACAACCTGGCTTTGAGACGCCAGGAGCCTTTTCTGCAGGAGGATGTGCCTGGAGATGGTCTTGTGGCAGCAGTGGAGTCTGTGGACAGTGAGGAAGGGGAGGCAGAGGAAGAAAATGTGGACAACAGAACAAATATAACACAGCAGTACTTCCAGTGACACACAGGTAAGACACTAACTCCACTTTACATTTCAGTTATCTGTTGGACATTGTACGAGGCAGCCTCTTTCCCTATGTCTATGGCCACTGACTGTTCCCTTTGGAATCTCTATTTTCAGATCTCTGTGCCCCAATCTGGCTCCTGCTATGTGTACTGCTGCCCACCAAAGGTCATCCTAAAGTGTATTTCACTGTACATTTGCGTTGCAATGCTTTGATAATGTTGTACTAATACATTTGTGAATCATTAGACAGACTCTAGATTGGTATTTGTTCCAAGGGTGTTTATTTAGGTGCTCATAAGTATAGGGGGATGTGCAAGGGGCTGGGTTGATGATGGAGGAAAGTCCAGTCTCTTGGTGTCACAGGTGCATTGTCCGATGGGGCATAGGAAGGGAAGCAATGGCAGTTTAAGGTGGACAGGGTAACAGAGTGGGACACAAGGGTGACAATCAGGAGACGCCTATTTCCTGGCGGGGGTCTTGGCAATGTTCTCTGGCTTCTGCCTGGATCGCAGGGACCGTTTGCAGAGTGGTTCTCCTTTTACAGGGGGTGGGGTGCTAGTGGCCTGTTGTTCCCGTGGCGGGTACTCCTGTCCACTAGCGCCGGCAGAGGTGGAAGGCTGTTCCTTGGTTTGGCTAGTGTCAGGTGCCCTTTGTTGTGCCACTGCCTCCCTCATGGACTTGCCCATGTCAGCCAGTACCCCTGCAATGGTGACCAGGATGGTGTATATTTTTGTTAGGTCCTCCCTGATCCCCAGGTACTGTCCCTCCTGCAGCTGTTGAGTCTCCTGCAACTTTGCCAGTATCTGGCCCATAGTCTCCTGGGAATGGTGGTATGCTCCCAGGATTTTGGAGAGTGCCTCGTGGAGAGTCGGTTCCCTGGGCCTGTCCTCCCCCTGTCGCACAGCAGTCCTCCCAGCTTCCCTGTTGTCCTGTGCCTCTGTCCCCTGAACTGTGTGCTCACTGCCACTGACCCTAGCTCCCTGATTGTCTTGGGTTTGTGGGGTTGCCTGGGCTCCCTGTAGTGGTAGACACACTGCTGATTGACGTGTCCTGGGGACAAAGGGATGGGCCCGCTCAGTGGGTGCTGTGCCAGTGTTTCCTGAGGGGGAGGCTCTGTGGTGGGTTGGGTCTGTGGTAGGGGAACCGACTGTCTGGAGGTTCCGGATGGGCCGGATGGGCCAGGTTGGTCATCCAGATCCAGGCGTGCAGAGCTGTTGTCGTCGCTGTGGGCCTCTTCAGGTGGGGGACTAGATGTGGTTGGTATCTTCTCTCCGGTGAGATGGAGTATGGGTCCTAAGGGAATGCAAATGCATTGTTAATGTGTCTGTGTGTGCCATCTTGTGCAGGGGTGTGTTTCCCTGTATGATTGTGATTTCCCTGTCAGCTTGGCCTTGTGTGAGGGGTGATTTTGTGGGCTGGGTGAGTCTCTCTACTGGTCATGCTGGGGTGATGGGTGTC
Organism: Pleurodeles waltl; assembly: GCF_031143425.1. Lineage (NCBI taxonomy): Eukaryota > Metazoa > Chordata > Amphibia > Caudata > Salamandridae > Pleurodeles > Pleurodeles waltl. The sequence continues at coordinate 1,346,006,527 of NC_090447.1, read as the reverse complement.
CATACTGTTGTTGCATGCAGGGCTTGGTATTGGGATGGGTGGGTTGTGATGGTGGGGTATATGTGAGGTGGTGGGTTGATGGGGGTGAGGGTAGGGATATGAGTTTGTGATAGTATGCAGGTAGGGTGGGGGGATAAAGTAGTTAATATTTGACTTACCAGAGTCCAGTCCTCCTGCTAGGTCGTTCCACTTCTTCCTGATGTCATCCCTTTTTCTTGGGTGCTGTCCCACGGCGATGACCCTGTCCACAATTCTCCGCCATAGCTCCATCTTCCTTGCAATGGACGTCTGCTGCACCTGTGATCCGAATAGCTTTGGCTGTACCCGGATGATTTCCTCCACCATGACCCTTAGCTCCTCCTCAGAAAACCTGGGGTTTCTTTGGGGTGCCATGGATGTGGGTGTGTGATATGCGTGAAGATGTGTGGGATAATGTGTGGGGTGATGTGTTGGTGTATGGGTGATGGTGTTCTGTGGCTCTGATTGAGTGGGTGCTCCTGGCTTGTCTCTCTCTGCCTGTTGTCTATTTTTTCCCTGTAAGGGGTTGTGGGTAATGTGGGTGTGTGTTTTATAGCAGTGTGAGTGTGTGTGTATATGTGTCAGGTATGTGTAGTTTGAATTGTCCAATGTAGTGTGGTTTTGTAAGTGTGTGTGTATTTTGAGCGCAGTGGTGTGTACCGCCAATGGTTTACCGCAATTGAAAGGCCGCCGCTGGGATTCGTGGGTCGTGATACTGTGGGCATATTCCTGTTGACGTAACGGGGTGGGTCTTGCTATCGCCAATTTATCACTGACCTTTGGTTTGGCAGACTTGTGTGGGTATCTGTATAGTGGCGGAATTCTCAGTGTGGGTCATAATACCCGTGGCAGAATACCGTCACGGTATGTTGGCGGCCGTCAGCACGGCAGTAGGCGGCATTTACTGCCTGAGTTGTAATGAGGGCCTATATCATTCAAAGTGGAGGAGGTGCACTTGGAAAAGCATGACCATGAAAAGGGACAAACAAGGAATAGTCAAATGCCTTACACAGATGCTACATCCTTTTGTGGTTTCACATATTTAGTCAGCAAGAAGGACAAGTTATCTCATTGATGCATTTGCTACAGGACAGGACCAGTCAAAAAAGGTGTTGCAAAGGTTCTTCAGTGTGAATGCAACAGAGAAGCACATGAGCTGGTTGAGAGCTTAATCCATTGCTTGGCTGTTAATCTGGGGCTGCACAGAGAAATAGGAACATATTTACAAGCCCTACTGCACCACCAGAGCACCAATATTGTGATGATCTGGTGACGGAAACTACAGAACCATATCTGAAAGGCCACATAAAGTCACACTGTATGGCTTTTCATGTCCTTGTAGACATGGTGTGAGACAAGGCAGAGCAAGTTGCTGCATTGCCTCCCACTGTGTTAGTGAAGTGTGACATGGGCATTACAGTGGGTGTTCCCATGTAGCACCCATGGCATTTGACACATTCCCAGATTTATGAGAAATTGAAAATCAGGGAATGCATCAAAAGCCTATGCCTCCCCTGGTGTAAGGCAGGTACAACGGGGAGAAATATTGTTATTTCTCCCCATTGTTTCCTCCTTCTATGTGTGCTTCAGATGGAGGAAATTTCCTCCATTGATTATTTTTGTGCACAAAGGTGTTCCCTTCTAGCACAAAGCCAATCATCCCCACAACACAGACACGTTTGTATCATGGTGCAAGTGTGCCTGCATTGGCACATGGCAGCCATTTGTTTGCTAGCACGGTGGGAGAGGATAGAAATGCACTGTATCTTGTAGATACAGCACATCTCTGCCCTTTACCAGTGGTGTAGGGCAGTGCTGCCCTGTGCCATGGAGCTTGTAATTATGCCCCATAGTGTACTACAAGGAGTAAGTACATCTGTGCCACAATACTGGATAGACAGCACAAACAAATACTGGTAACTTCGGGCCAGATGTAGCAACGGGTCTTTCCCATTCTGTGTCAATGGGAAAATGTGTTTGTACATATAGCCCTTCATTCCTTTTTTGGAAGGAGATGTTTCATTACACAAATCATAGATTGTTGAGCAAGCAAAAGACCTGTAAGAGGAACAGCTGGAAGTTAGAGACCCTAACAGAAGTTCTGTCATGCAGCCTTCAATCTCCAGAGAGGACAGTGCTGTTGTCTCACACCAGCAGCAAGAACATCAGCAACAACAGCAACAGAAGAATCAGACCTAATGTCTGTAATTGCTTGGTTTGAAGTGGCAGGACATGACTCAAGTGCTGAGGCAAAGGTAAAAGAGTTCAAGCAAGTGGCACCACCAGTGACCATTCAGAGGATGTTCCAGCACTATCTATATAACCCAAAAGAGGTCTATGTGGATCAAAACCCACTGGTCGCTTGGTATACGAAAATGCGCCAAAGGCCAGAGCTCAGCAGAATGGCAGTAAAATATGTGCAAGAAAAAACAGGCAACCAGGGCACTCCAGAATAATAAGTCCAAGATGAGTAGATTTGCAGAGGATACTTTAATCCTTGGTAATGGGAAGTCAAATAGATACTCAAAGATATTCAAGTCCACATGTTAGAACAGGTGTATGAGAGTTCAGAAACAGCAAACACGTGTTTCGTCCTCACGGACTTTTTCAAGGCTCAAACACTACCATTTCAGTACCCAGAGTACTTCTGTTAATACTCCGATGATGATTCTATATCAAAAACGATGAGTAGTCCATCAAAATATACAAGCGTCCCTTATGATATAGGGAAAGTTCTCTTCTAAAACAGCGGGACTGTAAAATAGAGTATCTTCGTAGTATAGGATAATACTATGTACAAGGCCTAAGTAGACCCAGCCTGTACTGCCCCAGAATCCGGGAGTCAGGAAGACTCGGCGTAAGTGATTAAACGCAGCGCATGATACTGCTGCTGTGTTCGGATGAAACAACAAAAGTAAAAGATGTGGCTTGTCTATCAGCCAGTATGTCTGCTGATCGTATGTTCAGTGAAGGGGGTGCAGCTGTCACAGTGAGAGGGACCAGTCTCTTGCCTCAAAATGTGGAGAGATTGACTGTGATCAAAATGAACCAACACTACATACCACACAATTACACTGTTCCAGAAATACCACAGGAGTAAGAGGAGGAGGAGAATAAGGGTGATTGATCAGACTCAAGTGTCTTATCTGACCAGCTTCTGAGTGAACCACCTGAGTTTGAGGATGAACTCTACTTCCCTGACTGAGTAAGCCACCATAGAAATTTTAATTATTTATAATCAACTGTTTGCCAAAAGGTGGATATAGCTAGAGGAACATTTTACATTTTTTTTTGTGTCTTACTTATGCAGCCCCACAATTTTAGGCCAGATTAGAGTTGGGCCAGTAAGCAGTGAAAAAGCCTCCCCAGTCCTCTCAAGGACATTGAAGACAACACCTGCCTCCTTCCCATGCCTATACTTCTTCTTTCCATCCCCTGGAAGGGCAGCCTTAGTAAAGATCATTTGATTTACAAGACTGCCAGTGTATTGCTTCCATCAAGAGCGGAGATAAAATTACATACCACCATACTTGGATTGAAACAAGTAACTTTTGCACCAGTGAGTGATATATTATTGAGTGACTGTGAGTGATGATTGATGAGTCATGTGGTGGCAGATAGTGAAGGACGGTTTTCAATTAATTTGTGAACTTGATTTTGATAATTTGCAATGTTTGGGGCCTTATGGGTGATTTTTCCTGAAGGTGATTGTCCCTTTCACATTTAGCAAGATTTACTTGCGGGCCCAATCCTCGCTGTACTTTTTTTCTGCTTCTTCAGAGGCCAGGCCAGTCAGTTTAGTTAACAAACACAAATCTACACAAATTACTCACATTCTTTTTCTCTTCTTGTTCACCAACAGCAGTGCACTACAGGTCTATCTCTCTCAATCTCATTTGGGTCGGGACAGAGCCAGACCCATTTGTTACTCAGAGTCAGGAAAAACTCAGGGTGGACTGCCTCAACAGCCAGAAGAAGGAAGTTATTAACTTCAAAGGGAAACCAACATGATGATGATGAAGAGGACTGCTCAGCTTTGTGGACTGAGGTGACGTTCTTTGATTTGGAAAATGCTGCTTAGTGTGTGTGCTGAATTAAATATGAAACTCCTTTGTTGCATGGTTGTAGTTGGGGCTGTTGTAACTGAAGACATCATCACATGATGCATGCACTCGGCTAAATGTTATGATGACAGTTATGAGATTAATCAGCCAAGTACATGCAACTACTTGTCTGGGATTGGATGTAACATTCCTCTCACTTCTCAGTTAATCATGAGACCTAATGAATGACTGCAGCAGCCTATGCTCTTTCTCAGCCTCTGAGACTTAGTACACTCCTCATGAAGCTTACCTTATGTCCTTCTCCTTGACTCTACAATATCATTTCTGTTTTACAATCTGCAGGCCTTTTGTTCTCCTGCACACAAGGTGAAATCTACATTGCACTACTACTTACCTTACCAGACTGGTTCAGCCAGGCACCCAAGAAGACAGATCTTCCAAAAGGAGTGAAGATGCACTGCCCAATTTGGTATTGATACAGTATCATTCTTCATTTAACAATCATAACTTTAAGAACTGTGTGGGTTCACACCTTCATACATTTGGATTTTTCAAACCTAGATAACAGAACATTTAGATATATAATAACGTGGGTTTCTGGGGCTGAAGTATTATTTGCAAAGTTTCTAACTGAACTGTCATTCCTTCATTTCCTTCGACAACAGAATTGATGATGGCAATCTGCCGCTCATTGTCCAGATTAATATTATTGTTGTGCAGTGTTTGTCTTTATCACACCTTTGTCCAACCCCCCTTTCTTATCCATTCACCAAACCTCTAAACCTCTTTCCCCAGACTGTGTGATTTATTGAGGTGTGATATATTGATTTACGCAAAAAATGGATCACCAACTCACTGTGGAACCCTCTATTACTTTAGCGATAGCCTACACCAGCCCCTCTTACCCACTAACGCATAAAAAGGATCCATAATTAGGAAATATAACATAATTATTCAACATCATCATTCAGGCCTTCTGTTGCGTAAATGTTAAACCTTGTCCAATCCTAACTCTGAGTCCACATCTCCTGACTTGAGGATTTCATAAGTTTAGTTTAAATGCTAGGTCCCTATTGCTCAGAAGAAGTTACCATTGCTAGTATTTTTTTTAATAATATCAGGTCTTTGTATCATGGTAGAACACTGTTCTCAGTCTTTGTAAAGCTGTGATATACATATATAACCCACTAACTCTGTGTTTTCTTGCAATCTATTCACCTGTGATGGCTGATCCTTTGGTTAATCCTACAGTTGTAGTCCAACTGGGTGGGACTGGAGCGGGATCTCACTTGTGATGCTTTCCTTGTCAGCACGCTAGCCTCCTATTACTACTATCACCACCACCATTAAGAAGTCAACTTTGGAAACCCCAAAGTACGGGTTTAGAAGATTGAGAGGGGTAATGGCCATCGCTTAATCTATTCAGATAAGAGAACTATGGAGTGAAGTGAACTAGTTTAGTTAGTAACTTCTACTGAAAATTAAGAATAATGGGTTGTTCATCTAGGTTGCAATACCAATATAATCATAGGCAATGGCAGAATACTACCTAGTGGTCAACATAGTTTCGGAGAAAAGTAGGACAAGGGTATACCTAACAGTGCAAAGTAAAAGTAAAACACAATTTCAAACATAAAGTAACAGAATACGTTTTTCCTTTAAATATTAACAAGATAAATAAAAAAACACCCTCCCCACTCACAACAGGACCACCCCACTCCCCAAAGAAATAGCCCTGTCCTCAGCCAATATCTACAATTTCCAAAGAAAAGCCAAAAAATGAAAAAGGACTTCAGAGAGCATCATCTATGCAGGTCCGTAGGCTTCCTAACTCCTGGTGAAGGCTTGCCACCTCCTGGCGAAGCAGGGCCAGCTCTCCAAGCATATGGCGTTGGAAGCAGTTTGGGTAGGAGGGAGGCCATCAGTGGTGGTTTGGGCAGATCCCTGCTGCCGGTGGCACTGGCAATGTTGTGGCCAGGTTGAAGGTACTGGGAGCTGGCTGGAGCAACTGGGTCTGGGGAAGAGCTGCCTCCTCCTCCTCCAGAGCCACCCGCTCATGATATTCAGTCTGGATAGCCTCCTTCTGGTGCCACTTAGTCGGGTTGCTATCTTCTGGTGAGATGGTGGTGGTTGTAGACCAGCAGGTGTAGCTATATTAGGATTGAAAAAACCCCATAAAAAGACATGTTGTGAATAAGTCTCTGTGCAAACACTTGTGGCACAGTAGCAGTACATTGCTGCCCCCTTGGGCCATTGGAATTTGTGATGTGATTACTCACATTGCCACATTTTACCCACATATGACTTACATAAAAGCACTGACTGTCTGCAAGGAATCAAGCCAGAATGACACCAGATTAAAACGAAGTGTTTTTTTTTCTTTCAAAGGATTTCCTAGTTAAAAGAAATCTAAGCAAACACTTTAGCCCTCATTACAACCTTGGCGGACGTCTGAGGCCGCCCGCCAAAGTTGGACCGCCTAGCGGCCGCCTATTCACCCTCAAACCCACCAGCCCAGAGGGATGTCGGCCCCAACATTGCAGCCGGCTCCTAATGGAGCCGGCGGTGTTGCGGCCGTGCGACTGGTACAGCTGCACTCGTCGCGCTTTTCACTGTCTGCTGTGTAGACAGTGAAAAGCAGGGTGGGGCTGTGCCTGTGGACCCCCGTACTGCCAAGTGCATGGGCAGTACAGGGGCCCCCAGGGGCCCCGTGACCCCCCTTCCCGCCAGCCTTTCCATGGCGGTCTCTACCGCCATGGACAGGCTGGCGGGAAGGGGAGTCATAATCCCCAGGGCAGTTTTTTTTAAATGCATCCCATTTTCCTTCAAGGAAAATGGAATGCATTTTCAGAAATGAAAATGAAACATTTTGGTTTCAGTTTTTGAGAGTAGGCAGTGGTCTGTGGGACCACTGCCTGCTCTAAAAAAATATTTGCACCCCCATTCACAAAGGGGAAGGGATCCCTTAGGAAACCTTCTCCTTTGCAAATGGGTTAACACCAATTTGAAACTGGTGTTAACTGCAATTGTTTTTGCAACCACATTCATGGTTACAAAACAATCATACATATCATACATCCTCCTGTGAGTCACAACATTTTGAAAGGGGGCCTTCAGGATGCCCTTCCTGATTGTGAGTCACAAACCCTGTTTTGAGAGTCAGTAACTGCATATGTCACGCAAAATAGGAATTTGTACACAGAGAAATGCTTTTTTGTATGCAAACGGGGTGACTGTGAATTGGCCCATTTTCGACCAACAAAAAGCTAGGTACATGCAGCCCTCGACCACAAATTATTTTCAACACATACAATCTCTTGGCCATAAGGAAATTTAACTTACTCTACTGCAGAGTAGGTTAGAGGGGTTAGGCCAGGTAGGTAGAGGTTTTGCTACAGAATAGTGGGGTGTCATCGATGACCATGGACTAAACGTTGGAAGTGACTTAGTGGGCACTGGAAAAAACACTTCGTTTTCGGATTGTAATGCATTGAAAACTTTGTAAATGGGTCATTAACTGAAGCAGACACGCATTACACAGCAAACACTATGGTGTCAAATTGAACCATGCAGCAGGTAGGTCGCAGGTGTCAAAATACGATGGGAAGGGAGGTGATAAATGTTGATGTGTGGGAAATCTGCCTCACTTAACAAATACAGTGAGTATACTTAATTTGTCGCAATGTGACTTACTAGGAACCCCCCGTCACCACTGGGATGCCCCTTCCAACTGCCTCTGGCACTGTTGCTGGCCCTTAGCAACACAAAAGAATGATGTACAGAGTGCTGAAACTTTTTAATCACTTACCCACAGTCATAGATCTGGGTTTAATATATTGTTATTTTGCTCACCTTGCCACCCCAGTTTGGACCCGGCCATATGCAAATCAGTCTTGACACTCCTCCCCATTGGAACAGTCCATCCCGAACTGCCAGGCCAGGTCCTCCCTAGACCAGAAACAATCATCCTGGAACTGATTTTGGGGTATCACCCCTCATCATCCAGGCTACCTTGAATCCAGTGGCACAGTGAGCAAGGGACTCAAATCCAGGCATACACTAGCACTTAGGTTTACATTAGAAACCCAAAAGGATGATGGACAGAGTGCTGAAACATTGCGGCTGGCCCTGACTTTGGTGGTCTGTGCGACTAGAAAAAACATTACATATTTTAGATAGTAGATACTGGTCTCTTTATTATTGTTTTTGAACAAAATACAACTACAATACCTCGCAACGGTTTGGTTTCCAGTATTTTCTATCAAAACTATTACTTTGGGCATTTTGTTGGTTGACAATATTAGAAAATCCAGATAGTCATGCCAACCAATATCATTTTGTAAAAGGGGGTAGAGCTATGGTGAGTCTCAGTCATTGAAACAAAATGAAGGGGTGGAATAAATTGGTCAATGAAGGGCACATGGTCTTGGTTGGCACATGCAATGGAGCTCGTACGTTTCTGCCATCCTGCACTGTCATGGAAACTATTAATATATTGTATAAATGAATGATAACAGAATGTTGACCATGGCTTCTCTCTCGTGCAACTGCAAGCAAGAAAAATAAATCCTTCTCAACAAAAATGCATGGTGAGTAATAGGTTACTTGGGCCTGCAATCTTCACAGTAGAGTACCAAAAATAGGTTCTCCTAGTCTTAGAGTTTGAGTGCACAAGATACATAAGTGGAGAGGGAAAGCTTACTAACAAATACAGGCAGGAGGAAGTCAGCTGCAGAAACATGAAATATAGGAAAAACAATAATGCAGGGAGTACAAGAATTTAACAAACAGAAGAGGAGTTGAGAACAAGGAGTCAGTATAAAAAAATAAACAAGGCAAAATTATTCTAATAGTAGGGGGAGTTAAAAGCTAGGGAAATAATGATAATAACAGGATTTACTGGGGCCAGCAGAACCATCAGCCACAGCGATTTTGGTGGTGATGATTGTTCCATCCACCACAGCACTGGTGGTAGCAGGCCCTTCACCTTTCCCCACATTAGACAATGCCATCTTGTTCAAGGGTGATGATGTAACAAAGAAGATGTTAGTGGTACAGTTAATCTTTCAAAAAATATTTTTAAGACAAACGCAGTAGCATTGGTCTTTTCTAAATCTGCATGCCTATGGTATTATTATTGAGCTGATATGTTCCTAATTTCCTAAGCCTAAACCCTACTCCTAATTTTCTAAACCCAAGCTACATTTGGAACTAATAATGCACTGCAATGAATGATCTTTGCTTCTCAACCCCCTTTGTTGGGACAACGTACTCTCCCTATTCAATGCATAGATGCATACTACACAACACTGGGAGACTGGGACTGTTTGAGGTACATAAAGAAAGGCATGGAGAAAGCTTAGTCACTGATATTACTACTTCCACTATCTTAGTGACACGACAGAGGAGTCTGCATGACTTCTTAAATAATCATCCCAAGTGAACACCACAAACATGATTAGGTAACGTAAAGTTGAGCACCTAGCTAGCTCAAGTTGGATCACATAATGTTTGCAATGCAATCTAACTTACCTCTGAGTGTGAGCAACATGCTATTTGAAAAAAATATAGAATTTTAGAACACAAAATACTCAACGAGCCCCACAACCTCGGGGCCCAGCAGGTTGAGCAGGTCCTGTTCTCTATCAAGTACGCTGGTCCAGTGGTGTGTCAGCAGCTGCATGGTGCTCTGAACCCAAGTGCTGTAGTGCACACACTGGCACATTCCCCCCACAGAAGCTGATGCTCCCACAAGGCATACCCCCTCCAGGCCTGCCACTTGCTCCCAGCAGATGTGACACTGCATATAACAAACAAGTGTGTCCACCTCTTCCCCGGAAAATCTTTGGGGAGTCTGGTAGGTGGAGCTATGGAATGGGATAGCTTTTCCCTTATCTCACACACCAGCGCAAGCCAGAGGAATGTGGAAGAGAGGACAATACAGCAGTCCAGTTCCAGCACCAGCAGAAGAAACAAACCTGAAAATGTGGATTTGGGGTGGACAAGGATTTCATCCTCTACGAGTCCCCACTTCCTGAATAAAAATCAGACAGCTCTTTATTCTCCCAAATCCTCTCCTTCTAAAAATAGCACTGCAAGAGAAAGGAGTGGTTTGTCTGTTCCCCAGCAGGAGATGTACACTGATTGCATTTTCTTCAAGCCAAGAAAATCCTCCAAACAATGTCTGACTTCTTTGTGAGGCTCAGGCACACTTTTCTGAATCCCTGCAAGGAGTCATTGGCTGTTTGGATTTTTTCTGGGCCCCAGCGAGGCGATTGGATGCAGTTTGGGTTTTTACCATCCTCACAAAAAAACATGTACCTGAGTTCTTCCTGGGATGCAGTTAAGCACTTGTCTGCATGATAGCGAGGAACATGGATGCTGTGTGGATTTTTTCTTATCCTCAGAAAAAATCCCAAATGCACCTCAAAGTACCTTGCTCCTTTCTGCGTGTGCAAACTCGCCTGTGTGCCCACAAGGAGTGTGGATGCTCTTTGGATTTTTTTCTTACCCTAAGAAAAATTTCAAATGGCATCTGGCACCATCCTGGGATAGATTCACACATACATCTGCATGCCATTGCAAATTCCAAATGCTGTTTGCATTTTTTCCAAAAAATAAACAGCAGCATGCTTTTTGCTGGGGTGTAGATTCATACGCACTTGCATATTTGTGAAGAGGTGAGATGCAGTTTGAATTATGTCCTGGTTCAGAATAAATCCAAACCACACCTGGCTCTTTGTTGTGTGACACACACACACACATGGCTACACCTGTGAGAAACCTGTGTATGGTTTATATTTTTTTTTAGCACATATAGGCCCTCATTATGACATTGATAATAACCGCCTACCGCCCTGGCGACGGCCGCCAAAACACCATTGCTGCGGCTGCCAGCCGTCAGCTGGATTATGATCATAGCCGGATTTCCACCATAAGGATGGCAGAAATCTGGCTGTGGTTAAGCCGGCGGACGGCGGTAAGGTGGTGTTTCTGCCACCAGCAGCGCCACGCCAGTGGACCACTGCAGACCGTATCATGACCCATGATATGGCTTGGCGGTGTTCTGCTGGCAGATGCTGCTGCTGGTGGCAGCCCCGTCTCCTGCCAGAGGACCCCCTCACAAAAGATAATCAAGTGCTCCGACAGGTGAGGGGGTGAGGGGTGTTGTGTGTGTGTGTGGGGGTGTGGGTGTATGTCTGTGCGTGTGTGAATGCAGGTGTGTCATGCGCTTTGTCTGTGTGTGTGTGTGTGTGTGTATGGATGTGTGAGTGCACGCATGTTGTGATGTGTGCATGCATGTGTGCATGTATGTATGTCAGTGTGTGTGGATGTGTGTGTGAATGGATGTATGCATGCGTGGATGAATGTGGGTATGAGTGTGTGTATGCATGTGTATTTATGTAGTGTGGTATAATTTTTATTGGAATAAGAGTGAAAAATTCATGCCATTTGCCTGATGTTCCCAGGATTTCTGTCACAGAAAAGGGGAGGATTATTATTTTCTCATCCATTGATTGACATTGGCAGGGGTTTTAGGGTAATACACCATGTTGGGATTCATGCAAGCCACATCCTCATTGATTTTCATATATCTCTAGTTTTCAGAAATATCTTGGGTTGGTAATTTTCTCTGTGTGTCAGCCAGCCCTATGCCCAAACACTGCAGACATTAATGATGGAATGTTCCTATGAAACCTCTTTTTTGCCTGATGTGTTTATTATTGTTAAAACCCATATAAAACCATCTTATAATAACCATGATAACCACATACTCAGAAGACCTATGAGAGCACAGATTTTAGTCAAGATTTGGTGGGATATATTTCTGAGTGAGGGCCACTGCCAGAAACGATCATGTTTTTGGGAAAAGATCTGACAAATGGTGTGTTCAGTGCATTGTGTGGTGAGCCAATCAGGTGATAGGAATCTGGCACCAACTGATAGAAGTAGTATGATATGTAAATAGTAGACATATATGGTTGAGGTATGTGTCCATAAGGTCCAGGGGTTATGTCTGTGACTAAAGGACAGGTAGGCTAAACCAGCATTTCACTTGCAGCTGCTTCCAAATTTTCAGTATGCATTTCATCCAGTTCAGGTGAGCCTGTGGGCATCCAGATCCCGAATTAAAAGCATACTCTGAGGAGACTCCAAGAAACAAAGTCGATAGGCATGTCTTGGCAGAGATATGTTTCTGCATGAGAGGGATTCAAGGGAATAGCCATGTTTTGAAAAAAACAATTGTCATGGTCAGCGCAATCTCCCCACCTCAAGTCAAGGTTATGGAGGTCTGGCACCAAGAAATAGAATATCTAAAATGTGCACACTGTAAAATATGCATGCTTCTGGTATATTTCCATTCTGCCCAGGAGTGATATCCTTGACCAAATGACAGGAGCACTAAAAAAGGATTTTCCTCACCGCTGTTTTCCAAATTTCCAAAATGCAGTACACACATTTTATTGTCTGTGGACAAAGGTAACTTTCAGTAATATCTCCTGGCCATAGTGAGTACAGAAACCTTAGGATGTGCATATATTAAAAATACATGACTGTGGTATGTTTGCAAGCTGGACGAAGGTGATTCCTGTGAGCAAAAGGCAGGTACCCTAAATGGGCATTTAGCTTGAAACAACTTTCCAGATTTCCAAAAGACAATGCACATAGGACACCCTGAAACCAAAGAACACAATACATGTCTGTTACACTTATGTTGAGGAGACCAAGAGGAAGGCTGTTGGGTCTCAGTTCTTGACAGAGAAACTTTCCAAAACTAAAGAGACGAAAGAGAATTACCATGGCTGAGAAACAAATGCTAATTATTTGACAATGCTCTACCCGTCAGACAGTCTCACTTGCACTATGTTATACAGAATTAGAAAATATACTATCTGCATATTCCTAAATCTGCCACCACAAATTTGACATCTGCGCTAATTTTACATTACACTTTTTGTATTGTATTTTTAGACTGAGATTGAGGCAATTTTTTCACCAATGCATAGTTCTAAATGCTAAATGTGCTGAAAAATATATTTAGTTTGTATGATTGCACACAGTGAACAATGTGGTACATGGGCTCGAATAACCCAATGCTGATTGTTTGAAAGAAGGCGTGTGCAATTACTCAAGCAGTGACAGCATTTAAAAATCAAAATCTCCTTGGCAATAAACTAACATTCTCATCTTGTAGTAGGCCGTAATGGGACAGCTTCCAAGAGTTGATGGTAGTCCTGTCCTCTCATTTCCCATCTCTCCTCATCATTTACAGTGCAGAGTTAAGTTATTTTCCAAATAGGGGCCATTCAACAACATTCCCGCCATTGCTTGCACACCATGGCTGTCCTGGTCTGTAAAAATCCAGAAAACTTTTAGAGCATATGGTCCTTCAGTTTTATTTGTCCAAAGACAGACCCTTTTTGTGGAGCATGTCTTCAGACAAAAATTGTTGACAGGTCTACAATGCTGCTCTTGCATTGAGAAACTGCCACAATTGTTTCCTCTGACTCAAAGGAGCAAGTAGAAAGCATTCTATCTAACAACTATTGCTTATAATCAGAATTGTTGCTCTCTGTCTACAAGATTCTCACCAGGAGGCACTCGTCAAAAATATGTGGACAAAAAGAGCAGGGTAACTAATTTGTGCATGAGAAGATAGCACATGTCCATGGGTAATCACTGCAAACTGACATTCCATTGTGGGTAAGAAAAGAGATTTTCAAACTGAAACACAAGTGACCCATAGTTGTAGTTTGGTATACGTGTGAATGTACAGAATGTCAGGGGGAAGTTAGCCAAGTAATCTCAGCAGTAGATTAGCGTGGTGGACATGGGTAGTAAAATGAATGATGGCCTTCAATAGGGTATGATGACCATTACTGTGACACAGCAACCCTTTGGTAGATGGTCATCCAGATCAGATGTTTGCACTGGTGGAAGCCTTGCCTTTGCAACACAGGAACACCAATGATGTACATTGGCACTCCCACTCTTACAAACTCAAAATGAGGCCCTAAGTCTGAAGGCAAAACGTTTGTCTTAGGTGTACCACTAGGTTATGTCTGTCCAGTTGTCCCTCAAGGTCTGCTTCAAGAAGCTCCTAGTATGTGGTCCCCCGTGTCATGTATGCTAACAACAACTGTTTTTTTACATTTGCCTAAAAACATTTTCCTTCTTTCATTAGCTGATTTTTACCATTCTGGCATTGTTTTTTTCCTTACATTTTTCTTAATTTTACGAAATTGATTTGAGAATTTTACTCTTTGCATTCGTAAACTTAGTATTGTTTTAATGCTGGTACATAATGCACTCACATTTTTCTCTGAGCAAAGCATATTGCATTAGCCATAGCTACTGTGGATAGGCATTGATTTTCTTACTGAAATCTACTCTTCACTTATTAGGACCTAAGCGATTTCACTTTCTCGGACTCCTTGATGGTGGTTTCTGTAAATACTGGCAATGTCCATGGGTCCATTTTTAAATTTGGCTGTAGGGACCTTCCCCAGTGTGACGGACTAACATACTGTTTTGCTGTGAGGGAGGATGACCCGAGTGCCTATACTTAAATTAGACCCTTAAATCTTAAATTATCAGTGTAGGACCAATCTAAAAATGTTCTTCCTGCACTCCTATAACTGAGGATGATATGTTAGGAGCTATCTAATTCCTGCTGCTGGTGAAATGAGGTATTCTAGCATTTGAGCAAGGATTAGACATTATATTGGATCTTCTTGTGTGCCACCAACTCGCACCACTTTAAAGAAAGCCTAATTTATGGAATTTAGGGGGTCATTATGACCCTGGCGGTCCTGTTCCGCCACGCCGGCAGTGGTGGCCAGACTGCCAACAGTGTGGCGTGCAGGACCGCTAAATTATGACAAAGGTATTGAACTGGCTGCATTGCAGCCAGTTCACCACCTGTACTGCCAGGGGGGTAGAATCGCCTGGCCGAAGGTTGACCACCTTTGACCCGGTGGTCCACCTAACACCACCCACGGTATTTTGAGCATCCTTACCACCAGAGATTCTGTGGCACAGCCCGCCATGGAATCCCTGGTGGTAATGATGCTGGTGACAGAAATACTAATTTCTGTTGCCACTGCAGGACTCCCCAAACCCCCATGTAGGACTCACCCCTGACCCTATCAGAAGCCCCCCACCCCTCAAGCAGTGACACTCGCCCACCCCATTCCAAATCCTTGCACCCCGATCCCCATTCTGAACCCCCCTACCCCCGATCCCCATTCTGAACCCTCCTGACCCCCGTACATCCACACAGGCACACATCACACATACATACATACATACACACACACATACACGCACATTCATTCACACACACATGCACACACGGCCACTACACCCCTCCACCCCCCACATACACACAACACCCCCCGCCCTGTCAGTCGATCACGTTAGCTAGTGCTCGCGTTGGTCGTCCGGGAGGGAACGGAGTCCATGGCGCTTGCTCTCCTGCCAGCGCCTCTTCATCCACAATACCACCATGCCTATTACTAAGTTGTAAAAGGCGTGGCGGTATTGTGTTGACGTGGCTGTGCCAGCGGAGCAACCTCCACTGCACCGTCAACCGCCAGTATGGCTGCTGCCAGCTCTCCACCCAATTTATGGAGAAGAGCCACCAGCAGTCATAATATAGTGGTTTGAAGACCGCCATCACTGGCGGTCTTGTGGCTGGCAGGACTTCGGCGGTCTACGTTGTAGACCACAGAAGTCATAATGAGGGCCTTAATGTCTTAGGAAAACCCAGTGTTTGGGAAGAGGCAGGTATTACCACAAATGATTGGGTATTTAAGTTTGGCTCATTTAAATTGTTCACCTTGCTTCAAGATCAATTTACTTTTTTTCTGCGGTACATTTTGTTAAAATGCTTGAAAAGCAAAATTAGCAGAAAAAACTAATTTCAGATATTCCTAGCATTCAGAATTTTTAATGAAATATTTCTCAAAGGTTTTCTGTTAATTTCCAAAGGAAAACATAATCACATACTTTTTAATTTCTAGGCAAATATGTTGTACATTTTAATATCCCCTTCCAAACGGCATAGGTCACTTACGCACATGCACTCTTGAGTCATAAAAATTGTTTTGCATACAGTATTTCTTTATTCATTGCTTTCATTATACTTTGCCAAAAGTATACAATTTATACTGTTTGGAAATGCCCTAAATGTGAGGTCCCAGAACCTGGAACCCTTTCTTTGTGAGTGGATACATTTTTAACATACTTGAAATGTTTGCAAACTGATGAGAATGCCAGAATATGATGCAGGGTTACCCTAGGCCCAGAATCTTCAAATTCAAAATCTGACAATTATGGCTTTTCTCACAGGAATGAGAAATAACTGCAAAGACCAGGTGAATTTGATCCTTCCCCAGCCAGTTTTCCCCAGTTCTGATGAAAAATACTGATATACTCTGTCTGCTCAGAACAGGCAGAAAATGTCAGCAGGATGGCCAGGGTTTGAGGTTGTGCTGTAGGTCATAACAGGCTTTGGTCTGTCCACAGGAGTAATGTCCTCTTCCCTCTTAATGCTGCAGGAGTCAAGTGAGGATGGGCTGGGCAGCTACCTGAAACCCTTGATCCTGCAGAAATTAACAGTTTCTGAGGTCTCTGTTCCCAGAATTATGATGTCTATAGTTTACAGACCTGTACATTATGGGCAACAGAGATTTGGACTTGTGGGAGGAGAAATTTCACCAGGAACTGTTGTTTTGGTTGAAATGTCACCACTTGTAATGAGGGCCAGAGTAGTGATAATAGATGTTTAAGGTGCCCAAATTGGTTGTCGCTAAAAACAAACTAACGCTTTTGAATATGTGCTCTCTCCTTGCAAGAATGTTCACTACAAATATTGTAAAAATCTGTTTACAATCTGTGTACTATGGTCCCAGTTCCTAGAGCAACTCAGAAATATGTTCCGGGCAATTGCAGTTACATTTAGAGCACATCTTCAGAAATACTCATGAGATGCTACAATTGCCACATATTTCCAAACGTAGGTCCAGATGTGTTTATTATATCTCAAGTACAGCCTCAAGGAGAATTTATGTAAGTGTGTCACAGTCATGCATAAACATATATTTACACATAAATAAATACTGCCATAATGTCATTACATCCTAACATTTCATTGTTTGTTTTTCACTGACAATCATTTTTCCCAAAGGCAAACGACTTCCTCTCTACAACCACCAGTTTTGGAGAAGTGTTTTCCACATTGCCAAAGTGGATAGAGATTTTCACCATCTGCCGAACTTCTGACGGGAAGGTTGCAGCCACACAGGATACCTCCCAGCCAGCCCCGTTAAGAGTTTCCCGCTAGGTCAGCAGGTGGAAACCTGAGTTTCCGCCCACTGGCCTAGCGGAAAACAGCCTACAGCATTGTCTCTTGCTCATAATCGAGCCAGCGGCAAGGCTGTAGAGTGGAGGGTGCACCAGCGCCCTCGCAATGTTTACTGTCTGCAAAGCAATGCAGACAGTGCAATGGTGTTGTCTGGGGGACCCCTGCACTGCCCAAGCCAAGTGCACGGGCAGTGCAAGGGCCCACCTGGCACCCCTCCACCCGTTCCCCACCAGCATTTTCATGGCAGTGGTACCGCCATGAAACTGCTGGTGGAGAAGAGGGTCGTAATCGCCAGTGCATTTGGCTGGAATCTCCCTCTAATGTACATGGGTCAAAGTAGTGTTTTTATAAAAACCAACTGATGTTCCAAGAAAGTATCCCAACGTAAGAGTGTGTATGTTTCTGTAAACATTGGAGACAAAGCGTACCACTTTTGCTGGCAACCTATCTTACTGCAGCCTTGGGAAAAGCAGAGAGTGAAAGAAATATTTTATTTAAGAACGCTGTGCTGACCTAGGCGAAAAACAGCTAGATAGAGAAATAAAACATAATTGCAAATGTGGCTATTGTTTAAGTGATAAAAACAAAGCTGAATAAAATATATCTTGTTTAAAGTGCACAGAGGCAGGGCTTGAATGCTAAAATAACGTGTATAAAACTATAGCTAAAATGGCTATACAACAGTTTAATCTTCAGTGGCCTCTTATCAAGGGCCCTAGTGCTCTTGTCTTTTACAAATATAGCACTGCCTAAAATCTGTGAAAAAACATCTCCAAAAGCAGTGCTATAAAACATATCCAATTGATAAAACATTCAGACCCTAGATATGCAACAGCCACACCTTCTGCATCTGATCATGAGGACAAATTTAATGGTTTGAAGTGTGTTTCTCCAAGTAGACTTTGAAAGTGTGATGGGGTAGGGGATATTTTGTTGAGATTACACCAACTGGAAACAAGGATTTTCCAATTATCCCTGCTAGGAATGATTTTCTATACTGAACTAAATGTGTGAGAAACCAGGACTTTTTTTCAGTGTTCCCCTTGACCCTAAGTTTTGCCCTCATTTTGACCAGTACATGCTGGTTATCCGACTCCGAGGGTGCCCTGGGCTCTGCTAATTAGACCCACGGCCTGTGCTCTGATTAAAAGGTATATGCAAAGTAGACATAATTATACTTGCCATTACAACCTACCTGTAAGTCCCTAGCATATGATAGGGCATGGAGGTTTAGAGGCCCAGCAGACTTAATGCACTTAATTGTGCACTGTTGTGGGGCCTGCTATCAATTTAAAAGCTAAGCCTGCCTTCCAGACTGATTTCACATTAAATTTATATGCAAATTGGACTTTGGAATTAAAGGTGTTTCCAAAGTCTTTAACTACAATATTTTTACATATAAGCCCCTAAGGTCCCCACTTGTAACTATAAATAGGGACATTATGAAATATGATTGCCTTGTAATTATAAACAGGGACATTATAAAAGATGCTTTCTATGCCCGGGTGAGGGAAAAACTGCCAATTTAATTTTTCCCCATTGTAGTGCATTAGCTCCATAGGCTAACATAGGCATACTTTAATAAAGTATAACTACTGCCAGGAAATAGCTAAAACATTTCTTCTTGGACTTAAAATGATAGTTAGAATAAATCCAACAACTTGACATTGTTAGATTTGTTAGAACTATTACAGAAAAGACATTGAAGAACTTTCTTTTCTGTGAGCCAAAATCCAGTCTTCCAACAGCTCTTCTCTGATTGGTCAGCTTCTGCCAAGCTGAGTCAAGCTGCCTTAATGAGGTGTAAAGTGGCCTTCATTGAGACTACAGGACATCAGGGGGTAGAGATTTGCAAGCTGGCGAGGAAAAGGCAGGAGGGAGTTGGGTAGCCAAAATCGTCTTCAAAGGGGTAATGACAGTTAGGACAGGACACAGGCTCACCCCCTCTTCCTGCCACCCCAGCCAGATGGGAGTCCCAGTAATTAGATTATCAGAGGGGATGGAGGGTGTGTGTTTAGAGAAATAAGCCACACAAGTGGATGGCTTAGCTAGATCTTAACCCCAAAAAGAGTCTTTCTCCATTTTATACGTCAAAAGAATTGTGCTTCCTGGGATTATATTTTGCCACACTTTGTAGGAAGTGGTCACCCTAGACAATGGCACCCTGCACCACATTGGTCAGGGATGCCCCCGCTTGCCAGGCCAGGAACACTGAATAAATAGGGAGAGCTGCTCAGCAACTCTCAGCAACTACAAGAAGAAGAAGGAATCCTATGCTGGAACCCTGGTCTGAACCCAAAGGATTGCACTCTGCATGACTTCACCTGCTGCACACTGAGGAACTACAGCTCAAAGGACTTTTCTTGGCCTCCAGCGGTGAAGGAGTAAATGTAAATGTAAAATGTAAATTTTGCACTTGTATAGCGCACTACTCACCTGTTAGGGTCTCAAGGTGCTGTACTCATACCACTATGGAACCCCTCCTGGCTTTTCCCTGTGAGGTGCCCACTCCTGTGCACCCCCAGGGTGAAGCCAGGCATCCAAGCGCTGTTGGGGCTGTTGTGAAGATTAAGCAAGCTATTGCCCAGAGTAGGACCCATTAATTAGATTAGGCACCGAGGCGAGAATGATCTGGTCCAAGGGAATTGAGCCCAAGACCTGCCGAAGCGGGACTTGAACCCTGGTCTTGAGCCAGATTTCTGCTTCAGGGTCTGCCGCTCTAACCATTGTGCCACACTTCTCCACTTAAGGAGTGGACTTCCTGAAAGCAAAAGGTTAAAGGAACGCCACCTACAACATCCCCACCAAGAAGGACAAGGCTGACCACCTTGGGTTGGTGTTGTGGATTACTGGGGACCAAAAGGAGGAATTCTGGAAGGAGATACGGAAGTTTAGAGAAGATTGGAGAACTTTTGAAAAATGATCCATAAGGTGATCGACCCATCTACGAGAGTCAATCTGCCAACATTGAACCATAACCCAGCCTGAACTACAGGCTGCAACCCTCTGAAGCTCTGGAGCTTTCCTCTATTGATGAGACTTCTAGGAGTTGACCGGGGGCCCAGCCAATGACGTTGCATCGGATCCCGGCCTGACAAGAAGCCTCGTGGGTTATCACTATTGGTTTATTAATCATTAGTAAGCATATTTTTTATTTATTCTTTAAAAATTCATATCTCTGGTTCCCTACATTGGATTTGTGTTGTTTTGGTGTCAGTTTAAAGATAACGATATTTCATACTTCCATAAATTGGCATTGGTTTTTTATTGAGTGTTGTGTCTTACTTACTTAATGTGTTGGTGTTCTTCAATTTTTTACACACCTGTCTTCTAATTTAAGCCTGCCTGCTCACCACATTGCCAACTACAAAAGGCTGAGCAAGGGATTAGTTTACTGAGAATTGGCTGGAGTATTATATTGTGATTGTGGCCTTATTCCTAGTGCTGGGTACCTACCACAACCCATTTAACCCCTTGGCTGCCAGGCCCTTTCCCCCTCCTGTGCCAAGCCTTTTTTTGGCTATTTGGGGCAGTTCACGCTTAGGCCCTCATAACTTTTTGTTCACATAAGCTACCCACGCCAAATTTGCATCCTTTTTTTCCAACATCCTAGGGATTCTAGAGGTACCCAGACTTTGTGGGTTCCTCAGAAGGAGGCCAAGAAATTAGTTTTTTTCAAAACAATTGGAAAAAGGGGCTGCAGAAGAAGGCTTGTGGTTTTTTCCCTGAAAATGCCATCAACAAAGGGTTTGCTGTGCTAAAATCACCAGCTTCCCAGCTTTCAGGAACAGGCAGACTTGAATCAGAAAACCCAATTTTTCAACACAATTTTGGCATTTCACTGGGACATACCCCATTTTTATGATTTTATGTGCTTTCAGCCTCCTTCCAGTCAGTGACAGAAATGGGCGTGAAACCAATGCTGGATCCCAGAAACCTAAACATTCTGAATTCAGCAAGGGGTAAATTGTGTAGGTCCTACAAGGCTTTCCTACAGAAAATAACAACTGAAAAACAAATATTGAAATTGAGGTGAAAAAAACAGCAATTTTTCTCTACGTTTTACTCAGTAACTTTTTCCTGTCAGATTTTTGAAAGCAATATATCATTACGTCTGCTGGACTCTTCTGGTTGCGGGGATATATAGGGCTTGTAGGTTCATCAAAAACCCTAGCTACCCAGAGCCAATAAATGAGCTGCACTCTGCAGTGGGTTTTCATTCTTTACCGGGTATACAGCAATTCAGTTGCTGAAATATAAAGAGTGAAAAATAGCTAACAAGAAAACCTTTGTATTTCCAAAATGGGCACAAGATAAGGTGTTGAGGAGCAGTGGTTATTTGCACATCTCTGAATTCCAGGGTGCCCATACTAGCATGTGAATTACAGGGCATCTCTCAAATAGACATCTTTTTTACACACTCTCTTATATTTGGAAGGAAAAAATGTAGAGAAAAACAAGGGGCAATAACACTTGTTTTGCTATTCTATGTTTCCCCAAGTCTCCCAATAAAAATGATACCTCACTTGTGTGGGTAGGCCTAGCGCCCGCAACAGGAAATACCCCAAAACACAATGTGGACACATCCCATTTTTTGACAAAAAACAGAGGTGTTTTTTGCAAAGTGCCTACCTGTAGATTTTTGCCTCTAGCTCAGCTGGCACCTAGGGAAACCTACCAAACCTGTGCATTTTTTAAATCTAGAGACCTAGGGGAATTCAAGATGGGGTTACTTGTGGGGCTCTGACCAGGTCATTTACCCAGAATCCTTTGCAAACCTCAAAATGTAGCTAAAAAAACACATTTTCCTCACATTTTGGTGACAGAAAGTTCTGGAATCTGAGAGGAGCCACAAATTTCCTTCCACCCAGCATTTCCCCAAATCTCCTGATACAAATGATACCTCACTTGTGTGGGTAGGCCTAGCGCCGGCGACAGGAAATGCCTCAAAACACAACGTGGACACATCCCATTTTTTGACAGAAAACAGAGGTATTTTTTGCAAAGTGCCTACCTGTAGATTTTGGCCTCTAGCTCACCCAGCACCTAGGGAAACCTACCAAACCTGTGCATTTTTTAAAACTAGAGACCTAGGGGAATCCAAGATGGGGCAAATTGTGGGGCTCTGACCAGGTTTTGTTACCCAGAATCCTTTGCAAACCTCCAAATTTGGCTAAGAAAACAAATTTTCCTTACATTTCGGTGACAGAAAGTTCTGGAATCTGAGAGGAGCCACAAATTACCTTCCACCCAGCGTACCCCCAAGTCTCCCGATAAAAATGATACCTCACTTGTGTGGGTGGGCCAGGTGCCTGCAACAGAATAAGGCCAAAAACTTGTAGAGATAGAGGGGATAGCACAGCTAGTTGATAAGGACATATTCTTCTTTTATACATCTTTAGGCTGACTCTGCTTTGGGGACCTACACAAGTGAGGTGTCATTTTACTTGGGAGACTGAGGGGAATACTGGGGAGTAGGAATTTTGTGCTGGAGCGGTGATCGTACAAACGAAAGTCAGGAAAATATGCTTTTTTAAGCACATTTTGAGGTTTGCAGAAGAGTCTGGGTAAGAAAATGTTGGGGGATCCACGCAAGTCACACCTCCCTGGACTCCTTGGGGTGTGTAGTTTAAAAAAAAGTCTGGGTTTGGTAGGTTTCCCTAGATGAAGGCCGCACCCAGGACCAAAAACATAGGTGTCCCCTGCCCCCCAAATACAGGTAGTTTTGTAATATATCATTTAGATGTGTCCACATACGTCTGTGATGTTCCAAACACTAAAATTGCGAAAAGAAACCCAATTAGGTTATGTGAAAAGACCCCTCACCCACCAAGCAAGTTGGTGGCATGCTTCATCATCGGGGTCCCACCCGAGGCACCTAGAGTGTCACAGGTGTGCTGCGACGCCTGATTACAGCGGAGCAGGTTTTGTCATTTTTACCACACATACTGGTTGGATTTGGCACGAGGGTGAGTCATGGTTCAGTGGATCAAATTTTATTAACAAGAGATTTCACAAAAATGAAATGCACTGTTAATAACTGAAAGGCCAAAAAACTGAACCAATGACTCACAGCTCGTGAGCTTGTAAAGCCACAGCAAGGCACCAACCGCTTTACAGTCCATTCACACACCTTTCATACATGACATGCACAAGACCATTCTCACCGCCAGCCACAGGCCCAGCATATTACAACACTCGCATTGACAGACAGCGCCACTCAAGGGCCCATCACTTACATACGCCCACATGCTTGATACAACAATCACACCAGCTGATGGGAGTGTGTGGACTGGTGTTTGGCTGGCAGTGTGTTGCAATAGCCAACAGCAAGTCAATATGTACACTATGCACACCCTCAGCCAAGCCCCACTCCACACACAATGGCATAACTTTTTTTTTTTTTAAACAAAGAAACCCCTAACTAATTAGAAGTAATTACAAAACTACAAACACAAAAGCTCTAACTAAGTACATGACAGAAATGCTTACCATGAAACTGAACACATGAAAATACAAAACAGACATGAGTTTACACTCATGGTTGTTCCCAGTAGTTCTTCTGGGTGTGGTAATTCTTAAAACAACCACCCACACACAGCCCAGGCCTTGAAGGACAATCTGGATAGTACCTTCGAGTCTCCCTCCGGATACCTCTTTGAAAACACACTCTACATTTCTTAGCTGGACAGTCTTTTTTGGGTGTGGGAGGAATGTGCTCAGCAAAGTGGCGATCTTTCAATCTAGCACATCCCCCACCACTGCTTCTCTAGGAACTCTGGCCTGTTCCACTACAATAAGGCTCTCTATCACTGACTCCTGAAATTTCACAAATGTCATCTTTGACTCTGGAGACCTATCCTTAAACACAATAAAAGCATTAAAAGTTGCTAAGTGGAAGAGGTGAATTGCTAACTTCTTATACCAAACGTAAGACTTACGAATAGCAGTATAAGGTTCCACCCTTTGATCAACTCTCTCTACACCTCCCATTTGCTTATTATAATCTAAAATGCACACAGGTTTGCGCACTTCAGCACCTGTCTGACAACTTCAAAGCTAGCAGCTCATCATTCCGCAAGGCACTGCACTGTCCCCTCTGAGGTTTTTTACAGACAAGCTCCCTTGGATAGCCTTTCTGGTTACAACGAATTGTGCCACAAGCAACAGTGTCCACTCTAAACAATTCCTTGAACAACTGCACTCCAGTGTAAAAGTTATCTACATACAAATGGTGACCTTTGTTGAACAGTCGTCTACCAAGTTCCCACACAATTTTCTCAGTAACTCCAAAAGTGGGAGGACAACCAGGGGGGTCAATACAGGAATCCCTACCAGTGTAGACACGGAAATTCTACACATATCCTGTACTACTTTCAGACAGCATATACAATTTAATTCCATCGTGCCCTCTTGCTAGGAATGTACTGCCTAAAAACCAAACGACCCCTGAAGAGGACCAAAGACTCGTCCACAGCTATTTCTTTGCCTGGAACATAAACCTCTGAAAACCGATCTACAAAATGATCAAGGACTGGCCTGATCTTAAAAAGACGGTCAGAATCAGGGTGATCTCATGGCAAGGCTGATGCATTGTCAATAAAATGCAGCATCCTAAGAAGAAGCAAATACCGATGACGACTCATTGTTGCAGGAAATATAGCTGTTGCCATCAAGGGACTAGTAGACCAATAAGAAGCCAGTGACGGCTTCCTTACCAACCCCATCAAAAGAGTCAAATCTAAAAACCTTTTCTTCTCCAAATTTGTGGGAATCCACTGGGCAGCTCTAGAGTGCGGCCTAAGTCTAGCAGCGTTGGCCCTCAAATACTGCTCCGCATACAAATTAGTCTGCTCAACAATCTCTTCCAAAAACACATCATCCACAAATAACTCAAAGAAATTGACAGGCAAAAAGTTCTCAGTATTGACTCTACACCCCGGGAGAGCAGTAAAGGCAGGCAACACTGGCTGCTCCATGTTTGGGGCAACCCAGAGTTCAGGTCTTCTAACGGGAAACCTTTCAGCCCCAGGTTGCTGCACTAATGGCACATCAGTGTACTCCTCTGAAACAGGCCCTTCATCTGCACTGAGTGTGGCTTCCTCATTAGAAGATTCCTCTCCGACAGAAACTTCACTGCCAGAATCTCTCACTTCCTCCTCTGCCTCAGATGCAGAGTCTGTCTCATAATCATGATCAGACAATGACTCAAAAAGCATACCAACCACCTGCTGAGCGGTCATCCTGCGGCTAGCCATGATCTTTCCTACTAAAATTAACTGGACAAATGCACCACCAACAACCAACACTGTGTAAGATAAGTAATAAAGTGTAGCTTTATTAGTAAGAGTTATAAACTCAAAAACTATACCGCTCACTTGCCTGAAAAAGCTTGAATCACCAGCAACTACTCTGCACAGACACAGCAATCACCAATGATATCCCACTAAAAAGAAAGAAAAGCAAATTAGAAATAAGACAACACAAATATCATTGTGCACAAATCTAAGGAAAATTTCACACAAACCTGCATTTAGTACACCACCTACAACATTTCACTAATGCATGGCAACAATAGTCCTTTGGAGTAAATTGTTTTTACTTACCTAAAACATGCAACTATGCAAACCGCAGGTCAAACACTGCCAAAACCGCAAGGAGCCACAGCAAAGAAAGCAAAAGCTTTGAACTAGAACAAAAAGGAGGAAAAAAATTATGACAAATGCAAATACTTCGTCAGTTGACAAACATCCCACCATCAAGCATTTAGAAATTGGTGCCTAAGTGGATTCTGCCATAGGGCAGATGGGCCTACTAAAAAATAGGCCTATCTGCCCCAAGGAGGGCAGAAAATACCTTTAGTAGTGTGTCCCCAGGGGGAGCGACCCTTGCCCAAGGGCCCACCCCCAAACAAAAAAACAAACTACACACACACTATCCCTGGTGCCTATGTGGCTTAAAAAAAAATAGAAATGGCCAACAGTTCAATGCCCCCCTTGGGGGGACGCCCCTTGCCCTGCCCAAGGGGACGCCTCCCACATAAATAAACATATTTTAAAAAATCCCTGGCGTTCTAGTGGTTTCTGCCCCCCTTGGGGGCAGATCAGCCTAAAAATAATAGGCTCATCTGTCCTCAAGGGGGGCAGAAATGGCCTTGGTACACGTGCCCCAAAGGGGGGGCGACCCTTGCCCAAGGGGCCACCCCCCTCCACTAACACACACACACACACTATCTCTGGTGTCTAAGTGGCTTCTGCCCCTCTTGGGGGCAGATGGGACTAAACAAAATAGGCCCATCTGCCCCCAAGGGGGGAAGAAATGGCCAACAGTTCAATGCCCCCCTTGGGGGGATGCCCCTTGCCCAAGGGGATGCCCCCCCACATAAATAAACATATAAAAAGAAAACCCTGGCATTCTAGTGGTTTCTGCCCCCCTTGGGGGCAGATGAGCCTAAAAATAATAGGCTGATCTGTCCGCAAGTGGGGCAGAAATGGCCTTGGTACACGTGCCCCCAAAGGGGGGCAACTCTTGCCCAAGGGGTTGCCCCCTCCACTAACACACACACACACACACACACACTATCCCTGGTGTCTAAGTAGCTTCTGCCCCCCTTGGGGGCAGGAATGGCCAACAGTTCAATGCCCCCATTGTGGGGGTACCCCTTGCCCAAGGGGGCCCACCCCAACATAAATAAACATGTTAAAAAATCTCTGGCGTTCTAGTGGTTTCTGCTCCCCTTGGGGGCAGATCAGCTTAAAAATAATAGGCCGAGCTGCCCCCAAGGGGGACAGAAATGACCACAAGAAACACGCCCCCAAATGGGAGTGACCCTTGCCCAAGGGGCCGCTCCCCAACGCAAAACATTACAAACATCTAAAAAATAAAAAATCCCTGGCGTCTAATGGATTCTTCCCACCTTGGGGGCAGATCGGCATAAAAATATTACGCCGATCTGCCCCCAAGGGGGGCAAAAATGGCCACACAAACATGCCCCCCAAATGGGAACGACCCTTGCCCGAGGGGCCACTCCCAAACATGAAAACATTTTACAGCAAATAAAAAAAAACATCCCTGGCGTCTAGTGGATTCTGCCCTACTTGGGGGCAGATCGGCCTAAAAATAATAGGCTGATCTGCCCCCAAGTGGGGCAGAAATGGCCACAATAAACATGCCCCCGAATGGGAGCGACCCTTGCCCAAGGGGCCGCTCCCAAACGCGTAAACATTGTAAACATAAAAAAAAAAAATCCCTGGCGTCTAGTGGCCATTCCTGCTGCCCGATCGCAATGCGATCGTGCAGCAGGAATGCTCAAAGAGACACTGAGGGAAAGGAAAAGCCTTTCCTTTCCCCCGGTGCCTCTTTGTCCCAAACCCCCCACCCGCCGGAGGAGAAACTCACCTGTTCTCCTGTGATCGCACTGGAAGCAAATGGCTTCCATTGCAACCGGCAGTGGGTAATGATGTCAGTGCGCAATCGCACACTGACGTCATTACGGGGGGGTTGGGTGGAAGGGGAAAGTCTTCCCCTTCCATCCCCGCCTTGGGGGGTGGGGGGGCACCCCACGGATGGAGCGCTAGCGCTCCCTCCGGGCTCCGGGTCGAGGATGCAATGCTTACGTCCTCGGCACAGGAGCACTGTGCTGCGGGACGTAACCACTACGTACACGGCACAGAAGGGGCTAATAAACCACCCTCCAACAAACTGGATTCCTATAAGAACAGACATTTTGTATGAATCTATAATCCCTGTGATTTGGGATGCTACAGGTGTGGTATACAGGTCAGGATCAGGTTTAAATAGCTGTTTCAGAAATTAGCCTATTCCATGTTTCATTCTTTCAAGTTTGTAATCACAATGCTCTAGATTGGCGCTGGTGCAATGTGAAAAGTGCTAACTATCATAATCAAGGGGTATAAATGAGTTTGGTCACTAAATAATCCTTCAAATCATTCAATTTACTTAGAATATCTCTTTGTATTGTCTGATGATTTGTAAACCAAATTCTGTGGATTTTACAACTTGTGCAGCTTAATTTTTAAAAGCTGTCTTACTGCCTCAATGTCAACAGCAGTATCGCATTGCAAATATATTGCATCGAGTTCAAACTTTTATCCTCTGCAATGAGAAACTCATTAAATTTGATGGAAAACAATACTGTAGCAGCATGAGCATTAAATGTGTATCTTGAAATAAAGAAAGTTGGATTTGAATCTTGAATTGGCTTTGAATAGTTCATATATTATGTATACATATTTATTGTAAATGTATTTGCTAAGGCTTCATTCTCATATTCTCATAAATAGACTTGGAATGTACTGAGAGGACATAATTTTACAAACATGTATCCGGAGTTTGTTTCATCCCTAGGGATGCACATCTTCATGTATTAAATATGCACAAACTAGGGACCATTTTAAAAGTTTTAGGAATGTTGATTGCCTAATTGGGATTTTCTGCGATTCACAGTTAGGAAATTGTTATTCCTAATGTATGAAACACATTGAGTTTCATTTAATGATTCCTAATGGCGTCATACATTGACCTATCTCATGAATATTAAAATAGTAGGCCGAAGACTGTGACCCATTAGGAATTGCAGTCATCATGGGGATGGTGGCCTCCTGGTGTCAGCAGACCACTATGTCTGTGATTTTTAGTAAAGCAAACTTTTTCTGGGAGGGAAAGCAGCCCGTTTCCTTTCCTTTTGACCACTGTCCACTCTTAACAAATATTTGTTTCAACATTCACTAAAGGAATGGGGTCCCATGTGGACCAATTCCCTTTTGTGAATGGTTACCACTACCCATGAGGTGCCAGTAAAAAATGAATAATATGTTTACAAATTGTAACTTGTGCTTTGTAGATATGAAAAAGCATTTTGACATTTCTGCAAATCTGGACGTTTCTGACTGCAAAAAATGCTTTCACAAGCAAAGTGTTTTGTAAGGATGGTGATCACTCGTAAAACACTGACTAAAGACGCTAAGAATGTCTGATCGATAACTGCCATAAGAAATGCTCAACTTTGCAAACTGTGACTATGACTGAATAATGTTATACAGTAGGTTCATTGTACCAAAGCTTTCTAGTACTGTTGTTCAGTGTACTGTTGTAGTACTGTCTGAGAGTGAAGAAAGCATATCATCTGGGATAAAGGCCATCAGGCCAGGTTCACCAAGATAAATGAGGGTGTGGAGGCATGTCCCTGATATTGCATAGAATACAAAACAAATGAAGCCACCAGGTTCCAGGGAATTAGTTATCACCCAATATATATTGCGTGTCTCAGATTGCTGCTGCTGCTGCACACCTAACCTCAAGTGTGCTCTGTGTACACAATAATGGCAACAAGGTTGTACCCAACCATGTGAGCATGACCCGTACATACAGCAATCAGTCAGCCTGTGCCAGTGTGGGAGGGCCTGCTCAGGTAGTACTGGGAGTCTGTGTGATGCACCTGTGCACCAGCTGCCTAGCTGAATATCATCTAGGTGTACTGATAAGGAGGCAAAAACAACAAGTGATGGACGGAATGCTGAACATTGTCAAACATGCACCCCTAGTACAGTGATCTGGGCCTAAATCCATCGTTTTTTTGCTGCCCATGCCATTCCAGTTTGGACCCAGCCATATGCAAATCAGTCTTGACCCTGTTCCCCATGGGAACAGTCCAGCCCGAACTGCTAGGCCAAGTCTTTCCCTGGACTGGAAACAAGCATTCTGGGACCAGTTTCGGGGTTTCACCCCTCATCAGCCAGGCTAGCTTGAATCCAGTGGCATGGGAAGCACGGGACCCACGTCTGGGCATACCCTTCCCACTTAGGGCGACAAAGCAAAAACAACAAGTGATGGACGGAATGCTGATCATTGTCAAACATTCACCCCCAGTACAGTGATCTGGGCCTAAATCCATTGTTTATTTGCTGCCCATGCCATTCCAGTTTGGACCCAGCCATATGCAAATCAGTCTTGACCCTGTTCCCCATGGGAACAGTCCAGCCCGAACTGCTAGGCCAAGTCTTTCCCTGGACTGGAAACAAGCATCCTGGGAACAGTTTCGGGGTTTCACCCCTCATCAGCCAGGCTAGCTTGAACCCAGTGGCATGGGAAGCACGGGACCCACGTCTGGGCATACACTTCCCACTTAGGGGGACAAAGCAAAAACAACAAGTGATGGACGGAATGCTGAACATTGTCAAACATTCACCCCCAGTACAGTGATCTGGGCCTAAATCCAATGTCAACTGTGATCAAGCCCGATCATGGGCTGAATGTTACCCAGATGACTGCCTGCACTGCGCATTTCAGCCCTTGTGGTGGCAAAGTGTGGCCCTTGGCAGCTATCGGGAGCCACCACCAATGAACACCTGCACACAACATGGGCCACACTTGTTAATGATGGTGCAAGGATGTCAATTAGCCCTTTCCTGCAACCTGTAATCAGGGGTGAAGGCCCTGTACTGTGCAGGGGCACATTCCCAGTGTGTGGGGCGAAGAAGAATTCCAAATGCCAGGCAATGGTGCACTTTCCCACCTGGTGCAAAGAAGAACAAAAACTCTGTTGCAGCACCCTCCTCAAGGAAAGAAGGTCAGACACGTTGAAGTGAAACTAAGGGCCTCAGTACAAGTCTGGTGGTCATGTTACTGCCAAACTTGCGTTGGAGGTCGGACCGTCGTGACTGTGGCGGTCTGACTGCCAAGTTATAACGTTTGCAGGCAGACCTGCCTGAAGACTGCGGCCCCACCAGGAACATAGATCCCGACGCGGTGACAGCGGTCCGGTGTGTAATCAACCATGGCCACTTTCCACCAGCCTTTTTATGGTGGGGTGCCGCCATGGAAAGGCTGGCAGAAAGCCAGTACCAGGGGCCCCCCTGCCGAGCACCCTCGGAATGCATATTGTATGCTTTGCAGACAGTGCTCATTCAAAGGGTGCTGGAGCGTTACGATATTGTCCTCAGTTCCCTTAAGGGATCCAAGGCCAATCTCCTAACCCTGTTTCTGTCGGGCAGCCTAGCAGGAATGCGTATTGCAATGTTCCTTTCAGTCAGCCTGGTGGAAAACATTGCAAAACTCTTGGAGGTATCACTGCCATGGCAGTGGCATCCTCCCCCCGTGAGTTTGGCAGTCCCGTGGTGGGACTGGCGAACTCATAATAAGTATAGTAACAATGACACTGCTCTATGTCAGGGGAGTTAATGAAAGCATAGTGCCTCCATCCAGTCCATCGAGGCCACCTACCACCTGACCAGATCTAGGCCTCATTCTTGGTCAGCACACCCAGCACTCCCATAACCAGCACACCAAGGAACACCCAGTGTATTCACTATAGCCACATCCCACAGCAATCATACATTTTGTTGTGTCTGATTCACCCACTAAGCACGCACCCTGATGGAACTCTGGTTGGAGAGACTGAACCTTGTAGGAAAGTACCATCTTTCCTGGCATGTTACCCCCATTTTTGCCTGTATGTCAGTATGTTTTTGCCTGCCTCACTGGGGTCCTGCTAGTCAGGACCCCAGTGCTCATAGTAAGGCCTAATGTGCGTGGTGTGTGTAGTGTTTGACTGTGTCACTGAGGCTATGCTATTCAGAACCTTAGTGCTTATGCACTCTCTGCTTTTAAATTTGTCACTATAGGCTAGTGACTTCATTTACCAATGTCAATGGGCACACTGGACCCCCTTTATAAGTCCCTAGTATATGGTACCTATGTACCCAGGGCATTGGGGTTCCTGGAGATCCTTAT
This sequence comes from Pleurodeles waltl, assembly GCF_031143425.1. Lineage (NCBI taxonomy): Eukaryota > Metazoa > Chordata > Amphibia > Caudata > Salamandridae > Pleurodeles > Pleurodeles waltl. Next base: position 1,345,974,325 of record NC_090447.1, on the reverse strand, counting down.
GGGCTGCAGCATTTCTTTTGCCACCCCTAAGGAGCTCAGACAAACCCTTTCATAGGACTGCCACTGCATCCTGCATGAAATAACGCACACGTTATTTCACAGCCATTTTCACTGCACTTAAGGAACTTATAATTCACCACTATGTCTAACCTTCACTTGTTGAAGGTTAGGTGCAAAGTTACTAAGTGTGAGGGCACTGAGGTAACCTGAAAACCCAAACAATCAGGTGGGGTGAGACTATGTGCAGATTTGTTTTTGAAAAACATAGCAATTAAGAAAGAGAGGCACCTCACCTCTACAGTGGATAATATCAGGGATCTTTTTTTCTGGTTACCACTAGATCCTACTACAACACTACTCCCATTATATTAGCACTTTTTCCACTCCTATATGTCTTCAACAGTACAAATGGCTAAACCTTAATATTTCTCGTGTCTTTCAGAATGTCATTCAAGAGCTGTCTTAGGAGTCATAAACGTGAGTGATCAAATTCTGGTATGTAGCGCATAGGCAGATGAACTCAAAAGCAGTGGCTCCATGTAGGTGGACTAAACCTGCAGAATGAAAAACATGATTTTATGAAGAATCAAATCAGTTTCTTTGGCTATTGATTTTCAGTGAATGAAGTAGCTCTGGACTCCTCTAAAGTCCGAGAGTACTGGTAGTCTCCACAAGCCATGACAGAGCTATCCCCCCTTCAGGTGAGCATGGGGCAAGTGGTCAAGGTGCAATTCCTCATCACCCCAGCTGGAATACCGGAGTGATTTTGGGGCAAGTAAAGTTTCAATGTTGCTGACAGAGAAATGAACAGTGTGAGGAGACATGCTAGACACTCTGATCTAAAGGTAGGAGATGCTGTCAGGGTGAGAGCTCAGTCCCTAGGGAGCAAGTTGAAGAAGCCATTTGAACGAGAACCGTGGAGGGCAATTCAACTCCATGCACCATGGTGAGAGCCAGGAAAAGTGATTTAGTGTCACCCAAGAAAGTATGAGTCTGGACTAGGGAGAGGAAGCAGATGTTGAAGATTATATAGTACTGAGCAGCCCATGCTCGAGTCCACCACTAGAGGGGGATCCCTCCCATTCCTGTGTTGGGCACTCCCATGGTGAGACAGGTGGTTACTAACCCAGATACTGAGCCTGTTGGAGAGAGGTGTACCTCTTCCCTGGATGACTCACTGTGTTCACAGTCCATGTATCTGTTGAAATACACCCCTGCACCCGCTACAAACCTTTAAAGACCTTGCAGTGTGACTAGTGGAGGTCTAGAGTTATGGTGTTTTCTGTCACTTGTTTGTTTCAGTTTTTTATGTTTTGGAGAGGAATGTAATGTTGTGGGACACTCTCAGAGGAAAGGGATCATACCATTAGGGATGAGGTTTAGTAGGCTAAGTTCACCCCACGAAGCAGGGTTCTGTGGAATATCCTGAATGGGATGCAGTGTAGACTGTAAAAGAAGCAGCCAGGTTGTGGGGTGGTAGTAGTCACCTGATTCATACTGTATGTCTCTGATTGCTATAGTTGCGCTTCACCTGACCCCGGATGTGCCTCAAGAAACACAACATGCAGCCCCTTACTCAGTTTTCCCTGAATTTTGCTGATCATAATCATCTGGCATTTTCTGAGCTTGTGTAAGTGCCCACGCTATGGAGCTGCTAGCTCCAGGCTTTGTCTGCTTCATAGAAGGAAGATGCAGATTGTGAGCATTTCTCGAATGTGTCTTATTTATGTTTGGCTTCTTAAATACATTATAGAAAGAAAGCAAGCATGGGCAAAGTAAAAAAGATGTGATTATTTATTAGTCCTTTGAAACTGATGGACAAATATGTCCATTGAGTAAAATAAAAAAATGCTATTCTGTAAAAATGAAGTTCTTCTTGGCAGGTTAGTGGCAAAATCTTCGTGAATTACTGACTGTGCACCTGACTCTTCACAGTCCAAACTAGTGGGCATCAGGGTAAAGGCTCACTTGGGATGTAACAATTAAAGCCATAACAGATATTTTCTACTGGGCTTTGTGACCACTGTTTGGCCACACCTGCCCAGACACTAGTCAAGAATCAGGGAGAGGCGTGTCCAGCTAATTAGCATGTTCACTTCAGCCCCTATGACAAGCAGTAAATACAAGTTCCTGCTTCAGATAATAAACAAGAAAAGGCCATACAGAACATGGTAACCATACTGTAGTAAGGCAAAATGTTGCAGCTGAAACTCTGTTCTACTGAACTCTATATAATATTGTAATTTTGTAGACAAAGGAGAGTTATGCCTTACATTATGTTTAGCCCAGTCTTCTAATCTGAACTTGCCTTTTGTTTAGTCCACCAATCAACATATCAGTACTGAGGCACACAGGCCAATCTGGGAAATAAAATATACCCTCATTCACAGAAGAGTATATAGAAGTCATCCAAATGCGAGACCTATGTTGCTCAGTTAAGAGGAAGGTGTTGGCCTTAGAATTCTCAATAGTGTTATCTGTTTTTATATAGTGCACACTTCATCTGGTAGTGTATCCTGGCACTGATCAGGGAATATATGGGCCTAGTCAGGGTTGGAGATAGGTGAAGAGCTAGGTATTCAGTTTCTTGCACAATGAAGTACGGCAGTGATGGCTCTGATGTGCAGGAGCAGGTCATTGCAGGTTTTAGGAGATAGTTCGGAGAAGGCATGACTGCCCGATCTGGTTATGCATGTATGGGAGGTGTGTGAGTAAGAGCCCAGCTGAGCGGAGATGTCTGGTAGGTTTGTGGTAGTTTATACAATTGTTGAGGTATATGGGGCCAATGTTGCATAAGGCTTATTAGGTAACTCAGAGCCGGTGGAGCTGTTTGAGATGTAGAGTAACAGGGTGGGAGGTTGAGGGTGAGCCTGGCTTTTGAATTTTGCATGGTCTGGAGTCTTCTGGTCAATTGAGCCTTGATTCCAGTATAGAGTGCATTGCCAAAGTCCAGTTTGCTGGTGATGAGGGCTTGGATGACAGTTCTGCGAGTGTTGGGGAGGAGCCATTGGAAGATCTTTCGGAGCATCTGGAATGTGAGGAAGCAAAAGACTGCATTTACTTGGCTGGTCAAGGTGAGTTAGTTGTCGATTCTATTCAGGGGTTCTTTGAGTGGGTTGCGGGATGAGTGTGGACCTGACTTCAGAAGGCCACTAGGGGCCAGATGTATCAAAAAGTTTTACCCATCTTGTGTCTATGGGAAAATGTGTTCATACATATGGCACTAGATGTATTCCCAGAGCGAGGTGTTTTTGCCTAAGCTTGAGGCAGTTGGTTTCATCCATCTAGTGACTTGGTAATGCAGGTTTAGATATTGGTACAAATCTGGCATCTTATGAAAGAAGGAGAGTATGAACTGAGCGTTGTCACCGTAGGAAATTATGTTGATTCTGTGGGTTCAGATAATACTGGTGATATGGGTCACGTAGGAAGTAAACAGATAGGGACTGAGTGATGATCCTTGTGAAACTCTACAGATGAACGATGAAGCATGAAAGTCAAGGTTGTTGTAGCCCCACACATCCACGCTTGACATATGTGTCAGTGTGGTGCCTGTGCTTTTGGGTTACTAACATGTGCCTAAAGGGATCAGGGATGGTCCAGTAGTATGAGGGACATGCTGTTTCTGATGTCCAAGATCATTTGCATGTTATCCATGACTGCAATGACAGTGATCTCTGTACTGTGGTTGGACCTTATTCTGAATTGAGAGATGTTGAGGAGCTGGTTATCTCTTAGGTGGGAGGGGCTAGTCATGTGTTTATTATCATCATAATACATTATTTGCTATGCAAGAACCATAAAAGTTAGCATCACAAATAAAAACGGTATAAGCAATGATTAAAACATTAAAAAACATATAACAGTCAGTAATTCATATTTAAAAAGAAGAATGATATAGAATCTACATGAGTTATTATTACAAATTCAAAGAGAGCTCAAAATATAAAATATTACAGGATGGACAACAGCTTCAGAGCCCAAGTCACTCAAATAAGTAAAGGCCAGGAAACTAGATCTAATACCTGAGGCCAGGAACGCTGGTAATAGATAAACATTTACTTTTAAAAACAGTAAGTATTTATTTCACCAGTTTATGGCCCAATTTGTTTGAGAACCTGCAAAATGCTTTTATAGATCTTTGAAATAGCAAGGTAAAAAGTTCCAGTGAAAATCCCCATCTAGAGGTACACCCAGCAATGGGAAGTGGGGGACTTTTAGAATCCTCTAGTATGAATTTTCGAGTTTTGGTAAGCTTTGGGTCACATTTCATAATGAAGGACTTAGATCTCTTTGTCCTAAGGCCAAGACTGGCCATAAACATGTTAAAGGCATCCAGTAAGGCTTGAACACCGTTGGCTGTCCTTGCAATAAGGACAGTGTCATCAGCATTAAGTAGCACAGGGACTGGCCGTGAGTTGATTTTTGGCAGGTCTTTCCCCTCATAACGCAGCTGATCCTCAAGGCCATTAAAATAAAGAAGACAGAAGACAGAAGAAGAGGAAAGGGGCTATTACACACCCTGGCCTCACCCTCTTAACAGATGGAAACTCCTCCATCAGATCAATTTCTTGACTATATTGAACTTTGGCAAAGGTTTGTACATGGAGTCTACTAAGGAGGGTTATAATACACCTGCCACCCTGTAATCGTGCCATTGCGGTCCAAAATTTTGGTCTATTCACTGTATCAAAGGCACAAGTTAAATCGATAAAGGCGAGGTGGATGCAGTCTTTTTTTGCCTTTTTATATTTTTGAACAATTAGAGTTAGGTTCAGAGTGTGTTCATCCATTCCATAAACATGGGCAAATCTAAATTGGAAATCGGAGTAGCCCTGAGTTTGTGCCACCCAATCCCTCATTTAGCTAGTATGACTTGACCTTAGATCTTTACGGAGCTGTCCAGGAGAGAAATTGGGCAGTAACACTGAGGTTGGGCTCACTGTTTGAAAATAGGGACGATAATCTGCTCCTTCCACCATGGCCCAGTTATGGCAGATCTTAGTATATTATTGATAAGTGGCCCGCATAATTCTGGCAGAGCTTTATATATGCACAACGCAGCACACACAGAAGTGCCAAAGCATCATTTTGAATGATTGTTTATGTGCAGGAAGGGACACCTTTTTTGCACATAACCAACAATTTCTGGCATTTTGCTCCTTCTATGTGTGCTGCAGAATGCAGCACACATAGAAAAAGCAAAAAATGAGGAGGAATAAAAGTATTGCTCCTAGTTGTGCCACTCTAATGCTACCCTGGGGTGGCGTTAGCCTTCTGCACTGGCTTAGGTTTATGAAAACACATAAATCTGGGGCAGTGTCAAAATGCAATGGGTGTGGGTGTTGCTGTTGCACGCCCACAGCAACACCCATTGTACTCCCCTTCCACGCAAAGTGCTGTGTGTGAAAGGGCCAAATTTACAAGGTGGTGTTAAGCCACAAAAAGTGGGTTAATGCCACCTTGTAAATATGGTTCAGGGCATAGCGCCACCGGAGCATCACGTAAAGTGACGCTCCGGTGGTGCTAGGGCCTCATAAATATGCCCCTTAGTCTGCAAGCCTGCAATATTCCAAACAATAACACCACAGGTCTTCATCTGAGGGGGTTTGTGCACTTCTAAAAGCCTATTCTTAATTGGGGAGGCAAAGTCTACTTCCACCATGCCAACTGTCGCATCATCATTTCAGGGTGCTCAGTTTAATAGCTCAAGCGAGCACAGAGCCTCAAATCTATTTGATAAATGAAAGGCATGTTGTTGCAAGTTCTAAGCAGAAAAGCTACAAGAAGCCCCTTTCCATTGTGGTGGCCTGATAGTGGGATTGCATAAATATATTGGCTTCCCATAGAAAAAGCCAGCTGCTGCACTCCAATAGGTCCGAATTTAAATGCTGATTGTGCCAGAAGGTGGAATAAAGCACACACTGTATTTGTATTCCTAAAGTTGTTAACTATACTGTCACCACTTGAACATTTAAAAGTTGGGCCAATCCATGTAACCCTCTTAATGGTGATGATTTCCCTGGACAAGTTTGTCCCCCACCCTTTCTTAGACAGTATGAGACTTTATTTACAAGAGAAACATGGGATTCATACAAAGTATGTTTCCAATTTGGGTACATTCTGCAAGATAATTATATATGGCGCATTCCAAAGGAATATGTGGTTGTGGAACCTGAGGAGACGGTTGTTCAGAACGCTCTAGCTGTTCTGTGCCTTTGGCATCTGTTGCCCTTTTACCACAGTCCCTGGGTTGTCACATGACCTTAACATTGGTGCAGAGACATTTAGATCAAACAGCAAGTTAGCAGATGTCCCCTTAGTCTGCTATAAAGAAGTTGATGTACAGTATATGAAGGGAGGATCTGAGTAGATGGCCAGAGTGACATGCCTCCCTCTGCTGCAACAATGTAACAGGCACCTTTTGGAGAGCTGGGCAAAAGTTATCAAGCTTTTCCCCAAATAGACCACTTTTGTTAGGACTGGGGAAAAAAGCTGAACCAAATCCCTAAGGTAGCTCTCTACTCAGCTAGGTCTCTCAGTAAGAGCACTCAGAATCCCCTTCATGTCAATTCCTTCATTGGGCACTCTTTTCTGGGGCTGGTGGAGCATTAACTCTAGCTAATGGAGGACAAGTTCCCCTCCTCCCAAGTCTATCTTTGGTTTTTAGTGACATGACGAGCAGCACGCGTGCGGCACGCTGACATCATTTCACTGAAAATGAAAGTGAAATGAGGCGATCAGCTCATTTCACTTTTCCTGCCTCAGTGCTCAGGGTCAATGTCAGCCCGCCCTGACCACGGGAAATGGGAAAATCCCCTTTCCAATGTTCCCCTCCCAAGTGGATACCTGCTTGGGGATCGCCGCAAGAGGGCGATATACAACTAGGGCAGGGTACCAAGGACACAGCACAGCACCTCAGCCAAATAGTCCACGGGGACAGTGGTAGCACCAATTGCTTTGTCCTGCACTATAGGGGGGATTCCTGTGGGATGGCAGATAGCTGACATCAGGTCAGGCTCCAACTGGGCACACAGTTCCTAGATTGTTGCACAATCAAGTCTGTAAGTGATAATTATCTGTCTGTCTTCCATTGTCGACAGGTCCACCAGGGGTCTGTACACCGGAGGATGCCGCCATCTCATCACCTGCCCCAGCGGACGTGCTCTATGGAGGAGAACGGTGAGTATAGGGTCATACAACACATAGGTTTTACAAGGCTGTTTAGCACAAATGTTAAATTTTCTCTATGTGCCTTTGTCCGTATTCCTGGCCTAAATATGTGTGATGCAGTAATGTGGCCTGACATGTGGCCCCCTGAAATGGCGGCTGCCTGACCTGTAAGGTGGGAGAAAGGGAAATTAGGTAACTGCGCTGGCGTTGCACACCGTCGCAGTTGGCGGTCAGCATTGGTTATCATTGGGCCCTATGGGTTACAGGAGCCAATGATGATGTACACCGGTGGTGACGGTACGCGCCGCCGCAGAAGTGACCGCCATCTTCTATCTGTTCACTCACTTGATACCTGACCTTCAACAGGAGAGGACCTACACTGCAAATGCTGCTGGGACCTGTGTCTGGAAACGAAAATGGCTACATTGTCTGGGGAAAGGGCCCCTGCCTCACTTCGGAGGAGTTGGACAGATTAGTGGATGGGGTCCTCCCCCAGTACACGCAACTGTACGGTCCTCCAGACAAACAGGTGAGTAAACTTTGTGCATGATGCATGGCACATGATTGTATGGAGTGTTGTGGATGGAAGAGACAGGGGTGGGTGACAGGCCAGCATGTGAGGATGGTGTGTGTATGTATTTCTGGGCCAGGGTGGGAGGTTTGTGGCCAATGTGTGAGAAGAAATATACGGGGGAGTAACATCCATTTTTACTTCACTTTTCCTCTAGGTCAGCGCCCACCAGAAGAAGGGGATTTGGTGTGCCATCAACAAGTGCAGACCCATGGGTCTGCCATAGACATAGCACTCACTGCTGGAAAAGATGGGAGGACCTGCGCCGCTGGACTAAGAAGATGGCAGAGGCCCAGCTGGGGATGGCCTCCCAAAGTCGAAGGGGTGCCCTTCGCACCATGACCCCCCTGACGTACCGGATCCTGGCGGTGGCATATTCGGAGTTGGATGGGCGCTTGAGGGCATCACAGCAGCCACAAGGGGGTGAGTACACTCTCATTCAGCTGACTCTGCATGCATTACAAGCTGTTTGGGTGGGAGAGGTGGGCTGTGGGTTCCCCTAGGGCAGGGCAGACGCGCAAAGGTAGATCCAGTGATTTGCAGCCTCATTCCCTGTCCAACCCCAAAGGTGGTATTTGCCCTCTACACCTAGTCAGCCTCCTTTGGCTTCCAGCTGTGCATCAAATGGTTCTCAACAGAGTCCCCTATGGGCATGTGCTTTTCCCCTGTCCTGTCAGTGCATGGCTTAGTGCATAGGGCTGCTCCCTGTGTGTTGTGTCCGCCAACGGTAGTGGTGTTGCAGGCATTGACCATGTGAGCCTTCTGTCTGCCCCCCCCTTTTTGTTTTGTCACCCTGTCCTTGTGTGCATTAGCATCATCTGGTGGAGGAGTAGTGGCACCGGAGCAGGAGGGATCTGCATCCCACATGGCCCTGGAGGGCGAAGTAACAGAGTCCGAAGGCACCAGTGGGACGGAGGGCGAGGGGAGTTCCACGACGGGGACATGAGCAGGCGACAGCGACTCCTCCTCTGATGGGAGCACCCTTGAGGTGGCGAGCACCTCTGTGCCCACCGCATCGACAGGTACAGCCGCCACCCACCTGTTGGAAAATGGGTTATTGGTAGGGCAGGTAGGTACCTACACCTAGCAACAAGCCACTAACCTCCACATAGGTACAGTTAGGTCTCAGTAAATTAATCCCAGCTCAACCCTTGGTAGCTTGGCAACGAGCGTCAAGGCTTAACTTAGGAGACAAAGTGTAAAGCATTCAAATATCACAAAACAGTAATTAAATAAAACACAGGAAACAGTTTAAAAATCCAAAACCAATTTATAAAAATAGCTTATATTTTTATCTTTAAAATTACACAAAAACGATTAAAATCGGTTCAGGGGAACCGGAGATATGAATTTTTAAAGTATTATTATTTTCTAGCGCTTAGAAACAAAAAGCGCCAATCGGGTCATCTGGTTGCACCAGGACCGGGGCAAAGTCAAACTTTCAGGCCGACCGCGATGGAGCCCTGCTCGGCTACAAGTCGCGGGAGGCCTCGGTTAAAAAGTTACCTTCTGACTTAGTCTCTTTTTTGATGTTTTTCTTCCCCAGGACGAACCTGCCAGTTGAATCCGACCTCCTGGAGCCCTTGTCCGGATACGCGAAGTCGGTTTCCTCGGTGGTGATTTTTACCTTCGGACTTAGGCGTTTTTTCGAGATGAAAATCCTTCGACCGGGGTAAACCTGGATCTTGATCCGACGTCCGTGGAGCCCTTCTCGGATACGATGGCTGGGAGGTCCCGGTCAACTTTTTACCTTCGGACTTAGTCTCTTTTTTGGATGTTTTTCTTTACCGGGACGAACCACGAAGTCAGGCTGGGTCGCGGTTGAGGCAAGCCGGCTAGAATTTCCGCGTAGGGTCGGTCACTTTATGGAGCTTTTTTTCAAAAATTCTCCAATCTTTTCCAAACTTCTGGGGCTCCACCCAGATGTTCTTTTAAGGTTCTTTTGGGGTCCACAGCTCACCCCAAGGGTCCAGAAGTTCTGTGATGGTCCTTGGGAAGTGCGGACTTCAACTCCCAGAATGCACCTGGCGCAAACTCCTTTTTGGCCACTGGACAGTGGTCAGCTGGTCACTTTTTCAGGAGTTGGTGCAGGGGACTCTGGATAGCAATTTTTCACCTGTAGCAAACAGGGAGTCCCTCCTTGAACCAGTTGAAGCCAGGCAAAGTCCTTCTTGTGGTGAAGCCCAAGTGTGCAGCTGGTGCAGTCTTTCTGAGTGCAGGGTCCAGGTGCAGGCCAGGGGTCCAGCAGGGCAGTCCTTCTTCTCCTTGTAGTTCCTTCTTCTTGAAATTTGGTGGGGATCTGAGGCGTGGGTGCAGGTCTGCCAGTTTTATCCTTGCTCCTGGGTGAAAAGCAGGGGGGCCCTGGTTCTCCAATCAGGGACAGGGTCGTCCCCCTGTGATGACCACTTCCTGGGAAGTGTGGCAAAAATCCATCCCAGAAGGCAACAGTCTCTAAAAATCCAACATGGATGAATCTGATTTTTGGAGGTTACATCTGGCTGAGCCCACCCACTGGTGTGGCTAAAAATCATAAACACACCCCTCTCCTGCCCTCTCCTAATCTAATCAAGGGGGCACCTAATTGTCTGGGGTTGCAGGATGTGGGGGTGTTGCTGGGTGCTGCAAATGTCCTTCTCTGCCTTTGAAGACCAGTTTGGCAGCCCTCCCCCTTCCTGCCTCACCATCTGCTGAGGGGAGATTCTCTCCCCCAAGCACATTCCTTTGTGTGAAGTCAGGCCACTTCACACCTCATCAAGGTAGCCTGGCAGAAGCTGCTGCAGGCTGGCCAATCAGAGCACAGCAGCAAAAACAATGCAGAGCTGAAATTGGCAACTTTTTAGGTAAAGTCTAAACTTTTTACCTGGACAAGTTATATTAAATCCAACAACGGAAAGTTGTGGGATTTATTACAACAATCAATTTGATACCAAATTCTTGGTATGTAACATTTAAGGAGACTTTAAAATTTAAAATAAAGTCTGCCCATTCTAGCCTATGAAGGCCATTTACTTCAATGAGGGAAAAACAAATTTGGCTGTTTTTACCTCACCAGGGCTTATAAATCTATTTTTATAAAGTCCCTGCTTATAGTTACATGGCACCCAGCCCTAGGGGCACATAGGGCACACCTTAGGGGTGACTTATATGTAAAAATAAGGTAGTTTAAGACTTTGGAAGTACCTTTAATTCCAAAGTCGAATTTGCATATAACTTTAATTTAAAAGCAGCCAGCAAGGCAGGCTTGCTTTTAAAATGACACTGGGCACCTCAGCAATGCACCTAGGTGTGCACCACCTATGCTGTGGTCCCTAAACCTACATGCCCTACCATATACTAGGGACTTATAGGTAGGTTAACTTAGCCAATTATAATTAGCCTAATTTGCATATCCATTTTACACAGAGCACAGGCCCTGGGACTGGTTAGCAGTGCCCAGGGCACCTTTAAAGTCAGGAAAACACCAGCAAAAAGTGGAAAATGGGGGCAAAAAGTTATGGGGCCTCTGCAATCAGCCCTGTTTTCTTACACAACCCCCCCCCAGCCCACACGCCCAGGAGACTCAGCCCAACCCTGGGAGAGTCTTCCTGGCTTGTTAGGCGAGGAAGACAGTGAAGAAAACTGGCTGTCCCTTTGCAGGGCCTACTCTGCCTTACATCCTCCTGTCAGGGTCACTCCCTCTGGGTAGTGAAGCCATCCCAACAGTAAAAGGACCCAATTCAAACTGAAACTTCCCTCTAGGGGGGTCTTCCTCCTTTCTCTCTGCCAACTTGGGTAGTGAGGTGCCCACCTCCCCTACTCCAAACTTTGCTAGGGCAACACCTAGCTTACCCAAAGAGATCACCCAACACTTGAGCAACTCCACCATGACCAATAGGGTCAGGGGGCCTACTTTGCTATTGGCTTCGGGGTCTGCCTCCCAGGCCAAGTACAGTGCTGCCAGGAAGGCTAGCACCCAGCAGAGGCTACTGACAGCTGTCAGTACCCAGAACCACACCCTAAGCTCTCCACTGACAGGTGGCTGAGCTGCTTTAGGGGCAACTTTGGGGTCCTGGCACCCCTCTTGCTGTCTAGAGTGGGGGGCTACCACCTCCTGTGGCAGACACCCTCCTTCCACTCTCCCTTCTGTCAGTGCAGGGGCAACACCCTGCATCTGGACAGCTGCCTGACTACTCAGGACTTCCTTAGGGTCAGGTGAGGCCTCACCAGTGCCAACTCGGGCCCCCCCCCCTACTGGGGCAGAAGGCCTTTGGCTCCCTGGAACTCTCTTTAAGAGTGGCCTACCCTTCCTTTTCTTCTTTCCTTTTCTTGGGGACCCCTGTCTCCTAACTGTAGGGACTGACTCCCCAGGACTTTTGGTTGGGGGGGCGCCCTGGGCGACCACCCCATCTGTGACCAGACTCACCTCTGGGAGGTCATTGCCCAGGATACAATCTAGGGGAAGGTCAGCACTGACTACCACCCTAATCCAGTCAAGGACACCCTCCCTCTCTAGGGGCACTATGGCTACAGGTTTGGAGGTGACCTCCCTTGTGGCTATCCTGACTTTCTTTGTCTTTCCTGGGACATACATGTCTGGGGTCACTAACCGGTCACTCACTATAGTGTGACTGGCACAGGTGTCTCTCAGGCCAGTGGTAGGGATCCCATTCACTTGAATGTGGTGGAAGTGCCTACTCCCACTCTTAGGGATCACCAGCTTACCATCTGGTCCTGTCTCCCAGCACAATGCTATGAGGACTTCATCATCTGAGGAATCCTCCTCCATGGCTACACTGGACAGCCCAGTGCTAACCACCTTCCTTGGACAGGCTGCATCTCCTCTGAAGTGACCTGTCTGCTGACAGTCAAAGCAAGCCCTACTGTCCAAGAGTTTTTTTAACCCTGGGTCTCCCTGTCTCTGCTTGTCAGAGTGGGAGTGGGATTTACTCTCCTCCTTCTTAGGGTTCTGGGGTACAGAGGGAGTCTCTGTGGTGGGCTTACCACCTCCCTCCTTAGGTTTTTGGGGACCTGTCCCCCCCTTCTTGGAGTCTCCCCCCTGGGACTTGACAACCACCCTGGTTCTCAACCACTCATCAGCTGCCTCCCCTAGCTCTCTAGGGTTGGTCTGCTTAGAGTCCACTAGATGCTGGCGTAATCTTTCTTGGATACAATTGGTCAAGATGTGCTCTCTCATGATCAGATTGTATAACCCCTCATAAGTATCTACTTTGTTACCAATAATCCAGCCCTCTAGTGCCTTTAGTGAAATGTCCACAAAGTCAACCCAAGACTGGGTACTGACCTTCTGGGTGTCCCTGAACTTCATTCTATATTGCTCTGGGGTCAGACCAAACTTCTTGGCTAAGCACCTCTTCATACTAGGGTATGAATCTGCCTCCTCCCCCCTTAAGGTCAGAAGCCTATCCCTCCCTGAGTTGGGGACCAACTCCCACAAAAGGGAACCCCAGTATTGAGGCCTAACCCTTCTCATTTGGAGTGCCCTCTCAAAGGCCCCCAGCCACTTATCTATGTCATCCCCCTCTACATAAGCAGGAACTACCCCCTTGGGTAATCTGGGGCAAACTCCCCCACCCATGGACACCTCAGCTTCTTTATCGCTGCTTCCATCTCTTTTCTCTTTGTATGCCCACTTTTTCTTTTCTAGGGCCAGCTTCTCTGCTTCCAAAGCTATGTATGCTAGCTGGGCCTCCAGCTCTCTTTCTCTGATGGATGGGTTCTCTCCTCCTGAAAGGACCCCCTTCCCACCACTAGCTTTGGATCTGCCCCTAGTGACTGTATTTACTGAGGACCGTTCTTCCTCGTCCTCACTTAGGGTCAGATGCCTTCCCTCCCCTGAGTGGTTAGAGCTTGCATCCTCCCTTCTTTCTCCCTCCTCTGGAGCTTCTTCTGACTCTACCTCTTGGGCCTCAGCCCATGCTGTCAGGGATGTGATCAGGATTTGCTTCCTGAGATCAGTGGTTGCAGGCAACCCTCTTTCAATACACAACCCCCTAAGCTGGACTACTGTCAGTGTGGGTAGGCTAGCCAGATCAAGCTCCATGGTTCCCTAGTTTTGTGTCAACAAAAACTTTTTGCAAAAATTGGAAACAAGAATTTAGAAAAATTACAAAAATTCAATAATTGAAATTAATCCAAATTAGAAATGAAATTTTTTTTTGCACTAGGACAATTTAAAGGATTTTTAATTTGTTTTACCCAAAACTGTAACGTGATATTGAACACAAGTACAGGATCCCGTCGCTGCTTCCAATTATGTTGGAAAATGGGTTATTGGTAGGGCAGGTAGGTACCTACACCTAGCAACAAGCCACTAACCTCCACATAGGTACAGTTAGGTCTCAGTAAATTAATCCCAGCTCAACCCTTGGTAGCTTGGCAACGAGCGTCAAGGCTTAACTTAGGAGACAAAGTGTAAAGCATTCAAATATCACAAAACAGTAATTAAATAAAACACAGGAAACAGTTTAAAAATCCAAAACCAATTTATAAAAATAGCTTATATTTTTATCTTTAAAATTACACAAAAACGATTAAAATCGGTTCAGGGGAACCGGAGATATGAATTTTTAAAGTATTATTATTTTCTAGCGCTTAGAAACAAAAAGCGCCAATCGGGTCATCTGGTTGCACCAGGACCGGGGCAAAGTCAAACTTTCAGGCCGACCGCGATGGAGCCCTGCTCGGCTACAAGTCGCGGGAGGCCTCGGTTAAAAAGTTACCTTGTGACTTAGTCTCTTTTTTTATGTTTTTCTTCCCCGGGACGAACCTGCCAGTTGAATCCGACCTCCTGGAGCCCTTGTCCGGATACGCGAAGTCGGTTTCCTGGTGGTGATTTTTACCTTCGGACTTAGTCGTTTTTTCGAGATGAAAATCCTTCGACCGGGGTAAACCTGGATCTTGATCCGACGTCCGTGGAGCCCTTCTCGGATACGATGGCTGGGAGGTCCCGGTCAACTTTTTACCTTCGGACTTAGTCTCTTTTTTGGATGTTTTTCTTTACCGGGACGAACCACGAAGTCAGGCCGGGTCGCGGTTGAGGCAAGCCGGCTAGAATTTCCACGTCGGGTCGGTCCCTTTATGGAGCTTTTTTTCAAAAATTCTCCAATCTTTTCCAAACTTCTGGGGCTTCACCCAGATGTTCTTTTAAGGTTCTTTTGGGGTCCACAGCTCACCCCAAGGGTCCAGAAGTTCTGTGATGGTCCTTGGGAAGTGCGGACTTCAACTCCCAGAATGCACCTGGCGCAAACTCCTTTTTGGCCTCTGGACAGTGGTCAGCTGGTCACTTTTTCAGGAGTTGGTGCAGGGGACTCTGGATAGCAATTTTTCACCTGTAGCAAACAGGGAGTCCCTCCTTGAACCAGTTGAAGCCAGGCAAAGTCCTTCTTGTGGTGAAGCCCAAGTGTGCAGCTGGTGCAGTCTTTCTGAGTGCAGGGTCCAGGTGCAGGCCAGGGGTCCAGCAGGGCAGTCCTTCTTCTCCTTGTAGTTCCTTCTTCTTGAAATTTGGTGGGGATCTGAGGCGTGGGTGCAGGTCTGCCAGTTTTATCCTTGCTCCTGGGTGAAAAGCAGGGGGGCCCTGGTTCTCCAATCAGGGACAGGGTCGTCCCCCTGTGATGACCACTTCCTGGGAAGTGTGGCAAAAATCCATCCCAGAAGGCAACAGTCTCTAAAAATCCAACATGGATGAATCTGATTTTTGGAGGTTACATCTGGCTGAGCCCACCCACTGGTGTGGCTAAAAATCATAAACACACCCCTCTCCTGCCCTCTCCTAATCTAATCAAGGGGGCACCTAATTGTCTGGGGTTGCAGGATGTGGGGGTGTTGCTGGGTGCTGCAAATGTCCTTCTCTGCCTTTGAAGACCAGTTTGGCAGCCCTCCCCCTTCCTGCCTCACCATCTGCTGAGGGGAGATTCTCTCCCCCAAGCACATTCCTTTGTGTGAAGTCAGGCCACTTCACACCTCATCAAGGTAGCCTGGCAGAAGCTGCTGCAGGCTGGCCAATCAGAGCACAGCAGCAAAAACAATGCAGAGCTGAAATTGGCAACTTTTTAGGTAAAGTCTAAACTTTTTACCTGGACAAGTTATATTAAATCCAACAACTGGAAGTTGTGGGATTTATTACAACAATCAATTTGATACCAAATTCTTGGTATGTAACATTTAAGGAGACTTTAAAATTTAAAATAAAGTCTGCCCATTCTAGCCTATGAAGGCCATTTACTTCAATGAGGGAAAAACGAATTTGGCAGTTTTTACCTCACCAGGGCTTATAAATCTATTTTTATAAAGTCCCTGCTTATAGTTACATGGCACCCAGCCCTAGGGGCACATAGGGCACACCTTAGGGGTGACTTATATGTAAAAATAAGGTAGTTTAAGATTTTGGAAGTACCTTTAATTCCAAAGTCGAATTTGCATACAACTTTAATTTAAAAGCAGCCAGCAAGGCAGGCTTGCTTTTAAAATGACACTGGGCACCTCAGCAATGCACCTAGGTGTGCACCACCTATGCTGTGGTCCCTAAACCTACATGCCCTACCATATACTAGGGACTTATAGGTAGGTTAACTTAGCCAATTATAATTAGCCTAATTTGCATATCCATTTTACACAGAGCACAGGACCTGGGACTGGTTAGCAGTACCCAGGGCACCTTTAAAGTCAGGAAAACACCAGCAAAAAGTGGAAAATGGGGGCAAAAAGTTATGGGGCCTCTGCAATCAGCCCTGTTTTCTCACACCCCCCTACCAGCATCGCCCACCCAGCAGCCCCTCATCGAGTTTCCCATGCCCGCTCACCCAGGAGGGTGGGCATCTCCTTCGCCTCAGGCACCTCAGCCGTCTGCCCCAGTCAGCCCTGCTGCCCTCAGTGAGGAGGCTATTGACCTCCTGAGATCCCTCACTGTTGGGCAATCAACCATTTTGAATGCCATCCAGGGTGTTGAGAGGCATTTGCAGCAAACAAATGCATACCTGGAGGGCATTCATTCTGGCGTGGTGGCCCAACAGAGAGCATTTCAGGCTCTGGCCTCAGCAATCATGGCAGCCATTGTCCCTGTGTCCAGCCTCCCCCCTCCAACTTTCTCTACCCAGACCCAATCCCCTGTACCTCAGCCTATCGCAAGCACACCATCAGACCAGCATGCACACTCATCAGCCCACAAGAGTGGCCATGGCAAACATAAGCACCACACATCCCACAGGCATTCACACAAGCACCATCCCCATGCAGACACACCAACATCCACTGCCTCCACTGTTTCCCCCTCCTCCACATCCTCTTCCTCCCTCCCTGTCTCTTCTCCACTCACACCTGCATGCACTACATCTTCATCCACTACCTCCATCACCAGCATGGCCATCACCACACACCGCTCACGTGCAATCACCACCCCAACTACCATTCACACATCCCCTGTGTCCTCTCCCAGTGTGTCTGTGAGCCCTCCTCCCAAAGTACACAAACGCAGGTACACACCCACCCAACAGCCATCCACCTCACAATAGCTTCTGGCCCATGCACCTTCACCCAAATTCAGCAGATGTACACCTCCTTCAACCACTACCTCTTCCTCCACTCCCAAACCCCCTCCATATTACCGCCCCAGTGTGTCTAAGAAACTCTTCCTTGCAAATGTTGACCTCTTCTCTACACCTCCCCCCGTCCTTCCCCTGAGCCAGCCTGTCCAGGTTCCAGCCCAGCACCTCAGCCACCAAATCCTCCAGCACAGTGATCTCAGCAAGTCCGGTCACATTGCGGGCGGCACCCATCAGGGCTGCCAGTGTGCCACCTAGCGAGGCCAAGGTGAAGGCCATTCCACCACCTGCCAAGGTGAAGTAGGTGCCCACATGCCGGAGGGAGAAGCCACACCTACCAGCAAGCAAGGGCTCCTCCAAGCCAAAAGGGGACAGGGGCAAGGCACCAACAGCGAAATCAAAGGTGGGGAAGGGACACAAGCCAAAGAGCAGGTCAGGACAGTGCACGGAGGCTCCGGCTGAGGAACCAGAGTCATCCCTTCTGTCAACCACAACATCAACCAGTACGGCGGTGGACACTACCACCTGCACCGCCACCAGCACCGCCACCTGCACCGCCACCTGCACGTCTGCTGCCTCACCAACAGTCCCCAGCATCATCCCCAGTGGGCAGCCGTCCGAGGCTGCAGGAGACATCCTGCTGTGTCCCCCAACAGGTGCAGACACATTCACCACCGCCATCACATCCACCACAGACACCGCCACAACCACCGCCACCAGCCCTGCGACATGCTCAGACAGTGCCACCACAGCTGACATGGCAATCATCCCCAGTGGCCAGCCGTCCGAGGCTGCAGGAGACGTCCTGAACCCTGCCCAGCGTACATGAGGCATGACTCCCAGCAATGTTTGTACCTGCAGGTGGCAGGCGAAGTTGTAGCAGGGTGGAGTGTGTCTCTGCCTCCATGGAGTATCATGCTACCTGTTCCCAGGTAATCTCGTGGCACACACACCCAGGTGAGGGAATGGGACCTGCCACACTGCATGTAAAGCACCCTGGGCACAAAGCCCCCTCCAGAACCAGTGGAGATACACATCCACTACCTCTGTCCTTGGCAGGATGAAGCACTCTGGGCACAAAGCCCCCTCCAGAACCAGTGGAGATTAACATCCACTACCTCTGCCCTTGGCAGGATGAAGCACTCTGGGTACAAAGACCCCTCCAGAACCATTGGAGACTGTTATCTACTTGTGAGACTGTGGCTTAGCACTCCCCAGGATAAAGCAGTGGGCAAACCACCCACTTGAGAGACTTGTGAGACTGTGGCTTTGTACTCCCCAGGATAAAGCAGTGGGCAAACCACCCACGTGAGAGACTTGTGAGACTGTGGCTTTGTTATCCCCAGGATAAAGCGGTGGGCAAACCACCCACTTAAGAGACGTGTGAGACTGTGGCTTTGCACTCCCCAGGACCAAGCAGTGGGCAAACCACCCACTTGAGAGACTTGAGAGACTGTGGCTTTGCACTCCCCAGGATAAAGCAGTGGGCAAACCACCTACTGGAGAGACTTGAGAGACTGTGGCTTTGCAATCCCCAAGACCAAACAGTGGGCATGGAGCCCCCTCGTGGAGCAGTGGTGTCGTCCGTTCATCCGGCTGAGGTGCCTGTTTATTTCCATCTGATGCCCCTGCAGTGTTCTCTCCGTTTTGAGTCAGGTATTTTGTGTGGGCTTCGCCCATGCATTTTGGGACACTGATCCACAAACATTGATTTCATTATTATCCGGACTTGTGCATTGTGTACATATTTGTATATACTGATATTTGAATTTGGCCTATCTTATATTTAAATGATTACACTTGTTACAATCATTTCCTTTTGTCCTTGCATTCTTCCAGGGGGTGACGGGGTGTATATGTAATGTTGTTGCATGTATTTGTGTGTATGGTGTTGTGGGTGAGGGTGGGGGTGTTGTGTGTGTGTGTCACTCTCTTTTCCCTTCCCCCTCCCCTGTGTGCTAGGTGCAGTACTCACCATGGTCGTCGTCAGCGTCTTTGCTGCTCCTGATACAAAAGGAAGTAGAACAGCATCGGCAGGACCTGTAAATCGGGCTCCATGGCGTCCTGGTTGTTCGTAGTGTCCAAAGGTGAGTGGTTTCTGTTCCAAGTACTGTTTCCGCTGTGCTTTTGATGGCGTTGGTACCGCCCCGGAAAAGATGGCTGATAGGCGTGTTGTAATACAGTGGACGGAATCTTGTGTTCTGCCTGTCTGTTGGCGGTTACCGCTGCGGTGTTTGTTTCTACCGCCGTGGCGGTGGGAGTGTTAAAGTGGCTGTCTATGTTGGCGGTTTCCGCTATGGTCGTGATTTCTTTTTTTTTCCACCAGCCTGCTGGCGGTATTACAGCTGTTAAACCACCGACCGCCAGGGTTGTAATGAGGGCCTGAATGCCTATTCCATGGGGTGATCCAAACATGAATGGCACTGCCAACAAAAGTTATGGCTGGGGAATCTGACTGATTGCTCCACTTTGTGGATTGACCCAACATGCGAATGATACTCACAATGAACAAACAATGAAGGCGTCTGACCAAGAGCATCTCTTTGGATAGGTATTATTACTATTATTTATGCATGATGTTTGATATTGTGCTTACATAAAACTTGCAGACAGCTAGCAATTTCTCTAAACCAAACCTCAAAGGACTATAAGAGTCATTAAGAACTTGAAAGGAGGATCAGTAGTCAATATTTTGGTAGAGGCCCGGGCTCTATCCTTCTGGAAAAGGGTGGTCTCCATGTTTTGGTATCCCTTCCTCCCTGGTGTGATTTCTATGTCGAAGTGCATCCCCTCATCAGGATGCTGAGGATCTGCCCTGTCTTCTCACGCGGTATCTATTGCTTTTTTCCCAAACTCCAAAATTAGATATTGTTTCTTTGCTCCTCTCAGGACTGACATGCCTTGCAGGGCAGACTGGCAAAGAGACAGTATGCCTCAATGCCCCCCTACATGGTGAAAGGTGGCCACCATGTGGCATATGGGTTGCTTACCACCAGCAAAGGAGGCAGTGGCTCCATCAATAGTTAATCGGCTCTACTGTACTCATTCTCAAGATGGTATAGGTGAACCATGAGTTTGGAAGGGAGAGAATGCTGATTTCGGGTGTTTCTCCTATCCTTCTAAACTATAAATGATCCCTTTTGTCTCACGCACCCGCTAAGCATGAAAGGGTGCTATCAATGTAATCCAGTCATGAGCATATGAAACTCTTTATATAACCCATCTGCTCTTTTCTGCCATGTGACTTTGTTTCATCTGTAAAAAGTACCTCGAGGCAATTAAGATAGTCTGAGCGAACCATACAAATGTTCAAAAGCTATATTTCATATATGCAGCAAGTTTTAAAATTGTAATCAAATGTGCAAAAGAGAGAAAGGAAGCACGAACGCTCTGGACTATTACACTCCGCAAAATAATAATGTATTATCATTTGGGAGCTTCAAAAACATGGAGATTTGTCGCCTTTTTGATACCGTGGGACCAATTATTAACCCTTCGCTGGTTACTGTCTTATTTCTTCATAAATGCCTGGCAGAATCAGGCACATTATTATTACGAGTAATGGTGCTTAGGCTTCATCGGTACCTGCAAATTGTCATTCCTTTCAGAGACAGCATCTGTCTGAGATATATAGCAATAGCCTTTGAGCAAATCCTTTTGTTAAGTAGCTGCATATGTTGAACGTCTTTTCGTATTAATATTTATTTCACTACTTTGATGTACCAATGCCTTTACACAGCTGACACCTCAAAAAACAGTCAGGAAACTGCACAATGAAAAGCACAAACAGTATTACGCACTTAAAGGAAGTACTGTACTGGAACATTTCCTTAGCTCTCACAGCTGATGTGTGACGAGGCAATATATCCTGGCACGTCTGGGAAGAAAACACTTCAAGGCATACTTAGCTCAAATAGCATTCATTTTATCATAAGAAAAACGAACCCAAAAGACTTGTGGGCATAGGTGACACATCTTATGCACAATTCAAAGCTTCTGGGAGACAAGGAGCCACTTGCATCTTTGAAGACAGCTTGGACTTCAGAGTATGCCAATACGCAGGCCACTTGTACTCAGGGGTGGCTTTTCCACTATTGCAGAGGAGCGCCACCCCTCCAGCAGCAGCAGCTGCAAACCTTTTACTATAAAACGATAAAAACGTACGTTTAATATCGTTTTACACTAAAAGGGGTGGGGCCATGGGGATGCGTCAATGAGATGCAAGGTAGGCGTTCCCCGGCAAAAAATGACTCTAAGGCTCTAGCGCCTTATTTATCGTCCTGTGCAAAAATCATGCACAGGGGGAGGAGGGGTCAAATAATGATGCAAAGCCTGCTTTGTACCATTTTTTAATGCCTGGGTCAGGGCAGGCGTTAGGGGACCTGTGGGCCTATTTCCATGGTGGAACACCACGGAATAAGCCCACAGATGCCATACCTAGGCCCCAGGGACACCCTCACCCACACCAGAGGGACATCAGAGGATGGGGGAGCCCATCCCATGTAAGTATAGGTAAGTACAGGTAAGTATTTTTTTTTAAATGCCATTGGGGGCCCTGAAATGCCCCCCCCCACATGGTACAGGGTGCAATGGAAAACCCCAGGAGACCCTGGTCCCCTGTGCTGGCCACTGGATGATGGGCATGACTCCCATCTTTTCTAAGACATGAGTCATGTGGTATGGATGGTTTAGTGTCAGAAAATGACCCTAGGCTGGTTAGAGACTTTTTTTTTACTCTAACCTGCCTAACATCTGTTTTTGGTGCAAAGCCCCCTTCTTCCATACCGCCAGCCCCACCCGGCTAACCTCATTTTTTTTTTTTACGCTAGCCTACCCTTTGCACCGGCTTGCACCATTCCAAAAATATGGTGCCCCGCAGGTGCTCAGAAATAGTGCAAGTTGGTGCTAAACTTTTTGGTGTAAACTGCATTAGTGCAGTTTTGCACCAACAAGTATAAATCAGGGCCAAAGTCCCACAAGCATCACTACAAATCCAGATGTGCCAATCTCAGGCTACGTAGCACCATTTAGCATAGGAGAGAAAAATCACCAAATCATTCAACCAAACAAAAACAGATGAATAAAATGAATAAGAATCAAGGGCATATATATACACACCTGGTATAGACCAATCAGTTCAATAGTAGCAAGGCATCTTGAACAAATGTCAAAGTCCCTTCAGTCAAAAACATGTAGGACTGCAGCTGTTAAAGTACTTGTGAAAGTACGTGCTGAAGTGCATCTGCTGGTATTAGCATAATTCCAGAGCAAATGTGCATCAGCAGCTGGGGTTTCAGAAAGCACATTATCTGAGTTCCTGTCATGTGTTTTAGAAATCAACTAGTTCGTAACACCAAAGCACCAGGAAGCATGTGGCCTCCACCAATGTTCAGGCAATCTGTGATGCAAGCAACTGCCTCATAAATATATAGTAACCACGTTCCCAGGAATTTAACTATTCCGACGTTTTCAGGCATATTACCATCAAAGAATGGTTTCAAAATTTTGAGAGCTGATGTTTGTTGACATGCATCACGTGTAATATGTTGTGAGTTCCCCCACATAGGTGACATTATCTATAACTTGAGTCCTATGAATGTAGCAGAAGAAGCATACAAAACTCCGAACAGGAAGACATGCAGCGTCACAGAAGGGAATCCACAAATCAGGATTCTGATGCTTGGACCTGGGTGGAGTAAACTGTCGAACAGACCTAAAATTCATATCCCATGATTTTGTATATGGTGCACTTGACACAACTTAGCCGTATGACGTGAAATGCTGCTTGAGGAGTACACTGTTCATCATCACAGTGAAGACATGAACACAGACTGCAGTACTGATAGAGAGTCACAGGATGGACGGCTGGAACGAATTAGGATCACAAAGAGCCTCTTTTGTTGTGAGTCTTTGCAAAAATTTAAATATTGTTTATATGATGTAAAGGCCAAATTGCTTGCTAAGATAATATTCTAAACAAAAAAGATATCCGCTGCATATATATATAACCTTAATTCCTTTTTACAGAAAATTGAATGATTATTTCCCAGTGACACCGCACCATGGAATTGGCACTCTTATCACTCTCATGCACGTTGTTGTTGAAGATGATTTGGACTGAGAATGTTGTCTCACATGTGCCATGAAACTCAATATTGAGATGGATGAGGGCACAACTTCCAAAATCTCAGTGATGCACCTTAAAGCAATTGCTATGATCCAGTGTAATCTGGATATTTGACTATAGTTCAAGTTAACCATGATCAAGACAGTATGCTACCCTTGCAACACAATCTGCACCACGTGTTACCTTTTCCATATATTTTTTACAACAAGAATGAAGTTGTAATGCAAGTATTTTTTTTTAGAGTTATGGGTAAGGGATAGACTGAATAAGAGTAAGTGTGGTTTAAAAATTGGGGGGGGGGGGTTGTAGGGCTTTTACCCTCCAGAAAATGGATTGGTAAAGAAATTAAAACTAAAGGTCCATTGTGTTCTATCAATCAATGATTCAATCAATTAATTAGGCCTTGAGCTTCTTCCTGAAGTCTGCAAGTGAGGACTGACAGGTCGTTCCCGGTCCAGGTGGTGATGTAGGAGAAGGAACAACTACTGCTGTGGCTGAGATGGATTTTGGATGTGTGTGTGTGAGGGCCAGTGATGAAGAGCACAGGTGTCCGGGGGGGTTGGTGGAAGCTTAGTTGGTGGTTGTTGTAGGCCAGTCCTTCATCATGTAAGGTTTTGAGGTGTGTATGAGGAGCTTGAACTGGCTTCTCTTTTGGGCAGGGAGCCAGTGGAGATTTTTGAGGTGGGGATGATGTGGATACGCCTCAGGGAGGACCAGGGTGAGTCTGGCTGTAGTGTTCTGTATGGTCTGGAGTCTCTTGAGGAGTTGGGAGGAGATGCCAGCATAGAGTGCATTCCAGTAGTCTAGGCAACTGGTGACAAGGGTCTGGGAGACAACATTCCTGGTGTTGACTAGGACCCTTTTGAAAATTCTGCAGACCATGTGGAGGGTGTGGAAGCAGGAGGAGGCAACTGTGTTGATTTGCTGCTTCATGGTCAGTTTGCTGTCAAGGATGATTCAGAGGTTGCATGTGTGGTCCGTGGATGTGGAAGTGGTCCGAGTTCGGCTGGCCACCAGCTACGGTCCCATATGGATGTGTTTCTCCTGAAGATCAGCACTTCCATTTTGGAGGAGTTGAGTTTGAAGCAGTTTGTTTTCATCCAGCCAGCTACGTTGGTCATGGCAGCATTATGGAAGTTTGTTCTGGTGTGGAGGGGACTTCTATGAGTGAGAGGATGAACTGGGTATTGTTTGCACAGGAGATGATATTGAGTTTGTGGGATCTGACAATGTAGCCCAGAGGGGTCATGTAGGTGTTGAACAGTGTGGGGCTAGCTGATGATCCCTAGGGTAGGCTGAATATGATGTTCTTGGGTGCGGAGGAGAAGGGAGGCAACCAAACACTCTGAGTGCGGACAGTCAGGAAGGAACCGTTCCACTTGAAGGTGTCCTCTTGTATTCCGATTCTGTTGAGTCATTTGATGAGGGTGTGGTGGGAGCCAGTGTTGCTGGTGAGTATTGAGGTGATGTGGGGGGTTCTGAGGTCGAGCAGGCGTGGGAGCATAAGTCAGTGGGTGCCCTGGAGAGGATGGATGATGTGATGGACAAGCTGGATTATGGGGTGACCAAAGTACATGAGGTTATTGTTTTTTTTTGGTTTGCACTGGAGGCTTGAGAGAACTGATATTGGAGATCATGGGTTGCGGGCTGAAGTTGTTAAACATGTTGGAAATCTGGCTGTGAAAGTAAACTTACAGGGTGTTGCAGAGATCTTGGAAAGGGTAGATAGTGCTCCCCTTATGTATTTTTGGTAGGACATACAATGTTGGAGTAGTTGGATGTTTTACAAAGAGATTAATCTTTCTTCCAGGGTAAGTAGATCCCTAGAGTACCAATTATCCAGGAGATATTGTAGTTTATTTTGTACGTCTTGAGTTGGATTGTTGGGTAGCTTCATGTAACAATTATTGTCATTTACTTGTCGATATGCTTCAAAAAGGTAATCCTCTTTGTTAAGGATGATGATATTTAGCTTGTCTTTGTTTGTAGTTAGTATTCAAAGGTAGATATTTACGTTTCATGGTATATTTTTGATATTCCTTGTCTAAATATTTCATCATGGCAGTAAAGAAAAGGTTGATTGTGTTGCCAGGTGATAAAATCGACGTGAAAGTAGATTTAATAGGTTGTTTATATTGTTTAGAATATGTGATGTCAATACCAAGTTTCAGTGCTATCTCTGAGATAGACTGTTCGGACTCATCAGCTCTTGAAAGATTACTCAGTAGGTGGACATCAATCAGTCTATTTCTAAAGCGGCCATGTACCTTGACATCCTTTCAACATGCCCGCCTCAGACCAACTATAATTCAGGGTGTGCCGAGCTGATGAAACAAAATTAGGACATAAACCACATCTTTACTTAATATGGTGTGAAACAAGGACACCAGCCTACTCGCCTTAGGCACCGATGCTCGGGATTTAACTGGGGATTGAATGAATTACAGACAACTTGTCTGGTAAGAGGCTAAGATTGCCAGGGATTTAAAAATTTGATTAACGTGTAATTATGGCCTGATTGCATATAGCCTTCGGCCTAACTTTCATGCATAGCTAGCCTTTATAATATCATACTAGCGATTTGGAAATCTAATGGCTTATTTACCTGGACTTGTGGTAAATGCATCTTGCTTCCTTTTGTTCACATTTGCCTGGTTGAAACAACAGACCTAACCTGGCCCTATTACAGCAAACACACCCTATATCAGCATGTATAATCTGCCTTGTTCTGATGCACTAACAGTGTCACTGACTTGATTGTTATACCTATTCCTAATTGACCTGGTCTTTTTTCAAAATGTATTATGAGTTAAACCAAACATCGGCTTCCCAGAAATCGGTAAATGTGCACTGTGACCTTCAAATAACTTAAGCTCTCCCAGGTTAAATATACGATATTTAAAAAAAAATAAAGGTGGACTTGGCCTCTCAATTCACAATCTGGTTAGCAATAATACTCCCTGCACTATTGAACAACATTATTAGTTCAAGTCGCATAATGTCCTCTTTAGCTCACTGAAATGTTTGAAAATGATACCTACACATTGGGATCATGTTAGGTACCCATGCTGTGCCTAACTAAATGAGATGCATTCATTTGGATATCAACAGTTATAGCCATACTATCTTACAGTATTTATGTTAATAACCCATATTTTTATTTATGTACAAACGTATACTTTGGGACCACAAAATGTAGACACTGGAACCATTAATAGGCATCAATGTTCTTTCTAGCTCTGTGTAAATGCCTCATAAATGATAATTACAAACTGGAACTATTATTATTAGATACCAATGATGTGTTAAACTTAATGCAATGCAATAATTGGGCCCTCTAGGTGTTAAAACTTATATAGTGGGACGATTAGTAGCTACCAATGTTGTGCGTAACTAAAAGCGATGCATCGATCAGACCTTCAGGATGTTAACATTGATAGCAAATCTATCTCATAGCATTTATGCAAATAATCCATATAACTGTATGTACAATGTGTATTTTTGCTTTAGGATACATTATAGAAGACCACTGGACTTGCAGTTGATTCTTACAGTGTTAGTTAAATAGATGAAACTGTAAGTTTTTGCTTTTAAATGCATTATTTGTGACCACTAGTGTTGTATGATTCTTACAGTGTAGATCATTATTTCTATGGATGAAACTGTATGTTTTTGCTATCTGTCCCTCCCAAAAAAACGATATGTTTGTCCGGTTGTGTTACTATATATCTTTGTCAGTACAGATACACTTTTGACCAGTTATCTACATAATCTGTTTGAATCAGAATTGGATATATATTCTCAAATGTATCAATAGGCATTGTATGATCTCGTAGGGATCTGCATGGTGCAAATGACCCTTTTCTTTGCTTTTTGCTCATGGTGCAGTATCTCTTCACGCACTTAGTGACTTCTGCCAAAATAATTTATCTTAACTGAAATCAAATTCTTTCTATTTTAACCTTTAACCATTTGGCAGCACCCTTGTCTTAATAACTTATGTACTTTGTGCCCTTTCAATATAACTTGCTCGGGGTCTAGATATTTTATTTATTAGATTCTCCATCAGAAATAGTTTCCGTCTACAGCATCACTTTCTATTTAAGGTAAAGAATCCCTGAAGAACTCGATTTTGCACTTCGGGTGATGGTCATAACTGTAGAATGTATGTTCACTGGTAACCTATTTTCTATGTTCTTGCAACCTTGAGAAAGCCCCAGGTACATATACCGTTTAGGGGGTAAAACATGTGTCAGCTCTTGAAGCTTCTGTAATAAATTACTGCTGGATTCATTGATATGGCTTTGCGTATTGACTGAAAAAAATTGCATGTGAAGATTGGACTCTTACTTATTTTGGGATGTGTTTATTCATTTTTCAGGGTTAAACTTTTTTTTATTTAATAAGTCCTTCTTTTTTTATAAATGTGCATGCACAGGATTGGGAGCGAGGTGTTAGGGTACAGGGGATACAGGATGGGAGTTTTTTATTTTTTAGTGTTTAATATTTT
The DNA here is from genome assembly GCF_031143425.1 of Pleurodeles waltl. NCBI lineage: Eukaryota > Metazoa > Chordata > Amphibia > Caudata > Salamandridae > Pleurodeles > Pleurodeles waltl. The sequence continues at coordinate 1,345,946,408 of NC_090447.1, read as the reverse complement.
TGGGGTGCTGCTATTTATTTCTTTTTTAAGTATAAAAAATATAAGTATATAAAAACACATAACAGCTTTAAAAACATTTAAGTCTTATACTATTAAAACAGAATTAATTACATATTAATTACATTAAGTGATAAAACACAGCATTGTTAATTATTTTTTTATACAAAATATGATTGTATGTATTATATTTGTTATACTATTTTAATAAAATATTATATTGTTTAATATTATAACTTTTAATTTTGAATTTTCAAATTGATTACCATTTATAATTTGAAATAGTACTTTTTTACTTTACCATTTTTCATATCTTCTTGAGGTGTATGTTTCTTTCTACATTCAGTGGAAGATTGCAGTTCTGGTCATAGGGAAGCTACAGCTCCTTTGTTTTATTACCCATTGCTAATGGTTTATTGTAAGGACAAGGTGAAGGTGGTTAGATTGTTGTATTAATGTTGCTTCTGTGTTATTTTGGATGTATTTCCTTACCCATTCCCCCACAGAGCTCATGTAAAATTTGTCTGCTTGGTTATGTGTTTTTTTTTTTTCATTAGTAAGCAATTGCTAGCACGTGCATATTAATATATTTTTGGATTATTTTTAATTTGGGGTTTTGGATGTCAGCGTAAAGTTTGGCACTATGCATTCAGGTGTAAGGGAGATGTAGAGTTTTAAACTTCATTTCATTTTCATCCAATTTACTCTATTAATTGGGGTATTTTCATTTATCTTTTTGGGTACGGAAGGTGAGGGTTCCCAGTTGGATTGTGCTTAATGGAATGTGATTTTTACTTTCAACTAAGACTCATTTTTGCCTGGAATGTTTCTTTAAATAAAAAAATGTTAACAGCTTTTTATGGTACAGAATTTGGATCATCGTTATCAAAATTGGAATGCTTAATGGCGACCTGTGGAAGGAGCACAATATTCTCCTATCATTTAAAGAAAGAAGGGGAAGTAGAAAAAATGAAAGAAAAAATATTATGGTAATGAAAATGTGAATTAAAAACAGTGATAAGGTAGTTATTTAGGCCCATATGTATGTAAAATAACACACAACTGCACTAGAGCAGTTGTGCGTTATAATTTTTAATGCAAGCTGCCATAATTCCATAGTGCCATCGGTGCGCCATATTTAAAAAAGGATGCACAATGCTGCTAAGGAATCATTACTGCCATAGAAAACCACGCTAGCCGGTGATGGAAAGCATTACAAAAAATGGCGCTAGTGGTCCAAAAATGATGCTAGACTGATTAGCAGCAATAAATCTGCTACTAGTCAGCCTAGCGCCATTTGTTGGCCACACAATCAGCCATATAATGACGCCTATCTAAGAATAGACAGGCAACAGTACCACAACGTCCAACATGGGGGACCAGTGTCCCCAGGACAACCCCAACAGAACCAGTGCCAGCCAGGGGGCACCATGTAAGAGGCCCCCAGTGGCACACAACAGACAAGTATGTATACTTACGGACAATGGGTTCCCTCCACTTGTAGTGTCCCTGTGCTGTGAGTGATGGTGATGCAGGGGGTTTCGGTGGGCCTCTATTTGCCCAAAATAATGACATCCTGGTTGTTAGAAATGGGGTCTTTGGTTGGCAGTCAGGTTACCCGCTGTCCAAGCAAGGACCCTCACTCTAGTCAGGATAAGTCACACACAACCCAAATTATCTTGTGCCCACCGTCTGGTAGCTTGGCACTGAGCAGTCAGGCTTAACTTAGAAGGCAATGTGTAAAGTATTTGTGCAATAAATCATACAATAACACAATATAGCACCACAACAATACACCACACAGTGTTTAGAAAAATATATAATATTTATCTGGATATTTGCAGGTCAAAAACAATCAAAGATGCAATAAGTAAATGTAGAGAAGTCACTGAAAAGTGAGATAATGTGTATTAACTCTTTTTAAAGCAAACAAAGTCTCTTTCAAGCACAAAGTACCTGGTTCGTGTGAAAAATCTCTGCAAAGGACCGCAGAGGAGGAGAGGCATGGAAACAAAGGGGGTGTGCATCAATTTCTCAGGCCGCACACGACAATGCATCGTTTAGTTTCCTCGCAGGGACAGCTGTGCATCGATTTCCAGCACTCAGTCATGGATCCTCTTTGGGTTGCAGGGTTTTCCGACACCCCAGGGTCTGTGCGTGGAATCTTGGGCTTGTGTAGCAAAGTCACAAGCGTGGCATGGTTCTGGTAAGCGTTGCATGGAAGTTTCTTCTGCATGGCAGCCGCTGCATCGATTTCCCCTCTGGAAGTCGGGCTGTGATGTCCCAGGTCGGCTGTGCGTCGATCCGGTGGGCCATGTGTAGAAGTTCCGGTCACAATGCAGGCGCTGTGCCGATCTTCTGCGAAGTCACGCTACGTCATTCTGGTTCGGTGTGCTATTAGTAATATTAAATCCAACTTCACCAGTCAGCAGGATTTTATCACCATTCTGGCCATACTAAATATGACCTTCCTACTCCTTTCAGAACAGCAGCTACCACTCAAACAATGTATGAGGGCAGCCCCAATGTTATCCTATGAAGGGAGCAGGCCTCACAGCAGTGTAAAAATGAATTTTGGAAGTTTTACACTACCAGGACTTGTAAACTACATAGGTACATGTCCTGCCTTTTGCCTACACAGCACCCTGCCGTATGGGTTACCTAGGGCATACCTTAGGGGAGTTTTAGGCTTGGCAAGTACTTTTAAATGCCAAGTCGAATTGGCAGTGAAAACTGCACACACAGGCATTGCAATGGCAGGCCTGAGACAAGGTTAAGGGGCTACTTAAGTGGGCGGCACAATCAGTGCTGCAGGCCCAGTAGTAGCTTTTAATCTACAGGCCCTCACATATAGTGCACACTACTAGGGACTTATAAGTAAATTAAATGATCTAATTGGGTGTGATCCAATATTACAATGTTTATAGGGAGAGAGCATATGCACTTTAGCACTGGTTAGCAGTGGTAAAGTGTGCAGAGTCTAAAAAACAGCAAAAACAGTGTCCAAAAAGTTGAGGGAGGCAGGCACAAAGTTAGGGGTGGCCACCCTAAGGCTGTCAGGTCTAACAATGGTGGACTCCAAGGTGTTTGCACTGTTTTTCCCTATGGAACTGTGCCCAAAACCACTTTAACACCTGGTCTGACCAGGCGTTAAAATGTAATGCTAATTAGCCTTGGCGTCATTTTTTGGGTCCCCTTCCTTAGTGTGCGTGGTTTTTGCTTCTGGAGGTAAATATGAAGCTGGAGGGCTACATTAATTGTTTGGAAGGAAACGCCTACCTTACATATCATTGTCACAATATGATGCAAGGTTGGTTTGCGCTCTCAAAAAAGTAAGGCTAACTCAGACATTTTGACACTAGACAGGTCTAGCATCAAAATATAAATATGGGGTTAAGTTAACAGCGTTTTTGCATTAAAAAAAATTACGCAAATGCGGCACAAACTTTCCATAAACATGGGCCTTAGTTTTTACCCAGTTGTGTATTTTCTTTTGCAAGACACTTCGACTGTGAATTTATTTTTCTGCTATTAGCTGTAGGAGGTGAATAGAAGCACCATCCTTCAACCTGACCTGTTTAGATGGCCAATGCAGGTTTCTTCAAAATAGTTTAGCAGAGGTGTAATTTTTAGGTCTTGCTTGGTGACTACCTCTTGTATCTTTAAAAAAAAAACTCTTATAAAGTGATTTAGCGAACTTAGCACACCCATTACTTATTATCATTTTTTTTACTGCCACTCTCATATCCATGCTTCTCATTAGTCAGCACGCCCAGTTTCACATTCTTTTTCCCTGTGTGCTTCTCCCTAGGATGGAGCAGGGACCACGTTTTGACTTATTCCTTTATTTGTGTCTATTGATACTGGTGCTCAGATTTCAGTACTTATTTTTTTTCTTCCAACGTCAATTTGTGGTGTTGCTTGTTTTTGTTCCTGTATGCGTGTGCCATGTGTGCATTTTCAACTTTGGAGCTGGAGAACAGGGTTTCATTCTCCCATGTTACTGCTTCTTTACACTGCTCCCAGGCTGCTTCTACTTTATGCTCTCCTCACCAATAGTGCAGCTCTTTGCTACTTCTAGGATGCCACTAAGTTTAGCTGCTTTCAGAGAACTGCAACTTCATGCAGTGCCATGGGGGCAGCTAGCTTTCACTACCCCTGGGTGCTGCCACGTTATTTAAAAGTTAGGCAATGTGTTGTGAGCTAGTCTTTTATTCATGTTGTTAGGCCTAGAATGTTAGTTAAGTCATGTATTCCAGCACCATGATATTATGCTGCTGTGAGTTCCAGAATGACCATTACACTGCTGGGCTGGAACTGACAGACGAAGACATGGAGTGCTGGTTTCGGATTATGAATAAACTTACAACATTTCAACACTCAAGTCTGTTCATCTTCTTCTTTGAAGACACAACATAAATTGGTGATGAGGAGGGGATAGCTTTACCAGAATTGTGCATCCCATCCAGCAATTGAGTACTCAATTGAAATTTGTGAGGCATTCCATGGTGCTCCTTATGCTTTACGCTGCCCCTATGGCAATGCCACTGGACACTGAAAGTCTTCACTGTCCCTGTGTAATGCTCCCTCACACTGTTGCCAGAGTGTGACAGAGGAAGCTGGTACTTTACATGCTGCTACTGTGTTGTTTTATGTCATGCCCAGGTTTTTTTCTGCTACCAAGAATCCCATCTGGACAGGAATATACGCCCTCATTACCCCCGACGCGGCCTTTTGTAGATCTCCGCTGGGCCGGCAGGCGGAAACCTAGTTTCCGCCCGCCGGCCCAGCGGGGATCTCAGCCGCAACACAGGAGCCGGCTCCAAATGGAGCCAGAGGTGTTGCGGCAGTGCGAAGGGTGCAGTTGCACCCGTCGCGCTTTTCACTGTCTGCATAGCAGACAGTGAAAAGCTGCACTGGGCCCTGTCAGGGGGCCCGCAACTCCCCGTACCACCAGCCTTTTCCTGGCGGTTCAAACCGCCAGGAAAATGCTGGCGGTAGGGGGACTCGTAATCCCCTGGGCAGCGCTGCTAGCAGTGCTGCCCTGGCGAATTACCAATGGCCCCGGCGGTGCGACAGCGGAGCTTCCGCCGCGGTGGTAATGACCTGTGAAGCACTGCCAGCCTGTTGGCGGTGCTTCCGTCATAACAGCCCTGGCGGTCTTGTACCGCCAGGGTTGTAATGACCCCCATAATTTTTATAAATGCCATTTTATTGTACTCATTGACACTGGAATGCAGACTACTTGAATATGTCCATACAAATGCCTTACTCAAACAGGGCTATTTGAATGCCAGTACTTGGCTGTATATATTGAAAAGCCTTACTAAAATTCCTTCACCTCTCAAAAGTCTCCAATAGAGTTTTAAGAGGATTGAATCAGAAGTGGTTGTTTTACCTATCATCCATAACCAAAACATACCATACAATACCATACCATAAAGTACCATACCATACCATACTAAACCATGTCATACAATGCCATGCCATGCAATGCCATTTAATAGCACACCATACCATACTATATGATACCACACCAAACCACTAAAACAAATTAACAAAGACAATACACCCCACATAGGCTAGACCTATTGGCTTTGCAAATATTTATTTTTGTGAGCAATATCTTGACTGTATTGTCACTTATCAGACGTCATTGACTTGATTAGGGTCCTGGGGGGCAAGCGCATGCTATTGGATAGACCAGCTCATATTCTCCTCCATCACTGCTTGCTCTCCTTCACTTCAAACCCCTCTAGCTCTGCAGGACTCTCCTCTTTTGGGAACTGGATGGGTTTGCTCTCCTCCGAGTCTCTCATGATGCTGTAGACACAAATCTGGTAATCCACAACAGCCCCCTTCAGGATGGCTATGGAAAGAACAGTCCCCTGGTTGTCTCTTTTTAGTGTAAGATTTATTCACGCATTTAGGGGATCCAATAGTTCCTATGACACATAAGTACTTTAGTCCTTCTTGTCTACTTCATCTTTGCTCTTGACAGTTTTTTCTCTTTCCCGCTAGGCTGTCGTGTCAGATGAACCGGCTACCCCGGACAGAATAGAAGGTGACAGGTACGTTTTTGTGCACTTGTACGTTTCCTTTCAAATTTTCTCCTGTTGTATTTCTTCTTTCTTTTCCTTATATATTTTCCTATCTTTCTCTAAAGATTTCTCAACCATCCTTCATTAAATTTGCCTATTTGTGGCTACTTTTTAAGGTTTTCTTATCTCTTTTATTCCCTGTTTCTGTTTGCTCTTGGAATACACCCCTTTGATTTATCAGTCCCTTTTTAACTTCTCACCTTTATGGTTACTAAACAAAATATGAAGGTAGGAAGAGACAAGCAAAAAAACCCTATTTTTTGTCACCCTGGAATACTTTGTACTGTTATGCTTTAGTTAAATATAGAGCAAAATAAGCATTGCACAAATTAGTACCTCAATGTATCACTCCCATTTTGGCTGGTTTCCTTCCCCCCCATCCCCACCTCCTTGTCTGATATAACCACTTCTTAGTTCTAATTCTCTCCTCCCTTCTTCCACATGTGACCTCCTCCACACCTGTATACAGGAACTAACCTGGTCAAGCCACACTACCCTGTGAGTATGTCTGGGGCCTGGTGCCTCTCCAGTTGCATCAGGGTTTGAGAGGCACAGAGGTGAAAAAGCAGCTGCTTCCCTTTTTTCTCCAGGAGTTCCTCGACTCATCCTACTGTTCCTTCTGCTCCCCCACTCTGCCACCAGCTACTTGGCATCATTCCTCCTTCTTCTTGCTCCATTGTCCTCTCACCAGACTCATCCTCTCCTTTCCCTCTGTGTCCTACTTCATCTCAACACCTCTGTCTGACTTCCGTCTACTTATTTTCTGTTGCACAATATGTAAAAGAAAAGTGAGTTCAGTGTCCCTTTCTATTTTTTTCATTCTGTAGTTTGTCCTTATTTGGTTTATAATCTCACTCCTTTCTCTATTCTGATTTCAGATGGTGTTGTGTGGGACGTGGTGCGAGCCAGCAATGGAGTGACAGGTAAGTATGGTTCCATCTCCAATTCCACCTCCATTCAGTCCTCCTCTGCCTCACAAAGGCCTCAAGTCTAATGTGAATTTCTCCAGTCAGGGTCTTCACTGGCCCTCCTTCTTTCCTGTGAACTCCATGTTCCTGGCAGGCATAGGGTGGAGGTGACACAAATATGTGTCATACATTATGTTTCACTATTTTAAGGCACATGGAGGTTAAGTGATTTGCTTAGGATTGCACAATGTTGAGCTAAATACCAACGTGGGATCCAAACCTTAGTCCCCAGACTCTAAAGTCAGCAGCTTTAGCCACTAAGCCACATTTTTTCCCTTTCTCTTCCTATTTATCCTTTCTCACTTTTTCTACTGCCTTTAAACTGACCCTTTTCATCATTCCCTTTTATTGGTTCTGCTCTCCTCCTTGATTCACTCTCCCTTTCATTTTTTACCAGTGTGTGTCAGTTGGAGGTGGGGAATAAGGTAACTATGTGAACTGTCGAGCTCCACTAAGTATTGTGTCAAAGTGCCACAGCTCAAATAATAAACAGATCAAAAGACAGCGGGAACCTTTCCTACTGATAGCATAGTATCAAAATACATATCAGTTTCAATACACTTTAACAGGCATCACAATCACCTCTGTCAAAAAGGAAAGGAGAGAAATAATTATAGGCATTACTTTGAATCCAGTATCCACAACTTTGAGTTATTCAATTGTTTAACCAAAAACATGCACAATCGGGCAATCAGAAAACCAGGGCCAAATCTTTGGGTGTCCTACGAAAATTCAACTAGATGATGAATAATAATTAACCCTTATGATGCAAAACAACTCAATAAAATTGAAGAGGCTTTTCACAAACACCTTAGGAGTAAATGGGTGAGTTGGCACGCAATAAAAAATGGGTTATTAGTTAGGAGGAGTGGCTACCCACCTTTACTGATAAATACAAACCTTGAAAGGGTGAACCAGTAAAATCCCTAAATTAGTCTATGCTCATTCCCTTGGTAGCTATGGCACAGTGCAAAGGATTTATGTAGTACCAAAAACAGTAATAAATTCAAATCACAGACTAGGAAACGTCTGAGAGCAACTTAGAAAAACAGAGTCATTTTTAATAAATGAAACAACAAAAATCCAATAAGGGAAACTAGGGATATACATTTCTAAAGGCAATGTTAAATTACAAATACCCTTAAAATATGTTAGGAATCAGCTACGATCAACAAGTTGTGGTGGACCAAGACATAGCATGATATGAGGCTGACCTCGATTGATAGCTGGTTGTATATAGAAACTAGGATCTACCCAGTCAGACGTTTTACCTTGGGACTCAGAAATGGAAGTCTGAAATCTTAAGCTAGGTAAGGCAGCAGGCTAAGGCCAAGTAGTGCTCCATGTGGTTTGATAGTCATTCAACATGGTCACTGTTTCTTCGTTCACACTTAGCTACTTTTTGGAGCTTGAATTCCTCCAATGGGGCAAGGCTGAAGGCTGTAGCTGAGCAGGTCTCTACAAGGCCAAATACTATTCCTATGAGGGCCCCCCGCACAGGATTTTTCAATGTGAAAAATCATATAGTGGGAGAAACCTGATTCTTCAGCCCACAGCAAATACATTAGTCACATTACCTTAGCAGGATTGTCCCAGTCTTCTGGAGTTTTTTGGAGCCAAAAATATCTAATTCCTAATTTTTCAGGGGTGATAGGAAAAGTCAGGCAGATATAGTGAAGGGTGCCAGGATCTAAGGAACAGATCTTGGTGATCAGGACTCACTTCAGCCTAGGCCAACAGCAGGATTCAAGGCAGGTTTGTTTGGAATTGGTCATCTGGACAGTTGCAGGATCTGACTTTTGTAGCCAATTGTGTCCCTGTTGCTTCAGAAGGAGGCCAGCCACACAAATGTTGGAGTCCACTTCTTTATCCTGGGTACAAGAGGGAGAAGGTCCACTTCTTCACTCCATCAGGGCTCCCCTCAGGACTCAGACAGCATATTCAGTTCTCTTCCAAGATATAGGGGGTCATTCTGACCCTGGCGGTCATCGACCGCCAGGGCCAACGACCGCGGAAGCACCGCCAACAGGCTGGCGGTGCTTCCTACCGCCGCGGTCAGAAAAGGAAAACCGGCGGTTTCCCGCCGGTTTTCCCCTGGCCATAGGAATCCTCCATGGCGGCGCTGCAAGCAGCGCCGCCATGGCGATTCCGACCCCCTTCCCGCCATCCTGTTCCTGGCGGTTCTTACTGCCAGGAACAGGATGGCGGGAACGGTTGTCGTGGGGCCCCTGGGGGCCCCTGTGGCATGGGCAGTGCAGGGGCCCCCTAACAGGGCTCCATAAAGATTTTCAGTGTCTGCTTTGCAGACACTGAAAATCGCGACGGGTGCCACTGCACCCGTCGCACCCCTTCAACTCCGCCTGCTCCATTCGGAGCCGGCTTCATTGTTGAAGGGGCTTTGCCGCTGGGCCGGCGGGCGGCCTTCTGGCGATCGCCCGCCGGCCCAGCGGGAAAGTCAGAATGACCGCTGCGGTCATTTGACCGCGGTACGGTCTTCTGGCGGTTCCCGCCAGGCGGGCGGCTTCCACCGCCCGCCAGGGTCGGAATGACCCCCATAATGATGGGAGCAAAAATTGCTTTCCTCCTGTTATGCAGATTTTTAGAGTGAACTATCACATGGGAGAGTACCCTAACACTGGGCAGGTGTGAGTCTAGCTACACCTAGGCTCAAATGGGTCACTGAAAAAGCCAGGTCTTCAGCTTCTTTGTGAATTCAGGCATAGTCTCTTATGTGTAGCAGGTGGTAGTTCCACAATTTAGGACCAATGTGGGAGAACACTCGTCCACGTTGTTGAGGTATGCTGGGCCAATGTTATGTAGTGCCTTGACAGTGTGGGTGAGGGGTTTGAATTGAGCTTGTTTCTGAATTTGGAGGCAGTGGAGCTCCTTCAGATGTGGTGTGATGTGAGTGTAGCATGGAAGGTTTAGAGTGATTCTGACCTTCTTCAGAATGAGTCGAGTTCTGATGCCACATTTATGGCTGACACCAGATGATGGATTAGAGTGACTCCTGGTCATTCCTTAACCAATCGAGTAAAGGTTCTCAGGGGTTACCATACCCACTTTTGTGACATTTCCTGTGTGCATTACAACAAACAGTCCCATAGCGCCTCTATATACCTATATCCAAGATGGTGAAATACTTCTCCCCTTGTGCAGAGCCTGTGTGTCTACCCCAGAGCTGTGGCCAGGGACGTGAGCAGCTTCTTCTCTGTGGTCATCCTGAACAATTTCTGGCATCAACTCCAGCATCACTGGTATTGGCGCCTGCCTCACTGGGGCAATGAAAGATGGCACTTGTTCAGTTGTCATCTGCCAGTGGCAGTGGAGGCCTTCTTTGAAGTAAAGTTTGTTTCTGGGCACAGCCCAAATGGTTATCCTGCCCCAGGAATACACCCCAACCCTCTACATAACCAGGTCTTTGTCTTTGCTCTTGGACCAGTGTTCATACCTTATTTAGGGCTTCAGCACTCAGAGGGCTGTAGCTGGAGGCTAATGTAAATCAGCCTCCAGAGGCTTTAGGCAGGAAAAAGGTAACATTCTAAAAGTACATTTCCTTTATATTTATTAAAATTCCAATTTTCCAATGAAATGGGTTTTTAATAAATATTAAAAATAATGGTTTAACCATTTTGTGGATGATCACTCACCTGGGATAGCAGAATTAATATTTAATATTGCTTCCCAGTGTTTTTTTCTATGAAAAAGTCAGCCTTACAGTGAAAATGGCTTTTAGGGGACTAGACAAATTGAGAACAGGTTAGCTTTACATTTCTACATATTGTACTTTTAAATACCATGCACAATGGGTATGGTCAATAATGCCTTTGCAGGGGTGACTTATTAGGATTTAAAGGGAAGCTTTTGACCTGTCAAAAGGGTTTATTTTGGCAGATCGAACTACAGTTTTTACTGGGCTTGGGCAAAATCTGTCAACACCATGGCAGTGCGCGCTCTATTGGCGACTAAAATGCAAAAACCCAGCACTCTCAAAACACCGTAATTTATGCAATGTGCTGATATGTTGTTGTTTAACCTTTTGCATTGCAGAGTTCAATCCTGAATAATTATTTTCACTGTGCTTACAAATACTGTTCATTTGCAAAGTATTGCTGCAGACTTTCAGAGTGTGTTAGGGTGTGGTCCCTTTCCAGGGCCTTCTAGATACTTCCTCTGCAGCATGCTTGGGTGTGGTTGTGGGCTGGGCCAAGACTCTATAAAAGGGAGCCAGCCCAGCTCCAAGTGCTCACTATTCAGAGGTCCCGGTGCAGAGCAGCAGCTACTTCCTGAGCTCCTGTCCCGGTGGCCTATTTGATCTTCCAGGCCTCTGCCCTTCATTCTTCATTGGTGATCCTTGTTCTGGGCGGTAAGACGGTGGTTGGGCTGACATCCCGACGCCGTTATCAAGAACTCTTATATTCTTGGACCTAATTCTTTTATGGTTAACAGGTTACTTTGCACGTGCAAAATGTGCGCTTGAGTGTTTGTGACATTTGCATGGTTGCTTACGAATTAGCAAGACGCGTGATTCGTTTCATGTTGAATTAACTTTGTTATTCATTGCACGCTGCCATTTCTTGACATTTACATGGTGGCTTAAGAATCGGCAAGACGCGCGATTCGTTTTCATGGTGCTTTAAACTTGTTATTCATTATGCGCTACCATTTCTTGACATTTACATGGTGGCTTATGAATCGGCAAGACGCGCAATTCGTTTTATGATGATTTAACTTTGTTATTTATTGCGCGTTAACATTTCTTGACATTTTAAATGTTGCCACTCGAATCGGCAAGATGCACGATTCTCTCCTCGAGCTTAATTCATGTTGTTCATTGTATGCCACTATTCTAAGACATATATTTGGTAGTATTCGAGTTGACAAGTTGTGTGATTTGTTTCCAGAGTCTATATTGTGTTATTCATGGTGCACAATCCTTTCATGGTGTTTACTATATATATATATATATATATACATATATATATATCTGCAATGTTCGCAATTCGTGTTGAAACCTTTCAAGAGAACACAAAAGGCCAGAGTTTTTAGATGCAATATTGTATGGTCCTAATATGCATTCTCAAAAAAGGATTCATGTGACTGTTTTAGAAGTTATTTAGAATGTGTTCCTGATTCTCATGTAGAGGAAAATACTTGAAGTTGAAAGTTTCATTTAATCCATCTTGATTTCCTTACAGGTATCCGGTCATCTTGAAACGTAGTCATTTTATAACCTAATTCTTAGGGTTGTTCATGTTTTCAGAAATGACAAAGCTTAGAGTTGTAGCATGGTACTAATTTCATGAGATGTAATTTTGATGTTGTGTTTTAACCTCCTGCTTCCTACAGGTCTCCTTCCCAACTGTTCCCTTCCTAATCCCCTTTTCCCCACTTGGAATCTCTTAGACTCTGTGATAAAACTAATCAGAGTATTGGAGCTGTCTTGTGGTGGAAGTGTTGGGAACGTGCACAGACCCCGAGGATCTGGTGACTCTGACAAAATCCATGGACTTTAACTTCATGGAATTCTGCATTGTGCAAAACAAAAACCTCTGCAAGATTCCATGGAAATCCATGAACGGGCAGAAAACGTACATTGCAATTCTTGAGCTGTGATTTGGCACTGGGAACTCTTGCTGAGTTACACTGCTTCAAATAATGATAAATCTGGCCGCTGATCTTGTTTGTCCCAAAGACCTTGAATTACTCCACAAGATGAGCATTAAAAGATGAAATAGGAGGGAAACACTGCTTAGTGTAGAACAATGCGCCGCATTGTATTGAGAATGCATAGTGAACAGGTTACATTTTAGTATTATTGATGACTTTAAGTAAATGCTTGACCCCATGAAGACCTAGTTACATACCTCACTGTCACGAGACCTTGATGGGTAACTGAGTTCCAATCACAGCTTATTCAGAGATCAAACCGTGATCCATGCTATATTGTTTTGTATCACTGCAACGTAATGTATTTATTTGTAATTGTATTTATATAGTGCTTACTACCCCTGATGAGGCCTCCAGTTTACAACACATGAGACTGCTAACCTGAAGGGCATAATTTTGGGGGGAGGGTATTTGGGATGTGACAACCCCTAATAAATGTATCTTGGGCTAGGTAGGTGGGTCTGTTATGTCACTGTTGGTTTCTTCCATCCTCATTTCACTAAGAGACAGTTGTAACTTGTTCGTTTTTTGAATCTGGAACTTACAAGGGTATAGTGAATGATTTGCAGAGTAGTAAATCTGAACTCCTAGGAAAACTTTTATGAAAAGGTGAAGATTTAAAACTTTTTGAAATTCAAAAATCTTGGCAGTAGTAGGCTTGGAAAGCTCTCCTAGGTTCAAATTTCAAGTCGTTTTACAGGCAATGTCATGAGACATTCAGGTTGTGTAATATTTTGGGATTTTACTATTTCCAAAATGCTGATTGTACAAACAGTACATTTTCTCACTATGTAAGATCTCTTTTTAGATATACTATTTTTCTGCACATAAAAATATTTTTCTGCTTGGATAAACCCCTTCCTTAGCACCCCACTAAAATTTTGTGGTGTTATGTTTCCACTTCCACCATGGGATTTACTCCAGAACTTTGTGGGAAAGGGTTAGACAAGTTGGTGAACACTCACACACTCTCAAAGCAAAGCTTGGCTTATCCTCCCATTCTCCACTCCTTTCACACGGTTTACTACTACATAATTGTATGAAGTTCTGGTACAAATTATGAAGTAGAAAATGTTAGGTTTCTTTTGTAAATACTTGACTGGGATACAGTTTTGTTGATAAATTTGACTTTCAGAATTATGTCCACAATATCAATATATTATGGAATAGAGCAGCATAATATAAATATCTATGGTTCTCCCTTCGGTTTGTTTGTGGGGGTGAGGTGGAGAGCTAGTAAAAAAATACAACAAGCCTCCTGATAGTTTTATGTTTAATATGTTTAATACTGTGCAGCTAGTCTGTGAACTGAAAATAACCTAGAAAATATGTTAATTCTAGTTAATTCTAGTGCCTTATTGCACTAACGTAGAACAACACAGCAAGACAGTTTGAGTTTCTCTTTAATAGTTTGAGATATTCCACCAACAAAATCTCAAACAAATTTAAGGCTGAGCAAGTCATTTGACAGCACAATTTAAAAAAATATTTATTGGCTGAAACGTGTTTGAAATAAAAAAAAAAGAACCGTTGCAAAGCAACCCACAGGTTTCTGACCTCTCATTGTACTCACACTTCTCTCCCTCCGACTCACTGCTTTTTTGAATGTGAAATGTAAGATTCACACCGCTCAAATTTCACGGACTAAGCCACACCCCTTGCTAACCTTTAAGACTGACTGAAATGTTCAGTGATACATTACAATGCTAGCACGCATAGACAGGCTAAACCAATGAATGAAGTAATTTCTGTATAAGTGAACCTTTAAAAGAATTGCCCTAAAAGTCAGCAAGGGAAAGCAAATGATGAGTCGAGTGGGCTGTAGCTATGCGTAATGGGATTCTGACATTTCATTATGATATTTGACTAAGATTTTCAAAGGAGAGAAACCATGGTTTACAGTCAGAGTTTTCAAGCAAAACCTCAGGATTATTTTAGCATGAAAAGTCAAAGCAATATTGAATGTGACTGTTAGTGAGAAACAGACTTCTCTGATCAATTTTCAAGAATTAAAGGCTGTATTTGCACTCATTGTCATTGGTGCAATAGCGTGGCATGCTTTGAGAATAATGACACAGTAGAGTAATATTAAACACCTTAAAAGGTATGCTCTGTAAGGTAAAACATTAACACTGCTCACTATAATCAATAAAACCTAAAAACACATAATCTCAGCAGCATATTGTATTCATTTTTCTTGGCATACTTGAGGCTACTGCAGCCATAATGTTGCAAATCCTGGATCCATGGGTGGCATTTTCAACATAAGTCTTGTTACCCTGACCACCTTGGTAGCCCTTCCATACTGGTGCACATCACTAACATTATGTGGCCATTCTTGACATAATTGTGACTGTCCCTGGCATAATAGTGCGCATCCTTGAGATTTTTGGTGCATTCTTTACATAAGTGCCATAATATTAGCATTCTTGTGCTAAGGCTTCCTTGAAATTTCTTGACATAACTCTGAATATTCTCAGCATATTGGTGGCGAAAATCCTTGTCAAATGTCATGCCAAAGAGGGTGAAAGGCAAAATTTAGCAATGTGTCATATAAGTATGTGTGAGTACTTGATGAAAACGGCAAACTAGTGTTCTGCACCAAACGTCTACTTGCTTAAAATGAAAAGCAGTTATTTTGGTGCAAAAATAATGTTTTTTAGGAAACTGATAAACATCTGATGAGTGAATTGAGCTTAATTATTTAAAAATGAATCATTTATATTTAATAGTACAATATTTGTATTTTTAATTTTAAATGTGTTATTAAAGAATATAATGTATAGAAGAGAATATATAAAGAAAACAATTGGAAAACTTATGTATAAATAAACATGAGCAATTGTACATACAAAGATGATGAGAAATGCAACCATAATCAAAGAAGAAACCAAACTGACATATGAAAGAAAGAATAAACTGATTGTTGTTATTTCTTCTTTTTGGGAGGGGTTGGCAGTGAATAATTATGAAAGGGATATAAGAATCATTATGTAATTGGTCAGTCAAAATTACAATGAAAGGACAATACATAAGCAACACATTATAAATACCTTAAGAAAAGAAAAAATATATATTAATGGACATTAGCAAAAGGGGGAAGTTAAAAAAAATGTAAGGAGGTTTAACTGTAGCTGGATCAGAATTGGAATTAAAGGCATTGAAAACACTAACTGTGTTTAAATATGTAGTGAGAGATTGCCAAAAAAAGTCTCTATTGTGGATTCCAAGGGTGGAATTTGTAGATGCTTTATCTAGTCAGTGATGATAGCAAACATCACACCACCATGAGTTTGTCGAAATATTTGATGCAATTTTCCAATTAGTAGTAATTGGTTGATATGCAATAGTGGGCAAAAGATCTAGCAGCTTTTGGCTGTAATGAGAGAGATGATAGAAATCATCTAAGGAACCTAGAAAAACGGAGGAAATATTACATAGAATTGAGATATGGAAAATACAAGTGATGTATCTCCAAACATCATGCCAAAAACGTAGAGTAAGAGGGCAGGAATTTAACATCACTATGCAAGCTAGAACATGACCGGCACAAGGCATCAGATTTGAGGGTGAAGCTGTTGATAGAGAGTGGGGTAAGGTAGAATCTACCCTAAATTATATATAGTGTTTGAGTAAGAGTAGCAGTTCTAGATGTTTTGTGGAGTGTAAGCCATATTTGTTCCGATGGGAGATAAGTCATGAGCATCCTAGGTCAGCTTCCCATAAAAGTTTTATATGGGATTTAGGTCAAGAAGATGGTGCATCCAATAGGGGTTCATAAATAAGCATTGGTTTTGGTAATGTAGATAAAAGCTGACGTGATGGAGGATCTGTTGAAACCACACAAGTGATATGAGGTAAAGTGATAAAAATATCTAATAAAATGTTGATGAGAATGGAAGTACAGTGACATTTTTGTTGAAATTGAGGAAAATAGATTGGATCATTATGAAGAAATTATCTCCAACCCAGAAACTGTCTTTAATCCTCCATGCTCTCCAAAAGACGGACATTTACAACATTTAATAACGTTATTGTACCAGATGCACATATGAAGAAAACTATTACGAGTAAGTATAGGAGGAAAAGTAGGGAAAGACAATAAGTGGGAAAATATTTAAAAACTGAAGTGGATAAATATGCAGGAGTGGAAGACCAAGAGAGATATTCTTGAAAAGAAGAAGGAAAAATTAAAGACTTATTTCATGCTAACCTAAGAGGTGAGGAAGAGTTTTGTGTTTTAATAACAAATAGGCAGCCTTTCGGAGACCAATAGTCTTGTGAGACTGTACAAAGTTAGGAAAATTAACACCCCCTTCAATTGTGAAAGTTTTGCGATGGGATAAGGAGATGGGGGATTTCTTCTCGTGTCATAAATATAGTGTTAGAAGAGAATACATTTTCTTGAAATAGAAGTGGGGTGTAAAAACGTGAACCATGAATAAGGTAAAGAGAATTATGGGGAAATCATCAATTTAATTGAATCAAGTTGACTCTACAAAGAAAGAAAAAGAGGTGACCAAGAAGTGAGCAAGGTTTAAATTCTGAGAAGGAGGTGCTTAAGATTGAGGGACACAGAGGCAGTCATAGAATTAGAGAACCATATTCCTAGGTATTTTATTTTAGTGGTAGTCCAAGTGAAACCAGAGGAGGAGAGTGAATGTTTAATAGAGAATTTATTTAAGGAAGACTTTCAGTCTTATCAATGTTAACTTTGTAAACCGAACCATCAGAAAAAGTAGAAATATCTTGTGAGAGAGATGGTACTGAGATTTCAGGATTGGAGATAATAAGGAGAACATTATCAGTATAAGCTGCAGCCTTTAAGTGATCTGTATCATATTGAAAGCCAGAGATTGAAGTATTGAGCTTGATTTTATTAGGAAATGGTTCAAGGACAAGGATGAATAGTAAAGGGTACAAGAGGCAGCCTTGACATCCGCCTCTATGAAGAGAAAAGTATCTTGAAGACTTACCATTAACCAATACCGAGGCCATCAGAGAACCATAAAGAATAAAGATTAAAGAAAGAAAAGTTTGCCTAAAACTATACCATGGCAAGGCCTCACACATAAAAGGCCAATTAAGTCTGTCAAAAGATTGAGGAAAAATGTGAAACCCACAATACATCCACATATAAGATTCCAAACTTGCATGTATATAGTAATATATATCACGTAGAGTCCAGATAGTAGGTTTAAGGAAGTTTTATTGTAGTTTTGAACAGGAGATCATCGATATGCGAACAAAAAGCTGATATGTGTTTCGCCCCCTTTGGTAGGTTTGCCTGGGGCTTTTTCAAGGCTACTAATGAATCATCTGGAAAAACGAGTGTTGTGAAAAACATTTTAGTCCGGTCAATATATTAATTCTGTCTATGAGGCGTGTAGGGAGACTTCTGATGATCTAAAGTATTTCGGGCTGAATCCCGTAGCCTTTTCGGTGTCAATAGTAATGGCTGCAAGAGGCTGATCTAAGTTAGCTGTTTTACTTAAAATGTAAAAAAATAATCTGGTATTGTCTTAGTCCATGCGACCTTTGATGAAACCTACTTGTTCTTGTCCAATTAACTAATGTAGGAAAGACTTGTTAGGTAAAGTTTGGCAAACATCTTATAATCAACATTTATCAAAAAATGGGTCTATAATTTTTGCATTTTGCACTAGGTAAGATCTTTATAAGGTTTAGGGACAAGACAAATTATAGCCTCTAGCAAAGTACCTTTGGAAGAATAAAGAGTAGAAAGGGGTGAGAGTAGGGTAGGAATTGTTGGTACTAACAGAGAAGAAAGATGAAAGGATAATTTGATATAAAAACCATCAGGGCTGTATGTTTTACCATTTTTTAGTGAAGCTAATCTGTACCGAATTCTAGAAAAGAAATATCTTTATCTAACCTAACAAAATCTAATTTGTTATTAGGGTGCTTGGCAAGTGAAAAAAAAAGGAATTGATTGCTGAGTCATCTGCATCAATCTCAGAAGTACGAAGTAAGTGGTAAAATTTTACTAATTTTTGAAGCATATCTGAAACTTGATAGATTGAGGTATACATGGAGTACTATAAGGTCAATCAATTTTGTGAAATTTTTTCCTTACTTTATGATAATAAGTTAGCAACTTGCCTATTTTATTGCAACCTCCATAATCTCTAGAACTGCTATACTATAGTTAGAGGCATAATCAGAAGAGATTTTTTTTAATGCATTTTGACAGCAATTAAATTTTGCAAAGCATCCTTAGATTGTGAAAAGTAGTATTGCTGTTCCAAATTCTTAATATCAGATAACAAGGTGGTATGTTGGGCAAGGAAGGCTTTCTTTTTCTTTTCAACATAATCAATAATAAAGCCTCATGGAGTGGCCTTAAAGGAACCCCAAAGGATTTGGGGGTGTACAGAGACATTTAGATGACTGGAAAAACAATCATTGGTAAATGTTTTGAATGAGAAAGAAAAATTTGTATCTGAGAGTGGAGAATTGTTAAACTTCCATTGAATGGAGGGTAGTTGTGGGGGGAAATAAATCAAAGTCTACTATGACTGGTAGAATATCTGAGAGTAAAATGGGCTCATTCTCTGCTTTTATATGAGTACAAGACAGGGATTTACTCACAATTATATGATCTAATCTGATAAGAGAGTTATGTACAGGGGGAAAAATATGTATTCTCATGTCAAAGGGTGAGCTAATCTCCAAGCATCGATCAAAGCTCTGTGAGATATAAAAGAATGAAACTGTTTGTGCATTTTATGTGGGGTAAATTTGATGGTACACAGTGGATTGTCTGTCAGGAAATAGGTTGTAGATTTGCTTGCAGTTGCCACCTAAAGGAAAATATTCATCATTGAACTGAAGACATATTTTCTGAAGATCAGACCAGAGCAAAAAATCTGTTTGACTTGGAGCATAAATATTAAAGACAGTGATAGATATTTATTTTGTTAATATATAATTTAGTGACAATCCATCTACCAGATTAGTGTGTTTCCTGAAAAAGAATATCAGTACTGAGATGCTTATTACAAAGGATAACACCACCTTTCTTTTTATCTTGTGTTGGTAAGACAAGAACCTTATCAACCCAGAATTTATCAGGTTCTGTGCCTCTGATTCAATTCTTTTGGAGGAGTACTAAATCCAGTTTATATCTTGCTAAGTGAGAAATGATTCTCTGACTCTTACTAGGGTGATTTAAACCTATAACATTTCACGTTATAACTCTGAATGGAAACGACTGTGTAACATGACATAATGAGCTGACCAACAATTAAAATTGAAAAACTGTGAGTGATAATGGAAAAGAAAGGTGAAGATAGTTGGAAGAAAATGGTGAAGAAGTAAAAAAAGAAAGGTACAGTAATGTAAGGGAACAAAAAGAAATAGAAAAAGAAGACTGTGCAAACCACAGTTAAGTGAGTAAAATACCTGTGGAAATCAGAACACCAAGGTAAGGGTGAGAACAGCATATCACGTGGATCACAGAGTCAGGGCACTATCCAGCACACAGGGCCAGAAACAGCACAATACAGTGATGACATAAGACAAGATGAGACATATCTAAAATGAAAGAAGACAATGTAAAATGTGTAAGGGGAAAAAAGGAAGCAATGTTAATGAAACAAAAATTCCACAATTCAAGTAGCAAAGCCAGCAATCTTCACTGAAGATGAAGAGTTCACCCTCAGGAATCTCTTCACTTCAGAAGGATGATCAAAAGTGTTCGCTTGTTCTTTAAAAGTATGTGGATGTAGTTAACCAAAGCACGCACCAAGGTATAATCTGCTAGATGAAGAGAAAGAAACTCCATTTGTCTATCTGCTGTGGATTTAGTGACACCTTGCATAAAGAAGAGCTTGGAACCAGACCATAGTATTTGTTTTGATTTGGCTGCTTGTAGAACTTTAAGGAGTTTCCTGTATTCCAAGAATAGAATAATAATGCCAAAGAGTTTCAGTGAGGAAGTGGGCATCAGAGACCTAAAATAGTGAGGGTCCTGTTCTTAGGCACATCTAAAATCTGTGGAAAGAGACAGGATCCCTGTCATCCTCTTCTGGGAGACCATAATTAAGAAGCTTATTGCGATCATTTATGTTTTTTAAATATTTAACATGATTTGAAGAGCCTGAATTTGTTTCTGCATGGAAGGTATTTGCAAGGATGTATCATGAAGATCACTCATATGTCATTCAGCTTCTGTAAGGTGAAAGTCCATAGAACACCATTTTAGGCCCAGAGCTTGCATTCTGTTATTAGTTTCTTCTACAGAAGGGTACAAAGTATGAATTTCATCTAGTAAAATCTCCACAGAGATAGGCAAACAGGTTTTATATTGAGATGGTGACTCATGTTTAAGTTGTTTTGATGAGCCAACTTGATGAACTTTTAGTTCATAATTTAGTTTGGGTATGGCTGAAGGCACAACGTCAGGGAAGTAATGGGCAGCCATAGGAGCAGAAGAGAATTTATAACTTAATTTCAATTTTTGCATTTCACTATAAAAATATGCTGGCATGGAGGAGATGCAGAGTAGAGTGAATGGTCAATGCCTCAGAGCTTAATTTGTGAAAGAGATAGTGACACTTCCAAAGCTCTGCTCAGAAGCTATCATCCAAATCAGCTAACTTTTGGGGTGGCCAATACCAAGGCTGGTAGTCTTTAAGTCACTACCAGACGCTGCCTGCCCCTTTATCTCCCTTTGTGGGTTCCTGCGCTCTCTTGCTGTGCCGGTTTTACAGTCTTTCTCTTCCTCCCTCTTTCCTATCTGTATGTTTTGATCCTCTCTTGCACTCAGCAAATATCTGGTGCAGGAAAATAAGCACGGGTCCCCAAAAATAAGTGCTGGTGGCCTCCAACGGCAACCACCTGCTCAAATTAAGCATAGTGATGCTTCCAAGTGAAAGTCACAAGAGCACCCAGCTAATATGAGGTTACCAGAAGAGATGTAGCAGGAAGAGCAAGGAAAAATCCCTTATTCTTTTTGACAACCCCACAGCAGAAGAGAAAATCAGTTAAAAGTTATTTGCAGCTAGCACAACAAATTCATAATTAACACCTGGACAGCTGCATATCCAGGGCAAGCTGTATGGAGAATTTCAATGAAGAAATTAACCACCGCGTCTGTGAGGAAAAGACGCAGAGGTGATGAGAATTGTATGTGCAGCGGCCAAAGAGAAGTCTGCCTAGGGCCAACAAAGAGCCGTTAGTCAATGCGGGGGTCTCGATGCATTACTTTAGTTCCAGTGAGAGGGAAATTTTAAATAAGAAAGCACCAATTAGAAATGCCCCCGGTGCCGCACTGAGCTCTGCTACCCTGCTGCCATTCTCCTCGATGCACAAGCCACACCCCAATATCTGTATTTTTAGAAATTAGAAAACTGACATCTGAAATATATTTAAATATGAGACTTGAGTGAAAATTAATGATGAGTTTCGGAGATGTAAGGCTGTTTTTTTTTCTTTTTGATTGTTGCTTAATGATGGGTGGTTTTTACTTCGTCCTTTTCATTGATAATACATTTATTACACAGTATTGCTGCTTGGGCCTTAGTATGGAAGATTGGTATAACCTGCCTGCTGTCTGATACTATAAGATCTATATAATTTGGGAATGCTATTACTGTGTGAGCCTGTAGATTCTGTCAAGCTCTGCTGTCTATGTGCTGCAATCGTGAAATTTGTTTAATTTTCCACTTGGTACAAATAAATAGATTATCTGTAGTAATTTACTAAGAAACTACTTGAAAGGTCTGGGTGATAAAATGAAAAAAAGAGGACTACAAAATGATAGACCGTGTGAAATTGCATAACCATAATTTTTGGAAACTTGTAATACCTACAGATCTATCGTGAATGCTTATGGAACTTGTTCAGAAATGCATGGTTAAGCAGTCGTGGCTCGCGGGGATTCCTGGGGGCGGGGCGACACGTGGGTTGGGGGATGGGGGATGGGGTTGCATAATAATAAAAAATAAAATAACATTTTTAAAAGCTTACATTGGCTCCCGCGCCGCGCTGCTCCTCGCTCCTCTGAAGGCTGCAGGCACAGGCTTCCAGCCTGCCCTGTGGTCAATACTGACGCTGCTCAAAGCAGCATCAGGATTGGCTAGGAGCCTGTGCAGGCTCTCCCCAGCCCGGAAACAGTGTTGCCGGGCTCGAGACAGCCTACTCCGCATTTATGTTTGGCTGGCCTGAGACGGCCGGGCAAACATACATGCGCAGTGAGGGGAGTGCATACTACACTCTCCTCTGCTCGTCACCCCGTGGCCCTGCCTCTTTCACAAGGAAGGGATAATAAACAGAGTTTATTATCCCTTCCTTGTGAAAGGTTTCACAGTGGTGGCTGCTGGTGGGGGGGCGACGCTCCTCCACTAATATGGAGGAGCCGCCCCTTTTGTTAAGTGAGTTTTGGGGATGGTGATCTACCAAAACTCCTTAGAAGGGTAAGCTTACCTAGCACTCCAGGAAAGTATTAAATTATTACATGAGAGACAATTTAGAAATCAAAGTTTTAGGCCAATAAATGCGGACATTGTTCTGGGAAATGTACAACATGCCCCCATTATTTTCATAATTTTCTTTGGGGGTGAACCTTTCCCCATCTGCCCAAAACCTCACGAAGGCAGTCAGGCATATTTGCTACTGTCAAACAAAAGGCAAGTATTTGTGACCCACCACTTTCAACATTTACCAGGCACTGCACCGCGCATGAATACTCCCAACAGTGCCTGCTGTTCTAAGATGACATCTGATAGTGCCTAACATGCAAACATGAACTGAAAAGTCTGAAGACGCTTCTTTCCATTTGAAAGCCCTACAAACCATAGGAAATGGAACAACAAAGTTGCAGATAGTAAATGAAGAATTACACATACAGGAGGGGATGTACACTTCTTAAAGAAACAGGAAATACTCAAAAGCACAGCAAATAAATTAGGTACTGAAAGAAAGTAAAAAAATATGCAACACACTGGGAAACGCACACACTAAGAAAAATATGAAATATTGCAAACAACCTAAAAGAATATTTATTCACTATGAAGACTCCATACAACTATAAATAATGACCAAATACAAGGCCAGTTCTCACATAATAGAGATAGAAAAGTGTTAAGGAACTGAGGGGCATATTTATACTATGTTTGCGCTGGATTTGCATAATTATTTTGACGCAAATCCAGCGTAAACTTAACTCCATATTTATATTTTGACGCTAGACATGTCTAGCGCCAAAATATTGGAGTTAAAGTCATTTTTTGCCTTCAGAAAACAACCTTGCGTCAATGAGATGCAAGGTAGTTGTTCCTAGGTAGAAAATGACTCTAAGGCCCTAGTGTCTTATTTATCCTCCCATGCACAAACCATGCACGGGGGAGGAGGGGTCAAAAAATGGTGCAAAGTTTGCTTTGCACCATTTTTTAACACCTGGGTCAGGGTAGGCGTTAGGGGATCTGTGGGTCTTTTTCCATGGTGGAACACCATTGAATAAGCCCACAGGTGCCCTCTCCAGGCCACAGGGACACCCCCACCCTCACCAGAGGGACAGCAGGGGATGGAGGACCCCATCCCAGGTAAGTATAGGTAAGTGCCATTGGGGGTCCTGAAATGGGCCCCCCTAGATGGATGGCATTGGGTGCAATGGCCATGCCCAAAGACCCCTGATCCCCTGGGCTGGCCATTGGGGTGGTGGGCATGACTCCTCTCTTTTCTAAGACAGGAGTCATGAGGCATGGATGGTTTTACTTCAGAAAATGACTCTAGGCAGGTTAGAGTCATTTTTGTTTACTCTAACCTGCCTAACGTAATTTTTTGGTACAAAACCCCCTTCTTCCACACCTCCAGCTCCACCCAACTAACGTCATTTTTTTTTACTCTAGCCTACCGTTTGCACCAGCTTGCACCATTCCATAAATATGGTGCCCGGCTGGTGCACAGAAATGGTACAAGCAGGTGCTAAGCTTTTTGGTGCAAAACTGCGTTGGTGCAGGTTTGCACCAAAACGTATAAATAAGGGCCGGAGAATCAAAACGACATCGAAAATTGTAGCAATGTGATCTGAGCTTCACACAGAATGTGGCAATTCTCCATCTATGGAGAATATAGAAGCCACTATTATGGGGTAGTTGTGTGTGAATTGTCGAAACGTTTTATGAACTTTCTGCATACCTTTTGGAATTTTCGCCTGTAAAACCGTACTGCAATATTTATAAATCTGATAAGCTTGTCAGTAACTTAAAAATACTTGCTGATGGCTTTTGCTATGATCTAGTGGGTCATATTATCAACTTCAGAAAGACCAACTCACCTTCCCATCCAGCCTTCCATCCATTCAAGGGCAGTAAATGAAATACCATTGAAACGAGTAAGATGAAGCCACAGTATAATGTTAGTGTTGCGGGAGAAGGTGTTTTACAATGTTAAGTTGCAGAAAATTCAAATACATTTGATTTAAATGATTCCTAGCATTTTCATTACAGATACAGTAATCAAATAAATATCAATATTTTTTTTAAATATTTGTCAACAAGAGATGCTGGGCCTAATTCACAAAGGCAAACTTACACTTTTGCCGAACTTTACTGTTTTTTAATATTGATAAACTCCGAGTTAAAAGTAAATTCACGTCTGCGGACACTCCACGAAAGTGTAAGGTTTACCTTTGTGAATCAAACCCAATGTTGTTTTCTATTTTCGAAATCAAGCAAAAACAATGATAAAACGAGCTTTTAGTTTTAAGTATATATTTTTTTGAATATTATTACATTTTTTACCAGAGTACCTTGAACTCCTGCTTGAGATAACAGCACAATTCACTCGCTATAGTTTAATTCTCATGTTGGTTCTCTGGGTGACACTGCGTTAAAAGAGACCTTGAGCCATTTCCTAGAAACAATAGAAACTATGATGTGCATTGCACACAAACACATATTCATGGACTTTATGTCGAAAGAAAGGATGTCCTTGGTGAAACGCTCACAATGAACATAATGGGGCACGTATTCATTGGTTTAGTTTAGTGGGAATGAATGAAGAGAATTTGTGTGGTTACTTCTACCCCCGGAACAAAGATCTCCCTTATGAATCGGTGTAGCAATTTGTATTCATAAGCTAACAAATGCATGGTTTCCTGCTTTAGGGTGGGTTGCAGGCGCATCTTGGAGGCTTTGTAAAGATAGACACTGCTAACATGTCAACGGCCAGGTTCTTCGCAGTGGAAAATATTTAGGGGCATATATATACTCCGTTTGCGCCGGAATTCCGTCTTTTTTTTGACGCAATTCCGACGCAAAACTAACTCCATATTTATACTTTGGCGTTAGACGCGTCTAGCGCCAAAGTCCATGGAGTTTGCGTCATTTTTTAGCGTGGACACCTACTTTGCGTTAATGATATGCAAGGTAGGCGTTCACATCTAAAAAATTGACTCCGAGGCATGTGCGCCGTATTTACACTCCCGGGTAAAATTCACACCCGGGAGTGGGCGGGTCAAAAAAAATGACGTACTGCCGCTTTTGCGCCGTTTTTTAGTGCCTGCAAAAGGCAGGCGTTAAGGGACCTGTGGGCTCTGAAGGAGCCCAGAGGTGCCCTCCCATGCCCCCAGGGACACCCCCTGTCACCCTTGCCCACCCCAGGAGGACACCCAAGGCTGGAGGGACCCATCCCAGGGACATTAAGGTAAGTTCAGGTAAGTCATTTTTTTTTTTGTGGCATAGGGGGGCCTGATTTGTGCCCCCCTACATGCCACTATGCCCAATGACCATCAGGGGAACAAAAGTCCCCTGGGCATGGCCATTGGGCAAGGGGGCATGACTCCTGTCTTTGCTAAGACAGGAGTCATTTCTATGGGGGTTGGGAGTCGAAAAAAATGGCGCAAATCGGGATGAGGCGAAAAATTTGCCTCAACCTGACTTGCCCCATTTTTTGACGCCCAAGCCCCATATCCCCCTACGCCGGCGCTGCCTGATGTACGTCGTTTTTTTCCACGCACACCAGGCAGCGCCGCCGGCTAACGTCATTGATTAAATACGGCGCCCACATGGTGCTTCAGAATGGCGTTAGCCGGCGCTAATTTTTTTGACGCAAAACTGCGTTAGCGCAGTTTTGCGTCAAAAAGTATAAATATGGCCCTTAATCTATTTCTGTGCAAATTATGTTTGTGAAATACACAGCTTTTACAGAACTCCTTGATGCTATTTTAATGCATCTTTATAAATAGCTGGGATTGGGATTTTCTTCAAAGAGAGTGCAGCAGAATAAGGATTTACAACAGAAAAGTAATTCGGCCACAAGTTAAATTGTCTTTATTTTCTGTCATGCCAACATAGATCACCACAGTCTAATTTATTAATTCTCACTGAAACAGCTCATTAAATATGTGTAGGAAGGTGGAGTCCTTGCCTTAATTTTATGTGCGGGGAAAGGAAGGATCAAAAGCAGGAAGTGGGCTACCTGTTGGTTTGAAAGAACGACCATAAGGCAAAAAAGCAGTAAATTCTGAGATATAGATTAAATATATAGTGAAATGCACTCCAGTCTGTTTGGGGCAGGAATATAAAGTCCATCCCTTCGCTAAAGTGGGTTTATTAGGTGCACTGACTAGTTATACGAGTCATGCCTACCGATGACAACTTTACTCAATAATGACTGCATCAGCATCTGACATCAACATAGTCACCCCCCCAGCTAGAAGATTTCTTGGCAATACAGACTTCTCAAGCCCGGAGGCAGAATCACCCTCATCCAGAAGAACACCATCAGCTGCACAACATCCATGGACACAGCATCCTCCAACATGGAGAACCTGTCATTCAAGCTCCATGTCACAGCCAATGCCCCCCTAAGTGGCACTTCCATCTACAGACTGCCTGGACTACACACTAACTTCATGGACACCATCCCTGGCGTCATCAGACCACTCAAGCTCATTGTTAGCAATTCATCCTACTTAGAGACCTGAACCTCCACCTGGAAGACCATGGCAACCCAAACTCAAGAGCACTCATTGAAGTCCTTGGAAGCCTGGGCCTCAACCAATGAGTAAAAGGATCTAACAATTTTGGTGGGCATCTCCTAGACCCTAATTTCACCCACTTCAGTGACATCAGATGCGATGAGCCCGCAAAAGACCACACCTACGTTAAGTTCAACATTCCTGACTTGGACCATTACACACCCATTTGTTATCCAAAACGTTTCCCACGTTTTGAATTTTGGCTATCTGGGTACCTTTAGCACCAGGGCCAAGGGTTTAGGACTGGAGTTGCCTCACTTGGGAGGTTAGGACTCACTCATGCTGGGTCCAGGTGGAGGCTCATGATAGCTGTAGCCTTTTCTGCCCCTACGTCTCTGATTAGGAGGCCAGCCAATTAGCCCTTCGTGTCAATCTGGTAGACATGGGGGTAGGAGGCTGGCTCTCTATATAGTGTACAAAAAAGATGTGCACTGTGCGGAGAGCCAAAGCAACACTACTTTGGTATCCAGAGGAAAAAAGCAGACCACTTAATGTTCTGTTTTTGTGGTAATGTGGGTGAGCTATTAGGCTTATCTTGGAGATGTGCTAAGTGTCAGACCTGCCAGCCTTAAGGTGGTCATCCTCCAACTTTTGCCAGCCTCCCTCCATTTGTCTGACCGTGTTTTTGCTAGTTTTAGGACTCTGCACACTTTACCACTGCTGACCAGTGCTAAAGTGCCTGTGCTCTCTCCCCTACACATGGTAACATTGGCTCCTACCCAATTGGTATATTTTATTTACATGTAAGTAAAGTGCAATAATTGTGCCCGGGCTGGTAAATTAAATGCTACTGGTGGGCCTGTAGCACTGATTGTGCTACCTTCTCAGGGCTGCCATTTGTAGGGCCTGTTTGTACAGTTTCACTGCCACTTACACTTGGCAATTAAAACTACTTGGCAGGCCTTAAACTCACCCTTTTCTACATATGTCACCTCTAAGTTAGTCCCTAGGTAACCCATCGGGCAGGGTGCTATGTAAGTAAAAGACAGGACATGTGCTTATGTGTTTTACATGTCCTGGTAGTGAAAAAACTCCAATTTCTTTTTTCACTACTGTGAGGCCTGATACCTCTCATAGGCTAGCATTATAACTGCCCTTATATACTTTTAAGTAGTAGATTGTGATCGGAAAGGAGTTCCTCTGTCATGTTTAGTATGGCCAGAATAGTTATAGAAAATCCTGCTTACTGGATAAGTTGGATTTATTATTACTATTTTAGAAATTGGGCATTTCTCTGCACTCACTGCCATCTGTGCCTTGCAGCCTGTCTCCAATCGACGACTGGTATGTGCTGGCTGACAGCTCCCCTTATGAATGCCACTCAGACAGCCATAAACAGGACATTCGGTCACATCTGCATTCATCTGCATATGGAATGGGTCTCCCTAGGCAGAAAGGGTGGAGAGGCTCTCTCTTACACTTCAGAGGCAAGGGTTCTGCTCTCCTACAAATGGCTGATAACCCTCCACAGTGATCCTGTCGACAGGGCTGGGTTGAAAGGGGAATGTGTGCACTTCATATCCACTCTTTGAAGTTTCCCCCACTTCAAAGGCACCTTTGTGTATATAAACTGGGTCTCTGACCCCACCAAATCAGATACTTCTGGAACTACAGTTAGACTCTGTCAAAGGGACTGCCTGACTGCCCAAAGGAGTCCTCTGGACTGCTTTGCCGGAAGGACTGCTGCCCTGCTTGTTGCCCTGCTGCCTGCTGGCCCCTGATACTGCTGAAAGGATTCTGCCAACCTGCAAAAATTCTCTCCAAGGGATTGTATTGAGCTTGCCTCCTGTTCTGAAGTTTCAGGGCCAACAAAGACTTCATCTACTAGCTTCTGGCTAATTCACCGACTCAAGCACTGGCGCTGCTGCCCAATGCTGCACCACTGCCTGCCCGAGTTCTGTGGTCCTCACTGAACGCAGCGACCTTGGCCTGCAACATAAGTGCAACATCACCCCGATGCTGCTGACGTCCTGTGGTGTGATCGCAGCACTGTGAAGTCGGCATATCATGTCTTGATCGATGCCTCACCTCCCCGACAATGTGCAATGTCTTTGTTTCTTATTTTTGAAAGGTAATGTGCCTCGGGTCCGTGCGACTCCGTGACCGGTGCCAGTGGTGTCAGACTATTGGGACGACTCCGTCAACAACATTCTGAAAGCCCCAGTTGGATCTATTTCATTTTATTGGGATTTAATCTTCAAAAGTTCATATCTTGACTTGTATACATTGGATTTTTGACATTTTTACCTTTTTCTATTCAAGAAAATATTATCTATTTAGCTAAACTGATGTCGAGTGCTTTTGTGGTGTTTGCACTGTGCTATTGTATGAGTTATTGTACAAATACCTTTCACATTGACTTCTAAGTTAAGCCTGACTGCTCAGTGCAAAGCTACCAGAGGGTGGGCACAGTTTTATTTGGATTGTGTTGGGGCTTACCCTGACTAGGATTGTGGTCCCTACTTGGACAGAGGACATACCTCTGCCAACTAGAGACCCAATTTCTAACACTAAGCATTTGATGCACTCACAGTATCAATAAATGTGGACACCGACTCAGAAGAATAACTCAAGACAAATTTACAAAAATACTTCAGATTCTTATGACAATTTTAAGACAAAGTTCATCAATATATGGCAAGTACTTATTTTGTTATGATTTTCAAAGTTTAGAAAATATATGCTTTTTGCACGTAGTTATGCACCATAGGAAAGAAAGGGAAAAACTTAAAAAATGCATGTTAAATCAGGCAATGCTTTCACATGTGTTACCTTCTATTTTTAGGTGGAAGTTGTCGAGAAGTCCTGTGGGCCAGCTGGAGAAGTCAGGTGGTTTATTGGTCAAGTGGGGGCATTGTCTTGGACCTGGTCAACAAAGGAGAAGGGAACCACTTCAAAACACACTGCACAGGTGGTCTTAAAGGTAAGTCTGGTGGGTCCCCTTGGAGTGTAGAACTCACAAGGGGTTAGGGACCCCTAGATCACAGCTGCTTTGGCATTGCAGGAGCCAGGGAGGCCAGGGGCAGTGCAGATAGTTCAGCCAAAAGTTGTGCATCAGTGGGTCCTTGAAACCAGATGCAGGTCACTTGGAGGGTAGATTACAGGTAGCAGGGCCATTTTGGGGGATGGTTCTTGGATGTCCTGGATCCCTCAACTGGTGCTTGCTTCTGGTCCTCGGAGAGTCCGGAGTGGACTTTGCTTCGGGGTGTCTGATGTTGGAGGTCCAGTTCCCTGAGCTATGGCACTCCTCAGGCTCTGAAGGTCGCAGTTTCACCAAACTTGGCAAATTCGTAGGCTTTTTCCTTCTGGTATGTCATGTGGAGTTTGGTCAGGGTGCTGGGTCCAGTTTATTGGTTAATGGCCGGTCAGTGAATTGGACTTCACTGGTTCCTTGCTTGCAGGTTGCAGGATGGTGATACCTTCACTCCGAGGGAGATTCTTGGTGAGCTACAGAAGGCTGGAGGTGCTCTTTGTGTTTTTTAGAGTCCTTCATGATTCCAGTTGACACCTCAGCAGCGATTGTGGAGTCCTTAGAGCAGCAGGCATAGTTAGGCACCTTTTTCTTCTTGCAGCAGGACTTTTATTCTCTTGCCTCTGGTCTTCTTTGCTCCTAGTTCTCTTATGTCCGTTGAATCTGATCTGCAGGTTTAGGGATGGCCACTAAATACTGCATTCAGTGGGTGTTAAGGGGGGTATCTGGTAGTGGACAATGGGCCACCTACATTAGAGTGGCTACACCCACTATGTGAGTACTTCCTGTGGGAAGGGGTCACATTCCTAAACCTGATTGGCTATTTTCCTGTCATCCAAGATGGAGGAAAATGAAATGGAGTGGTCACCCTTTGCCACAACTGAGGGTGGTGCAGGCTGAGGGGGGCCACTCCTCCTACTCTGGCTATGTTTTTCCACTGGTTTTCCCTCTCAAAGCAGGGGAAATAAATTGGTCGGCCATCTGTTACTAGCAGCAGAGGCGTTGGTCTGATTTCAAAGGCGACAAGGCCTTTGAAGCTGAGAGCTGCTGCAGGCTTTGTGTTTTGGCTCCTGAGAGCAGAGGCTCTCACCCCAGGAGTCCAGACGTCTGTTTGCTGGTGGCAAGCTGGCTGTGACCAGTCAGCAACCATGCCAGGGCTGTTAGGTTTTCCAGGGGGCACATTTTTATATTAAATCCAACACTGGCATCAGTGTGGGTTTATTTTTTGAGCTGTTTAATACCAAACAACCCAGTATTCAGAGAGGCCATCATGTAGCTGGGGAACTCGTAATGACCAGTGTCCAGCACATGTACTTGCTATAGCTTTCCTGTACACTTACTATGTCTTAAGGTTTTGTAAAGACACAGTAAGGGCATATTTGCTCGTGCACACATATGCCCTCACATGCACAATAGTGCACCCTGGCTTAGGGCTGGAAGGCCTGCCAGAGGGATGGCTATTTTCCTGTCATCCAAGATGGAGGAAAATGAAATGGAGTGGTCACCCTTTGCCACAACTGAGGGGTGGTGCAGGCTGAGGGGGGCTACTCCTCCTACTCTGGCTAAGTTTTTTCACTGGTTTTCCCTCTCAAAGCAGGGGAAAAAAATTGGTCGGCCATCTGTTACTTGCAGCAGAGGCGTTGGTCTGATTTCAAAGGCGACAAGGCCTTTGATGCTGACAGCTGCTGCAGGCTTTGTGTTTTGGCTCCTGAGAGCAGAGGCTCTCACCCCAGGAGTCCAGACATCTGTTTGCTGGTGGCAAGCTGGCTGTGACCAGTCAGCAACCATGCCAGGGTTGTTAGGTTTTCCAGGGGGCACATTTTTATAATAAATCCAACACTGGCATCAGTGTGGGTTTATTTTATGAGTTGTTTAATACCAAACAACCCAGTATTCAGAGAGGCCATCATGTAGCTGGGAAACTCGTAATGACCAGTGTCCAGCTCATGTACTTGCTATAGCTTTCCTGTACACTTACTATGTCTTAAGGTTTTGTAAAGACACAGTAAGGGCATATTTGCTCGTGCACACATATGCCCTCAGATGCACAATAGTGCACGCTGCCTTAGGGCTGGAAGGCCTGCCAGAGGGATGATTAGGAAATAGGATGCAGTAGAAGCAGTTTTCAGACGTGAAATATTATCATATGACAAATTCTTTCTTTCATAGTAATAAAGCTTGAACGGTAGAACTAGAACAACAAATATGTATCCTTAACCTAGAACATGAACTTACTTTCTCCTGATGTGTCAACAACAAATTACAAAGGGCAAGAGGGGAGGTAAAGCAAATCCTACTAGGTGATACTGTGCAAAACATGCTTAGAACCTTCAATTATACTATGGACAAGGTAAAAAAGCTGATAGACTCCAGCTCGTAAACGTTAAAATCACAATTGTATTTAATGTATTAAAAGAAATAGGGTGTAACAGTTGCATAGCCTCAAATATAAAAAGAATTTCATGAATATTTCACCACCAGCTAAGAAAGCTCACAGTGTAAGTGGGTTCACTGCATTGTTTTCTAAAGCATTTAAAAGCATTCAAGCACATGTCAGAAACACAAGCCCAGTTGCTCAACTCCTTGATAGAAACAGTGGACGTCACATAAACTGTGATGGAGTACATCACCTTGATTTGAAAAAAATCACAGAAGGAGGCAGCAAACTGTGGATCATATGGTCCCATGGCTCTATTTAATTCAGACATCAAGGTATACACAAAAATATTAATGACACAATTAGTATGTATCTGGCCTTGCTCTAAGTTTTATAAAAAATATGCTTGCTACAGAGAATGTTTGAATGTTTCTAAATTTGTGTATGACAATGCAAATCAAAACACACAAATGTTCCTTCTCTTGACATATTCCATTTTACTATGCAAGATTTATATGGTGCATGGCTACGCAACGGACCTCCCAACACTGGTAACAACCTTCATCAAAGTTCTTTGCAGGACTAAAATTGGGCTATTACAGATAGGTTTTCTGTTTTTCTTCTAAAATAGAGACATAGAAAATATGTTTGTTAGGGTATGTTTGAAGTCCCTACAAAGATATAAACTAAATTATTTGCAACTATTAAAAAAGAATATATTATCAAACCATCTACTACTAATAAAGTCAATAATATGAAAAATCAAGTAATAACCCTTTCACAGGGCACTAGACGGGGTTACCCACTTTTTCCCACAATCTTTGTATTAGTAATGGAACCACTATTACAAAATACCAAAAGTGGATCCACCTGTAACTGGGGTAAGAGTTAATGAGGCCAACTATAAAATGACACTTTATGATATCAAGATAGTGTGCTTCTTCATAGAGCCAGAAACATCCTTTCCTAATTTAACTGAAAACACAATGTACTGTTTTAACTAAACAGTTTTAGTCTTCTGTCTGATTGCCCGAAACATACTACAGCCTCCACAATACAGCCTACTCCATTCAAGAGGAAAAGGAAATTTACAGCAAAGGTACCATGTGGTATTTACCTTTGTTATTGATCATTACAGGTAACTGCATGATCTGCCTCAATACATCCTTATTGCAGGAGAGGAAGCTGCAATATGGCAGGAAACCACAATGCAATGAGAGTAGAGGTGTGCACTACAGGTGGATTAAAAAAAAAAAGCAGGGCTCGCCGAAGCAGGTGAATGATAGGTTTTCCAGAGCACATGTGGCAGTGGACCCGGACTCTAGCTCCTTCTCACCCCCTTGATGAAAATACCCTTTCCAATCTCCCCTGACCTGTAATATAACTTTCATGTCCCCAGGAATTCCAAAGTTAGGCAAGGTAGGACCATAAACCCTTATATCTCTCTACTACATTATACCTCTACACTCATGTCACACTCTCCTCAATCCTAAGAGACAGACCAATTAGTCACACTTACCGCTCACATTTAGTATTAAACCCCTTAGGGTATAAATTGCTTACAATAATCTTCATAAATTCTAAAGTTGTTTCATAGAGACCCCACGTCAGCTTTATTGGTATCAACAGCGAAGTAGAAGTAGCCTCTACTGTGGCAGGGAGACAATCAGGCCCTGGGTTTTATTACATCTCTACTAGATCTGGGCAAAATCTAAGTTACACTGGCATAATTCAGGTAATTTATAGAATTTTTGTTTATTCTGTGAAATTAATCCACTGCATCACCTTGCTTATATAAGTGTCATTTGTGGTAAACATTTACCACAGTCAGACATTTCAGGTAAAGTTATATTAAAATGTTTGGGAGCAACAGTACACACACTGCTGTTGTTCACAGCGCTTTGTTTTTTTTGCATAGTTTTGTATTGCAAAATGTGTCCTAGCCTCCAAAATGGACACAAGAATGCATGTAATGCTAAAATGTAGCCTGGAAAGACAGATTTGCATTTGGCACAATCATGTTTAATTTTATAAATATTCTTGTAAACAAACAAAATCAAATCACGTGAAATTTGCACACCCATAATCCCTACTCCCTCATACATTTGCTTTCTATTATCAATGCCACTACCACATTTTACAGAGTTGTGGTCCTTTGTGTGTAATATAACAACAGTTTGTTTATACGTTAAATAAGATAAAATGTACTATAGACATACTTATATTGTATTGAATATGCCTTTAATTGGTCAATATGTACTTGTTGAGCTGGAGTCACAAAGATGAACGTACACTTTTGTGTAAGTTTTTGATTTCTTGCTATTCAAAAACAAATATTACAATTAGCGTCTTCTTGACTGCAAAGTATCTGAACTGCTGGCGGAGACTCTGCACATAAAAAATATAGAAATGTCTTATCTGTTTATGTGTGAAGTTTCCACCATGTGTGCAGAGATTCTGCATTTTCTCACAATCAGTTTATACATGGAAAAAAGGATTTATTTTCTAGCAGCTGAAATGCAGTCGCGGCTCGCATCTTTAATAAGGAGGGGGGCGGAAGTGGTGGGACGGGGGAAATAAAAAAATTAATTAAAATAAAATAAAAACTTACCTGCTCCTTGCCGCACCTCTCCTCCGTCTCCTTAGGCTGCAGGCAGGCACAGGCTCCCAGCCTGCCCTGCGGCCAATCCCAACACTGCTTAGAGCAGCATCAGGATTGGCTGCGAGCACCGTGGCTGGGCACTCCCAGACAGACTGGGAGCCTGTGCAGCCTCTAACCAGCCCAGCAACTTTGTTACTGGGCTGGAGAGAGCCTACAGTGCATGTGTGTTTGGTCGTCCGGAGACGCCCGGCCAAACACACACGTATTCTGATGGGAGTGCACAGTGCACTCTCCTCGGTGCTTGTCACCCCTCTGGCCCCGCCCCTTCTACCACAAAGGAATAATAACCCATTGGCCTGGTTTATACTTTTTTAGCACTGCATTTGCATCATTTTTGGACGCAAAAGCGGCGCAAACTTACAAAATTTAATTATATTTTGTACGTTTGCGCCGCATTTGCGTAAAAAAATGATGCAAATGCGGCACTTAAAAAGTATAAATCAGGCACCTAGTTTATTATTTCTTCGTGGTGAAAGGTTTAAAGCTTCTGCTGCTGGCGGGGCGACGCTCCTCTGCCCTAATGGAGGAGCCGCCCCTGCTGAAATGTATAGCTTGTCATCTTGCTTGTACTAAGACTGATCATCCTTTCTTGAATGACTCAACCTTTTGAATAATGTAACTCCAACCCTAGATAGAAAGTCTGAATATACCTAATAAATTGCCCTGCTAAAAGCATATGATCTAAAATCAATTTGATGCATGCAAAAATCTACATTTGCACATCTGAATGTTGTGAACTTAGTTAACATATGGATTTTAGGGGTGACTCTAAAAGTTTCTACTGTTAAAAAGATAGTCCACGCTGACCACTACTTGTATAGACATTGACACAGATGACTCCAAGTTGCTTAGAATATATGTTAGTTGTGCCCCACTGCATGGAGTAAAACACAAAAACATTAAAAACTATTAGGCCATTGGAATCTTGAGAGTGCCATTAATGACAATTGAGCAGCAGTGGGCTATAAGCTGTAGCATATGCCATTGCTATTACAATTTCCCAGCTCTGCTCTGCAGTCTCTGGCTCTCCCATCTCCTCACATTATGGGGATTTATTCAGTAGAATGATGGAGACAGAAGCTGTGAGTGAGAGAAACTGTGAAGCTCCGCACTACATTCTCCCATAACTCACATGTTCAAAAAACCTCAAGAGGAGGTAGATGTAACTCTCGCGAATTCCTCTCTTCCTGTGCTACACCAAAAAGCATCATTTGGCAGAACTGAGGAATGTACAAGGGCTATGGACACTTCATCCTGTCTGCCTTCATAGCTCCTGCTTTTCATTTGTGTCAATTAATGCCAGGCACATGCAGCCATGGTAATAACTGAACAATGAATTGCCCAGCAGGGACTGTGAGAGCAGAGAGATGAATGCTTTTAAAAGCCAATGGAGTTTTTAAACCTTGATTTCTCAAGGGAGATTTATTTTTAAAGAACAATGTTCTAATAGCCTTAGAAACGACTGCAGAATTTGACTTAAGGCAATAATGGTTGAGAGGACAATTAGGGACAGGTATAGCCTGCTGTTGATCATTGATTACTAGAAATAAAATAAATTCTAAATACAATGGCAAAGAGAATGCATATTTCCATATTTTCTCAAATTACATTAACATACTAGTTCCCTCATTGCAAATTACAATTCAATTCTGATTAGCCAGTAATTGTAGATCTTTTATTATTTTTACTTGGAGATTTCAATGGCAAAAAGCACCAAAATGTGGATCTTCTGGTAGAACTGGACTTAAAATAACAAGTACTGTGCCAATATGATATTGTCAGAAGTAAGATTTGAACGTACGCCTATAGAGAAGACTCACTTTCAATACAGCACCTTAGACTACTTGACTATCCTGACTTGCTTGCAAAATGGCATGAGACCCTACGTTAATACAATTAATTCCATATCATTCCTTTATATACACTAAATTAGTAACTCATTCCTACATTTAACACGTACGCTCCTACGTCGCACAGGAGCTATAAGAAACAATGGGCTGCACATTGAACATCTGCCTTTGCACAAGTGCCAGGCCACTTCAGCTATTTCAGCATCTGGCAAAATAGGAGTTCTGCCTGACCTAAATATGGTGGTAAAGGTACAATTTAAAAGGAGATCTTGGTCATGTTAATATAATCCTAGCTGCATTCTTGAGTCAAAGTAAATCTTGTAATAGAAAAGGAAATAACAGCAATCCTGGTGTCATTCTCTCCTGCTCTGCAAAAGAACAACATGATTACATAGTCATCTTAGGGTCCTGTTCACATTGGAGCACTGGAAAAAAAGGAATGATGTGGTATAAATAGAATTGATTGTTTTATGTACAGAGAGGATAGCTGAAATCAAAAAACACATGTTTGTTATTTGAATGCATGTTCTTAGCTGTAAAATAGACCCCTGTGATTTGCAGTGAAAGGACTCAGTAGGGTGAAAATGATGCACCAACAGCCAGTAACATAAGGTGAGAGTTTGACAATTGCCATATTATCTGAGGGGCTGGGTATCTCCAGAGATTTGGCTCATGAGGCCATTGATAAGAGAAGGGGCCAATTTGCAAATGTCCCCACGTGTTAATGGTTCCATAAGTATTATGACATGTACAGCATTATCACTGAGGCCCTCATTACGAGTTTGGCGGTCACCGGATCGCCACGTCAGTGGTGGCGGTTACACCGCCACCAGAGCGGTGGTGCAGACTGCCATATTAGGACCACAATGGTGATCCAACCACAACACAGCCAAGAATCCGCCAGTACCACCAGTGTGATTGGACCGCTAGTGCTAGCCATCTCCAGGCCATCAGGGACCAATTCACCGTCATCCATATTACAAGTCATCAGACCGCCAGAATTTCCGGGGCGGTGCCACAGCCACGAAAAGCCTGGAGGAAACTGGAAGCATAAAAGGAGACACTCACCTCCAGGTACACAGATGCGCCCGCTGCTACTATGGCAAATGAACTGCAAAAACTTCAAATCTTCCCAGAGTTGAATCTCACGTACACCTTCAGGACCAGCAACGATGATGAAGACGACAACCATAAGTACCACTGGCTAGCACATCCTGGAGCGATAGGCAGCATTACACACCCACACAACACACTCACCCAGCACAGACAGCGAAGGCCACACATACACACAAACAAATGTACCATACCAGCTCACACCTCTACACACAACACACACACAAAATACAGAAACGCAAACACCGAATACACACACCACCGGAGTGTCACATTGTCATAGTTGTAGTACTTGCTGCAGTGTGAGAAATCCATGCACTAGGTGGGCCTGTGTGGGAATGGTGTTAGTGGGGAGGTGTGGCATGCAAGAGAGGTTATTGGGTTCAGGGTGGATTGGTGCATGTAGGGGTGGTGTGAGGGGGTGACAGGTTAATGGGGGTACATGCTGTGCAGGAGTACATAGTGCAAGGGGAATGCTGTTGCCTTACCAGAGTCCAGTCCTCCTGGTATTCCTGTCAGGCCCTCTGGGTGTAGGGTGGCCAAGACCTTCTCCTCCCACACTGTAAACTCAGGAGGTGGAGGTGGGACCCCAACACAGGGCTTCATTACGGCGATTTGGTGTCTCAATGCCATGGACTGTACCTTACCCCGTAGGTCATTCCACCTCTTCCTGATTTCATCTCTTGTGGGTGAAAGGTTTCCCACTGAGTTCACCCTGTTGACGATCCTCTGTCATAACTCCATTTCCCAGGCTATGGAAGTCTGCTTGAGCTGTGCTCCAGACAGTTGTGGCTCCACTTTGATGATTTTGTCGACCATGACCCTCAAATCCTCGTCTGTGAATCGTGGGTGTTTTTGTGGTGCCATGGTGGTTGTGTGGGTGGTGGGGTATGGGATGTGCAAGGATGCTGGGTGTTCTGTTAATTCGGGTGAGTTTGTTTGTGGTGGTTGTGTGCAGTGGTGATGTGTGTGTTGTATTGTTGATGCTGTTGTGTGTTGTGTGATGTGTGTTCAGTGTGATTGTGCCTATGATATCCAGGTGCAGTGTCTTCTGTTAGTGCAGTCTTCCCTCTCTCTGTCAAAACTTCTGAATGCAAAGGATTGTGGGGTGTGTACGGGTGTGTTATATAGTGATGTGATCAGGTGTTTGTAATATGTGTATGTGTATCAGGTGTGGGGTATTCATATTGTCCAATGTGGTGTTGTGTTCTATGGAGGTGTGTTTTTGACCGCAGCGGTTCAGAACGGCAGTGGATTACCACTGTGCAAAGACCGTGGTGCTGATTTGTGAGTCGTAATTTTGAGGGTGGGATGTTGTCAGTGTGGCGGTGCTGGTGGTGGAACCGCCTCTCTCCCGCCGTTCTTCAGGCTGACGATTTCGGATTTTTGTCTGTTTTTGGGCAGTTCGGTTGGTGACTCATAATACGGTAGTCTTCAGACCACCATCAATGGCAGCTTTTTTCGGCGCCCTCTTAGACAGCGGTCTTCAAGAATTACCACCAAAGTCGTAATGGTCATTTGAGTCTGTCCCAGCAGAAAGAAAAAGAAGGAGACTATGTGGGAGAATCACAAACATGCCACAGAGTTCAAACGATAATACTGTTACCATCCACGGTGTGTCAACCTCCAAGGGCAAAGTCGCTGGACCTAGTAGGGCAAGGATCAAGGATTTTAAATATCTGGCGCTAAATTTAATGGAACATTTCTCTAATAGTTTGGCAAAGTTGGAGAAATGATTAAGGGAAATTTGCAAACTGCCAATGCACCCTATTGAGACTGTAACTGAAAAACCAACAATAGTTTTAACACATCAAAAACATGCTGTAATATTTCATTTAATGATGTGGCGCATGGTAGGCAGAAAACTATTTAATTAAACTTAAGGTTATTTACTCTCACAGAGCTGCAAGTGAGACCATAGCAACAAGTACACTTAGAAAGAATGAAGGAATAAAACCGATGTTTCTAACTTCCCAACCTCATTATCATCAGCAGATGGGAGCGGTAAAAAAGTTAATTTACAGCTCCCACCTGAATGTCCCAGTTTTAGTTACATCTCAGAAGGAAAAATAGTATGACCTGAAAAACAAAGTTGCACACTTTCTCAAAAAACATTCTAGATTGACAAAATTTATAAGAAATTACAATAATGGTAAGAAGAATTGTATGACTTGGCGATGGATGCAAAAGTATCGAAGAAAACTGTGTCATGTCTAATTTTAAAAATTGTAACCTGCTGCTTAGACTACAATGATGGGATAATGCAGAGACAAGAATGATGGCCTTCCCTTTGGGTTATTTTTATAAATTGGGTTAGATTGGGGAATTGACATATACACCCAACTTTGAAAGCAAGAGGCACAGTACACAGCACTCACATTGGTTTGTTTAATGGTGCCACTAGAAATATGATTTCACAGCTACAAGATCTAGATCAAACTGGTTGACTGTTGCCTTCTGGACCTTTAGATGCTAGTATGTAATTTTGAATTCCAAGGGATAGTGATCAGGCAAGAAAAATCCCACACTGCTATAAAAAACGTAACAGCTATCTAGTAATTGAGATCTATATACACTTGACTGCAGCTGAAGGGCTGTTGGGCTATCAAGGGCGTTTTATGGCAGTTATACAATGTAACCATACGTTAAATTTGGCTAAGATAACCAATGATGAAACCTGGCTAATGAAAGTGGACATTAAATCAAAAGCTTGCTGCAGGTTGGCAGGGTAGCAATAAATGAGGAGCAAGTCAGTGTTGGTTGCAAACTACCGGGAAGTTCTAACCTATTTAGTCAAGTACAGGCAGATGCCTGTTAGCCATAGTGCAGTCCACAAGCTTGTATTGCATTTGGAATTCCTTGCTTTTGACCAGTTCTCTCATAATTCTTGTAAGACTAGTGCTGCCAATTTTAGGCACAAGCCAAGGGGACACAATGCTTCTTTTATCACCTCAACATCTTCTGTCATTAGTATTAGGATTGAGCATTCAGATGCCTTCCAATAGGAAGCACTGATCCACACCTTTACTATTACAGAGGTACAGTTCACTCTGTGACAGCATCCCAATATGTCTTGTGTACTGCAGAAGGAAATCCATAAAGGTAATTGTCAAATTGTGAAGTGGTACTGCATGAGTTCTACTTCGGACACTTAGGGCCTCATTACGACCCTGGCGGTGATAGACCGCCAGGGTGGAGGCCGGAGGTAGCACCGCCAACAGGCTGGCGGTGCTACATCAGGTATTCCGATCGCGGCTGTGAAGCCGCGGTCGCCCAGCCGGGTCCGGCGGTTTCCCGCCGGATTTCCCCCAGCTGGGGGAATCCTCCATGGTGGCGCTGCATGCAGCGCCGCCATGGGGATTCCGACCCCCTTCCCGCCAGCCTGTTCCTGGCGGTTTACACTGCCAGGAAGAGGCTGGCGGGAACGGGTGTCATGGGGCCCCTAGGGGCCCCTGCACTGCCCATGCCACTGGCATGGGCAGTGCAGGGGCTCCCTAACAGGGCCCCATTAAGATTTTCAGTGTCTGCTTGGCAGACACTGAAAATCGCGACGGGTGCAACTGCACCCGTCGCACCCCAGCAAATCCGCCGGCTCCATTCGGAGCCGGCTTCATCTTTGCTGGGGCTTTCCCGCTGGGCCGGCAGGCGATCTTTTGAAGATCACCCGCCGGCCCAGCGGGAAAGTTAGAATGGTCCCCGCGGTCATTTGACCGCGGGACGGTGTTTGGGCGGTTTCCGCCCAGCGGGCGGCACCCGCCTGCCGCCGGGGTTAGAATGACCCCCTTAGACATGTCTTTGAAAATTAGTTCTGAAATGTCCAGCTCTCTTTTAGTAAAAGTGCAAAAGATAGCACAGCCTTTTCCCTTTAAACTAATGAATAGGAATGATTCTTAATGATTATAAATGTAGATGTTTTTGGTGCTGATTTACACAAACAGTTGGAAGTATGTGAAGGCCTATTACAAAAGTATTACTTTACATACATATAAAGGTATTTGTGAATTGAGCAATGTGTCCAAAATGCTTATTCTTGTTGTTAGAAACAGGGTCTCTGCCAGGCAGTCCGTTTGCACTCTGTCCAAGCAGGGACTCTAACTCTAGTGAGAGAAAGGGAGTTCCACTCCTAAGACAAACCCTGCTCTCCCCCTTGGTAGCTTGGCACACACACAGTAATACAGTGGAAACACTACAAAATGGACACGACACCAGTCTAGAAAACAGCCAATATTTATCTAAATCAAACGAGAGCACAATGACAAAAACCAACACAAACAAGTCAAGATATGAATTTTTAAATTAAAAAGAGTCTTACTCTATAGAAAACAATGGAAACGTTGTTGTTACACAAAGTACCTGTTTTGCGTAAAAAATGAAGCTGCACTGGTGAGCGTGCATCGGAAAAGTCAGCGATGTGAAAGACAAGTTCTTACTTGCAAGTGAGGACATGTGTCGTTTCTTCTCTGGTCGGGTAGCGATGCGTTGTTTTTCTCTCCCACAAGATAGCGATGCATCGAATTCTGGACGGGGTACCTTGGGTCTGGGCAGGTTTATGTTGATGTTGACACCCAGCGATGTTGCGTGCAAAATCCAGCTGCACGAGGACGAGAATCTGCACTGCGTGGGGTTTGCATCAATTTCAGCAGCCTCAAGCAGGTGTTGCGTCATTTCTCCAGCCACGATGCAGGTGATGCATTGATTTCCGAGCTGTGATGCAGGTTGTGTGTTGATTTCAGCCGTGATGCAGGTGGCGTGTTGTTTTTACAGCCGCGTTGCAGGTGATGGGTTGAACTTTTCCCCACACAGCTCCTATCTGTGGATTTCCACCTTGCTTCTACCAGCTTCACCTTTCAAGGGCCCAAGTACTGGATAGGGCACCACTGTGTAGGGTAGGAGTCTCAGCAGAGAGTCCAGGTACTGGCAGAGGAAGTCTTTGATGGCCCTGAGACTTCAAAACAACAGGCAAGCTGAGTCCAAGCCCTTAGAGACACTTCACAATCAGGAATATACCATAAAGTCCAGTCTTAGTCCTCTATCAGGCAGAAGCAGAAACTGCAGGCCAACCCAGCAAAGCACAGAAACAGGCAAAGGGGCAATACTCCTCCTCCAGCTCTTGAGCTTTTCTCCTTGGCAGAGGTTCCTCTTGGGTCCAGAAGTAATCTAAAGATCTGGGGGTTTGGGTCCAATACTTATACCCCTTTCTGCCTTTGAAGTAGGCAAACTTCAAAGGAAAGTCTCTGTTGTTCAAAAGTTCCTGCCTTGCCCAGGCCTGGCCCCAGACACACACAAGGGGGTTGGAGACTGCATTGTGTGAGGACAGGCACAGCCCATTCAGGTGTAAGTGTCAGCTTCTCCCTCCCCACTCTAGCCCAGGAGACTCATCAGGATATGCAAGTTACACCCCAGCTCCCTTGTTGTCACTGTCTAGAGGAAA
The DNA here is from genome assembly GCF_031143425.1 of Pleurodeles waltl. Taxonomy (NCBI): domain Eukaryota; kingdom Metazoa; phylum Chordata; class Amphibia; order Caudata; family Salamandridae; genus Pleurodeles; species Pleurodeles waltl. The sequence goes on along the minus strand of NC_090447.1, from coordinate 1,345,902,261 downwards.
TTTGCAAACAGCACAACTGTCAGTCTGACCCAGATGTGGAATACACAAGCAGGCAGAGGTACAGAATGGTTTAAGCAAGAAAATGGCCACTTTCTAATAGTGACATAAAAACCACTTTACCAAAAGATGCATTTTTAAATTGTGAGTTCAGAGACCCCAAACTCCACATCTCCATCTGCTCCCAAAAGGAAACTACCCTTAAAAGATATTTAAAGGCGGTCACCATGTCAACCTATGAGAGAGATAGGCCTTGCAACAGTGATCTCAGTCCTTGTTCTACCAGCTTCACCTTTCAAGGGCCCAGGGACTGGATAGGACACCACTTGGCAGGGTAGGAGTCTCAGCAGAGAGTCCAGATGCTGGCAGAGGAAGTCTTGGAGGGCTTCAAAACAGGAGGCAAGCTCAATCCAAGCCCCTGGATATTCTTCACAAGCAGGAATATACCACAACGTCCAGTCTTTGACCTCTTTCAGGCAGAAGCAGCAACTGCAGGCCAACCCTGCAAAGCACATTCACAGGCAAAGTGGAAGTAATCCTCCTGCAGCTCTTCAGCTCTTCTCCTTGGCAGAGGTTCCTCTTGGCTCCAGAAGTAATCTCAAAATCTGGGGTTTGAGGTCCACTATTTTCTGCCTTAAAAGTAGGCAAACTTCAAAGGAAAGTCCCTGTTGTTCACAAGATACTGCCTTGCCCAGGCCTGGCTCCAGGCATATACCAGAGGGTTGGAGACTGCATTGTGTGAGGGTAGGCACAGCCCATTCAGGTATAAGTGACCACTCCTCCCTCCACTCTAGCCCAGATGGCCCATCAGGATGTGCAGGCTACACCTTAGTTCCCATTGTGTCACTGTCTAGAGGTGATTCACAAACAGCCCAACTGTCAGTCTGACCCAGACAGGGAAAACCCAAGCTGGCAGAGTCACAGAATGGCTTAAGCAAAAAAATGCCCACTTTTTAAAAGTGGCAATTTCAAACAGACAATTTTCAAAACCAACTTTACCAAAAGATATATTTTTAAATTGTGAGTTCAGATACCCCATTCTCCACATGTCTATCTGCTCCCAAAGGGAAACTGCACTTAAAAGTTATTTAAAGGCAGCCCCCATGTTAACATATGAGAGAGCTAGGCCTTGCAACAATGAAAACTGACTTTGGCAGTATTTCACTGTTAAGACATGTAAAACACATCAGTACATGCCCCACCTTTAACATACACTGCACCCTGCCCATGGGGCTACCCAGGGCCTAACTTAGGGGTACCTTACATGTATAAAAAGGGAAGGTTTGGGCCTGGCAAGTGGGAATACTTGCCAGGTTTAATTGGCAGGTTAAAACTGCACACACAGACACTGCAGTTGCAGGTCTGAGCCATGTTTACAGAGCTACTTATGTGGGTGGCACAATCAGTGCTGCAGGCCCACTAGTAGCATTTGATTTTCAGGCCCTTGGTACCGCTATTGCACCTTACTAGATATGTACTAGTAAATCAAATATGCCAATCATGGAAAAGCCAATTGTACACACAATTTACACAGGGAGCACTTGCACTTTATCACTGATCCCACAGTGGTAAAGTGCTCAGAGACCCAAAGCCAGAAAAAACAAAGTCCAGCACACAGTCAAAACATATGAAGCAGAGGCAAAAAAAGACAGTGGAGACTACGCCAAGGATGTCAGATCTAACATTTGTTTTCTTAAACAGCAGTCTTTCCTCTTGTAGTACGTGTGTCAAGCATGGCTGCCTTTTGAAGCCCATAGAAAATATCTCAATCCTAGCAATAGAGTTTAACTTGTCCAATATGGACTCTTCACTTTTGTACAAAAATCATTTGTAGGTGTTGTCTTGTTAGGTAGCATAGGGTATAATAGAGACCCTAAATGATGACTCATTGATCTCCAAAATGTAACTTGTATAAGAAATTGTAAGGAAACACAATTTGGGTTTTTTGTGCACTTGTCATAATACTTTCCAAGAAAATAGTCATGCATACACACATATGGCCATTTCAGAAAAGACCTGTGGAAATGCCACTCAAAGTCTGGTTTGATAAGTCACCAGCATCAAACCAATTTAATATATACATTTTCAAACCGTTTTGAATTCTGAATCCAAAAGGAATCAATTGTACTCATTTGAGGTTTATTTTATAAATCCTTTATTGATGACTTGAAATATAGCTCAATTGATCTCATCTCAACTTCAATATGGATCTGACTTATTCAGTCAGCAATAATGTATTTAGTTATTTAAAACCATAAAAAGTCCTGTATACAGAAAAGTTAAACATTAAAATTCATACAAAATCAATAGTAGCACTTGATTACATATCGTATTCAAAGACGCACAGCCTGAAAGTAAAACTCACTAAAAGCAATTTAAAAGGGATACTCCAGTGCAACCAAATTTGACTTAATTGACAAAAAATGTACTGCCTAAATTATACCAAGTGAAACACATCCTAACATTAAAAACGTTTTTTCCTAACTTGCAATGCAAAAATAATCAGTGTGACGAAAGCATTTGCAGGTAAAGCAGTGCTGGCTTAACTTGTTGGAAGTCTAATCCTTTTAACAATGGTATAATAAAACGATTCTTCAATGGCTGATAAAACCCACAAACAAATATGTAATGCATAATGACTTGTATAGAGAAGTTATGAAAGGTGCAAGGGGCCAAATCCTCAATTTGTAATAGCCTTTGGGGACGGCTAAGAATCAATAAATTGTGTTTAACCTGAATATCATCAGTAAAAATCAAAGGTGGGGATTATTAAATGTCACCAAATTGCTCAATTGCTGGGCCTGTCAATGGAATAGTATGTACCCTCAATGAGGGTTTAGAAAGCTCCTTCCCCTCCCTTTCCAAAGCCATAAATGAAAGAGACAAGTTCTTGATCTCCAATAAAAACCCTTTTCCCCACTGTTTAAGAATGGTTGAACAGATCAGGTTGGCCCACCTTCGCTAACCTATTTTTAACGTATCCAAGCCAAGGGATATGGAGCCTATTCTTCAATAGTAGACAGTCATTTAGCATTAACTGGTTTGGGACAGCAACTGGGTTTGCCCAAATTCTCAGCCATTAAAATACCGGAGCTAGAGAAATAAGTTCAAAACATATCGTATGCTTGGTTCTTCGTGTATCACAAATGCAGGGGTGCTAGCTGGGACTGCAAAGAGACTTCTCGAAAACCTATCTTCTACTCTTTGCATCTCTCTACTTTCTTTCTATCCCCAAAGAAAACACCCATAACATGCCAGAGGAATGCCTTTTTCTAAATATACCTTAATTGATGGCTGCAACAGCTTAGCTCCTAGCCTCCTGACAAAACTCTGCTGTTGCCGCAACAGCTCTTAACAGGGTGCTCTTTTCCATAATGTTTTGAGGGTTCCAAGAACCTTGTTTGTCAAACAAATCACCCAAATATGGGAAAGTGCCAACATTCAATAGTTGGACACCCTTACCAAAAAATGTTGTCCTCACTGTCTTCCGCTGACCAGTCACCTTTGTGTGTGATTTTGACAAATTTGCCGAAAGGTCCAGGGAATCCATAAAACACACAAAGGCATTCAATAGCTTTTGCAGACCAACTGTGATATCCTTGCTATCAAAAACAGAATATCGGCATCCATTAAAGAAGGTATTAATTTTTGTCCAGCTCTAAGTATGTCCCTACAGGTAGCGATGAGTGAAGGCTCTAGTCAAACAAGTAACATTATAATTTTCAAAATTGTCAACACACGTTTCATGAATAATCACTTGCTTACAACAGATGTATTTGTCAATTGATCTCTAATTCTCATTCAAAAATCAAACACACTCGCAACCCTCTACATAAATGGCAACCACATAGAGGACCAGTGATAATGCCAGCTAAAGCCTGGTTTGACAAGTGCTGTGAATCCAATTTCATATCACCTTATTTCAAGAATCAAAAAATAATTCCTTATTATCTTTTATTTTAATTCTTTATTAATAACTTAAAATATATCAATTGGCCTGTGTTTCACAAAAACTTGCTTTTTCATGGCAGACTTTGCTGAAACTTGATCAACATGTATTCTTTAAAATCTATTACAAACAGAACTAAATGATAAAAAATCATATTGAAAATTGCTGGTATGATGGCACACAACATCTGTGTATTTATATGAATACATTATCATCTGATCATTTATTCAAGCCATTCAAGTAAAGGTTCTTCATACATTTCTTTTATTTCTAAATCCACCATCTGTTCACATGGGTAACAATTATCACCTCATGCTTTTATTATTACTGTTTCACATATTAATCCATTTGAAACAAAAATCAATCTGTTCTAGTGTATATGGTTATTGAAATTAAAATGAATATTTGAAATAATTCAAAAGAGGCTGTGAGAACAGCACCTATGGCGCTATTAAATGTTCAAATGATATCACTTAAAGAAGAGATGGATGTTATGTAAATGGCAATCAAAGGGCAAAGACATTGATCAAGTGTGGCAGTGGCCTCAAATTAAAATCAACATTTATACCAAATCTCTTTAATGTTGACAATATTGATATTGTCAATCAATTTATTTTGAGAATATCTGGATAAGTACAACTGCTAAGAATTAAAATATAACAGAAAGATCTGCCTCAAAGAATTTCCAGGAAAATAAATAATCATCATCATCCATGTTGCAGATGTTAAAAAAAAGGTACTCTCCTTCCAGGCAGACCTATCATAGCAGGAAAAAAATCACTTGCAGAAATACTGCCTCAATGCTTAGATATTTTGCTGACAACATTATTATGAATGAAACCCTCTTTATTAAAGATACTAATGATTTACTTAGGGGAATTAATATTCCTTTGGAAAGCTTTTATTATTTGGTAACAAAGAATGTCACATCTCAGTACATATGCAGAAGATACAGAGATGAATTATTGGCAAAGGGAACATACTTGAAATTAAAATAACTATTTTTTTTAATAAAATCAAATGATTGTGGAGCTGGCTAACTTTTTACTAGAAATATTATGAGGCTGTCTATAAACCAAAGAAAACCGCCAAAGTCGTAATGAGGGCCTACATTTTAAAGTGCATTATCTGGAACCATTTATAGGAGTGACAGAACACTGATGCTAACTGTCTTGGGTGATAATGGCCACAGTTTTGAAGTGATGATGAATTTAGATGTTTAATTAAATTAATGAGCAGAGGATAGCACACATATAAAAATTTGGATTTGATGCCCTCTCGTACAGAGATTTTCAGTATGATTTTTTATCATCTGTAGTATTGTGGTGGCCATTATGTTTAAAAAAATTAATGAATGAATGAATGAATGCATGAATGTGGATTTATAGAATGAAACAACAACCAAAGCCTGGGTGTCCTGGTACTAAAGATTCCAGCAAGCTAAGGTGTTGACAGGCAAAGTTAGTTGGATTGGAAAAAAAACATGTGTTCTGATGGGGGCTGAAGAAGTACCTAAGGTAGGGCATTCCCTTAGTTTGCAGCTAGATGAAGGATGAAATAATACATGTTGATCAATTTTCAACTTTGTCAGCCATGAAGATGAGAGTATTCATGGAAAACTCACAGTCATGTAGCTGGTAAAAAGATTGTGAAAAATGCTGGTACCAGTGCATACCATTTACAGATCTATTAGCCACTTCTTGCTAAATAATATCAAGTCCATTCTGATGACATTCTAATTCATATTTCAATTCATCTTCTCTTACGTTAAACAACCAGCATGACTTCATTTGTTTCATTTCTGTTCTATCACCCAGTTTAAATGATCCTAGGGAATACAATTTTTGACAACATATAATTGAATAACTAATAAGTAACAGCTACCAAACAAAGTGGAGACAAGTTCCAGAGGTTTAAAAAACATCATGAGCATGTCTAATAAAATAAGACTGAATACAAATTACACTCCAGAAACTAGTTAGCTCATCAACATATTATACAGAAATTGCCATACCCTCTCCATGGATATGCATAAAAGACATACTACTTATAGAAGTCCAAGCGATGATGTCTATAGTCCAAGCGATGCTGTATCATATAATAAACAGCCAGGGATTATAAACTGACTGGCACACATATATTTTCCACAAGTGTGATATATCTACTTGTTGTAAATATACTGAAAAAACAAGCTAGGCAAAGTAGAAACAGACAATTTATCACCTGTAAAACTGAATTTAGCGTTTACAGTATCACTTCCATTTGGGTAGAATGTTTGTTGACTCTGCACTTAGGCCACTAAAACTAAGATAGCAAGAATTCTAACAGGCTCGCCACAAGGAAGATGAAGATATATTAATGCCGCCCATTGGTACTCTGAACATGTGATGACAAATATTGAGCAAGTAAAATTTGCAGGAATTGTTCATATCTCTAAACATAGGTAAGAAGGAAGGTAGAGATCGTAAACTCTGTAAAAGGGAGATATTTTCAATACATTCATTGAATGCTGTTGGAGAAGGCGTTAATAAAGAACATGAGGTTCAGGTATTTTTAAAGGCTAATTCATATCACAGAAAACGTATATGTCTACAGGTTATATTGATAAGAGGCCTGAAACCGAAGCTGTTTATTGATTAAATATTATTATTTGATGAGGTGAATTTACGCATACTCTAATCATTACATATCACAGATCTCATAGTTTGGAAAAACAAGAGAGCAAGGTTGATTGGCATAATAGTATAAATACATGTCATCCTTGAATACTGTAATCTCCAAGAATGGAGCATTGTTGAACACTTCATGCAACAGATTTCAAGTCTCTGAAAGGGAGACAGCAAAGTTTGAAGACATAGGGCCTCATTGTAACCCTTGCGATCCTCTTACTGCCGGGGTTAATTTGGCGGTATCACCGCCAACAGGCTGGCAGTGTCTACTGCCACATTATGAGTGTGGTGGGCTGTGCCACTGGAACCAAGCTACACCCAAGTGAAGAGCCCCATTCAGGGCAAACTTTGTCTTGTATTGCTTGTGTTCCACTTTAGAGAGGACCTGGCTTGTAAGTTGTGCTGGACAGTCCTATAACAGCAGGCTCAACACTGATTTGTATACAGTTGGGTCTAATCTGAGGTGGCATGGTGGACAAAAGAAGGTAGAGTTGCAATGTCACCCAGAGTCTTGGCCAGTGATTGTGCTACCTCCCATCACCTTCTGTGCGTTTGTGTATTTCTTTTGGAAATGGGGACTATAAGTGTTTGGGTGTAGTGGGAGCGGGCCTTCCTGACAGAATGGCCGGGGAAGAGTTGTGCCCTGCCCAGATTACACTTCAAAAGACCCTGGCAACAGCACACACAAACCTGGTACCAGTCATGCACATGCCTTTGTCTCCTTAGACAGTTTGGAACCAAACTCAGGGGGAAGTAGACGAACAGGCCAAAGTCAATGTGGGAGTGGGCCAGGGATTGCCCCCTACACAACAGATGGCACTAGGTATAAATGTGGCACATTCAGAATCTCTCATCAGAACTCTCCTGGCCCTTGGACGACATATAAGAAGGACTCTCCTGCTGTCTAAAGAAGGAAGACGGGACTTACTTGGCTTTAACCCATAAACCCCAGAAGTGACTTCAAGGGTCAGTTGGCTGACTTCCTGTTTGAGCTACACAGGCTCAATAGCTTGCAGAGGCCTTCCCACCAACTACCCAGCTGACCAGTGCTAACATGACCTGCCTGAGCCCCGCTCCTGGTCTCGGCTGGAGTGAATTGTGATCCCCAGGAGATCTCGGACCCTTGGATGGCATCATAGTATACTCCTCCTGCCATAAACCTGAACTCCAGGTGAAGACCCAGAGGTTTTGGGCTCATCAGGACCATGGGTGGCCTCTTCGCCCCAAGAAATGTTTGTCTGAATTGCCACCAGGACACAGCTTTAGCTCTTCACGTCAGCTATGACTGTCCATCATGGCGGCAGTGATCACTGCATCTCCTGCCTACACAAAGTCTCATCAATGACCTGCTCTTCCTGCAAAACAGCGATCCCCCACGTCAACCACCAATGCAAACCTCCAGTGGTGACCTATTCCTTGTGCCAACAACAGACTCCTGGTGGCCTCCAACAAAAGTTCCAGCTGAGGCTTCCTGCATGAACTTGATGTGAGAGAAGGTAAGCTCTTAACCGGGCCAAATCTTGTACCTGTATTCAACCTGTGTTCCTTCGTGATTGGCCTGAACTTTGACCTGGTCCAGCGCGACCAGATTTCCTCAAGAAGAGCTCTGTGCTTTTTGGTGCTGTTTTCATCTAGAACTTTAAAAACTCATACTTCCCATTTCAATGATTAGTTAATTGTCATTTTGATATCATTTTATTTATTTTATTATATTTTTCTAAAATGATATGGGATTCTTTGTGTGTCGTGTTTCAATTTATAGCTGTTTGAGTGCTGCCTAAACACTTTACACATTACCTCTAATTTATGCCTGACTGCTTTTGTTCCAAGGTACCAGAGGGTTAATCACATGTTTAGTTCCTTTTGTTTGCTGCATTAAAAAAGTAACTCAAACCTAATGCATTGTCTGCTGCACCTGATCATTCAGAGATAATAGCAGAGCAGGAAGTTGAGGTTGTTAATGAGCAAAACGGTGTGGCTGCTCTTCCATTGGACACATCTTCTCTACCATCTTCTAAAAGAAATAGAAAGGGCATCACCATATCTTTTCCAACCCCTCTTTGGATGATCTTGAATGGATTAGAACCCAACCGAGACTCCCCTTGGCTGTGAGGAGGATGAGGAACCTGAGTCATGTGTATAGAAGCACAGAGCAAGTGCAGATCACCTTTGTTCGTCAGATCTAAGTAATAAAGTACCATCAACACTGACTCCTTCCATCTTTTTAAGAACTCAAAAACCTGCAGAATTCTCTAGCATCCCTACTGTAGATACAGGTCACCCAGCGATTGACCTACTGCCTTTTTATTTGGTGGAAGGACAGCTGTTTTTGGAAGGTATGGCGACCTGTCCAAAATAGAAAGTTCCAAGCTGGACCTATTTTTTCACTGTTGCTCTGTCAGAATTGCACCATCAAGTGCTGCAATTGGGTGGCAAAGCAAGGAAGAAGAGACCACTCATCGCACAATGGACATGTAGACCAGTTGTCAAACAATGCATGTGCATCACTGCACAGTGGGTCTTTTTCAAAGGGGTTATTTAAAGATGAACTGCTGATATAACCATTAAGTATGTTTTTAAAAGCATTTGGTGGCATTCAAAATTTCCAGTGTTCTATGTGGAGAAATTAAATATACCAACATATTGCCAACATCTTTAAACAATTTAATCTAGTGTCTATGAAAAGTTTCAACCCAGAAATCTCAGCATTGGATTTGTTGCCGTTGACAATGGCAGTAATATTGTCAAAGTCAAGGATGACAGGGGATACATCGGAGTCCTATGTTTAGAACATTACATCAAACTAAGGTCTTCCTAAAACAAGAAGTAGTAATTAACAATATACTGTTCACCCATCACAGGATTTGCACTCATTTAAGTAATTTTTTCAAAACATAGAAGGAGGTGAGGAGCATTAGGCATTGTGCATGCCAAACCATCAGACAAGAGGTGCTGCTGACTTGTCAGAACTCCACATTCTATATGCTACATTGCCAGTTTGAGCAGTAAAGGCTATTAATGATTATGTATAACAAAGGAAAGGGGGTGCAACTGCAAAGAGCATGAAAAATAAGGTTGACAAATGGGGGCTAGAGGGATCTCCAAGCCAAATGCTAGTGGATTTTGAGATTTTTACATGTTCAGCCAGCAAAGAGGACAATTCCATGATCCAAGCAATCCCTTTGTTGCACCTGCTGCAGGAACATTGCAAACGGTGGAACAAACATTAACCAATATCAATAGAAAAGCAGCTGCTTTGATTAACCTCGTAATCCCTTGTGTGAACACAAATCAAAGGCTCCAAAGTCAGAGTGTGCCCTCTGAAGAGTGCATCTGTGCCACAATACTGAAGCCACTGTACAAACAAGTGCTGCACACTTTCACTCCATTTTCAACAATGGATACCTTAATTTTCAAGAATGAGCCAATCATGATAGCGGGTGACATAGAAGATGAGGAATTGCAAATTCAAAGCCATAGCAGAACTGAAGTGATACCATAAACCTCGGGACAGATGGAGACACTGAACTATGGTTAAAATTAAAAAACATATGCAAAATTATAGGGCTCCAGAAGACACATCTGTGGTTGAGGGAAGTTTCTCAGACGTCACAAATGTGGCACAACATCATACTTCAGACAAAATTACTGAATTTGAGGATGAATTCCACACTCCAGAATAAAAAGAGAAAATAACACATCATAAATCTCTGCTTGGTAAAAAGACAGACAAAAAAAACCTAAAAAAAGAAAAAAGTTTCATTTTTAAATTTGGTGTAAGGCTATTATAAGTAACCTCAAATAGACCAGTGTGCACACTATACATAAACAACGAAGAACGACACAGCCATTTGGCCTTGGGACTGAGTGGTAAGCGGTAACAAAGAAAGAAATCTAATTTAACCTTTCTATTGGTATCTGGGTCAACAATGGATGCCGTCAAAACATTGTCTGAGAAAACAAGGTGTCTGCCTCCTCTGCCTAACCTTGCATTTTCATGCTCTGCTGCAAGAGATGCAAACGACTGCACTGCACATCTTATGTATCCTACTTCCATGGATAAAAACATACCATAGATAAGTAGATGAACACCACGCAGGGAAGAGGAAAATTGCACCACACAATGTCAAAGATGATTTGTGTGATAGATGTGCCAGACACAACCTTGGTGAAGTGTTTCATGCTTGGGTGATCATTTGATTCAGAATGAATGCTGGGAATGTTATTTGATTTGCATTTTTGTAATTTCTGAAACTTCTGAAACTTCACAGCTTACATACTGAATCAATGCTAAAACTATTATTTTTCTATTATTCAACAGGTCGGTCTCTTTTTTAAACAAAAATACAATCTGCAAGTCTGAATAACAACATGTGAAAGATAGACCAATGCTTAATTGGCCCTACTAGAAACTAGTAGACTCAAAGTGGACTACCATGGAGGTTGGAAAGGGGTTATTTCTAATAATGCTGATCAGTAGTAAGACCAGTAGCAGAACAGTGGCAAAACCTAAGTGATAGTGTTGGACATGATAATGGGCACAGCTAAACTTTTTAATTGTTTGAGTGATCATTCTCTTAAGATAGTTATATCTAGTTGTCCCTGGTTGGCTGTACTAAATTGGCCCTTAGTTTTTTTTATTTTATTTTTATTGAATTTTCCACATAGTAACATACAATAACATAAACATAGACAGGTCCCCTTGTCTTAACAATAACAGGATAACATAATGATCCTTCTCATCTCGTCTCTGCCCCAAGTAGCAAGAAATAAATTGCAGTAACATATCCCACAGTAAGCGTCAATATCTGGGGGCACACCTACTATTCTGCCCATCAGTCACCAGATAACAAGGTCATCAACGTCAGCCTTAAAGAGGTTCATAAGCGACAGAGAATCTGAGCGTAATATAGCAGAGGGGGGAAAACAACAAGGAACACACTACTCCAATAGACAGGTGGAGCACAAACCAGATCACTCAGATCTGTCTCAACAACACAAGAGCATACCTAATCCATGGGAAGGAGGGATGAATCTCTCCCGTGGGCAGCACCAGTCATATCACTTACACACTGCAAGCAGCTAGATAACTATTAAAAGGGGTCCAAATATCTCTGGGGCAAGACCCCCCAGGCATGAGGTCCCAAAAGATCACCAGCTGGTCATGGCAGTAGGCAGCATCTCGCAACCATCCAGATCTGCGCGGAGCCCTCCTCCTACCCCAACACATAGCAACCCTTCTCTTTGCCAGCAGCAGAAGCAGACCAGCCAAACGCCTGTGTGGCCTTGGGATCTCGTCCATACATCCAAGTAACCCGACCCTGGGGGAGAGAGAAAGCTCCAGATCAACCATGACAGAGATAGCTTGCCACACCTCTACCCAAAATTCATGTACTTCCGCGCATTCCCATGCCAGATGTAAGAAGCCCGCATCCGGAGCTCCACAGCGGGCGCATTGCGAGTTAGAACGTAGGCCCATAGAGTGAAGCCCCTTAGGTGTATAATAAAGGCGATGCAAGAACTTAAAATGCAGCAGTCGCAGCCTGTAGTTCGGGGACAGCACTCTCATATGCGCGCAGCACCCACGCCATACAGCCACAGTAATGGGTTCGCCCAGTTCTTCCTCCCACGCAATTCTGGAGTGCTCCCCAGGACCATCTCTCTGCTCTTGCATACAATTATACAGCTTGGTCACCAACTTGTCAGGAGACCGTGCACTGCAGAGCACTTCCAAAGCACGAAATTCTGACGGGGCTCCAGGTGGATTAAGAAATCGGTCTCGCAACATAGCTCCAACTCGAAGAGCGCACAGACGCTACAGCGCCGTGCCCTCGCAGCCAGCCAGAGCATCCGAGACGTCAAGAAGACGTCCGTCCTCCAGCCAATCTCCTAGCACAGTCAAGCCAGCAGCACGGAGAAAATTACGCACCCCACCATCTCGAAACATCCTGTCGTCTGCAGCCGCCATGACAGGGAGCGAGGGGGCAAATGGAACAGTAACTCCAGATCGTCTTCTCAGCGCCTCCCACGCTTTCATGGTGCATGCCACTGTATCTATTCCCGTGGCCCGGGACAGTACCTGATTTCCAAACATACGCACCAAACTATCTGGCCACACGGAGTCACTCTCTGGCACCAAATGAGGCATATAACGTATCTGGTTCATCCAATAATACGCAAAGTGGGCCTGTGCACAATAGTAATAAAGTTCTAAATCCGGAGCAGCAAGCCCACCCAATTCAAACGGCAGTGTCAGCCTCTCCCAGGAAATACGCGGCTGCCGCCCCGCCCACGCCCAACTAATTAACGCGGATCGCAATTTCCGAAAGTAGCCGCCGGCAAGAGGAAGCGGGAGATTCACAAACAGGTACAAGAACTTAGGAAGCACCACCATCTTTGCTATGGCAATACGTCCAATTAGCGAGAGAGGTAGAGCGCGCCAGATCTCAACCTTTTCCTCCAACCATGCCAATGCAACATCATAGTTAGCCCGTTGCAGTTTATCAACATCTCTGCACATCTGGATACCCAAATATCACACCGGTCCCTCTGTCCATTCCAGAGGGTATCGGGAGGTAAATTGTGTCATAGTGGGGGTTATAGGCAATATTGTCGATTTCGACCAATTGATAGTGATTCCAGAGAGGCCGCCAAAACGCACAACTTCATCTAATAAGATATCCAAGTTCCGACCGGGGTTCCGCACATACAATGCAATATCATCAGCGTATAGCGAGATCAAAACTGGTCGTTGCCGAAACTGCAAGCCTCTATCATTGTGTCTCTGTCGCAACCCTGCCGCCAAAGGCTCCATAGCTATCGCGAACAGGAGGGGCGACAGCGGGCACCCCTGACGCGTACCGCGCGCACCTGGAAACGCGGCCAACACACCTCCATTGAGGCGCAACCTGGCAGTGGGAAGAGTATATAGTAGATGGATCCACTGCACAAAACGAGCACTGAGTCCCACCCGGCCTAATAGCATGAACATATAATCCCAGGCCAAAGAGTCAAAGGCCTTGGCAGCATCAAGAAATACCGCAGCCACATTATCTCCATCCCCCAAATAACCTGTCACCGCAAAGAAAGTGCGCAAATTGTGGCTCGTAGATCTTCCAGGGACAAAACCAGACTGGTCTGGCAACACCAGCCGAGAGAGAAGGGGCTGTAGATGCGTTGCAATCATCTTTGCCAGAATTTTACTATCAATGTTTACCACAGAAAGAGGGCGGTAAGAGTCGCAACGGGTCGGGTCCTTCCCAGGTTTCAGAATTGTTACCAACAAAGCTTCTCTAAGGGAGGCCGGAAGTGACCCCGCCTCCAGGGATTCCATATACACCTCCAACACGCGCGGGACAAGGATATCTACATATTCTTTATAAAATGCCGGGGAAAGGCCGTCCACGCCTGGAGATTTATCCCCTGGCAACCCACGGAAAGCCGCCGACACCTCCTCTACGGTGAACGGCTCATCTAGATACGCCCTGTGCGCCTCCTCAAACCAGACCAGAGCAATATCTTCAAAGTAGGCCCGTATCGCCTCCCCACTTGGGCCTGCCGGGGCTGCGTAGAGCTGCGCAAAGTATTCAGTGAACACCTGCATTATATCATTGGAGCCAGTCACGCGTCCACCACCGTCGCCAATAACCTCTGTGACATAATTGCTGGCCCAAGGCCTGCGAAGCATGCCCGCAAGTGTACGCCCCACTCTCTCACCTTCTCCATATCGACGAGCTTGGGCATACTTCCCAGCAAAACATAGCTCTCTCATAGAGGCCTCCTCATACAAGGAAACCTCGCGTCGGATTTCCGCAAGCACCTCGCTCGACCAGCTGGATGCCAACTGCCTCTCCAGCTCTACAAGCCTACTCTCAATATCTGCCATCTCCCGCCGCATGGCCTTCACGATCCCGTGCTGTTTGGAAAGACACACTCTGCGTATAACAACTTTGAATGTCTCCCATACGGTGCCCACTGAGTTCACAGATCCGCGGTTTTCAGAAAAAAACAGCTGTATCGCCACCCTGACTTCCTCCCGAAAAACCTCATCTCGTAGCGCACCACTAGGCAACCGCCACAAAGTCATCTGACGCAACTCAGTGGGTATCAGTAGCTCCAGCTTCACTGGTGAGTGGTCCGATAAGGTGCGGGGGAGGTGATCTACCGCACTAGTCCAAACCTCCACGTCTCTAGTGCTCAGCCAACGGTCTATGCGAAACCAGCTGTTATGTACATAGTTCAGACACGTCCCCTCTCTCACACCCTCGTGCCTCCGTCTCCACAGATCCACTAACTCGCCACTCTGCATTACCGCCGTCAGGGACCTTGCCGCCGAGACGTGCTGCATTCTGGCCACACTCTCACGATCCATCTGAGCGTCCAAAACCACATTAAAATCTCCATCCCAAATCACTGCACCGGCCCCCAAGGACTCCACAAGTCGCCACAGCTCCAAGAAGAACTCTGCGTCGTCTACATTCGGTTCATATACTGCCACAAGTCGGCAGGCTCTGTCGAGCAACGTACCGCTCAATAAGACGTATCTACCATTTGGATCTACAATAACTTCGCGCGTGCGCCACTGCAACCCTTTTCGGATTAGGATAGCGACTACTCGAGCGTACCCAGAGTACGTGGAGCAGTGTACTTCGCCAACCCAGCCGGCTTTCAGTCTGCCCATCGTGGTCGCCACCAGGTGTGTCTCCTGCAGCATACAGATGTCAATGTTGTGTCACCTAGCATATGCAGTTACCAATCGAGCCTTCCTCCAATCATTAAGCCCACGTACATTCCACGTCAAACAACGAATCAGCGTCGCTTCATCACCTCTCATCCCATATCACAGATGCCCATAACCTCACAAGCAAGCACACCTCCACCTGCCAAAAGCGGTAATAAAGAAGAACCATTGCACCTATAAAACCCAACATAACAATCAGCATCAATCTGTGCCCTCCCCCACCCACACTGGCCCCCCAATCGGACCCTTACAGTAGCCCACCCATTCAACCCCAAGACCCACCCCCAACTTTGGAAGCAGAAAGTAATAGGACTCATCCCAGGGGCAGTGGTCGGCCATCAGCTCTCCACCCAGAGTACACAAGGGGAAGAGGGGCCCATGGGCCTGGTAGCAAACCACTCTACAGACTCAGCCACACAGGACGCGGCCCGCGCCCCCCCCGGCAGCCCCAATCTATGCACTTAAGTCAGTCACAGCCAGCTAGTCATTATCATTTAAATCAGCCTCCCCGGCTCCGGCCCTCCGGACCCCGCAGCCCCGCGCCCACCAGGCAAGCGCCTAGCAAACTTAGTCGCCTGCTTTGGGTCTGTAAAGTACAGCGCCTTTCCCTCGTGTCGCACCCTCAATCTAGCTGGATATAGTAGAGCAAACCCAACTCCAGCCTGATTCAGCAGCCGTTTGGCCGGCAGGAATGCTCGCCTCTGAGCCTGCACACCAGGGGTGTAATCCGGATAAAAGTTAAGTTCGGAATTCTTATAAACTGATGGCCTTCTCTCCCTCGCCAGGCGAAGGATGGTGTCTCGGTCTCTATAGTTCAGCAAACGCGCTATGATTGGCCGAGGAGGCGCTCCCAGCAGAGGACGGGGTCCCAAGGACCGGTGCGCCCTCTCCACCACCAGCATCCGGGAGAGTTCACCAGTAAACAACTCCGATAGCATACTCTCAACAAAGTCTTCCATGCGACCCACATCCGTCGCCTCCGGAAGTCCTACTATGCGGATATTATTCCGCTGAGAACGCGCCTCCAAGTCCTCATTCTTGTTCCGTATTACCTCCAGGATACGCTCCATTTGTGCGACTTGGTCTCTGTCTCCCCGGTGTGCATCTTCTATCTCTGACGTGCTTGATTCCAATGCCTCAAACCGGGAATCGTGATCATCAACCCGGGCTCTTATGCGGTCTAGCCGCTCCGTCACATGATCTAGCTTGGCGTCAATGCCAGCCAGACTAGTCTTGAGTTCTAGAAACATGGATCGCACCGAAATCTCTGGGCTCTCTTCTCCTACTTCAACTTCGCTGGACTGGGAAGCAGAGGCAGCACTTCTCTTTTTTCCACCTTCAAAGGTGAGTTTCGCATGTCTATGGTCAGACTTGCCCATAGTGCAACACGGCTTGTACAGTCACCAGGCCGCACCAAAATGTCTAGGATTGACCAGGACAGTGGGGGTTTACTGCGATAACCGTGCTCCTAGCTGCCCCACTCGCCACCGCCGAGCCCAGCCAAAATTTGACTCACCAGGTCCACAACGAGTTTCACCACAGATCAGATCGCGTTGGCATTCACAAGCGACTCACTAGTCCCTAGTCTCCGTCAGGAGACTCCACAACACAGTAAGTATTCGGTTCTTCCATCGAGTCCAGACACCACAGTTTAAGGGCCTCGCACAGCCTCAGGCTTTCAGCAAATCTCAGCACACTGGGGCCACTCGCCTCCACCAGGTCCCCCCAAGTGTATCCAGTAGGGAGACCAAGGGAATTCCATACAGGCCCCCTGAGCGCGATGTGGTATATGCTCCTCAGTGGTCAGGTAGCCCTCCACTGCACCCAAGGGGAACGTCCTCAATCCAGGCCACCGCCTTCCCCAGCTGTCCGCTCTCCTGTGCCGAGGGCTCCCAGGCGCCGCTATTCTCGGGTCCGTCACATCTCCTAGGACCCACTGGCGTACACGCAGGTCCGGTCCTGGCGCCCCCCTGGCCTATCTCAAGCCAGGCGCTGTCCTCCCAAGCAGGCTGCCAGTGTAGCCAAAGGGCCCAAGGCCCAAAAAGGAGCGCCTCCTCCAGCGCGGGGCCACGGAAGCCCCAAAGGGCACCCGACGGCCCAGGCACCAAATCTGCGAGAGCCGCGGCCCGACCGGCCGCCCGACCGGCTCTCGCACACACTCTCACTCCCGGCCGTGCACAGTTGCCGGGAGCGGCCGCAGTCCCTCACCTCCCCTCGCCGCAAAAGCGCGCGAGGGGCAGAGGGCAGCTCCAGGCCCGGCCCGCGGAGCCTGACCACAGCGCTGCTCTCGGCCGCCCCCGCAATGCTCCAATTGTCTCCGGGGCCCCCAGGGAGGCACCGCCAGGCCCGCCCCAGCCGCCGACGTCCACAGGATAAACAAAAAAACTGAGTTTTGGCCCGAGGCCCGGCAGAGCCTCACTTGGTGTCGGCCATCTTGCCCGGCGGCCAGGCCACGCCCCCAAGTTGGCCCTTAGTTAATAGCATGTCAGCTAATGTACTGCACTCTGACTCCCAGCACGCTAAGCTTTTCATTCTACAGACCTTCTTTTCTGCAAAGAAGGGGAACCCTGCTCCCAAGAAGGGCAATGACAGAATATTGTAGACAACCTACTTCTATGCAGTGTAAATATTTTTGACTTTTATAATAAATATTTTTAACTCTGTGTTTAATTGGTGTTTTAGACTTGAGCTTCAATAGCTTTATATATACTAGGTATACTTTCATGAATATATTAATTTGTTTTATAATCATGCGATAACGATTTACAATGCCTGGGAACTGATACCGAGTTCTCTCATTTTAGGCGCTTCCTACTACAATATTCCATCGTAATGATTACCCTTTTTGAATGAGTTTCATAGGTTGTGTCAAAACATTGACATAAATTACAATGTAGACTTTGTCTTGAAACTGTGTCTTGAAACTGTCAGTAGACTCTAGACACCTGAATCAGGGTGTTGTAAAGCAGACTACATGATCTTTAGCCACATTTGTACATATTATCTTGTAAATAAAACAATGCACTTTCATTTCACTTTATTCGCTTGCACTGCTTCATCACTTATTAGAAGCACCTAATATTAATATGTTTTACCCTTTTGAGGGTGTGTTTGAGTTGTATAATTTTGGAATTGATTACGTCTAATAAAATGAATGAAATATTTGATGAACCTTACCGAGTTGGAGGGTTTTAGTGAAATGACTAATGGTTTGAAAGTCAAGTGCTATTCTTCCCCCGGGGGGACCAATTTGTGCTATTTCTAGATAACTGTAACTAAATTGGAAGTCTGTGGGCTGCTAAAGACTGGGTAGGTTAACTTACCAGTCATCTTCTTTCCATGACAGATGTGTAGTACAAAGCATCCAGTCATCATTCTATCTCAAAAGATGTGGGATCTCTTGTGCTGGTTTCAATTTCTATCAACAAAAGATCTCACAGTTGGTGGTTCAGATGTGCTACAAGCAAGGTTACATTTGTTCGTTTAAGGATGTTTGTGTATTTTAGGCAAAATATACAATGTCCAGTTTGAAAGTTTCATCCCCACTACCCAACCTTTGTTCAAATGGGGACTTGACGGAGAAGATAATCAAACCTAGTCTGAGGAGGGGTGAACATTCACAGGTAAGCTTGTATTTGATATTGTCTGTGGAATATGAGTGGGCAGGAAGTCTATCCAGAAATACACAGCAAAGAATATTGAAGGATGTTTCACATCGAGAAATTGCTACTCATGACTACTCTGTGTAGTCCCTGAGAAATAATCCAAGAGACAATTAGTGGCAGCAGCACTGTTTAATGATGTTTTAGAGAACAGTAATCTAAAATGGATTGAAAGTATGAAAAATCAACCTACACAGGTTGTTTTTGGCACCTCTAAAAGTGCTAGCTTCAAAGAAAAAATACCAATCGCAGCATCAGAACACTGAACCCAGGACTAGTTAAGGTGAGCCATGAAGCCACTACAAGGCATCAAACACATTCTGGGTCATTCACATGCCTTTCACACCTTTTGCGCTCAGCACTGCACACAGAGATTTTCATTCCCCAAGCCATTAAACCAATCCATCACAGCAGTATCAACATACCACCACCATTCAAGGGACAATCACATTCATACGCCATTGGATGGCATCACCAATCAAAACACCTCATAACCAGTTATCGACCAACCTACATACAAATAAGACACATGCAAACCTCTGCACACTTGTGGTCAGACATTTTGTCAGTTGGTGTGTCAAGAACCTTCACAACTTCATAAATGAAAAGAAACATTGACTATA
This sequence comes from Pleurodeles waltl, assembly GCF_031143425.1. Lineage (NCBI taxonomy): Eukaryota > Metazoa > Chordata > Amphibia > Caudata > Salamandridae > Pleurodeles > Pleurodeles waltl. Next base: position 1,345,882,621 of record NC_090447.1, on the reverse strand, counting down.
ATTTCAGTGAATGGCACCCTCAAAGTTTGGAGCAATATCTAACGACTCACATTTGAGCCACATGATGCTCAGGAAGGCTTGTCTTTCATGTGCCTTTAGTGCACTGATTGTGCTAAATCCAAAGCATGTGCAGGCTGTGGATGCAGATTGGGGGTGTCCTACGATGAGAACGTTTGTCTTAAGTTCCCTAAAGAGAACTATTGCATTCAGGAAGGCATGAATTTCATTTATGTTCATGAATAACAATTTATTGCTTCATCAGAAATAAGCACTCTGTGTCACATCCATCTGCTCTTCTAGATCACAGGGTAACTGTCAGTCTGGAACTGCCAACATCATGGCAACCATAGTAACATTACATGTATAACATTCCAAGTTTCCCAAGGCCCTGTGAAACACTTAGCCCACAACACACCTCCCTTCCTTTAACAGCCAAAATAAATCCACAAGACAACATAGGAAAGAAGGGGAACAACAACATACACAAAGGTAAGAAAAAGACATTACACAACAGGAACCACAGACCGAAACCAGTACAACCAATACTTAACAGAAACACCAACAGATCATGAAAGCACATATTCATACAAAACTTTTCGTAGAAACACTTTTCTGCTACTCTTAACTCTCCTGTTTTCGACCCCTTCAGTTCCTCTCTCATTGGGGTCAGTAGAGTTATCAGTCAATTGAACCTGTTGACTTCCTTCATCCATGCCCGAATTAGACTTTCCTCTGTTCACCCTACTCCTGGCATGAAATCAGAAATTGCAGACTGACACCCCCTTCTGAGATTCCTGTCTCCACTCCCTTGCTTACTATGCAATTCACTGGATCTGAAGGCACCACCACCCACACTTATCTCCTCCTGCTCACTTCCCATCTTGGCCACACTTCTTTTGCTCCACCATTTGCCATTTGCCATTCTGCACTCGCACTGAATGTTTGGCCACCTGAATGATAGTCATTTTGGGATAACATTTAGAACCAGCTTTTCCTCTCCCTGGAGGTCTTATTCATACCTGTTCTCCAACACAAACGTCAACATTCTTGACCCTCTTTAACTGATCATACCTACTTTTACTCTTCTCTTGTGACCTCTCCAAACTTTGTTTACCAACCCAACACAAGGAATATTTCTGTTCACCTAGTTTCATCCAACACTCAACATGGGTATCATTCATTAATGGAATGTCTGACTCTCAACATCACAAACAGAAATAACCCAGTAGTAGAGTTCAGTGTTATGGTAACACCAAATCCTTTCAGCTACTCCCTCTTAAAAATCTTTCCCAGCTGTACACTCCAACTGAATGGTCCCTTGATTAAGCAGTTCACCTTCTCAGCCATGACATTTCCCTGTGGGATACAAAGAGCAGTTGTGAGGTGCTTGATACTGATAATGTACTCAAAAAGTTCTCTATGAGATGAGATATAAACTGACTTCCATTGTCTGTAACCAAGAAAATGGTCACCCCTTCACGTCGAAACAACTCCTTGAAAACTCAATGCCATCGTATGTGTTGGGATCCCTCAAGAACTTGTAAGAAATTAACTTAGACAAATCCTCTCCCATCACACCAGTAATTGGACCAATAACATCAATACCAAGTTTCTCCCATGACACTTCAGGAAATTCAACAGGACTCAAATTCAGAATATGCATGCATAAAGTGTTGTCTATAACTTGGCATTCCCCACAGCTCCTCACAAACATATCAACAGCAATGGCCATTGCTGGCCACCAATAATGCAGCCTCACACTTTTCTTTGATCCTGTGGCCTTCACATGACCTAAATGAGCTAGTTTAATCAAACTACTTCTCAACTCTTCTGGTGGGATCAGAAAACATCTCTCAACACTCAATTCATCTTTTACTTTAAAATAAGGTTTCAGTTCATCAGAACCCCTGACAAACTTCCTCCTTAAGTTGCTTCTGACAACCATCTCTTCCCACACATTCTGTCCCCTTTAGCTGTGTGATCACTTTTTTTATATTGTCACACCATCCAGCACTACAATCACCAGTTCTTCATTATCAAACACTTCACACCCCAATGCAAGCTTGAGGGCACCTAGAAAGAAAGTCTGCACAGTAGTTTTTTTCAACCTGCAGTGTGTTTCACTTTAATGTTGAATTCCTACATCTTGGCAAGTAACCATACCAACCTTGGACTTGCACCCTTTTGGACCCTTATCAATAATATATTCTTTAATAAGAAACCAGCACTCCGCGTCACATCTGTCAGCTCCAGACCACAGGGTAACTGTCAGTCTGGAACTGCCGGCATCACGGCAACCATAGTAACATTACATATATAACGTTCCAACTTTCCTAAAACCCACTCATACACTTAGCCCACAACAAGCACTTCAAAAAATATTTAAGGCTTTAGGGTTTTCCACACAGAGGGGGTCATTCTGACTCCCGCCGGGCGCGGTCACCGCGCCCGGCGGGAGCCGCCAAAATACCGTACCGCGGTCAGAAGACCGCGGTGGGTATTTTGAGGTTTCCCCTGGGCTGGCGGGCGGCCTCCAAAAGGCCGCCCGCCAGCCCAGGGGAAACCGTCCTTCCCACGATGAAGCCGGCTCGTAATCGAGCCGGCAGAGTGGGAAGGTGCGACGGGTGCTGTTGCACCCGTCGCGTATTTCACTGTCTGCCAAGCAGACAGTGAAATACTCGTAGGGGCCCTCTTACGGGGGCCCCTGCAGTGCCCATGCCAGTGGCATGGGCACTGCAGGGGCCCCCAGGGGCCCCGCAACCCCCCCTACCGCCATCCGGTTCCCGGCGGGATGGCGGTAGGGGGGGTCGGAATCCCCTCGGCGGCGCAGCTAGCTGCGCCGCCTTGGAGGATTCAAACGGGCGGCGGTACACTTGCGGGAGACCGCCAGTGTTGCCGGTCTGACCGCGTCTTTACCGCCGCGGTCAGAATGCCCTGCGGGGCACCGCCGGCCTGTCGGCGGTGCTCCCGCAGACCCTGGCCCCGGCGGTCAGAATGACCCCCAGAGTACTTTGTGAAGTGGGCTACGTACAGCCCACCATTGTGTGCAGTGAAGCAACTCTATTGCACTTGTCATATGGCAAACAGAATATCTACCTCATTCTGAAGGCAGAGAAAGGTGTCAAACAGGCTGTGAGCTAGCCCACGTTTTCTCAACTCGAGGAACGATTTGAAAAGCTGCTTGCCTAGTGAAGTAATGGAACATGAAAGATATGAAGGAATGTCTTCATACACAACCATTGAAAGGTACATACTAGGACAGGTCCACCTCAGTCAATTTCCCAAAACTTCACTTTTGTATGGTACAATATAAAGCAAGTTGGAAAATATTGGCGTGTCTGAGGTGGGCACTGTGGACAGTCGCAAGGAGTTTCCTGCTTTGTTCCTTGCTTAGAGCAGACTCTGACAACATTTCATACTGTTGCAGGAATGGGTCGGCAAAGTGCTTATCCTGCAGCTTTGCTACATGCTCTACATTAGTTGAAGCGGAGGCTACTGCTTCCTTAGCAGTAAGACTTTCAATGATGGGCCATTGAAATGCAAGGAAAGACATTGTTAACAACATGTACAGCGTATGTCGGGAATTGGATCAGGTGAGTGAAAAGCTTCTTATACCAAGTGTGAGTTTTACAACTCACGTTGTATGACTGAAGTACCTGGTCATTTTTATTTACTCTGCTCATGTACTTGTAATCAAATAAACTGATGGACTTGTGACCATCTCCCAAAAGACCCCAAACCATGACCAGGGATGTTTTCTCATCATGGATTGTAGTGTGAAGCTACACATCCTGCCTATCAGAGAATTTGACTGCAACAGTTCATCTTAATGCAACACAATGCCCAGGGATTTTTCGAGCTTACAAACAAGCACCTGAAGAAATCATTTGTCACAACAATGAACTGTACTGCACGCTACAGTTCCAGCTTTGTACATTTCACAGTATGCATAACCAGCAGAGCTCTCCCTTATCATGTACATCTTGATGCCATAACAATCACTTTTCTTGGTACCTACTGCCTGAATGATAGCCACCCTTTTCATGGGATTACAGACTAATCAATGACTATATTTTTCCGGTTGTATAAATCTCTGGAAACCTGGGTGACAAATGTTCCACAAAAGACAGAATTTTTAACACACTGTCATGGTCTGGATGCTCCTAGAGCAATGCAGGAGAACTATAATTGAAATGCAACATACAGTGCAGAAGCGAAAGCTGGTCTATGCTTATGGATAGTGTGAAGCTGGTGTTACTGAAACCCCATGAGTCGACCAGTAGGACTATATACTTGGTTTGTTCACTATCCTCATTTAGACCGTAAGGCCCAGAAATTTCTTCAACTCCCCAAGTGAAGTGGGAGTTTGCCAGTGTGTACTAGAATGAGATCCACGTGCCTCTATGCTCCCTTAACAACTATTTGGCACACACATTTGACTGGTGAACAATTTCCAAAAGGAAGTCAACATCCAAAAAGCGATAGAAGTAGTCAATAGGCAAACATTTTCTGTATTGACTTTACATCCAGCATCTGCACTGAACAGGGGAATTTGGGGCTGCCCTAATTTGGGATTTTGCCTACTGAGCACAGTCTTGATTGCTGCCCCACATATCTGATCTCTGGATTGGTCTACCTTTCTCCTGTCTCTCTACTACACTGATTGTGCTTGTGAAGGGACATCACAACTGCCATGACCATGGTCCTCAGAATCACTGGAAGGTGAGTCATCAAATGGATCTCCGCTGACTGATAACTTACGTGTAGATTTTGCCTAATTTCCTCTGCCTCAGAGGCCAGCTGTGTTTTTGATCCAGCCTCAAAGTTGCCCTCCATTACTTGGCTTAGGGCCTGGGCAGTAGTGATCCACTGAGACACCACATCCGTTGACTGGCTAAAATGTTTCTAAAACCTGCCTAAAATCTTCTTCCAAAATACTGTGTCCTACGTAGAATCAAAAGTATAGTTTTGTGGTAGTGGGCTATGGAGTGCATCTGTGAGATACATGTGCCAAAGTGAAAAAGCAAAAAAAGAAGTACTTAGCTCATTGATGCTGTGATCCAGTTAACTACTCTAAAGAAGTTCTCCTTTCTGCCCTTTAAAAGGCAAAAAAAAGTATTACTTCAAATTGCCACGCAGAATGCCACAATATACCTGATGCGACAACTAGCACAATGCAGCGAGCAGAGTTGCTCCACTGCATCACCAGTGTAGAGCAAAACTGCCATTTCTTGGGTGATATGGAGCAGTTGTGCTTTCTATTCAGTGGTGCATTGTGTGTGGTTTTATGCCAATGCAGCATCTTTGTGCCAAAGGGCAAAGGGTGTCTGTGTTTTGGTCAGGATAGTTTTTATGCAGGAAGGGGCCCTATCTAAATATCACCCAATGATGCTTTTTCATTGAGGTATGCTGCAAAATGCAGCACACATGCAGACATGCACACAGGAAAAAGTGGGAAGTGAATTATTTCTCCATATTACGCCAGTCTCAAGCATGCACTGACTTTTGACACAAGTCCATGTCTATAAGTCTTTTTAGAGATGGACTGGATTTAAAAATCAATGGTGATGTGCTGAAACTCCCTTGCACCACCAATGGAATGCTTCCCTGACACAAAAAAATGCAAGGCAGGACAAGTTATTTATAAACAAATGCACATAGCTATTTGGGTTGCTTTCCAGGCAAACATGACCCAAAATCTGTCTGACCTATATTTAATTTGTGTTTGAAATCAAAGAGTATCTCAGATATCAATATAAGGGCAGTTTTGAATGTGAAGCTATATAGGTGTCTTGCACAGTATAGAAGGCAGCATGCATTTGTGCTTGCTGTAGGCAATATTTCTGCTAATATCAGTGAAACCAACAGTACAAACATGCCCGTTACATGGTCCCATAAAATCCCTGGTTGTCCAGGGGATAATTGTGCTCTCCTTGAGGGTACAATTGCACCCTCCAGGGGAAAAAAAAGAACTCTTTAAACAATTTATTAGACCTGTGGGGAAGGGGGAGAGTGCCAGCACATGTGTTAGGATGGCCGTCCCCTCACAACATTCCAGTAATCCTAGGGGTAAACATTATATGCAAACAAATGCTCCCGGGAGGACGATCTATATGTGGGGATGGGAAACCCCAGAGCATGTGACCCCAGTGGAAAACATACCTCAAAAGAATAATGTGCTTCTAGCGGGTCAACCAATATATTGGGAGGGCTGACACCCATAAAATATTGGCAAACAATAATCTTTGCCCCTCCAGGGATCTGCATCACTGGCAGGACGGATGTGATGGCAAAAAAACACAGAAATCTCTGGTATTTAGTGCTTTCTGCTCATATATTGTGACAAGTCAGAGATCCAGAAGCAGGAAGTTATTTGAGGGAGGCATCACTGGAAAGATGTCCCTCTCGAACATGGGAAGGCATCCTGTCAGCAAAAAAAAAACACCAGATGTGGGAGCAGAGCACTCACCTCCTCAATCTTTTATGTCTGATGGGTATCTGTGAAGTAGGTCCACCTTGCATGGTGCAGACATCACAGATGGGCAGGACGATGGTTGGGGGCCACACAAAACTGATTCCACTTCACCCCCACTCTGGGATTTGTAAAAAGGAAACCTCTGGTACAACCATTAGAAGTTCCTTTAAATCTCTCCCCAAGGTTGGCCATCATATGCCCTGGGGAGAGAGTACGGGCGTTGCCAGGTGGCCAACACCAGCAATAAAAGGATTAAAAGCTAGTTATACACTGATGTAATACATCTTAAGGAGTGCTTGGCAGGGGCTCAAGTTGTAATAAGCTTAGTAGATTGTAACCTGGAATGTTCATTTCTTTTAATTTTTAAACATTACTTTGTGTGTGACTTTGCCACCTAACTGTAACATCACTTTAACATTTATGCCCAGATTTAACAAAAATGAAGCACAACTGTGTTAGATGCACAGTAGCGCCACGGAATGGTTTGCGTAAAAAAAAATGACATTAACCACTGTGACATGCTGTAAGAAAAAATTACACTAATGCTTCAAAAGTGGCGTTAGACCGTTTTGCGGCACGTTTTTTGACGCAATATGGGTTAGTGCCATATGTAACCAAATTAGCATAAAAAATGTGCAAGCAAGAATAAAAAAATTGAAAAGACAAGAGGGAGAATGCAAGCCAGGAGAGACCCCAGGGAGACCTCAATCAGCCAAGAGGAGGAGCATGATATCTTGGTCAGGGAGGTGACCTCCAATTGCTAATAGGTAGGAGAGAGGCCATATGGCAGGCAATAGTAGACAAAGTGAACAGCGTGGCAGAGGTGAAGAAGACTGTCACCAATTTCAAGAAGCACTGGCATGATTGCAAGCCAGAATTAAGGAGAAACTGGCCATGAACCGAAAGACATCACTGCAGACTGGAGATGGAATTCCCACACCACAGGGGGCCATGGATGTGCTGGAGGAGTTGGTCACCACTGTCAAACCGGATGAGTCAGTCACTGGAATCACAGGACAGGACAGTGTGGACTATCAAGAACTACCACAAATGCAGGTTAAGTTGCGGGGGGGACTATCTGGAATCTCAAAAATGGCAGAAGGTGGCAGCACAAAGGACACACTCAATGCATGCTAAAGGATCGCTTTGGGACACACGCCCTAATTCAAAATGCACAATTGGCACCCAAGTCAAACTTGTAGTTATACTCTGGTGGTGCAATGCACTCTGACTTATACACAACGTGGTCTTAAGTCACTTATTGAGGCTTTACACTACCTTGTAAATATGCAGCACATTGCTTAGAAGGGACGTGCAATTAGTATGGCTGTGGATGTGCCATAACAACACCCATTGCATATAGTTGTTTCCTCAGATCCAACACAACATGTTCATCTGAGACTGTGACTGAAGTCAACACCACACCAGTGGTGGTGTCAGGATTGCACAAAAAGGCAAAATGTTTTCCTTCCTCCTTTTGTCATTGCCCTTCTCATGTATGCTGCATCCTGCAGCACACTTAGAAATGCCACCTTGTCATAGAAGCTTGTTTATGTGCAGGAAGGTACGCCTTCCTGCATCTAAACGATCTATCCCCTCTACGCAGGCACCCCTTTCAATAAGGTGTAAGGGTGAAATAAGGTGTAAGGGTGCCTGCGTTGGTGCATGGACAACAAATCTGCGCAGGTGCTCAGGGAAACACGGGGGTGCCGCATTCCAGTAAACATGGCGCATCCCTGCATTTCAAAAGTGGCACAGCAGCATGCAACTTACATTGCTGCTGCAATGAGCTGTGCCACTTGAGAAAAAAACAGGGCCTAAGTGTGCAACCTGTGGTATGCAACCACACAGGGTGGACCAACAACAACTCTCACACACCTCCATGCGCCATTTTGGAATGGGTACAAAAGTTAACACTCACAACACATGGGGTATGTCTGTGCCCATCATTTGTGTTGCTGTACAAGTAGCTACACTCTCACCATGTAACAAGGTTGTTTGTGTTGTGTGAATGGTTCGCGAGACACCTGGTTGGTGGGGCACCTACAAGTGTAAGAAGTGGCACAAATGGCATCAAAGTTGCACTACTGGCACAATGTCACTAGCCCGTAATGCAACTGTACGATCAAACAAATAGTTGCCCATGTGTATCCAAGTTGCACATTCCCCTGGTGCCACATCAACAAAGTCTCAAAATGCATTGATCCACAGTCTACATCTCTCTACCAACATATGCCTGTGGCAGATAGGCTGTGTGCAAGGAAATGTCCCAACTGTAGGGAGGGACAAACTAATGGGGCAGGCAATCCATAATAGTTGCACTGTCCCATCCAATTAGCAAGTGTGGTACCTGCTAAAAGTAGATGACAATGTAACACAAGCATTGTAAGCAATGGACCTACCTCTGCTTTGCTGTACTAGTGCTATCATTCATGATGCTGGTGCATTACAGCACCAAAGAATGCCAGCACACATTACACTACCATGTCCACCATGGTGAATAGGAAGGCAAATGATGTGCCACCATGGTGTCAGTGGCAGGGGCAAGGAGCCTGCAAGGAAGTTGCTGGTGTGGGATCAATGCACTAAATACCTTGAAAGGTTGCCACATGGGTGATGCACAATGCAACATATAATTTACAACTACAACCTGGGGTCTGTAACATGTCACTGAGCCTCCAGTAGCAAGTAAATGATGAGCCATGTCAACAGCCACTACAGTCAAAGATTGATATTTCACCATCTCATTGCAGAGGATGATGCCTTACTTTCTTCAGACCTCATTTTACAGATGATATGGATGTCCAGCTGCTGCTTTCATTAAAAAAAGGCTCTCCAGAATGTCATAGGTTCACTCCAGACATCAGTTCCAGCCACAGGGAGGACACACAGCATTCTGGGGTCTCCATGTGAACAAACCAGCTACCAACAAAGAGCACCAACCAGTCCTGCCACAGCCCTGGACTCCAAGGACCCAGATATCACCTTTCAGAGGACAGTGGTAGGAGTCCACCGGGAGCTGGCCAAGCAGGTACATGTAGGGATGGAGACCCACCGGGAGCTGCCTCAGTCCAAATAAGTACAACTCAGCTGCCATCAGAGGCACCCACTCATTGCTACGTGAATTCCAGCAGTCCCTGGCTGACATAGCTGCTGTTATGAGGCAGAGGCTTCAACAATTGCCCCAAAGTGACAGCAGCATGATAGGCAACAGGCTGGGGGATATACAGAATACCCTGGAGTCAATACAGCGGGAAGTGGTCTCCCTCAGGGAAAACATCGCTCCTACCACTGTGATGTTACTGCAGTACTGAGAAATCAGCAGTTACTCCTTGCTGCAGTGATGCCTTATATGTTCCCAAAAATGGCAGCTGCTGGGATCTTTGGCTCCATATCTCTATCCCCTGATGTTTGTGTGGCCCCCTCAACCACAACAGCAGCACCACCCATAACACAGGAGGCACCACACACATCAGAGGATGAAGATGTGGAAGGAACAAAATTCACACGGAAAACTAACCAGTAGAACCAGTCTGTGCCACATTGACAGTATCTCCTTAGTTCTGTGCTTAAGATCATACCAGTGTTGTGACAGCTGGCAATGCGCCCTCTTCACTTAACCGCTGTTGACTTTTCTGCTATGTAATGTCATTGTCTCAATTCCTAACTATTGTCAATTTGGATACCTCCTCACTAATGCACACTTCTCCTACTAATGCCTCATGACATGTCCCTGACCCTTGGACTCTGAATGTACAACAAATAGCTCAAAATCTCTCATGGAGTCTGTGAACTGGACATTGTATTGCATAGGAATATACACTTGCACATGTAAATAAATCACCATAATCACCAGTATCGTGTCAACTTTTACTGTGATCCATTAACTCATCTAAATGTATGCTTTGTGTGAAGCTATGTCAATGAGAACTGAACCTTTTCACATGTGTGGCTTACAGTCAGACAGAAAGCCACACACTAGGATTGCAACATGTGGGCTACAACCAACTTACAGAGCCTTCAAAACATGTATTGAACAGATATCCATGCAAGTTGACATAGGGCATGTATGGGTCAGAACCAAGTGTCAGGAATTTTCCCAGATGAGAGCACCAGTATGACTAACAATTGTGGAACAGAAGAGGTACATTTTATAAGTGATCGGCAGCTGTGGGTGTGCCAGGATACATACCCTAAATTAGTTGATGTAATATGTGCCACACTTTCCAAAATTATTTCTGACACATCTTTGCAATGACAGTTGAAGTTCCATAGTTACCTGTCAAAGATTCCGTATACATACACAATGTGAATGTCTGGAACTGGGGATGACAAATATTTTGAGTAGCTGATGTCATTTTACAGTCAATGTGACAGCTCCCTGTTCATAGGGGATACACATTATCATACATGTAAATCAATATAGAAAGTACAGCCTAAGTCATTACTCTAACTTGGCCAGTGCTCACATGAGAACACCCAGACACTCAATCAACATGGAGACATGATTGTCTAAAACTAACTGGATTTATTCATACATTAAAAGAACAACTTATTAAAATATAACCTATACACTACACTACCCTACACTATACTGACATATACTAACTAATCTTAACTTACCCCTACAGCTATCTATCCTAATCTAAACTTAATTTAAACATTTAACGCCATGCACTAAACATTGTCCTCCTACCCCCACTTAAGAGACAAGATACGAGTAGGACAACATAAACTAAGGCTACACACATACTAACCTCAGCTAAATACTAAACAAATCTATTTTTTTGTTCTATTTATAGATTTTAATTTTATAAACATAAAACCCCATAAATAACCCCCACCCAACCCCCAAAATGAAAAAAATACTAAAAGCTACCCCCAAACTCTACTTGAACTAACCTAAAACCAACCTAAACTATTTAACTAACCTATCACTACCCACCTAAAACCCACAAAAACAAGATAACAATAGAAAATGGGAGAGGGGACGTGTTAGAAATGGGGTCTTTGGTTGGCAGTCAGGTTACCCCCTGTCCAAGCAAGGATCCTCACTCCAATCAAGGCAAAAGAGAAACATGCCTGGTTAGCCCCCACTCACCCCCTTGGTAGGTTGGCACAAGCAGAAATTATTAACCCAGAAGCAATGTGTAAAGTACTTGCACCCACACACACAGTAATGCAGTGAAAACACTACAGACTGGACATCACACCAGTTTAGAAAAATATGCAATATTCATCTAAATCAAACAAGACCAAAATGTCAAATATCCGACAAACACAAGTCAAGATACTAATTTGTAAAAGAATAAGAGTCTTACTCCATAGAAAACAAAGGAAATGTTGAGTAAACACAAAGTACCTGGTTTGTGCCAAAAATAAAGCCGAACGAGTGAGCGTGCATTGGAAAAGTCAGCGATGCGTTGATTCCTTACTCATAAGTGAGGCCGTGCGTTGTTTCTTCTCTGGTCAGGTAGGCGATGCGTCATTTTTTCCCTCACAAGAGAGCGATATGTCACTTTCCGGACAGGGCACCTCGGATCTGCTCAGGTTCACAATGACTTTGACTCCCAGCGATGATGCGTGAGAAATCCGGTAGCACGATGTTAGAAAACCACACTGCATGGGGTTTGCGTCATTAACAGCAGCCTGAAATGGGTGTTGCCTCATTTCTCTAGCTGCGATGCGTCAATCTCCCAGCCACTATGCAGCGTTGATTTCAGCCGCGAAGTGGGTGACGTGTCATTTATCAGCCGCTTTGCAGATGGTGTATCGAAAATTTCCCCACATGGAGTTCTATGTGTGGATTTCATTCCTTGCTCTACCAACTTCACCTTTCAAGGGCCCAGGGACTGGATAGGACAGCACTTGGCAGGGCAAGAGTCTCAGCAGAGAGTCCAGGTGCTGGCAGAGATCAGAATTCAAAACAGGAGGCAAGCTCAGTTCAAGACCTTAGAGATTCTTCTTCAAAAAGGAATGTACAACAAAGTCCAGTCTTTGTCCCCTTTCACAGTCAGAAGAAAGAACTGCAGAATAACCCAACAAAGCACAGTCACAGTCAGGGGCATCACTTCTCCTCAGCTCTTCTCCTTGGCAGAGATTCCTCTTGGTTCCAGAAGTGACCTAAAGTCTGGGGTTTTGGGTCTAATACGTATTCCCCTTTCTGCCTTTGAAGTAGGCAAACTTCAAAGGAAAGTCTCTGTTGTTCACAAGATCCTGCCTTGCCCAGGCCAGGCCCCAGCCACACACCAAGGGGTTGGAGACTGCATTGTGTGAAGGAAGGCACAGCTCATTCAGGTGTAACTGATCACTCCTTCCACTATTCTAGCTCAGATGGCTCATCGGGATATAGAGGCTACACTCCCGCTCCCTTTGTGTCACTGTCTAGAGGAGATTCACAAACAGCCCAACTGTCAGTCTGACCCAGACAGGGAATCCACAAACAGGAAGAGTCAAAGAATGGTTAAAGGAATACAACTTTCTAAAAATGGCATTTTCAAACTAACAATCTAAAAAACATCTTCACTAACAGATATATTTTTACATTGTGAGATCAGAGACCCCTAACTCCATATTTCCATCTGGTCTCAAAGGGAAACTGCACTTTAAGGATATTTAAAAGCAGTCCCCATGTTAACCCATGAGATAGATGGGCCTTGCAACATTAAAGACCGAATTTAGCAGTATTTAACTGTTAGGACATGTAACATACATCAGTACATGTCCCACATACAATGCACCCTGCCCGTGGGGCTACCTAGGACCTACCTTAGGGGTGCCTTACATGCGTACACTTGCCAGGTTGAATTGGCTGTGAAAAACTGCACACAGAGACACTGCAGTGGCAAGTCTGAGACATGTTTACTGGGCTACGTATGTGGGAGGCACAAACAGTGCTGCAGGCCCACTAGTAGTATTTGATTTACAGGCCCTAGGCACCTCTAGTGCACTTTACTAGTGACTTACTAGTAAAACATGAGGAAAAAGTCAATCACACATAATTTCAAATAGGGAGCACTTGCACTTTAGCACTGGTCAGCAGTGCCCAGAGTAACAAAAACAGCAAAAACAGAGTCCAGCACACAGTCAAAACATGGGAGGCAGAGGCAAAAAAGACAGGGGAGACCATGCCAAGGATGCCAGGTCTAACAGGAAGCAACTGGGAGGGTGTGCAACAACAAGATGCCTAAATCTTATTTAGCTTTTTCTTGCAGTACTTTAGTAACTTGTTGCTCCAGGCTTTCTCATTCTCCAAACGGTCCAACCTTGCCATCATGGCTGCCATGTCACTTCTCATGTCCGCTTAAAGGTAGAGGATGTGGCTGCTGCAGGTGGCTGTCGACGTGCCTGAGTGGGGAGAGGTGCAGGTGATGTGTAGGGGGTAGGACCAGTGGAGGCCCCCTGACCGTAGATGTAGTACCTGATCTGGCCTGCACAGTTGTGGCCTTTTTATTGGAGGTCCCCCATGTGAAAATGCAAGCCATGCCCCAGTAGATTTCTCTTGCAGATACTTCTTGGCCATCCTTTGGTACCCGGCCTGTACCTCCATGATGTGGCAGTAACAGTCTACACTCTTTTCAAATGTACTTTTCTGTGCTGTGGTTATAGTGGCAGCAAAAACATGAGGAGAACATGGAATCAATTACAGCATTGGGTAAGAGGTAGAACAAACATGCAGTGTACACAGCATCCTCCCATGACAAATGGCGTCCTTCACACATTCCACAACAATGTCAATCTCTAGATCAAGACTAAACCTCCTACCTGTCATCTATGGTATCATGTAGATATCATTGGGTTAATGGCTGTCCTTTGTTGACCATCAGGGCCCAAAGATAAGTGGACTACTGGGTCCTTGTGCAACATTTGTGTCATCATACTAGAGAGGATCAAGTGGCCCAACAAGTCCCAAATCTCTGTGTCATAGTTAATAATTGGCACAATGTATACAATCCACCACTTTGCCATCCCTAGTGCTACATTACGCCTTGGCGAGGCATCATGGATGCGGGGTGGGGGTCATCTGGTAGGGGGACAGGAAGATTGGCACCAGCAGTTCAAAGGTTTGCAGTGCATCATTCATGTGTCCTTGGGTTAACATCTGCTCAGTGCCCACATCTAGTTTTCTACAATCCATAGACATGCCTCACATCCATCTGGAGCAGAGTTGTATTCTCATTGTGTACTCAACTGACTGTTGCCCAGCACAATAAGGCTCCTTGCACAGCAGCTGCCTCACTTAAAATCTGAAGAGTACTGAGGCACTAGTGGTGCAAGTGTCTCCTACATAAGCCCCATAGAGACCTCAACACATGTACATCATCTGTATAATTTCCTGAGTAACTGAAAGCTACATGTGGCACAGATTGCTGTAAAAAGTGCTGTGACAAATATGATGGCAACAGGCATGCTATTCAGATAAGCAGCACCTCTGACACATATCTTGGCAGACATCACTGTGTATGTGGGCATGCTTTCCTATTCATAACACCCACATAGCAGCACACGTTGGCATTTGTGCAAAGAGTCAACATGTTCTCCATCCTCAACATTGTATCAGACATGATGTCCATATCCTAACTCAGATGATGGCATCTCATTGGTCACACATTACGTTTCATCATTGCATTGCACATTTCATACCCTTTCGCACAAGACCCTGGAATGACACATGTGACGCACATGGTGGCACTTATTGGCTGCATCAGGGTTTTCAAGTAGGGACACTTCTCCAATGGTGTAGGGTGGAAGCCCACCTGCAAGACATGACAGGAACACATAGCTTAGTGATTTTTGAACCTTTCTGTGTGTGGACAACCGTTACACATTCAACTTGTTAAGCTGAGTAAGGAAGTCAACTTAGTGGTAGGACACAACAACTGCTAAACATAAAAAATCTATCGGTAGGACAAAGGACCAGATTAGGGAGGCCCTGGCACCCTCCAAAATGTCACTTTCCCTGGTGCTCCTGTGATGCATTTGACTGTTCCATATTTACATGGATTTGTTATGCACCCTTGTGTAGCATAACACCTCCATGTACATATGGGGCAGCATGACACAGTACTCTGCATCAGAGGGGCATGCAATGGTTGTTGCAGTGGCTGTCCCATTTTAACACCCACTGCTTTTTACGCCGCCTGAGATTTTGAAGACATCTTACTCATTATCAGCCCCAAAAGACTAACAACTGCCCAGGGGTAGTGTGAGCATGGCAAAGTGTTGAGTAATGCATTGGTACACCCGTGTTTCTTTTTTCTTACATGTGTGTGTCATGTGACGCCATGGATGTTCCTTTATGTGCACATAGTTGTCACTTCCTCCACAATATCAGATTAACATTACAGATGTCTTGCCACTACCATGTGGGCAGCCATTGTCACCATTGTCGATTGTTTAAATCCAGGAAGGGATGCATGCCTGCACATAGACATTCCCCTCAACACAGACCCACTTGAACTGTGGTCCAAGTATGCCTGCATTGGTGCAGGCTGCTGAGTTATGTGCCAGTTCTGGTGCAGATACAGGTATTGGTAATATGGAGCAGGCCTGTGGTACAAAATCAGCACATGTGTTTCTGCTATTTGACACTTTATGGGGTGAACGTGATACACAATGTACACAAAGAGGTATGTGCAAGTAGTCTGGAGCCGGTGCATAGCTAAGCACCCTTAAATGTTGTTGCCTAAAGACACAAAGGGGAAGATTTACAAAAAGTGGCATTGCACCTTTCCTTGAACGCCTTAGCATCCCCACAGGGGCTATGCATGTATTCAAAATAAAGGTCAGCATGGCGCAGGGTAGGGGGCAATGGTGTCATTTTATTTTGACGCTATTGATGTACTATATATTGGTACAACTCCTGCAGAGTACATAGGGGCCTATTATATTTAATGGTAAGCCCCCTTTTAACACCTGCTCTGAGCAGGCAGTAAAAGTGCTGAAAAAATGGTGCAAGGAATTCTTTAAGATTTCCCAGCCCCATTTTTTTGGCTACCCTAACGGGGGAATGGGGAAACGCCCCCTTGCATACATTATGAGGGTCATTCTGACCCTGGCGGGCGGCGGGAGCCGCCAAATGGCCGCTCCGCGGTCAGAAGACCGCGGATGCCATTCTGGCTTTCCCGCTGGGCCGGCGGTCGACCGCCAAAAGAGCGCCCGCCGGCCCAGCGGGAAAGGCCCTGCAACAAGGAAGCCGGCTCCGAATGGAGCCGGCGGAGTTGCAGGGGTGCGACGGGTGCAGTTGCACCCGTCGCAATTTTCACTGTCTGCACACGACACCCGTTCCCGCCATCCTGTTCCTGGTGGTAAAAACCGCCAGAAACAGGATGGCGGGAAGGGGGTCGGAATCTCCATGGCGGCGCTGCTTGCAGCGCCGCCATGGAGATTCAGCCCATGCAGGGGAAATCCGGCGGGAAACCGCCGGATCCCCTTTTCTGACCGCGGCTTTAGCGCCGCGGTCAGAATGGGCTGGGAAGCACCGCCAGCCTGTTGGCGGTGCTTCCGTGGTCCCCGGCCCTGGCGGTCTTGGACCGCCAGGGTCGGAATGACCCCCTATGTCTGGTGCAAGCATAATGTTGCATAAGGATTCACAAAGCGGTGATATACATGCATTACACCATTTTGTAAATATGGCGCTGCAAAATTGCTGCTTGAGCACTGCCTTAGCATAAAACATTATTTTGCTATGGTGGCGCTAAGGTGGCGCTAGCCCCCAAAACTTCCTGTCCTGACCCTTGATGAAACAGTCAACCTTATGTCTGCATGTCATAAACATGCAAATGAAGATGTTGCAATGCAATTGGGGTAATTACCAACTGGTCTACCAATCTGAATCCCCAGGTGATCGTGTAGATTTTGCTCCTGTGCAGTGAGCTCTGCCTAACGGTGTTTAATCTGGTGGTCGGTGCGCAAAGCTCCGTAAATCCTGCGTAGGTGGTGGAGCACCTTTCCCAACCGCAGCTTCCGTGCCTCTGTTGGGTAGCCCTGTATGACTCGGCCACCCAAAGTTAACATCATGGGGAGGTCATGTCTCACCAGCCAGATTAACTCTCCCAGTTCATACCGACTCATCCTAGTTGCTCACCCTTTCCCAGACATTTTGCAATTTCACTTAATTGCAAATGAAAGAGACCCAAAAAATTATGATTAACTACCCCACCTAACCCTAAATACCTCAACAGACTATGCTACCCCAAGACAAACACCCCAATACAATAACAGGACAAAAACACTACACAAGACTAAGGAAAAATACAAAAAGCACAGAACAGCAACAGAACACAGCACAATACTCTCCAAAACCACCACTCTTCGACCAGCACCAGCTCCACACACTCTCTCACTATCACAGACAAAAAGACTATGAAGTGAAAGTGGAAATTAAATCACTATGCCATGTATGCAGTAAGGAAGTCCTTTTTCATCACTTCCTGGGCGTGTGTGGCACTTTTTCTGATATCTGTTGTGCTTTTTGACACATGATGACCATGCGTCGATTTTTTCCTATTGAGGCTGACACGGCCTGTGAACTTGCAATTAACACGCAGGTGCCAGGTGTCTTTTTTTGGAATAATGTTGTATGGAATATTGCTGTTTGCGTCAAATGTTTTGATGCATAACAGGAATGCATGGATTTTGTTGGAAAGGCTGACAGTGCACCCAGATTCAAATACAATGTCACAGGGATTATGCATGTATGTAGTCAGCATGGTATGGCTACCTGTGTGGGAATGTGTGTTGTATCAGTAACATCGGAATGTGGTACCAAGGGGCATATTTATACTCGTTTTTTTTTACGCAAATCCGACGCAAAACTAACTCCATATTTATACTTTGGCGTTAGACCCGTCTAGCGCCAAAGATCTTGGAGTTTGCGTCATTTTTTTGCGTGGACACCGTCCTTGCGTTAATGATATGCAAGGTAGGCGTTCCCGTCTAAAAAATGACTCCGAGGCATGTGCGCCGTATTTACACTCCCGGGACTCCCGGGACGCCCGGGATTGTGCGGGTCTCAAAAAATGACGTCCAGCCGCTTTAGCGTCATTTTTTAACGCCTGGTTAGGGCAGGCGTTAAGGGACCTGTGGGCTCGGAAGGAGCCCAGAGTTGCCCTCCCATGCCCCCAGGGACACCCCCTGCCACCCTTGCCCACCCCAGGAGGACGCCCAAGGATGGAGGGACCCATCCCAGGGAACTTAAGGTAAGTTCAGGTAAGTATATATATATTTTTTTGTTGTGGCATAGGGGGGCCTGATTTGTGCCCCCCTACATGCCACTATGTCCAATGACCATGCCCAGGGGACATAAGTCCCCTGGGCATGGCCATTGGGCAAGGGGGCATGACTCCTGTCTTTGCTAAGACAGGAGTCATTTCAATGGGGGTTGGGAGTAAAAAAAAATGGCGCTAATCGGGTTGAGGCGAAAATTTTGCCTCAGCCTGACTTGCCCCATTTTTTGGCATCCAAGCTCCATTTTCCCCTACGCCGGCGCTGCCTGGTGTAAGTCATTTTTTTTGACGCACACCAGGCAGCTCCGCCGGCTAACGTCATTCCATAAATTAGGCGCCCGCATGGCGCTTTGGAATGGCGTTAGCCGGCGTTAAATTTTTTGACGCACAACTGCGTTGGCACAGTTGTGCGCCAAAAAGTATAAATACGGCCCCAAATGTTTTCATGTGTGTGTGATGCATGCAATGACTGATACCAATTGCATATGTGCATGTGTTGATAGATTTTGTCCACATACATGTTACCACATATGTACTAGAAGTGTACATATGTGTGTACATTTATGGTGTAAAACACATTTGTGGGTCTACCTCATTGTCATGTCTGATTTCCAAATGTACCTTTAACAACAACACAATAAATAAGATGGGATATGTCCAACACATGGTCATTCATGTGATACCCTTGACAAATCCTACTCAGAGGAAGCAGTGGACTTCGGCTGGATCGATTTCACGTAACCCATTGCAATGTGAGTGCATGTGTGTCCACACTGTGGTGTATTGTATGGTTCAGGGTTCAGGATGCTATGCCACATGTGAAACATATGGTCCCCCATGCATCTATGATGCAGGAGATGGTGTACTCACATGTGTCAATTAAGGTTGGTATGTGATGTGTGTGTCGAAGGACATGTGTAGTGTCATATGTGTAAAGAATGCCACAGTGATGTGTTCATGGGATATGAAACCCTCACAACTCTATCTTCCTGCAAGGACATATGTTGGACATTATTTAATGGCTGTGTAGTCATATCAGTGCCATCTATGTTTTTGTATTTGGGAACACATCTGAAATCATTTAGATCTATCAATGATCATATAATACAAATGCATTTTCATTAGTGGTAAGTTGACTTTTATGCAGACTCCAACACACAGTACCAGGCCTGTACCATTGAAGTGGTACATGTGTGCTGATAAATCAGACATATGTGTGCAAGGGACAAACTAGGTACATACAATCGACCACAACATGTCTGTAATGACTATCACATTCAATGGCATATAACTGTGTAGCAGGGTTGCAGTCAGGCAGTAATGGCACCATAGTCATCATTGCTACTGTGGGAATTGTTGTGCCCACCCAGACCCATGGTTGCATGTTGTGATGCAGGTTGACAGTACTCCACTCTGCTCAGTCCACTGTGCACATGCATCAGGCCCCTGACTGTGTCAAGCGTCAATGTAGCCTCTGCATGGGAGTTAGTGGGTATTGGGGGGAGATCTAGCCTCATCGTGATAGCTCTTCAGCAGAGTAATATGCAGTCCCTGCAGACAGACACCTACACAAATGGAATCATTTGGCCTGGAATTTTCTATTTCCTTAGGGGTACCCGATGTCAGGCTTGCCCTATCACGTACAGGGGACTGGCTGCTTTTTACATGCAGGACATGGCTCATCATTTGGCATGGTCTGACAGGAATGGTTATACATTATTAGTATTTTCTATATGCTGCTTGGTTAGGGCATGTATCTCTAGTGTAACCTGTTTATGTTTTATGACCCAGGGGACAGATGATGTCATATATCACTGCCTTTTGTCAGAATAATATACGAAGGGCAACTACAACTTTGTTGTTGTAGCAAACATAAATGGGTTAAGTACTGACCTACACATCCTCTGTGAAAATATGTTAGATGATCACATGGTAACATTGTTGTGTTGTACAGTCAGAACTGCTCTATGTGTGTACCTTCACCAACATTAACGGCATATCTTGTTTGGAATAGATGTGGTCCTACATTGCTGGCATTATCTAGGCTGTTTATACTTAGTACACATTTTCTACTGCAACATTGTCTGGCCATACATGGGCAGGATGCTACGTGTGACTTGTATACTTTGAAGATGTACACATCTTCTACTACTGGCTATGTGATAGTTTACCTTTCATTTCCAGGATTTGTGCGATTACTTGACTTACACACACATACATGACAGCACACTAGCCACAGCATTTGTGTAGTCTCCAAGTGACCTCCCCATGTTGTGTCTCCAGGTGTCTGTGGGAGTCTCTCAGCTGTTCATCCACATCCTTTGGTGTATATGAGGATGCACTCACATCTGCATTGCACAACCTATGTCACTGTCACCATGAGTATATTTTATTAGTGTGTGAAATCATCTCAGCTCTGGATGTTTGATTTGCCACATGCAACATATCTGTCTCCTTCTTCACCCATACAATTTAGGATGGGTCTGTGACATGTTTGGACATTGCTAGAATTACATGCACATCCCAAACCAGATTGGCATGTTGAAGACCTAGACATTTTAGGGATTTAGTCCTAGTAGGTGACTTTCTCTTGGTCAGGCATCTGAGTGTCAATGGGAGGTGTGTTTTCATATATGGTGTGTGATGGCATCATACAATCTATACTGGGTTACCTTGCTGACACATATCAACCATTTTAGTTAAGTGCAAACCATTTCCTACCTAGGCTATACACCGCTACATCAGTCTTCACATATATATCTGGAATAGCTGCAGGCATGTGTCAAGAAAGCAGAATTGTAAGACATGTGCTAGAATGAACATAAGAGGTGCTACAGACTCTGCTTACATTCCACCCACATATTCATGTGGCGGTGCCTTCTCCCATGTTATTGTTAATTCCTGGCTACGGGGCATCTGTGTGGAGTGGGGATCAGCACCCATTGCTGCTTTACTTTTCTAGCAACCCAGCATGTGTGTTTTATATTTGAGGTACAACACACCATGCGGCTGGGTTGGGGCCAATAGCAGTGACGGTACGTAATGTCATAGATGTACAATGCAGGGTTAGGCTCAAACCTTTGTTCATAAAGGTCCAATGATACCAATGGTGTTCTCCCTTGTCACATGTAACCAGTGCTGGTGGTACAACTACCCACCTGAGATGTGAGACAGTTTAGTCCCTTATATTCATTTACACCATTTGGAAACAGGCTCTACTGTATGTATGCTCCCCTTGCATACATCTTGCCTTGTATTGCATGATGTGAGGACAAGGGTAGGAATTTGCACTATGCCTACTTAACTGCACTTAGGGGGTCATTACAACATTGGCGGTAAAAGCCGCTTACCGCCGTGCAGAAGACCGCCAATACACCGCAGCGGCCGCGGAATTCCGCCACAGCTATTATGACCCACATCTCGGAATCCGCCGAAATTCAGACACCCACACAAGTCCGCCACACCAAAGGTCAGTGTTAAACTGGTGAAAACAATTCCTTCACCGTCATGCCAACAGAAACACGCCCATGCTATCACGACCCACGAATCCACGCAGCGGTCTTCCAACCGCGGTATTCCATTGGCGGTACACACCGCTGCGCTCAAAATACACACACATCTCCAAAACACCGCCACATAGGACAATTCGAAATACACACACCTGATACACTTACACACACCACTCCCACACACCCAATTCAATATAAAACACACACCCACATCACCCACAAACCCCTATGACCACAATTCACGAACGAAGGCCAGAGAGGCAGAAAGCACAGCAATTGAGAACCCCACCACACAGAGGCACACAACACCATCACCCATACAACATTCCACGCACAAAACACCACACACCACTACACATCACCACACACATCAACACTTACACCACCCCACACATCACCCACACCACCCCATGTCACGCCAAAGACACCCCCGGTTTTCCGAGGAGGAGCTCAGGGTCATGGTGGAGGAAATCCTACGGGTAGAGCCACAGCTATTTGGCTCACAGGTGCAGCACACCTCCATAGCCAGGAAGATGGAGCAGAATCGTGGACAGGGTCAACGCTGTGGGACAGCATCCAAGAAATCGGGAGGACATCAGGAAGAGGTGGAATGACCTACGGGGGAAGGTGCGTTCAGTGGTCTCCAGGCACAACATCGCGGTACAGCGGACTGGCGGCGGACCCCCACCTCCTCCCCCACAACTAACAACATGGGAGGAGCAAGTCTTGACCATCATGCATCCAGAGGGCCTCGGAGGAGTCGGTGGAGGAATGGACACTGGTAAGTCAAATCTTAACTATTATATCCCCCACCCTACCTGCATGCTATCACACACCCCCACCCTCACCCACTCCCCTATCACTCCAACTCCTCACTAATGTCCTAATAACACAAACCACTCATCCCAACACCATGCCCTGCATGACACAACTAAGCATGGTCACCCCTCACCAAAGCATGCTCACTGCACATACCAATAACAACCCCCTAACCATCATCACACAAACCCACACACAGGAATGCTGGCACTGGGGTACACGCACACCCACCCATTGCACACCATTACACACACAGATGCAATAATCATGCTCTTATATCCCTGCAGCACCACTAAGGAACGTCACCACACAGGAGGGTCCAGACATCTCCACTCCACCCCCAGAACAGGCCCACAGTGATGACAGCAGCTCTGCCCTACTGGATCCTGATGACCAGCCCGGACCATCGTGGGCCTCGGGACAGTCGGTTCCCCTTGCACAGGCACAGCCCAACACTGACCTTCCACCCTCTGGTAACACCAGCACAGCACCCACCCAGCAGGCCCATACCTCCGTACCCAGGACACATCAATCAGCGGTGTGTCCACCACTACAGGGAACCCAGGATAACCCACCACCCCAACAACAACAGGGACCTGGGGGCAGTGGTAGTGGGCACACGGTCCAGGGGACGGAGGCACAGGAACACAGGGGAACTGGGAGGGCTGCTGTGTGACAGGGGGCGGACAGGCCAAGGGAACCCACTCTCCACAAGGCTGTCTCCTCCATCATGGGAGCATGCCACCACTCCCAGGAGACGATGGCGACAGTCCTGGCCAAGTTTCAGGAGACCCAGCGCCTGCAGGAGGAGCAGTATTTGGGGTTCAGGGAGGAGCTCAGAACCATCAGCTCCGCCCTGCGCACCATCGTAGGGGTGCTGAAGGACATACAAAAGACCATGAGGGACACCGTGGCACTCGAAGGGGCCCCTGACACTAGCCTGGACGATGAACTGCCCACCACCTCCGCCAGCGCTGGTGGACAGGACGCCCCGCCACAGGACCACCACACCAGCACCCCACCTCCTGCAGACGGACAACCACCACGCAAGCGGTCCCTGAGATCCAGGAACAGGACAGAGCAAGATGGCAAGACCCCCGCCAGGAAATGAGACCACCCTGATTGTCCTCCCACTGTCCCACTTTGTTACCCTGTCCATACTTAAACTGCCCCAGCTCCACTTCCTATGCCCATATGGGCAGTGCACTTTCTTCTGTCGTCCCGTCCCCCTTTTTCTGCTCTCCCTGTTCTTTTTTGCATCAGCATCATCAGGCGGAGGTACAGTGGCATCGGAGCACCAGGGAGCTGCATCCCACATGGCCATGGAGGGCCACACCACTGACTCAGAATACACCAGTGGGACGGAGGGCGAGGGGAGCTTCACGTTGGTCACCGAATCACCAAACTGTGACACAAACTCGTCCGCCGATGGGAGCTCCCTTTTGGTGGCGGCACCATCTGTGGCCCCCACTTCTACAGGTACAGCCGCCACCTCCCCTACCAGCACCGCCCTCCCAGCAGCCCCTCAGCCTTCGCCCCGTGTCTGCTCACCCAGGAGGGTGGGCATCACCTTCCCCCCAGGCACCTCAGCCCCTGCCCCTGTCACCCCTGCTGCCCTCAGTGAGGAGGCCATTGACCTCCTCAGGTCACTCACTGTTGGGCAGTCTACCATTGTGAATGCCATCCAGGGTGTAGAAAGGGAGTTGCAACACGGTAATGCATTCCTGGAGGGCATTCATTCTGTTCAGGCTGCCCTTCATCGAACCCTGCAATCTCTGGCCTCAGCACTGATGGCAGCCATTGTCCCTGTGTCTGGCCTCCCCCCTCCAACTTCCTCCACCCAGACCCAGTCCCCTGTACCCCAGCCTATCCCAAGCACACCATCAGTCAAGCATGCATACACCTCAACACACACAAGTAGCTCAGGCAAACATAAGCACCACACAACCCACAGGCACTCACGCAAGCATCACCCACATACAGACACAGCAACATCCCCTCCTCCACTGTGTCCCCCTCCTCGTCGTCTCCTTCCTCCCTTCCAGTGTCGTCTACACTCTCACCTGCATGCACTACATCTACAGGCACAAGGACTCGCACCAGAACACCCAGATCCACAGCCTGCTCACCTGCACTCACCACCCCCACTACCATTTACACGTCCCCTGTGTCTACTACCAGTGTGTCTGTGATGCGCCCTCCCAAAGTACACAAACGCGGGCACCCACACACCCAACATCCATCCACCTCACGACAGCCTCCAGTACCTGCACCTGCACACAAATCACCTAAAGTGACACCTCCTACAACCACCTCCTCTTCCTCCACTCCCAGACCCCCTCCAGCTACCCATCCCAGTCTTCGTCAGCAACTCTTCCTCAGCAACGTTGACCTCTTTGCCACCACCCCCACCCCTCCAATTGATAGGTCCCGTAGTAGCACCTCAGCCAAAAAAACTCCAGTACCAGTGGTGCGAGTTAAAGGTGTGTGGAGTGCACCGGCCACCAGGGCAGCCAGTGTGACACGGAGCCAAAGCACTGCCAGTCCACCCCCTGTAAAGCACCTCAAGTTGGAAAGTGGCCGTCGGGACAGGGTGAAGACTCCTGGTGGCAAAACTGCTCACGAGGGTCCCAGGGGGATTGCAGAGTCAGCTGTGACTCCTCCAAAGGTGGTGAAGGGCCAGAATAAGTCTGCACAGTCTGGTAAGAGCAGCACGGCGGAGAAGGGCGCCATCCGCCCCGGCGGCCGGGACGCCACCGCCAGCACCATCGTCACTGGTCAGGAGACCACCGCCGGAGTCAGTGCCCAGGAGGGCAGCAGTATCGTCACTGGTCAGGAGACCACCGCAGGAGTCAGTGCCCAGGAGGGCAGCAGTATCGTCACTGGTCAGGAGACCACTGCCGGAGTCACCTCCGGAGTCAGTGCCCAGGAGGGCAGCAGTATCGTCACTGGTCAGGAGACCATCGCCGGAGTCAGTGCCCAGGAGGGCAGCAGTATCGTCACTGGTCAGGAGACCACCACCGGAGTCAGTGCCCAGGAGAGCCCCGGCAGCCACAGCTCTGCTGGGCAATGAGGGACCGTCATGCCACACACCAATGCACAGGTCAGAGACCGCCATGGCAAGCACCGCTCAACAGGTCAGAGACCGCCATGGCAAAGCACCGCTGAACAAGGAAAACACCGCCAAGGTGAAGACCGCTGAACAGGGCAAAGCACCGCTGAACAGGTCAGAGACCGCCATGGCAAAGCACCGCTGGACAGGGAAAACACCGCCATGGTGAAGACCGCTGAACAGGGCAGAGCTCCGCTGAACAGGGCAAAGCACCGCTGAACAGGGCAAAGCACCACTGAACAGGTCAGAGACCGCAATGGCAAAACACCGCTGGACAGGGAAAACACCATCACATCAAGCATCGTTATCCCATGTGCAGCTGGGACAGTGACAGAACAGGAACCGTCACGGGGAGCCTGATGCAGTCTGGGCACCATTCCCCTTCCAGAACCAGTGGAGACATGCATCCACTTGAGAGACTGTGGCTTTGCACTCCCCAGGATGGTACAGAGGGCAACCCACCCACTGTAGAGACTTGAGAGACTGTGGCTTTGCACTCCCCAGGATGGTACAGTGGGCAACCCACCCACTGTAGAGACTTGAGAGACTGTGGCTTTACACTCCCCAGGATGGTACAGTGGGCAACCCACCCACTGGAGAGACTTGAGAGACTGTGGCTTTGAACTCCCCAGGATGGTACAGTGGGCAACCCACCCACTGGAGAGACTTGAGAGACTGCGGCTTTGCACTCCCCAGGATGGTACAGTGGGCAACCCACCCACTGTAGTGACTTGAGAGACTGTGGCTTTGCACTCCCCAGGATACATCAATGGGCATGGAGCCCCGTCGTGGATCTGGCGTGGTTCTGTAATCCGGCTGAGGTGCCCCCTCCCTTCCCTTCCCCCTGAGGTGCCTGTTGTATTTCTATCTGATGCCCCTGCAGTGTTCTCTCCGTTTGTGGACAGGTATCTAGTGTGGGCCTCACCCATGCATTTTTGGCCCAGTGGTGCACGGACATTGATATGTGCATACCTGCACTACTTCTCGTAATGTATATAATTTTGAATGTGTATATATATCTGTATATATTTGGTAACTGTATTTTGATACATTACAATGTTTGAACTGATTTCCTTTTGTCTTTGCATTCTTCCGGGGGGGTTGTGGGTTGTTACTGTGATGTTTGGAAATGCATTGGTGTGTGTGTTGTAATGTGCGAGGGTGGGGGTGGGGGTGTTGCGTGTGTGTCCCCCTGACTTTTGGTTGTAATGACCACCTTAGTTTTCTGGTTTTCTGCGTGGATCTAGACCTTTAAAGCTACATGAGCATGAGTTATGTGATGCTGATGCTGTGGCATGGAGGTGCTAGACCCTCTTACCTCATGACCTATGATCGAACCATCTTTGTAACTGTTGAGTTTCTTTCCTGCTCTTTTAGTTATGAGCAACTATCCAATGGTATATGTAGTGGAGAAGGAGTACACCATGGACATTCTGGTGCAAAGTGATTTATTGGTGACACTTACAAGGTGATTTTCTATTGTACAGTGTCTAGGTGTAGAAGTTCTGTACAATTTGTTGTCTTCTGCAAACCCCAGCTGCAGTGTTTTGCTGTTCCCTCTCCACCTGTGCTGTACCATTGTCATCCTCCTCCTTACTGGGGACATCTACCAGTTCATCTCAGGGGACATTTGTCCGAATACACAAGATTGCACATACAAGGATAATTTTGCATACCTGGGGTGGTGCATACAACAGGCTTCTTCCTATCAGGCCCAGGCACCTGAAACCTGACTTCAGGATCCCAAATGTCCTCTCCACCACATTTCGTGTCCTTCTGCACCTTTCATTGTATGCCCGCTCTTCCACCGTTGTTGGGTTGCCAAAAGAAGTCATCAATCATGGCTGGATGCCGTAACCTTGGTTGGCTGCAAAGGAATGAGAGAACATGTGTTGGTTCTGCATATTTGTGGTTTCATATATGCCATGGCAGATGCTAGTTTTAGGTGGAGTGGTGACTTAGACTTGCTTCAGGTATTGTGTGTGTTCCTGTTTTTGTGGAATGGTTGCATTGGTGTGTGGTGATGGACATTACTATCATGGGCTGTGGCTCAAGGACCTGGTGATTGTCAAATCAAATCTGAACTGACAGTTCAACCATGCCAAATATGTGTTGTGTTGTCCATATTTGAGGCTGTGTCCTAATGTTAGTGGAAGCTACCACCTCCTTGCACCATAATGGTGTCATTTGTATTAACACCTTGGTAGCCTAACAAGGCCAAACTCAGGCCTCCATGTTACCATGTAGCACTATGCATGCACTGCAACATTTAGTGACAGATTATGCCTGTGCCAGCCATCATGTGTACAAGGGTGAGATTTGCACAAATGGAGGAGTTGCAGAATTGGTGTAGAGGAATCTTTAGACATGATTTATCACAGACACCTTCAACACCTGCACAGAGCAGGCATTAGGAGGAGGCACACCTTAGTTTTGAATGGGTCCCTATGTATGGTGCCTGAAAGGTCAGGTATGTTCTCAATACTCCTGCGAAGTCCTACTATGGCATCAATTATCTTGACAGTATTGCACCTACTCTGCACCATGGTTCTCCGTTCCTTGTATCCAAAGCACACATGGAGGCATTAGGGGGGGCGCTAGGAGGCACAAGTAAAGTGGCCCTGGTCTAGGTGCTGCACCACTTTTCATTATTCTGCCCCATGGTCTTTCATGGCTGGTGATGTTGTACTCTTATGTGTGCACCAGACAGGTGAAGGTGCACACAACGGATACGCCTGGTATATTTAGGCAATATGTAGTTGGTAATGGCAACACTTGGATGGCATTTGATTTTGGTGCCTCCAGAGGCTTCTACACCATGACAAATGATGATCTGTGTCGACTTTATTTACATTAATATGGCCAATGTCATTCACATAGCTGGGCTATTCATTGTTAGGTTTTATGTTTGTGGGTCTGTATTTAGTTGTTAATCAGTGGACACTTGTAGTGGTTTGGGCCCAGCTCGTGTATGCTCCACCTGTCCTTCACGTGATGTGCCAGTCAGGGTGTGGCTGTATTATGTACATATGGGTGTATGTGTGTGTGATGTGCAATGAATGCTGTGTAGTGTGGCATATGTGTTGTTGTCTCTACATCTGTGTTCCCCTGTCCATGTGTGTTTAGTGTGGCATACCTATTTTTTGTCCTTCAAGGTTGGTGTGTTGTCTGTGTACTAATTGGTATGGTGGCTTACCTACAAGTAGCCCATTGCCATATTGCCCATCCTGGAACCACTCATTGATGGAAGAATGCTAGAATATGTAGGCACCATGAAAGCTGCCAGGACATTTGTCTAGGATTGTTGTGAAGAGCCCACAGTGGTCCACAATGGCCTGCACATTTATCGAATAGATGTGTTTGCGTTCCTGTAGAGGTGTTCCTTTGCAGCACACAGTACAAGATGGACATTGGTGCAGTCCATTGCACATGTGGGAACCCAGCAATTTGGGATAAACCTTACTTCATGTGTACAAGTGTGTTTGGTTTCCTACTGCAGTTGCTGGGTGTTGGGGAAGCAGATGTGGTGGGGTGTGAGGTGGATGATTGCGTCCAGGATCTTTGGTAGGAAGGCTGAGAAGGATGGCTGGGCGATACCAGCCACTTGTGTGCCTGTTATCTGGAATGATCCTAATGCCACCATATGGAGGACAGCCAGTAGTTTGGTCATGGGTGGAATAGTTGTTGGAATTTCCACCCTTGCAGTGATGTTTGGTGCAATGTTGTGCTGTAGGTGTACAATGGACTCCGCTTAGGTTTTGATGACATCTTGTTCCCTGAGCGCAAGGATGGTTGTGGCTGCTGTGGTGGTGTTGAGGGGTTGCTGCAGTGGGTCTGGAGGGACCGGAGCATTAACAGTTCCATGTTGTCCAGGAGGTTGCCAATGCTCCTTCTGTGTCTTTTTCCTTAAGTAGTACTGTGTGGACCCCACTTTAACTCCTGGTCTGACTAGACATTAAAATTTGATGCTATTCAGACTTTGTATAATTTTTTGGGATCGGTTCCGTAATGTGTGTCATTTTAGCGTCGGGCTGTAAATATGTTGCTGGAGGGCTTTTCGTCATTTTTTGGAAGGGAACGCCAGATTGCATATAATTGTCACAAAACTATGCAAGGTGGGGTGAAGCTCCCAAAAAATGACACAAACTCAGAAATGTTGTCGCTAGACAGGTCTAGTGACAAAATATAAATATGGTGCTTAAAAAAAATGACGCAAAGGCGCCACAAACTTTTCTTAAATATGAGACTTAGTTTGTTCAGTAGAGGGAAGAATTTTATGGGGCTATATTACCATCAAGTGGTTCTGGAGACATTTACAAACCATGAGAGCCAAGGGCAAACGATCCTCAAACGCAACATGGCACCATAGGGCAATATTACATATGCTACTTGTTAATTATTTTTTTATTTACATAATTTCATAATTTAAACCATTAATTGTGTAAAATATAGCATCATAAATACATGGAGATGGTAAACCATCTTACCAGAATTTTCCACAATTATTACCAGTTCCAGGACTTTGAGTGTGTGATTTTAAACAATACATATTGACTTATATTCAAATACATCTGGCCTGAGAAAGCAACTATTCTTGAAACACGTGCTAGCAGTTTTCAAAAGTTTCAATATCTTTTTATGATTCAGATAAATTCACAACTCATCAATAATATCTATAAAGGATTTATAGATACTACTCAAAGGATTACAGGTGATTCCTTTTGGATCGGGAAAGTCCATGGAATGAATTTAGATACGCTCTAAATAGTAACTTATTTTTTGTTTGGCAGTTTCTTAATTTTTCTGTGTTCTAAGACTCTCTCGCTTAAAATACATATCAGTTTTTCTGGGCCACATTTTGGAAACAACAGCCATGTTCTGATCTAGATACCAACATCAAAAAGATGTACACCTGAATCAGCCTTGCTAGAATTCAGAATTACTGCTCTTGACCAGCAGATTACTTTATAGCTGAGCAGCTAGCACTCAAATTACTAGGCATATCGGAAAGGGAAGGCGGTGTACTAAGATTGCTTGTTCATCACCTCTCAAAGAAATTTAATCAAAGTGAATTTTCACAACATATGAGTACTTCTGAGTTTAATATTTATATATGTGGACACTTTGGCTAGATGAATCATGCTTACATCAGTTGCATTTGTTTTTATAAACTCAAGAAATGCAGTTTGGTTTGGTGTAGGGTAGTTCTTCAGTAATTGCTGGGTTAGTGAGGATGTTTGCTTTTGATTTGGATCCCTTAAAAAAATTGCTGTTCATCTGAGGAAAAGCGTGAAATAGTAAAACATGTTATCAACGTTTTTTATAAATATTTTTATGATTTTTATACATTGTCCTTAGATGAACTATTGTTTATTTATTGTCCGTTTATAGCTTTTTTGCCTGCCCTTGGTATTTTGAATACAGAAAGTGTTTGATTGATTGATTGATTGATTGATTTTTTTATTCATATTTTGAGTAAGTATCGTTTAAGAAGAGAAAGTATGCAAACGCATCAAAACAAAACATTAACATTAAATTAAAACGAAGGAAAAATCCCTTTGTAAAATGATACTTGTATTATTTGTGTAGTGCAAACCTGGCCAAAAGGCGGTGGGGCGCTGCACAGGTTCAAGGGCAAAGGTACAGTTGTTGGAGTGTGTCTTTTAAAACAATATTAACATGAAAAGCTTGCAATATATTGTGATGAAGCTGCATAGAAAATTTGTTAACATAGAAAATTATGCACACGTTTGAAATGTGCCCACGTATCAGTATATAGTAATTAGAGTTATGTGTTAAGAGTTTGCTTTATTAAATTAGAGGGCCTTAGCTTAGCGAGGGTCTGGGCCTAGCTGCCTGGCCTCATATTAAACTGCATTTTCTAATGTGTAATGTGCTGTTTTTCTGAAGGACACAAAGCTGTACTTTTCCAGAAGTTATGTGTGTGTGTGTAGCCGTAGTAAATTCTTTCTCATGAGAACCAGCGACTTTCTTGCTGAATGCAATAGTGTAATTCGTAACAGGTGTAAGGTTAACTGTAACTTAGGAGAAAACAATGGAGACACTGACCGGAGCGCGTAGTGTAACTTTTCCTACCTGACATTCCAACCGATGAAGACGTCAATAACATGGACCAATCCGCGACATGAGAACTGTGGCTTGTGGAAAATTCTGACAAGATGCTTGAAAAATTATTGGACAGAGATAACGATGCACCAATTATTATCCAATGAGGAGTTAAGGGCTAATTAGATAGTTTTGATTTAACAGCGTGACTCAAGAAGAAACAGGCTCACTTCACTCCAAATTCACTCCTTTTGCCATCTCCATTTGTCATTCCTATTGTTCTAGCGTTTTCTTGAGTTTATTCTGAGTGCTTTAAAACCATCCTCTACCTCATTCTTTGCTTGATACTTCTCCTCCATATTATGGAAGGGTCCTATTTCTTAGCTATGCTTTGCCCCGTCCTATCTTTGCTGATGGTGAATCGACTGATGTCCTGAGGACGAAGACTGACGCTGTTTGCTGATCTGTTGGATTGGTAACTATCTGATGCAAAATTGTAATTGTCTGTTTGCCTTTTCTTTCTAGGTACCAACTGCTATTTTGATAGAGGCCTTGGTTTAGATGTTTTACAAATTTGTGTTTTCTAAATGTTTTGCATGAGGCCCAACATGCTAATGCTAATTTGAGGTTAGTTAATGCGTTCACTAATAAATTGGTGCAAATAGACAAATGACTGAGTTCTTGCTTTGTTGAATCATGGATTACTGAGACTTTGCTGAGTTGCTTCATATTAATGATGTGCATAAATACCGAATGAATATTTTCTATGCATTGATTAGTTGCGTTCTAATTGCTAATAAAAGAGTATCTAATGAGATTTATTGCTAATGAAATTAAAAGAGGTGACATTAGATTGTAACCAAAAGGGAAATAAATGTCCTAACACTTAATGAATTGGTGTGGTTATTTATGACTGAAGGGTCATGGTGTGTTCAACTTATTGATTCTTATTAAATGTTATTGATTAGTTGTTGATTAGCTATTGTAATTAATGATTGGTTTATTGATCTATTGGTTGGTAATGCCAAGAAGACATCTCGTACTGGGAAGTCCCTGAACGTGGTCCAAAGGTTTGTCGACCTAAACGCGTCTCCTTGTAAGTTTACTTATTAAGGCTCTGACGTGCTAACACAGTCAAGAACCGATCGCAGTGGTAAATGGTAAGAAAAAGAGGCAATCAACAAATGATTCAAAAGGTAGGTGGGTTCTGGGGCAGAAGTGGACTGGTAGGTTTATTAAGCAAGTGAACCTTTTATTCATTCCTAAATTGTAGCCGGGTTGTTGTGGATCGGAGGGATGCAGGAACGTTGGTCTAGATCCTTGCATGGAGAAGACCTCTTGCCTTGTTATGATGTTTTTTCATTTCTTTGAATTCTTTATGATGCTGTCCTGCATGCGGGTGTATCTGAAACTACCACAGATAAAAATATCAAACTGTGAAATCTTGTTTATAATCTTGGGAGAATTTTTTTAAATTAGAGATGTTTGATGAGTTATGCTTTTGTGGCTTAAGTCTGACCTCGTGTTTTTTTATAGCAGCGCTTTCATTTGAAACTCTTGAATTTTGGCAAATCATTAACTTATGTTTCAATAACCAGTTATCATTCAGTTACCTGAAGGTTCCCCAGTGCTTCATTTTTATGTGTGAGGCTTCTTATTAAAATCATGTTTATAGGATTTTGAACCATGAATTTCACACCTGTAAACAACATTTTTCGGCAAATTTTCAGAAACATTTTTATGTTCACCAAAACAATGCGAAATGCATCATCTGCATACAGTAGTAGTCATCCTAATGTCCCATCGATTTCCAGGGATTTCCTAATCACAATATACACTGAATGCTTCAATGATATCCTTGTAGTTTTTGAAAGTGCTAAGAGAGCCAGTGAACACATGCTATTCATGGACACAGGTGCATGTTTGCTCCCGGTTAGGAGTCACGAAAGATCTGGAGTAGCATACATAACGAATTTACACCTGTTTGGTGAGCTTTATTATCTCACATTTTGTACCAGCACTTACTACCAACTCAAGCCTGGTTGGAAGAGCCTGGGCTAAAATAGGACCTTGTGCAATCTGCCCACACTGAGGCCCTCATATACAATAATCTGACGCATTGGCATTGGTGCATCAGATTTGTGGTGCTTCCCTAAGATCCACTAACAACACCATGGGTGCAATGTATTTACAATACAGAGCTCCAATGCACAACTTATCACAGATGCGTCAGAAATTCTTACACATCTGTTGGTGCTAAACTCATGCATTGCTGGAGTAGCGTTGTAAAAATTGCACTAATCCAGCAATGTAAGGTGGCTCCCACTGGAAAAAGCTCTCCATCAATTTTATGCCTGCTCTGAGCAGATGGTAAAATTCTGATGCACTGCACTTGCAGAATGATGCAGTGAAATGTTGTAAATTTCTGCGTGACTTTTGCCTGGGAACTCCTACTGTGCATACATTATATTTGACACGGGTATTATATGATGCAGGGCTTACAAACTGTTGCATTGTGCCCAATACGTCAGTTTGTAAATCTGAAGCAGTGCAGTGCACTGCTAGCAAGACAAAAGACTGATGAACGGAGTGCTGACACTTTTCAAACACTCATCCCCAGTCACAGATCTGGGCTTAATCCATCATTCTTTTGCTCACCATGCCACCCCAGTTTGGACCTAGACATGTGCAAATCAGTCTTGACCCTGTTCGCCATGAGAAGAGTCCAACCCAAACTGCCAGGCCAGGTCCGCCCTGGATCAGAAACAAGCATCCTGTGACCGATTTCAGGATACCACCCTTATTGAGTTAGACTAGCAGGAATCCAGTGGCACAGTGAGCACGGGACCTATGTCTTGGCATGCCCTTCCCACTTATGGCAACTTTAGCAACACAAAAGGCTGATGAACGGAGTGCTGAAACTTTTCAAACACTCACCCCCAGTCACAGATCTGGGTTTAATCCATTGTTCTTTTGCTCAGTTTGGACCCAGTCATATGCAAATCAGTCTTGACCCTGTTCCCCATGGGAACAATCCAGCCCAAACTGCCAGGCCAGGTCATCCCTTGACCAGAGACAAGCATCCTGGGACCTATTTCAGAGTATCACCCTTCATCAGACAGGCTAGCTTGAATCCAGTGGTACACTGATCATGGGACCCGAGTCTGGGCATACCCTTCCCAATTAGGGCAACTTTAGCAACAAAAAAGGATGATGGATGGAGTGCTGAAGCTTTGCAAGCACTTTTGGTCCAGTCACAGATTTGGGTTTAATCCATTGTTCTTTTCCTCACCATACCACCCCAGTTTGGACCCAGCCATATGCAAATCAGCCTTGACCCTGTTCCACATGGAACAGTCCAACCCGAACTGCCAGACCATGTCCTCCCTGGACCGGAAAAAAGCATTATGGGACCGATTTAAGTGTATCACCCTTCATCAGCCAGGCTAGAAGGAATCCAGTGGCACAGTGAGCATGGGACCCACATCTGGGCATACCCTTTTAACTTATGGTTACTTTAGCAACAAAAAAGGAGTGCAGTGCTAGCGCCACCATAGCGTAAGCAAAAAAAGGACTCAGCGGTGGCGCGAAGGGCTTGTAAATAAGTCCCTGAGTGCTCTGCAGTACTGCAAAGCAGGGAGAGTGTGAAGGATCCTGGTACTGGCAGCAATTTCTGGGCTGGATCTGTTAACTGGAGGACCCAGGGAAAAATGCTGATTTTGCCCTGTTGTAATTTTCCAAAACCATGACACATTTCAGCAGCACTTCCATGTTGTCTGCATACCATTTGTTGCAGCACCCTGCAAGAAGTGAGGGGACTTTGTAGATATCTCTTCCAGCTGGGCCTAAAACAAAGACAGTATTTAAAGGGCCATCAGTCACTCTTTTGTTCAAGTATCATCCTGGCAGAGAGACATCTGGAGCCTAATACCTAGATTTCAGTGCACTACCACTTTAGAGAAACTATATCTTGGGTATGGGTTTATGACTTTGTTAGACTCCCTTATGCAAGACATGGACTTTAACCATAAAATGCAAGATTTATCTGTGTGTATGAGTGTTAGAACTGGCATCCTTGGCATGGTCTCCCCTGTCTTTTTTGCCTCTGCTTCCTATGGTTTGACTGTGTGCTGGACTCTGTTAATGCTGCTTTTTTGCTCCTCTGGGCACTTTACCACTGCTGACTAGTGCTAAAGTGCAAGTGTTCCCTGTATAAATTGTATGCATAATTGGCTTTTCTATGATAGTCATATTTGATTTACTAGTAAGTCCCTGTTAAAGTGCCTGCAGCACTGATTGTGCCACCCACATGAGTAGCCCTGTAAACATGGCTGAGGCCCGATACTGCAGTGTCTGTGTGCAGTTTTAAATTGCCAATTCGACCTGGCAAGTGTACCCACTTGCCAGGCCAAAACCTTCCCTTTTTATACATGTGCGGCACCCCTAAGTTAGGCCTTGGGTAGCCCCATGGGCAGGGTGCAGTGTATGTTAAATGTGGGACATCTACTGATGTGTTTTACATGTCCTAACAGTGAAATACTGCCAAAGACAGTTTTCATTGTTGCAAGGCCTAGCTCTCTCATAGGTTAACATGAGGGCTGCCTTTAAATAACTTTTAAGTGCAGTTTCCCTTTGGGAGCAGATAGACGTTTGGCGTTTGGGGTCTCTGAACTCACAATTTAAAAATATATCTTTTGGTATAGGTAGTTTTGAAAATTGTCTGTTTGAAAATGCCACTTTTAAAAATTGGGCATTTTATTGCTTAAACCATTCTGTGACTCTGCCTGCTTGTGTATTCCCTGTCTGGGTCAGACTGACAGTTGGGCTGTTTGTGAATCACCTCTAGACAGTGACAGAAAGGGAACTAAGGTGTAGCCTGCATATCCTGATGGGCCAACTGGGCTAGAGTGGAGGGAGGAGTTGTCACTTATACCTGAATGGGCTGTGCCTGCCCTCACACAATGCAGTCTCCAACCCTCTGGTATCTGCCTTGAGCCAGGCCTGAGCAAGGCAGTATCTTGTGAACAATAGGGACTTTCTTTTGAAGTTTGCCTACTTCAAAGGCAGTAAAAAGTGGACCTAAAACCCCAGATTGTCTGATTACTTCTGGAACCAAGAGGAACCTCTGCCAAGGAGAAGAGCTGAAGAGCTGCAGGAGGAGTACTTCCCCTTTGCCTGTGACTGTGCTTTGCTGGGTTGTCCTGCAGTTGCTGTTTCTGCCTGAAAGAGGACAAAGACTGGACTTTGTGGTATATTCCTGCTTGTGAAGAATCTCCAATGGCTTGGATTGAGCTTTCCTCCTGTTTTGAAGCCTCAAGGCCATCAAAGACTTCCTCTGCCAGCATCTGGACTCTGTGCTGAGACTCCTACCCTGCCAAGTGGTGCCCTATCCAGTCCCTGGGCTCTTGAAAGGTGAAGCTGGTAGAACAGGGACTGAAATCTACGCATAGGAAGCCGTGTGAGGAACAGGTTAAAGCAACACCCCCTTGCGGCTGTTAAAATCGACGCAAACCCCACTCATCGTGGTTTTCCATCCCCATGCAGCAGGATTTCTCATGCATCATCACTGGGCATCAAAATCATCATGAACCTGCACGGATCCGAGGTGCCTTTCCTAGAAATCGATACATAGCTCTCTTGCAGGAGAGAAAAACAACGCATCGCCTACCCGACCAGAGAAGAGATGACGCATGGCCTCACTTGTGAGCAAGGAACCAACGCATTGCTGACTTTTCCGATGCAGGGTCGCCTATGCGGCTTTATTTTCGACTCAAACCAGGCAATTTATTTAATAACGTTTCCAGAGTTTTCTATGGAGTAGGACACTTTTCACTTTAAAAATTCATAACTTGACTTGTGTATGTTGGATGTTTGTCATTTTGGTGTTGTTTGATTTAGATAAGTATTGCCTATTTTTCTTAACTGGTGTGGTGTCTATCTTGTAGTGTTTTTGCTGTATTACTGTGTGTGTTTTGGTACAAATACTTTAGACATTGCTTTTGAGATAAGCCTGACTGCTTGTGCCAAGCTGCCAAGGGGTTGAGCAGAGGTTGTCTTTGGAGTATAACGCCCTTACCCTGACTAGAGTGAGGGTCCCTGCTTGGACATAGTGCAAACTGACTGCCAACGAAAGTCCCCATTTCCAATAATGAGTAATTGCACTAATCATGGTGGTAAATGGCACCTAATTCATTTTTAAATCTAGTTATTTGAAAGAGCCATTAATTCCAGTGTATGGTGTTATAGGGTTTTACATCACAAGCATAAACACAGTAAATCATACAAATGTGTAAATTAATGTACAGTAAATGTTACTTAAGACAATGCGGTGGTGTATAAATCATATATCATCCATTCTTGTAGACGTTCTATGTGAAGAGTGGACAGTCGGGAGAAACAGAAAGTCAGGATATAAAATGTACCACAATGATCAGGTTTGTCAGTACTAATAAAACTTTATTAATTCCCAGGGGACCACTTCTTTGCAATCTTAGAATAACAATAGATTGAGAAGAAATAAGCACCTAAAGCTATGGGTTATAATTTGCATACAGCTAAATGATGCCTGTAAATAGATCACTGAGTTATATTAGAAGGATTGCAAATTATGATCTGGAAATAACAATGATGTCAGTGTCAAAAGCAGTAGTCCACTTATGTCTGTACATATAATACAAATTAGTGATCTGCATAATACACATTATGCATTGCAGCAGGCATGTTAACCTTCTATGCTACTTTATGAATCAAAACTGGGATTGGGCAGAACTCTCCCAGAACTGTGTTAACCACAAAATTATCTTACCACTATTATGATGTCCTCAGAATTTCTAGGCACACAAAAATCTCTTTTTGAGAAAGTGCCTCTTTTGAAATGGTTATCCCCCCACATTTTGCCTGGTATATGATGTGGTTTAAAAGTTGTGAGTGCTCTGGGCCCCTGGTAAACAGGTTCCCAGGGCCATATCTCTTTCCCACAAACTGTGATGTGATGCTGGTGCACAATCGGCATCACCTTTAGTGGCCAATATAAGCCCCTAGTAACTGGTACTTAGGTACCCAGGCTCTGGGGTACTAAGGGTAGGTCCCTGAGGGCAGCAGCACATATTGGGTCACCCTCAGGGACCCTGCAACCAAGTGCACTCATCCCCGCCACTTCAGGCTGAGTGCACTGGCACCACCCTAAAATGCAAACATGACATGGCACACAGCCTGGGTGACATTTCCACTACACACTGCATGTAATATAAGTAAGCCACCCGTCTGGTAGGCCTTACAGCCTAAGACAGGGTGCACAATAATGCATGTCTCGTCATAGGTACATGAGCAGTATGCCCCTACTGTCTCCTTGCCAAATCTGAAACATAATAAGTGTTCAGAGCTGCCATTTTAAATGTATGCACTGGACACTGGTCAGTACGAGTTTCCCAGCTACATGAAGGCCACTCTGAACCCTGGGTTGTTTGGTATCAAACAACTCAGAACAACAAATCCAAACCGGTACCAGTATTGGATTTATTACAAAATGTACCCAAGAGCCACCTTAGAGGTGACCCCTGCAAAGCTAACTAGCCCTGGCATGTTGCTGGCCAGTCCCAAACAGTCTGCTACCACAGAGATGTCTGGGGTGAGGGCCCTTTCTCTGGGACCAGAAAACAAAGCCCTTCCTAGCCTCCCCAAGAATGTGCACTGCCATGCCTGCGAGCTTCAAAGGGCTTGCTGCTTTTGAAACTCAACCCCCAGTCCTGCTGCTAGCAGCAGAGGGCTGCCTCCATTGCAGACTCCCCACTTTTGGCAGGAGCAACGGTGGGAAATTGCACACAGACTAGGAGGAGTGGCCACCTTCTGCCTGCACCACCCCCCAGGTGTAGCAGGCAAGATGACCTCTCCATTTCATTTTCCTCCATCTTGTGTGGTAGGAAAACAGCCATTCAAGGTTAGGGATGTGATCTCTCCCCTCAGGAAGTAGTCACATAGTGGGTGTAGCTACCCTAAGGTAGACGTCCCATTGGCCATTACCAGGTACTCACCTAAGTGCCCCTTAAATGTAGAATATAGTGGGTATCCCTAGACCTGCAGATCAGATTTGACGGACACTAGAAGACTAGTGAAAAAGAAGTCCCAAGGCTCGAGAACAGAAGTCCTGCTGCAAGAAGAAAAAGGTGCCAAACCCTTCCTGCTGCACCCAGGACTCACTAATCGCCGCTGAAGGGTTGACTGGACAACAGGTGGACTAAGAAACCCCAGAGGACCTTCAACCTTCTAAAAATTGCCAAGAACCTCCCTCCAGAGTGAAAGCACTCTGCAACCTACAAGCAAGATCTAGTGAAGTCCAGTTCACTGACCGGCTGCTGACCAAGGAACCAGACAAAGCAGCTGGACCACATTTTCTCTGATAGACACAGAGGACAAACCCTGCAAGTGTGCCAAGTTTGGTGACACTGCAACCTCTAGTGGTCATGCAATAGTTAGGGGTACTGGACCCCCAGTGGCAAACTCCCAGAAGAAATGTCACTCTGGTCTCTCCGAGGACCAGAACTAAGCACCAGTCAAGGTACTTCAGGACACCACAGAACCACTCCCCGTAGTGGCCCATCTGACCTGCAATCCACCCTCCAAGTGACCTGCCCCCTGGTTCCAAAAGCTACTCTGCACACAGCTCTTGGTGACTTTTCTGCTCTGCACCTGGCCTCCCTGGCCTTTGCATTGGAGAACCAGCTGTGCTGTAGGGGTCCCCAACCCCATTGCAACCTCTACTCCCTAATGGGACCCACCGGATTCACCTTTAAGTCTGCCAGTGCAGTGCATTTCCAAATGGTCCCCCTCACCTGTCCTGCAACAGATCTAAGACTGTCAGCCACTGCTCCTGCTCAAACCGGGAACCGCCTGAACTTCTCCGGCTTGCCCTCAGGACATCTTGATGACCTCGACCTAAAACCAGAAGATAATATTTGTGACATTTGTAAATGTTCTCCTAGTGATTCCTAGGGTGTGTAAATGTGCACAAAAAGACAATTTTTGCTAAACGTTGAAAAATCATAACTTATAAAGTACTTACCCAATTTTGTTGATCTTAAAAATGTATAAAAATCTGAAGTATTTTTGTAAATTGGTCTCAAGTTATTCTTTCAAATGCATGTCCACATTCATTGATACTGTAAGTACAAAAGATGCTTAGTACTTCTCCAAGATTGGTCTAACCGCTCAAACAATCTGACAGATTGGGGGCAGATCGTTCTCCCACCTCTCCGCCAAGACCTGGAACTCCCTCCCCGTCCACCTACGACAGACACAGGACCTGCTGACCTTCAGGAAACGCCTCAAGACCTGGCTGTTCGAGCAGTAGCACCTATCCTGCCCCCCTAGCGCCTTGAGATCCTAGCGAGTGAGTAGCACGCTCCACAAATGACTGATTGATTAATTGATTAATTGATTGGTTAACACAAAAATTTGAGTATTAGGTGGTCTAGTTTCTACCTCTGTGAACCAACGTCAGGTTGCTCGGACTCTGCACAGTACACATAATTTTTGTACACTATATAGAGGGCCAGCCTCCCACACTCTGCAGCAAGTGTCTTAACCCTGCA
Source organism: Pleurodeles waltl (assembly GCF_031143425.1). Taxonomy (NCBI): domain Eukaryota; kingdom Metazoa; phylum Chordata; class Amphibia; order Caudata; family Salamandridae; genus Pleurodeles; species Pleurodeles waltl. The sequence goes on along the minus strand of NC_090447.1, from coordinate 1,345,840,826 downwards.
AGATATTTTAAAATGTAGCTCTTTTGTGACCATTTAAGTAACCTAGAACAGAACTGCTTTCACACTGGTCATTGCTGGCAATTTCTCTGCAGCAGGCATTTTTTTAAATAAATGTATATGTTGACTGTCAGACTCTGCTTATCAGGTTTCTGCATCTATTAACACCAATCCTTTCATCTGCCACACTTTGACCCACACTTTAGTGGTTCCCAGAGTAGATATTTTCCAATTCCAGCACTGGGGCGCTGGTATTCTGGGAGGAAATAGTACACCCTCTAAATCCACATACTGCCAGTAAAGTTATTTAATACAAGCAAGTTTTGATTGTCGCAATTGATATCGCACATTTGTAGCTAGAATGTTGCAATGTTCCCTTGCACAGTTTCCTCCAAGTTTTACCTATCAAAATTTGGGCTTCGAAAAAGTGAATTATTTGAGCACAAACTCCCCTTTGTGCCAGAACTGGGATTAGAGGGGCACCCAGAATGAAGCCTTTAGGAGTCGCTAACGCTAAAACACGTGTGCATTGCACTTGCACCTGTTTTAGTCCTCCCTTTCAGCCTAAATGACAGTATCATTGCATTGGATATTTTAGACTGTGGTTGTTACCAGGAACAGATATAAAGCAACGAAGCCTGCGAGTACATGGAACTGTTTCCATTGCACTACGTCCCGTTTCTTGGAAACGGTCTATGTTTTTTTTTCTTAAACTTTCATTGAAAGAGAATGTTTGTGCCAACCTGACATTGCTGCAGAACGCAATTTCTACATCACGATGCTTATCTGCGCTATGAACATTCCAGGTTATCTGGAGGATGCAGCTGCCTTGTTTTGTATAAAAAAAAGGGTTGGATTCCATTTCCTATGGGGCCTGAGCACATTATACCAGTCCAGTGTGTGCCTGGGTCTCACAGTGCAGATGCTCACGGCCGCATTGTTTGTTTATTTATTGATGTGCTTCCTGTAGTGCCTCTAAAGGTCTAACTGTTCTTTGCTCCATTGCTGATGCAAAATATAGAACTTCAGTGCCCTTAGTAAGAGCGTCTCAGACCTTAACCCTTAAGCATGGTAAGTTCTTCCCCCATAGAAGAAAGGTACATTTGGAGCATTTCGGGGTCCTCACACCTCTGGACCGCAGTGTCACTGTACCTGGTGCACCAATGACAGCTAAACCCTGAAACACGTAATATTGCTCATCCTTAAATTTGTGAAATTTGCTACAATCAAAATCCTCAGCTCAAGCTCTGCCCACATGAAAGTGACATGCACTTCTGCAATACCCAAAAGTACTTAAGTGTTTTGGGGCCAAATGGTGCAAGTGATGTGATACAACCGCTCAACACCTTGCTGTGCTAAAGTGTGCGTGATCAGGAAGAATAATTGGTAAAACCCATTGAAACCAACGCTTGGAGCAGTGAATGTTGTCACTCAAAATAAAGTCACCAATTGCTCACACAAATAAGAGGGGAATGGTCAAAACGAGAGTAAGTAAAACATATTGGACTATCATTCCAACAATGTATAGGATTCTAGAAAACAACCCTTCCTTTCCCAGAAAGCCAAAAACACGCTAGTACAAAGCAGACACTGATGGGACCCACAGCAGATGATTAACTAGAAAGTTCCACAGAGAAAACACTTACAAAATGAGATTTATATGGTTTGGAAAACCAGAATTTTTGTTAAAATTTTTGTGTGTGATTGGTATTGGAAATTAAACCAATGTACAGGTTCCTTAACCCCTTTGCTGCCAGCCCTTTTCCCCCTTAGGTGCCAGGCCCTTTTTTGGCCAATTGGGGCAGTTCGTGCTTAGACTCTCATAACTGTTTGTCCACATAAGCTACCCATGACAAGTTTGCATTCTTTTTTTCCAATATCCTAGCGATTCTAGAGGTACCCAGAGTTTGTGGGTTCCCCGGGAGGAGACCAAGAAATTTGCCAAAATATTGCAAAAAGTTTGTTTTTTTAAAACAAAATGGGAAAAAGGCCTGCAGAAAAAGGCTGGTGTTTTTTCCCTGAAAATAGCACCAACAAAGGTTTTGCAGTGCTAAAATCACCATCTTCCAAGCTTTCAGGAACAGGCAGACTAGAATCAGAAAATCACATTTTTCAACACAATTTTAGCATTTTACTGGGACCTACCCCATTTTCACAATTTTTTGTGCTTTTAGACTCCTTCAAGTTAGTGACAGAAATGCGTGTGAAACTAATGCTGGATCCCAAAAAGCTAAACATTTCTGAAAAGTAGACAACATTCTGAATCGAGCAAGGGGTCATTTGTGTCGATCCTACAAGGTTTTCCTACAGAAAATAACAGCTGAAATAAAAAAGATATTGAAATTGAGGTGAAAAAAAGCAATTTTTCTTCACATTTTACTTTGTAACTTTTTCCTGTGATGTCAGATTTTCAAAAGCAATAATACCGTTACATCTGCTGGACTCTTCTAGTTAAGGGGATATATAGTGTTTGTATGTTCATCAAGAACCGTAGGTACCTGGAGCCAATAAAGGAGCTTCATCTTGCAATGGGTTTTCATTGTATACCGGGTATACAGCAATTCATTTGGTGAAATATAACGAGTGAAAAATAGGTATCAAGGAAACCTTTGCATTTACAAAATGGGCACAAGATAAGGTGTTGAGAAGTAGTGGTTATTTCCACATGTCTGAATTACGGGGTGCTCATTCTAGCATGTGAATTACAGGACATTTCTTTTTTGCTCACTGTCTTACATTTGGAAGGAACAAATGTAGAGAAAGACAAAGGGCAATAACACTTGTTCTGCTATTCTGTGTTCCCCCAAGCCTTCCGATAAAAATGATACCTCGCATGCGTGGGTAGGCCTATTGCCCGCAACAGGAAACGCAACATGGACACATCACATTTTTACATTGAAATCTGATGTGTTTTTTGGAAAATGCTTAGCTGTGGATTTTGGCCTCTAGCTCAGCCGGCACCTAGGGAAACCTACCAAACCTGTGCATTTTTTAAAACTAGCCACCTAGGGGAATCCAGGGTGGGGTGACTTGTTGGGACCTCACCAGGTCCTGTTACCCAGAATCCTTTGTAAACCTCAAAATTCAGCAAAAAACAAATTTTGCTCACATTTCGTTATAGAAAGTTCTAGAATCTGAGAGAAGCCACAAATTTCCTTCCACCCAGTGTTCCCCCAAGTCTCCCGATAAAAATAGTACCTCACTTGCATGGGTAGGCCTAGTGCCCGTGACAGAAAATCTCCCAAAACACAACATGGACACATCACATTTTGCCAAAGAAAACAGACCTGTTTTTTGCAAAGTGCCTAGCTGTGGATTGTGGCTTCTAGCTAAGCCAACACCTAGGAAAACCTACCAAACCTGTGCATTTTTTAAAACTAGACACCTAGGGCAATCTAAGATGCAGTGGGGCTCTCTCCAGGTTCTGTTACCAAGAATCCTCTGCAAACCTCAAAATTTGTCAAAAAAAACGTTTTCCTCACATTTCGGTGATAGAAAGTTCAGGAATCTGAGAGGAGCCACAAATTTCCTTCTATCCAGCATTCCCCCAAGTCTCCTGATAAAAAGGGTACCTCACTTATGTGGGTAGGCCTAGTGTCCGCAAAAGGAAATGCCCCAAAAACACTATGTGGACACATCAAAATTAACAGACACAAAACTACCTGTTTTTGCGGTGAGGGCACCTGCATTTTTGGTCCTGGGCTCAGCAGCCATATAGGAAAACCTACCAAACCCACACATTTCTAAAAACTAGACACCTGAGGGAGTCCAGGGAAGTGTGACTTGCGTGGATCTCCCAGTATTTTCATACCCAGAATCCTCAGCAAACCTCAAATTTAGCTAAAAAATCAAATTTATCCCACATTTCTCTGTGGGATCACCACACCAGTACAAATTTCCTACCACCCAACGTTCCCCTCAGTCTCCCAGTAAAAATGATACCTCACTTGTGTAGGTGGGCCAAGTGCCTGTAACAGGGAAGAGACAAAAACATGTTGAAAATGAGGGGAAACCAAAGCAGACCCAAAAGGACAATTTGAAAATAAAAATTTTTAGGCTGACAAGTGAGGCAGAATTTTTATCTCTATAGATACGACAATGCTGGGTAGTAGAAATTTTGTTTATTCCTGTGGATTCCGGAAGATTCCATCACAAAAATGTGGGGCAAATGTGTGATTTCCAGCCTAGTTGGAGGTTTGCAGGGCGTTGTGGATAAGAAAATGGTGCAGGATGCATGTGAAGCATGCCAACCTAGAATCGCCCAGATGTTTAGTTTTCAGATGTGTCTAGGTCTCGTCGATTTTTCTACATGATAGCATCCCAAAGTCCAAAAAGTGCAGCCCTCACCATTCCAAGTGGGACGATTTTGAGAGTTAGACAAGCTCTCACAGCCCAAATGTAAAACCAAAACCCAAAATAATCAAGTGCCCTGTTGCTTGCCAGGGGATAAGATGTTTTAGTGTGTGGGGGAGAGCTGAAAGACTGTTACCCCCTTCAGTTGGGGTGGGGGCATAACCATGCCCATACTGGTTGGTAGCCATCACCCCACTACTTTTTTTTTTTTAATTCCCTGGCATCTAGTAGGCTTTCTCTCACCCCAGGGAATGGATTGGGGTAATTGCCCCATCTGCCCACCGGTGGGCAGAACAACTTTGTCCCCATTTATTTGGGTTGGGGGTATGTCCATACCTCCAATCTCTTTTCTTGAAAGAAATTCTTCCTCTGTGTCTGGGGGGCAGATGAGCATTACAGAAATGTGCCAAACTGCCCCAGAGGGGGGCAGAAATGGCCTAGAATAAACAAATAATAAGATTGGAGCAAAAAAAAAAAAAACTGGTGCCTAGTGGTTGGCAGAAATGGCCTTAAATAAATTTGTCCCCCAGGGAAGCAACCCTAAGGGGTCGCTCCCCTTTTTTGAAATTGTCACCCAAAAAAAAATCCCTGGTGGCTCGTAGCTTCTGCCCCCCTGGTGGCAGATCAGCCTAATTAATGTAGGCTGATCTGCCCACGGGGGGGTAGAAAAAGGCCTAATAAAAAAGTGTCCCCTGGGAGCAACCCTTGCCAAAGGGGTCGCTCCGCTTATGCCAATTTCATTAAAAAAAAGCCCTGGTGTCTAGTGGCATCTGCCCCCCTGGGGGCAGACTGGCCTAATGAATATAGGCTGATCTGTCCCAAGGGGGGTCAAAAAAGGCCTAATAAAAAAATTGCCCCTGGGAGAGCAACCCTTTCCTAAGAGGTCGTTCCCCTTTCTTGAAATTGTCGCAAAAAAAATCCCTGGTGCCTAGTGGTTTTAATTAATGTAGGCTGATCTGCCCACAGGGAGGGCAGAAAAGGGCCTAATAATGAAATTGCCACCTGAGGAGCAACCCTTGCTTAAGGGGTCTCTCCCCTGATGAACATAAATAAAATAAAAAAATAAAAACATCCCTGGTGTCTAATGGCTTCTGCCCCCTCCACCCCCCCGGTAGCAGATCAGCCTAATTAATATAGGCCGATGGCCTTAGATAAAATACCCCCTTTTGAGGAGCAACCCTTGCCAAGGGACCACTCTCCTCATGTCCATTTAAAAAAGAAACAAATCCCTGGTGTCTACTGGCATTCCTGCAGCATGATCCCATAGCTACAGGAATGCATAGAGAGACATGAAAAAGGAAGGAAAAGCCTTTCCTTTCCTTTTAATGCCTCCCTGACCTCCCCTGCCCCGTACCAAGGAGAAACTAATCTGTTTCTCCTCAGATCGTGCTGGAAGCATGCTTCCAGTGCAATGGGAGGGGACCTCTGATGAGGTCAGTGCGCGACCGCGTGCTGTTGTCATCAGACGTTATTGGGGTGGGGGTCAGGGAGGCTGGGGTGGAAGGGGAAGTGATTCCGCTTCCATATCTGCCCATGGGAGGGAGTGCAAGGCCTTCGGGCGGAGCGCTAGCACTTCCCCGATGACCCATTCCTGGACAAGGTAATTATGTCCCTGGCGCGTGAGTGCCATGGCAGCGGACCTAACCACCTCGTCCAGGGCACCAGAGGGGTTAAACAAGTCGTAGTATCACTTGATCAGGTTTTGCCCAGTACCAGACAGACTTTAAATTGCTTTCAATGCTGAAGTGGCCACAGAGTCACAAATCACTCTATTAGTGCTCCTGACAGGGCTTATTTCCTAAGCAAAGATTTAGGTCCTGATTAAGAGGCTGACGGTCCTGGTGACAGTCGGACCTCTACAACTGTGGCGGTCCACCAGGAGACTGCCGTTCCCACCAGGAACATTGTTCCCAATGGGGTGACTGTGGTCTGAATTGTAACCAGCATGGTCGGTGCTGAACTCAGCGCTGCCTGGATGATTAAAACCCCACTTTCTGCCAGCCTTTTCTTGGTGGGGACCCAACATGAAAAGGCTGGTGGAAAGCCAGTTCTGAAGGCCATAAGGGGGCCCCTGCACTAACCATGCTCATGGCATGAGTGGTGTGGCCCCCCTCTGCCCAGCACTGTTGGAATGTGCACTGTCTGCACTGCAGACAGTGTGTTTTTCCGAGGATGCTGGAATACTACAGTATTGGCCTCAGCCGAGGCCAATATGGTAGCACTGTTCCTGCTGGTCAGCTGGACAGGAACACGTACTTCAACGTTACTGCTGGTTAGTCTGGCAGGAAGATTGTAATAGGCTCAGGGGGTGCCAGTATGATGGTGGCGTGCTCCCCACGGCTTTGGCGGTCCACTTGTAGGACCGCCAAAGTCATAATGAGGCCCTAAATCTGCAAGAAGTCAAGACAGACTAAGGTGGTCATTCCAACCTCGGCGGTAAAAGGCGCTTACCGCCAGACAGAAGACCCACCCATTGCACGGCATTGGCACACACAGAAGCAATAACCATACTTTTATACCCCTGCAGGACCCGAATGCCAGGTCACCGCGCAGGAGGGTCCACAAATGTCCACTCCACCCCCAGAAGAGGCCCACAGTGATGACAGCAGCTCTGTCTTCCTGGATCTAGATGACCAGCCCGGTCCATCGGGGACCTCGGGACAGTCGGTTCCCCTCAGACAGTCACAGGCCACAGCAGACCTTCCCCCCTCTGGGAACACCAGCACAGCACCCACCCAGCGGGCCCATACCTCTGTCCCCAGGACACGTCAATCAGCGGTGTGTCCACCACTACAGGGAACCCAGGCTAACCCACCACCCCAACAACAACAGGGACCTGGGGGCAGTGGTAGTGGGCACACGGTCCAGGGGACGGAGGCCCAGGGAAACAGGGGAACTGGGAGGGCTGCTGTGGGACAGGGGGGGGACAGGCCAAGGGAACCCACTCTCCACGAGGCCCTCTCCTCCATCATGGGAGCATACCACCGCTCCCAGGAGACGATGGCGACGGTCCTGGCCAGGTTTCAGGAAATCCAGCTTCTGCAGGAGCAAAAGTATATGGGGTTCAGGGAGGAACTAAGAAACATCAGTTCCGCCATGGGTACCATCGTAGTGGCCCTGAATGAGTTAATCAGCACATTGCGGAACACTGTGGCACCTCAAAGGGCCCCTGTCACTAGCATGGACCAAGGACTGGCTACCACCTCCGCCGGCGCTAGTGGACAGGAGGCCCGACACAAGACCAACAGGCCACCAGAACCCCACCCCCTGCAGAAGGCGAACCACCCCGCAAGCGGGTCCTGACATCCAGGAAGAAGACAAAGTAACATGTCAAGACCCCCGCCAGAAAAGGATACCGCCCTGATTGTCATCTCACTGTCGCACATTGTCACCCTGTCCAACCTTAAACTGCCCCTGCTCCACTTCCCACAGGCATTTGGACAATGCACCTGTGAACCTGATAGTCTGGACTCTGCCATGGACAATCCTCCACCATCACCCCTCACCGATTTGCAAACACCCATCCAAATTAGAGCACTTGAATAAACACACTTATTGCACATAAACAATCTGGAGTCTGTCTGTGATTTTAACAAATGTATTAGACATGACAGTGTCAACATTTTTATTCACATTGTGATGCCAACAAACCGCTGTCACACAGCTGTAGTCCATGGGGAAACAAAGCAGATGTCACGCAGTGGGGCCCACAGCTCTGAAAACGGAAGGGAAAGTCACAACACAGTTACCATACACTGGGGGAAAAAGTCAGACGGTAGAGAGGTAGGAGTCTTTAAGTAAATGTAATATGCCGGTGTGTACTCTTACCTGTGTGTCACTGAAAATATTGCTCTATTACTGTGTTCCTGTTGTCTATGTCGTCCTCTTCGGTTTCCTCTTCTTCACTCTCCACAGGCTCCACAGCTGCTACAACACCACCATCTGGACCATCCTCCTGCAGAAAAGGCACCTGGCGGCGCAAAGCCAGGTTGTGAAGCATACAGCAGGCCACGATGATCTAGCACACCTTCTTTGGTGAGTACATTAGGGATCCACCTGTCATATGGAGGCACCTGAACCTGGCCTTCAGGAGGCCAAAGGTGCGTTCGATCACCCTCCTAGTCCGCCCATGGGCCTCATTGTAGCGTTCCTCTGCCCTGGTCCTGGGATTCCTCACTGGGGTCAGTAGCCAGGACAGGTTGGGGTAACCAGAGTCCCCTAATAGCCACACCCGGTGCCTTTGGAGTTGACCCATCACATACGGGATGCTGCTCTTCCGCAGGATGTAGGCGTCATGCACTGAGCCAGGGAACTTGGCATTAACATGGGAGATGTACTGGTCTGCCAAACAGACCATCTGTACATTCATCGAATGATAACTTTTCCTGTTCCTATACACCTGTTCACTCCTGCTGGGGGGTACCAAAGCCACATGGGTCCCATCAATGGCACCTATGATGTTGGGGATATGTCCAAGGGCATAGAAATCCCCCTTCACTGTAGGCAAATCCACCACCTCAGGGAAAACGATGTAGCTCCGCATGTGTTTCAGCAGGGCAGACAACACTCTGGACAACACCTTGGAAAACATAGGCTGGGACATCCCTGATGATATGGCCACTGTTGTTTGAAATGACCCACTTGCTAGGAAATGGAGTACTGACAGCACCTGCACTAATGGGGGTATCCCTGTGGGTTGGCGGATGGGTGACATCAGGTCTGCCTCCAGCTGGGCACACAGTTCATGTATAGTGGCTCGGTCAAGCCTGTATGTCAGAATGACATGTCGTTCCTCCATTGTCGACAGGTCCACCAGCGGTTTGTACACGGGAAGTTTCCTCCATCTCCTCGCATTGCCCAGCGGACGGTGCCTAGGAAGGACAACAGCGAGCACAGAGTCAATCAACCCACAGGTACGTTCCCACAGCTTGCACACAACACGATTCACTATGCATTGAATGGTTTGTATGAGGGTTGAGGAAAGGCCTAGGTATGTGTGACGCACTAGAAATTAAGCCATGTGGGCCCTTGAAATGGCGGCTGCCTGACCTGTGAAGTGTGACAATGGGATGTGAGGTCAATGCGCTGGCGTGGCACACCTTGGCGGTAGGCGGTCGAAGACCGCGGCGCTAAGCCGCATTGGTTAACATAGAACCCTATGGGTTTCACAAGCCAATGACGATGTGTGCCAGCGGTCGTGGTACGCACCGCCGCGGTACGCACCGCCGCGGGCGTGATCGCCATTTTCTATCTACTTAATCACTCGATACCTGATCTTCCACAGGAGAGGACCTACACTGCAAGTGCTGCTGTGACCTCGGTCTGGAAGAGACAATGGCTGCTGCGACTGGGGAAAGGGCCCCTGCCTTCACTTCTGAAGAATTGGAGAAACTCGTGGATGGGGTCCTCCCCCAGTATGCGCTACTCTACGGTCCTCCAGACCAACAGGTAAGTACACTGGGACCATGCTTTGTGGGCAATGCCTGGGTTAAGTCGGGTGGATGAAAGATGGTGGGGAGGGGAGCGATTGAGGCATGCATCAGACGACAGATGAGAGCATTGGCCACATGGCAAGGGTGGGGATGGGGGGCCACTCACATCAAGCATGCAGAAGGTGATGATTTTTTTTCTCCCCTGTACATGTCACATAGGTCAGCGCCCACCAGAAAGTCGCTATTTGGCGTGCCATCGCCAAGGACGTCTGGACCCTGGTGGTTCACAACAGACGGGGCACCCACTGCCGGAAGAGGTGGGAGGACATCCGACGCGGGAGCAGGAAGACGGCGGAGGCTCTGCTGGGGATGGCCTCCCAACGTAGGAGGGGTGCCAGTCGTCAATTGACCCCCCTGATGTCCTGGATCCTGGCGGTGGCCTACACCGATTTGGATGGGCGCGTGAGGACATCACAGCAGACACAAGGGGGTGAGTACACTCTCATTCTGGTGACTTTGCGCGCAGTCTGGGTGGGGGAGGTGGGCTGTGGGTATCCCTAGGCCAGGGCGATTTCTGTAGGCTAGGCCCCTCCATAAGGCATGGCCCTGTGCCCCCACCCCCCACCTCTGTAGGGTGCCAAGTACAGCTATTCATGGGCCTGTGTCATCTATGTGTGCAGTTGTCGTCCATAGGCTTGTAGGCCATGTCTCACTGATTGAGTAGTGGACCCCAAGTGTGCAGCGTAGTGCAGGGGGCTTCTGTGTCTGTCCTCTCCGCCAACGGTGTCGCCTATGCATGCACTCAACATGTCTTTCTTTCTCCCCCCCCTTTTTTGTGGTCTTCCTGTTCATGTGTGCATTAGCATCATCAGGCGGAGGAGAAGTGGCATCGGAGCACGAGGGAGCTGCATCCCACATGGCCCTGGAGGGCCATGCAACGGACTCTGAGTACACCAGTGGGACGGAGGGCGAGGGGAGCTCCACAGCGGGGACTCGTGCTGATGTCAGTGGCAGCGACTCGTCCTCTGAAGGGAGCTCCCTTGTGGTGGCGGTAACATCCGTGCCCCCCGCAACAACAGGTACAGCCGCCACCCAGCGCACCAGCACCGCCCTCCCAGCAGCCCCTCAGCGTTTGCCCTGTTCCCGCTCACCCAGGAAGGGGGGCATCTCCTTCGCCCCAGGCACCTCAGGCCCTGCCCCTGTCACCCCTGCTGCCCTCAGTGAGGAGGTCATTGACCTCCTGAGGACCATCATTGTTGGGCAGTCTACCCTTTTGAATGCCATCCAGGGTGTAGAAAGGGAGGTGCACCAGAGTAATGCATACCTGGAGGGCATTCATTCGGATCAGGCTGCCCATCAGCGATCGTTCAACGCTCTGGCCTCAGCACTGACGGCAGCAATTGTCCCTGTCTCTAGCCTCCCCCCTCCAACTTCCTCCACCCAGATCCAATCCCCTGTACCTCTGCCTATCCCAGACACACCTACAGACCAGCCTGCACACACCTCAACACCCAAGGGAAGCTCATCCAGATATAAGCACCACAAATCACACAAGCATTCACACAAGCAACATCCACATGCAGACACACCAACACCCACTGCCTCCACTGTGTCCCCCTCCTCGTCCCCCTCCTCCCTCCCTGTGACGTCTCCACTCACACTTGCATGCACAACATCTTCAGCCACTACGTCCATCACCAGCACACCCACCAGAACACTCCGCACACATGCAGTCACCACCCCCACTACCATTTACACGTCCCCTGTGTCCTCTTGCAGTGTGTCTGTCAGCCCCTCTTCCAAACCACACAAACGCAGGCAGCCACCCACCCAACAGCCATCCACCTCACGACAGCCTCCAGGCCAAGCACCTGCACCCAAAGACACCAGACTTCACACTCCTACAACCACATCCTCTTCCTCCACTCCCATACCCACTACACCTAGCCGTCCCTCTCTTTCCAAATTGATTTTCCTTTCCAAACTTGACCTCTTTCCAACATCTTCCCCACCCCGTCCATCTCATAAGACTGCAATCAGCACCTCAGCCACCACCAAACCAGGACCTATCAAGACTGTTGTACAAGGACTGTGGAGTCCCCCACCCTCAAGGGCAACTAGTTCTGCTAGGAGCCAAGGCACGGCCAGCCCACCCGCGGAAAAACACCCAAAGATTACCAGTGCCCGGCGCGAGAGGCCAAGGACACCAGGGACCAAAATCCCTACCCTGGCTCCGGCTAGAAGTGGGGTGCCACCTGGCACACCGCCAAAGGTGGGAAAGGGCCACAGACGACCAGGGAAGGGTGGGAAGGGCAGCACGCCCGACAAGTCCGGCAGCAGGCCAGCTGCCCAGGAGGGCCCCACCAGCCCCATCCCAGGTGTGCAGGAGGACACCCAGAGGCCCGGTACGGCAGCCCAGGAGGGCCCCGCCAGCCACAGCCCAGCTGCCCAGGAGGGCCCCGCCAGCCACAGCCCAGCTGCCCAGGAGGGCCCCGCCAGCCATAGCCCAGCTGGGCAATGAAGGAGCTCCAGCCAGAGCCCAGCTGCCCAGGAGGGCCCAGCCAGCCACAGCCCAGCTGCCCAGGAGGTCCCCGCCAGCCACAGCCCAGCTGGGCAATGAAGGAGCGCCAGCCACAGCCCAGCTGGGCAATGAAGGAGCGCCAACTCAAGCACCGCTGAACATGGCAAGGACTGCCAAGGCAAGCACCGCTGAACAGGGCAAGGACCGCCAAGGCAAGCACCGCTGAACAGGGCAAGCACCGCTGAACAGGGCAAGGACCGCTGAACAGGGCAAGGACCGCCAAGGCAAGGACCGCTGAACAGGGCAAGGACCGCCAAGGCAAGCACCGCTGAACAGGGCAAGCACCGCTGAACAGGGCAAGGACCGCTGAACAGGGCAAGGACCGCCAAGGCAAGGACCGCTGAACAGGGCAAGGACCGCCAAGGCAAGCACCGCTGAACAGGGCAAGCACCGCTGAACAGGGCAAGGACCGCCAAGGCAAGCACCGCTGACAGGGCAAGCACCGCTGAACAGGGCAAGGACCGCCAAGGCAAGCACCGCTGAACATGGCAAGGACCGCCAAGGCAAGCACTGCTGAACAGGGCAAGCACTGCTGAACAGGGCAAGGACCGCTGAACAGGGCAAGCACCGCTGCACTGGGCCCTTCATCTCAAGCACTGCTCCGCTGGGCCCTTCATCTCAAGCACCGCTCCGCTGGGCACCACCGTCTCAAGCACCACTGAACTGGGCACCGCCGTCTCAAGCACCGCTGAACTGGGCCCTTCATCTCAAGCACCGCTCCGCTGGGCACCGCCGTCTCAAGCACCGCTGCACTGGGACCTTCATCTCAAGCACCGCTGCACTGGGCCCTTCATCTCAAGCACCGCTCCGCTGGGCACCGCCGTCTCAAACACCACTGAACAGGGCACTGCCGTCTCAAGCACCGCTGAACTGGGCCCTTCATCTCAAACACCGCTCCGCTGGGCACCGCCGTCTCAAGCACCGCTGCACTGGGCCCTTCATCTCAAGCACCGCTCCGCTGGGCACCGCCGTCTCAAGCACCGCTGCACTGGGCCCTTCATCTCAAGCACCGCTCCGCTGGGCACCGCCGTCTCAAGCACCGCTGAACTGGGCCCTTCATCTCAAGCACCGCTCCGCTGGGCACCGCCGTCTCAAGCACCGCTGCACTGGGCCCTTCATCTCAAGCACCGCTGAACTGGGCCCTGCATCTCAAGCACCGCTGCACTGGGCCCTTCATCTCAAGCACCGCTGCACTGGGCCCTTCATCTCAAGCACCGCTCCGCTGGGCAACGCCGTCTCAAGCACCGCTGAACAGGGCACCGCCGTCTCAAGCACCGCTGAACTGGGCCCTTCATCTCAAGCACCGCTCCGCTGGGCACCGCCGTCTCAAGCACCGCTGCACTGGGCCCTTCATCTCAAGCACTGCTCTGCTGGGCCCTTCATCTCAAGCACTGCTGCACTGGGCCCTTCATCTCAAGCACGGCTGAACTGGGCCCTTCATCTCAAGCACCGCCCGCTGGGCACCGCTGTCTCAAGCACCGCTGCAGTGGGCCCTTCATCTCAAGCACCGCTGCACTGGGCCCTTCATCTCAAGCACCGCTGCACTGGGCCCTTCATCTCAAGCACCGCTCCGCTGGGCACCGCCGTCTCAAGCACCGCTGAACAGGGCACCGCCGTCTCAAGCACCGCTGAACTGGGCCCTTCATCTCAAGCACCGCTGAACTGGGCCCTTCATCTCAAGCACCACTTCGCTGGGCACCGCCGTCTCAAGCCTCGCTGCACTGGGCCCTTCATTTCAAGCACCGCTGCACTGGGCCCTTCATCTCAAGCACCGCTGCACTGGGCCCTTCATCTCAAGCACCGCTCCGCTGGGCACCGCCGTCTCAAGCACCGCTGAACAGGGCACCGCCGTCTCAAGCACTGCTGAACTGGCCCCTTCATCTCAAGCACAGCTCCGCTGGGCACCGCCGTCTCAAGCACCGCTGCACTGGGCCCTTCATCTCAAGCACCGCTGGCCCATTGGCGGAAGGGGCAGTGCCGCATCTGTGTCGTGCAGGGCTACACGAAGCACTCTGGGCACCAGTCCCCCTCCAGAACCAGTGGACACTGTCATCCACTTGAGAGACTGTGACTTTGCACTCCCCAGGATGTAACAGTGGGCAAACCACCCACTGTAGAGACTTGAGAGACTGTGGCTTTGCACTCCCCAGGATGGTACAGTGGGCAAGCCACCCACTGTATGGACTTGAGAGACTGTGGCTTTGCACTCCCCAGGATGGTACAGTGGGCAAACCACCCACTGTATGGACTTGAGAGACTGTGGCTTTGCACTCCCCTGGATGGGACAGTGGCCATGGAGGCCCCTCGTGGATCTGGCGTTGTGTACTCATGTGGCTGAGGTGCCCCCCCTTCCCTTCCCGCTGAGGTGCCTGTAGTTTTTCTATCTTATGTCCCTGCAGTGTTCTCTCCGTTGGTGTCAGGTATCCTGTGTGGGCCTTGCCCATGTGATTTGGGCCCAGTGGTCCACGGACAATGACTGCTAAAATTATCAGACTTTTAATATTTATGTATATATTAGTTTTAAATGTGTGATATTTTTATATGCTGATAATACAATATATTCGACTGTTTATGATCATTTCATTTTGTCTTTGCATTCTTCCGGGGGGTTTGGGGGTTGTAACAGTGATGTATTGCTATGCATTGATGTGTGTGTTGTAGTGGGTGAGGGTGGTGGTGGGTGTGTAGCGTATGTGTGCCCGTAATATTTTCTCCTCCCCCTCCCCTGTGTCGTAGGTGCAATACTTACCTTCTGCGCCGGCGTTCGTGCTCCTGGTAGAGGAGCAGGAATGCAATAGCTGGTAGGATGTGTAGTTCGGGTTCCATGCTGTCCAGATTCCTCGTGGGGTGTATAGAGGTGAGCGTTTTCCGTTTGAAATGTCTGTTTCCGCCGTGTTTTTATCGACGGGGCTAACGCCCCGGAAAAGGTGGCAGATTGGTGGGTTGTGATAGGGTGGGCGGTACATTGACTCCCACCTGTCTGTTGGCGGTGACCGCCGTGCTGTTTGTTTGTCCCGCCGTGGCGGTCGGAGTGTTAATGTGGCGGTCTCTGTTGGCGGTTTCCCCCAGGGTCAGAATTCAATTTTTTAAACCGCCAGCCTGTTGGCGGGTTAGCCGCCGCTTTAACACCGACCGCCAGGGTTGGAATGACCCCCTATGAAACTTCCACATCCAGACCTTCAAAGTGTCTTTGACTGCAAGGACTTCACAGTTGTCCCACCTAATAATATAGCACACATGAACAGACTGAAACAACACACACTATGTGTAGGAAAATATGATATGACCCACTTAACCATCCAGTGTGAGAAAATGCCCCCATCGTTTTGCAAGTTTATTGCTGGTTTTTAAAGACTGCACAATGAGGCACTGCTGTACAGTGCCCAGTGTATTTTCTTTGTCACACAAATAACATGTGCAAATCAGCTCATCCCTGATTGGCGTATTTATCTCTCCTTAAAACCCATAAGTCCATGTGTCGGCCAATGGCCAATACACGCACACTCTCCCTGGTATGGGCCACAACCACTGGCTGATGCCGGGGAGGTTTTAAAAATCCTCCAGTGCAAATCACCTGAGGATTTCTTATCTTATCTCCTCGGGAGAAGCAGAAGAGCTTCTGCGTCTCCCCCTACCCCTCCTGCCCATCAGTGAAGTCTGCGCACGAGAGGCTCGCTGACATCACACTTTTTCCCCACTGGAAGATCAAGAAGCAGGTAAGCCCTTGCTCTCTGCTCTGGTGGGGAACAAAAGGCCAAAACGGGCTCTCCAGATGCCAGGGAGACATTGATGGAAAGGGGAGCATGTCCCTTTTCAATCAATGCCTTCCTGGCACCGTTTCCCTGTCATGGATTGCGGCACAGTTGTGATCTACGGCCAGAAAATGGCACTAGGCCGCAGGGATTGCTTCGTGGGTGTCGGCCCCCATGTCAATGGCTACCCCCCTGCCCCTGTGGAGACAGTATGCTTTTATGCTTTTATGCAATCGAGCCCCCCCCAGGGGATACAAATATTCTTAGAACATTTTTGTTTATGGTGAGTCAGCCCTCTTGACATGGGCCGACCTCTATGGGTAGATACTTTTTCTTTCAATATCCTGGGGTCTCTCTCACACATTTTTACCAAACATCTTGCTAGGCTGACTCCTTGAACTCATTCCATGGAGAGACCATTTCAATAACAATCTCCCTCTCTTCCATCCCATCATGGGATGGAAGAGAGGGAGAGAGAGACAGAAAGTGAGAGAAACAGGGAAATGACGAGATAGAGATTGACAGAGAACTAGAGAGAGGGAGAGAAAGGGAGAGAGGGTTTTAGCCTTTTGATTAATGATGTACATAGAATGAGATATTTTAGAGCAAATGAAAAAGAAAAATGTATTTGTCATTTAAAAGGAGTGAGATGACCTTTCAGTATGAAACTTAAACTTTGGAAGTTTAAAGAAATAAAAAAAAGGTAAAGACCATGGACACACCTGGAGTAGAACCCTAAACTTTCAGAGTGAGAGTCTGTGACATTTATGATTAGGCCACAGGTGACTCTACAGTGTGCTGCCTCCAAATATACCTATGACACTCAAACCACGCATGTGCTAGGAAAGAAGCATGAATTTTCCATCACAAAGAAGAATTAACAGTCAAAACACTAGTGAAAAAACAAACACACTGCCAAGCGATACTAGGATTTACTCCTTCACCCTATTAAGTAACAGTACAAGGCCTTGACAATTAGGCCAGAAGTGACTTTTTCTGCTCTGCATCCAAACCTAACCACAGCATTCATACAAAACATATTGCTAGTCTGACTCCTTGAACTCGTTCTATGGAGAGACCATTGCAATAACAATCGAGATGCAGGGAAATGAAGAGAAAGAGATTGACAGAGAACGTGAGAGAGGGAGAGTGCGGGTTTTTAGACTTTGGTGAATGATATATGTAGAATGAGATATTTTAGGGCAAGATAAAAAGAAACATCTATCAGGCATAGATAGCTTTCGGGCAGCAATAAAAATGTCAAGATAACTCTTGTGATTATGTTCCTGCAAGAGAAAGAGATCAGACTTTTGTCTACTGGCAGTTTTGACACCATAAAGTAGCACATGAGGTTTATATACCTGCTGCAAAGAACAGATCTGTATTATAAAGGAGTAGTTGGGTGGATTAATAAAGTCAGCCATTACCTGTGCTTTAAAACAAATGAAATGTATGTGCATGGGGGCTGTGGAGATATGAAGGGTGCTTTTGCTGGATGATAGTGAGGGAATACAAGGAGGAGGTAATGGGACGGGAGCACCAAAGATTATTGTCACATCTGCTGATTGAGAGAAGAAGCGAAGGTAAGGTGACTGACATTTACTGTTGCACACATCACACACACACTCACCAACAATTTTGTGACCCTATCTGCCTTCTACATAGGCTGGTGCTTTCAAGCAACAGTTTAGCCAGTAGCAGAGCTGGTGTCTCGTTGGGTGACGTCTGCTCAAGCCCTAACTTGGGTTATGGAGTACAGCTCTGAAGCTGGAACAGAGACTGAGACAGCAGATACAGAGACAGCATCTGAGGGAGAGGACAATGGAGCAGAATCTGGGAGTGAGTTTTCAGTTGGCGGAGTCCCATCAGATTACACCTCTTCCAGTTATTCTGAGGGAGACGATGCGGACAGTCGTGCTGTCCCTTCGCAAGCAGTCTGCGCAGCAGGACAACAGTGGGTTAGCCCAACCCAGAGAGAAGGTGCGTGGGGCGTCAAGCAAAGAGACAGTGCTCTCTTGTCAGCTCCCTGATTTAGTTCAGCCCCAAATTCCACCTTTTACTGGTGATGCTGGATGTAATGTCGACATGGTCAACTTTTTGCCAGTCAACTACATCCATCTCTTTTTGGACATTTACTTCCTTCAGAAAATTGTGCCACAAACTTGCATGCATAAAAATTTCTGAGGGAGCATGGGACACTCTAGGGCCCCATTCCAGGGCATGCCAGTGGACACCCACTTCACTGGATGGGTTAAAGATATTTTTGGGCCTTACACTCAAAATAGGGTTAGTGCAGAAACCCACATTGCATCCTACTGGACGACTTTCATGGTTTGGGTAACCTCCACCTTCATACAGTACATGAAGCAGAGATCGTCTTTTGCTATTGCTGCACATGCTGCATTTCCATGACAATTCTGCTGCATTGCCCCGTGATCATCCAGACCATGACAGGTTGCTCAAAATTTGGCCCATAGTGGAACATTTATGTGCCAGGTTTACAGAGATCTATACTCCTGGAAATAATATAGCAGTTGATGAGTCCTTGATCCTGTACCAAGGGTGACTACTGTTCAGACAGTATATTGTGAGCAAAAGAGCTCTTCTGATTATGTGTACAGCTTGAGAGTGTATACAGGGAAGGGCTCCAGGCTAACCATGTAGGTTACACGTTAGGGGTCGCAGGGAAGATTGTATGGGAGCTTGTCCAGCCACTCCTTCACAAAGGTTATAACCTTTATGTGGACAATTTCTATACAGGAGTAGAGCTGTTCAGTGAGCTCTACAAAGCTGGCACTGTGCCCTGTGGTACAGTTCATTGAAACTGCAAAGGATTCCCACAGGAGCTTGTTTGCAAGAAGCTCCAGAAATCCCAGAGTACTGTGTTGCATTCCAACTAAGTGCTCGCAGTCAAGTTCTTGGATAGGCGTGATGTATACGAACGCACTACAATTCATGATGAGAGCACATCCCCATCATGGTTGGGGTCAGATGGCCAAAGTCCACATGCCCACCTGTATACTTGATTACAATAAGTACATGGGCGGAGTGGACAAGAATGACCAGGTTCCTCAACCATACAATGTGTGTCATAAAACTCACACTTGATACAAGAAACTGTTTACCCACCTGATCCAGATGGCATCAGACAATGTGTGTGTTGTTTATACTCAGACAATCACAGGACGACTCATGTCTTTCCTTGACTTCCAGCTGTCTGTAATTGAAAGCCTCACTGCTGCTACAAAAGCAGCAGCCTCCACTTCATATGTTCTGGAGGATGTAGCAAGGCCGCAGGAGCAACACTTTGCTGATCACATTCTTAAAACACCTAAAAAGGATCGTCCATGTTGTCCCTGTAAAGTGCACTCGAAGCAAGGAAAGCGGCAGGAGAATTGTTATTACTGTCCATAGTGTCCATCTCAGTCAGACCTCTGTTTCCCTACTTGCTTTATGTTGTATAATACTAAAGCAAAGTTCTGGGAAATTGGGACTGGGACTGAGGTGGAGCTGCCGTTGGATAAACCTTTCAGTGGCTGTGCATGGATATCGAACGTCCATGGGCTATTGCTTTGTTAAGCAAGAAGCCACAGAATTTTAGTTCATCTACTTCAGGAAATCATGGACTTCCTTATGGCCTGCTTGACACCTTTATCGACCATCAGAATGTGGTGGTTTTCTGTTTGATTAACATGCATTATAGTTCCCATACTGCACATACTATTGGACAGAACATATTTCCCACTGTCATTGAGTACCCTGTGTGGCAAAATGTTAAAGCGTGACTGAATTTTGAAGTGCTTGTTAGGGAACTTATGCAGGCTACACAGGGACCACCATGATTGCCAATGAGAACCACAGTAAGTGTAACAAGTCAAACAAATGTCCTGTGGGACGTATTCACCAACATTTCTACTTGTTTGAAAGTGTGTAAACTCAATTTGTAGCTTCACTTTCAAAGCAAAAGTACAGGTGTTGGTGAATGATTCCCGCACGATATTTGTTTGACTTTTTACTTAGTATAGGTTCACGTGGTGATCATACAGGATTAGTCGGGACACTGATGAGGACAGAGACATGAACGGATAAGAAAAGCTTATGATAGGTGTGCTTTCCCAGGGATATTGCACAGGTAGAAGGCAGATAGTGAAGGTAGTACAGATGCACATCATCTACACCTATGGATTAAATTCCATTGGTGCCACACTGGCACTGAAGGACAATGATACACACTGGTCAGTGTTTGGCGTGCTTGCCATGTTCATCCTCTGTCAGAACTTAGTAAATATTCAATTTGCTGTATGTTAAGTGCATTACAGCCAAAGCACTGCACATAACGGTAGCTGGGACATATGTTATGTTCTCATGGACTACCCTCTGTGCCAAATACTTATCAAATACTTCCCTTCCTCATAGTTTATGACATTCTCCTACGGAAACTTCATGAAAAAACTCCAGCATGTCTGCCTTAGTTTCAAGGGTAGATATGCTCACTCAGTTCAATTAATGGGCCCCACAAGGCATTTTTTGACACCCCTCGCTTGCATCCACAAACTGGAAGGAGTTGGATTTAGCACAGTGAGTGCACTAAAGGTGCATAAAAAACATGTCTTTCTGAGCCGCAGGTAGCTGTCATGGGAGTTATTAGTAAAGGTTCCTTACACATGCCTTCGGTAATGTTCAGGAAGAAGGAGGTGGTTGCTTGACAGGTGATAAAAAATGTAGTCAAACGTATTCTGTCCTGTGGCGTATGAATGTGATGGGCCTTTGGCTGACAGCAGTAAGTTGATATGAGTGCAGTGATTGGTCGAATTGGGCCAGCAGCCTGCAGTATGGGAGGTGTTTTGTGTTGTGAATGAATGGCATGTGAACGGACCATAAAGTGGATGGTGCCGTGAAGTGGCTTTATGGCTCACCTTCAGAAGGCTTGGTTTCATTATTCAATGTACTTTGACAAGTATTCATGCTTTGAAACCATACTTTCTGGAGGTGTTATAAACAACCAGTGTGAGTGGTGGATTAACTTTACCATTCTGGTACCAGGGGAGTCCAAGGGTGCAGGACTTGCGTGGCTATCACCAGTTTTCCTTCACCCAGAATCCCCTTGAAATCACTAACTTTGCTTAAAAACACATTTTTCTTGCTTTTCTGTGAGGGAAAGTCCTGGAATCTGCAGGAGGCCACAAATTTTCTACCACCCACCATTCCCCTAAGTCTCCAGAGAAAAGCGTTGCCTCACTTGTGTGGGTGGTCAAGTGACCGCGACAGCGAATTGCCCAAACCTTATTGTGGAGACATCAAAATTACCTATCACAAAACAGCCTGGTTTTATGAGACTGTCACCTGAGTCTTTGGTCCTGAGCTTGGTGGGCATATAGGTAAACCTACCAAACCCAGACATTCCAGCAAACTAGACACCCGGGGCAGTTCACGTAGTTGCGGCGTGTGTGGATTCCACAAAGTTTTCTGACCCAGAATACCCTGAAAAGGTGAAACATTGATGAAAAACACTAGTTTTTGCGAGGACAACCATTGACCCTTGTGTGAGCCATCCCTCTCATGGGCACTAGGCCCAGGCACACAAGTGGGGTTGCGTTTTTATCAGGATAAGTTGGGAAACGCTAGATGGTAAGATGTTTGTGGATCCATGCATATTCCTGTAGTTTACTTCACAGAAATGCAAGGCAAAAACTGTTTTTATTCAACGTTTCACATTTGCAGGGTATTCTCCTTAAGAAAACTTTGTGGAATCCACACCTGCTACAGCTATGTGGACCTCCCAAAGTGTTTAGTTTGCAGAAATGTCTGGGTTTGGTAGATTTCCCTAAATGGTTCCAGATCCCAGGACTAATTAATACACTCACCTCAGTTATCATTATTGCCACAGTACATTTTTTGGCATTTCCTGCTGTGGGCACTAGGCCTACCAACCCAAGTGAGGTACCATTTTTATCAGGAGACTGGGGGGGAATGCTGGGAGGAAAAACATTTGTGGCTACCCTTAGATTCCAGGACTGTGCAGCACTGAAATGTGAGGAAGGAGTATTTTTCTAGCCTAATTTTGAGGCTTGCAAAGGATTCTGGGTGAAAGAACCAAGTGAGAGGCCCAAAAGTCGCCCCATCCTGAATTTCCTTAGGTGTCTACTTTCCAAAAATGTACATGTTTGGTAGGTTTCTCTAGGTGCCAGCTGAGCTAGAGGCCAAAATCCACAGCTAGGCACTTTGCAAAAAACACATCTGTTGGAAAAATGTGATGGGTTTATGTTGCGGTTTGGGGCATTTCCTGTCGTAGGCACTAGGCCTAGTCACACAAATGAGGTACCATTTTTATCAGGAGACTTGGGGAAATACAGAATAGGAGAACAAGTGTCATTGCCAATTGTCTTTCTCTACATTTTTTACTTCAAAGTGTAAGACAGTGTGTAAGAAAGAAGTCATTTTGAGAAATGCCCTGTAATTCACATGCTAGTATGGGCACCCCCGAACTCCTTATCTTGTTCCCATTTCAGAAATACATAGGTTTACTTGATACCTATTTTTCACTCTTTATATTTTACCAAATGAATTTCTGTGTACCCGGTATGCAATGAAAACCCATTGCAAGGTGCAGCTCATTTATTGGTGCTGGGTACCTTGGGTTCTTCATGAACCTACAAGACCTATATATCCCTGCAACCAGAACGATCAAGCAGAAGTAATGGTATATTGCTTTTAAACTTTTCAACTTAATTTCAATATTTTTTTATTTAAACTTTCTGTATGCAAATCTTGAAGGATCTACACAAATGACCCCTTGCTGAATTCAGAATTTGGTCTACATTTCAGAAATGTTTTGCTGCCCGGGATCCACCATTGGTTTCACACCCATTTCTGTTACTAACTGGAAGGAGGCTAGAAGCATAAGAAATAGTAAAAATAGGGTATGTCCCAGTAAAATGCCCAAACTGTGTTGAAACATTTGGGGGCATATTTGAGAAAAGTGGCACAATACACAGTGCTGCACCACATTTCTTGCACCCCTTAGCCCCCCCCCAATGCCATCATGTGTGAAATAAGGCACACCCTGGTGGTAGTTAAGGAACTAGCATCATAAATTTTGGTGCTAATATGGAGCTTTGCAGGATTAGTGTATAAAAGAATCACGCTAATCTTGCAAAGCTCATTGAGGCCCATTGTAAACTATGGTGTGCCGCCTTTTAACACCTGCTCTGAGCATGAGTTAATAGTGCAGAAAAAAATGATGCAAAGATATCACTTAGATTTCTTTGTGCCATTTTTTCGGCCCCCCTAATGGGGTTATGCCCCCCTTTGCATACAATATGCATGGTGTAGGCATAATGTAGCGCAAAGGGTTACAGAGTGGCTCAATATATGCGTTGCAGTACTTTGTAAATATGGCCACATTAGCATTAAAAAAATGACGCTTTTGTGCAGCAAGGAGGCGCTAGGGGCTCTTAAATATGCTGCTTGGTTTTCTGATTCAAGTCTGCCTGTTCCTGAAAGCTGGGAAGATGGTGATCTTAGCACCGCAAACCCTTTGTTGATGGCATTTGCAGGGGAAAAAACAGATGCTTTCTTCTGCAGCACTTTTTCATTTTTTTTTTTTTTTTAAACCCAAATTTTAGCTGTATTTTGGCAAATTTGTTGTCTCCTCCACGGGGACCCACAAACTCTGGGTAACTTTACAATCCACAGAATGTTTGAAAAAAAGGACGCAAATTTGTCATTGATAGCTTATGTGGACAAAAGTTATGGGGGCTTATGCACAAACTACCCCAAATAGCCAAAAAAGGGCACAGCACAGGGGGGAAAATGCCCAGCAGCTAAGGGGTTAAGGTAACATGTTGTAGAAACTGCTCCATGGCATGACAAGTTAAATATTACCTGTTGACTGCACCATTTATTGTGCCATTCACTAGTGTGGCAGGCCGTTCACTGTAGCCTGACTGCTGTAGTTTAAACCAACAGTGCAAACTGTTAAAATAACCTTTTTGACAGGCAAAAACTCCCTTATAAATATTAGTAATTTACCCCTATGTAGGGCTTGTAGCCTACAAGGTAGGGTGCATGGTTTTTAAAAGTGGAACATGTAGAATATTAATGTTACTCTTACAATGGCAAAACCCAAAACACTGTTCACTGTGGCAGGCTTAGCTGTGCTATGTAGAAAAACAGAGTTCAGATTAAGATACTAATACTGCTATCTCAGGAAAGCGATCAGCTATAAAAATAATTAAGCCACTATTTTTAGTAGTTGTTAAAAATCCAATTCACTGGTGAAGTCCAATTCTAATGACTAGAAAGGGAAATTCACTTTTAGAAAGTTACTTTTCACCTGCATGAGCTTTCTAGAGGCTATCTTGCATTGGCTTTTCATCTACTCTCAGCCAGTTTTCAGCCTTGAATAAGGTGTTAAATTCTGCCCAGGAACACACAATAGGCTGACCTGCATGGACAGAGATGACTCATCTGAGTTCAATAGAATATGTAGTTAGGGGGCTGCGCCTTAACTGTTGACTGTTACTTCCTGCAAGGCAAGTCTGTCTGAAGTACATGTAAATGTTTTGTGCAATTCAAAGGGAGCAAACACGATGCTAGGGCCATTCTTGTGTGTCATCTGTCTGGTTGCTGAAGAACCCGTCATTTGACCTACCAGAATTCTGTCTGTGGGTTTGTTGTTGTCACAGTGCCTGCTTCAAACTGGATTTTTGTGCTAGATGTAGGAAAGTAGTATTAATATCAAACACATCCTGAACTGTTATACAGTTCATACAAATATAGTAGAACTGTGTATATAACAAGACCTTTACACTATTGAGACTTAGGGCCTGATTTAGGTTTTGGCGGTCGCACCACCAAGTCTCTTCGGCAGTTGACCTGAGAAGACCACCAAGTCGAAGGTCTTCCGCCTGCCGTATTTAGATGTATTGCTGCTGAGCCAAAGACCGCCATGACCGAGTGCTCTTCCTAGCTGTCAGTGAGGCGCGCTCCTGCCAGCCATATTTAGATGTTACAGTTTACAGGCAGTGTACTGGTGGAAGTTTGCTGATAGAGGGAAGATATTACTGATCCCAATGGACATCAAACAATGCCAGTTCCTGTGGAATAGATGTAAGTCTCTCACACACACACACACACTGTACCCTTCGCAAATGCGTCCCCCTGCATCACAGGACACAACATACCACATACACACCATTACATCCATTGCCATGACTCCACAACACATCTACATGCCGCAAACTCACATACACGTACATCCATCATACAACATGCACACACTTGTGACACTGCATCCGCAAATGACACAACCACAGCAACCAACACATTCATCTGCACAAACACACACACACAAAAGCACAACTACACACATGGCAACAGTGACCTCCACACAACACCATTCACCTGGACGTGGCACGCAGCAACACAACACACAACAACATCCACACCATATGCAAGTGGCTCACATACTGAACCAACCATATCACCCATTACACCTCCCTCCACCTCACCCTGCCAGTTGCACTGCATGCACATATACATGTTCTGACTTACACACACAACGTGAAGCACAACATGACAGGTACATGTCCCTTTGCAATGTGAACACATAGGCACAGCTGACAAGTGTGATTGTAGCATCACTGTGGTGCCAGCATTCATTTGGCAATGAATATTAACACCATAATGACAGTTGTGTATGTGTTTGATTTGTGTTGTGTACTAGTGTGCCTCCACCAGTGTCTGGCCCACCCATGTCCCTGACATATGCATGTCACAGTAATTTAAAACAATTACTGGAACATGTATATGTCTGCAGTGGTCCTGTGCCCATGTGCAGAGACCACCCCCGTACACAGCCAATATGGGTTGCCTACCTTCATGTTCAGAGACAAAGGGGTTGTGTTTTCTCCAGGATCCTGTGGCAGCAGCGATGGAGGGTCCTGTCCAGTTGTGTCCAGCCATAACTGGAAGGAGAATCAGGAGAAACAGCAAGTTTTCATCCTTTTCACATCCTAATCCGCCAAGTCAGAAGTGGAGGTCAGACCGTCATTTTTCCTTGGTGGTAAGGAACATCCAGATCTGCTTAACGGTAAGTGTGGTTGGAGTCCCACCATCAGCCACTCTTTTCTATGGCATCATGATGGTGGATAAGATTCTTTGGCGGAGTTGGTAGTTAAAGTCTATGGAACAGAGAACATCTAAATAGCGCATGGGGCCACCAAGGTAGCAGGTGGGTTTTCTATTGGAAAACCGATGGTGGGACATTAACGCCAACATCTAAATCAGGCCTTTAGTCTGCATAAATCATCAGTAAATTTTGGCTTATGTCAGCTAGCTCAGAGAACACCGATACCCCTAAACAAACCAGAGTGATAGATGTTATGGGTAACCTTGAACAAAACTCTCTGATTCCCAAAGAATACATGGAAACAGATCTCATCCTTTCATGTGTCACTCTTGCATGCCCAAGGTAAATGCAATAAAGATACAAAAATGCATTTTTAAAGCATTTATTGAAATTATCTTATTCTTGCAAAGAAAGCATAATCTGCAATTATTAAAAAAGACGAAACATGTTTCTGTAATTAGCATTATAAGAATGGTGAACAATATAAACAATTCAACCATGTGAATTGTTTCTAAGGTTTACCGCACTCCTACCTGTATCTAATGTTACCAAAGAGAGCATAGTGGAAATGCCCTCTGCTAGATCAATCGGGATAGTCTAAACCCCCATACCAGGGTCACAGGGGTGCAGGTTATCTTCCTTAACAGGATGGATGCTGGAGTCAGCAAGGCTGCACCTCAGCCACACCTCACAGTGGTTCCATGATCATTGGGCATGACGTGCTCCTCTCAGTGAGTATAGCATGGTCATTGTTTATATAATTAAACACTTTAATTATTGCACTGTGACGGAGGTGCAGAACAGCTACTTTGTTTCATCTAGCATTGACGGGCTGTTTTCCAATGAGCACAGAAAGAGAAAACCAGAACAATGGGTACTGATTGTTCGGACAACAGGCCAAGACCAAGAATAAATGTATGTGCAGAACATTCTCATGTTAATAGAACACTATATAAAAAGTCACCATCAAAAAAAGAGATGAATCTAAAACTGAAGTCTAAAATTAAGCTGTAGCACAGGCCTTGCAATAAACCCTCATAACCCAAATTTAATGTGGACAAAGACTTTTGCCATCTTGAAATTTCCCTGGCATGTGGCATTTGTGGCTGTTTACAGTAAAGAAAATAAGAACTAATGCTAAGGAACATAGGTTATGGCAGGGAAACCTTTACACCATTGATCAGAGGGGAAGTATGATGTCCTAGGGTGCCCCTATCTACAGGTTGATGACCCACTCTGCAAAGCTGGACCCTAACCTAGCCTTATTCATGACACTGCCAAACATGCAAAAGGATACTAGGTGGAGTGAACCTGTTTCTCTTGGAATCTGTGACCTGTGAGAAGGATCTGATCGTTTGAACATCCTTCTACATGTAATACAATGACAGAACGATCTCCAAGGATCATTCCCTAGGGGATCCAGAAACACAGCTGGCCAGTGGCAACTAGAGCTGGACTGAACTTTGCTGTTGTACCCTACCTGACATTCTGAGTGTCTCTCAGTGCTCTCCTTGGGTGTCTTGTTGGCCGTGGAAGTGTACTGCTGTGGTTGTTTGGAAACATTTTCAAAAGATTTTCTCCAAAGCTTCAAGGAGTCAAGGGTACCAACTGTGAAAATATTGAACAAGCAGTCCATGGCATCAGATTAAGGGGCAGATTTATGAAAAGTGGTGCTGCACATAGTGCAGTGCCACTTTTCTTGTGCCCCTTAGTGCCCCCCCTAAAGCCACCATGGCAGGGCTGTATTTAAAATATGCTGCACCATGGAGTTAGTTAGGGTGACTAGCATCATCATTTTTTTTGTTAGTCCGGCGCTTTGCAGCATTAGAGTAAAAAATTATGACGCTAATTCTGCAAAGCACCCAGAGGCCCATTCTAATCAATGGGAGCCTATGTTTACGCATGTCCTTAGCAGGCATTAAGAAATGGCAATAAAAATGGCACAAAGGAATCTTATAGATTCCTTTGCACAATTTTTACTCCCCCCCTAGTGCCAGAATGCCTCCTTGCATACATTATGCCTGGTGATTGCATAATGTGGCGCAAAGGGCTACAAGGGGGCACAATGCAAGCATTTCACCACTTTGTAAATATGACGTGGCATTTTTCCCCTTCCAACGCCACATTAACATAAAAAATATAACACTAATGTGGTATTGGAACAGCTCAAGGCCAGCATAAATGTGGCCCTAAATGTCATATTTGTATGGCATAGGGAAGAGATTTTCCTCAAAAAAAGAAAAAGTCTCTTTTCAGATTGATACTTAGAAACATTTTCAAACTTCCGTAATGCTAGGCCTACAGGGGAGAATCTACTTGGTGTATTCGACCTGTGCTTGGCCTTAAATCGCGCCCTAGTCCTGGTCTACTATGACCATTGACAACCATTGGCATTTGCCACTATTTTCACTTAAACCTTTAATAACTAATATCTTGTGTTCTCCTCTTTGGATTCTTGTCATTTTAGTCTTCTTTTATTGATTAAATATATATTCCTTTGCTTTACTAATTTAGAGTAGTATGTTTATTGTGTTGCATTTTCAACTGGTTAACTGTTTTGGACCTAAGAGGTTAGTGACTTTCGGCCCGATTTAGAGTTTGGCGGACTTGTGTTCACTCCATCAGGGCAATTGGGTAAAGAACTCTGTGGCTCTGACAGAGTCCCCACCTACCAAATTCTGAGATATCTACTGACTCATGGGACAACTCTAGCATTGGCACAAACCACCGGCATGGGGGTTCCTATCAATAGATTTTAAGTTTGACAGATGACTCTGTCAACATGACAGAGTTGCACAGCAGACTTACAAAGTTTTTCTTTATGTTCTAAAAACAAAAACCGAAAAGTGTTTTATTGTTTCAGAAAATAACAAATCCCTAGTACCACTAGGATTTACATGGCAGCAAAAACTGACCATGTGTTTGCACACTCTAAATCAGGTGAGCAGACACATGGCCAATCCTCCAACAGCCCTTACTCTTTTGAACCATCAGAAATTTATGACAGAGCTGTAGTAGTCCCTGCCATTGACAAAATGTAGGTTCTCTCTGACTCTAAATGAGATGGGATGGGCCATCAGTTTACAGTGTGAGTACCCTCTCTGCCAAACTCTGAATCAAGCTGTTTGCAAGCTGTCTTGACAGTTTACAAACCACTTTCTCAGAGCTGTTTTTTGGACTTTGCTTTTAGTGAGTCTCACTAACCGAGTCTCACTCACTGCATTCCATTGCACGTTACTGTAGGCTCTTTTAAAATGATTTTGGAGTGGTAGCTGCCACTCTCCATCTTTTAAAACAAGATTCTTTACTGTGCAACTGGGGTAAGAGGCTCTGGGTTAGCTGTACGTGAACATGTGCACACGTACATGTGGACTGAGTGAGTGGGACTACCGCCCAGCCTAGCCTGTTACAGAAAAAAACATTTGTGGATTGGTGCTGACCTAGTGTGGGCCTTATAATGTGAGTAGACATTCATAGTGTAAGTCTGTACAGCTTTATGAAAAGAGTGAGACTGCACTGCATACTACAATATCTGCAAAATCTGCACCAAAGTAAGGGTCTACATAGTTAGAGCTAGAGAGTCTGGTGTGGTATCAATCTATGGAGAATATGGATCCTGAGTATATATTTAATTTTACTGTTATCATATCTGCAATCTTTCTGGCACTTGAAGGGTTTGCATTGTTCCCTGACAGAGCTCTGAATTAGATACTGGATTTTGGTACCATTGCTCGGTCTAATTAAATATTCTGCTGTCCAGCTGGAAGATCAAAAACCTTGACAAATAATAATGGCATATGGTGGTGATTAGGTATCTTAGGGGGAGAGGAGGAGAGAGAGAGAGACGATGGATTTCCTTGAAGAAGACCATACCCATGTCTGGGGTGCTGGGGCATCCTATAATGGGACTGGGTGGGAGTCGCTGGACTCGCATCTCTAGACATGTGGCACTGGCCTTCCTACACTTGCTGGAGGACAGGAGAGGGATGGATCTACTAGGAGACTAAAGAAGAGAGGAATACCCCTGGAGCATCTGAGAACTGGGCTGCAGTAGGTTAACATTTTTCATAGGGCCGCCACTGATTTTTACTATCACACAGATGTCATACAAGTAGCCAAAGAAGGCTATGGGACTTGAAAACTCCAGTGAATGGAGGATATTCATCTTTGAGGGCTTTAGGGTGCCATTGGCTGCAATCCTAGTCTGTGGAGAACAGAAGGAGCTAGACAGAGGACAAATTATTCAGTAGAGCTAAAGAGCAAGAGAACAGTCTCTGAAAGCCCCCTCAACAAAGGAGAAGTAAAGGAGCAAAATAACACCTGCAAGCTATCAAGAATTGTTTAGGGCCGGAGGCTAAAATGCACCCCCACTCCTGGTGGCAGGAGGCTGTCACAAGGAGCAAAATGAGCCCAGAATCTTTTAAATTGACCCAGAGTAGCCAGAGAAAACAAATGGAAGAGTCTCACCTCCTAGTGAGCTGGTTGAGACCAGGCATGCATGGTGCCCTCATTTTAACTGGTATTAAATGCCCCTGGGGGGCCCATCTACCTAGGGACCGATTAGGAAAAGACATGGCCTGTGGGATAACATGTGCACCCCCTGCTTCTTTTCATTAAAAGTGTTCCCAGCTCCGGAACCCCCCAGGGACTGGCAGAAGGAGAGAGATGCAGCGAGGAAAAAGGAAAGAATTGAGCCATAGGTATGGCATAACTCACATATATTTGTAAATGAATGTGCAGCATTGAGTAGTGTGTGTAATAAACTACATTTGCTTTTTTATACGTAAAATCACTGTCAAGGGATGGCAAGTTTGTATGTCACATAATTCACCCCAAAATAAACAAAACTAATATATATCTCTGTGGAGAAACAAAAATTACAGAAGCTACAAAATCCTCATTATGACCACCACATTTCTGAGTTCTTCAGGCATATTCAATTCTTCACATGACTTCTCTCTTCATCCCAGCTTGACAATAACGTAGTGTATCAGTTTCTAACATGTCATAATGGAGGAAAAGAAGAGACACTTGTGACTTATACATACCTTCCTTCTTTTGCACCTCCTTCAGAAGTCATCTCTAATGCCATCATTGACAGTTTACTTTTCTCTAGTCCTGGCTCAGCCTGCCTAACATGTAAATTAACCTTCCTTGCTCCCACAATGAGTAAATAAACTCTGCCTTATGCATAGCCCCACACTAGCATTACTCCAACTAGAACCATACAACACCATTACTAACATCAACCCTTAGCCTAGTCTAAATTATCGCTTACTATGAGACCACATTGCCATTTACTACATTGAACTTACTTAACCCATTCAAATGGCAGAAATGATAATATACAAAGCAAACCCACAAATGAGGTGCAAAGAAGTCAAAGATAGGATAATAAATGAAAGGTGCAGGTGTGGGACAATGGTTGTTGGATTTTAAATATATGAATCTAATTCAGTGTATCAGTGCCTTTTGTACCTCACAGGATGAGTTGGATACTGGGTTTTGGAGGCAGGCTCTGACAAGATGACAGCACCAATATCCATCAAGGAACAGCACAAAAGCCCACCAGACGGGAAGAGGACACTCTCAGCATTGCTCAGCTTGGCAACAGTTGTAGACATGGTACCTGTCCTCTGAGTCACAACCACTGGTCCTACCGTTCCAGCCACAGACACATCCACCCAGCACCCCACTCAGCCAGATCCACAGTCTCTGCCACCACAAAAGCCAGTTTCTCAGCAAGGTCCTGAAGATGTTGAATCGAGACAGAGGCAAGCATTGTGGTGCTGAACTGCAAGTTTCTTATTTTACAGCATTATTTCCGGTAAGTGCCTCCAAGTCTTGCAATTTATTGATTTTAACATATTTATTGTATTTTCTTGTTGGAAATATTGGAGGGGTGGATCTGTAGTAGTGGGAGGTGTGGGTGGGATTTTTCCTTTTGTAACATTTGTTTTCTGATAGCAATTTGTTTTCCTTTTATAAGTCCCCGCTAAGTCCACATGGACAAGATCCTGTATTTTTTCAACCCCCACTCCTAACCAACCACCATCAAACATATTTAGGGAAAGGATTGCTCAAATATAAATCAAACTTGACATGCAAATCTAAGCCCGTGTGTAGGTTCTAAACAAACCCAGCACTGCTGCAGTGAGAGTGTGGAAAATTAACTAAAATTGAGAAAAACATATGTGCCCTTCAGAAGACTAGTGCACCAGGCACAGAACGGTGAAATATCTTCTAATAAATCAGTGTATCTTGACCAAAATGAGATAGAGATAAAATGTATCTCTGGGTCTCCACCAGCACTAAATGTCAGTGCTTTTCTCCCCTACTGTCCATATAGTCCTGCACCTCTGTTTCCTAGGTCCTCAACAACAAACACAAATAATTGATTGAACTTCTTAAAGTGGATGAGAAATTATGAGAAATTTGGCAGTAGACTACTTCAACCATGAGTATATAACACACAGATGTCTTATGGTAGGACTGCACTAATGTCACAGAGTCAAAAGGCAAATCAATGGTGGTATCTTCCATCACCGATTCAAATAAGAAATGTCCAGCATCAACAAATGAACGAAGCAAAGTATGTAAAACAGGAAGAGGTACTTGTAGCTAAGTGCCATGGCAAAACCCATAACTTGCGTATATTCCAGAACTGTAACTGTACAATCATTCACTGCATTTAAGTGGTGTACATAGAGGAGGAACATGAGATTCAAAACACAAGTACAAGCAGACCAAAATTAACTAATGTAATACATACTCATTACCCCGCCATAGGTGACCACAGTTATACTTTTAGATCATGGCTACTGACACTCATTGGGAATCGCAAAGACTGAGCCAAGGAAGCCTAGAGCATTCAGGAAAAGCCCAGGCAGCATTCAATGATACTTGGTTATACCCCCAATTTCAGATTTTGTAATCTACACCATTCAGGTATCGCTTTGCTGAAAAGGTACTGGAAAGTAAGAAATATTATGCAGGGTGCACCTGGAGGAAGCTTCACCTAGAAGCAGAAGCTAATCACTCATGAATTTCCATTGTACAATGCAGCTTTTTCTACATGAAATCCTGTATATGGGCAATCCCAGTGTGGCTCCATGCCATTGGTGTAGATGTTCTGGTGTTTCGCCCCATCCCCACCCTTTTGGGCCCTAACATCTTGCACCCTTCTAAGTTTCTGCCTGCAGCGGTGTGATGCAACTATAAGGATTAGTTGTGTTTAGTTGCCAATTGCTTTACCTTTGAAAGTCCCCTCTTTGCACCTATGGACTAGATGCCACATTTTGATAAAACTGCTCCCCTTTCACTGTATTATCTTTTTAATGTGAGTCTGGCTATTACCGTATGGGTGCATGTGTTCTGCCTATGTGAGGATATGGATTTATGAGATGGACAGGACACTAATTCGGGAATGTGGATATTTGTAATTTTAATTACACATTGTAACATTTTACATTGCTTACCTAGGGTTCAGTTTCAGCCCATTCCAATTTACTCATTAAGGCCCAAATCTACTAACATTTCATTGGGGTTATGCCACTTTTATGGCACAGCCCCAATGCAAAATCTATTTTTGGTTTGGCACATTAATGAGAATTTATGTGCCACGGCATGGGATTTCATGCTAAGAGTAACACAAGACACTGCACAGCACTGCGTTGCGTTACCTTGCATGAGGGAGGTTTTATGCTGCCATGCATCCACTCATGTATTTTGATGTAAACTCATATTTACTAATACAATCATTTTAGAAAAAAAATGCAATTTATTAAAATTACCAACTACCCTAAAAGAATTCAAATACTGGTTCATATTAGTAGCAGAACACATTTTTAAACGAACCTGTGCAAAACGAAATACCCTATCGTAAGGTAATTTGTGACAACACTGTAAACTTCGCACTTGTATAGCTCAGTACTCACCCGTTAGGGTCTCAAGGCGCTGTACGCATACCGCTGTGGAACCCCTCCTAGCTTTTCTCTGTGAGGCGTCCACTCCTGGGCAACCCCCAGGGTGAAGCCAGGCATCCAAGCTCTGTCAGGGCCATTGTGGAGATTAAGCAAACTATTGCCCAGAGTTACAGAGTGGGACACATTAATTAGATTAGGCACCAAGGCGAGAATTATCTGGTCCAAGGGAATTGAGCCCAAGACCCGCCAAGGCGGGAATTGGACGCTGGTCCCGGGCCAGATCTCTGCATCAGGGTTTGCTGCTCTAGCCATTGTGCCACACTTCTCCACACTGCATCAGTTGAGCCTTGATGATAGCATGTAGCCTAATAGCTTCAATAAAACAGTCGACATATTGTGGTGTTATATCAATAATGTCACAAGGCATTCTAACTACAGTAATAAACAGACTGCACTTCCAGTTGAAGTGACCAGTGCATTTGTGGCTAAAACAAAATGTACCCCTCTCACTTTACATTCAGACTTAGGCCCTCATTATGAACATGGCGGTCTGGGCCGCCATGCCGGAGGTGGCGGCCCAGACCGTCATATAATATACGTGGCAGACCCGCCACTGGAGTAACTCCGCCACCATCAGGCTTCCGCCGCCAGGCAGCCTGGCGATGGCGGAGTTACATATAGGCAGGGCAGCGCTGCAAGCAACGCAGCCCGCCGGATAATGTACCTGATTCCACCAGCCTTTCCCTGGCGGTTTATCCCCCCCAGAGAAAGGCTGGCGGAATGGGTGCCTCGGGCCCCCATGGGGGGCCCTGCACTGCCCATGCACCTGGAATCGGCAGTGCAGGTGCCCCGTGCACAGCCCGTCGCGCATGTCACTGCCCAAATTACAGACAGTGACATGTGCGATGGGTGCTGCTGCGCCCATTGCACTGCTACATTGCCTCCGGCTCCATGTGTAGCTGGCGTCAATGTACAGGCCCTGCATTCCTCTGGGCCGGCTGGCGGAAACACTGTTTCTGCCCACCGGCCCAGTGAAATGTACATTATGTGGCCTGCGGGGTCCTTGGCATGCTGGTGATCTTTTGTTGACCACCAGCACCAAACTCAGCTGGTTTTCCCACCAAGTTCATAATGAGGGCCTTATTATCCGGTCAAACAGACATGCAAGGTTTAGATGCACATTTTCCTACTAGCAGTTAAACACTGGCCTTTATACTGTTGGTGTGCCGTATCCATTGTGTCATTAAGCATTTAGTCATGGCAAAAAACACTACTCTACTGGTGTTGGTAATCAGTATTCTGTATGCCTCTAAATATCTCCTAATACCCAGATTTCGGCAGATTGTTGCAATTCACTCAATCCAGAGGTTATGGTAACAAAGACAAAAGAATTGTATGTGTGTCAGTGATTCTGATTTCTGAGTCCCCTTCACATACGGGGCACAACTCATCGGCTATACTCTTCTCTTGCCATTTACTGCTAAACACTTTAACGGGTATAGTTCTGTATCTAAATTGTAAGTAGCTTTCCTGCTAGCACAGGGGCAATTTCATTGATAATTGGCTCATACCGCACACAGGGTTTTGTGTTTAAAAAGTCTCATAATAGAGTTCCCTTGCACCTAGTCACAAGTTCAACAGCAACAAACTCCCCATACCCTTCTTTAATCTTATCTCAAGCGATCGTGCACATTTCCCCAGGAAAAGACCAATAGGCTTTGAGTCCCAATTTCTCCAATAGTTTCTTGATGGCTCTTAAACCAGGGAATTGAATCAACACGCTAGGAAACCAAGAGATCTCTTACTCTCATCCTAAAAGATTCAAGGACTGGGGTGGTCTACAGCTCAAGCCAAAGAGTAAGGAGTCTACATTCCATTTTACGAGAAATCTTCCTTTGAGCCAAGTCTATATAAATAAAGGTCAGTGGAGCAGTCAAAGGGACGTTCAAAATTGATCTTTGAAACCTATTCTCCACTACAGCTAGACTATGGAGCAGATTTAAGAAAAGTGATGCTGCATTCAAAGCAGCGCCACTTTTCTGGCACCCCTTAGCGCTTCCCCCTAATGCCACCATGTGTTTGCCATAATTAACATACGGTGCACCATGGCGGTAGTTATGGAACTTGCGTCAAAATGTTTGACGTTTTTGCAGGATTAGCATCCAAAATGTTGACGCTAATCCTGCAAAACCCATTGAGGATCATTATACATAATGTTGTGCCTCCTTTTAACACCTGTTCTGTGCAGGCATTAAAAATGCCACAAAAAACGGTGTAAATAAATCTTTTAGATTTAATTGCTCCATTTTTTCAGGACCCTAACTGAGGAACACCCCCCTGCATGCATTATGTCTGGCACAGGCATAATGTGGAGCAAGGGGATACAAAGTGGTGCAATGCATGCATTGTGCCACTTTGTAAATATGGCACGGCGATTTTTGAAGCCTAACACCACATTAGCGTAAAAAAAATGACACTAATGTGGGACTAGAGCTTCTTAAACCTGGGCCTATGTGTGTTTTCCCAGTCCCACAATTCAGCCCCGTACATCACTCGTTCCATGGCCTTGCTATTATAGAACTCAAGGTACTTCCTGGAAGTTGTCCTTCTAGAGATCTCAGCCACACTTGTTGTCTGCTGGATTAGGGACATATGTGCCTTTCAGAGGTGTGGTGCCCAGCTCAAAGTGGGTGTGAATCTTATATTCAGTTAGTCAAATGTGGCCACTTGATCTATACGGATATTGCCCAGAATGAAATAATGGTGTTCAGTAACAACTGAGGCCCCTGTGGTGACTTAGAAATCAGGAGGTTTCATCTGCAAAGAAATGGTTGGGCACCCAACACACCCATCCCTATTCAAGTACTCCAATACCCCATCAATGTATAAGGGGAACGGGATAGGGGAGTAAACTCACCCCTGCCTGACTCCACGCTCTTCCTTAATGTTTTTTGTCACGTTTCCATCCTCTCCCTGTCTTACTTGGGCCGTATTAATAGCAAACAACCTCACCAAGATGTTCAGTCAGGGAACAGGGATGCCTTTTGCTTCCAGCACCCTCCAGAGTTTACCCCTAGGGACCAAGTCAAAAGCAGTACCTAAGTCACCAAATGCAACATTAAGTTTTCCAGTTGATTAATACCTCCTTCCAATTAATACAAGTAAAATGGAAGGTTTGGTCTAGAGTGCTGACATTGGCATTAAAGCCCGCCTGCAGATCCGACAGGCCATCCTCTTCCAAAATCCAGTCCTAAAAGTGTGCTAGCACCTGTTTTTGAGAATTTTTTGTAGTGGGTCATTCAAGCTTATAGGCCTATAATTACCAGGATTGCCTGATCTCCCTTCTTGAAGATTGGGATATTCTCCTCTAATTTCCATGAAGTGGGGAAGTCCATGCCAAAGAAGATGCTATTTGATAATAAATTTATATAAGGATCCAATACTTCTGGATTCACCTTGTAAAAATCATTTGGAATCCCATCCAGACCCAGGGCTCAAGCATACATATGAGTTTATTGCAGCTATTGTCTCATTTAAGGAAAACACAAGGGTGCTGGGGTTACCTCCACCACCCTTCTCTAGAGGCACTCTATTTACCTGCTTAGTAATGCTCATACTAGTGTACAATTCGCTGAAATGGGCTACCCTCTCATGAGGTTGTACACAGAATACTAGCGCAGTACTGGGGCCACTCCAGCAGACCGCAGCTGTCCTCCAAAAAGATTTATGGGCCAGATGTATCAAAAAAACAAATTGCATTTCTTAAATAGCGAATTTTAAGAAATCGCTAATTAAGAAATGCAAAATGGTATATATGAATTTTGCGATTCGGTAATAGCGATTTCTTAAAATTCGCAAATGCTATTACCGAATCGCAAATAGAGAATCCAACCCCATTTACACCGATGGGCCTGATGAGAATGTTTTGCATTTCCCAAATTGAGAATTCCAGTTAGAGTTGCAATTTTAAGGAATAGCTGAAATAGCGACTCCTTAAAATTGCACTGAGAATGTCTTTCATACATTGGGAAAGGCACTTTTGCATTCGCAAACGACCGAATTTTGCAATTCGCACCGTTTGCGAATGCAAAAAAGCTTGATACATCTGGCCCTATATTCTTTAGCAATCAGAACTTCATGTAGAGATATCCACAAGGAGCACTCCAAATCACTTTTAGCTTGAGCCAGCACCTGCCTGTAGCTGGTCTTACACCTCACCAAATCCAATTGTGAATTTGTTTTAGCTGCAACTAGAAACTCACTTTTAGCTATCCTGCATGCACGATTATACCAGGCAGCGGTCTTAGGCCTTTTCTTGTCCCCTCTTGTTGCTTGAACTAAGAGATCCCTTATCTTAGAAAACAATACTTCATGACTAGATTTAAGCCCTACACTCCTACACTCTGGGGATAGTTGGGCTAGGTGTTTGACGTCCTTTGCCACGCTATTCTTAACTACCTCTGGGGTTGTGGGGGTTTTCCCCCCAATTCCACCTAATGGTCTTGTGATTGTATGTTTGTGAGAGGTCACCGAAATCTAGACTACCCGAAGTACTGGTTTTGTAATTGAATTTTGTAGGCGTGTCAGACTTAAAGCATGGTGGTCACTGTCTGAGCTGTCAATCACTACTATATACAAGACAGCGGGCCAAAGTTTTGAATCACCCAAAACATAATCAATTCTAATGGTGACCCAGCCTGTTGTATGCCATTTTACCTTGTCTATCCGAGGGGGTTCTGCTGTTAGTGGCTCTAAAATCAGAGTTTAACATTTGTGCAAATGCCTGGCTGTTTTAGGAGCCCTTCTCAAGCATAGAAAATTAATTTGCAGAATGCACCACTGGATATCCCATTCTGCTGTCACGTCAAGGGGGATGGCTGCTAACGGTTCAAATGAAGTATTAATATCACTGGCCCCCAACAATAAGCTATTCCCCCAGTGCTCAGAAAGGATGTCCTCTAGAATATTTAATACGCTTGTTTCTGCATTACAAGTACCTACACTGTTCTACACATTAAATATATTGAGTGACAGCCCTGAAGGGAGAACCAGCCAAAATATCAGGTGAATCAATGGGCACAATTTTGATTCTACACTGGAGTGCTGTTTTAACACAAATTCCTACTCCCTATCTCCCGAGGGCCTACCCCTTCCAGTCTGGACCATGTTTACACAAAAGGATGTGGATTCACTTCTGTGAAAAGGGGTTAGATACCAAGGGCTTGATTTAGAGTTTGCCCGATGGGTTACTCCATCACAAACGTAAGGGATATCCTGTCTGCCTCATTACAATCAGTATAGATTATTTGGGGACCGTAATACGGTGGGTGGAATATCTGTCACGTTTGTGATGGAGTAGCCACCTCTGCCAAGCTCTAAATCAGGCCCAATGTCTCCTGGAAGCAACACATGTCATAAGAATCTATAAACTGATCCCACTCCACCTCAGGAAGCAGCTTAGATACCCCTGCTACATTCCATAAAAACTTTTTTATCTGTAGCTGCTGAATCGGGATCACTGTATAAGAAGCTTGGGATTCAAGCCTCTGCTGTAATTATTCTCCACAGTCGCACCCTGGCATCTGTTCACTAGAGTGGTCCCTACTGAAAAGGTACAATTACTATTGGCCTTTGGCCCATCCCCCTTACCAATGGGGTAAGGAATGTGCCACTTCAGGGCACCTAATGAATGGCTTAACCGATCCACCCCAATGGCATCTCAGCCCCTGCACAACATAATGGATTTTCAGGACTCAGTCAGGGAAGATACCTGGTTGTCCCGCTGTCTATGCCCCCCCCCCCAAAACTGTGCCAACACTGTTACTGATCAAGCTAGTTTCCACAATCGGGGCACGATATTTGATCACTATGGGGGTGTTGGCTTGAGCAATCATTCATGAGTCTATGGTCACAAGAGCATTGACTAGGTCCCTGTGTAAAAAACAAACCCTGACCATGTCATATGATTAATCTGGGGTAAATATCCTTTTAATACCCGCTATGTCGAATAATCGAATAACAGTGTCTATCCTCTCAGAACCACTGTGTAACTTTATTAATTAGTGAATCATGGTCTTCCCTGGCTCCTGGAATAAACTTGGGCATCTGCTGAGGTATATGGTGGCCTGGTTTCTCCCTACCTGTAGGGGAGTGTAAAACCCTCTTTGAACTGGCCCTCTAGTTTGTATCAAGTGAGATCTCTTGGAAAAGGGTTCATACGGGTCCATTTCTCCATTTCCCCACTCTAGCCCATTCCTTAACCCCTTCCTTGAAAATCCCATTCAGGGGACACTAGTTTGGGATCCCACACACCCTAAGCTGCTACACAAACAGCAATAGGGAGTGTAAGGGGTGTGGGGTGGCTGGGGAGGATTTTTCCATGAGGGCTGTTGAGTAGGTGCAGTAGGGTGCAGGATGTGAGCAACCCCA
Source organism: Pleurodeles waltl (assembly GCF_031143425.1). NCBI lineage: Eukaryota > Metazoa > Chordata > Amphibia > Caudata > Salamandridae > Pleurodeles > Pleurodeles waltl. Next base: position 1,345,800,225 of record NC_090447.1, on the reverse strand, counting down.
TTAGAGTGGGTTTTTGGGATCCCCGCACTTCCTTCTTCTACCAACCAAGGACAGCTAGCTGGACTCTGATCCTGCTCTCTACCTTCTATCCCTTCCAATCTCTCTACAAACGTCTTCAGGGTCAAGACCTGATACCTCAAATACCCAGTTACACCTATCAGACTTTGAAGCATTGAATGAATCCCCAAATTGGGGACACTAGTCATATCATTACATGATCCCTAATTTGAAACAGCATCTGAGTAAAGGACCAGGACGTGATTACAGCACTAGATCGATTCTGTATCCTTGGCACTTTGGGGCCTCTCAGATTCTCTGGTGGAATCACTAATTACCGCTGAGGCAGGAGTACCTGCACACACTTGAGATTTACTAAGCATTTGAGGGATACACTAGTGGCACCACTAAGGTACATTTAGTAACATTACTGCTAGAGGAGGGGTTGGGATTGAAAATATCTTCACATTCAGATATAGGATAATCCATCCTACCCATAAGGCATTTGCCTGCTGCAGAGGATGAGGATTTATTTGCTCTTGATGACCCTGTGGTCCCTTGCAATGCCTTCCTTTTACCCATTGTTAGCCCAATTTGAAATAGCAAGTGTTAACATTCCCTTACCTCTATCCCTCAGAAATACAAATTACATAAAAATATAAACAAAGTATGTACAAGAGCAACCCCTGAACCATAGGAGGATAAAATACAGCTACACCAGGCCGCTCCACCCAATCCAAAAAGTAGGCTTGTTACAGACACTAATAACAATCTATGCTCTCCTACTCACCTAGACCGGCAAAAATTGAGTTACAAGACCAACAGCTTCCTTTGCACTAGGGCTATGCCAAACCAGTCCAGTCTAATAGCTTCCTCTTTCCTATGGCCTCACCACACTGGGGAACTCAAATTGAGAGGTGGAAATTTAAGTCAACAGTAGAAGCCCAATGTGTGGGGGGCTGAGGTAGATGCCCAGTGGAAACAGTTTAACTAAGGGTCTGGTTTAGATTTCGGCTGACGGGTTACTCCGTCACAACAGTAACAGATATCCTGTCCACTGAAATACAAATTCCATAGGAAATAATGGAGTTTACATTACAGCGGACGGGATATCCGTCACCATTGTGGTGGAGTAACCCGTCAGCCACAATCTTGCTTGCCACTCTTACAGCCTCTCTTCTTGTGAAAACTAAGACAAGTACGGGGGAGGCAGGGGCTATAACAACACAAAAAAGGTGCTTTAAAATTAACCCCAGAACATGTACCTGGATTGGGAGTGAAACTGACCCTGGAACTAAATAGTAGACAATGTTCTTTTTCGAAGAGCCAAGGGAGCTGGTCCTGCATCCTCCTGGAGCTGCTAGGGGCAGGACCGGCCCGCGCTTGGCCCGGGCAGATTCCGTGCTGCCACACATTTTAGCATGTCAGGAGTTAAGGCTCTTCGCCCTTCCTCCTAATCTGTTGGCGCCTCCTGGTGCAGAGTACTGTCGGACTTTGAGTCACCTGTCTAGTGGCACTTTAGCTATGCAAAGTCCCATGCAGTGGGAGAAGTTGCCACCATTTGTAGCTAGCCAGGGATCAAGAATCTTCACCCTTCCTCCAAGTGTTTTAGAGCCTCCTGGAGCAGAGTACTGCGAGACCTGGAGTCCCCTCCTAGTGGCAGATTAGCTGTGCAGAATCCCATCTAATATTAGTGAACGTGGATTTGCATCAAAAAGGAGAGCCTACCCAAGGCTGGACTAATGAGGAGAAATATCTTTATTTCTTCTCGTCACTTCCTCTTTGCATGTGTGTTGCATTCTGCAGCAGGCATGCAAAGAGAAATAAACCTCAAATAATAGTTTTGTGCAGGAAGGTATTCCTTCCTGCACAAAAATTATTCTGACCACAACGGATGCACCACTGCATCATGGCACAAGGTTGCCTGCCTTATCACTGGGCAGGAAGAAGTCCACTAGTGCTATGAGAGAACAGGCCTTTGACATATCTTAGTAGATATGGTTCATCTCTGCTTTCTTCCTTTGACATAGGGCAGCAACTTTCCTTGCTTCGTTGCCTTTCGTTACAGTTTAGTTAATGTTGCCCTAAGTCTGGAGACATAACTGCTGCCTCCTGCTCTGTTGTGGCTGTGAGTTGGGGATGTGTGCATGGAGCACTACCGGGTAGCCAGTGCAGCTCTCTTGTTTTTGTGTGTGCTTTTTTTCCTGTTATGCCAACACATTTTTATCTCATCCACAGTGCCTCTAGTCGGGAAAAATGCCTTCATTTAGGACAGGGTGTGTTTTAGAGTGCCAATTCATTTTCGCTGCACCAAGTTGGAGGTGACAAAGAGCTTGCTTTGATGTATTGATACCTGACGATTTCCACCTTCTCGGTGGTTTTTAATTTCTTCTTCCTCCCTTCACTGACGTTTCTCCCATGGCTCAATGTGCTCTACTCCTGCTCCACTAACGCTGAATGCTTTAGTTCTGGGGGTTTCAGTTCATTCTGTGAGGAAGAAATAGCTCTGCTAACACACTTTGGCTTGCTCAGGCTTTTTTTATGGTGCGCTGTCACACAGGGGTGTTTATCGTTTGTTTGATGGAAATTGCTGCAGTGCACTATTTTTTTAGTGTTAGCGCCACCGATGTGACGCAAAGTAAATTTAATGCTAAAACGCATTTGTTTACATTTGTGCAACGCAGCACTGCAGTTTTTAAGCCGTTTGTGCTGTGCGAAGATTAATAAACGTGAGCTCTCGGTTCTTGGATGACTGGTCCTGAAACACCGTACATCAATTTTAAAATGACAGAACAGTGAGGAAAATCTAAAATATCCCCCTAACTATTCAACTCTTGTTTCTGATTAAACCAACTATGTTTTCAACCCGCCATTACACTATTTCCTTTTAGTCAATATTTTATAAAATAGTTTCCGGGTTTTCGGTACACCAATGAATGCCCACCTCTTATTTTAATGAGAAGGTTAGACGGGGCTTTCTTATTATTGAAAGCAAAATAGGTTTCTGTTTGAGACTACGTTTTTATCTCCTCTCTTCCTCGCTGTGCTGCAAGGGCTAACAATGTATCACCATGCTCTTTGTCTTTGTCTGAGAAAGTTTTATCAATGGCCTGTCAGAATCCTGAAATAGGCAGCACATCTCAAAGGTCCGCACTCAGCAAAACTACAACTACCTTTTATACAAGGTTTAAAATAACTTTTCTTATTTAAATTCGGTTGTTTGAAGGAAATTGCCACGCTATAACCAAGTGGCAATGACATATTGCCAATTTACCCCAGACCTTGAAAACAACGAAGGGAAGACTTTTTTCTACCTACTCAGCAACACGTTACAGTAAATCACTTGAAGCAGAATATCCTTTTTTTCTGCAGAGCACCTTTTTTTCTCCAGAAGACAATACTTTGATGTAATGCAAAGCATAGCACATTTCTAAAATCAAAACCCATTTATTGCATTGGGCTCACATATGTTTGTTTGTCATGGATTGATTACAGGGCATCATATTGAAGCTGATGCTAAATACCCAAATGCATATAGTTAATATGAATATTATAAGTGCCATCTCGACCTGATATCAGATGCCAGAAACTACTGCTTACGCAAACTTGATTTTTGAATCTTCACCTCTTTGCTTGGTGGCAATGTCTGTACCTCGGTTTTAGGTGATGACTTTAGGGAGGTAGTGTAATCAAGCAGTCAAGGCTTACTCCTGAAGGGTTATATGGGGTAAATATTTATTTGTAGTAAGACACCCACCATTCACAATAAATATAAAGTCCAAGCATTATTACTCTTTTTGTAAAAGGTGAATGATGTTGATTACCATTAATTAAATATGGCAAGACATTGAATAGGTTTTTATAGCATTATTCATAATTTTGAAAACAATACCTTCAATTTACCAGCGCTTAACATGGTTAATCCTATTAACAGCAAAGCACAACTGTTAGCATTTTTGTGGCAGAGTTAAATACCTGCTTTCTGACTTCTATATATGGGATCCAGGAAGGAGGACTTAATCATTCCTACATAGTAGTGGCTGCTCAATGAGGGAATGCTGACTGCTTGTGGGAAGGAGCAGAAGTCTGAGGGTGCAGTGGGTCTCACTGGTCGATGCTGGACGACAGTAGTACATGGACCAAGACACTTGGGCAGGCTCTCATAGGGTCCAGGCTGCATCAACAATATTGGTTTGGCGCACAGGTCTCCCTGTGCTGATGACATTGCTTGGAGTACAGTTGTGAGTCAAGTGCAGCATCAGACATACATGCCTCTCGGCTATTTAGGCACCACACAAAGGGACAGATGTGCCACAAATGCAGGGTGCAGGCAAACAGATCTCTCAGAGTCGCCATTGCTACATATCCCAGGTCGAATGTTACAACAACAGATGCCATCATCATGGGAACTGCTCAAAAGAGAGTCACAGCTCAAGCTAGGCAGCAGATATAGAATCTTTCATTCTAGTAAGCTCAGCCATCAAAACCACCTCCCATCAATTTGCTGAACCTGGGCTCTGGCTCAACAGAGCAGGACCCCCCTCCTCTCCGAGTAATCCACTTGAAAGGGTTGGTCAGTAACCACAGAAGCAGAGTTTAATAAAAGATGACCAGTGGATATGCCGGAAGGGGCAACTTGTATCCGCTCCTGAGTGGACGTAATTTAAATCATTCTCTGCAAGCAAAATGCGCATTCTGGCCCCTTTTTTTTGGAAACGACTGCCAAGTTTAACTATGGGCTCCCCAATCTCAGTGAATGCTAGAATTGGTAAAAGAATCTTCTGTTTCAGGCTGTTCCAGAAATTCAGTTTGGCTACGATACGTTCAGGCGATCAGAGAAGGTTATTGAAGCCCATTTACGCAGGCCTGGAATATTTGTTTCGGTGAACATGACTGTAAGAATGACAAGATGAAGACAAATGATCAACCTCAGAAAGATGAACGAATGAGCTGGCTTTTAGGAGGCTGCAACTGTGTAAAATTTAAGTAAAAATTACAAAATTACACAAAATATGCACAATGATGTGAAATGCAAAGATCATTTCATGCTGTATTTTTGCGCTGGGCTGAATTACACCAAGTTTGGAAGAAAGTTAGATCTTAGTCCTGAAAGATCTCTTTTTGTAATTTGGTGTAAATATGTTCAGGAGTTTTGGAGTTATTACATTTAAAAAAATCATGTATATCTAGAGACGCAGATCCACCGTGGTGAATCCTCGGATCCACGTGCAAAAAGCAATGCCATAATTGGCTGGCCACAACCCAAGGGAAAAGTTGCAGCCGCAATTTTGTGTATCGAGACTTGGTCCTGGGGAGGAAAATAAAACTTAAAAGTGATAGAAGGGGTCAGGGTAGGGGTACTCTGACCCATGGGACTGATGGGGGGGATCTGTAAGGGACCCCTCATGGACAAGAAATTGCCAAAAATGTTTTTTGGGGGGTTCTCAAGAATCAATCGATCTTCAGCGGCATCAGTGTGGTCCCTGTGTTAATCTGCAATCGATCTGCAGATCCAGAGCCCAATTAACAAAAATATACACCCCCTCACAGACCCACTCACACACCCATTCACAGACTCACACACCCAGTCATAGATCCACAAAACCACTACCACAGCCAGTCACAGACCCACACAGCCACTCACACACCCACTCATACCCTCACACACCCACAGTCACTCACATTGCCACTCACACACCCACTCACAGACCCACAAAACCACTCACACACTGACTCAAAGAACCACACAGCCACACATACACCCACCCACGCCTTCACACACACATGTACACATTCACACAACCAGTCACACACCTACTCACACACATTCCCACTTATACAGTGACACAACCAATTACACACCCACTCACACACCCAATCACACACTCACACACCCAGTCACAAACCCACAAAACCGCTGCCATAACCAAACACAGACCCACACAGCCACTTACACACCCAGTCACACCCAATCACACACTCACTTACACAACCACACAACCACTCACACACTCAGTCACGGACTCAAACAGCCACTCACACACCCACTCACATAATTACACAGCCATTCACACACCCACTCACCCAGATACTTACACACTTATACAGCCACTCCACTCACACAGCCACTTACAGACCCCCGAAATCACAACCACATCAACTCACAGACCCACACAGCCACTCATACACCCACTCACACACCCACTCACACAATAACACACCTAGTCACAGACCTACAAAGCCACTCACACAGGCACTTATAGACCCACATAACCACTCCCAGCCCCACTCACAGACCTACCAAATCACACACATACCCATAGTCACTCACAGACCCACTCACAGACTCACAAAACAACTCACACACCCAGTAAAAGACCCACACAGCCACTAACACACCCACTCACACACTTGCACACTCACTTACAGACCAAACACACCTATTCACACACACTCACATACTAACTCACACACTCATACAGCCACTCACTCACCCTTTCACAGACCCACAAAACCACTGCCACACCCACTCATAGACCCATACAACCACTCACACACCCACTCAACCACTCATACAGCCATTTACCCACCTACTCACAGACCCACAAAACCACTACCACACCCATTCACAGACCCACACAGCCACTCACACACCCACTCACAGATGACAAAACCACTATCACACCCACTCACAGATGCACACAGCCACTCACCCACTCACACACCCACTCAATCAATCAATCATAGCTTTGGTAAAGCACAGCACTATCACTCGTAAGGGTATCTGGGCACTGAGGGTGCCATGTATCCATCAAAAAGTGACATCTTGCATCTCCTTCTGAAGTCTGTCAGGGAAGGAGCTGTTTAGAGGTGGGGGGTAGGCTGTTCCAGGACTCGGCTTCTGTGTAGGAGAAGGTGCGGCCTCTGCTGAAGCTGCAATGGATGCGGGTGAGTGTGCGAGGTTAGGGAGGCAGAGCATAGTTGGCTTGCTGGGATGTAGAAGCTCAGTCGATAGATGATGTAGAATGGCCTAAGTTGTGAGGAGTCTTGTATGAGAATGTGAGGATTTTGAATTGGCATCTCTTCTTTACAGGGAGCCAAGGGAGGTTCCTGAGGTGTGGAGTGAGGGTTGAGCGCTTAGGGAGGTTAAGGATGAGTCTAGCTGCGGTGTTCCTGAGAATCAGGGGTCTTTTGAATAGCTAGGAGGGCACTCTGGCAGAGAGAGCATTGCCATTGTCAAGACGGCTGGTGACCAGGGTGTGCGTGACTGTCTTTCTGGTGTTTGTAGGGATCAACTTGAAGATTCGGCAGAGCATACGGAGGATGTAGAAGCAGGAGGAGGTGAATTAGTTTACTTGTCGTTTCATGGATTGTTGGCAGTCAAGGATGATGCCGAGGTTTCTTGTGTGGTCTGATGGAGAGGGTGTTGGTCTGAGTTCTGCTGGTCACCAGCTGTGGTCCCATACAGAGGTGTTCTTTCCAAAGATCCGGACTTCTGTTTTGTCTGTGTTTAGTTTGAGGCAGCTGTCTTTCATCCATGTTGCTACACTGGTCATGGCATTGTGGAAATTAGCTTTGGTATTTTGGGGGTCTTTGGTCAGTGAGAGGATTAGATGAGTGTCATCAGTGTAGAAGACTAAATTGTGTCCATAGGATCTCACAGGGTCTGCGAGGGGGGTTATGTAGATGTTGATCAGGGTTGGGCTGAGGGAGGATCATTGAAGTACACTGCAGGTGTTATACTTGGTGTAGAAGTGAAGGGAGGGAGGCAAATGCTCTTTGTACAGCTTGAGAAGAAAGAAGCAACCACTTAACAGCGTTTTGTTACATGCCTATGTTGTGGAGTCTGTTGAGGAGAGTGTGGTTGGAGACCGTATCTAACGGTGCAGAGTGGTCCAGAAGGATCAGAGCTGCTGACTCAACTCAGTCGAGGAAGGTCCTGATGTTGTCCATAGCGATGATCAGCAGTCTCCGTGCTGTGGTTGGCCTGGAATCCTGATTGTGAGGTGTCAAGAAGGTGAATTCATTCAAGGTAGTCGGTGAAGTGTTGGTTGACGGCTTTCTCAAGATCTTTGGCCAGGAAGGGAAGCAGTGAGATCGGTCTATGGTTTTTGAGGTCGCTGGGGTCGGTTGAGGATTTCTTTAAGAAGGGTCTGACTTCTGTGTGCTTTCATTCATCCGGGAATGTGGGTTAGTTCCATGCTAATAGTGTTGGCTCCAAGTTGAAAAGCTGGTGGGAGCAGGGGTCAGTGGGTGCCCCAGAGTGGATGGATGACATGATGGCTGCGGTGGTCTATGTGGTAAACGGGGATCAGGAGGTTATTATGTAGGTGGTGTTTGCTGCTTGAGAGATGTTATCTAGGCTGGAGGTGGAGAGTTTGGGGTCGCAAATGTTGTATATGGTGGTGGTCTTGCTGTGAAAGTAGTCTGAGAGGGTGTCACAGAATTCCTGGCATGGGTTGATGGTGGTCTCTGTGGATATCAGGTTAGAGAATTCCTTGATGATTCTGAAGAGTTCTTTCGTGTGGTTGGTTGTGGTGTCGATGCTGGCAGTGATTGCTGATCTTTTGCTGACTTGATGTGGTGGTGGTAATTGTTGAGGGCTGTCTTGTAGGTGGCTGTGTTGGAGGGGTCCTTGGTCACATTCAATTGTTTCTCGAGTTGGATCCACACAGCCACCCACACCCCCACTCACACACCAATACAGCCATTCTCAGACCCACAAGCCACTACCACACCTACTCACAGACCCACTCATGCACCCACTCGCACACCCACTCATATGCTCACATATCCACTCACAGACCCACAACACCTCTACCATATTCAGTCACAGACCCACACACCCTTTCACACACCCACTCAAATATCCACTTACACACCCAGACAACCACTCACACATTCACTCACACAACCACTCACAGACCCATAAACCCACTAGTACACCCACTCACACACTCACACAGCCAGTCATATACTCACTCTAAAATCCACTCAGACACTAACATGCCTACCTATACACCCACACAACCACTCACACACCCACTCACACACCCATTGGCACACTCACACACCCACAAAACAACATCCAGTCACAGACCCACACATCCACTCACATACACACACACACACTCACACACCAACTTACACATCCACACAGCTACTCACACCTATAAAGCCACTTACATACCTACTCCTAGACCAACACAACTACCATACCCACTCACAGATCCACTCAACCACTCAACACCCAGTCACACACCCAGTCACACACCCACTCACACACCCACAAGACCACTTGCACACCCACTCACAGATCCACATAACCACTCACATACCTACTCACAGACCCAAAAACCACTTGCACACCCATTCAGCCACTCACAGACCTCTAACAGATATACAAAACAACTCACACACCTACTAACAGACCCATACAGCCCCTCACAAACCCACTCACACACCCACTCACAGTCCCACACAACTACTCACATCCCACTCACACACCCACACAACCACTCACACACCCAATCACATACCCACTCACACACCCACTTACAGACCCACACAATTACTCACACACCTTCTCACACACCCATCCAACCATGCACATACCCACTTGCATACCCACTCACACACCCACTTACAGACCCACACAGCTACTCACACACCCATACAGCCTCTCACACAGAAACTCACAGGTCCAGAACACACTACCACACCCACTCACAGATGCACAATGACCTCACATACTCACAGAGCCACACAACCACTCACACACCCACTCACACACCCATACAGACCACTCACACATATACTCACAGACCCACAAAACCACTCACATGTGCAATCACAAACTCACACAACCACTCACACACCCAATAACATGCCTATACAACCACTTATACACCCTCTTACAGACCCTCACAGCCAGTTACAATAGCACTCACACACCCACTCACAGACTCACAGAACCACTTCCACATCCACACAACCACTCACACACATACTCATACACCTTTAGAGCTATTTACACAGCCACTCTCAGATGTAGACAACTGCTCACACACCCATAGAGTCTCTAGGCAGCTACTCACACACCCACATACTCACTTACACAGCTACTCATACACCCACACACAGACAGTGATACTGTTATGTAAATTTCAATAGGATTTGTTTGTATTAAATGTGTCTTTGTTTTGTATTGAATGTGTTCTTTTGGGTGGAATGGATCTATGGATCTATCACAGATCCACCCACAACATAGCCAACAGAACCCTTATTTGGTTTAGCATCCACAGCAGATATGGGGATCTGAGTGAGAAATTTAAAAAAAAGGATATGAAAACAAAATGAACTGCTGTTCTGGAAAAGAGTTGACTCTGGGAAGAGCATTTGTGTTTATGGTGTGTAGATGAAATTACACATAGAGCAGGATGCAGTTTGTTTTAAAGTTGTTAAGGAACCCCTTATTGCCTACATCTGTGAAATGAACTCGTTTTTTTCGATGTCTTCTGTCCATATCGAAGTGTAACCTGTTATGGTATATAGAGCCCATGGTGTGGTCTAGGAGAAATGCAGTAACAGCTTTATTTACATGTTTCCTGGATTTTTCTATTGGTGAAATCTTTTTTTGACTATCACCATTTCTGTCTTTGGCAAATGTTGGAGAACACAAAAGCAGTGTGTGGAAAAGGTGGCGTTATTTACAAAGGTATCCTTCATTAGTATTTCTAGTCCTACCCCAGTAATTTTATGTAGGTCATTGCCACCATAGTGCACAATCATGAGGTTGGGATGTTGGAAATCTCTAATTCTTTCAACCAAAGGCAGGAATTAATGACACTTTAACCTTGTCTAGCCAACCCTAGTAATGTCTACATTAGGTAAACCTAGGTTCCTGTCAATGCCACTCTTTCTAGCACTCTCTCTGGCTCAAAGCACAAAGCTATGGCCCATATTCTCGACTCTGACCATTTTAGAGAGTAAAACAGTTGACTCTGGGAAGAGCATTTGTGTTTATGGTGTGTAGATGAAATTACACATAGAACAGGATGCAGTTTGTTTTAAAGTTGTTAAGGAACCCCTTATTGCCTACATCTGTGAAATGAACTCGTTTTTTTCGATGTCTTCTGTCCATATCGAAGTGTAACCTGTTATGGTATATAGAGCCCATGGTGTGGTCTAGGAGAAATGCAGTAACAGCTTTATTTACATGTTTCCTGGATTTTTCTATTGGTGAAATCTTTTTTTGACTATCACCATTTCTGTCTTTGGCAAATGTTGGAGAACACAAAAGCAGTGTGTGGAAAAGGTGGCGTTATTTACAAAGGTATCCTTCATTAGTATTTCTAGTCCTACCCCAGTAATTTTATGTAGGTCATTGCCACCATAGTGCACAATCATGAGGTTGGGATGTTGGAAATCTCTAATTCTTTCAACCAAAGGCAGGAATTAATCACACTTTAACCTTGTCTAGCCAACCCTAGTAATGTCTACATTAGGTAAACCTAGGTTCCTGTCAATGCCACTCTTTCTAGCACTCTCTCTGGCTCAAAGCACAAAGCTATGGCCCATATTCTCGACTCAGGAAAGGGTTACAGCTGAATGAGACAGTTTTGGAGATGAAAGACAGTTATAATGGAGGGCAGCAAGTAAAATATAAAAGAACATATCTGATTGGATGGTGGAGATGTACAGGGAACTAAAATTAGTTAGTGACTCTGTGATTGTCTTTGGAAAAATAAAATAAAATTATGTTGTTAGGGATATGATTGACATTGCAAACATTCAACTACACCTGCTACAGTTAATGTTAAGCTAGTATGCTGGTGAGAAAAAGTCTTGTGAACCTTTGACTACTCGTACGCAGAGACTATTGAAAACATGGTTACTATGGAAACTGTGTAAAAAGAGTGTGGGGAAAGGGAATAAAAGAGACTGCAATGTGAAATGGAAAAGCAGACTGGTGTACAAAAATTGCTCAGTTACGAGTATATGTTGTGTAATCAACACTATTCTACAAAGTAAAATATAAATGCAAAGCATTGATAGCAGGTTGTTGAATGCTTTAAAGGGCTTTCATGGGATCCGCAGATCCACTATGGACCACAATGGGGGCCAGTCTGAGCCCCGTGGTGGATCCGCGGATCCACAAAACAATTTACCAAATTGTGCTTCTTTACAGGAAACATAGAGAGGGTTTAAAATAGTGGCCATTTGGAAGTGGTGTGACAAAAATAACAGATGAAAGGAAGTTTGTGATTTGCTAAGTACAGGTGTATGAGTGAAAGCACAGTGGGAAGGGTAGCCATGATAAATACTTTTCTACTGAGAGTGGAGGAGCATTCCCATATTTCTGACTTGGGATTTGCAGTGGAAAACAGATATTACAATAGAAGTTGGACAACAGCAAATATATTTTACAAATATGTTATTTAGGTTGTACTATAAAAAATATATTAAAAAAAACTATGACTGTATTTAAACTGAAAGAAAATGTATAGCTTCTAGACACTAGAGTGAAAGTCAAAACAGAAGAGAGGTTAGATGAGAACATTAACTAAAAATATAGTGCGTAGCAAAGGGGATGAGGAATTGCTATACTGAAAATATAGTTGTTTTATTAAGCCAATATTAATTAATGTTTTTGAAATTAGATGTGGATACTTACTTATTGTAATCAACTTAATAGCATGTAATTTGTACCCACTCGTATAGTCAGGCAGGTACACACACACACACACAATTAAACTCCCACAAAAGCACATATGTACCTACCACTCATATAGCCAGACAGTGACTGATACACTTAGTTGCACACCCATAAAAGAATTTACACATCAAGTAACTCACCTATACATCCACTTACATAGTAATTTGCGCACCCATAAAACACTGTCACACCCAATCACACACCTATACGGCTATTCATGTACCTAGCACTCAGAAAGTCAGTTATACACACACCTACATACCCATACTCTCAGTTATACACCCATTCACTCACTCATCTAGCCACTCACATGCCCATTTATCAAATCATGGAGCCACACACACACCCAGTCAGACAGCGACAGAGGCACTTACACATCCTCTCACACACCCACACAGGACTTATGCATCAGCAACTAATAGAGCTGGTTGCACACACAGTTACATACCCAAACACCCACTAACACAGCAAGTTACCAATCCACTTACATACCTATTGAGACACCCCTACAGTCAGTAATGTACCCAGTCATGCACCCATACAGGTACTTATACATTCAGTGACACACCAACAGAGGCCCTGAAACACTCACTTACAACTCAACCACTCACACAATGGTACAGGCACTCAGGTACTCATTTATAAACCAATACTCAGACACTTACAAAGCCTCCTAAATACTGGCATAACCACTTATACAGCTGCATACTTGCTTATAGAATGTTATCTAATATTATGGATTGTAAAATTAAACATATTCTATATTTGCTTTGTAGATATCTACTTGTGTCTAAAGAGGAAGGTTTACAATGCAGAGAAAGGGAAAGGCAAAAAGGAGAAATAATTAAAGAAACACTATTATCTGCTTAAAAGTGAGAGTAAAAAAGGACATGATGGGGAGAATATGCTGGAAAAGGGCTACTGGTTAGAAAACAAAGACGTTTGTTAAAACAATATGCAGATAATTGCACAATGTGGAAAAGTTTCAATAAAAAGCAAGGTTTAAAGGCAACTCACAAAGGACAAGGAGTACGTCAGATTGAAAGTGAAAAATCTTATAAGAAAACACCTACTTTGGCAAGGAAATAGAAATAATTTATAGAAATACAATTGACAATGTTTGGAAGTAGGGTAATACAGAATTTGGTACGAAACATGAAGCAGTATGAAAGGGGAAGGCCAGCACCGAAAGAAAAACAATATATTGAGATTGTGGTTGATAAAGTGTTTGCCATGAAGCACAAATTATTTCTCTTGATATTAAACAGAATGAGAAGGCTGGATGAAACAGTGTTGGCTATGAAGAAAAAAAGTCAATAAAAGGCTTACTAATAAATGTAATTTTTGCAATTTTTTTTAAACAGAATGGAAGCACACATACAACAGAAAACATTACTGCATGCAGCTGAAATAATTGGCCAGTGCTATGAGGTAAAACACAACACTCCCAATGCAAAAGAGGAGATAGTTCCTATAAATAAAAAAGAAGAGATAGCTGAAGAGATACAAGGAAGGTGTAGACATGCCCCTATGTATAAATGGGACTGCAGTAGTATTTGTTGTATTCGTCAGGAAAAATGGATACATTAAACCATTTTCTACATCAACTTCTATCTAAAAATATGAAGAGAACATTTTGAAAAATGTCAATATTACAAGTGTTAGATCCATGCAAAGTGAGGAAATATTTTAAATTACAAGGTCACTCATTGGCGTGACTATCCAGGAAAGTGTGAAAAAGTACTTTTCATCATTTTTTAATGTTGGCTGTTCACCATTCAAAAATGCGAAATTTAGTTAGAAGACTTTCCTTCGTAAAAACTCCTGCATTGTGTTTAGGAGAAACAAACAAACCACTTCTATATGGTATAATCTCAGAGGTTGAAAATGTTTGTGAATATATTAATTTACGTTTCTTTGGTCCTGAAATCCAGTCTAGGCAAAATGAGGACGTCGTATGGTCAGGTATGGGGGAACAAAATGGAGATATTAGTACAGTAGGAAGCCAGATCTTTATACAGTAGACCAAAATGAGGTACACGATGTAAAGAGTCCAAGCAATCCCAGGAGGTATCACAGGGGCACAAATGACATCCCAAATGCTCTCTTTTTGGGTAATGTGGTGTAGAAGTTAGGCATACCAGAGGGTAGTGCTAAGCATGTAAAACACACACTCACGCAGTAAGGGAGACAGACACTCAATAAAGAATCCAACACCAATGTTTAAAAATAGCACATACTTTTATGTACATTTACATACCAAGACCATCAGTATCAAGTGAGCACTTTTCGTGATATAAAATATTATAATTTTCCAAATTCAACAGTGCATTTTTCAGATGGCTTCAATGCAATCCTATGGAGGAAAACAAAGACAGCAATCCTTGTAGAGTACAACCACTTATGGTACCAATCTCCTAAGCTTAAGTGGGTTTTAGGGCACGGTCCCAGTCCACACCAACAGGTCACCTCGGGGAGTTTTGTGCATCCGGGTGCAGAGGAGTGTTACAATGTCAAATGTCCCATTCAAGTCTGTGGGGATTGGTCTGGTTACAAAGTCGCTGCAGGGATGGACTATAAGGTCAGTCCAGGGTAACCCACTGGGGCTTGGCCCTTCAGGTCATCGGGCACGTGGGCACACAATCAGTCCATTCCTGTTCGGGCTGTCAGGCACAGGTACAGGGGTATCTTCTTGTGTCAGGTCCAGCACTGGAGTTCCTCACGGTTGCAGGGGGGCCAGCAGAAACATTTTTCAGGCATACACTGGGGGTCCAGTCCGATGATGCCAACAAGTGAGCTCAGGTTTCATGAGGTGGGGAGACATGGAGACACCCTTGGTTCTCCTCTTCTGGGTCCGGGCGAGACGGGTGCAGTGGCATTGGGTTTTTGGCAGTTCCGGTCCTCTCAGGTCTTTCTTGGGTGCCTGTGGATGCAGAGGAGCAGCTCCTCCACTCCAAGGGAGTTCCTCTTGGTGATTTCCAAAGTATTGGCAGCTCCCCCAGTTTCTGGGAGGCTGCAGCAGCAGGACTGGTCAGTTGATCCTCGAGATTCAGGTGCAGCAGGGAGGCCGGCATGGTTAGTTCCAAGTCAGTAATGCTCCTCAGTTCTCGGGTTCAGCAGGTCTCTCGTCCATTTCTACTTTTGTGTCTAGTGAAGATCAGAGGATCTGGTATCAGGAGGTCCCCTAAATATTCAATTTGGAGGGTATTGATGGAGTGAAGGTAATAGCCAATGGCCTACTTCCCCTTGGGGTCACTACATCCCCTAGATGACCAAGTCCTATTTAGGGACTGTCCAGAGTCCCTAAATTCCACCACATGCAACATGGCAGAATTTCCAAAGTTCTGTCCACTTCAGTCTGGCCACCCTAGGGGTGTTCGCTGTCTAGAAGTGTGACACGCTTCCTGCATTCCCACCTGTCCAGGTGTCAGATGTGCCCTGGGGCAGGGAGGTTTGGCATCTTCCTCTGAGGATGGCCATTTCTGCATATCGAAGGGGGTGGGCTTCTCTAAACCTCCTGCCTTGGAATGCATGTCATCCTGTGGAGAGGGTTAGGTAACACCCCAGCCCAGGCAGGCTTTTGTTTCTGACCTCTCAAGAGTGGAGGCTCTCCCCATGTGAGGTCAGATTCTTGTCTGTTGGTGGCAGGCTGGCCAAAAACGATCTGTGAGCTCGACAGCAGTTGGCAGGTTTTTCCGGGGGCACCTCTAAGGTGCTCACTGGGTGCATGGATTAATAAATCCATCACTGGAATCAGTGAGGGTACATTGCTACGAGATGATTAATACCAAACATCCCTGGGTTCAGAGAAGCCATCATGTAACTGGGGAACTCGTATTTTGCAGTGTCCAGCACATGTATTTAAAATGGCTTCCCTGCACACTTAGGCCCTCATTCTGACCCTGGCGGTTCTCTACCGCCAGGGCCAACGGGGGCGGGAGCACCGCCGACAGGCCGGCGGTGCTCCCTTGGTCATTCTGACCGCGGCGCTTTGGCCGCGGTCAGAACGGGAAAACCGGCGGTCTCCCGCCGGTTTTCCACTGCCCCTTAGAATCCTCCAAGGCGGCGCAGCTCACTGCGCCGCCGAGGGGATTCTGACCCCCCCTACCGCGATCCTGTTCATGGCGGGAAAGCCGCCATGAACAGGATGGCGGTAGGGGGGGTCGCGGGGCCCCTGGGGGCCCCTGCCGTGCCCATGCCCATGGCATGGGCACGGCAGGGGCCCCCTAACAGGGCCCAACTAGGCTTTTCAGTGTCTGCGATGCAGACACTGAAAAGCGCGACGGGTGCTGCTGCACCCGTCGCACGCCTTCCACTCCGCCGGCTCGATTCCGAGCCGGCTTCCTTGTGGAAGGCGCTTTCCCGCTGGGCCGGCGGGCGATCTGAATCAGATCGCCCGCCGGCCCAGCGGGAAAGTCAGAATACCCCTCGCGGTCTATTGACCGCGGGGCGGTATTCAGGCGGCTTCCGACGGGCGGGCGGCAACCGCCGCCCGCCTAGGTCGGAATGACCACCTTACTGTGTTTAAGAATGGACAAAGACATAGTAGGGGCCAAAAACATTTTTTGACTTAGAATCTTTTGAAATTTTTCCAAATTTCTAATCTGGTCTGTTAGGGCCTTGGTCAAGTCAATTGTGGATTATTTAGTGGAATCACAATACTGACAGAGTGGTACAGTACTTGCAAAGTCTTCTTTCTACCACTGTGCTACCAATGTAGGAACCTGGCTCTTTATAAAGTGGACCAAAGTGAGGTACACTGTGCAAACAGTCCATGCAATCCCCAGAGATATCACAGAAGCACAGGGATGACATTTCAAATGCTTTCTTTCTGGGTAGTTTCATCGAGCAGTTAGGCATATCAGAGGGTAGTGCTAAGCATATAACACACATGCTCATGCTGTAAGTGAGACGTATATTCAATAAAAAAATCTGACACCAATTAAAAAGAATAACACGCACTTTCATGTAATTTTAGAAATTAAGATAATTGGGATCAGGAGATTAGTTTTCTAGTTATGACTTTTTATAGTTTTCAAAAGTAGAGACAGTGCATTTTTCAGAAACTGCAATGCAATTCTATGGAGGAAAACAAAGATGGCAATCCAGGTAGAGTACAACAACGTATGGGAACAATCTCTAGGTCTTAAGGGGGTTTTGGGGCAAGGTCCCAGGCAACACCAACCGGTCACCTTGGGAAGCTCTGGTGTGTCCGGGTGCAGAGGTGTGTTTTGGCATTGGGTGTCCCATTCAAGTCTATGAGTATCGACCCAGTTACAAAGTCGTTGCAAAGATGGACTAAATTGACAGTCCAGGAGAACCCACAGAGGACAACCCTCCTCGGTTCTCGAGTTCAGCAGGCCTCTCGTCCACTTCTCCTTTTGTGTCCAGTGAAGATGTGATGATCTGTATCGGGGGTCCCCTAAATACTCAATTTAGGAAAAGGAAAGGAGAGTGAAGGGTAGTAGCCAATGGCCTACTTACTCTAAGGGTCACAACACCCCTTAGATGACCACTACCTGTGGGGAGTGGGCATCACCCTGCCCAGAGTCCCTAAATTCCACATCATGCAAGATGCAGAATTTCCTTCAACCTGGCCACCCTAGGGGTGTTCCCAGTCTGAACATGTGAGTCGCCGCCTGCATAGCAAATTTTCCCACTTGTCCAGGTGCCATATGGGCCCTGATCAGGGGGTTGACATCTTCCTGTGAGGAAGGCCAGTTCTGCATATCAAAGGCGGTGGGTTTCTTTGAACCTCCTGCTTTTGAATGCAGGTCATCTTGTGTGTTGTGAATCCCTCCTCTTTAACTACTTCTTGTATTGGGTGTATTAAACTACCAGGGGTTGGTGGCTTGAACAATGTTCAGTTGGGGTAGTTATGTTAAGGTGTAATATTTACAGTTATTTGGCCAAAGCTTGTTGCTTTTGTAGATTGAAAAGTAAGTACACTATGTTTTTTCCAAGGCTTGTTTACCTAGTGTTGCTTGATTCTATCAAGGCTTGTTTACTCAACCTCCATGAGGTTCTTTGGAGCATCTACGGGCTTAATTAGAAACACCTGATTCCCTCACTTTGTTGGACAGCTGCCTTCTGTGATTGTTAGGCAGCACTCATGTATTCAAGAGCCATGTGCTAATCATGACTCATGACTCATGCTTCAAGTGCCATGTGCTAATCATGACTCATTACTCATGATTCATTCCTGCACAAACTATAACAATCCTCACAGGTATTAGTCAGCGCTTGGCTTTGTCCCGGTTCTTCTTGAAACTGACATCGAGAGCCTGCTCTTGGGAATTCCCTGTAAAGCTTCTGTATTGTTGAAGAGTAACAAAAGAGGAAACTTCTTCAGCCTCTGCGCACTGGCAGCTGTTTACATAAACTAAGTGGAGGAAGCTCGCTCTGTTGAGAGAATGTTTTTTTCATAGTGTGTAACTAAATTACTTTATTTTCAAGAAAGAACAAAAGTTTTGAGGTTGATTAAGAGAGTGCACGGAAATGCTCAAAGCTTTGACATTTATTGTGCATCTGTACCCTGCCTTGTTGATTCATTTTAAGATCAGAAAAGACATCAGCACTCAGAGTGTTGTGAGATGAACAACCTTCACATTTGTGTGACTTTGCTAATTACGTGTGTGTCGTCGCTTGTTATGATAATGATCCTCATTTTGCAGGAACTCTTTTAGTATTGTCTAGAATTGATATTAGCAATTCCTCACAAACAGAAAAGGCAGGTTTTCCCTTGAATGTATAACTCAATATACGTTTATTCCTTTTTGGAAATAATTTTTGTTGTGTGTTCGTATGCTATAAGTTTTCAGTGTGAACGATATACCAAGAGTGATTACTCTAAGCAGTGTAAGACAGGGAGAAGTTCCAGGCAATGATGGTGCATTCCTGTAGGCCCAATTGAGTGGAGAGGAAGTGCCTGGAGCGTGTTGAATGACAGGTGATTAGCTGAGATAATAGACTGTGTGCATAAATACTGTACAAGAGTGCCCTCAACACATCACTCATCCCTGTCATTTCCCTTATAGCTCTGGACACTCACTATTGAATGCTGACAGCCATTACCTGCACCCCAAAGCATCGGGAGCCCGGCTGGACCAGGCAGCAGAGACAATATCATTCTTCTCTCTCTCATCCAATCCCCCTACCCTTTTGGTGACACTTGCCGAGACTCCCGTATTACGTTGCCAGTGCCGAGAGGTATCGTAGAAGGACGGAGGAACAGTCATCGCCCCTGCAGACAACCTACCTTTCAGGTGAGTTTTCAAGCTCCTACACTGTAGGAAGGTGTGGGTAACACCCCAGCCCAGACAGGCTTTTGTTTCTGCCCTCTCAAAGGTGGAGGCTCTCTTTCCCTGGGACGTCAGATTCTCATCTGTTGGTGGGAGGCTGGCCAAAACCAGTCAGTGAGATCACCAGCAGTTGATAGGTTTTTCAGGGGGCACCTCTAACGTCCCCTTTGGGTGCAAGGATTAATAAGTCCATCACTGGGATCAGTGAGGGTTTATTAATACAAGATGTTTGATCCCACACATTTCTAGGTTCAGAGAAGCCATCATGTAACTGGGGAACTCGTATGGAGCAGTGTCCAGACCATGTATTTAAAATTGCTTCCCTGCACACTTACTGTGTCTAAGGATCAACAAAGACATAGTAGGGGCATATTTGTTCAAGCATATATGCCCTCACTTGTAATATAATGCACCCTGCCATAGGGATGAAAGCCTGGTGTAGGGGTGACTTACAGATATTAGAAGTAGTGTTTTAGGGGACATAGCACACAAATGTGTGCCATGTCATGTTTTCAATTGTGGGAGCACCATGTCACACAGCCTGGGATGGCAGTCTGCAGAAGGTTGTTGCTGGGTCCCTCAGGATGGCATGAGCTGTGCTGCAGCTCTGCGGGGCCCTCTTCAGTATCCATGCCCTAGGTACCAGGGGTACCATTTACTAGGGATTTAAGGGGTGCTTTAGGCAGTAGTCACTTTGGGATCAATGGACCAGGTGTCTTGTTTTAGGGAAGGAACACTGACACTGGGAACACTGACACAGGAAGTTAGTACACTTCTGTCAAAGTTGCATCTAAAACACAGGCAAACAGTGGGAGGGTTACTGCAACCAGAACACAGCTCCCTACAAATACTGATAACTTTAGAAGAGAAATAGCAAACTTTAAAGCAGCATGTAGGAAGAAACTAAACCATGTTTGGATTTGTTATCAACGCACCCACTAAATAGGCCAAATTCGAAATGCGATCTATGCTTAAAAACTGAACAGGAAACCAGGGAAAAGTGGCTAGAACTTACAGTGTATTTATTTGAGGAGGAACATTTGGTTTGTTCTCACACCAGATAATGTGCAAGTACTGCTATGACAAAATACAGGCCAACAAAATGCTTTCCAGAGCAATACTTAATAAGTTAGTGGTCGTTGACATTCCAGGAACTTCAACATCTGAATGTTTTTGTAGGATGTTAGACTTAACATCTTTTGGGTGGTCTTCCCCCAAACGTTTTGCCTGCCTTGCCTCATATTTTGCTGATTTTGTTTCTTTGGCCTCAAGACTCCCAGCATGTTACTATTACTGACCAATGCTAAAATGCATCTGCTCTCTCCCTAAAACATGGGTTTATTGGTATATATCTAGTTAGCATATTTAATTTATTTATAAGTTCATAGTAAAATGCACTACAGGTGCCCAGGGCCTGTAAATTAAATGCTACCAGGGTGCTGCAGCATAGTTTGTGCCACCCACTTAAGTAGCACTTTAAAACATGTGCCAGGCCTGCAATTGCACCTGAAGGCCGCGTTGCACTGCATGTTGACTTGGCATTTAAAACATCTTGCCAAGCCTTAGCTTCCCCTTTTATTAAATATGTCGCCCCTAAGGTAAACCATAGGTAGCCCATAGGGCCGGGTACTGTGTAAATAAAATGCATGACACATACCTTTACAAGTTCTGGTAGTGAAAAACATCCAAATTTGTTTTTCACTGCTGTGTATAACTGTGGGAACTCCTTATTACCTATAATAAGCTGCAATTCCTGATTGGGAAGGAATAGACCTATCATGTTTAGTATCTATGGAATTGTAATGATAAATCCTTTTTAATGGTAAAGTCAGATTTATTGTTACCATTTTGAAAATGCCACTTTTAGAAAGTTGGCATTGTCCTGCTTTAACCCTATATACCTGCAGCCTGTCTTTGGGATGGGGTGACAGCTGGGTATTGTGCTTTCCATACCAAAGGAGCTTAGGTATGACTGACAGGCCATCAATATCCTGATGGGCCATTCTGGGCAGGATGAGAGGGAGGAGCTGGGTACAGCCTCACACTTACACCTGAATAGGCTATGTCCTATTCCCACACAAAAGATTGCTTAACACCATGTTCTGTGTCTGGAGACAGTGCAGGAAGGAAGGAGTTCTGTGTACTTCAAAACCTCTCTTTGAAGTCTTTCGTACTTCAAAAGCACAACTGAGTATAAGAACTTCTGGTTATACCACCTCAGTACATTTCTGGGCCTGTGGATACTCTCCCAGGAAAAAGGACTGCTGTGCTGCTGAAAGGACAGTCACTCTGTTGGACTCCTGCTCTGCTGTCCTGCCCTACTGCCCTCCTTGCCTGGTAGTGAGAAGGACTGGGCCTGCATCTTTTCAACCCAGAACCAAAGTGACTTCAAGGTCTTGCTAGCTTGACTCTTGTTTTCTGAAACCTCAGGGACACAAAAGACTTCAAACTCACCTGCTACATCACCTTGACTTTAGAAACTGTGAGTTATGCTCTGCCAAATAGTGCCAATCTAGTCCTGACCTCTTGGAAGTGGGTATAAAGTGCTGCTCCAGTCAGAACCAACATATCACCGCCACTGCATGGGTCGGAACCAGCACTTTACCTCTGTTGTGTGCATTGGAACTGATGCATTCGACCCCATTGGCTGGATCAGAATTGACGCCTCGCCTTTCCAGCACGATCGATTTCCACGCATCACCGCTGTCATGTGGAGAAATTTGATGCATCTTCACCACTGTGTTGAAAGGATTGACACATCTCCTCATTGCAGAGATTGACACCAATGCACCACTTCAGTCTGCTCCCCACATCCTTGACTATGACTCAGCCAGGATTAAGGTACTTTTGTTTACCAGGCCTAGTGGGGTTCCTGCATCCAGCCCGCACACCATTGCGGTCAGCCTGAACTTTTGACTTTGTCCCAGTCTGGCAGGACCAAATGTCCCCGGTTGGCACTTCTTGTTTCTAAGCACTATTTCACAGTATATTCTTTAAAAAATCATATCTCAAATTCTATAATTGGATTTTTGGTGTTTTGGTCTCGCTTTATTTATTAAATTAAGCTCTATTTTTCTAACTAAGTGTGGTATTGTTTTGTGTGGTGTTTGAAATGTTTTACCGTTTGAAGTGTTAACACATTGCCTCTTATGTTGAGCCTGACTGCTCGGTGCCAAGCTACCGGGGGTGAACACAGGTTAATTTGTGACTTACCCTGACTAGGATTGTGGTGCCTGCTCAGGCATTCCTTTTAAGCATCCCCCATACATACTTTTAAAAACATTTGAAAATTGCAGGCACAGTATTTCACTGAAATGCATTTTTGATTGTCAGGACCTTGATCTGTTTGTTTTCACATGAATGAAAGGGTCAGGGACCAACAGAAACATAAATGAGCAGCTCCGCTTGTACAGGTGAAATGTTTTGTTTGGTCTGAACATGTTCCTTTATTTTGACGATTCAAGCTGTTGCACTCTGTGGTCTCCTTTGCTGCAATCATTTATCAATCACAAAAAGAGCTTTAAAAAGTGTGCCAAAAAATAGTACTATATATGTGGTGTATTCAGTACACAACGTTATTCTATTGTCATTTGATTTGCATATCATTTTAAGCACCCATACATGCTTTTGAAGACTGTTTAAAATGAAATTGCAAGTACAATAACTGTATGCATTTTCAGTTGTTAGTATGCACATGTGCTTCACTGCTTGTGAACGGTGGGGCCTCAAACGCTGACTTCAAGTACAATGGCATACACCCTTTCACATCTCCAAACTCTCCTATCAAGATGTCAGGTGCAGAAACTGAGACACACTCGGGCCTTAAACACACGTGATTTACTCCAAACAATACGGAATATCTAGAGGGACCTCTTGCAGTTAGACACCTGTGGGGGAACACTGGGCACAGTTTAGGTTTCAGCAATTGCTTTGTAAGTCATATCAGCTTTTCATCCTTCAGCTGCAGATAAAAAAATACCATTGAATTTGGAGATAATAATGACATATTATCCATGATTGAACACAGTGGACTCACCAGGCTCTAATACCTTTTATTGAAACAACTGAAAATGATTTTCTCCAATAGAAGAATGAGCCACATACTCCTTCAGATGGCAGTAATAGTATGTTCTGGCACCTGGAAAATGCCATACTGCACTTATAAAATAAAATGTTAGATTGTACTTCTCAATCAGCAGTCAATGGAGGCGGTCTTGGTTGCATTATTTGTATGGATTGTACTGTAATATTTAGATAGTGCTTAATACAACAGGCCAGGGCGCTGAAGCGCTTGCCTACATGGTTTGTATGATACACCATGTAGAGTGTGTTGATTTGGAATACCACTGTGCTGAGGTTAGTTACAACAGTGAAATACAAAGTGACTTTTTTGAGAACACAGCCTTTCTTCTGGGGCATGACAGATAAATGTTGTATTAGCAGACACTTTTTCATGAAATGTATATGAAATGTAACATTCAATGGTGTTGTTGCTTTGCCAATTTCAATGCAGATACAGCAGAAAAAATCTATTCCTAAACTTATGATAGCGCTATAACAATTCACTTTTCAGGCCAAATGGCACTCACTTACACTTTGAGGATTAATTTTTGTTCGGCAGTGCCTTTTTTTCATTACTTGTATAATCCAATGCATTCTTGTATGTCCCTGAACATCAAACAACTGCCATTTGAAGTACGTCACTTACCACAATCTGTTTGCATGTTAAAGGGACCAACAAACATTTATAAGCAGCATTGTTCATATAGGATCTGTTTCGTTTATACTGAACAACTTAACTTGGAAAAGTGACATAAATCCCTCCTAATTGGTACCAATTGCAGCACCAGGTCACGCGACCCTTTCTCTCCATAGGAGGCTTGATAAAACAGAATAAATTCTTGCAGGCTTACTTTTCACAAAGGACTCAGACTCTCCTGTCCTTGACCTTCTTCATCAGCACAACAGTTTACCCTCATCTGACTCCTCCTGAGCCCTAAGCCCTGCTGTGTGCTGTCTTTATGGCCTGGCAAATGGCTTGCAAGCAGCCTATATAAACAGGTTTTCTGAAAGTAGAACTTTTCAAAATCAAGCAGCAAAATTCAAGCTGTTTGTCTGGACATAAACAAACACAGAGCTTGGTGGTAACGTATTCCATGGGATGGCACTGACATGTTGCCTTGGGCTGTACTCCTTTCTCATGTAATCTAAACTTTGAGAAAAGAAATACCAGTAGGCCCCACTTGCCTTTGATGCAGTGTGCTCTTGTGAACAGGTGACTGCAGGGAGTTAGCACTGTGCCGGTATGTTAATAATAGTTGTACTTAATAAGCCTTCATCTTTATCATATTAAATCTCTTTATTGATGTCATAACTGCACTTTCACAATTGCTTTATTAACCTTCAGGCTTTCTCACATTTGCTTGAAAATGCACCATTTGCCCACTCTTTTTTTTTTTTTTTTCACCGGGGAGTACCCCCCGGGACGCCCCTAACTGCAGCTAGGCTTGAGTGCTTCACTCATTTTCCATAGTGCACTCATCACAATCTTTTACTCCCCACCACGTTCAGATGTCACCAGCCACCACTGGTATCTACATTCAAAAGAGGTCATTGTAGATGTCATTGAACTGTGTCAGATGAAACAAGCTAAAAGAGCTCCAATGAGTGTGTGGGTAAAACTTTTAGAGGCTCAATGATTTCCTGATCTATTTCCAACTCAAGTAGGTGGACATTTTGATGACCGCCCTGTGCAAATACCTGCAACTGAGTATAGGTCAACAAGATTATATTCAGAGGACCCCAGATTTCGATGAAGTATTCCAAATGTATTCCATCTCTTATTTGAAAGTGATTTTTCTGGATTGTCCTACGCTGTTAACCATATTCTTAAAACAGGGGTTAAAGTAGAAAATATATCTGCAAAAGACTTTGTTGAAAAAAATGCATGGCAAAGATGATACATTTAATGTCATGCTAATGTGGGACCAATGAGTACTGTGATTGGTATCATTGTCATGGTGAGCTGAAGTGTATGCTGTGACATTTAAGTAGACCAACTTGGTTTATAACACTGACTTGTGCAGATTATGGATGGGATGATTTACATGAGTTTTTAAGAGAAGCAAACTCCAAAATGAAAAGTGTCAAATTGAAGACACCAAGAGAACTTTGCTCTTTGGTTTCTGCAAATGTTTGCAGGCACTTTAACCACATATTTCAAGCTATGTTGTCCTTCATCTGCACCAAAATAAGTCCCCCCTTGGAGAAATTAATGATTTCTTTTGGCAAAAAGACTACTTGTGTTCCTCTTATTTATGTACTCTTCTGGATAAAAGACGCACCTAAAATTGAAACTGACACAGATGAGTCTGTACTTTCTTCCATAGAACAGTATATTCCATGTACCGTTCCAAAAGACACTAAGGAAAAAACCATAAAACAGCAAGTACTGTGTATTCAATCACATAGATGGAAATAGAGAGCAAAAATTTACACAAAATGTTTTTGATTTCAAAGACCTGTTTTTTTCAAATGGACGAGTGAACAGTTATATGTCTGCTGTGAGACATGCACTCACTAGTAAATCGACAAAAAACACCTTCAACCTCAGGAGAACAGACACTTCAAAATATATTAGGGACTACAATCCTGTCATTTTGAAAATGTGAAATACAAATATGGATATTCAATTTGTGGCAGACAACTTTAGAGCTGTTGCTAATTATGTTACTTCATACATAACAAAATCTAAGAAGACAGAACAGAAAAATGTATGGAAGGCAATCTCTGCAAAATGACTCTAACAAAAATATTGCACAGCTTCAGTTTGATGAGTTCACGCAAAGAAATTGGATCCTATGAATGTTGTGATTGTGTGAGTTCTGCTAGTTTATATTCTAAGTCAAAAGGAATTGAGTGGGTGAGTCGAGGCCTAGCTTCAACTCAAAACAGAGTTTCAAATCTTTTCCAGAATTTTAATATCTTGACAAATTTGAGGCAGATAATACAGACATTGTAAAACCAAAAAAGTTGAAAGATTACTTTTTTAAAAAGAGTACACATCTTGAAAATGTTTGTCTATATGAAGTGCTACATTACTACACATATTGAAATAATGTAAGAGAAAATGTAGATAAAGTTAAATTTGCAGTAGTTAGTTGCATGAGGAGAGGTGCCCCTAGTAACCACAGACTCCATTTCCTGGGCTTTGTAAGTATGGGGAAACCATCTTAAGGTATGTAGTGGACACTGGTCAACACGAGATGTCCAGCTAAATAATGGCTTCACTGAACCTAGTCATGTTTGGAATCAAACATGTTGGAATCATGCTGCTACACTAATTCCAGTGCTAGTTGCGTGATGCTATATACTCTAGGGATTTCCTATGGGATCTCCCATGCCTGCCTGTACAGCCTTGCAGGGTCTGCATGACAGCACAAGCTGCTGCTGACCCCAGACACTGTTCTGCCCTTTTGCTACTGAGCCTAACTCAAGGAGAGGAATGCAGAACAAAGAATTTCCTATAGAGGAGAGGTGTTACCATCTCTCCTTTAGAAATAGGTGTCTCTGGGCTAGGGTGGGGGTGCCTCTGAGTGCCACCAGACTTCTTTGAAGGTTGCATTTGGTGCCCTCTTTGCATGAACTAGTTTACTACAGTACAGGAGCCCTGGCTCCCACTCTGGTGCGAAACCACACAAAGGATAGGGGAGTGACCACCCACCTCTCCAGCTCCACCCCTAGGGAGGTGCCCACAGCTTTTCCAGCTGGCCACTTGATTCTGCAATCTTGGAAATAAGATAAGCAGAGGCCCCTGGGAGCATCTTACCGGTTAGTCAAGCTGGGTGATATCCCTGACCCCCTGATAGGTGCGTCATTACAGTAAGTGTCAAGGCCACTCCCTGGGTTACTTAAGGGCTCCCGAGAGGGTGGGACCCTAGATTTGCCTGCAAATTCATCTGAAGACTCATCTGCAATCTGGACATATGAACCACTGTTGGACTTCACTGATATCCAACACAAGACTGCACCTAATAGGAGGGCTCCTACTAAAAATGTGTCCCCGTACATTGCAAGGACTGGTCAACCTTTGTGGCCATGCATCCTCAGAGACACAAGCACTCTGCCTGTTCTTAGGAAAGCAAGAAGGAATCTCCCTTGGAGTTAACAAGTCACTCCCCTTTATCCACAGGCTCCTCAACATCGACAACAAGTTTGTGTATCATGCTGTCCCACGGACTATCCAGGGCTCTACAACACAGGAGGTGGTTCTGTGGCCTTCCACAGGTCTGACGTGTCTTCTTTGCAACTGAGAAGTCTGTGATCCCTCGCTGGAGCTGCTCAACTGGAACCCATGTGCACCACATCTGTTTGTTGTTGCCAAGCCTTGTTGGGTCTTTAATCCGAAGACCTCCTAGAACAGCTCTAAGAAAGACATCCTTACTGCAACTCCTGCAATGTGGGTGCTCCTCTTTGCTGTGCTGCTTAGGCCTCTCTGCGATTCCCTGTGCCTGCTGCCAGAGGGACCCACTGAGGACTCCAATTATTCCTCCTGGCTCTCCTGCCATACATATTGTATGCCTAATAGCTACATTAGAGAAGTATGTATCTTTCAACAATACATTTCGGGAATTGGACAAAAAAGACATTTTGCAAGCAAAAACAGTAGATAAAATTGAACACAAGGGTGTTGTAGTATTTCTTGATAGAAAGTTATGAGCAAAATTGGATTGATTAAAAAAATCTGTTTCATAAACTGCAGGAGTGGAAATATGTATAAGTCTGTGCAAAAATTGTAGGGTGATTTTGTGACAAAATTTAAATGTTGAAGAAGGTTTGGTTCATGGTACTATGGGTAAAATTGTTGATTTCTTTGATTTTCCTAGTAGGAGTGAAGTAGAACACCTTGTGATTAAATTTGAACAGACTGATAACACAAAGCAAATTGAACAATCTATTGCACATTTTTTGCTTGTAAAAGATGTAGATGTTCGACGGAAATAGTTTCCAGTTTCTCTAGCATGTACAGTTACTATTAATAAATCACAAGGTTTATGTTCAGATGCACCATTTTTCATACTGATAGTACAGTGTTTAAGGAAGGTATATCATATGTAGCTTTGCCTCGAAGTAGGGCATTGTCTGGTTTGTATCTAGTTGCATTTCATGAGAACAGAGTAAAAGCAGACTCAAGTTGTCTTAAAGGATACAACCAATTAAGAAGTCTGTATGCCTCTCATTTAGGACAGTATCCAGTCTATAAGAAACATTCCATCTCTCCAAAGCAGAAAGTTTCAAAGCAGTGTAGTGATGTAGTTGCTGGTAAGGAAATGAAAGAGAAGAAGGAAGTTGTTAAGAAACAAAAGCCTATATTTAAGGAAAGTTAGCATCGCCTTAGCGTCATTTATTTTTAATGCTAAAATGGCACTAACTTAACTCCATGTTTATATTTTGATGCTAGGCCAGTCTAGTGCCAAACAGCGGAGTTAGTGCCATTTTTAGGAAGTGCCAACCCACCTTGCCTCTTGTTGCAACACTGAGATGCAAGGTAGGGTGTTCCCTTCCTAAAAATAATACTAGCCCCCAGCGCTATATTTACCTCCCGATGCTGAAACGACGCGCACCTAGGAGGTGGACCTTAGGAATGGTACTAAGCCCGATTAACATCATTATTTAATGCTTGGTCAGACCAGGTGTTAAAGGGCTGGTAGGCCCATTTCCATGGTGAAACACCATGGCATGGGCACATAGAAGTCCATCCCAACCCCCAGCATCACCACTATCCACACCACAAGGAAACTGTAGGAGGAGGGAGCCCATCCTAGGTAAGTGTATATGTATATGTGTGGTGTGCCACTCGGGCCCCTTACATGGGGCCCCCTGGTTGACGCTGGGTATGTTGGGCTTGTCCTGGGGGTACTGGTCCCTGTGGTGGGCATCGGGATTGTGATAATGACTACTGTCTATACTTAGACGTGAGTCATTTTTTGGCTGCTTGTTCATCAAAATATGGTCATAGGCTGACTAGCGGCAGATCTTTTGCCACTAGTCAGCCTACCCTCATTTTTTAGCTACTAGCATCATTTCCTCTAACACCATCTGTTACCGGCTAGCGTCTTTTCTTAAATATGGTGCACAGATGGCGTTAGGGAATGACATTAGCTTGCATTAAAAAAAATGACGCACAACTTTTTCATAAATATGGGGCAAAAAAATGAAAATGAGGGAGATATTGTTGGTAGCGAATTGTCCAACCTCTCTGGTGTGAACTGCTATGCTTATATTGTGGTAAACATAAATTTTGCATTGTCTCATGTTGTAGATGCAATTCAAGAGAAGCAAACTAAGGTATTGTATTCTGCACTGTGTGTTTTGTTGGACCGCCTGGGAAGGGAGAGAACTAAAATACATTCTGCATCAGAAATTTGATACACTGTAGATATACATAGTAGATCTGTACAGTTTACTCAAAATACTCAAAAGGATGCAGAGGAGTTTTTAATATTGATGGTTACTGTTTTTGAAGAAGAAGAGATACCTGTTAATGAGTTATTTGTAATTAGTTACTCATGGCACCATGAACCTGAAGATTGTTCATACATATCAACTACACAAATAGAATTGGAACATTTTATTAACCTAACATCACCAGATTCCAAAAGGGTGAGTTTTGTGAAGTTATTGAAAAACAGCTACACAAAATAGTGTATGTCCAAATTGTAGAGCAAATGTTCTGTCTACTTTATATGTAGCAAGAACTGGCATGTATGTTATTTTAATTCTATAACAATGAAGAACACATGGCAGTAATAAGATACTGAGATTACCAACTTTAAAGCAGGACAAATGTTATTTCTGGTAAAACCTACACTGCTATTGCTATCATATTTCACAAAAGAGTTAGTATTATATCTGGTAAAAAAACTGTCTATCTTAAAAGTAGAAGTGAATGGATAGAATGTAATGATAGGAACCTTAAATTCAGGCAAAGATTGCCTTGGAAGTTACCAAATTCCTATCTTTTGTTTTTTGTTCTTGATACCAAAATTCTAAGTAGCGTAACAGTTGTAAAAGTGGAATAGTCTAATTATTGTAGATGCATTATTCGGATTTTTTATATCATGTAGCCTACCAAGGGGTGATGTCTTTATAAGGCTTTGCCTATACTGCTGTGCCCCATATATCTAGTAGTGCTACTGTAAATGCTAATGACAAAGTTATAATTTTCAGCATATGTTTCTTTGAATTAGTATTGCAAGTGTAGATAAAATGATTTTTTTAAAACCTGCAGCGAGAGCAATGAGCCATGTTGCTTGTTTGCAGTGACATACTGTGAAGTTGTGTTTTTTTGTATAGTCTATGTAGATTTTTTTCCCCAATGTTCAAGGATGATTCTTTATGCAGCACATCATTTATGCTGCATACGTATAATGTCTGAGCACAGTTAAAAAGGGAAAATTAAATGTTGATTTTTATTAGAATGTAGCATTAGAGCACTTGAAATGTGTAGTGGTTTGATTTATTGTTATCATAAAGTTGCACATTGCTAATATTTCTAAGTTTCAATTATCATTTTATAAACTGTAATATTAATTAATGTTTGTTGTTTTTTTTTGTTTTTTGTACAGATGAATGGCACCATCTATTGTAGTAATGGGCTGTACATTTTAGTTTTTCCAGTGTTGTTGCATTAGATTCGATTGTAAAAAAAACATGCACCCACTTACACAGTCAGACACCCACTTGCATAGCCATACAGACCCTCAAACAGCTACTCACACACTCACTCAAACACCCATCTGTACACCTATACAGGCACCCAATCACCCACTCACATACCCTTTCACATGCCCATACAGCAACTCTCACACACAATCACAGACCTACACAGCCACCTACGCACCCACTCACACACCCACTTACACACTTATACATACACTTTCATCCCTACTAACACACCCATGCTGTCAGTCACACAGCTATTGACACACCCACACAGCTACTCATACTCATTTTACATACACACACCAATGTAAATAGACTCATAGACTCATAGACACTCAAACACTCATTCACACAGCCACACAGCCACTAACACACCCACTCATATATCCAATCAGCTATTCACACACCCAGTTTACACAAGCACTGGTACACCCATACAGCCACTCACACATCCACTGAGATACCTATACAGACACTTACACATCCATTTCCATTTTAGAATTCTAAATGGCATTGGAAAGCACTTGCTAGCATCTTCTTTAATACTTCTAGAGTTTATTCCCCTTGGTGAATAGTAAAGTAGTCGGATGTGTTGCTTTTATTTATTTTATGTGGGTAAGATACATGTATACATAGAAAAAGTCACAAACCCTTAAATACACAATTGTACGAAATCATTAACCATGTAGTTAGTTCTTTCTTTGACCAGGCAAAGTGGTTCTAAAAAGAACCATTTTTGGGGGGGTGACATTTTTCTAAAAAAGTTTTTTTATTTTTTTGGCTTTTTTCTTATAAAACAAAAATAACAAGGGTAGTAAAAGCAGTAAGGGAAGGCAATTTTGAAGCAGCAACTGCCTTCAGTCTTTGAGAGGAATGAAAGGTAGAGTGGTGAGGTGAAAAAAGTTAACAGGTGTGGTTGTTCACAGCATCCATGAACTGGGCAACTGATGACAATTTTAGTTCCATTGGTATATGGCACTTGCCACAATGATGACCATGTCTGGTAGTTTCTGTGAGACTCCAGGAATGGTAATCATCTGGTCGGGTGGTAAGGGTCCCACAGATTATCTAGCTGGTGATGATGCTGCACTTCCTTCCTTCTCTCTCATCATCCTCTCATATGTCCTTGTATGTATGGCTTTGAGATATTTTCACCTGGAGGATGTCACATGCAAATAATTCTTCCCCGTACCACTCAACAGCTTTTTGTTGCATACATTGTATTGTACAATTTTAGCAACAACCTTCTTTTCTCCTGATGTTATAGAGAAATGTTTCCACACTTTGGAGGTGGGTGGGTGGCAAGTCTTCTTCTTCTTCATACTGCTCTCCCCTTGTCTGCTATCTTCAGAAGAAGACATCTTTGCTTTGAAGCTATGTATTGCTTGGAGAAAAGCCAAAGAAACAATAGAGGTCTGTTTTTCAGACTTTGTCTAAAGAGATTTGAAAGCCAAATAACTGATTTGGGGTGTGTTTTGCAATGTGCATGGTTGGGGACTTAAAGCATCTAATGAGAAGCTGAGGTTTGGGTGTTTCCCTGGCATTGCAGCAGGTCTGCGGTGCCATTGTGACAGATCTGCGGATTCACTGGGTGCAGCGCGACTTTCCTTAAATCGGCCCCTTGGTGTATTTCATTTATAGAAAGACTATGGGGCAGATTTATTAAATGTGGCGCTGCACCTAGTTCAGTGCCACTTTTCTTGTGCCCCTTAACACCCCCCTAACTTAAAATACGGTGTACCAAGGCGGTATTCAGGGGTTCTAGCGTCATAATTGTTCACGCTAGTCCGGCGCTTTGCAGGATTAGCATAAAAAAATTTGACACTAATCCTGCAAAGCATCCAAAGGTCCATTAAAAACAATAGGAGACTCCTTTTATTGTCGGCTTTCAGCAGGCGTTAAAGATGCCAATAAAAATGACGCAAAGAAATCTCTTGTGCCATTTTTTTCGGCCCCCCTAGTTCGGAACGCCCCCCTCGCATACATTATGCCTGGCATAATGTGGCGCAAGGGGTTACAAAGTGGCGCAATGCAAGCATTGAGCCACTTTGTAAATATGGCGCAGCATTTTTGGCCTTCCAACGCCACATTAGCATAAAATAAATTACACTAATGTGGCGTTGGAATGGCGCTATGCCCTCTTAAATCAGGGCTTATATTAGTTACATTACCTTGATTTGTTAATTGTTGCCTTAAAATGTATAATAGGAATAAATGTGTGAACAAAATCTATTCATAAACTTGTAAAAATATATATTGCTAAATTGAATTTATGGGTGAAATTGTAGTATGATTTATATTTAAAAAAAACAGTGCAATTCACTAAAAAACAAAAGTTACAGAGACTTTACAGTTAGGAATTAGAATGTAAAAAAAACCTTAGAAATTCACTAGAAAACAAAGATTACAGGGATGTTATAGTTAGGAAATAGATTTAAAAAACATTAGAAATTTACTGAAAAAATCTAAGGTTACAGGGATATTATAGTTAGGCGCAGATTCTACACACACATTGCACTGCTTATGATTCCACATATTATATTACTCAGTACATAGTCGGTGACATCACTGATGAAATCACTGATGAAATCACTGATGACATCATAAAGGTACTTGTGATTTCTCCCAGTCATGTATGCATAGTTGATATTGAGGTGGCTGAACGCAAGGGCTTAATGAGCCATGCTAGCAGTATACCCGCCCTGTAACTCTCGGAGTCTGCTTTTTCGGCATAGTTCATCTGATCTATGCACTAGAGTTGATCCAACAGGTCTGCTTGTTCTATTTTTCTCAGCTGAGCTTCACTAATAATGTAGGGTCTAAGATCATTGGGTTGTTCAGCTCCCTGAGGGACTGTTCAGCCTGCTAAAGGCTCTTCTCGTATGCCTCTTTTGCTCCCTACTGTAGTCTCTATACACACTCGCCATATTACCATTTTAACTGAACACTGCCACAGTTTCACTTTTTCTTGTCTCCTTCTCTGCTCTACTCCTAATCACTGCATTGCCTGATTGCCTTTTCTGTCCTCTACCCCTCTGTTGCTACTTTTTTTGCTTTGTTCCTTTGTATGTCCTTCACTCTTCTGTTTACCACTTCTTGCTTTTTGCAATTTTCTGTCCTTTTATTCCCTGTATGCCGCTTTTTGCCTTTTGCCTTTTCTGTCCTCCTCTGTTGCCCCTTTTTGCCTCTTGCTGCTGTTCATCCCTCAACTTGCTGCTTGTTCTGCTGCATTCCTGCTCTTCCTGACTCCTTCGCTCCCCTGCTGCTGCTCTCATGTAGCTTCCTGCCTCCAGCTAAAACCACCCATCAACACCCAGGACCTACCTAATGCAGGCGACAGCTCGGTTGTGCAGCCGGCGCTCTCCTGTCTATGGCCCAAAGACAAGCTCATCTGTACCTATCTGTACCCAGAGCACGCCTAGCATCAGGACCCCTGGTTTTGGCCCACCCGCAGGTAATATGCCTTCTGCGCCCCGGGCACCAGACACCCCAGCATACCATGCGGCACTGCACTCTACAGTATAATCATTTTCCCATGCCAGATGCACCTTATCTTGCACCAGCATGGCCGATGTCAAGTTGCAAAACACTACACCGACCCCCTGCTACACCTCCAGTAGCAATCAATCAGCTCCACTGCATACTCCTTAACATGTGCTCTATGTGTAAGCACTCCACAGAGCTATGGAACCTCATCACTACCCTCGCACCCGACCTTGTCTTCCTCACCAAGACCTGGCTCAACCCAGCATCCACCATGACATCACCATAACAATCCCAGAGGGATACAAAATTTCACACCAGGACTGTACCAACAAACCAGGAGGAGGAATAGCATCATCCACAGAGAGGCCATAGGGTGCAGCACCACCACCAACCATACCACCACCTCCATGGACCACCTGAACTTCAAGCTTCACACAGGCAACAAGACAACTATCAAAGGAACCCTTGCATACCGACCACCAGGTCCACACCCTAGCTTCTGTAGTACCATTGCAGACCTCATTGCGCCCCAGCCCTGTACTTCCTCTGTGACCTCAATTTTCACAGAGATGATCCCATTGACAACACAACCCTCCTTCTTGAGAGTATGAGCAGCCTCGGATGGACTGAAATCATTTGCAACCCAAAGCACATCGCCCATTTTCAACCCCAGCAACTATGTCAAATACAGCCACATCACAAAACTCACATGTACCGATCACTCCGTTGTCCCCTTCAGCAACTCTAGCCCCCACACTGCCACCCCCAAGAAGGCCAACCACCCCCACCGAAGCTGGAGCTAAATTTCAGAGTCCATCTAGAGTGATGCCCTCAACACCTCCAACCCAGCTGCAGCAACTAACATGGAACAGGGAATAAAGAACGTCAACTCTTGAATCACCAACTGCGCCAACAGCATCTCCGCCATTAAGAGCAACAAGCAAAGAAGATCCCCAAAATGGCCAGCTGGTACACTCAAGAACAGTGAAGACTGACAACAAACAGCTGGAGAGAAAATGGCGCGCAGCAAGGATATATCCAACAGAGCAGCCTTCAATACCACCCTCAACTTCTACTACCACCTGCTGAGGGCAACAAGGAAGACAACCCTATCTGCACACATCAAAACCAGCACCAACAACAGAAAGGAACTCTTCAAAATTGTTAAGGTGTTCTCCAACCCAGCTACTGACAAAAACAACATCACAACCTCTTAAGAGCTGTGCAACAACCTTGCCGACGTCTTCCACAAGATCTCAGCTATAAACAGAAACTTTTACCCCTAGCCTTCACCCATGGATTTTTTGAATAGACAAACTCCCATGACAACAAACATGAACCACAGATTAGCCACCTGGAACCACCTCTTCACCCAGGACACCACCTACATGATTAAATCTTTACACTCAGGAGCTCCCACAGGTCCGTGCTGGCACCACATCTTAAACCTTAGAAACCAAAAGATCAGCAAGGAACTCACTACCCTACTCAACACCTCAATCCCCACCACAACATTTACAGTTGCCTGGAAACCTGCAGCCTTCAGACCACTGCTCAAAAAAAACCTCTACCAACCCCAGTAAACTCAAAAACCCACAGATCTCCTTGCTCCCATTCCTAGCAAAGGTACTGGAAGAAACCATCAACAGGCAACCCATTAAGTACCTAGAACAGAACCAGCCACTTGATGGCTTAGAATCGGCTTCTGCAGCAATCACAGCACTAAGACCATCTTAACCACAGCCACCGATGACATCCGAACCCTCCTCGACCAAGGAGAAACAGCAGCCTGATCCTCTTTGACCTCTCTGCAACCTTCAACACCATATCACAGCCTTCGACAAGTATCGCGCCACACACTGATAGAAAGACTCAACCATATATGCCCCCAAAGGAAACACACTCAGATGAATCACCTGCTTCCAAACTGGAAGATCTCAGAGGGTCCGCCTACCACCCTTCACCTCTGCACCCTAGAACATCATCTGCAGTGTTCCTCAGGGCACATCTCTCAGCCCCCCAGTCCTTAATGCATTGATGACCCCCACTGGGCAGTATTGTCAGATCCCACAGCTTCAACATAATAACCTACACAGATGACACCCAACTCATTCTGTCCCTCACTGACGACCTACCACCACCAGGACCAACTTCCACAGATGCATGAAAAGCATCACTGACTGGATGAAGATGAAGACCCTGAAGACCTCACAAACTACCGACCCATCTCTCTTCTCCCCTTCCCTGCAAAGGTCATGGAGAAGATAGTAAACATACAACTGTCTTGCTTCCTAGAAGACAACAACATACTCGACATCTCCCAGTCTGGATTCTGCAAAAACCACAGCATCAAGACTGCCTTCATCACCTGTACAGACGACATCAGGACCAGATTGGACAAGGGCGAAACTGTCACTCTCATCCTCCTAGACCTCTCCGCAGCTTTTGACACCGTATGCCACCAAACCCTCCGCACACGCCTTTTCTTTGCTGGAATTCGCCACAAAGCCGTGGACTGGCTCACCTCCTTCCTCTCCGAAAGAACCAAAAGAGTTTGCCTCCCTCCTTTCCGGTCTACAGCCACCAACGCCATCTGTGGGGTCCCCCAAGGACCCTCCCTCAGCCCCACCCTTTTCAACATCGACATGGCTCCTCTCGCCAACATCCTCCACCCCCACGGCCTCACCATTATTTCATACGCTGACGATACCCAGCTCATCATCTCCCTCACTAGGAACCTAGGTACTGCCAAGAATAACCTACACGCCGGACTCCTCGACATCACCAACTGGATGACAGCAAGCCACCACAAATTGAACTCAGAAAAAACAGAGATCATCATCTTCGATCCAAACAAGACAGCATGGAACGACTCTTGGTGGCCCACCACTCTTGGACCACCCCCAACACCCACCACTCATGCACGCAATCTTGGCATCATACTGGACTCATCTCTCTCCATGACTCAGCAAATCAACGCCATATCATCCTCCTGCTTCAACACCCTTTGCATGCTACGCAAGACTTTCAAATGGATTCCTTTAGAAACAAGAAGAACAGTCACCCATGCCCTCATAAGCAGCAGACTGGACTACGGCAACACCCTCTATGCAGGGACCACAACCAAGCTTCAGAGAAAACTCCAGCGAATCTAGAACGCAGCCGCACGTCTCATTCTCAACCTCCCTCGCCTCAAACACATCTCCACCCACCTCAGATCCCTACACTGGCTGCCCATCAACAAAAGGATCATTTTCAAAATCCTTGTCCACGCTCACAAAGCCCTCCATGACACTGGACCGGCCTACCTCAACAAACAAATCAACTCCCACAAACCAATTCGACAGCTCAGCTCCGCCGCCCTCGCACTCGCTACAGTCCCCCGCATCCAACGCACCACCTCCGGAGGCAGATCCTTCTCCTACCTCGCCGCCAAAACCTGGAACTCCCTCCCTACGCAACACCCAGGACCTCCTAACCTTCAGAAAGCACCTCAAAACATGACTTTTCGAGCAGTAGACCCCTCCCCAGCGCCTTGAGACCCTACCGGGTGAGCAGTGCGCTTAAGAAATGTATTTGATTGATTGATTGAAGATGCTGAACATGGACAAGATGGAATGATTGATCTTCTGCAACAACTGCAACTCATGGAGTGATGCTTGGTG
The DNA here is from genome assembly GCF_031143425.1 of Pleurodeles waltl. Taxonomy (NCBI): domain Eukaryota; kingdom Metazoa; phylum Chordata; class Amphibia; order Caudata; family Salamandridae; genus Pleurodeles; species Pleurodeles waltl. The sequence continues at coordinate 1,345,761,334 of NC_090447.1, read as the reverse complement.
CCCTCAGACCTGGGTACCGTGCCCATACCCACCACCCACACCAGAAATCTCAGCATCATCATAGACAACAAGCTCATCATGAAATCATAGATCAATGCCGTCTCGTCGGCCTGCTTCCTTACTCTGTGCATGCTATGTAAGATCTTCAGGTGGCTATCCCTGCACCAGACACACTGTGAGCCAGACCCTCATCACCAGCCTACTGGACATGACAAATCTTTCTATGTAGAAATCACTGCACACCTCCTACAGATGCTCTGAACCATACAAACACTGCAGTTCCCCTGACAAACCCACATCACACCCTTACCTTAGGAAACTCCACTGGCTTCCCATACCGAAGAGATGGCAATTCAGCCTGCTGACCCGCACACAGAAGGCTCTACACAATCAGGAATCCATTGATATTACCCACTGCCTGAACATCTACCAACCATCAAGAAGATTATTCTCCACCTCCCTTTCACATATCCACACTCCGTGCATCCACTGAATAGAAGTGTAGGACACCCCTTTTCCTACATCACAGAGAAGACCTTAAATTCCCTCCTCACAAAGCTCCGGACTATCACCTTCTTTGGACCTGCTAGAACCTGGATACACTATTGGGTGATTATCAGGGTTATGTAATTCTAGCTGATTGATTCAAAACTTCCCACTCAGAAGTCAGGGAAGAAGCTGTAGTCTCATTATCTTTGAAGTAATTTGGATCAACTGCCCCAGTTCACCCTTAAATGCTATGTCTTCCAGCCATACTGGTTGTAGCTTTCATGTAGGTATTGTAGTAGGTACCCAGCCCCACTTCAAACCCATCTCCAATGCATTAATGCCAAATAGGGTTTTACTTGGATATGTTGTGTAATAGACTTCCATTCGAAGCACCCCAAAACAGACCACTCGATCCAACATGGACCTTCTGTGGATCAGACAAAAAGGAGAATTCCTATAATCATTTGTCTCTGTTGCACCATGGATCAATCAGGCTCTAGTTCACTAACCACCTTTCCTACTTTGGAATTGTGGACTAGTGGTGTGCATGGTAGTGGTGGTTGTGAGTGAGACATATTTAACTTTTAAGATGCAGTTTAGGTCCCCTCTGATAACCCACAGTGCAGCTTCCTAGGTTGTCAATTTTTGTGATAACTCATCTAGGAAGCAAACCTGTTCCATATTTGGGGAGTCCATGCTATTAAATACTATTGGTCTCCCATGTAGCTTCTAATCAGTGCACAGTGCCCTTTTGGGTCCAGCCTTGCCTTTTCCAACTCAAAGCCCAATCTGGCTCTGAGACAAATTGCTGTTCCTCTGGAATATGCAAAGAATGTGGTGTGGTGCACCTGCCCTCTCCATTTATCCCTCAACTTACTCGCCGCAACTTCAGTCAAAAGTGTTTCTGATTTAAATGCTATGTGTGTTCTTCATTATTTCAGCTGAGTATGGATTGTTTACCTTTTTAGACTGTACCCATACCCCTAACATTCTACATGGTGAACACATAATTCCGTACATATTATATCTATTGGGTCCTTAGCTATGCACCCTCCATCTTGGTTTCCCAAATATCTCATCCATTGGAAGGCTATTCAATAGCTCTCCCTGTACCAGGGGCGTAATATTCCTTCCAGCAACACCCAGTTTCCACTTCCTATGTTAACCACATTCTGACCACTAAACAATGATACCTTAACTTCAGAACTCATCTGAGATTCAATAAACATCAAAACATATACATTAAAACACTTACATTAAGGAGGAGGCATTATTAAGTTTTGTCAGTGATGAGATTCAGTTCTTTGCCCAAATACCCAGTAGAACTATGCTAATATGCCCAACCCTAGAACATCCTTATATCTGTATCAGCAGTGTGCTTCTCAATAGTGATGTGTGTTTTACAGAACCTTGTTTTAAATGCTATTTTCAGACCCATCTAATTACATCTTCAGTATTTTTGTCCATGTGATTACTGTACATGTTGTTCAAAATCATGATATACAGCACCAAATGTGTAGCACAATCGCATCTTTCAATAGATTTGTATATTACCTTACAGGTCCACAAAGGTCAATATGCATCCTCCAAGAGTTTTTCAGTTTGCAAGCATACTCATATCCCTGTGGCACATTTACAATCCAACTATATGAGTTTTGACTGGGATTATTTATCCCAACAGTCATACCTCTGTGTGTTTTAGCAAGTATTTCAAGCTTGTCATGTTTAAAGAACATATATACAGTTCCAGAAGCAACAAGGAATATTACTATTTACCTGCAAGCTTTCAGCACTAGCAGTTTCAAAGGATATCATCATCTGTCTGTGGTGTTACTTGCTGCATGGGATCAGAATCCCTGCTGGTATCTGATTGCCCCGTGTCTTCTTACCCCTTATCTGTTGAAGGATATTTATTGATTGTGCGTAGTGCAGTTGCCATTTCAATGGCTGATTTGCAGTCCTCCTACATCTACGCTGAAGACAGCAGGGTCTTTTGAGACACTTGTTCTTGGTTCTGCATGTATTGCCTGTGACACAATTTAGGCCATGTCCAGTTTCCAGCTAACCCTTCCTGGTGGTCTGTCTCCTCAGTTTGCTATTCTTTAATCCAAAACCATGCATCCTTGGGCTCTGAAGAAGTGGGTCTGCCATTATCTTAGGCCAGCCAGAAACAGTAGGAAGTACTTCAGATTCATTTGAGGGGAACGTGTTTTTACTGACTGAAAAGCTGAAAGAATGCTCTACAGCGCTGCACACAGCGTGAAATCTGGTAAGATCATCTTTTTGAGCCTTTTCCACAGCTAACTGATTACAGAACCTCACCTTAAAAAGAGCAACATCTCTGTTGTAATTGATTATTATTTTTGTGACGATTGGTCAGGGCAGTGTTACCGGCAGTGGTGTTCTGGCAGGTACTTGGTGTGCTTGCATAAATGTGAATCAAGTCTCTGTCAGGCCGTCTCCTCCATCAGCTGAGATTCAATATATTGCATGGCATTAGTGCATTCTATGTTTTCAGGCATGCCTAAGAAATGAAAATTATTGTGCTGCTCACAGCCATCTGCATCTTCTACTCATTCCTCCAATAAGCACATCTGGTCCTTAAGTTCTTGTAGTTGTTTAAATGTCAGTGGTTTGAAGAAGGAGGTCTTTCAAGATGACCCCATGTTATCGGACTGTCATTCCAACGCAGATTAAGATCTCTCACAACCATAGAAATTATGGAGTCCAGGGCAGACCGATTATCTCCAGTCTAACTTGCTGGCCATCTCCTCAGCCATGACTGAGTGAATACTGCCATCTCCATCTGCCCGGGGCATCAATTATTGGGTTCCTCCCCTTAGCAGGCTGGTTGACCCACATCATCTGTTTGGGAGCTCTGGTTCTCCCCATCAGAGTTGTGCTGGTATCAAGCCACTCAAAGCCAACACTTCTACAGCATGGCAAATGTCTGAGTGGGGGAGAGTGGATCCTTTAGGCCCTCTCAAGCAAGTACAAGCAACTGCAAGCTTACAGAAGGTATTTTGTTAATCAATGCAGGTTCAGCGAAATTTGGGATGAGAGTCACATCTGAGTCCCCTCCCCTTTCAGTCCTGTTGTGAAACATCTCATCCAGCTTGTGCTATGAAGCCATCTGACTAATCCAGCTAGCCCTCTCTCTTGTTTCTGCAAGCAGTCTTCTCAATCCAACTGAGTCATAATTAGCCAAATGAACTACACTGCCATGGATATGGTATGCATCCTACCTGTTTCAGCATCTCCAAACCTGGGCAGAAGAAAATAATCTACTCCCGAGATTCCAAACAGGCTTCAGGGCAGGCATGGGCACATGGACAAATATAATCGCTCTATCCCTTATTGTGGAAAAGGCCAGATATAGGAAGTTGAGTCTTTATGCTTGCCTCATTGATTTTAAGTCAGCTTTCAATCGGGACCCGAGGGGAAGGCTCTGGTCCAAGCTGGCCAAATGGGGGATCCCTGACAACCTGCTAAGCACCATAATTGATATTTACACCAAAACTTGGGTGCAGGTTAAAATGGAAGGCAGCACCAGACTAACAAAAAAAATACCTGCACATATCGACCTAAAGCAAGGCTGTGTTTTGGCTCTGTTATTGTTTCATTTATGCCTGGCAGATCTTGACAGTGACCTACCACAAGCAAAAAGCCTTCCGGCATCCTTAGGTTAAGAGAAAGTTGGGTGCCTCCAATATGCAAATGACATCCTATTATTGAGTCATACACCAAGGGGCCTACAACAGAGTGTCAAAGTACTTAAAACCTTCATGGACCAGCAAGGCCTAGAAATAAATATAGCCAAAACAAAACTGATGCACCTTCTTGGAACAAATTATAACTCTTTCAAGTGGTTCCAGGTGGTGCAGTCATACAAATACCTGGGAGTTCACCTCCAACCCCAATTGAATTTGAAGCGCCACTTGCTCTCAATCAGGGCAAAGGTTCAACCACTAATATACAGCTTCAAGCTTCTTGAAACAAAGCTGTACTGCCCAAATATCGCTCATCTCTTAAAAATCATGTCAGTCCAGCTGCTTCCAGCTATTTCCTATGGGACTGAAGTTCTGCAAGGCCGGGAGGTAGCGATTTTAAACACCAGCCAAGCAAAAGTATACTGTTTTCAACATTCTGAAAAGTGACTCCCCGGACCAGGTCAGACTGGACATGGGGCTAAAAAATCATGTCTTTCAGCGAAAGGGAGCCTTTCTCAAAGCATCCTGGAGACTATGGTCTGCAGGGAACACCTCCAAAACCCATTCCTGCTGGCAAGAAGTGCAGGTACAATAAAACAATAACAGAAGGGAACTTGGGGCAGCTACTTAAACCAACTCATTCAAAGTTTGAGCATGGAAGAAGCATGGAAACATTACATGGGCAAGTCGGCATTCAAAAGAGTGGTTAACAGCTCTGTTCGCTTATTATTACTCATCACAGACAAGGCCTTGTTAGACAAAAGACGGCACGCCTGGGCAGTTCTGGGGTCTTTTTATACTCTGTCCCCAGGAGGATATTTAGCCGAACATTTTTCCACTCAATTAAAACATCAGTTCCTGCTCTATAGAATGGGGTCCTTTGACACCAAAGATGCTAGTCCTTCCTGGAAAAATCACCTCTCTGATCAACTCTGCTGTTTATGTGGCTACAACCAAGAATCCCAGCTGCACGTATTTTGCACCTGCCCGACACTGGGTTTGGAAAGAAGAAAGCTGCTAAAACAGCAATTCTTAACCCATAACATTTGCTCATGCATACTGGCTGTAATAACTTGGCATTCTGCTGCAGTGGGTTGAAGCTCCTACAACAGTTCCATAAGAAACTGACCAAGGTTAACCAGGGTTAACCACAACCAGGGTTAACCACAAGTCGAACATTCATAATCCGTAAATGACAGCTAAAATGCCTTATCATCTCCCCAGGAAAATATTTTTCCAAACCAGTCCAGGTAATTACCTGCTTCCATTCGGATTAGATCAGGTAACACTGTCAAACAACGTATAGAGTCTGTCGGTCAAATACTCAGAGGGTCGAGATTGAAAACCTATACCTGACAGGCGAGACACTGTAATTCTTTCAGGAATTCTGCTTTCTCGTGATATTAAAGATGAATCGTTTTCTTTCTGAACATGTAATTCCAGTAATGACTATCATGAATCTGGTAAGGTCGACCTTCCAACGACCATAATTACCTTTCCCCATCATTCTTACTGTTTTAAGATTCTAGCTTTTGTATCTGACAATTTGTATAAATTTAGAGTTGTCCAGCATTGACATTTATTTTTATTTCTATTCATATTGCAATGTTTTTTATTAATCGAGCAATAAAAATAACTAACTCAACATAAAGTTTAAACTCACTACCGTTACTACTGGCCATCCATGACTTCTCGCAGGCCCACCCTGCTCTCCAAAAAATGTCACTAATCAGTCTGTAGTAGGACCAGATTAGCTAGTAGACATTTGCAATTCGGCATGTCTGCCTTCCTCTGCCTTTCTTCCCATGAGCTCCTGCCATGCTTATCCTCCTTCTCAAGTCAGCAGATAGGCCAGGTTCCATTGCCATGTCTACCAGTGTCCTACTGGCAGAAGAAGGCTTGCCAGTGCCCCTCCAGTATTCCATATCTCTCACCTCAACCTAGTAAGCTTTGCTGCCTTCCGGTGACACTACTTAGTATATTTTCTCTTTCCATCAAGAGAGGCAATGCTCTACATACGCCACTCAGCTTACTCGTATTGGGCCCAGTCAGCACTTACTCCATAGGTCCCTGCCGAGACTGATCAAAACCTGAGCCCAGGTAATTTCCTGCACTTCAGAGCCACAAGCCTGGGTGGGAGGGGGTGTGTGGAGGTATTCCAATCCCAGTGCAGCTATGCCTCAGGTCTCAACAGTCTACATGCAGCGTCTGTGTCAGGTACTCATTCTGGGGGGAATTCCCAGCTCCACATCACTGTAGGAAAATGTCCTCTTTTTTTGCCATGGTTACCCCCATTTTCTGCCTCTTGTCAGTGTGTTTGACTGTGTTCACTGGGATCCTCCTAACCAGGACCGTGATTATGCTCCCTTCTCTAAATTTGGTTGCTACTAACCTTTTCTTACCACAATTGGCATACTGGTGCCCTCATGTCAGCCCCTGGTATATGGTACCTAGGTACTAAGGGCATTGGGGTTCCAGGGGATCCCTATGGGCTGCAACAGTTATTCTGCCACCCATAGGGAGCCCATGCAAAGTATTCTGCAGGCCTGCCATTGCAGTCTGCGTGAACCGGGTGCATGTACCCGGTTTCACTACAGGTCACAGTAAGTCACCTCTATGGTAGGCCCTTTCAGCCCAGAGGGCGGCAGGGTGTAGATACCTGTGTGTGAGGGCACCCCTGCACTAGCGGAGGTGACCAATCAACTCCAGCTCCATTTTACTGGACTTTGTGAGTGCAGAGAGACCCTTTTATATGTACTGGACATAGGTCTCTACCTATGTCCAGCTACATAATGGTAACTCTGAACCTGGGCATGTTTGGTATCAAACATGTCGGAATCATACCCCAATATTGTTGCAAGTATAGAAAATATGATTCCATGCACTCTGGGGGCTCCTAAGAGGACCCCCAGCATTTTTTGAACACACAGCTTTATTCGATCAATTGACCATAAAAGCAACTTAAAACAAAGCTAACAATGATACTAGAATAAATAATCATTTTTGATAAAATACAGCAGCTACATATCAATAAATTAATTTGAAATCATTAAAACATTAAAATAGTAAAAGCTCAAATTACACATAAAGCTCTGAAAAGAGATAATAACCTTAGATTGCTTTTTGGAAATGGCAACGTATACGCCATGCTGTCACTAAATACTTGCTCACTGGAAAAATTACATCAGCTGAATTATGACTTTTTAACACCCGTAGAGCCAAGGAACAGATCTTAAATCCCATAGCCCTACAAATGTTGCGGATCTATATAGATCGCGGGTTCGCATAAGCTGGGCAGAAAAACATAAAGTGTTTGATGGTTTCGGAGGTACTGCCACAAGCAGGGCAAATATCAGGGAGACCAATCGGCCCCCACCTACGAGTCAATGACATCAGGGGCAGGGAGCTGAAACGAAACCTTGCAAATAGGCTTTTGCCGTGCAGATCCGGTATAATGTCCAAATAGGCTTCAAACTTTGAGGTCCGTTTAAGATCAATAAAAAAGTTAGTTAAACGACCACGAGATTTACAGGTTATGTTATTGTCCCTAACATAAGACCAATAAGTTAACTTTAAAACATTTTTATGCCGTCTCTCTAGTTTGTGGGGATTTTCCCAATAATCACCCAAGCCCAATAAACGGAACCAATGGGACACATGGCAAATCCAAGGGAGAGTATTGGCATTTTGGCATTTTAATAAATCAAGTAAGGAGGTCTTATATATATCTAGTTCAGGGGTAGTCCATAACCGGATCCAATACAATAGAGGTCTTAAAATCGCTAAATCTGCTGCTCGACTTAACCCCAGATCCAGAAAAATTGGGAGCAGGGGCGTGGAGCGTGGACACGCTATCAAGGCCCTCGCAAAGTTGTTTTCTCCAACTGAGATCTTGTTACAGTTGGAGAAACCCCATACCTCCGCTCCATACAGAGCTGCACCTTGTGCCTTGGCTATATAAATCTTTAATGCTGGAGAAACAGCTTTTACAAGGGAACCCTGATAAAAGCGCAGTATGGACGAAGCTCTATGTTGTAAAAACCCTGCGCTTTTTGTGATCTGCTCTTCCCATGATAGTTTACTAGTTAGCCTGACTCCCAAATAGTCTATAGAGCTAACTTCCTTCAAGAAAACACCATTGATGTGAATGGAACATCTATTACTAAGCCCTTTAGATAACACCATTATTTTTGTTTTGTTAATGTTAACCTCCAACCCATGATCGCTACAAAATGAATTGAATCGATCAACAAGGATTTGTAACCCCATCAGTGTCTTGGAAATGAGGAGCAAATCATCTGCAAAAAGCAGGATAGGGATTTTTTGTGTGTTCAAGGAGGGAGCGTCATTCTGGCATGTGGACACAGCCTTCACTACTTCGTTGATAAATAGAGTGAATAATAAGGGGGCAAGCACACAACCTTGGCGAACTCCCCTTCTGATTGGGATCCGTTCAGTCAGTTCGCCTTGTTCGCCCCACCTCACTTGGGCATAGGTATTTTCATGTAATCGTTTTAGCAAGAGAAGTAGGTCATCTGGAACTCCTAGTCTGCCCAGCACTTCCCACAGTTTAGCTCTTGGAACCAGATCAAAAGCAGTTCGCAGGTCTATAAATACTACATATAGGGGGTCATTCCAACCCTGGCGGTCAGTGTTAAAGCGGCGGCCAACCCGCCAACAGGCAGGCGGTAAATAAAATGGAATTCTGACCCTGGCGGGACCTGCCAACACAGACCACCACTTTAACACTCCGACCGCCACGGCGGGACAAACAAACAGCGCGGCGGTCACCGCCAACAGACAGGCGGCAGACAATGTACCGCCCACCCTATCACAACTCACCAATCCGCCAACTTTTCCGGGGTGGGAGCCCCGCTGATAAAAACACGGCGGAAACAGACTACGAATGGGAAAACGCTCACCTCTACACACTCCACGAGGAATCTGGACAGCGTGGAACCAGAACTACACATCCTACCAGCAATTGTCTACCTGCTCCTCTACCAGGAGCACGAACGCCGGCGCAGAAGACAACGGTGAGTACTGCACCTACGACACAGGGGAGGGGGGAGGAGAAAAGAATACGGGCACACACATACGCGACACACACACACCCCAACTACCTATACACCAATGCAGAGCAACAACTCAGAGTGACACCCCCCAAACACCCCAGAAGAATGCAAAGACAAAATAATATGTTATTGGAATTCAAATATATTGTAAGGCTAAGTAAATTAGTAAGTCGAACATCCCATAACTATATACACATATGTAAAATGTTCCGTCAAAATTGGCTTTCTGTCATTGTACGTGGGCCAATGGTCCTCAACACATGGGCAAAGCCCACACATGAGACCCGAATCCATTGGAGAGAACACTGCAGGGGCATCAGATAGGAAAACTACAGGCACCTCAGGGGGAAGGGAAGGGGGGGCACCTCAGCCACATGAGTCCACGACGCCAGATCCACGAGGGGCCTCCATGGCCACTGTTCAATCCTGGGGAGTGCAAAGCCACAGTCTCTCAAGTCCCTACAGTGGGTGGCTTGCCCACTGTGGCATCCTGGGGAGTGCAAAGCCACAGTCTCTCAAGTCCCTACAGTGGGTGGCCTGCCCACTGTGCCATCCTGGGGAGTGCAAAGCCACAGTCTCTCAAGTCCCTACAGTGGGTGGCTTGCCCACTGTGCCATCCTGGGGAGTGCAAAGCCAGAGTCTCTCAAGTCCCTACAGTGGGTGGCTTGCCCACTGTGCCATCCTGGGGAGTGCAAAGCCACAGTCTCTCAAGTCCCTACAGTGGGTGGCATGCCCACTGTGCCATCCTGGGGAGTGCAAAGCCACAGTCTCACAAGTGGATGACAGACTCCAGCGGTACTGGAGGAGTCTTGGTGCCCAGAGTGTATCGTGCAGCCCTGACCGACACTGATCCGGGCCTGCCCCTTCTGCCAATGTGTCAGCGGTGCTTGAGTTGAAGGGCCCAGCGGAGCGCTGCTTGAGAGGAAGTGCCCAGCGGAGCGCTGCTTTAGAGGAAGGGCGGAGCAGTGCTTGAGAGGAAGGGCCCAGCGGAGCACTGCTTGAGAGGAAGTGCCCAGCGGAGCGCTGCTTGAGAGGAAGTGCCCAGCGGAGCGGTGCTTGAGAGGAAGTGCCCAGCAGAGCGCTGCTTGAGTTGAAGGGCCCAGCGGAGCGGTGCTTGAGAGGAAGGGCCCAGCGGAGCGGTGCTTGAGAGGAAGTGTCCAGCGGAGCGGTGCTTGAGTTGAAGGGCCCAGCGGAGCGGTGCAGAGACGGCGGTGCCCAGCGGAGCGGTGCTTGAGAGGAAGTGCCCAGCGGAGCGCTGCTTGAGAGGAAGTGCCCAGCGGAGCGCTGCTTGAGAGGAAGTGCCCAGTGGAGCGGTGCTTGAGAGGAAGTGCCCAGCGGAGCGCTGCTTGAGTAGAAGGGCCCAGCGGAGCGGTGCTTGAGAGGAAGGGCCCAGCGGCGCGGTGCTTGAGAGGAAGGGCCCAGCGGAGCGGTGCTTGAGTTGAAGGGCCCAGCGGAGCGGTGCAGAGACGGTGGTGCCCAGCGGAGCGGTGCTTGGGAGGAAGTGCCCAGCGGAGCGGTGCTTGAGTTGAAGGGCCCAGCAGAGCGGTGCAGAGACGGCGGTGCCCAGTGGAGCAGTGCTTGGGAGGAAGGGCCCAGCAGAGCGGTGCTTGAGTTGAAGGGCCCTGTTCAGCGGTTCTTGAGACGGCGGTGCCCTGTTCAGCGGTGCTTGTCTTGAAGGGCCCTGTTCAGTGGTGCTTGTCTTGAAGGGCCCTGTTCAGCGGTTCTTGAGACGGCGGTGCCCTGTTCAGCGGTGCTTGTCTTGAAGGGCCCTGTTCAGCGGTTCTTGAGAGGGCGGTGCCCTGTTCAGCGGTGCTTGTCTTGAAGGGCCCTGTTCAGCGGTTCTGGAGACGGCGGGCCCTGTTCAGCAGTGCTTGTCTTGAAGGGCCCTGTTCAGCGGTGCTTGTCTTGAAGGGCCCTGTTCAGCGGTTCTTGAGACGGCGGTGCCCTGTTCAGCGGTGCTTGTCTTGAAGGGCCCTGTTCAGCGGTTCTTGAGACGGCGGGGACTTGTTCAGCGGTGCTTGTCTTGAAGGGCCCTGTTCAGCGGTTCTTGAGGCGGCGGGGCCCTGTTCAGCGGTTCTTCACATGTGTCTCCAGGGCACCAGATCTGGCCAATATCTGCTGTTCACTCGCCATCCGACTTCTCGCTTGCGGGGCCCTCCTGTGCTGGTGTCCCGTGCCAGTGGGTGTACTCCTTCACCCCCGGAATGGGTCTGGTGGGGCCCTCCTGGGCAGCTCGCCTGCTGCCGGACTTGTCGGCCGTGCTGCCCTTGCCATCCTTGCCTGATCCTCTGTGTCCCTTGCCTCCCTTTGGAGATGTGCCAGGTGGTACCCCACTTCCTGACGGTGCCAGTGTGGTGCCTGTGGAGGCTGCCGTCTCTGTCCTCTCGCGCCGGCCCTTGCCTTTTTTGGTTTTTTTCCCAGGGGGTGGGCTGGCTGTCCCTTTGCTGCTGGCCAATGTAGCTGCCCTCGAAGGTGGTGGACTCCAAAATCCCTGGACTATGGTCCTTGTAGGTCCAGGGCTTGTGGTGGCTGAGGTGCTGATTGGACTTTTACGAGATGGAGGGGGTGGGTCAGGTGATGGAAAGAGGTTAAGTTTGGAGAGGAAAAACTTTTTAGGAGCAATGCGAAGGGTAGGTGCAGTGGGTATGGGAGTGGAGGAAGAGGATGTGGTTGTAGGAGAGTCAAGTGTGCTGTCGTTGGGTGCAGGTGCTTGTGACGGAGGCTGTCGTGAGGTGGATGGCTGTTGTGTGGGTGGCTGCCTGCGTTTGTGTGGTTTGGAAGAGGGGGTGACAGACACACTGGGAGAGGACACAGTGGACGTGTAAATGACAGTGGGGGTGGTGACTGCATGTGTGCGGAGTGTTCTGGTGGGTGTGCTGGTGATGGACGTAGTGGCTGATGAAGTGGTGCATGCAAGTGTGAGTGGAGACGTCACAGGGAGGGAGGAGGGAGACGAGGAGGAGGGGGACACAGAGGAGGCAGTGGCTGTTGGCATGTCTGCATGTGGATGTTGCTTGTGTGAATGCTTGTGGGATGTGTGGTGCTTATGTTTGGATGAGCTGACCTTGGGTGTTGAGGTGTGTGCAGGCTGGTCTGTAGGTGTGTCTGGGATAGGCAGAGGAACAGGGGAGTGGGACTGGGTGGAGGGAGTTGGAGGGGGGAGGCAGGAGACAGGGACAATGGCTGCCGTCAGTGCTGAGGCCAGAGCGTTGAACGATCGCTGATGGGCAGCCTGACCCAAATGAATGCCCTCCAGGTATGCATTGCTCCGATGCACCTCCCTTTCCACCCCCTGGATGGCATTTAAAAGGGTAGACTGCCCAACAATGAGCTTCCGGAGGAGGTCAATGACCTCCTCACTGAGGGCAGCAGGGGTAACTGGGGCAGGGCCTGAGGTGCCTGGGGCGAAGGAGATGCCCGCCTTGGTGTGCGAGCGGGCACGGGACGAACGCTGAGGGGCTGCTTGGAGGGCAGAGCTGGTGCGCTGGGTGGCGGCTGTACCTGTTGTTGCGGTGGGCATGGATGTTGCCGCCACCACAAGGGAGCTCCCTTCCGAGGACGTGTTGGTGTTGCTGATGTCTCCACGTGTCCCCGTTGTGGAGCCCCCCTCGCCCTCCGTCTCACTGGTGAAATCAGAGTCTGTTGCATGGCCCTCCGGGGCCATGTGAGATGCAGCTCCCTCGTGCTCCAATGCCACTTCTCCTCCGCCAGATGATGCTAATGCACACATGAACAGGAAGAGCAGACAAAAAAAGGGGGGGGAGAGAAATAAAGACATGTTGAGTGCATGCATTGGCAACACAGTTGGCAGAGAGGACAGACACAGAAGCCCCCTGCATTACGCCGCGCACTTGGGGTACACTACTCAATCAGTGAGACTTGGCCTACAAGCCAATGGATGACATCTGCACACATAGGTGACACAAGGCCATGGATAGCTGTACTTGGCACCCTACAGAGGTGGAGGGCGGGGGCACAGGGCCATGCCTTACGGAGGTGACTAGCCTACAGAAATCACCCTGGCCTAGGGATACCCACATCCCTCCTCCCCCACCCAGACACCTCCACTGCGCGCGAAGATAGCAGAATGTACTTGTACTCACCCCCTTGTGTCTGCTGTGATGTCCTCACGCGCCCATCCAAATCTGGGTAGGCCACCGCCAGGATCCGAGACATCAGGGGGGTCAATTGACGGGTGGCACCCCTCCTACGTTGGGAGGCCATCCCCAGCAGAGCCTCCGCGGTCTTTCTGCTCCCGCGGCGGATGTCCTCCCACCTCTTGCGGCAGTGGGTGCCCCATCTGTTGTGGACCCCCAGGGTCCGGATGTCCTTGGCAATGGCACGCCAAATGTCAACTTTCTGATGGGCGCTGACCTATGTGACACGTACAGGGAGAGAAAATAAAATATCAACATTTTCTGCATGCTCGATGTGAGTGTCCTCCCATCCCCACCCTTGCCATGTGGCACATCCTCTCATCTGTCGTTTGATGTATGCCTCATACGCTCCCCTCCGCACCTTCGTTCATTCACCCCACTCAACCCAGGCATTGCCCACAAAGCATGGTCCCAGTGTACTAACCTGTTGGTCTGGAGGACCGTAGAGTAGCGCATACTGGGGGAGGACCCCATCCACGAGTTTCTCCAATTCTTCAGAAGTGAAGGCAGGGGCCCTTTCCCCAGTCGCAGCAGCCATTGTCTCTTCCAGACCGAGGTCACAGCAGCACTTGCAGTATAGGTCCTCTCCTGTGGATGATCAGGTCTCGAGTGATTAAGCTGATAGAAAATGGCGGTCACGCCCGCGGCGGTGTGTACCGTGGTGGTGCGTACCGCGCCCGCCGGCGCACTTCGTCATTGGCTCCTGAAACCCATAGGGTTCTATGTTAACCAATGCGGCTTTCCACCGCGGTCTTTGACCGCCTACCGCCACAGTGTGCCACGCCAGTGCATTGACCTCACATCCCATTGTCACACTTCACAGGTCAGGCAGCCGCCATTTCAAGGGCCCACATGGCTTAATTTCTACTGCGTCACACAGGCCTAGGCCTTGCATTGCCACTCATACAAGCCATTCAATGTATAGCGAATCGTGTACTGTGCAAGCTGTGGGAGCGTACCTGGGGTTTGCTTGACTCTGTGCTCCATGTTGTCCTTCCTAGGCACCGTCCGCTGGGACTTGCGAGGAGATGGAGGAATGTTCCCGTGTACAGACCGCTGGTGGACCTGTCGACAATGGAAGAAAGACATGTCATACTGACATACAGACTTGACCGAGCCACTATACAGGAACTGTGTGCCCAGCTGGAGCCAGACCTGATGTCACCCATTCGCCAACGCACATGGATTCCCCCTCTGGTGCAGGTTCTGTCAGTACTCCATTTTTTGGCAAGTGGGTCATTTCAAACAACAGTGGCCATTTCATCAGGGATGTCTCAGCCTATGTTTTCTAAGGTTTTGTCCAGAGTGTTGTCTGCCCTGATGAAATACATGCGGACCTACATTGTTTTCCCTGAGGTGGGCGATTTGGATACAGTGAAGGGTGATTTCTATGCCCTTGGACATATTCCCAACATCATTGGTGCTATTGATGGGACCCATGTGGCTTTGGTTCCCCCAGTGAAAGTGAACAGGTGTACAGGAACAGAAAAAGTTATCATTCTATGAATGTCCAGGTGGTCTGTTTGGCTGACCAGTACATCTCCCATGTAAATGCCAAGTTCCCTGGGTCAGTGCATGACACGTACATCATGCGAAATAGCAGCATCCCTTATGTGATGGAACAGCTACAGAGACACTGTGTGTGGCTAATTGGTGACTCTGGTTACCCCAACCTGTCATGGCTACTGACCCCAGAGAGGAATCCCCGGACCAGGGCAGAGGAACGGTACAATGAGGCCCATGGGCGGACTAGGAGGGTGATCGAGCGGACCTTTGGCCTCCTGAAGGCCAGGTTTAGGTGCATGCATATGACAGGTGGATCCCTAATGTACTCACCGAAGAAGGTGTGCCAGATCATCGTGGCCTGCTGTATGCTTCACAACCTGGCTTTGCGACGCCAGGTGCCTTTCCTGCAGGAGGATGGTCCAGAGGGTGGTGTTGTGGCAGCTGTGGAGCCTGTGGAGAGTGAAGAGGAGGAAGACGACGGGGACGACCCAGACAACAGGGACAGAGTGATACAACAGTATTTTCAATAACACACAGGTACGAATCAACACCGCCATTTTACATGTACTTACAGTCTCCTGCCTTTCTACTGTCTGAGTTTCCCCCCAGTTTATATTAACTGAGTTGTGACTTTCCTGTCCGTTTTCAGAGATGTGGGCCCCACTGCGTGACCTCTGCTTTGTTTGCCCATGGACTACAGCTGTGTGACAGTGGTATGTTGTCATCACAATGTAACTGAACATTTTGGCACCGTTATGTCTAATACATTTCTTCAAAAGACAAGCAGACTCCAGATAATTTTAGTGCAATAAGTGTATTTATTTAAGTGCTAAATTTAGGGACATACTTGAAAATCGGTGATGGGTGATGGTGGAGTAATGTCCATGGCAGAGTCCAGATTTTCAGTCTCACAGGTGCATTGTCCATATGCCTGTGGAAGGATGGAGCAGGGGCAGTTCAAGGTTGGACAGGGTGACAATGCGGGACAGTGGGATGACATCAGGGGGTATCCTTTGCTGGCGGGGGTCTTGGCATCCCACTCTGTCTTCTTCCTAGATCTCAGGTACCGCTTGCGGGTGGTTCTTCTTCTGCAGGAGGTGGGGTTCTGGTGGCCTGTTGTTGTGTGGGGGCCTCCTGTCCACTAGCGCCGGCGGAGGTGGTAGGCTGTTCCTGGTCCATGCTAGTGACAGGGGCCCTTTGTGGTGCCACATGGTCCCGCAATGTGGTGACAATCTGGGTAAGAGCCACGACGATGGTCCCCATTGCGGAACTAATGGCTCGGAGTTCTTCCCTGAACCCCATGTACTGTTCCTCCTGCAGTACCTGGATCTCCTGGAACCTGGCCAGTACCGTAGCCATCGTCTCCTGGGAGCGGTGGTATGCTCCCATGATGGAGGAGAGGGCCTCGTGGAAAGTCGGTTCCCTGGGCCTGTCCCCCCCCCTGTCGCACAGCAGCCCTCCCAGTTCCCCTGTTTCCCTGGGCCTCTGTCCCCTGGACCGTGTGCCCACTACCACTGCCCCCAGGTCCCTGCTTTTGTTGGGGTGGTGGGTCAACCTGGGTGCCCTGTAGTGGTGGACACACCGCTGATTGACGTGTCCTGGAGACAGAGGCATGGGCCCGCTGGGTGGGAGCTGTGCTGGTGTTCCCAGAGGGGGGTAGGTCTGCTGTGGCCTGTGGCTGTCTGAGGGGTACCGACTGTCCCGAGGTCCCCGATGGGCCGGGCTGGTCATCTGGATCCAGGGAGACAGAGCTGCTGTCATCACTGGGGGCCTCTTCTGGGGGTGGGATGGACATTTCTGGACCCTCCTGGGCGGTGTGGTGGCGTTCGGGTCCTGCAGGGGTATAAGAGTATAGTTATTACTTCTGTGTGTGCCATAGTGTGCAATGGGTGGGTGGCCGTGTACCCCAGTGCTGGCATTCCCTTGTGGGGGCTGTTGTGACGGTGGCTTATGGGGGAGATGGGTATGTGCAGTGGGCATGCTTTGGTGATGGGTGTCCATGCTTTGTGGACGCATGCAGGGCTAGGTGTTGGGATGGGTGGGCTGTGATGGTGAGCCATTTGCAAGGAGTTGGTGTGATTGGGGTGGGGGTGAGGGTTGGGGTATGATTTGGCATGCAGGTGGGGTGGGGGGAATGAAGTAGTGAAGATTTGACTTACCAGAATCCATTCCTCCAGCTACTCCTGCGAGGCCCCCAGGATGCAGGATGTGCAAGACTTGCTCCTCCCATGCTGTAAATTCTGGGGGAGTAGGTGGGGGTCCGCCGCCAGTCTTCTGCACCGCAATGTTGTGCCTTGATACCATGGAACGCACCTTCCCCCGTAGGTCGTTCCACCGCTTCCTGATATCGTCCCGATTTCGTGGATCTGTCGCACAGCGTTGACCCTGTCCACTATTCTTTGCCATAGCTCCATCTTCCTGGTAATGGTGGTGTGCTGCACCTGTGTCCCGAAGAGCTGGGGCTCTACCCGGACTATTTCCTCCACCATGACCCTGAGTTCTGCGTCAGAAAACCTGGGATGTCTTTGGGGTGCCATGGGGTGGTGTGGATGAGGTGTGGGGTGGTGTATGTGTTGTAGAGTGTGGTGAGTGTGGTGGTGTATGGTGTTTTGTGCGTGGATATTGTGTGGGTGATGTTGTTATTTGCCTCTGTGTGATGGTGTACTCTATTCTGTGCTGTCTTTCTCTGGCCTTCAGTCGCAATTGTGGTCATAAGTGTTTGTGGGTGATGTAGGTGTGTGTTTTAGATTGTAATGGGTGTGTGGGAGTGGTGTGTGTATGTGTCTCAGGTGTATGTATTTTGAATTGTTCAATGTGGCTGTGTTTTGTAAAGGTGTGTGTATTTTGAGCGCGGCGGTGTGTACCGCCAATGGAATACCGCGGTTGAAAGACCGCTGCAGGGATTTGTGGGTCGGAATAGCATGGGCGTATTTCTGTTGGCGTGACGGTGGAGGTTTGGTCATCGCCAGTTTTTCGCTGGCCGTTGGTGTGGCGGACTTTTGTTGTTGTCGGGTTTTTGGCGGTTTGCCAGTTGCGGGTCAGATTGACCGTGGCGGTTTACTGCGACCGCGGCGGTGTTATGGCGGTCTTCTGACCGGCGGTAAGCGCCTTTTACCGCCGAGGTCAGAATGACCCCCATAGACATTGCTTAGCGATAAGGACATATTTCCAATACAATATAGCCAATCAAAAGACCTGGTCTACCATGCTAGTTTTGGCACGGAACCCAGCCTGTAATTGAGAGAGAATTTGGCGCTCCTCAACCCAGCTAGTTAGCATCTGCAAAATTTGTTTAGAAAAAATCTTTTGCAAGTTGTCTATAAGGCTAATTGGCCTGTAGTTGGCTGGAAGGTTGGCATTTCCTTTTTTGTAGATGGGTATAATTTCAGCCCCCTTCCATGTGCCCGGGATTTGTCCCCCTGCAGTTATACTATTTGAGATGGCATTGATATACCAAGACCAGATATTTGGTTCCGATCTAAAAAGATCTCCAGGAAGTTTGTCAAGTTTCAGACTGTTTATAGCCTCAAGGGTTTCTTCTACCTTAAAAATAAGATGACCCTTGGGGATACACTGGGCCCCCACTTGGACTGACATACTGGGAATCGAATCCAATAGCGTAGGTGGGGAGTTGACTACATTGATGTCCGTTGAGCCCTCTGGTAGGGCATAAAGAGTAGAAAAATGTTCTACCCAGCTTTCTGGTTGTATCTGGTTGCTGGAACAACTCCTACCTCCATTTTCTCTTTTAGACAGAAGTTCCCAAAAGCGCTTATTATCCTTCTCTCTGGAGGCATTTAATAATTCCTGCCAGAAGGAATCTTCCCACCGCTTTTTTGTATTAGACACGGTTTCTTTATATAGAGATCTAGCTTGTTTGATCTCCCCCTGGGAACCGGACATTACTACTTCTTTTAGCCCAGACTTAGCCTTTGAGCACCTCTCGTCGAACCATCCCTTGCTTGCCCCTTTTCCTTCACATGGCTTTGACCGCCTTGTTTGATAAAAAGACCCCCGTAGTTGAGTGGCCAAACTATCATGAATTTTAAGAATCAGAATATTCCCCCAATCTGTTCTTCATACTTGGCCAAATTATTTAAAAAAAATTGGTATATTGCTCTAATATGATATGGGTTAGACATCACTTTTGGGCAAGTAATCTTAGTGAATTTATTATTCCAACACGGTGGCGGTATTATTGTAACACGATTATTATATGTTCTCCTAAACATTTCTCCGGAAAGGGTAAGAAGCAAAGGAAAGTGGTCGCTATCACTTCTCACTATTACTTCCATGTCTTCCAAGTGGGGCCACAGCCTAACATCAACTAAGAAATAATCTATAGTGCTTGTGGACTTGCCGCTTTTGAACGTTGGTGCAATGTTCATATCAGATGGCGTCCTACCATTACAGGCCCTAAGGCCATGTTTTATACATAATGAAGCTAATTGAGTGGCCACCCGAGATTTTTTGCAGGGCCGAGTGATAGATAGTTGCGGAATCCCCCACAGCTCATCCTCTTCATCAGTTAGTTCACTAATAAGGGTGTAAAGTTAAAATGTACAATTAAAATCTCCAGCTACAATTAAAATAGTCGAGGGGTGAAGGCTTTCTATAAATTCGGACAAAATGGCCAAGGTATGAGACTCGGAGCTGCATGAGACCGATCGTATATAAACATTAACAATAACAATTGATAAAGTTCTTTTGAAAGTAATACACATAGCTTTTATATCTACAGAATCAATTTCCAGAAGCTTGTAATCACACTGCAGGTTCTTGTTTACGACCCCCAGCATTAATACTGCCGGCCTTGCAGGGCTTTCCAGGGCGGCCCAGCTGCTGCCATTCCTCAGACAGGTTTCTGCCATCCTGCTGCCTCATGTGATCAAGCCCAGAAAGTCAGAACAAAGGATTTCCTTTGGGAGAGGAGATAATACCCTTTCCCTTTGGAAATAGGTGTGACTGGCTTGGGAGGGGTAGCCTCCCCAAGCCACTGGTTTTTCTTTGAAGGGCACATTTGGTGCCCCCATGCATAAACCATTTCAGTGACCCCCAGGCCGGAATTCCTGCCAGCTTTGCAACATTTCTCAAGCTGAGCATCCTAAGAAGACTGCAACTCTTCAGCATACACAAGAAGAAGAAGGAATCTCCCTTGGGGTGAAGGCATCACTCCTCTGTAACTACAGGTACCTGGCTGCACTGACGACCAGCTGTGTGGATCTCCCCTCATCCTGAGTGGCGTGGGTCCTGCATCATGGGTGGGGGTCCAGAGAATTTCCCTTTGTCCTCTCTACCTGCTGTCTCTCTTTGGTGATGGTAAGTCCTTTCCACCGCACACAAGCCAGTACCCCCATGCACCTCACCCTTTGCAGCTGCCAAGGCTTGTTGCTTCACCTTCAAGGGGAACTTCAGCCGACGTGTAGCTCCGGCCCTTAGCACTCCCTCCTGCAATTTCTGGGCCTCTGCGTGGTCCTCGGGCGACGTGGGAGCAACTTCTGTGGTGCTGCATGGGATGCTTCTGCAACTGCTGTGTCCCTGCCTGTGGACACTTGTGGGTACTGCCTCTGCTCCTGTGGGCCTTCTGTGATGCAGGGGGTCCCTATGACTCCCCCTCCTGGGTAGAGTCCTCCTGGACTTTGATCGCTCCCAGCAGCACCTCTTTTCCTCCAACCGTGAGTTTGCCTTTGCCAAGGATTGTTGGTGGAACTCCTTCACCGACACCCATCTGCAATCCAACTTCCAGCGTGGGACACCTTTTGCATGCATCAGGTACTCTTCTCCAGCTTCCATGCTGCAGTGCTGACCTGTCTTCCTTCTTCGGCGACCAACTCCAAATGGTACCTCTGGATGGGTAGTATCTTCTACTCCCCCTGAACTCCACAGACACTTCTGGACTCGGTATTTTCTGACACTGTGTCCCAAAAATAATTACCTTTATTTTTGTACAACTAAGTGTTTTCTTTCTTGTGTGTAAGTACTGTGTGACTGTAGTGGTATTGTATGAGCTTTGCATGTCTCCTAGATAAGTCTTGGCCGGTCATCCACAGCTACCTCTAGATAGCCTGGCTTCTAGACACTGCCTACACTTCACTGAGAGGGGTTACTTGGACCTGGTATAAAGTGTAAGTACCACAGGTACCCACCGCACACCAGGCCAGCTTCCTACAATCACTCTAAACACCTTGTTGGCTTGTTTGACAACTTCACAGGCTCCACTGGCAGTGATGGATAATGCAGACTGGAAGTGCAAGCCAATTCAAGCTGCATTTGCCATGTTTGGCGTTTAGTCACACCCTCTTTCATACCAAAGTTTAACCACTATTTGTTCTGTGAATTTCAGTTTTTTATAATCATTTGCAGCCAATTCAAGGCTATGCACACCTTTCATCTGTGCAGAGCAGGTAATTTAGCAGCTTGGTGTCCAGCCGTGCCCTGTGTCCGACACCCATGGGCAGGCAATCAATTCATGCACATGTCCTTTAACCTCTTAGCTGCCGGGCCTTTTCCCCCCAGTGCTGAGCCCTTTTTTGGCTATTTGGGGTAGTTCACACTTAGGCCTTCATAACTTTTTGTCCACATGAGCTATCCACACCACGTTTGCGTCCTTTTTTTCCAACATCCTAGGGATTCTAAAGGTACCCAGAGTTTGTGGGATCCCTTGGAGGAGACCAAGAAATTAGCCAAAATACAACGAAAATGTTGTTTTTTAAAAACAATGGGAAGAAAGGGCTGCGAAGAATGCTTGTGGTTTTTTCCCTAATAATCACATCAACAAAGGGCTTGCAATGCCAAAATCACCATCTTCCCAGCTTTCAGGAACAGGCAGACCTGGATCATAAAACCACATTTTTCAACACAATTTTGGCATTTTATTGGGACATTCCCCATTTTTACTATTTTTTGTGCTTTCAGCCTCCTTCCAGTTAGTGACAGGAATGGGTGTGAAACCAATGCTGGATCCCGGAAATGTAAACATTTCTGAGAAGTAGACAAAACTCTGAATTCAGCAAGGGGCCATTTGTGTAGATCCTACAAAGTTTTCCATCAGAAAATAACAACTGAAATAAAACAATATTGAAATTGAGGTGAAAAAAACCAGCCATTTTGCTCCACGTTTTACTCTGTAACTTTTACCTGCAATGTCATAATTTTTATAGCAATATACTGTTACGTCTGCTGGACTCTTCTGGTTGCGGGGATATAGGTAGGTTCATCAAGAACCTTAGGTACCCAGAGCCAATAAATGAGCTGCACCTTGCAATGGGTTTTTATTTTATACTGGGTATACAGCAATTAATTTACTGAAATATAAAGAGTGAAAAATAGGTATCAAGAAAGCCTTTGTATTTCCAAAATGGGCATAAGATAAGGTGTTCAGAAGAAGTGGTTATTTACACAGCTCTGAATTCGGGGGTGCCCATGCTAGCATGTGAATTACAGGGCATTTCTCAAACAGACGTCTTTTTACACAATGTCTTACATTTAGAAGGAAAAAATGTAGCGAAAGACAAAGGGCAATAACACTTGGTTTGCTATTCTGTGTTCCCTCAAGTCTCCAGATAAAAATGGTACCTCACTTGCGTCGGTAGGCCTAATGCTCGCAACAGGAAATGCAACATGGACACATCACATTTTTACATTGAAATCTGACGTGTTTTTTGCAAAGTGCCTAGCTGTAGATTTTGGCCTCTACCTCAGCCGGCACCTAGGGAAACCTACCAAACCTGTGCATTTTTTAAAACTAGACACCTAGGGGAATCCAAGATGGGGTGACTTGTGGGGCTCTTACCAGGTTCTGTTACCCAGAATCCTTTGCAAACCTCAAAATTTGACCCCAAAAAATTTTTACCTCAAATTTCGGTGACAGAAAGTTCTGGAATCTGAGAGGAGCCACAAATTTCCTTCCTCCCAGCATTCCCGAAGTCACCCATTTTAAATGGTACCTCACTTGTGTGGGTAGGCCTAGTGCCCGTGACAGGAATAGATCACACAACTGTCAATGTTGGTCCTTAATTGAGGCAACTTTTGATCCTGTGTGTGTAGTACAGTGTCTCAAACATCAGTGTTCATCTTGCATGTATGCCAATCAATGTCACAGCATGTCCCATACTGTTGGCAATAGGTCTGAGTACATCAGGACAAAAAATCACTTGTATATGTATGTTGGAACATTAACTGGGAAAACTATTACCCAAAACCACCCCGACTCACTGTGCAGCTAAGTATAGAGTATGTAGCTGTGGCTGTCCACTCCTCACAAACATTCTTGCAGAGAAGCCCAGCAGAGTCCAACTCATGGCCTAAACAGGACCTGCTACATTGTGGAGGGGACTCCCAAAGTTCCCCAGGATCACTCCTGGAGTCAAGATAGGATTTGGGACCAACATTTACCCTACTCCCCAACATTAGCTATTGAACCAATACTACTGTGCTGCATATTGGCAAACACAAGTGCAGGTCACAATCTCCCGTGACCTAATGACAATGAGGAGCAGGAACAGCTGGACGATGAGTATGTGAAAAATGAGAAGCAAGCCCCAACAGGTAATATCAATTGCAGCAACCGTGATGAATCCTCAAAACTAGTTATTTGTATGGGACATGTGTGGCCGCTTGCGAGTGTGAACTCACGTCTGAAGTAGATTTTCTACTCCAGAGCCACTAAATCTTGGCTAAATCTAATTAAAAATAGATTTTTGACTAGATTTTCTTCTCCAATGGACCCTGCAATTTGTTTTTCAGAATGAGAAGCCTTTTTTTTTCAAACAGGATGGAGGTGTGTCAGAGACTTCCTGTTCCTGTCCAGCAGGCTCCTTCCAGTGCCCATCCCCAGGTCACTTTTCACTTGGATTTTGAGGTGGAAGGATCACTCTCTTTGTCTCCTGGATTACCTTTGGATTTAAGGACTTTGTTTTTGTGAAATCACAATAGTAAGTTCTAAAACAATTGAATAAGGGTGTTGTTTGTTTGCTTCCGCCTGCACCAGTATTTTTTTGTACTTTAATTTGATTTAAAAAATGTATAGTGGTTTGTGGCCTGAAGCTTACATATGTGCCTAATTATTATTTATTTAGCTTTTCATTAATTTTTCACCTTTTTTAAAGGAAAATTGTTGCACAGCTCAGTACCTATTCTACATGTTTGGAACATTTGCAATATTATTTTAGTATGTGGTGTAGATTTCCAAAGGGCCATTCAGCCTGTCGGCCCAGGCCAGTACTAGTAGTCATCAGTACATGAAATAAATGTTTCTGTGGTAGATGTTTTTGAAACTTCATTTAGGGCAGGAATGACATTGGAATAAATGTAAAATGTTGGCTATTGTTTGCAATTTATTTGTTTTGCAAAAAGTGTTTATATTGTGGGGTAATAACATTTGATGGCATAGGACGATATTGCTTGACCCTGTGGCTGGCAGTCATTTTGGCCATGCAGCCAGTGTCCCTTTGCCATAGGCTTGCATGTGTTCTTCTTTCTTCTCCTTGCTCCTGGTTGTTGTTGTTTCACAATGTGGCTGGCAGCCATTTTGTGCATGCAGCCAGTGTCCCTTTGCCATAGGCTTGCATGTATTCTTTGTTTTCTATGCCTCCTTGCTCCTTGTTGTTGTTGTTTGACCATGTGGCTGACAGCCATTTTGTGCATGCAGCCAGTGTCCCTTGCCTTAGGCTTGCATGTGTTCATTGTTTGCCATGTGTCCTTGTTCCTTGTTGTTTGACCATGTGGCTGTCAACCATTTGTCCATCCAGCCAGTGTCCCTTGCCATAGGCTTGCATGTGTTCTTTGTTTGCCATGCCTCCTTGTTCCTTGTTGTTGTTCTTTGGTCATGTGGCTGGCAGCCATTTTGTGCATGCAGCCAGCGTCCCTTGCCATAGGCGTGCATGTGTACTTTGTTCGCCAAGTCTCCTTGATCCTTGTTGTTCTTTGACCATGTGGCTGGCTGGCAGCCATTTGTCCATCCAGCCAGTTTCCATTGCCATGGGCTTGCATGTGTTCTTTGTTTGCCAAGCCTCCTTGCTCCTTGTTGTTTTTGTTTGACCATGTGGCTGGCAGCCATTTGTCCATCCAGCCAGTGTCCCTTGCCATAAGCTTGCATGTGCTCTTTGTTTCCCATGCTTCCTTACTCCTTGACCAAGTGGCTGGCTGGCAGCCATTTTGTGCATACACTGTGCAGCCAGTGTCTCTTTGACAGAAGCTTACATACAAACATCGTTAATTATTGATCATTTGTTTTTTAAGATTCTATTTTTATTTTTTTCTATTTTTATTTTTACATTTTAATTTTTAATTTTAATTTTTTATGCAATTTTTATTTATTTTTTTATTTATTTTTTATTTTAATTTTTATATTTTAGTTTTATTTTGTATAGCTTTTTAACTTTTTTGTAAAAATTTTTTTTACTTTTTTTATTTAAATGTTTATATTTTATTTTTTACTTTTTAAATAATGTTTTGATTTTTTTACTTTTTTATTTTTATATGTAATTCTTTAATTTCTTTCTTATTTTATTTTTTATCTTTAATTTTTTATGTTTTTACTTTTTATTTTTAATTCTAATTGTTTACTTTATTTTTTAATTAAATGTTTAGATATTTTTATATGTCTTTATAATTTTTTTTTTTTATTTACATTTTTATTTAATTCTGCTTTTTGCCTTGTTTCACCATTCACATCCATCCGATCGATTCCATTTCACCACCCATCCATCCATCAAAGACACACAGCTGCACAACAGCATTCAGTTTTTTAGGTGCAATTCCATTTCCTCCAGGACTCCCTGGCTGTGGAGAACGGCAGACAAATCAACAACGTAATTCATTTTGTTACTGCTTATTCCATTTCTCCTCGACCACCTTGCCACCATTGGTTATTACAAAGGATCATTTCATTTACCCATGCACCTCTCTCTGACGTCCCCAAGTGTCTCTTTTAAAACAGATGGAGATAGAGTAAAGAGCTAGATCTGCCTGTTGTGTTGTCTGATTTGAAATGTATTTTCTTTTATGGTATGGTGGTGTGGTTTGCCTTTACAATGTTTGATTAAATAGGTATATTACATAAGTAACTAACCACACTAAGATTGCATTTCTCTGTACTATTTTCAATCTGCAACAATGCCATGTTTCATTAACTACATATTTTTCTTGCTTGGTTGTTTTAGGTGCACAAGAGAAGAGACCCCACATCACCTGCAGTACTGCGAAAGAGAAGGCCTTACAGTTACTTCGGTCCACAGGCACCAAAGTCTTTTGATTTTGCATCTTAGTGCCAATGCCAACCTAAAGCTAAAGATGGCCCCAAAAAAAGTTGCTCCCAAGAAAGTGGCCAGTGCGAAGAAGCAGTTTTCTGCCAGTGTCGTGCCAACCACATCCTTTTTCAGGAGATGTGTGCCAGCCACAACGGCCTCCAGGGAGGAACCTGGGAGCACTCCTGCATCAACAACAGCACCACACTAACCCAAGCCCAAGACCATGTCTGTCAGTGAGGCAGCCACTGCAATCATGGCAACGTCGACGAACAGTGATGTTGAATGGATGTGTCCCTCTCGCAATGTAGTACCCAATTGTTTCAGGAAACAGAGTAAAGTGGACAGCAGCTGCAGCCCAATCTTCTCGAAGGTGGAGCAGAACAAGAGGTTGAGATTTCTATCGAGCAAGAACCTCCTCTTTTAGAATCAAGGCTCCTAGATCTCCAGCAAGAAAAAGCAAAGGTACGACTCCACCATCTTCTCCAAGCACCACTCCTGATGACGATAATAGGGACATTGAGTGGACCCCGGCAGAGTGCGGGAGATGCCAGGAGGGGCAAGGGAAAATAAAAGTTCCAGAAAGCATTAGAATCATGGAAGTGGATGACGAGGATGATGATGATGAGACAGTCACTGTGGAAGCTGGCACAGAGGAGTCCAACATTACTATCCAGCCTGCTCTGAGGGATGTGGCACAGGGAGCACCACCAGCTCCATATCTGTAAGGCCCCAGCAGAGACCTGCACCAACCCATACCTCAGTAGAAGTATGCACTGCTGAGAGGCAATCGACACACCCACGACCACCTAAAATCCAGCTCTTCTGTCCTCCTCCCCAGTTTGGGACATTTTTATGATTAGCAAACAGGAGGAGAACATTGCCATATACTCCGTTTCCTACGCGAGTGTTTGTCAAGGTAAGACAGTTTCACATTATGATACTGGAAGGAAGACAACCTATATGACAAAACATCATGCAATCCAGTGGGAGCAGCACCTTAAACAAAAAGATCAACGTGGTCATTTTGGTGAAGGTGAGAACAGCAAGGAAACATCAGCTACAGCTGGTCAAATCACAGTGGAAGGTGAGAAAGAAGAGGGTGACATCCTCAAACATAGCAGCCCTGTCTCCAGCAGTGCACCAGAATCACCCACCTCTGTGACCTGACAATCGCACAGGAAGGCTCATAGTCAGATCGAGACACCACAGCATACGGTTACTGCACCACAATGTGCATTGAGTCTGCCACACCTACATATCAAGTCATCTGCATCAGTGGCCCCACAAAAAAAGAAAATCCAGGCTACAACTATGGACATGTTTAGGCAGAAGGGGCCCTACGACCGCAACCACCCAATGGCACGTTTGTACAATGGGAAGATGGCAAAAATGTGAGCGTTGGACCTCCTCCCTTTTTTCGTGGAATGAGTTGGATTCTTAGAGATTGTACAGCCCTCTGCCCAAAAACAAAGGTTCCAAGCTCTACCTATTTTGCCAGAGTTGCTGTTCCAGTGCTGCATCAAGCTGTGCTGCAATTAGTTAGACAAACTTTGCTACAAAGTAGTTGTCCACACTATCCACCTGACAACAGACATGTGACCAGTTGTTAGGCGACTAAACACATGTGCATCACTGCACACTGGAATAAGTTTTTTCTAGGGGTTAAGCAAAAGCTATTTATAGTCTTGGCCCTGAAGAAACTTTTAAGAGCATTTGGCGGCATGCAACAGTAGCCATGTTCGCCATGGAGAAGTCACACATGGCTCCAAACATCTTGGAGGAATTTAATAGCAAGGTGTCTGAATGACTGCATCCCAGAGGTTTTCAAGCTGGATTTGTTGACACAGACAATGACTGTAACATAATGAAGGCCATAGAAGACTGTGTCTATTTCAGGGTCCTGTATTCAGCGGACTGCATCAACCTGGTTGTGCAAGACTTTATTAAAAAAGAATGGTCAGAGTGGATATGGGAAAAGTTTCATGCTCCTCTGGGTGACATGGGTGAGTTCTCCACCCTCCATTTTCACAGATGACACCTGTCACATCCATTTTCCATGTGGCAGTGTGTCCAGACATCTGTCCATGCCATATCAGGCACAAACGTTTGGGAGACTACATTTAACTTGAGGTCCTTGCTCAGATACGTTTGGTACATGCCAACCAATCTAAGGGCAATGGTACATGCATGAGGGACATTGATGAGCATTCCAACATGATAATATTGACCTACTATGGTCACATAACTGATGTGTATGATGAGCGTAGTCACATGGGCCTTTGAAGATGTTAGAAGATGGTTCAATAGTATTGTGCAACATAGCTTTCCTTGATGGCTTGGACACGAGCAATATGTAGATTGATGGTTGGTGTGCAGATGTGTATTAACCTTGCCCTTTAAGATGTCATTGTGATTTGTGCTGGCCAACATGTGAGGACTGCAGATGGTGTTTCCGTTGCATGCCTGTTGTTCATTTGCCTAATGTCCCATTTATGTTTCAGCTGCCAACATGACCCCATCCCAGAAGCACAAATTTGACAAGTGGGGGAACACTACAGCCACATCTGTCTGGTGTACAAGGGCTCCCGGAGGATGGGGTGGCTCTATGAGAGGGAACAAGCATTGGGCATTTCCTCAAGGGGGACCACTCAAGGAAGCATCCATCTCAACCACCCACACAGCAGGCAGGTCTCAGGCAGCAAACAGGTCAGGGCTAACAAGGGCTGCAACATCAACTTCAGCTGCAACTACAAGTACAAGTGCCCCAACTACTTCCAAGGCTGTTCCTCCCTTTGTTGAGCCAGCCTATGTGCAGGAGTTTCCTACTGAGCTGGCAGACCAAAGATACCGGATTGCCAGACTGGAGCATAAAACTGAGCAAATGATGCAGATGCTGAGGGTGATCAAGGCTGCAGTGATAAGGCACTGAAGAGGACAATGGTATGGATGGACACTACTTCTCTTGCGTGACTATGTTTTTCCCCCATGGTCAAGTAAAGGTCAGGTTGGCAAATACCTATCTCCAGACATCGGTCAGCAATGTACGTGACAATCTGGATGTGCATGGATACACATCCCAAAACATGTATTCATACACATTTGCTATGTGATGGTAAGTCATGGGGCATGTATTGTTGAAATGTTGTTGTAATTGCACTCGCCCTAATTCAAGGATTTGTCCCTGACAAACTTATGGCTGCCCCTCACAGTCTTTGACATGGATCATTTGTTTGTCACATGACTATTAAGCTGTTGCTACCATCCTTGCTTAGCCCAGCCACTTGTAATGTGATTTAAACAGCTATCACAATTTATATATTCTATCTGTAGCATGACATGCTTAGGACTCTCAGTAACTGCTTGCTAGTCAATATAGATATCAGTCTCCTCACTTATGTTTCAGTTAGTGTGTGTGGCTTTGTGTCTCTCACAAATCCACACATATCCCCTTGGTAAGCAGTCAGTGTGTTAGCTTCATGTTCATGTTGTGCATGCTTCTGACACACATATAACAGCAAGGTTGTGCTAAGTGAATTAATTTACAGCTATGATTTTGTGTGCAGTAATTATGTACATCACATTTGATAACAATCCCAATAAATGTATCTAGCCATTGGATGTCCACACAGAGTCCATGGGGGTGGACATGTCCTGGGACATGTGTAGGAGAGGAATGCTTCAGTGGGGAAGAGGAGCACATTGTCATTAGGGAAGATTGGGCAGAACGTCAGTCCACATATGTGAGAGGTCAACAGTGGGAGAGTCCAATTTAGGACAGAGAGCAAAGGAGAAAGGGGCCATGTGTCATAGAAAAAAGCTACTGGGCAGTTTTCCTTGTGAAAGAAGGTCCTTCTACATCTTCATCCTCTGATGTATGTGGTGCCTCCCATGACAGAGGTGTTGTAGGTGCTGCAGTAGAGAGAGGCACACCCACACAAGGGGCTGAAGATGTAGATGCTATGTCCCTGGCGGCTCTCATCTGTGGGAACACATGAGGCAGCACAGCAGCAAGGAGGGCCTGCAGGGTCTGCAACACTTCAGAAACGTCAAGGTGATAGGCAACCACGTTGGCAATGAGGGAGTCCAGCTTCCACTCCATGGACTCCCAGAACTGTTGCATTGCCTCAGCTTGTTGGCTATTTCACTGGTGCCTCTTTGGCTGGGCATTTGCGCATGTATCTGCCTCATGACACCAGTGATATCAGCCATGGACTGCTTGAGCCCACAAAGCAGAGAGTAGGTGTCTCATATAGACGCCAAGTTGTCCTTATTTAGACTTAGGCACCTTTGGACTGCCTCTAGGGTACCCGCCACAGTCTCCATCCCCATCTGTACCATATCTGCTAACTCACGCTGGACTCCTATTGCACTTTGTTGGAATTTGACTTTTGAGCCCTGGGAGTCCAGGGCTGGGGTTGAGCTGGCGGGTGGTGTTTGTTGGCTATTGGGTGGATCATCTGGAAACACTGCAATGCTGCTTGGCTTCTCTGCAACCAGAGATGGCGTCTGTATGGCACCCAGAATTTCTTAGAGGGTCTTGTCATTAATAGTTTGGAGCTGGTTATCCACATCATCAGATAAGTACAGGACAGGCAGCTGGCCAGGAGGTATGTTGTCATCCCCTTCAATGAAATTGTGGTAAGTCAATGTTGAGCTTTGCTAGATGTTGGCATGAGTGATCATCTTTACAATCAAGATTTCTAAGTGAGCGTCATAGGTGCCTCATATCCAAGGCCCTAGATCCACACTGCACAACTGCAGTCTCCGTGACTTTGATGCTCCAATAGCACAGTGTCAAGTCCACTACTTTAGGAGGGTGCACCATGCTAACTTGTGTTGTTTATGATGGCCCTGTAAATGCGTACCCTTTGCACACCTTACACTACATAACAGTTCAGTCCCTTTGGTTTTGGTGTCCCAGTTCCCCCACAACACCCATGGATTCCCTAAGGAATATTACATATTCACAGATTTAGATATCTGGACATGTATCAGATCCCTAAACCACATAAGGGGTGGCACTGAAGTGGTGCAACAGTGGTATCTGTCAGTGTAACCCCCATTTTTCCTGTTTAAATGTGTGCTGTATTTTGCAGCACACATGGAAAGTGGAAGAGGACAAACATGATTGTTCAAGTTCAGGAAAGTGTTCCTTACAGCACTTGGGCAATCATTCCTGCAACACAGGCACCCCTACACCATGGTGCAGGTGTACCTGTGTTGGCGATAGGAAGCAGTGAGTACACCATCACGGTGGAAAACACAGGTAGTTGTTGCATTTTGGTGCGTGCAACACATCCCTGTACTTTCTACATGACCTGCATTGCGTCATTTCCCCATACATGAGGCACTAAGAACCTCAAACCCTTGGCCAGTGGTGCAGGGCAGCACAGCAAGTACCTTGCTGCACTACCCTGTGCCACCTGGAAAGGGCAGAGTTGCACCATGCATACAGGATAGGGTGCATTTCTGTCCTCTCCACTGGCAGTAGTACACAAAATACTGTGTAGTGCCAACACAGACACCCTTGGACCATAGTGTGATGATGCCTGCATTGTGGGGATGATATTTTAGGTGGCTGCAGGAGACCTTCCTGCACAGGATCTACCCCAAAGGATGTTATTGTCTTTCTATGTGTGCTTCATTCTTCAGCACACATAGAAATAGTACTACAAGAGGAATATTGCAAATATTTGTCCACGTAGTGCCATTCTTACGCCACCCCTGGGGTGGTGTAGGTATGTGACACATTACCTGCCTTGTAAATCTGTGTATCAGGTTTCTTTGGGTTTCATGGGTGTTGCATGGCTACACCCAAAGCAACACTCATGGAATGTCCCTTTCACACAGTGTTATGCGTGGAAGGTATCCATATTTCCAAGACCATGACAAGCCATGCAAGGAGGCTATGTGTAGCCTTGTAAGTATGGACTGGCACATTGCATCACCAAAGTGTCATTGTGTATAACGCTCTGTGGCAAAGTGTGCTGGTAGTGCCCTGTACATGAGGCCCAAAGTGAGGTACACCTGCAATGATGCTGCACTTCACACAATGTGGTGAGTCAGGGGGTGGTTCTGGCCTGGGACGTGCTACTTGTTGCAGGTCAGTGCACATTACAGGGCTTCTTACCAAGTCCCTTGCACCGCCGGTGCCTCCCTTTTTGAATGTGAGAAAGTGAGGCAGCGCAAGGAACTTATAGGTGAGCTCCTACATCTGTTTGCTGTTTCACCATAAGTATGGCAGCATCCTACACTCTAGCCTGCAGGCAGTACATTTTGGCGCAGGGACATGGCTTCATCCCCCTTTTGACATTACAGGGCTTCTTACCAAGTCCCTTGCGCTGCTGGTGCCTCCCCTTTTTAAATGTGAAGAAGTGAGGCACCAGCAGCGCAAGGAACTCGCAGGTGAGCCCCTACATCTGTTAGCTGTTTAACCACAAGCATGCCAGCATCCTGCACTCTAGGCTACAGACAGTACAATTTGGTGCAGGGACATGACTGCCTCCCCCTTTTGTCCTAACAAGTTTTCCTCATTGCCCCCAGTGTGACTTACCCTGTGGTTGTTGTCATTCACCCTATGCTGCACTGTTGTGTCCTTGGACTACTGTAACTGACTCTCAGGGATGACAGCTGCCACCATCTCCTCCAGGTCATTGAGCTCCTTCTGGGGTGCTGGACTTCTAACTCCGGTCTACAGTCCTTGTAGTTGGTGGCTAGGTTCTCCTTTGTTCTGCGCTTGCAATCATGCCAGCGCTTCTTACAGTCGACAACTGTCCTCTTGACCTCTGCCACACTGTTGACTTTTTCAACTTTGGCTTAATTGCCTCCTTCTTCCCTAATGGCAATTTAAAGGTGAGAAATAGACATTGTTGATGCCTCGTCACCTCCCTGATCAAAATGCTATTCTCCTCCTCACTGAATCTACACTACCTCTTTCTCTTTCCCTTCTCCTGGG
Source organism: Pleurodeles waltl (assembly GCF_031143425.1). Taxonomy (NCBI): domain Eukaryota; kingdom Metazoa; phylum Chordata; class Amphibia; order Caudata; family Salamandridae; genus Pleurodeles; species Pleurodeles waltl. The sequence continues at coordinate 1,345,728,193 of NC_090447.1, read as the reverse complement.
TGTCTGCCTGGATATTCTGGCTGGTACCTGGGTTGTTGGGTTTGTCCTGAGGGCTATTTGGGCCTGGGTTCTCCATTCCTGGGCTTCCTGTGATGTTTTCTGTGTTTTTTGTGTTTTTATTTTTGGAACGGCGTCTCACTGCAGTTGTTTTGCCACTTTTGGCGCTAAATTGAGGCTAGACTGATTAGAGTAAAAAAACAAGCCACTAATCAGGCTAACGTCACTTTTGCAGCACTAGTTTCATTTTGCTTCATGACGTGGCCAAAGATTAGCGTCATTTTTTATTTTGCTAACCAAATCCTAATGCCATGGTGCACTGTTTTGTAAATACAGCGAATGCATGGCTTTACGATGTGATGTTCGTGGACGTTAGAAATTTTGATGCACAACTGCGCCAGTAATAGTGGTTATCAAAATCATTTGAGGTTGTTTTTTAATTTATGGACTTTTCATAGTGGCCCATCAATGGCTCCTATACATTTTTGCGCTACTCCCATGAGACCCACAGAACCAATGAAAGGGTCCATGGGAATCTCCTGTGAATTTCACTTCCTGTTCCGGGATTCTCAGGAGTTCAATGGGAACTAAAAGGTCTTATTCAAAAGTTATGTTTAGTATGAAGGGATGATTTTATTTTAACTTTGAGCTTAGAGGTTTTCTCACAGGACTAAATGAAAAAACTGCATTGAAATGTCTTTGGTTTTAGATGTCATAACACTGCAATGCCTGCAAACTGTACCATGGTAAACACCATCTCATTGGCTAATGTCATTAGTTTGATGTTTAGACAAGAACTTTCCTCCCTGTCAATATTACTAGGAAGTGGAAGTTCATACTATTGACACCCTATCCAGCATCCTCAGACACTCAAAAGGATCAGCTAGATGAATAATGGAGCACCTCCCAATCCATCACCCGAGAGTTTTTAACATACCACCAGGAATGTCTCTGTGAAAGTGGTGACCTATAACCTCTGCGACAAGCAGCTTTCCAGAGATACTGGAACATTTTGTTTTAGTACCTCTGAGATGTTAAAGCATTTGAAGGTGTGCCACAACAAAAAGCTCAAGGCTGCAGAGAGAAAGGAGGAAAAAGAAGCTTCAACATCAAGTGCTCCAGTACACAGTGTACAAGCAAATGGCACTGTCTCTTCCAATGTTGCGGACACACTCAGATGAGGTTGGAATTTCTTACATGACCACATCACACTCTTCTGCATGGTTTGTGGACATTTATATAGACAAGCAAGAGAAGTACATTAGCCAGGGACGAGCTTTTGACTGCAGATGAGCAGATTTGCAAAACAAAGTATTTGTCCCTTAGTTGGATCCAGATATTGATACCCCTGTTTGCATGTTTTTAGTTGAATCCTCATAAAACATTTAAAAAGTAAAAAAAACTTTAAAAAAATAAAATAAAGATTGTTAGAACTACCTTTCATTGTTAAAAGATAGAAATAGAATGTTTGTTGTATTACATAGTCTACCAGAGCAGGCTGAAGAGACCACTAAAGGCTCACTCTTGTTGTAGGTCCAAGAAAATGACAAACATGTAAACAATAAACATGGACTCTAATTACTACTAAAGCAGACTATAGATCTATGAAAACATTCTGCTCTATGAAGACAGAGGGGGTGATTCTGATTCCGCCGCCCGCCAGAATTCCGCCCCCATTATACCGCTCCGCGGTCAGAAGACCGCGGAGGGTATTATGAGTTTTTCCCTGGGCTGGCGGGCGGTCTCCAAAAGACCGCCCGCCAGCCCAGGGAAAAACTCCCTTCCCACGAGGATGCCGGCTCGTAATCGAGCCGGCGGAGTGGGAAGGTTCGACGGGTGCAGTGGCACCCGTCGCGTATTTCAGTGTCTGCAAGGCAGACACTGAAATACTTTGCGGGGCCCTCTTACGGGGGCCCCTGCCGTGCCCATGCCATTGGCATGGGCACGGCAGGGGCCCCCAGGGGCCCCGCGACCCCCCCTACGCCATCCTGTTCATGGCGGCTTTCCCGCCATGAACAGGATGGCGGTAGGGGGGGTCAGAATCCTCCGCCGCCATGAAGGATTCCCCCGAGCAGCGGTAAGTCGGCGGGAGCCCGCCGACTTGCCGCTTCTGACCGCGGCTGAACCGCCGCGGTCAGAATGCTCGTGGGAGCACCGCCAGCCTGTTGGCGGTGCTCCCGTGGTCGGTGGCCCTGGCGGCCACCGGCCGCCAGGGTCAGAATAACCCCCAGAATGTCCTTATATACCCTTGTACGAAGCGTTATGGCCTTGCACCCAACCCCATAGGGCAGCCAAAGCCCCACAGACTCTGACCTCACATGTATATTTATTATTATCTATTTTTAAAAAAAATCTGGAGCTGCAGGAGTAGGCTTATACCATGTAGCCAGTGGCTGTGACCAACCTCTAACTGGTGGCTTCTGATATGCTGATTAGAACATGTGCTTCGAACATGAGCAGATGCTTGTCAATTGGTTCTGAATTGTTCTGCTACTGCTTCACCACTGAGTTCTAATGAACAACTAGAGCTGAAACATTCTGGTTTTATGACAAAAGTGTGACACACCTGGGCAACACCTTGATGGATTGAAAGTTGTAAAACTGAAGGCATTTCCTTTAGAAATTAACAGAATGAGGAGATTTATTTTGTCATATACATTATGGCCCGTTCTTTAGAAAGCTAAAAAGAGGACACATTTTCTATAAATTCTGAAACAGCTTCCTCATTATTATCAGAACAAATCTGGTATGCTGAGTGAAACAGGTACATTCAACACCAGCACAGCCTATCCGTTGAATCCTCAGTGCTCTACAGCAGCTTCACCACCTTGAATAATTAGAGTGCTACCCTTCTGCATTCATGACAAATGCATGGAACAGCTGAATGTCACCTTGATGAAACCAAAGCTGTAAAATTGATAACATTTGCCACAACTGGGACTGCAGTAAATGAAGAAAGAAGGGGTTTCTCTTTGTCACAGAAATAATAGTTAGTGCTTTAGAAAGCTAAATTCAGGACACATTTTCTGTGAGCTCTCAAATCTCTTTCTTATCTGTCACTAAACCATTCTAGTATGCAGAGGCAAAGGCACTTTCAACGTCAACAGAATTCTGTCAGATAACCTCTTACTGAGCAACTGCAGTTTAACCTCTGAGTTCTAATGAACAACTAGAGTACCAACATTTTGTGTTCAAGATGAAAGTGCAACACTTCTGAATGCAATTTTGTTGGATTAGGAGCTGTTGAGTTTAAAGCCTTTCCTGAGTGGCAAGCTGAAGTAAATGAGCATTGACATACTGATGCAGGTATGAAACCAGTGGGCTAAAAGTGTAAGGTGAAGTATGCATTTTTGTTAACTTAAGGAATTATGGGGCATATGTAAGAGCCCCTACTGCCACCGGAGCGTCACTTTTTGTGATGCTCCAGTGGCACTAAGCACTGATTCATATGTACAAGGAGGTGTAACGCCACTTTTGTTTGGTGTTATGCCTCCTTGTGAATATGTGCCCCTCTGATGCAGTTTTCTACATCAGAGGGGTGTGCAGTGGGTGTTGCTGTGGACATTCCCCCGCAATACCCATTGCTTTTGGCGCTGCCTCAGATTTACGAGTTGTAAACCTGAGGCAACGCCAAAAACGAATGCCACCCCAGGTGTGGCGTTAGAATGGCAAAACAAGGAGGAATGCTTTTATTTTTTTGCTTTTTCAATGTGTGCTGTAGTCTGCAGCACACATAGAAGAAGCAAAATGCCATGGACGATTGTTTACGTGCAGAAAGTTATCCCTTTCTGCACATAACAATCATTCAAAATAACGCTTTGGTACTTCTATGTGTGCTGCATTTTTCAGCACACATAGAAGTGCCAAATCACCATTATTGATTGTTTATGTGTCGAAAGGGACACCTTCCTGCACATAAATAATCCATCTCCTCAATGCAGACACCCTTGCACTATGGTGCAAGGATGCCTGTGTTGGTGCTAAGCAGCATAATTCAGCGACAGTGCAGGGGAAATGCAGGTGTGCCGTATTCCTCTAAATATGGTGCACCCCTGCATTTCAAAAGTGGCACAGCGCGGCGCTGCTATTTTTGGCACAGCACCACGCTGTGCCACTTCAGCATAGATCTGGGCCTATGTATTTTTAAAGGGGCTACAAATGGTTAAAGACAAAGATGTCTGCATCAGCATCCTCTTTCCATATCTATTTACTCATCCACCTATCTTCCCAGCTGCATAACAACTCCCTAATTTAACCCCTTCTGTGTGGAGGATGGCTTGGAGCTTTCCTCTGCCACAGTGCTTGTGTGCCAAGGACGGCTCAAAGCTGCCCTGGCACACGAGGCAGGAAATCCCTCTGCTTTTTACAACTGAGGGATTTCCTTTTCCATTTTTTAGCCTTAAACCTGGAAAAGAGCTTCCCCAGCAGCCTGAGGCATTTCTTTTTTCAATGTAATGATGGTCGGTGCACATAGCGTACTGACATCATTACACTGAAAGTGAAATGTGCCTGAGTATCCTAAGAAGATAAGCAAGTATTTCCACAGAATGCCGACTGATTTATGTAACGATATCTGGACAGTATTGTCTAAAATGAATGACCGTATTGCCTTTGTTGATGTTTGTCTTTATGTGAAAGCTTCAATAAATATTTTATTTAAAAAAAAGAAAGTGAAAGTGAAGTCAGCTGATCAACTCATTTAATTTTCACTGCTCTGGTGCTCGGGGGCCTATCTCAGCCCCCCTAGAACCAAAGCACATCGGAGAGGTATTGTTGGAAAGGGGAAAATCTCCCCTTTTTGAGGCTACCTTTTCTAAGTGGATCCCTGCTTGGGAATCATTGAAGAAGGGTTATCCCTAAGCAGGGATTTTATTAATTGCCAGAAGTAGTCCTTTGTGCAAGGGTCTCTCCCCAATATTGAGGCTATATTTTTGCCATTTTCTGCTCCCCCAGAGGCAGATCGGACATATTAATATGCCAATTTGCCACCATGGTGGGCAGAAAACCACTAGACACAAGAGATTTACAAAAATACATGTTAGGAAGCAGCTCTTTGGACAAGTGTTGGTTCCCTTTAAGGAACCATAATTTTGCCCATTGTCTCCTCTCCTTGGGGCTGATCAGCCATATTTGTAGGCCAATCTACCCCAAGAGGGGCAGAAAACCACTAGACACCAGGGGTTAACACAGAATACATGTTAGGGAGCAGCCACATAGGCAAGAGTCGCATTATGGGGACATTATTTTGGTCTTTTTCTAGGCCACTCTTCCCCAAACAGGGGCAGAAAACCACTAGACACCAGGGATAGTTATTTCAGATATTAGGGAAATCACCTTTGTCAAGGGCTGTTCTCCATTTTTGGGAAACAATATATGGCCATTTTCTGCCCCATTAGGGGCAGATCGGCTATATTTTTAGGTCCATCTATCCCCCAGGTTAGGGGTGCAGGAAACCACAAGACATCAGTGATTATTTTATTGAGAACAGTACCGTTGACCCTTGTGTGATCCATTCCAGATGCTGGATCTACACCTAGGAACAGAAGTGGTGTAGCGTTTTTATCAGAACAGGTGGGGGAACATTGGGTGGTAGGAAGTTTGTAGATACCTGCACATTCTTATAGTTTAAATCACAGAAATGCACAAAAAAATTGTGTTGTGATTCAATATTACATGTTTGCAGGGTATTATGGCTTAGAAAATGTTGGGGTATCCATGCAAGTGACATCTCCTTATACCCCGTGTCTACTTTTCAGAAATGACTACCTAGTACACCTACTGCAGTTAGCACTTTAGCCACAATATGTTTTGGGCCTTTCCCTGTCTTGAGGACTTGGCGAGGTATCATTTTTATCAGACTTAGAGAAATGCTGTGTGAAAGGAAGTTTGTGGCTCCCAGCAGATTCCAGAATTTACCATTACAGGAATGTGAGGAAAACATGTTTTTTAGTCAATGTTTGAGGTTTGAAAGTGATTTTGGGAAATAAATTCTGGTGAGAGCCCGCACATCACATCCTGGATTTTCCAGGATGTATAGTTTTAAAAAATGTACATGTTTGCTAGATTTCCCTAGGTACTGGCTGGGCTAGGGCCTAAAATCCACAGCTAGGCACCTTGCAAAAAACAGGTGAGTTTTCAGTCGAAAAATGTGATGCATCAATGTTGTGTTTTGGGCTGTTTTCTGTCGCGAGAATTAGGACTGCCCACAAATGTGAGGTGCTATTTTTATCAGAAGACTCAGTGGAATGCTGGGTGGGAAGAAGTTTGTGGCTCCTGGAAGATTCTAGAACTTTCCATAATACAAATGTGATAAGAATGTTTTTTTTTTTTGTCACAGTTTGAGGTTTGCAAGGGATTCCTGGTAAAACAACCTTGTGAGAACCACACAAGTCATCACATCCTGCGTTCTCCTAGGTGTCTAGTTTTCAAAAATGTACGACTTTGCCAGGTTTCCCTGAGTGCTGGCTTAGCTGTGGCCCAAACTCCACAGCTAGGCACTTTACAAAAAACGGGTCCGTTTTGAGTGGAAAAATGTGATGTGTACAATTTACATTTTCAATCAAACCAATCAATCAAACAATTCTTGTAAAGCATGACTACTCACCCGTTAGGGTCTCAAGGCACTGGAGCCTTTCCTGTCATGGGTACTAGCCCTATCTACACAAGTGTGGTACCATTTTTATCTGAAGACTTAGAAGAACACGGACAGTGTTATTACCAATTGTATTTCTCTGTATTTGTGCCTTCCAAATGTAAGCCAGTGTGTAAGCAAGAAGACGTTTTGAGAAATGCCCTCTAATTCACATACTAGTATGGGTACACACAAATCCAAAGATCTGCAAATTACCACTACTTTTAAACTCCATATCTTATTTTGGAAATACGTAGGTTTCCTTGATACCTATTTTTCACTCTTTATATTTTTACCATATGAATTGTTCTATATCCGGTTCACAATGAAAAACAATTACAATATGCAGCTCAGTTATTGGCTCTGGGTACCTTGCGTTTTTGGAAAACGCACAAACCCATTATATCCCCACAACTAGAGGGTCTAGTATTTGTAATGGTATATTGCTTTTTTGTGCCCCATTGTGAAGAGAACTTACAAATGAAAACATTGTCACAAATTGTGGTTTATCCGACTAATTTTCAATATTTTTTTATTTCAACATTTAGATTCTTTGGTAAAACCTGGAAGGAGCTACACAAATGAGCCCTCACTGAATGTGTCTAGTTTTAAGAAATATATAGCTTTCCAGAGACAACCATGGGTTCACACCCGTTTCCAACTCAAACTGAAAGGAGGCTGAGAGGAAAAATGGGCTATCGCCCAGTAAAATGCCAAAACTGTGTAAAAATAAAATGGTTTTCTGAATCAAGTCTGCCTTTTACTGAAAGATGGGGAGATGTTGATTTTAACAGAAACTTTATTCTGCAGCACTTTTGTCCCCAAAAAAAATTTTTTTTAAATTAAGCTCTATTTTGGCTAATTTTGTGGTCTCCTCCAGGAGAATCCAAAACCTTAGCTACCTTTAGAATCCCCAGGATGTTGGAAAGAAAGACATAATTTTGTCTTGGATATCCCTTATATTCTTGTGCCTTACTCCCCACATTGGCTGTACCTCCTAGTCCAAATTCCAGGCGTTCTAGCAGCACACAACAAACAAATGAAAAAAGCAATAGTGTGCGGTGTCCCGTGCCCTAAATAAAACATCAAACATTTAGCAAAGCACTGCACTGGACGTACTGGATTTTCCCTCAAAAATGCGGAAAGTATTGCTGATTCAGCAGGGATTACAGAAAATGGACAAGAAATGTTTTCCTCCAGAATTCAAATTCAAAGTGACTTGCAGCTTAACAAAGACCACAAAGGATTCTGGAGGACGCTTTGATACTGTATATACAGTAACTTCACTGTTTATGGCACTTCCTCGGCAAAAAAATAAATACTAAAGGATGTATTTTCTAATAAAAAAAGTATGAAGAATGGTCTGTTATGAAAAAAAAAGAGCAACTCAAAATTATGTTTGATTTGATTACTGGCGCCTGCAACTCAAATTCACAGACTTTCACATTCTGTAAAGCTCTCTAGCAATGCTACTGCATTGCTGCTATACATTTTTATTCAAATTAAATCTGGTTTGATGGTAATGATGTACATGCCTAATCTTGGGCATCAGGCACCCTACCCATAATGTAAAATGCTGGATGCACAGAGTTGATAGATACAGGAACCTATGTAAATCCCACAAACGTCGAACATTATAACCAAGTATCATTACTAAATGAATACTGTAGGCAATATTTTGTGTAATTTTGAAATTTAAATTGTGTTAACCAGCATAATGAAAGAAATACTACAACATGCATAGGTGTGGACTATAAGTAAATAAAGGGTAGCACAACAAATTCATATTTTTGCTACAACAGATCTAGAAACAAATTATATAAGTTTAGCATGTGTGCATGCTAATCAGATGAACATGTTTAACTGTAATGATATGCAATATATGTCACATTTCATAATGATTACAAGGTAATCAAATTAAAATGTGTGGAGCATAAGGCACTGTACAATACTGTTCTGTAAAATAAAGGCAATCTGTTTGGTACGAAACAGAATTCATTCTCAGCATGTGTAAAAGCATGCACAGCAATCTGAGAAAATTCAGTGTGCAACTCAAAGAACCCTTGGTATTGGAAAGATGCCAGTCTTTCAGTTCAATTCATGGACCCAGATAGTTGGGGAGCCCTTAACAGTGTGTTGTTGTACAAGACAACTATTACATCTAAAATGGCCAGAAAATGATGAGCTGAATGAAAAATATAGACAAAGAATGGCTCATACGAAACTGTTTCGAGTTAGTCAACACAAATTGGATTTACCTCAATGGCAAAAGAGAAGAGAACTGTGCATAGAACAAGCTCAGCAAGTGTATGCAACAACTGTGCTGACTCAGGTTCAGTGCTCAAGTACCTGAATCAGATCGCTTATCTTACCTTATGTAATGTCATCGCTATATTGGGTTGATATCTCCCTATGGTAAAGTATGAAGAGATTTTTAAAAAGTTGAAAATTAATTTTACATATTTATTTAAATGGAAAACAAAATAAAAAAAACATACTATGAATATAATTGTAAATCAAATATTTAATTAAATAACATATACTGTTAATAAAAAATCATAAGTGAAGTACTCATATTTATTTATTTACTATTTTATTTAAATTACAAAACATTGCGCATAGAATTGCTTTAAATAAATTCACTTTTTCATTAAAGTGAAATTTATTTTGAAATGCAGAATGTTATTAAAATATTTCAGCATAAAATTATATTTATATTTAGTTATATCTCATTTTGTTGAAATAATTGAATTTATTAGTATTTCCTATGGATTTAAAGCAAATATCAACCTCTTTTTTTGCTTGTATTTGATGTGAAATGGCAGTCCCATGAGCCCCAGAGGAAGAGCTGTTTTGAAGGCTTAAAACATGTGTCGGCAGGGCATTGCAGTAATACATTATTGTTTTTTTTATCCGAAGAAGATAAAGACTACTTCATATATATTTTTGATACAGTTGAAAAAGAGCACCTGCTTCCAGTGCCTTATTGTTCAACTACTTGTCTATTGAATGCTCCAGTCCAGCATAGACTTTGTTTTTGGTGAAATGATTGTCGTTCTGCGGTGTGCTCATTATTTTCTCTGGGGTTCTATTTTAAGTCCCAGTCTCAATTATTTACGAAGGGCGGGAGTTGCATCATCTGTGGTTGGCCATGTGTGGGTTTGAACTTACTACTTTTTCTTTTTGGCTGTAGTAACTATACACTTGTAAATTTGTCTTAAACCCCCGGTTTAAGAGGTGGAAACATATGTCTACTTTTTTCAGCAAGTTTACATTTGAAAATGGTGAGCAGCCAAAATTAGTAAAGTTATTCAAAAGCATAAGAGTAAACTCACAAATATAGATTTACATATGTATAAAGTTACCATTGTGAACAGACCCCAAACTTTCTGTGGGTTTTCATCCACAACCTCTGGGAATCCATATAGTACGTCAGTAATGGCTGCTTGAAATGTTTGTATTGCATCTGCTGTTTTTTGCTATATATTAAGGAACATTTAATATCAGTGTGATAGGGCCTCATTACCAGTCTGGCAGTCTACTGATCCCCAGACTCACAGTGGCAGTGGGACTGCTGCCAGTGCGGCAGTCTGAGCGCCACATTACAGTGGTGGTCGTGCTGCAGTCGGACCGCCAACACCACCAGGATTAGTAGTGGTAGTGTAGTGGCAGACCTAATCCGCAGCACTGCCCTGGGGATTACGACCTCCTTCTCCTCTGTACATTTTATGGTAGTAACACCACACTTGGCATGGGCAGCGCAGGACCCCTCTGGCCAGCACCGTTGCAATGTTCACTGTCTGCTTCACAGACAGTGAACCTTGTGACAGGTGCTGGTGCAACCTACGCACTACAGCTTTGCTGCGGGCTCTATTATGAGCTGGAGACAATGCTGTAGTCCATTTCCCGCTCAGCCAGTAGATGAAAACTGAGGTTCTGCCAGCTGACCCAGTGGGAAACTCATAATGGGCACGGTGGGCTGGTAGCCACAATGGCAGCAACCTCCTAGGAATTTTGGCAGGAATGGTGTAGCACTAGTATACTAACTTTGGTTAGCTCTACAGCCAAACCTAATGCTAAACCAATATTTAATGCAATAACTGGAGATAAAATTATATCAACAATAGTCTGAACATGACGTAACAAATAATTGTAATTTTAAGGTTGTAAAGTGATCCATTTCCCACTTAACACCAACATGGCACACAGCCACTTGCAGTTCTTCATGAAGGCTATTCAATCTAAAATCGTGTAAAAGATAAGTTTGCGAAAAGCACTGTTTTATCTTTTGTAGTTTTAGGACTGTCTTATCAGTGATTTACAGAATGAACACTCGGAAAACGTTAGGAAACATTGATTATACATTTTCACAACAGACAAGTGGGTTTTACCTTATTGTTAAAAAAAAACATAATCACTGAATTATATTTGGTTTGGATTTCAGAGGTGTAATACTGCAACTATTTAGAAATGCTCTTGCTGTCCCTAGTCAAGTAACATATTCTATCCTCAGAATAGGCACTTTGTTGTTTTCAAGAGTCACTCACATTCACTGACGTTCACGTTTGCCCTTGTTCTAAATTTTGCAGACCCAGTGTAATCAAACAGAGCATTGAAGCAGAGACAGTAGTGTAATAAAACAGAAAATGGATCAAGTAACATTCATGCAAAATAATTTGTTCATTTGTTGTCAGGTAATCAACATCCCTTAGATAACTGCTGGAAGAATTAAGTGGACAAAGAAGATGGAATACTGATCAGGTTGTTTAATGTGTTGTGCAATGCAGAGTCGAATGATTAATGCCTAATAGTCTAGAAAATCACGGTGAAGGAAAGGGGTGTGTTTGAATAAAAATTAGTAATTGGAGCTGAAAACCAAGGGGCATTGTAGGCGCAATAATGTGTACGTTCGCAGTCAATGGAACAGAATCAATGGTGCACAATTAAATTGAACAAAGCCAATATTTTCAAGTGCACGAGCCAGGGATCAGCACACGAGCCAGCATTTTAATACCCAAACTGAGCGTGAATATGAACTCTGCAAGCATCATGGTGCAGATTTTTCCGGTGGAAGTGAAGATAGACCTAGTCTTAGGCAAGCAGTGTGTTTTTTTTGGACAACACGTTTTTGCAAAGCCGTAAAGTGTGATTTTACCGTGTCATTGCTTGCAAACACAGGCATTCATTCACACATGTTGTTTGCGTATGTTGCATACGCAGTTAGGGGCATATTTATACTCTGTTTGCGCCGGAATTGCGTCGTTTTTTTTTACGCAATTCCGACGCAAAACTAACTCCATATTTATACTTTGGCGTTAGACGCGTCTAGCGCCAAAGTCCAGGGAGTTTGCGTCATTTTTTTGCGTGGACACCTACTTTGCGTTAATGATATGCAAGGTAGGCGTTCCCGCCGAAAAAATTGACTCCGAGGCATGTGCGCCGTATTTAAACTCCCGGTCAAAATTCACTCCCGGGAGTGGGCGGGTCAAAAAAAATGACGTACGGCAGCTTTTGCGCTGTTTTTTAGCACCTGGTCAGGGCAGGCGTTAAGGGACCTGTGGGCTCGGAAGGAGCCCAGAGGTGCCGTCCCAAGCCCCCAGGGACACCCCCTGCTACCCTTGCCCACCCCAGGAGGACACCCAAGGCTGGAGGGACCCATCCCAGGGACATTAAGGTAAGTTCAGGTAAGTATTTTTTTTTTTTGTGGCATAGGGGGGCCTGATTTGTGCCCCCCTACATGCCACTATGCCCAATGACCATGCCCAGGGGACAGAAGTCCCCTTGGCATGGCCATTGGGCAAGGGGGCATGACTCCTGTCTTTGCTAAGACAGGAGTCATTTCAATGGGGGTTGGGAGTCGGAAAAAATTGCGCAAATCGGGTTGAGGCAAAAAATGTGCCTCAGCCTGACTTGCCCCATTTTTTGGCACCCAAGCTCCATATCCCCCTACGCCGGCGCTGCCTGGTGTACGTCGTTTTTTTCCACGCACACCAGGCAGCGCCGGCGGCTAACGCCGGCTAACGTCATTGATTAAATACGGCGCCCGCATGGCGCTTCAGAATGGCGTTAGCCGGCGCTAATTTTTTTGACGCAAAACTGCGTTAGCGCAGTTTTGCGTCAAAAAGTATAAATATGGCCCTTACTGTTTCGCATTTTAAGCCCAGATCTATTAGCTTTGCAAATACGAGGGAAAAGTATTAAAAAAAAGGATGCTCTGTAGAGTAAGCATAAAGTGCAACAAACAGTGTGATAATTTCAGGGCAGTTTTCAAATGCAAGATAGCTCGTTCTACTTTCCAAAGGAATCACTTCAAAGAGGGGGAAATCGTGTAGAATATATTCCTCTTGTGACGCAAAAGCAAGCTTCGTGCATATTTCAAAGAACTGTTGCAGGCGGACACATTATAAAGATAGAGCTAAAAAAATGAGCAAGAGTTTACATTTACTACATGCTCGGTGGTAATAATCACGGACAGTTAAATTGATTAACAATTTAACAAATAATTAGGAGTTCCTGAAATCAAAGATTACCAGGAACCTTCATAAAACGCCAAATTCTATGTTTGCTGCAATTTCGCTTCTAGCCCTATTGTAATAAGGGCCTCACTTACGAGGCCCTTGCGCCACCAAAGCATCACGTTTAGCGATGCCCTAGTAGCGTAATGCCCCGCGTCATATTTACAAGGTGACGTTAAGCACTTTTGTTGCTTAACGCGCCTTGTAGATACCGCCCCTTTACAAGCATCACTTATCGTAAAAGGGGCATGCAAAGAGTGTATCAGTGGGCATTCCACCCCAACACCCATTGCATTTTGATGCTGCCCCAAATATATGATGAATCGTAAATCTGAGGCAGTGCCAAAAATGAACACCACCCCAGGGTTAGCATGGTGCAAAAAGCAGAAATTATTTTATTTCTCCTCGTTTTTGCTTTTTCTGTGTGTACAGCACACATAGAAAGAGCAAAACGCCATGAATGATTGTTTATGTGCCGGAAGGTGTCCCTTCCTGCACATAAACAATCATTAAATAATGAAGATTGCTACTTCTATGCAGCAGTCATAGAAGTAGCAATCGTCATTATTGATTGTTTTTGTGCAGGAAGGGACATCTTCCTGCACATAAACAATCATTCCCTGCAGCGCAGGCACCCTTGCACCATTTATGATAAAAATGAAACAACATAGATTTGGGCATGTGTTTAGTCACATATTCAAATTTGAAAAACTGTTTCAATTCTTTCTGACAAGGAACAACAGAAATAGTCAACATCAGTTTGCCCTACATTTGTTACAATGTTAATTTCTCCATTCTCTACTACACATGCAATTCAAAATGTGCAAGGTTTCTGCAATGTGGTCCCATTACTGCCACTTGCTGAAGAATCCACATAAAGTGTTAGACAATGTGATGAGACATATATTTCAGTTGCATTTGTTAATATTACTTCCCACATCAGATTACCCTTGCTGTTTTTCAGCTACTCAAGTACTCTTGAGGGGGGGGTCTATTTACAAACTTCATTTCATAGTATGTGAGATAGTATCAGAGTAGTATTACTGACATACTACAAAATGCTATTCAGTAGCCCTCTGGCAAAAACCTGAGCCTTTCCTAGCTTTTCTTTTCAGGGATCTCCACTATGGTGGCAGAAAATGGGGAACAGAACAGGCCTTGATGCTGGTGGCACCTGGTGCAGCAATCTCTGTTGGCATTTCCCCCGTAAACTCCTTCTCCATGGTTTGCCTCACTACCACCCTTCACCAGTGTCCCTCATCTCTCCATAACCACTCTCTGAAGTGTTTTTCATTGTTTGCTACGGGAAGCTGTTTATGAGTTGCCCTTCCTGGAGGATGCGGCTCTGAACTCATTACAGGGCACACCATGGAACGCTGCTGCCTTGGCTGCGGCTCAGGCTATGGAACATAACTGCTCCTTGGTCCTTCTCGGCGATGCCTTTCCAACTAAAACACCTGCCTCAGTGGAAGATTTCCTGTCCTCCATTGACCTGGATCCAATTGGCAACATTCAAAATGACACTGAATCTTGAAAATTCGGCTCCTTCTTACGCCACATGTAAACATTTTAAATTGTCCTTTTGTATGTTCATGTGTCCCTTTAACTTGTCATTATTGACATGTTTTATATATCTTAGGTTGAGTTTTAGTATCTTTTTACACATATAGGCTTTGAGCCACCTTCGACCTACAAGGGAGGGTGTTGTGTAGCCGTTTTAGTTACATATCCATGCACGTTATTTTAGCACATTAGGCCTGCCACTGTGCACTTTAACCTAGATATATTTTATTCAGCTTCATTTATTATTTTAACAAAAGCCACTTTTGCGGTCCTGTTTTAATTTCTCATTAAAGGGAGATTCCAGACAGAGGACCACGACTGAATGCTGATTGCTGACCGCTTCACTACATCTGCTTATGCAGACTTTAGACCTTTGCTCAGGTATGGGGGATTATGTCTTCCCAGGGGAACATGAAGGGCAGAATTAGAGCTTACCATGATGTGCTCTATTATAGCTTAGGTAGGAATTAGTCTATTGACTCTAGTGACAATATGGTAGCATTATTTCTATGCTTCACTCTCCTTGTCACAATTCTAATTCTGACATGCTGTATCGTCTTGGTTATTGCAGTACATGCTTTGCTATATAAGATGCAGTCGCTTCATTAAATAAAACCTTATTGAAACTTATACTGCCTCTGTTTGTCATTGTGTATATGAGACTAATGTAACTGAGAGAAACGGATGAGACCTGAGTCACCATGATTTCCTTGAGGAATCAATTAGGTCATAAGCTCGGCTGCCCAATCATCCTTGCCCTTTGGTAGAGATGAGGCACTGCTAGTTAGCCGAAGCGAAACCCGGATTAGTGCGACTAGTGTCACCTGTAGTGGTAAGACTCAGTCTCCCACACCGCAGGCGATTCTGCCGCTCAAAATCCAGTAGTCTCATTAGAATACTGAGAGAATTCACAAAACTCCTACCCCTACAATGTAACAGAATACTTTACATCACACACATTATACAGAGACAATGAATCATACATGTGTGAATCAGTGAAACGGAAATGGTACAATGAGGACTACAAGGTGTAGGAGTCACATCCATACTCGTAGGCAGTATATTTTAAGAGTGTTTAGTCTAGAGAAGCACAAACTCAGAATTTAAAAATAACACACTGGTTGGTGTTAGCTTTACTAACAAAAATGTATTTTGACCCCAAAACATTTTTATCAATATTAGGAAAATTAAGGACTAGGGGGGAAAAAAGATATCATTGTAACCTGTACATTGAAAGTTGCAAACAGCTCTTTTGTGACCAATTTATAGCTCACTGTGTTATATTAGGATTGTATCTTATGAACTGCGAATAAAAAAAGATTGCATACAATTCCTACAAATCAAGTAGGGCTGTGTATCTGGTCAACAGGGACATCAGGCTGTAGGGACTCAAACCTCATACACCAACATGAAATGTTGCCAAAATTCCTAGCTAGCTCACAGTGCCTCACCTGAACCCCTAAACACACCAGGGTACCAGATGAGTTTGCAACCTCTAACATCACTACACAGATTCCCAAGGAAATCATGGAAACACATCTACCCTTTTTGTGCCAAGGGCATCCCTTCCTAAAAGCAACTTGCAATGGTAAGTATGATTGTTTTTTAACTGTGAATGTAGCTGCAAAACAATTGCGGTTATCACCAATTTCAAATCGGCGGTAACCCATTTGCAAAAGGGAAGGGGTTCCTAAGGTACTCCTTCCCCTTTGTGAATGCACACAAAACGTTTTTTTAAAGCAGGCAGGAGTCCCACAGACCACTACCAACTCTGAAAAATGAAACTGAAATGTTTCATTTTTTAGCTTTTTAAAGGCATCTCATTTTCCTTTAAGGAAAACCAGCTGCGTAAAGATTGCTTTATTGAAAAGCCATCATAGACATGGTGGTCTGCTGGCACCAGCAGGCCACCATCCTTGTAAGTTTTGCGATTCCCAGTGAGTAGCAAATTGCAACCTATCTCATTAATATCAGTGAGGTAGGTCTATTTGTGACCCACTGGGACTCCAAAAGAAACTCAATGGAGTTTCGTATATTTGGAATTGTGATTTCCTAATTGCGATTCTCATTGAATCGCAATTAGGAAATCACTATTCCAAACGTTCGTACACGCGGCTTTTAGTCAAAACAGAGAGAGAACGAGACCTTCTCTCGCAACATAGGGACAGTGTGGTCAGACTATTTTAAATAGATAAGGACTCAGTAAGAGTCATGGGGGCCAGGGATCTTACCAGTTCCACTAGTATGACTGTGAGATTTCAAGGTAGATATTAAAATCCTGGGCTTTGGACATTCAGAAGCCTTTGTAAATTGGGTTGTACTTTCGAATTTTAGTACACATTCATTTTCATAATCTTTTTCCCGGTATCAAATTTTGGAATCCCTTAATTTTGGACTGTCAAGTGCCTATACAAGTATTTCATCCTCTAAATGTATTTAAGTTTTGATAGATAAATAAGCTTAGGGAGCATTATCATTATGATTCACACTAAAAGCCACCAACAAAAAAACATTTATCCAAGGCTCTATCATACATCTCAGGCTCTTTAACAGCAGTTCTAAACAATCAGTTTATATAACATCATCTAAATGATTTTCTTATGGCAAAGTAATGATTGGCCTTTGTGTGCCACTGTAATGACCATTCTAGAGCACTCAGAAACATAACAGGTACAAGAGTGAACACCATTGACTTCTGAGAGTTAATGCTAAAGCTAGACAAAGAGACAGAAGCAATGAGGTCCCTAATAATAGTAGGCAAGTTTCTGTTCCAGGTCTTCAGGAAGAAAGGTATCTGAATTTATTGAAACTAACAACCATGTTATGATTGGGATGCCCCCTCCATGTCACCAGGGCTTTTTCCCCTGTCCGGAGTGCTCAACTGCATGTGAATCTGATATCCAGACTTTTATTTTGATCTTTATGTCATGCTGATCTAGTATATAGCAGGCACTTAGGCTTGTCCCTGACAATGAGAGGCCCAGGACCTGTTGTGTGACTTGGAGGATACACCAAGTGTACCTTCATATTGGACAGACGACTACTGTTCCAGTCCTGGGTGTAGCACATAAAGCTCTTGTGGCAGCAGTCTGTGTTTTGCGAATCCTTAGTATGTCAATGTGTCAATGACTGTGTGGTCAACTGATTTCTTTTGTGTAAACTCCTGCTATTATGTGTACCTCAGACCTTACCCTGACATCCTGTGTGTAACTTAAGTTTGTGTGCATGTGCATATATATAATATGCCTGTAGTAGGTATGTGATACAAATTCTTTATGTGTGTATGAGTCTGAGTACGGCAAAAGTGAATTTCATTTGCAATAAAAGTGTTTTTTTCTTAAAAATATGTCAAAGCCTATGTTTGATAAGCACATAAACTAAATGGACTTTTTGTAGTAGGTAATCATACTTAATGATAAAAACCTGCAAGTTCAGTAAATAAGTGCTGATTAAGTTAGCCTAAATGTTGATGCCATGTTAACTGAGAATGATGCATTAACATTCAAAGGCCCAATTTCTATAAGTGTTTTTTTCTCTTGTGTTGCAGATGTAACTTTCTAGAAGCCTGCTGTTAGCTTGTGGATATGCATTTGTTTTGTATTAGAGAGCGGATAGTGAGATTCCCACTGTGAAAAGAGGAGTTAACAGGAAAGATCATTCATGAGAAGAACTGTCTGGATCGCAGAATGTAAATGATTTATTTTTTCAAGGTCTAACATCTATGGATCATTGTACAACTATGAGAAAACAGGAAGTTTGCTGATTCCCCGGACTTTACTGAAAACCCTATTGGAGAAAATAATGTTGCCACCTAGAATATTGTATCATCATATTAGTGTGTCTTCCCTATTGATGGATGCATGAGACAAAAGAAATTAAGTATTGCCACCTAGAATATTGTGTGTTTATATTAGTGG
Source organism: Pleurodeles waltl (assembly GCF_031143425.1). Lineage (NCBI taxonomy): Eukaryota > Metazoa > Chordata > Amphibia > Caudata > Salamandridae > Pleurodeles > Pleurodeles waltl. The sequence goes on along the minus strand of NC_090447.1, from coordinate 1,345,709,570 downwards.
GTGTTCCTAGAGCAAGGTAGGACTTTTCATTTGAGCTTTTCACTTAAAAGGGACTTTCCCTTGGGCTTCTGGCTGGGGACCTTCCTTATGTCTTTCCTTATGGGAGATTACCATCTCCTTGATGCCTGCTGATATATAGCTGAGAATAGTTTCCAACTTGACATGCAAAGGGTTTATGCTTATACTTCAGTTCTCTCATCATAGCTCTTTATTGAGTAACTGAATTGACACCTTATTTTCCCATATTCCAAAATATTTAGATTAAAAAACGTCCTTGGCACAAGCTGAAGAGTGTGGTCTTCTTACTCAGACATTTGAAGTGTATTGCCTGCATTCTTCTGTCTAGAGACAGTGATCCAGACACTGGGGGTGATTTTAACCTTGGCGGACGGCGGAGGCCGTCCACCAAGGTACCGCCGTGAAATGACCGCACCGCGGTCAAAAGACCGCGGCGGCCATTTAAACATTTCCGCTGGGCCGGCGGGCGCTCTCCGAAAGAGCGCCCGCCGGCCCAGCAGAAATGCCCCTGCAACGAGGACGCCGGCTCAGAATTGAGCCGGCGTAGTTGCAGGGGTGCGACGGGTGCAGTTGCACCCGTCGCGTATTTCAGTGTCTGCAAAGCAGACAATGAAATACTTTGCAGGGCCCTCTTACGGGGGCCCCTGCAGTGCCCATGCCATTGGCATGGGCACTGCAGGGGCCCCCAGGGGCCCCGCGGCAACCCTACCGCCATCCTGTTCATGGCGGGTTTCCCGCCATGAACAGGATGGCGGTAGGGGGTGTCTGAATCCCCATGGCGGCGGAGCGCACTCCGCCGCCATGGAGGATTCAATGGGGCAGCGGTAAACCGGCGGGAGACCGGCGGTTTACCCTTTCTGACCGCGGCTGAACCGCCACGGTCAGAATGCCCTCGGGAGCACCGCCAGCCTGTTGGCGGTGTTCCCGTGGTCGGTGACCCTGGCGGTCACCGGCCGCCAGGGTCAGAATGACCCCCACTGAGTTGAGGAAGGTGGACACAGTGTTACCTTGAGAAATTCCATGAAAGCGTTGTTAATAAGGGGCTGTTGATTAGATTTTCCTGAGCGTTGCCATTTCATAGATGGTAGTTGTGGAGGATGGGACAGCAGTTTCTATTATTCAAGTTGAAGACATATCTAGGCCAGGACTGCTCCTGTGTCTGTCTCTGAGGACTGCTTTAGACAGGCCCTAAACAGCCAAGGGTAGATAACTCATACTTAATTGTATCAATTGTTTATTTTATGTATGTAATTATTATTAGGTTTTCTAAAGCACAGCCCCAGCCATTAGGGCAGCAGAACACTTTAAAGACAATTTAGGAAAATAATGTGTGTATTTTACATTGGTGAGGGATAGAAAATAGGAAATAAAAATGAGATACATTTTGAAGAGGTGAGTTTTTGTTCCTTGTGGAAATAATAGGAGGTTCTAGTTCAGTCTAATATGATATGGTAGAGTTCTGAAGCCTGGGGGCTAGGCAGGAAAAAACGTTTTGGATGTTTTGCCTGCTTTTGTTCCCAGTGTTTCTGCAACTTTCAGTGAGTTAAAGTTTTGTCATTCATTCAGATGTGAAGGATGGACAATATTTAGGCCCTCATTCTAACATTGGCGGGAACCGCCATATGGCCGCTCCGCGGTCGAAAGACCGCTGGGGCCATTCTGACTTTCCCGCTGGGCCGGCGGGCGCTAGCCAATATAGCACCCGCTGGCCCAGCGGGAAAGGGGCCTGCAACACTGAAGCCGGCTCCGAATGGAGCCGGCGGTGTTGCAGGTGTGCGACGGGTGCAGTTGCACCCGTCGCACTTTTCACTGTCTGCTAGGCAGACAGTGAAAAGCATACTGGGGCCCTGTTAGGGGGCCCCTGCACTGCCCATGCCCAGTGGCCAGTGGCATGGGCAGTGCAGGGGCCCCCAGGGGCCCCAGGACACCCGTTCCCGCCATCCTGTTCCTGGCGGTGAAAACCGCCAGGAACAGGCTGGTAGGAAGGGGGTCGGAATCCCCATGGCGGCGCTGCTTACAGCGCCGCCATGGAGGATTAGCCCAGCCGGGGGAAATCCGGCGGGAAACCGCCGGACCCGGTTTTCCGACCGCAGCTTTACCGCCGCGGTCAGAATGGGCTTTGAAGCACCGCCAGCCTGTTGGCGGTGCTTCAGTCATCCGCGACTCTGGCGGTCATAGACCGCCAGGGTCAGAATTACCCCCTTAATGCTTTATGAGGTAAGGAGGCAATCCTGAAGTCAATTCTTGATTTCGGGAGAGAAAATTGAGGTATCTTACAATGGGTGTGATATGGTCTGATGTTTTGGCTCCCATTGCTAGCTGAGCAGCTGCATGTAACAAATATTTTTAGGGTCACCATAATGGATTTAAGACAGCCTACCTAGACTGAATTTTCTCCATCTCACTGGCCTAAGGCCAGGTCCTGTACTGTTGGGCTGAAATCTTAGTTTGAGATGCATGATTTTCATTTTCTGATAAGGTCAAGTTAAAAAGAGGAGTATCTTGGGGGCGTGGTCTGGCCGCGATCCATGATGGCCGCCTGAGAGCCGAGCTCCGCACGGCGGCCGGCCACGCGGCGGTGGCGGCGGCGCTGGAGGCGCTACACGGGACCCCCGCTGCGGGGGCCGACATAGGAGTTGGAGACGGTGAACGGCCGACGTCCGTGACGCGGGGGGAGCGCCCTCCCCGGAGACGCCGGATGGAGCGAGGGGAGCAGGCCTGAGGCCTACGGCAGGCCTCTGAGCGGCGGCCTCGAGTGAGGAATCACCCCGACACGAAGAGACGCGTCCCTCGCTAAAGCCTGAAGTGGGAGAGAGCGCGCCCTTCGTCCCTACCCGCGCCTTGACAGCGGCTCATCTGCGGCTCCCGGAGCCGGCAACAGGCCGGGACGCCGCCTGTCCCCTCCCTCCCTCCCGATCGCTGCCGAAGGGGGAGAACGGAGCCGACCAACATCACGGCCCGGAACAACAACAGGAGGTGGCCCGATGCTGACGACGCGCCTCCCAGGGCCTCTCCACCCTTCCCCTTTCTGCCGGGGGTGACGGGATCAGCGACAAGAGGCCTCACCACCAGCGGGGCGCAACGGTCGGCTACCCCCACCCCCCCAGCCTTACCTGCTCCAGAGAAGACCCCCTGAGAAACGACAGAGGCCCTGGAGAGGATGGAGAGGTGAGAGCCGAGCCGGTGAGTCAGAGAGGATGAGAGACGTACAGAGATGAGGATGGTGGATGAGTGAGAGAGGGGCCGGGAGTGAGGAGAGAGAGAGAGGAATATAACAACGAGCAGAGAGAGGAGGAAGATGACGGGAAGAGGAGAAGGCAAAGAGTAAAGGAGCAAACACTACCTAATAAAAAGAGGGGCAAGCACAAGAGGGGGCAAAGAGTAAGAAAACGAAAAAAGAAAAGAGGAGAAAAAAAAGAGAAAGGAAAACGATCAACACAAACATAACAACAAAAGAAGCAATACCACACTAACAGGAAAAGCGAAAAGACACTTTAGCCTCCAACAAAGCTAGAACTAACGAGGCATGGAGAGCAAAGAGGGCCAGGAATAACATCGGACCTCGGCTCCAAAACAACCCCTCTCTCCACAGAACAGCCCTGCGGGACGCTGAACGCTATAGAGCCAACACCGTGATCCTTCCCCTCGTACATATACACCAACGACAGCCCTCCCCAGGAGGCCACTTAGAGAGGTACCCCTCTGAACTCTGAACCCCCCCGGCCACCCTCTCTCCTCTGCCGACCACGCTGATCGCCCTCATTGAGACACGGACAGGCACCCCCTTGGATCCCCACCTCCAGGGAGAAACCCGCAATGCCAAGAGGCAAGACGGCGGGTAAAGCACTGTGTAAACCCGCTCGCCAACTACTCTTCTCTGAAGCCCTGCGTCAACAGAAACATCCTGCTCCCGCAGACTCTCCGCCCCCCTCTCACGACACCATGTCAGACAATACTCAAGGAGCATCAATGGATCGTATACTGCAGGAGATATTGGCAGTAGGCCGCAAACTGGAAGGTATGGACACTGCCATGTCAGCATTAACAGCGGAAACGAGATCCATGCGCTAGGAAATAGCGGGCTTCCAGTTACAAATCTCCGGACTGGACCATCGAGTAGCGGCTGTGGAAAGTCCAGTGGTCTTACAGGCTGACAGAGATCAGGAACTCTTGTACCTTCGCAGCAAGTTAACCGACCTTGAGGACCGAAGCCGCAGAAACAACGTCCGCTTCCTTGGATTTCCAGAAGGCATTGAGGGTACAGATATCCTCTCTTACCTGCGAGACACGCTTCCCAAACTAGCCGACATAACATTTGACCCCCCTCTGGAATTTCCAAGAGCGCATAGATTTGGTCTCAAGAGACAAAACGGACAAGATCCTCCTCGTCCAATCATAGCCTGCTTCCTCCGGTACGGACAGATCTGCCAATTGCTACAGCTGTCCCGAAGGCAAGGCCCACTCCGGCTCAGTCCCCTCGAAATCCGCCTTTCAGCAGACTTCTCCAAAGAAACAGCAGATCGAAGAAGAGCCTTTCTCTCCTTCCGCCCTCGCCTTCGCCATCTGGACGTTAAATTCGGCCTCTTCGAGCCAGCCAGGATGTGGATAACTAAGAACGGAGAGTCACGAACCTTCTATGACCCAGAGGATCTGAAGTCATTCCTAGAGGGGCTGCATGATCCGACACAACCCATGGAATCAACAACCCAACCCCCCCAAGACACACAGAACCAAACCAGGGGAATGGGCCAATCGGAAATTGCTCTGGACACCGACGGAAGACCTACTACAGACCCCCAAACCAGGGGCAGAGACCTGGAGAGATTAACAAAAAGTTTTGATGACAGGGGCCAAGTCCTACAGGCGGTGGCGATGCACACACAGCTGCCGGACAGAGACAAGTCCCGATCCCCTTTGAAACCCTAGGTGCCTACTACCTGAAACCAACATGGACACAGTTTTCCTACAAGCCCTCAATATCTACAACCACAGACTGTCATAGAAACGTTGCAGGAAACATAGGAACTTTGATGAAAGAGCCCTGACACAGAGACATGATGAGTACTCTACTTTAATGTATACTCTTCAGACATGGAACCACGGAGAACCGCCCCCCCCACCCCCCAGAAGGCTTTGACCGCCTCGGACTGCTTAGACTGTTCGGATTGTGTGATAGTTTTTGTTGGCTCCCGATTACTTTTGTCTCTCAACGTCCCTCCCCTTCATGCTGGGTAACACTTACCATATCCTGTATCACTTCTCCCATCCAGAATCAGGATCCATAACGTCCTCTGGAAAATATGGGAACTGACGCAATACCCTTGCACACTACTGGCTTGCCCTGGCAGGGTTGGGGCAAAATGATTCTGAACTGGGTTTTGAGCTCTAGACCCCGATCTACTAACAAACGCAATAGTGACATAATGATGGGCGTTGGTGCAAAGCAGAACAGACCACAGATGCCAAGTCCCAGAGCATATACATGCCGCAACCCCTCAGAATAACCAAGGGGAAGCGACCTCAGTAACAACAATACTTGCCCCTGTCCTTTCCTCGCGCTTCCCCCATCCCCCCCCCCCGCACAGGGACGCGGCCAACATGCGACCTTCCCTCCTCCCCCCATCCTCTGGTCACAAACACATACCACACCCCCCGGACATAATTGAAGGTATCCACACGGAGGTCTGGGGCGCCTCGTGGGCGCCGCCCCTCCTCCCCCCCATGGCGCGGGGCCCGCTGGCCGGGCGTCGAAGCTCATTCGGCCTAGGTTTTAGACCCGCCGGTTAAAGTTCGTGTACTTGGGGATTTGTATCCCGGTCTCCCTTCTTTACCTTCTTTTTTATTTCTTCTTTCCCCCACTGTCTTCTTCTTATTCTCTTTTCAACTCCTCTTCGTATCCAACGTGCCCGCCACCCTTCCCCCCCCTTCCCTCTCCCCGACATCCTCTTCAGTTCACAGAGTCCACCCCACTCCCCCGGGCTCATACCCCCGGGTGGGCGGACACAGGAAACAAGGATACCCAACCAGATGGGAGCATCGGTAGTTCCCCTCAGGGTGATATCATGGAACGTAAACGGCCTTACCCACTTTATCAAACGGAAGAAAGTCGTATCCTACCTTAATTCTAAGCAGGCAGACATCGCCTTATTACAAGAGACACACCTAGACAGTCTTGAATCTGATAGATTACGACGTGACTGGGTGGGAACCGTCCTCTTTAGTTGCACCCCACCCACACCTGATACGGAGAATGTCCCAAGAAAAAGCGGGGTGGCGATCCTTTTACGCAAAACCCTCCCTTTCACGGTCGTCAAATCGTGGACAGATCCCGAGGGCCGATACATATTTACCAAACTGAAAATCAGGGACTCAACACTGTGTGTGGGATCAGTCTATGCACCAACAGGTCCCAAACGCCTCTTCTTTCTCCAGCTCAATCGACTTCTAACCGAGATAGGAGCATCCCGTTACGTTATAGGAGGAGACTGGAACCTAGCAAGGGACGCAGCATTGGACCGGACGGGGCCTCTAGACACGAGTAACAACGCAGACAGGGCCATCCAGTCTGATATACTCGCGGATAACGGTTTGGTTGACCACTGGAGGCTGACTCACCCAACGGACAGAGAATTTACCTTTCTCTCGCCGGTGCACGGTACCCAATTATGGATCGATTACTTTCTCCTATCCCATAATCTTGTGGCCCACACCTTGGGGGACGACATACTGGAGAGAGGCCTTTCAGACCACTCCCCAGTCCTTATAGCCATCCGCTTAGGCCTGGTATCCCCGGGCCGAAAACCCTGGAGATTAGCGATCCATCGATATCGATCCCCCCAAGGTAAGTTGCAGCTACAGGATCATACGACCACTTTCGCCCAAGACAACCTCGGTACGGTTGATTCGAGTTGAACTATGTGGGCCGCAGCCAAAGCCTCAATACGGGGACAGCTAATGCGGGATGCAGCGATAGCGAACAAAGACAGAAAAGAGCAACAAGCGGCTCTGGAACTCGACATACGCCGACTAACCAGACAATATACGGCACACCCCTCCCTTCCAGGCCGCCGAAGTTTAGAGCAAGCACAAATGGCCCTTAATGAGCTATGCACCACCCAGGCCGAATTTGCATTACAGAGACTCCAAGGGAGACACTATGAACAGGGTGAGAAGGCGGGACGACTGCTCGCAGCCCAACTCCGTCAAAGAGCAGCCGCCCTAGCCATCCCAGCCATTCGCTCTCCCTCTGGGGACATACTGACCCACCCGCAGGCCATTGCAAACGAATTTGCCCAATTCTATAGACACCTTTACACGCCGAAAACCACGACCAACCTAGCGCAAGCTACCACCTTTTTAAAGAAGCTAGACCTCCCCTCCCTAACAGACGAGGGCCGTAGCCTATTAGAATGGGAAATAAGCAGACAGGAGATAGATAAAGTCATCTCTGACCTCCCGTACCACAAATCACCCGGAGAGGATGGATACCCTGCAGAATTTTATAAATGGGTAGGGGCAGAGGCGATTGATATCCTATGCAAAGCCCTCAATGAAGCCTGCGAAACACAGACATTAGGGGCCATATCCAATAATGCCACAATAGCTGTCATACCGAAGCCTGGGAGAGATCCTTTATTATGCGGCAGCTACCGACCCATCTCTCTACTAAACGGGGACATCAAAATTCTAGCAAGCGTCCTGGCAAACAGATTACGTAAAGTAATCCCGTCCTTAATACACTATACACAGGTGGGGTTTGTACCGGGCCGCACGTCTAGGAACCACCTACGAACCCTGTGCCATACCTTATGGGTGGCCAGAGACTCCCCGGAGTCGGCGCTGGCCCTGTCCTTAGACGCCGAAAAAGCGTTCGACCGCATAGAATGGCCCTACCTATTTGCAGCCTTAGAGAGATTTGGCCTGGGCAACAAATTTATCTCCATGGTACGACTGCTCTATGATCAACCCGCGGCCAGAGTCAACTGCAGAGACTTCCTCTCAGACCCTTTCCCTATCCGAAGGGGTACACGGCAGGGGTGCCCCCTTTCACCTCTCCTGTTCCTTTTGGCGATGGAGCCCTTGGCGGCAACCATCCGGTCCTCCCCCTCCATAACCGGCCTACCACTACCCGAAGGCACCTCCAAGATATACCTCTACGCTGACGATATTCTCTTAACACTCACGGACTTGGAAAGATCCATACCGGCCCTATTAGAGGTAATCGAGGACTTCGCAGCCCTATCGGGATACCGTATTAACTGTGACAAAAGCGAGGCACTTCCGCTATCGCGAGTAACCACAAAAGCGGCACTCCTAGGCTACCCAATCTGGTGGACGCCAAAACGTCTTAAATACCTAGGAGTGCTTGTTAACCCTGGACTGGCACACATGGTTGCGGACAACATTGACCCTCTCATCACGCGGATGTAACTGGACTTTGCGAAATGGACCCAGTTAGGCCTTTCCATGTGGGGCAGAGTACAAGCGGTTAGAATGGTGACGGTACCCCGCTTCACCTATATCCTAGGTCTCCTGCCCTTACAAGTGCCCCTCTCCACACTAAGAGGCATTGATGCACTAATTAGATCATTCGTGTGGGGCACAATGCGACCGTGGCTATCACCAGCCAAGCTTTTGGCCCGCCGCATAAACGGGGGAATGGGACTCCCATCAGTAGAACACTACTCTTTAGCCCTCCAAATGTCTCAGTTATCCAATACACTATCGAATATACCAGATCCCCCCTTGTGGATAGCAGTGGAAAAACGACTCCTGACTGCGAACGAAGGACTCGGTGGACCCTACCGTGCAGACCTCCCAGCCACTAACTCAGTGAATCCTATCCTGGCGGCGACCAGGGCATCCTGGCAAAGGGCCCACCGACTGTTTGGGGTCCACCCCCTCATACATGCCCAAGCGCCCCTGTGGCACAACAGTGGCCTACGCATAGGTGGCGAGGTACTCCATGGGCAGCAATGGAAACAGGCAGGCATCATCACCCTCTCACAGGTCCTGGAGAACGATGTGCTCAAACCCTTCCCCAAGTAACGGGAGGAGTTCGGCCTACACCCGAACCAGGAATGGAGATACCTGCAACTCAAGCATTGTCTCTCCCAAGGGAGTACACCCCCACTGCGGGGATCCCTGCCCTCACCGATAGTGGCTTACCTGCAGCAATGGGGACAATGCAAGGGAGTAATGTCGGGTCTATATGATCTAATTATTCGACGGCTTTACTCCCAACCGCTAATGGACAAACTACGTCTACGGTGGCAAACCAGGCTGCAGCAGGATCTAGACCCAGATGATTGGGAAGCTACCCTAGAGACACTACACAGAGGCACCCGGGAAGCACGCTTGAAATTCTGCCTCTTCAAAATCTTACATGAATGGCACTGGTCCCCAGCGAAACTGCATAGGACCGGACTCCTCCCGCATGCGAACTGCTAGCGATGTCCAGAAACATCCTGTGACCTGATACATATCTTAGTAAACTGTACAACAGTACGACCACTCTGGGATGCTGTGAGCTCCACTCTGGCTGAAGTAATGTCACTTCCGTCACCACTTCCTCCTGCCCTTATACTTCTGCAAGATACGACCTCCCTACCAGACCTCCCTAGACCACACAAGAGACTGTTGCACACAGCGTTAGCTACTGCAAAAATTTGCATACTCAGACACTGGCGGTCAGAGACCCCCCCAAGCCCGGAGGAATGGATTACAGCCATGATCCGCACTGCTATGCATGAACGGATCATCTATAACTTACAAGACCAAGCTCAATTATTCCTACAGGTATGGGCTCCCTTCCTTACAAGGGGGCAATAGTGCCCTACCCGGAACCACCACTGTTCCCTTCTCCCTTCCCTTTCCCTCCCCTCCCCCACATGCATCTCTTCCCCCTTCTCCCCCTCGCTCCCGTACCTCCCCCTCCCTCTGTATTTCCCCCCTCTCCCCCTCCTTATCTCCCCTTCTCTTCCTCTCTTTTCTATTCTTTTCTCCTCTCCCACTCTTCCTTTTCTTTTCTCTTCTTCCCCTTCTCCCTCTCCCTTTTCCTACTGTTTCTTCTTCTTTTCTCCTTTTCCCTCTTTCTTACTTTCTTTCCTCTCTCTCTCTCTCTCTCTTTCTCTCTCCCCCTCGCCCCTTATCCCCACGTCTCTTTCTAAAATACCCACTAGAGTCCGAACGTCGCCTTCCAGCAATGCTCCAAACAGACCTCCATCGTAGATCCTTTTCCCTATGTCATCTGCTAGTCAACTGGTCCCAACCGAAACTGACCACAGAGTTGACATGAGCTGCAACACCCATTATCCGTGCAGCGACATCCCTCGCTTCCCAGGGTGGCACTCCCCGGTCCTTTTGTCTGAACAGGTACAACCTACCCTTTACCCTTATATATTTACCCTCTTTAAACCCCTCCACATAGCCTAAAATATGTTGGAAGTGAACTCTACCTCAAGTTTTTATATTACGACTGATACCTTACGAGTTTTTTCTTCTCCTTTGGTTTCCTAATATCACTGATGTGTAACTACTCCCGATTGACGGGACCCTGATCCCACTGACTCTGTATCATATTGTGTTATTAACAATAAAAGAAAAGTTAAAAAGAAAAGAAAAAAAAAGAGGAGTATCTTAACAATTTGGTGATGTGGTCTGTTAGGTTGAGATATTGGTCTATGAGAAAGCCAAATAATGTGGTGTAAGGTACCCAGTGTGTCACTTTTTCCCACCTCAGTGTAAGAGGTTTGTAAATAAGCCCCCTATTGACTATACAGAATCTAGCAAATTATGTATTTATTTAGCCATTACAGTAAAAAAAATACAAAATCAGTTTGGTTGGATTCAATTTTGGTGAGAGAGAGAGAGAACATCCAATTGGTTAGCTTTTTGAGGCAGATCTTCAGACTGGCTATGTTGGCTTGGGTAGAGAGCCTTAGGTGGAGTTGCATGTTGTCAGCAAATGAATGCATAGGGACTTTGTTTTCCTGAACTTGACAAAGGATTCTACATAAAGGTTAAAAGGGTATGGTGAGAAGAATTTAAGGTCTACATCATTTGACTAGGATGATAGGAGATTTGAGTATATTTAGTTTCACAAACTGCAATGTTTGAGGCCATGAACGATTTAAACCAATTCAGGATCGTACCTTCAAATTAATTCTAATTATATGATTTCTAGAAAACTCTGGCTGTCAAGAGCATTAAAAATTGCTGAAAGATCCAGCATCTTCTTCATCAAAGATTGTGAGCATGCCATCCAATACCTGAACTGTAGCTATCTCAACGCTGTGGTTGGAAGGGGATCCAGATTGGAATATTGGAGATTGAAGACTGAAGTGTTTTTTCGCAAATATGGACAAGCAGTTGTGAAGTCATTGTTTTTGCAACAATTTTTCCAAGGAATGGAAGTTTAGATATTAGTCAGACGTTTTGTAGATTATTGGTATCTTGCAAGCAACGTTTTAGTTGAACCGACAGTAAGGGTTCCTTTGAGTATGAAGAAGGGGGTAGGGAAAATATTATTTGTGTGATTCCTTAAGGATCAAGTATGTGGAATGTAGATCATTTACCTATTTCTTTAGCAGGAATGCTAAGAGCAAGTAGGCAATTTTAATTTTCCATCTGCTTTTGTGTAGGGGGGTTTCAATTGACAATCATTTAGGATTTTTGACATTTTGCTTGATGATTTGGGTTTACAGAGTGACTTATTGGTTTCTTGTTTAGAAAGGTATTCTTAGGTGGTTGTTATCATCTGTGAACTTGTTTTTGAAGTAGCTCTGTTAGTGGTGAGGACAAGAACTTTGTGACATCACCTTTGTTCTTTCATGATTGGGAGTCGGTCTGCAGTAAATGTTTTTCTCCAAATCTTTTCGACTTTCCTAGTGTTTCGATTGTTGCCATCAACTTTTCTTGAATACCAGGCTGCAAAAGGTTTTTCTTAAATATTTTGTCCATTAGTAGGACAAGTTTGTCAATATTTTTTTGTGATGACCCCAGTATTCTGGATGACTATAGTATTTGGCCAGTGGAATTTGGAATTTTGTCAGCAATGGGATGTTCTTTAGTGGTCCAATCCAGATTTACTAGGTCTTCAATTGTCCCATTTTTGGGGTTTCTTCCTGCAGAAAGGTGAAATGAATGTGTATGTGTTATGACCCCTAAAAACAGATAAAATTGACTAATCTCTTGACACTTTTCACTTACCTATATGTCACTAGTATATGTTACTCTGTGATCCCAGGGCCTAAACTAAAGCACTTATTGTGCCATCACTAAAGTGACATGTGAAATCATGACCCAAGGCATGCTGATGCAGGCTAGCTGGCCAGTTTTCGAATTGCCAAAATAAAGCATTTGCCAGTCCTAACCCTTCCTTTTAATACCAATAGGTTGTGGCGTGGCCAAGATCTTCAAGATGGCGATCACACTCTATGAGTGCTCCTAACCCCTCTGTCATCCGCTCTCATCAACTCAGAATTTGGGAGCCATCACCCCCGCCTACTGCAGCATGGAAGTCCCAGGAGTTGGCTGCCACGAACACTAGGACCGAGACCCATCAAGACACGGGACAGCGGAAAACCTATGTTCCCCGTTCGCTGGCTGGGTCGCCTGGTGGCCCGCTGAGAGGATGCCTGATGCAGTTTTGGCACTTTGCCGCACCGCCTGACAATACACAAACCCCTGAGGTAAGTCTTACCTGGGGGATTGCCCTCGGCTTTGGGGACGCTCTATTAAGTGTGGTAGCTGCTGTGACTCTTGCTGCAAATTGGGCAGCACTTCTCCCTCACCTATCTTCGACACACCATGTGAGCTGAAGTCACTCCAGTCGTACACCTGAGCTCACTGTCCAGACTGGTTGTCGGCTCCCAGGGCTGGCTGCTTGTGCTTCCGTGCCACCATGGTAAGCGGGCCAGACCCCCATGATATTCTTGAACAGCAACTCTCCTCTCAGCAGTCATGGGCAAAGACAAACCCAAATGTCCAAAGACTTTGCAGATTTTCATAGATCAATATGCTACCAGCGATGGCCCCTCAGAAGGTGCCACCCATGACAAACCCTCTGCCCCCAATGGTGGCCTGGCTACCATCCTCCAAGCCATCCACACCTCCCAAGCATCTGTTGAAAACAAAATAGTAGAGGTGCGTGTCAACATGGCTCTCATATAACAGGACCTATGTAATGCCACAGCAACGATCCCCGAGGCGATGTCTACCTGTCCTCAGTGGAAGACAATGTTACCACACTGAAAACACAAGACACCAAACTACTAAACCACGCAGAAGGAGCTCCAATGCTGTGCAGAAGTCGGAGAAAAAGGGTCTCGATGAAATAATCTGTGCTACGTGGGAATACCTGAGGGGGCAGAACCTTAACAAGCGGTGGCCTTCATAGAAACTTGAATTAAACCCTGGATGCCTATAAACCCCCTTTCCATGAGGTCTGCCATTGAGCAGGCACACCGGGTTCTGACGCTCAAGCCACTACCAGACCCCCTATAGGCCTATAATAGCGTGCATCCTCAACTTTAAGGACAGGGATGCCATGCTGCAGGAGGCTCTTTTTCACCCAAACATGTCCTACCAGGAGAACAAAGTGCTCATCTTCCCAGATTACACAAATGAAGTACAGTCACAGCATCGCTCCTAAACTGCTGTGAAGCAGAAACTCTGATCACTCAATCTCTCTTACAGACTGCTGTTTCTGGCCCGGGTCTGGGTAGTCTTCATCAATAAAAGTCACCTCTTTGCTATTCTGTACGACAAATAACGCTTCTACCTCCACCTTGGAACCAGTGGGACCACCCAGGCAGGACTTGGCTTTGAAACAGAAGAACAAATTCACTTGTTCCCGCAAGGGGCGTAGCACCAAGCGAGTGGCCTCTCCATCACCCTCATCAGTGGCACGATCCCCACCCTCCTGCCTCTCTACCTCCTGGATTGCTGATACCACACCAACACCTAGCAACCCTCTGGTATGACCCACAACGCCACCAGCTACCTTAGCAGATGACACCGATCCTTCGTGGAGCCCAACACTCTGATGGGGCAACCTCTCTCCCATCAATAGCATGCATAGACAATAGCCTATCAGCTATAAAGTTACCCTGGGTCCTGAATCCTGCTCCTATGACTTGGAGAGTTCCACCACTCAATTCTTGAGTTCAAACTGTGTTATAAATCTGTTAACACGTTTGGGGTGACAGATGCTTCTGTGAGCAAAGTATGGGGAGAGAGGGTTGCTTGGGGTGTTACAGTAATTGTAATGTTGTGCCGTGTTTTTATTCAGGTTGCTGGTACAGCTTCACATAGTACAACAATCATCCAAGTCTGTTTCATTGCTCACTATTATATTTAAGAGACACTTCACCATTTTTCCTAGATGTCACATGACACTATGGCGTGCAGCCCAATCACTCTTGTTTACACTCTCAATTGCACATGTAGGAGGATGGCCCTCTATGTAGTATGCAAAGCTAGGCACACTGTGCAGGGCGTCCAGGCAACCAAACGTTGGTTTACAGAGGTAACAACTAGACAACCTAATGCTCTAATTTTTATGGTAGCTTGGTTGAGCAGTTAGGTTAAACTTGGAGAAAGCATTTGTTGTACTCACAGTATCAATAAATGAGACCACAAACTCAAAAGAATAGCTTGAGACCAAGTTAACAAAAATACTACAGATATTAATATAAATTTTAAGGCCAAGATCATCAAATTCAGGTAAGTACTTATTAAGTTATGACATTTTGAAGTTTTAATAAAAATAGTATTTTTGTGTGGAATTACGCACCATAGAAATCAATAGAGAAAATACTTCAAAAATACACATACAATCAGGCAGTGAGATTACTAATGTCTCCTTTTGCAGGTATGTTGAGGTTGTTGGTGGGCACTATGGACCAGCTGGAGAAGTTTGGGTGGTTCCCAGTTTCGGCAGGAGCAGCCACAGGAAGTTGTTGGAGCTGGTGCCAGGCCACTGCAGGGGACCACTTGGAGTGTTGAGGTTACAATGGGTGGCAGACCTTTAGGGCACAGCTGGATGTTCGATGCAGGGCACATGGTAGCCAGGTGCAGAGTGAATCGGTTAGCTAAGAGCTGTAGGCAAAGGTTCCCTTTGTAAGCAGGAGGTAGGTCTCTTTGAGGGTCAATTGAAGATCAGCAGGGGCACTCTGGTGGGAGGTCCTGGTGTTTTTTAAATCCTTTGAGAAGGGATTCCTCCTGGTCCTTTTACAGTCCAGAATAGACTGTCCTTCTGGGTGTCCAGTGTGAGGTGACCAGTACCTGGGGCTATCGCATGGTATGGCCACTGGAGGGTATGGTGCCACCAAACTTGGCACACTTACAAGGTTTGTCCTCATGGTCTGTCAGGTGGAGTTTGGTCTGGCTGTAGCATCCAGTTTCTTGGTCTGTGAAGTGACCTTCACTGGGTCTTTGGTTCCTTGTTTCAGTAGAGTGTTGCCTTCACTCTGGAAGGAGTTCTTTGGTGATTTTTAAAAAGTGGAGGTTTACTGGGGGTTTGTAGAGTCTGTCCAGTGTCCAAGAAACCCCTCAGCGGCTATTGTTGAGTCCTGTGTGCAGCAGGCAGGGTTTGGCGCCTTTTCTTTGTGCAGCAGGACTTTATTTCTGAAGCACTGGGTCTTCTTTGTTGCTGGTCTTCTTTTGTACTTGGAATCTGATTTCTTGGTCTAGGGATGCCACCTAAATACTGTGATTAGTGGACGTTTAAGGGAGTACCTGGAAGTGACCACTGGGTCATCTCCCTTAGAATGGATACACCCTCTAAGTGACCACTTCCTGTGGGCAGAGGTTACTTCCCTATACCTGATTGTCTATTTTCCAACCAGGCAAGATGGAAGAAAATGAAATGGAGAGGTCACCTCGCATGCAACCTTGGGGGTGGTGCAAGCTGGGGATGACCATGCTGCCTGTCCTTTGTGTGTTTTCCCACTATTGCTCCAACCAAATGTGGGGGTTTGCAATGGGGGCAGCCATCTGTTGCTAGCAGCAGACTTGAGGGTTGTAAGCCCTTTGAAGCTCGCTAGCAGGTTTGTAAACATTCCTGAGCGAGGGGATGATTGCCCCTCCACCCAGGAAGGGCTTTGTTCTGGGACGCAGAGAGCAGGATTTCTCACCCCGGGGTTCCAGAATCTTGTCTGGTGGTGGCAGGCTGGTTGTGACTGGCCAGCAGCCATGCCAGGGTAGTTAGCTTTTCCAGAGAGAACCTCTAAGGTGACCCCTGGATACATGTGGCAATAAATCCGATACCAGTACCAGTTTTACTTTATCATTCTAAGTTGTGTGATACCAAACAACCCAGGGGTCAGAGTAGCCACCATGTAGCTGTGCAACTCGTACTGACCAGTGTCCAGCACATATATTAAAAGGGTTGCTTTGTTCACTTACTATGTCTCGGGTTTGGCAAAGACACAGTAGGGGTGTATTGCTCTTGTACCTATGCCCACACGTGCAATATAGTGCTCCCTGCCTTAGGGCTGGAAGGCCTGCCAGTGGGGTGATTTACCTACAGTGCATGCAGTGTGTAGTGGACAAGGCATACAGGCTCTGTGTCATGACGAGTCTGTCTTTTAGGATTGCATCAGAACACTCAGTCTGCAATGGCAGTGCTGGATGCTTCTGGATGCATGGCCTTAGAGGATGGCACAATCTGTGCTGCTGTCCTCAGGGGCCTACCCTTAGTACCCCATGCCCTGGGTACCTAGGTACCATATAGTAGGGACTTGTAGTGGCAGATAAAGGTTTTGCCAATTGTGCCAATGCATCACAACAGTTTTAGGGAAAGAGATCCGGCCTAGGAAATCTGGTTAGCAGGGGCCAAGGGGAATAACAATTTTGAGACTACATCAAATACCAGGCAAAACAGTGGAAGCTACTAATGACAAAAGAGGCCTTTTCTCGAAGCACATCATTATATCTTCTACATACCTTAACTTAGAGCTCATGTGGGTACTCTTCTAAAATGTCAACGGGCTCTTGGATAGAATTCAATGCACTGCTGTCCTAAAAAATTCCCATTGCTTTCTCCCCGGCGCTCTCCTGCTTCAGGAGACACAGCTGATGGGGAACCACTGTCCCTTTTTGGCACGCCACGGATTTAACAGCGTTTTTCAAGCAGGGTTCACATGGGATTCCTGGGGAGTGGCAATTCTCCTTTGTTGTTCTTTTGCACTAGTGGTGATACATGATATCAGAGACCCTCAGGGCCAATTCCTGGTCCTTACAGGGACTATGGGAGGGTGTACAATTAATCTTATCTCTACCTCAACACCTTCAACAGTTATAGATGCCCTCCTGAGGGACCTCTCTACCATATTGATAGACCTTTCAGAAGGACTGACAGTAATCAGGGCGACTTCAATGCAGTGCTGGCTCCTGACCAGACCCCAATGGGACTCCATCCACTGGTCGCTGATTGGGCACCAAGCACATTTCAGACTGGGCCTCTGCACTTGGGCTTTGCAATGTGTGGAGGATATGGAACCCCTGACAACTCCTGCACACCCACCCCTTCACAGCCCATCACAATCATTCCCTCATAGATCTTATATTTATGCCTGCTTCAGGTTGACGTACTGTCACCCATGTCCAAATCCTCTTGCATGACATATCGGATCATGCCCCCTCCTCCTTCATGTCGGGTCCCCCGCTGGTGCTCCTTGGCCATGTGATGAATCAATGCCTGATTTCTCCAAGACAAAGCCAATAGACAGGTGCTGGGCAAGGAACTACAAACCTATTTCCAACTCAACAACAGCTTAGCTCAGTCGGCTGGTACTTTGTGGGCCACCGGCAAGGCCACAATTAGGAGATACGCCAAGGTATACCTTAGAAATAAGTGTAGGAGGCTGGCCTGGCTTGTAGTGGGTACCAAGGGGTACTTACACTCTGTGCCAGGTCCGATTATCCCTTATTAGTGTAGAAGAGGTGTTTCTAGCAGCTTAGGCTGATAGAAGGTAGCTATAGCAGAGCAGCTTAGGCTGAACTAGGAGACATGCAAAGTTCCTACTGTACCACTGGTGTCATATGCACAATATCATAAGAAAACACAATACACAGATATGCTAAAAATATAGGGGCCATATTTATACTTTTTGACGCAAAACTGCACTAACGCAGTTTTGCGTCAAAAAAATTAGCGTTGGCTAACGCCATTCTGAAGCGCCATGCGGGCGCCGTATTTAATCAATGACGTTAGCCGGCGTTAGCCGCCGGCGCTGCCTGGTGTGCGTGGAAAAAAACGACGTACACCAGGTAGCGCCGGCGTAGGGCGATATGGGGCTTGGGCGTCAAGAAATGGGGCAAGTCAGGTTGAGGCAATTTTTTCGCCTCAACCCGATTTGCGCCATTTTTTTCGACTCCCAACCCCCATAGAAATGACTCCTGTCTTAGCAAAGACAGGAGTCATGCCCCCTTGCCCAATGGCCATGCCCAGGGGACTCATGTCCCCTGGGCATGGTCATTGGGCATAGTGGCATGTAGGGGGGCACAAATCAGGCCCCCCTATGCCACAAAAAAAAAATTTAAAAAAACACTTACCTGAACTTACCTTAATGTCCCTGGGATGGGTCCCTCCAGACTTGGGTGTCCTCCTGGGGTGGGCAAGGGTGACAGGGGGTGTCCCTGGGGGCATGGGAGGGCACCTCTGGGCTCCTTCAGAGCCCACAGGTCCCTTAACGCCTGCCTTTTGCAGGCGCTAAAAAACGGTGCAAAAGCGGCCGTACGTCATTTTTTTTGACCCGCCCACTCCCGGGCGTGAATTTTGCCCGGGAGTATAAATCCGACGCACATGCCTCGGAGTCGATTTTTTAGACGTGAACGCCTACCTTGCATCTCATTAACGCAAAGTAGGTGTCCACGCTAAAAAATGACGCAAACTCCATGGACTTTGGCGCTAGACGCGTCTAACGCCAAAGTATAAATATGGAGTTAGTTTTGCGTCGAAATTGCGTAAAAAAAACCGACGCAATTCCGGCGCAAACGGAGTATAAATATGCCCCTAGGTACTTTATTTTTATGACAATATGCCAAAAGTATCTCAGTGAGTACCCTCAGTATGAGGATGCCAAATATACACAAGATATATGTACACAATACCAAAAATATGCAATAATAGCAAAAAGAAGTAATGCAAGCAGTGTATAGTTACAATAGATTGCATTAGGAGCACATAGGTGTAGGGGCAACACAAACCATATACTCCAAAAGTGGAATGCGAATAACGTATGGACCCCAAACCTATGTGAGCTTGTAGAGGGTCGCTGGGACTGTAAGAAAACAGTGAGGGTTAGAAAAATAGCCCACCCCTAGACCCTGAAAAGTAGGTGTAAAGTGCACCCATATTCCCCAGAGAGCACAGAAGTCGTGATAGGGGATTTCTGCAAGAAAGACCAACACCAGCAATGCAACCAAAGTGGATTTACGGACGAGAGTACCTGTGGAACAAGGGGACCAAGTCCAAGAGTCGCGACAAAGTCGAGATTGGGCAGGTGCCCAGGAAATGCCAGCTGAGGGTGCAAAGAAGCTGCCACCGGATGGTTGAAGCTGTGGATTCTGCAAGAACGAAGAGGGCTAGAAACTTCCCCATTGGAGGATGGATGTCCCACGTCATGAAGAAGCTTGCAGAGGTGTTCCCATGCAGAAAGACCGCAAACAAGCCTTGCTAGCTGCAAGGGTTACAGTTAAGGTTTTTGGATGCTGCTGTGGCCCAGGAGGGACCAGGATGTCTCCACTTGGAGGAGGAGACAGAGGGGGCGCCCAGCAAGTCAGGGAGCCCTCACAGAAGCAGGCAGCACCCGCAGAAGTACTGGAACAGGCACTTGGAAGAGGAGTGAACCGGAGCTCACCCAAAGACACAAAAGGAGATCCCACGACGCCGGAGGACAACTCAGGAGGTTGTGCACTGCAGGTTAGAGTGTCGGGACCCAGGCTTGGCTGTGCACAAAGGAAATCCTGGAAGAGTGCACAGGAGCCGGAGCAGCAGCAAATCATGCGGTACCCAGCAATGCAGTCTAGCGTGGGGAGGCAAGAACTTACCTCCACCAAACTTAGACTGAAGAGTCACTGGACTGTGGGAGTCACTTGGACAGAGTTGCTGAGTTCCAGGGACCACGCTCGTCGTGCTGAGAGGGGACCCAGAGGACCGGTGATGCAGTCTTTTGTTGCCTGCGGTTGCAGTGTGGTTCTAAAAATTCTTGACCCATGTAATTTACTTTGCCACAGCAGTACGATTTTAGTATCAAAAGACCGATAATGACTAGTACACTAAGCATGAGCATTTTCGCTCAATTCCAGCAGCGTTTTCACCTCTAAATCGCCATTTTCGTCCTGCACTCGTGGCTCCCATTTTATACACAGCAGCCATTTTTAAAAGTTGCCCTCACAAAGGCTTATAATACAGTCAGATTTGATTCCAAAGACACGTACACCTTGATTGACTTTTCTCTGACCTGGGCAAGCTGGAACCATTGCCTCAGGCCAAACCTGTTTGGTCTGTCCCTCTCCCAGTGGCCGAATCAGATAGCATCAAGGCACACCATGCCATAAAACCCTTATTATCGCTCACACACCCTGCCTAATCTTGCTCACACCTGCACCTGCTCTTTTCTTCTTCTTACTTTACGAGGGGGAGGTGCCCGTTTTTATTGGGGGTCCACACTTATCTGATGTAAAATACTAGGCCTTGCCGGGTAATTTATTATGGGTTGGATGACATGAAATATGAGGTTTCATCATGACACAGTTTTTTCCTTTGTAGTGAAAACATGTGAATGACCAACCAAAATGTCAAGAATGTTTGCCTGAAGCTTAAAAAACTGTATATAAGGAAACCTGACTTTGCATTGAAACACAGTCTCCTGAGAACATACAAACCGTGCTGTTGTACATCTAGGACGCTTGTTACTTGGCTGCAGCCAATAAATTCGATCTTTGACTTCACCTAGAAGACTCTGAGTTTCTGTGGTCTGAATCAGGAAAGTACCCGAGGTCTTTGGGTGTACCCTGGCACCGCTGGGTTACCGAATCAGTACCGGTTCTGAAAAACCCAGTACCTCAGCAGGGGGAAGATTCCGTCGACCCACAGGAGATTTCTTCAGAGCTTCTAGTACAGAGAGGAGGCAGGCTACCCCCACAGCATGCACCACCAGGAAAACAGTCGAAAAGGTGGCAGGATCAGCGATACAAGGTTGCAGTAGTCGTCTTTGCTACTTTTTTGCGGTTTTGCAGGAGTCCTGAGCAGTCAGCGGTCGATTCCTTGGCAGAAGGTGAAGAGAGAGATGCAAAGGAACTCTGATGAGCTCTTGCATTCGTTATCTAAAGAATTCCCCAAAGCAGAGACCCTAAATAGCCAGAAAAGGAGGTTTGGCTACCTAGGAAGGAGGATAGGCTAGCAACACAGGTAATAGCCTATCAGAAGGAGTCTTTGACGTCACCTGCTGGCACTGGCCACTCAGAGCAGTCCAGTGTGCCAGCAGCACCTCTGTTTCCAAGATGGCAGAGGTCTGGAGCACACTGGAGGAGCTCTGGGCACCTCCCCTGGGAGGTGCAGGTCAGGGGAGTGGCCACTCCCCTTTCCTTTGTCCAGTTTCGCGCCAGAGCAGGGCTGGGGAATCCCTGAACCGGTGTAGACTGGCTTATGCAGAGATGGGCACCATCTGTGCCCATCAAAGCATTTCCAGAGGCTGGGGGAGGCTACTCTTCCCCAGCCCTGACACCTTTTTTCAAAGGGAGAGGGTGTAACACCCTCTCTCTGAGGAAGTCCTTTGTTCTGCCTTCCTGGGTCAAGCCTGGCTGGACCCCAGGAGGGCAGAAACCTGTCTGAGGGGTTGGCAACAGCAGCAGCTGCAGTGAAACCCCTGGAAAGGTAGTTTGGCAGTACCCGGGTCTGTGCTAGAGACCCGGGGGATCATGGAATTGTCTCCCCAATGCCAGGATGGCATTGGGGTGACAATTCCATGATCTTAGACATGTTACAGGGCCATGTTCGGAGTTACCATTGTGACGCTATACATAGGTAGTGACCTATGTATAGTGCACGCGTGTAATGGTGTCCCCGCACTCACAAAGTCCAGGGAATTTGCCCTGAACGATGTGGGGACACCTTGGCTAGTGCCAGGGTGCCCACACACTAAGTAACTTGGCACCCAACCTTCACTAGGTGAAGGTTAGACATATAGGTGACTTATAAGTTACTTAAGTGCAGTGTAAAATGGCTGTGAAATAATGTGGGCATTTTTTCACTCAGGCTGCAGTGGCAGGCCTGTGTAAGAATTGTCAGAGCTCCCTATGGGTTGCAAAAGAAATGCTGCAGCCCATAGTGATCTCCTGGAACCCCAATACCCTGGGTACCTCAGTACCATATACTAGGGGATTATAAGGGTGTTCCAGTATGCCAATGTGAATTGGTGAAATTGGTCACTAGCCTGTTAGTGACAATTTAGAAAGCAGAGAGAGCATAACCACTGAGGTTCTGGTTAGCAGAGCCTCAGTGAGACAGTTAGTCATCACACAGGGAACACATACAGGGCACACTTATGAGCACTGGGGCCCTGGCTGGCAGGGTCCCAGTGACACATACACTAAAACAACATATATACAGTGAAATATGGGGGTAACATGCCAGGCAAGATGGTACTTTCCTACAATAAGGAACATATCTAATCCCAGTATCTCTATCAGCTGGTGGCCCAAGGTCTTCGACTTGAGAGGAATGACCTTGTATACTGGAGGCTCAGGCTCATATGTGAGGAAAGCTGTCACATGTCACTTTAAATGGCGAAACAGATGTGGAGAACCTCAACAGCCAGAAGTTATAGATGGAGAGACAAAAATAGTAAACTACTTTACTTGCTATCCTCCCGTCCTCTACCAAACCGAATAATACCCGGGGTAATGGACACCCACTGGCACACTCAATGTACCCTTCAAGGTATAATGCAGACATTTGTGGAATACTACCATGGAATACTACCCACACTACTATACACTGGCCCTGCTAGCGCAACATGAACGAGATACCTCCCTCCTGGAAGAGGCGCCTCTCTTGAGACTCTTCAAAGGCTGATTCCCTACTATTAGATCAGTTGCTTTTGATACAGGAGGGTTGAGCAGCTATATCAGTGGTGGCTTCCGGAAAGACCCTGGGTCCTGATGGGTTCCCCGCAGAATGCTACTCTATATTTAGAGACACCCTGACACCTCGACTTCATGCGTTATATCTAGAAGCAGCCAAGAATGGTGCCTTCCCCTCGGACTTAGACAAGGCCACGATCACAGTAATTCCGAAGACACAACCCCCATCTGCCTCCTCCTCCAACTTCCATCCTTTCTCACCCATTAATACCGAGGCGAAGATCTACACCATGATTCTGGCTACCCACCTAAGACAGGTAATTAAAAGACTCATTCACTCAGACCAATGTTGTTTTATGCCCCAAAGGAGCATGAGGCCCTGCCCTCAAGGTCCCACTTTGCTCTAGCCCACTACCATCTTCTAAGGCCCAGCCTGGCCTTACTGCTTATAGACTTTGAAAAGACCTTTGACTCAGTGGACTTTGGATATTTGGAGTGAGTGCTGCTGAGAACAGACTTCGGGCCACGATTTTCGGGCTCGTTCATGTGCTCTACTCCAATCCTACATCCAGAGTCCAGGCCAATGGGGTTCTATCAGTCACCTTTCCCATCCCTGGAGTTTCCCTGAATTGTGGTAATGCTATACGCCTCCCTGATACCTACCACTCTCTCAGTGATGACTCGGTCAATTTTTCTCCCATGGAGAGACACACTCCGACAAGCACATTGGGAGACTAAACTTACACTCCAGACTCCTGACTACCCCCAGACTGATGTACCAGATATATTTGATTCACTAGCTCTGGCTCCCCTTCCTCCGTCCCCAAATGGGGGTGTTCAGGAACCAATCCATAGTGCTGGATTCCCTGCCCTAAATTTTTCCTACAGCAACACCCTCAGAGGTATCTCCGCACAGAAATCTGGAAAAGCTTTGGATCTTGACAAGATCTCTGCCAATCTATTTCGAGCAGAACCCTCTGTTTGGGCCCCCTTATATTAGCAACATTTCAAATGCCATTATGGGCCGAGCCCCCATTACTCCCTCATGGAAGGGCTCCATCTTTAGAAAGGTCCAAGTCCCATATCATCTGGTGGGCAACCTTCAAAAAATATTTTGCAATCAAGAACTTGATAAGCTGTTAGTGGATGTGAAGACAAATGAAATACAAAATTCCAGCCTGGCTTTCATGAGAAGACCAGGTCATCTGGATTCTAATGTTGAGATGCAACACAGTGGACTTGACATTATCCACCTTCATGGGGATAACTTTGCACAAATTAGGTCGGGCTGTAATGGTTAGCTTACTGCAGTTTTTCCAGTAAACAGAGGCGTACACCAAGGGTACTTACTCGTCCTAACGTTTTTTCTACTATATATGAACAGGTGTTTTAAACACCTAGCAGACTGTGTAAATGATTCCCTGCCATTGGGTGGTTAGAAAACCCTGACACGTTTTGTTTGCCAATGACACTCTATCAGTGTCCAAGAATCCCAAGGTGTTTGAGTTCATCTTGGAAAAGTTTCATGGGTTCTTCTCATATCATGGCTTAGAAGTCAATTGAGCCAAAACCAAATCCATCAGTCCACATAAACATTTCAGTGAATTGATTGTATGAATGACTCAAAACCAGAGAGAGTAGTTGACTTCGATTATCTAGGGGGTTCGACTTTCTTTTGTGCCTTGGGATGGCCAAATATCAAAGAGCTCTATGTTACTGAACCATAGGACTGCGACTCTAGGTAGGTTTGTCCATAAAACATGCTTTCGCCCAATGTCACCAGCTTTTGAAATTTGCAAGTGCAAGCAGTGTCAGGTTCCTATTATGATGCAGAATTTTGGGGCTACACGAATGCTGACCAGCAGGAAGTGGCTGAGAACAATTTTGTGTGTTCTTTCCTGAAATTGCCCCATAGAACACCTATTGTCCCTTTGAGAGTAGTTCTAAAATTAAAATTAAAAAAAGAGCCCTAATTAAATTAAAACCATGACTGTTTTCAATCGGGATCTGGGCTGTTCCTGATCTAAAACCATATAGAATCTGTCTGATCGATATCTTAAATTCACCAGGAGTGCTAAAATTACCTTGGCTCCGGTTTGCCAAGATATCTCTTGAAGAACTGGGATTACGATTGCTTGCATAGTGATCAGACAAGGGGAGCATCAATTTTGCCTCAACTAAGCTCTTGAGGTTCCGCTTCTGGGAGTGCGAATGGGGAAGGTCTGTTGTCCCAATTTAGGGAGAGTAACCCTGCAGTTCCTGGAATCCAACCGTTTTCCAGGTTTGAAGTTTTTTTCGACTACATTAATCCCTCATTTCTAAGGTCACTTTTTGTTCAGTTTAGATTGGGTATATTGCCACTCGCCCACTTTACAGACAAATGGAAGATGGCTGTGTATGTGGAGTTGCTTCAAAAATTGAGGCTCATTTCCCATTCTTTTGCAAGATGTTCGAAAAACAAAAGAAGCATTAGATCCTACCCTTTTGCAGGCAATTGGAGGTCAGACAGCACAGAATGCCACTGAAAATGTGTAAAGTGAATAACAACCCTTGTGTTGTATTCTCAGCTGCTAAATTTATGGAAGTAGCCTGGCCTAACACACAATTTAAGTGTAGAGCCAGATCTATTTGGGTAGTGCTGCTACACTAGTTCAAACCTAGTTTGTATTACCTAGTACTGTGGCTGGAATCTGGTCCAGCGATCTAATATTATAGCCGGATCAAGCTGCTGGATTGAAATTTGACCTGTAATCATACTGTGGCACAGTGTTCCCTGCATAATGGATTGTGTATAATGGTTACCCAGTTTTTAATCATTCTTTTCAATATATTTTAATTATACTGCCCTGGGAAAACCTTTGAGTGCATATTACAGTGGGCCTTGCAATTCCATTCAAGACAAAGATGCGGCTAGGGAAACGGTTGAGTCCTTGTTTAGCATTAGGTTCGAAGGTTCCCCACCGACATGGCGGACTAGGAGAGATTTATGTCAGAGGTCCGCTCGCACTTATGCAATCTATCATTACCCTGTTTTAGTTGACCCATGATGTTTGCACCATACACATTTTTATTGGAATGATTTGAAATGTGTATTTATTTGTTTTTTGTATGTGACTTTTACGGTCTGGTCGAAATAAAGTAGTTTTGATTGACTGATTGATTGATTGAGTGCTCGGTCACACTAGGGGCCATATTTATACTTTTTGACGCAAAACTGCGCTAACGCAGTTTTGCGTCAAAAAAATTTGCGCCGGCTAACGCCATTCTAAAGCACCATGCGGGCGCCGTATTTATTCAATGACGTTAGCCGGCGTTAGCCGCCTGCGCTGCCTGGTGTGCGTGAAAAAAAACGACGTACACCAGGCAGTGCCGGCGTAGGGGGATATGGAGCTTGGGTGCCAAAAAATGGGTTCAAGTCAGGCTGAGGCAAATTTTTCGCCTCAACCCGATTTGCGCCATTTTTTTCGACTCCCAACCCCCATTGAAATGACTCCTGGCTTAGCAAAGACAGGAGTCATGCCCCCTTGCCCAATGGCCATGCCCAGGGGACTTATGTCCCCTGGGCATTGTCATTGGGCATAGTGGCATGTAGGGGGGCACAAATCAGGCCCCCCTATGCCACAAATTTTTTTAAAAAAAATACTTACCTGAACTTACCTTAATGTCCCTGGGATGGGTCCCTCCAGCCTTGGGTGTCCTCCTGGGGTGGGCAAGGGTGGCAGGGGTTGTCCCTCGGGGCTTGGGAGGGCACCTCTGGGCTCCTTCCGAGCCCACAGGTCCCTTAACGCCTGCCCTGACCAGGTGCTAAAAAACGGCGCAAAAGCGGCCGGACGTCATTTTTTTTGACCCGGGCGTGAATTTTGCCCGTGAGTGTAAATACAGCGCACATGCCTCGGAGTCAATTTTTTAGACGGGAACGCCTACCTTGCATATCATTAACGCAAAGTAGGTGTCCACGCTAAAAAATGACGCAAACTCCATGGACTTTGGCGCTAGACGCGTCTAATGCCAAAGTATAAATAAGGAGTTAGTTTTGCGTCGGAATAGCGTAAAAAAAAACTACGCAATTCCGGCGCAAACAGAGTATAAATATGCCCCATGATATCTGAAGGAAAGAAAATATTTTCTACAAATAGTTCCTGCGTGTATGCAGAAACTGCAGCTACAAAGAGAAATGCAAGATCTCACATAGAAAACCAATGAACAGGGGACATCGAAAGACATCGAAAGAAGCTAGTCAAGGCCGCCTAAAAAAAAAACTTGGTTTACACTCTGCGAAACCTTACTTATTCTAAAAGAGAAAAACAAGACAATTACTTTAACTTCTATATTAATATTTATTCCTAAAGCCAGTATGATCAAAAGACAATTAAATGCAGTTGGAAAATACTGTCTCACTTCAATAAACCAAGTCCTCTTTTCTCTTTCAAAATAGTAAAGAATATACAGCAACATTTTGTAAGGGAAGCCAGAAAACTAGCAAAAAAGGAATTAACTAATCTTTTGAAACTGCCTCCTATGCTGGGGCAGTATTGTACTGTGTATCGGTTCACATGCAATTCTATAGAAGTTAAGGGGAATGGGACAACTCTTCAGCAAGAGACATTTTCAAATTGCAACACTAAACACGTTGTGTACTGCACACCACGTCCGTGGACAAACCTTCCAGCCTTTGAGCCTTGCAACTTAGAGGGCGAGTTTAATGAAAGACACAAGGGGAACATTTACTGCAACATTAAGAGAACATGGAAGACGCTGACAACCACATAAAATGGACTGTTCTCTCTGGATGGCGGGGGCGCGTCTATGGAACCATAACTACTGCATACTGAACATAAATATATTGAAAAATCTAATGCGTCGATGGGTTAAATGGACATTATGTGCTATGGTTATTGATCAGAAGATAACGTAGGAGTGTAATACACTGACACGATGTTCCTAGTTGGGTGATATACAGCTGGGAGAGTTTCCTTGATGAATTGTACAAACATGGATATGTACAATAGTCATGGACATCTTTTAGAGGTCCCCAGGGGTCGCAGCTGCGGGCCCCTAGCTTCACCTTTACGACCTCTGACACTGTCTTTGCCTCCCCTAGATTCAGAGGTAGCAAAATCAATGCCAGGAACACTGTGGCACCCTTATGGGCGTAGGTTAGGGCTCCTTTCTCTTTGTTTTCTTTCCCTTTTTAATACACTAATAGTAAATAATGTTTAATTATTCACTATTCGTATAATAAAAAATGGAGTATAATTAGCTATGCTTTGGCCCTCCATGGCAGCTGAAAAGGCTTTGAAATGTATGTTGTGTGCGTGCTTGAGGGTGTGTGTTTACATGACAATGTGGGTGAATGTGTGTATGTGCAAGCAGTGTATATGAGTGAAATGGAAGGTGAAAGTGCGTGCAATGTCACTTCCGCTACCTATGGCATTTGATGAATTGATGCTCATGACAATAACATACCATTATTGTAATTTTGAAAATATGTAAATATTTAAATATTGAAGTGTACTGTGGAAGTTATGTGTAAATGGTTAAGGCTTGCATATTAGCCTATTTTGACTTCGGCATATCTAATCTTGCCATATGATCACTCCAGTCACATATGCAACAAACTCCTGACTCTGCCTGCATAGCAGTCTACTAGGCCACAAAATGACCAAAGCCATATCCTGAACAGACACTGTTTTGCCTACACTGGTGGCAAGATGGCATTTCCAGACCATCCTCCAAAGTGCAAATGATCTGCACATCACATCAGCTGCTTGGTTCAAAATTAATTGGCAAACTTCACACATGTTAAGTGAAACACCCAATACCATGGTCATTTGGTGCAACTGGATCTACTGCAACTTAACTTTGAATGAGGTCTCTGAATACTGTATCACTGTTGCAGGTAGATATCACAATAAAATACCTAACATTGTACATTTTCCATCAACAGGTAGAGCTGCCACTGGGCACACGGAGGCCACAGAGGAATCTGCCACTTAACCGGATGAAGCCCTCAGTGAGAACAGCACTCCTTGACAGCTGCACGAGGAGGATGCCCCTGGCCTATCTAGCCAAGCTACTCACATGACTACAGTGAGTCTCACTGTGCCACATCAGCATCTCCCAGCCCGGATGGAACAACATCTCAGGCTGTCATTCACCCCTCAACCTGTGTACCAAACACAGCTTCGACAATCTTGTGCCCCCAGTCCTGGATCCTGAGTTGCAGCACAACACTTCAGACAATGAAGGTCCAGGAACAAGTTGGAGTGGGCAATCTGTTGCAAGGTCATAGGTCCATGGGGGTAGGGTGTGTGGGAGTGATGCTGTGGGCCAGCAGGGTGAGGCCACTGCGGCTACTGTCAGACAGGACACCATCAGCCATGTCTTGGTGGTCTATCACTAGTCCCAAGGCATGATGGGCCACGTACTGAATGAACTCGGGGAACTGAAACAGCTACAGAGGGACATCCATCAGGACATGCTGGAGCAATGAGGGCCCAGAACACCAACATTACCTCCCTAACAGATGTGTTTAGGGACTTCAACACCACCCTCGGCAGGGTAATTTAACATCACTCCACCCCTTCCCTTGGTGCAGCAACACCAGGCCCATCGACATTGGTGCCAGCCACTGGAAGGGAGGCTCTACCAGGGGTACCACCGGACCCAGATGCCCCTGCCTCAGTAGCAGCAGATCCACCCCTTGCAAGCGGGACAACCATCAAAGAATCCTTGAGTTGCAGATGGCTAGACACCCACTACTGACAGCAAGTGACCTCTTTCTAAGGGACCTCCTTTGTGTGCCACACATTCACTCTGTTGACTGATCCTGAACCACCTACCTGTTCAAATGGGAGGTGTACTCTGGACTTTGGACTCCGAATGGTGTGGAATCTACTCAGTTGATCTCATCCACGACTGACCCCTTCACTTTATTTTCAAGTTCCTAAATCCTCCTTGAGTTGGATGTACATAACTAGTTGAGGAGCCGTTAATGCCACTGATATGTCTCTCCTCATGATTGTTGTAAATTTTAGACAACATGTATGTGCATGACACCATGAGCTGAGTATGTATGTTGTATGAGTCAGTTGTTAGTAAGGTAAGCAATGTTTATGGTGCCACAGAGATTTCTTTACACATCAGCCTTTGCTAAACTGTTGTTTGGAAGGCCTATAATGACTCACTGTACCCTCCAGGTTGCCACACACACCATATGCCAGTTTTCTTTTGGCTACATGATGTACTGTGATGCATGGAAGTGATGGGAATATAGGGGGTCATTCCGACCCTGGCGGTCATGGACCGCCAGGGCCGGGGACCGCGGGAGCAACGCCAACAGGCTGGCGGTGCTCCCAAGGGCATTCTGACCGCGGCGGTACAGCCGCGGTCAGAAACAGAAAACCGGCGGTGTCCCGCCGGTTTTCCGCTGCCCTGGGGAATCCTCCATGGCGGCGCAGCTTGCTGCGCCGCCATGGGGATTCCGACCCCCATACCGCCATCCTGTTCCTGGCGGTTTTGGCCACCAGGAACAGGAAGGCGGTATGGGGTGTCGTGGGGCCCCTGGGGGCCCCAGCAGTGCCCATGCCAATGGCATGGGCACTGCAGGGGCCCCCGTAACAGGGCCCCACCATGATTTTCAATGTGCAACTGCACCCGTCGCACCCCTTCCACTCCGCCGGCTCCATTAGGAGCCGGCATCCTTGTGAAAGGGTGTTTCCCGCTGGGCTGGCGGGCAGCCTTCTGGCGGTCGCCCGCCAGCCCAGCGGGAAACCCAGAATACCCACGGCGGTCTTGTGACCGCGCAGCGGTATTCTGGCGGCTCCTGCCGGCCCTGCGGATACCACGGCCGGCGGGAGTCAGAATGACCCCCATAGTGTCATGTAGGTTCTGTCTGCTCAGCCTGCAGAGACCAGTCCCTGTCACATGTATCTGCCAGTATGGGTTCTAGTCTAGGCTGGGGTGGAGTCACTGTGGCTATACATCTCTGGCACTGTGCCCACTACCTGTACCCCAGCAGATCCTGTCACGTAGGCAATATAGGGCTCTGGTGTAAAATTCTACCCAGAATGTCTCATTCCTTTGATTAGATTAGGAATGGGTACAGAGGTAAGTTACTTATCTAGCCCACATGTGCACTTAGCATCATTGGTAATATATGTTTTTGACTCATGACAAATCCCCTACTCCCTGTTGTCACCTTCCCACAGGTCATATTGGTCCCATGCAGGCTTATTGCATACATGATAGCCCCACAGTGCAGACAGTGTGTGGATTTCTGGGAGGCAAGGATATGTGACTCAGTAGCTTAGTCACATAGCAGAAATTGTACAATACATGCCTTTGTTTGTTGGAGCCATCTCTGTAGGATAGACACATATGTCCAAAGGGATGTTCTTTGGTACAGGTACATAATACAGAACCCCACCACCTGAAGTGGCATGAGTCTGCATTTGTTAGTCCACATGTCCACACATGGACAGTGTAGACACTTTCTGTACCCACCATGCCAATCCCATTATGGTAACCCATGTGTAATGTAGATGATTGTACTCTGGTAGTTGCCTGTATGGACTGTATGCAGAGAGTCATTCTCACATGGTGTGAATGTGTTGGTCCATTCATGCCTGAGGAGTTTATCCTTCAGAAGCCACAGAGGTCTGAGGTGTCTCATAGTGGCCTACATCTCAGTCAGGTTGCTAAAGCATGGCCTACATGAAATCAGTAAGCTTTCTTAGTCAATGTAGGGCCTGAGCAGGGTAGTGGGTTAGCCTGCAGAGGGAGAAATGTATGTCTGTAGTCATGTCCTTGTACTTATTGGCTTTCATGTGTCACACTTGGGGAGTATTGACAAATCGGAAAGATTTAGCTTGGTGTTACTGACATGTAACTCAACCGGTTGTGATGGGACTTGTAAACATTATCTCTTATATGTCTTTTGCATCCATGGAGGTCAACAGCCATCAAAAGAAGGGAATATGGAGAGCCATCGCCAAGAATGTACGGACCCTAGGGGTCCACAGCTGGCAGAGCGCCCACTGCAGAAAAAAGTGGGAGGACCTGAGATACTGAGCCCGAAAGATCACGGAGGCCCAGCTGAGGCTGTCCTGCCAACGTGGGCGGAGTGCCTGTCAGACCATGACCCAGCTAATGGCCTGCATTCTGTCGGTGGCCTATCTGGAGCTTGATGGGCATTGGAGGGAAGCACAGTAGCCACAAGAGGGTGAGTACAGGGCATATGCCTGCCTTTCCCATTGCCAAGTGATTGAGATAGGTTCTGACACCCCCCCTGACAATTAGGGATGAGCTATGCATCACACAATAGATAAGTGATTGTTTATGTAGACATGTCATGTGTTGTACACTGATGTGTATTGCCTATTGGCCCAGGGACCTAGGACACAACTGGGTGGAGTCCACAAACCACTTGCTCTGCATGGATGACATATGGCTGTGAGTATTCAATAATCAAGTACTGTTTTTTGTTGTAGTGGGTGTAATTTCTACGCAACAGACCAATACTCCTAAAGCTTCCAGGTCAAATGTAAGTAGGTGATGGATCACTGTCCTTTGGCATTTGTCTGGGTAAATGTGTATTTAGGCAACTGCCACCCAGAAGCTAGTTGTCTTCAGCATAGGATGGGTGCTGGTGCCTCCCTGCAGTCTGTTATGTGAAGATGATCACCATACATGTGACAGGGCTTATATTGTTCTTTGGATGCAGCTATGGATCACTACTTTCCCTTGGAGTAGGGAGTGTCCATTAACATGATTTATGTGCCATCACTGTTGCCAACATTCCTTGTGCCTACATGTCAGCATGTGTCCTTTTCTCCTTAGACACATTTGTAAGCTGCAGTTTCATGCATGTTCTACCTATGCTGATGGTATGATGTCTGTACTCCCTTGCATATATGTGCATGGCAAACTGTTTGTGGAATAGTACATTTAATGCTGTGCCACATATATGAATGTGTCACAATTGTTTATTGGATGACACATGCCCTCACCCATCATAGCATGTCTTTAGCATGTACAACTGCATTAGCAATGAGGGACATGACAGGTAGGCCTATAGTTTAGAGCCACAATGTGAGTACCTATGCCCTTGATGTGGCATAATGTGGAAACATCGACTGCACATTTGCAATGGGTAAGGTTTGTGCCCTGACTGTTGTCATGAATCATGAAGGGACTTGGGGGTATGTTGAAATCACATGTGTTTGGGTACAGGCATTCATCCACAGACAGACATCTGGGTTTGCATGACCAAAATGGGGCCAGTGATGTAGCTTCCAATTGGGCAACATGTTGAGAGCATTCTACTAGTACTTGCAAATCGCTGTGTCTCTACAACATGCAAAGGAGTAATGGCTTCTACTGATGCACTCAGAGCATGTCATTGTAAGGGGTGCCAGGCATTAGTGGTGATTACCCTGGGGCTGATTAATTGTATTATGGATTTTGGAGACAACTCGCCCCAACATATTGCACATGGCGTCTATAGCGCCCATTTTCATGCCACGTGTGGCCTATCTGAGCAACGTTAATACTACCTTCATGACTCTATTGGGAGAAGTATCACTTGGTGAAGTGTGTATTGTTGATATGTTTCCAGTGTGACATGGGTATTTCCATGTTATCTTCTCCAGGATATTGTACTACTGTCAACAACATGTCATGATTTTGTGACATAATTTCTTCTTGTTGGGTCATCAGTATGTGACAAATCGATGTGTGCATGACTTGTGTGGGATCTGTGGAAATGCATTTTGCATTGGCCTACTCCTGTATGGCAATAGGTGACTGATGTCTATTCCACGGGGCAAAGCATTGAGGGTGATGATGTCTCCTAATGGTTGAATGGTTATTGTGATTGCACAACTTCAGCCATGCAATTTAGTTGTCTGAGATCCTGGTTTTCCTGTGATCAACTGTTGACAGTTCAGATGGCATGCATGCATATGGTATGGCACATGTATGGGCCACTTAGGAGGAGTTTGTTGCTGGGGCCTACTTGACATCATGGTAATGTATGCTAATCAGAGCTGTTGTTTAAGTGTGACCATAGACATGTGACCTTGGGTCACGATGCCACTGAAACAGAAGGACCCAGTGGAATGAAGGGTGAGGGGAGTGGAATGTCAACACAATACCAACACAATACCAACACAAATCCATGTCCCCAACTCACACATGCCATCACACAATACACAGCCATCACTGCCGAACAAATGCAATGCACACACCCACACATGCTGCCCAGACAAAACTGGTAGCACAACCACCACCACACAGATAAAACTAACTCACACACAAACAAAAGCAGCCAAGACCAAAGCAGCCATAAGAAAAGAAAGGCAGGACAAAGATGTAATCTGGGAACCAACAACTGGTTGGCCCAGATGTATGTTAATAAATAAATAAATAAATATATATACGGAACTATGTACAAATATGAAGGCAATAAGCCAGTCCAAACACATATGTACATCATGCACATATGGCACTTCCAAGTGCCCCTACATGACTCCTGACTGCCATATAACCTCCATAGATAGGTGCATCAGAGGGGCAAGCAGGCACCTCAAAGATTGGTGGGGTGGAAGGGGGGTTTGGGCTTAGTTTTGGGAGGGGATCTTTGGGCTTGGGAGGGGGATCTTTGGGCTTGGGAGTGGGGCTTAATTCGAGGCTTAGGGGAGGGCTGAGAACTCTTGGGGGGGTTGACTTCTTGGCAGGGGAGGGGCATGGCTACTTGAAGGGGTGCCAGGGGAGGACTTAGAGGTAGATGGGCTGTAATTGGGGAGGGACAAAGATCATTTGGGGGTCACATGGTGTGGGAGAGGAATAGGGAAAGGGCACAACTTTGAGAGGAAAAGTTTCTTCAACACGTACGGGGATGGCCGAGGCAAAAGGGTTTGAGAGTGGAGGGAGAGGGAGTGGTTGTAAGAGGTGTTTTGGTGGATGTTTTGGGTGCATGTGTGTGAGAGGTATGCTTGTGTTTGCTGGGTGTCTGTGAGGTGGATGAGTGTTGGAGTTTATGTGTCTTGGGAGGAGGGGGGTGGAGGTACTGGGAAATGCCATGGTGGATGGGCGACTGTCTGTTGGGGTGGTGTCTGCCGGCATCGTGAATGTGCTGCATGTAGGTGTGTATGTAGTTGTGGTGTCTGCAGATGTGGGGCCTGGGGAGTATGTCTGAGGGTCTGCTATTGTGCTGACTGTGGGTAGGATAGGAGTTTTGGCTGGATTGGTGATTGTTGATGTGGTGTCTGCAGGTGTGTCAGGTGTTGTGTCTGTGAAGGTGGGCGGTGGGGGAGTCAGTGCAGGTAGTGACTGTTGGTGTTTCTGCAAGTGGGTGTAGTTTGTGTGCATGTCAGTGGTGGGTATTGTGGTGCTTGTGTTTGTCAGCAGTACCCTTGGATTTTGAGTTGGATGCATGCTTGTCTGTCTGTGTGCTTTGGCTGGAACGGAGAGGAGGGGTTTGGGATTAGGAAGAGAAAGGTGGGGGGGCAGAAGACAAAGGGTGACTGGCTGCCATGAGTGTGGAGGCCAGACCCTGACAGGACCTCTGTAGGCCAGCCAGTGCACCATGAATTCCCTCCAGGAATGCATTGCTCTGTTGGACTTAAGTTGCCAGCTCCTCTACGGCATTTGTGATGCTCGACTGACCCATAGAGATCAACCTTAAGAGGTCAATAGCATCCTCACTGGGGGCAGCAGGGCTGACAGGGGCAGGGGCAGAGGTGCCTGCAGTTGAGGAGATGACCACCCTCTTGGGTGAGCGCGCTCAGACAACTAGGTGGGGAGCTACAGGGAGATCGATGGTAGTAAGGGGTGTGGCTGACAAAGATGGTGCTGGGGTGGTCCCAGAAGGGTCCTCCACCATCAGGGAATGTCCACTGGAGGAGGATTCTGAGGATGATGATCCTGTCTCGTCCATGGCACTCCCCTCGCCCTCGAGGCCACTGGGTCCCTCGCTGACAGTAGTAGCAGCACTCTGGGTCCCATGACCAGCAGCATCCCCACTCACCTGTGCCCCATCTCCTTCACCTGCCAATGCTGATGCACACAAATAGAGAGAGAAGTAAGTAGCGATAGAGAAGGAGGGAGAAGGTCATCACATTCTCCAACTACACATATTACGACATGTACAACTGTGGGTGTACATCTCTGGCTAGGCAATGTCATATAGAAAACCACATATCCTACATCATGTCACAACATGCCACTCCTATTCACTCCTTTATGCCATCTCTCTCACAAACATCATATTCCAAGTAAGCTAGCACATCTGGAGCATTCTAACAAATCACCTGTAATGCTATGTCAGCATGATCATCTGTCCCAGGCAGAAGCTGAAATTCTGTCCTAATCTTGATTGTTAGAAATGGGGTCTTTGGTTAGCAGTCAGGTTACCCCTGTACAAGCAAGGACCCTCACTCTAGTCAGGGCAAAGGAGAAACACACTTGGTTAACCCCCTGTCACCCCCTTGGTAGCTTGGCATGAGCAGTAAGCCTTATCCCAGAAGCAATGTGTAAAGTATTTGTACCAACACACATGGTAATACACTGAAAACACTACAAAATGGACAGGACAACAGTTTAGGAAACTAAGCAATATTTTTCTAAACCAAACAAGACCAAAATGACAAAAATCCAACATACACAGGTCAAGATATGAATTTTCAAAAGAATAAGATTCTTACTCCATACAAAACAATGGAAATGTTGATTTTACACAATGTATCTGGTTTATGTCAAAAATAAAGCTGCACGGGCGAGTATGCGTTGGAAAGGTCAGCGATGCATTGATTTCTTACTCACAAGTGAGGCCGTGCGCCATTTGCTACTTTGGTCGGGTCAGCGATGCATCGTTTTTCTCCCTCACAAGAGTGCGATGCGTTGATTTCCAGACAGGGCACTTCGGATCCACGCAGGTTCATGATGACTTTGACATCCAGTGACGATGCTTGAGAAATCCGGTTGCACGGTGTTAGAAAACCACACTGCCTGGGGTTTGCTTCGTTATCAGCAGCTGTAAGCGGGTATTGCGTCGTTTCTCCAGCCATGATGCATCGATCTCCCAGCCGCGACGCAGGTGGAGCGGCGATGCCAGCCACGAAGTGTGTATGCATCATTTATCAGTCATGTTGCACATAGTGCATGGAAAATGTCCCCGCACTGTGTTCTGTGAGTGGATTTCAGTCCTTGTTCTGCCTACGTCGCTCAGGGTTTGGTACCACTTGGCAGGGCAGGAGTCTCAGCAGAGTCTAGGTGCTGCCAGAGGAAGTCTTTGATGGCCCTGAGACTTCTAAATAGGAGGCAAGCTCAGTTCAAGTCCTTGGAGATTCTTCTCAAGCAGAAATGAACAACAAAGTCCAGTCTTTGTCCCCTTTCACAGGAAGAAGCAGCAACTGCAGGATAGCCCAACAAAGCACAGTCATAGGCAGGGGTAGCTCTTCTTCAGCTCTTCTCCTTGGCAGAGGCTCCTCTTGCTTCCAGAAGTGATCTAAAAGTTTGGGGGTTTGGGTCCAATACTTATACTCCTTTCTGCCTTTATAATAGACAAACATCAAAGGAAAGTCTCTGTCCAGGCCAGGCCCCAGACACACACCAGGGGGTTGAAGACTGCATTGTGTGAGGGCATGCACAACCCAATCAGGTGTAAGTGACCACTCCTCCCTCCCCTCAAACCCAGATGTCTCATCAGGAAATGCAGGCTGCACCCCAGATTCCTTTGTGCCTAGAGGAGATTCATAAACAGCCTAACTGTCAGTTTGACCCAGACAGGGAATCCACAAACAGGCAGGGTCACATAATAGTTCAAGCAAAAAAAGCCTACTTTCTAAAAGTAGCATTTTCAGACTAACAATCTAAAAACCAACTACACTAAACGATGTATTAGTAAATTGTGAGTCCAGAGACCCCAATCTCCTGATTTCTATCTGCTCTTAAAGGGAAACTGCACTTTAAGGATACTTAAGGGCACCCCCGTGTTAACCTATTAGAGAAATAGGCCTTGCAACAGAGAAAACTGAATTTGGCAATTTGTACATGTCCCACCTTTAACATACACGGCACCCTGTCCCTAGGGCTTCCTAGGGCCTATCTTAGGGGTGCCTCACATGTATAACAAGGGAAGGTTTAGGCCTGGCAAGTGGGTACACTTGCCAAGTCGAATTGGCAGTTTAAAATTTCACACACAGACACTGCAATGGCAGGTCTGAGCCATGTTTGTTGCTGCTAATGCGGGTGGCACAACCAGTGCTGCAGTCCCAATAGTAGCGCTGGATTCATAGGCCCTGGGCACCTCTAATGCACTTTTCTAGAGAGTTACTAGTAAATCTAATATGCCAATCATGAAAAAGCCATTTACACATGCACTTTACACAGGAACATTTGCACTTTAGCACTGGTCAGCAGTGGTAATGTGCCCAGACTATCAAACACAGCAAAAACAGAGTCCAGCACACAGTCAAAACCTGGGAAGCAGAGGCAAAAAAGACAGGGGAGATCAGGCCAAGGATGCCAGGTCTAACACTGATAATAACTCTCCATACTCCTATCACCTTTAAGAAAAGCAGTTGACTGATCACACCATATCATGAATGTTCTGATTCAACACCTGACCAGTCCATGTCCATAAGTAATGTTCCATGAAGTTAAGACAACTCTATTCACAGACCACACTGCACCTGCCATTTCAATCACATGCCTGGCTGAACCCTCTATACATATATGCCATAATGGATATAATCTCTGATGTAGCCACGACAAGTGGCACTCCCATACAGGTGACATCTGATGTTTAGAATACATGTCTGGAGAATAGCCATGTCACTACATGTAACAAATCTCAGAGGAATATCTGCAGACACTATTCACAGATGCACAACATCACTTCATACACATGTGCAGCTACAGTGGCCTACATAGCACACTTGAGACATCCACTGATCATCACAGAGAGCAATGTAAGAACAACTAAACAAACACCAGCCAACAAATATATTATAGGGCACATAACATTCCACCTGACATGCCGATACAGTCTCAGAACATGACACCATGAGTAAAGCAACATGTTACGTCGTGGGGACCCGCGGCACCGTCCGCTCGGGCCGCGGCGGGGGCTGCGGTCCATTTTACGGGCCGTGAGGCCCGCCGCTCCCCTTTCTTCTGACCTCACATCGTCCTCTCTGCTGCGGCGGGGCGGGAGCCCAGGTTTTGGCTTCGGGTCTCACCGCGCGTTATGCACGGCACTGATATTAAATCTGGGTGCTCGCGGGCCCCTCCTCGGCTTTCCACTCACCTGGTGCCCACTACTTGGCCTTCTCCTTTTCCTCTTTCTTCTGGTTGCCTTTTTTTCTGTCTCTCCCAGCATACCTTTCTCTTCTCTTGTTCCCTGCATGCATCTGCTTCCCTTCTTCATATGGTACTTTTCCTATCTAGTCCTATAACCCCTTCCCAATCCAAGATGGTAGTTTTTCATCTTCCTGTTTGTCACTTCCTGTTTAGGGGTGTATAAGGGGATTGAATTCTCTTCTCTTTGCGTTGCAACACTTCTCCTGTGGTGGTCACACTCCAGCTGGTCTTCTATTCGGAATCCAGTTTTTGCTCGTGTTTTTTCCTCTGTTCTTCCTGAGTTTTTTCCTGGCTTCAAGGTTCTGATTTTTCTTGTGTCCTCCTTTTCTTCCAGGGAGTTCCTGTCTGGAGGCTTTTTCCCTATGTGTTTTTTCCTCTGGGACTCCTTCCAGACTGCGGTGGCATATTACTGTCAGCAGCACCGTGGCTACCGGAAGGGGTCGCCCCTACCTTGGCCAGAGCCAGACTTGCAAGAACCGAAGCCACACCCCATCTCCTTCTGGCCTGGACTGTAAGCCAAAGACAAAACCTGACAGATTGCAATGCCCAAAACTCCAGTCATGGTCCAGTATTATGGAGGACCCCTCGATGAGTACGGATCAAACAAATCAGTCATTGCTCCTGACTATCTAAACAACAAGCCCAGGAACTACAACAGCTATGAAACGAAAACACGGCCTTCTGCCAAGCCTTAACTTCCAGGACCACTGATATTCCCTCTGTTTCTGCATCTACACCCTGTTTTTCTGGGGATCCTAGCAACTTAAGAGAATTCCTAGATTCCATAGCAGTTTATTTTGCGTTTAGACCGTCACAGTTCACGCAAGACAAGACCAAGGTCGGATACCTAATCAGTGCCCTGTCCGGCCCAGCTTTAGCCTGGGCAACTCCTCCGGTAACCTCCAATGATTCTCATCTGTCTAATTTTCCAGCCTTCATTGCTGCCTTTAAGCAAATGTTTGAGCGTCCTGGACTTGAAACGTCTGCAGAAGAAGCTTTATGTGATATCCAACAAGGGATTCAGGACGTCTTACAATACATTACACGGTTTAGGCAACTGGCAGCGGAATCCTCTTGGGTAGAACGTACCCTTGTTACTCTTTATCGAAGAGGACTGCCGGAGGAGATCAAAGATGAATTAGTGCATTCTGCTAGAGACGAGGATCTGAAGACTCTGATGGACTTGACTCTGGCCATAGAATACTGTCTTAATGAACGCAGGATGGAGAAGAAAAAGAATCGTATGCCATCACATTCAGTAACTTCACATGCACCTCCTCATCGTTCTGAAGAGACTCGTCCTGAAACTAGTGGCACTATCGATGAAGAACCTATGCAAATTGACATGGCTTGCGGACCTTTATCTACTGGTGAGAGTGAGACTAGATGAAGGAAGGGACTATGGCCATCATTACAACCCTGGCGGTCGGTGTTAAAGCGGCGGTAATACCGCCAACAGGCCGGCGGAAAAAAAAATGGAATCACGACCATGGCGGAAACGGCCAACATAGACAGCCACTTCAACAATCCGACCGCCACAGCGGTAGAAACAAACACAGCGGCGGTCACCACCAACAGACAGGCGGAAGACAAAGTACCGCCCACTGTATTTCAAGACACCTATCCACCACCTTTTCCGGGGCGGAACCAACGTGATCAAAAGCATGGCGGAAACAGTACACAGAAGGGAAAACACTCACCTCTCGACACCCAACGAGGAACCAGGACGCCATGGAGCCCGAACTACAGGTGTTACCAATGTTGGTGTATCTTCTTATCAACCAGTAGTACGAACGGCAGCGGAGACGACCACGGTGAGTACTGCACCTACAACCCAGGGGAGGGGGGGAAAGAGAGTGACACACACACGCAAGACGCAATACCGCCACCCCCACCCTCACCCACAATAACATACACACAAATACATGCAGCATACATATACACCCCCCACCCCCTGGAAGAACGCAAGGACAAAAGGAAATTATTGTAACCAGTGTAATCATGAAAAATCAGATAGTCAAAATTCATAATTCAGTATATACAAATATGTACACCAACTACACAAGTCCGGATAGTGTACCAATCATTGTCCGTGGACCACTGGGCCCAAAATGCATGGGCAAAGCCCACACTACATACCTGACTGGAAACGGAGAGAACACTGGTGGGGCATCAGACCGAAAATATACAGGCACCTCAAGGGGAGGGGGAGGGGGCGCACCTCAGCCAGATGAAATGACGACGCCACTGCTGCACGAGGGGGCTCCATGCCCATTGCTTTATCCTGGGGAGTGCAAAGCCACAGTCTCTCAAGTCTCTCAAGTGGGTGGTTTGCACACTGCTTTATCCTGGGGAGTGCAAAGCCACAGTCTCTCAAGTCTCTCAAGTGGGTGGTTTACCCACTGCTTTATCCTGGGGAGTGCAAAGCCACAGTCTCTCAAGTTTCTCAAGTGGGTGGTTTGCCCACTGCTTTATCCTGGGGAGTGCAAAGCCACAGTGTTTCAAGTGGATAACCGTCTCCACTGGTTCTGGA
Organism: Pleurodeles waltl; assembly: GCF_031143425.1. NCBI lineage: Eukaryota > Metazoa > Chordata > Amphibia > Caudata > Salamandridae > Pleurodeles > Pleurodeles waltl. The sequence goes on along the minus strand of NC_090447.1, from coordinate 1,345,667,560 downwards.
GGGTGCATTGTGCCCAGAGTGCTTCATCCTGCAAAGGACTGAGGTAGTGGATGTATCTCTCCACTGGTTCTGGAGGGGGCCTTGTGCCCAGAGTGCTTCATCCTGCCAAGGACTGAGGTAGTGGATGTATCGCTCCACTGGTTCTGGAGGGGGCCTTGTGCCCAGAGTGCTTCATCCTGCCAAGGACTGAGGTAGTGGATGTATCTCTCCACTGGTTCTGGAGGGGGCATGGTGCCCAGAGTGCTCCTCATGCAGTGTGGCCGGTACAATTCCGTCACCTAGGTTTGTGTGCCACGAGATTGGCGAGGTACAGGTAGCATGGAGGCAGAGACATACCCCACACTGCTGCGGCTTTGCCTTCCACCTGCAGGTGCAAACAGTGATGGAAGTCATGCCTCATGGAAGCTGCCCAGGGTCCAGGAACTCTCCTCCAGCCTCGGATGACTGACCACTGGGGATGGTAGACATGTCAGCGGTGGTGCCACTGTCTGAGTAAGTCACGGGGCCGGTGGCGGTGCTTGCGGCGGTGTCTGTGGCGGCGGTGTCTGTGGCGGCGGTGTCTGTGGTGGCGGTGCTAGCGGCGGTGCATGGGTCAGCACCTGCTGAGGGACACACCAGGATGTCTCCTGCAGCCTCAGACGGCTGCCTACTGGGGAAGAGGCTGGGGACTGTTGCTGAGGCTGTAGATGTGCCGGTGGCGGTGCAGGTGGTGGTGCAGGTGGCGGTTGTGGTGGCGGGGCAGCTAGCGGTGTTCGCCGCCGTTCAGGTTGGTGTGGTCATGGACAAAAGCTGTGACACTGGTCCCTCAGTCGGTGCCACCATGCCCTCTACTGACCTGCTCTTCTGCTTTTGGCCCTTCCCCTCCTTTGCTTGTGCCGCAGTTGTCTTGCACTATCCCCTTTTATTTTTGCTCAGCCCTTGGTGGCTGGTAGTTTCGGCTTCTCTCTCCGGGATGTGGGCACCTTTTCACCTTGGCAGGTGGCGGAATGTCCTTGCCCTCACTACGTGGCACACTGGCAGCCCTGATGGGTGGTGCACTCGATGACCCCGCAGTTGCTGGCACCACTGTGCCTGGGGATTTGGTGGCTGAGGTCCTGGGCTGGGACCTGGAAAGCCAGGCCCTAGGGGAAGGACGGGGGGAGGTGAAGGGAAGATGTCAAAGTTTGCCAGGAAGAGTTTTTTAGACACACTGGGACGGGAAGATGGAGGGGGTTTGGGAGTGGAGGAAGAGGTAGTGGTTGAAGGAGGTGTACGTCTGCTGAATTTGGGTGAAGGTGCATGGGCCGGAGGCTGTTGTGAGGTGGATGGCTGTTGGGTGGGTGTGTGCCTGCGTTTGTGTAGTTTGGGAGGAGGGCTCACAGACACACTGGGAGAGGACACAGGGGATGTGTGAATGGTAGTGGGGGTGGTGATGGCACGTGAGCAGTGTGTGGTGATGGGCGTGCTGGTGATGGAGGTAGTGGCTGAGGATGTAGTGCATGCAGGTGTGAGTGTAGACGAGACAGGGAGGGAGGAGGAGGACGTGGGGGGGACACAGTGGAGTCAGTGGATGTTGGTGTGTCTGCATGGGGATGGTGCTTGTGTGAGTGCCTGTGGGATGTGTGGTGCTTATATTTGGCATGTCGACTCTTGTGTGTTGATGTGTGTGCATGCTGGTCTGATGGTGTGCTTGGGATAGGCTGAGGTACAGGGGATTGGGTTTGAGTAGAGGAAGTTGGAGGGGGGAGGCTGGACACAGGTACAATGGCTTCCATCAGTGCTGAGGCTAGAGCCTGAAATGCTCTCTGTTGGGCCGCCTGCCCAGAATGAATGCCCTCCAGGTATGCATTTGTTTGTTGAAAATGCCTCTCAGCACCCTGGATGGCATTCAAAATGGTAGATTGCCCAACAGTGAGGGATCTCAGGAGGTCAATAGCCTCCTCACTGAGGGCAGCAGGGCTGACTGGGGCAGGGCCTGAGGTGCCTGGGTCAAAGGAGATGCCCACCCTCCTGGGTGAGCGGGCACGGACACACGCTGAGGAGCTGCTGGGAGGGCAGTGCTGGTGGGGGGGTGGCGGCTGTACTTGTTGATGCGGTGGGCACAGAGGTGCCCACCACCGCAAGAGAGCTCCCATCAGAGGAGGAGTCACTGTCACTTTTGTCTGCTCCTGTCCCCGCCGTGGAGCTCCCCTCGCCCTCCATCCCACTGGTGGCTTCAGACTCCGTTGCTTCATCCTCCAGGGCCAAGTGGGTTGTAGCTCCCTCCTGCCCCGGTGCCAATGCTCCTCCGCCTGATGATGCTATTGCACACAACAACAGGGAGACCACAAAAATGGGGCGGGGGAAGACAGAATAAAAACATGTTCAGTGCATGCAACACCACTACCGTTGGCGGACACAACACACAGGGAGCAGCCCTCAGCACTACGCCATACACTAACAGTTCCTAGAAATTTCACCTGACCATGGGGTACGAGGACTAAGCCCAATTGCTGCACACCTGGAAGTCACAGGAGCCTGACTAGGTGTAGATGGCTCTTACCACTAGTGGCGTTGGGTGCCACACAGTCTGCCTCACAAGGGACCTTGCCTACCAAGTTCGCCCTGGCCTAGGGTAACCCACTGCCCACCTCCCCCACCCAGACACCTCGTTATGCGCGCCGAGTCAGCTGAAGGAGAGTGTACTCACCCCCTTGTGGCTGCTGTGATGCCCTCACGCTCCCATCCAACTCTAGATCCTCCACCGCCAGGATTCGGGACATCAGGGGGGTCATGGTGCGACGGGCGCTCCCTTCCACATTGGGAGGCCATCCCCAGCTGGGCCTCCGCCGGCTTCTTGCACCAGCGGTGCAGGTCCTCCCATCTTTTATGGCAGTGGGTGCTCCGTCTGTGGTAGACCCCCAGGGTCCAGACGTCCTTGGCGATGGCACGTCAAATACCCTTCTTCTGGTGGGTGCTGACCTAGAGGAATGGTACAGGGGGAAAGGAAATTACTCACCTGTCCGGACCGTCATACTCATTGCCCACCAGTTCCCACCCATGCCCTGACGCACATACACTCCCCATCCGCACATGTAGGCCTCAGCCCCCCCATGTATCTTCCATCCACACCACTCAAAGCAGGCATTTTCCATGCAGCATGCTCACAGTGTACTCACCTGTTTGTCTGGAGGACCGTACAGTTGCGTGTACTGGGGGAGGACCCCATCCACTAGTTTCGCCAACTCCTCCGAAGTAAAGACAGGGGCCCTTTCCCCAGACACTGTAGCCATCGTCGCTTCCAGACACAGGTCACAGCAGCACTTGCAGTGTAGGTCCTCTCCTGTTGAAGGTCAGGTATCAAGTGAGTGAACAGACAGAAAATGGCAGTCACGTCCGCAGCGGTGCGTACCATCACCGCCTGCATATATCGTCATTGGCTCCTGGGACCCATAGGGCCCAATGTTAACCAATGCAGAATTGCGCTGCGGTCTTCAACCGCCCACTGCGACGCGCAGTTACCTCATATCCCCATGTCCCACCTTACAGGTCAGGCAGCCGCCATTTCAGGGGGCCACATGGCATGGAAAAAAACTGCGTCACACCTATCTAGGCCGGAAATACAGACAGATACCGGCACATAGCGGATTACTAGCGTTTCTGAAAATAACACATTGTGATACCTCAGTGTTGGATGATTCTCTGCTCGCTGTACCACAGGGCATGTCTGCTGGGGCAGGTGATGAGATGGCGGCATCCTTCGGTGTACAGACCCCTGGTGGGCCTGTCGACAATGGAAGAGAGACACATCATAATCACATACAGACGTGATCGTGCAACAATCCTGGAACTGTGTGCCCAGTTGGAGCCCGATCTGATGTCAGCTATCCGCCATCCCACAGGGATACCCCCTCTAGTGCAGGTCCTGTCTGTACTCCATTTCCTGGCAAGTGGGCCTTTTCAAACAACAGTGGCCATGGCATTAGGGATGTCCCAGCCAATGTTCTCTAACGTGTTGTCCAGAGTGTTGTCTTCCCTGCTGAAACAAATGCGCAGCTACATCGTTTTTACTCAAGTGGAGGATTTGCCCACAGTGAAAGGTGACTTCTATGCCCTGGGACATATCCCCAACATCATTGGTGCAATTGATGGTACACATGTGGCATTTGCCCCTGCCGCAGGAATGAACAGGTGTACAGAAACCAGAAGAGCTACCATTCGATGAATGTGCAGATGGTGTGTATGGCAGACCAGTACCTATCCCATGTCAATGCCAAGGATCCTGGCTTTGTGCATGACGCTTATATTTTGAGAAATAGCAGCATCCCTTATGTGATGGGGCAACTCCAGAGGCACCGTGTGTGGCTAATAGGTGAGCCGAAGGTCCCAATACAGTTGACATAGGTGTCTGGGTATGGGGTTGTCCCTAAGGGTTAGTGTGTGTCTAACAGTTGTCCCTCGACATTTGCAGGTGACTCTGGTTACCCCAACATGTCATGGCTACTGACCCCAGTGAGGAATCCCAGGACAAGGGCAGAGGAATGCTACAATGAGACACATGGGCGAACTAGGAGGATAATCGAGCGCACCTTCGGCCTCCTGAAGGCCCAATTCCGGTGCCTCCAGCTGACAGGTGGTTCCCTATACTACTAACCGACGAAGGTGTACCAGATAATTGTGGCCTGCTGTATGCTGCACAACCTTGCTTTGCGACGCCAGGTGCCTTTTCTGCAGGAGGATGGGCCAGATGGTGGTCTTTTGGCAGCTGTGGAGCCTGTGGACAGTGAAGAAGAGGAGGCAGAAGAAGAGGATATCGACAACCGAAACAACATCATCATGCAATACGTCCAGTGAGACACAGGTAAGAAGATGTAACTGCTTCCCACATCTCATACTATTGTTGGAGCTAGCATAAGTCTGTCATTTTCACTCAGTGTATGGACACTGACATGTCACTTTGACTTTCAGTTTCACAGATCTGGGTCCCACTTTGTGCCCTCTGCTATGTTTACTCCTGGCCTACAGCTGTGTTACACTGGTATGTGAACAAGTAAATTGACATTGCTATATTCAATAGATATTGCAATTACACATTTGTGAAAGCACTGACTGACTCCAGATTGTTTTGTGATTGAAGTGTGTTTATTCCTGTGCAAATAAGTGGAGGGGGTTGTAAAATGGTCTGGGTTGATGGTGGAGGTATGTCCATGGCAGAGTCCAGTCTATTTGTTTCACAGGTGCATTGTCCAAAGGGGCATAGGCAGTGGAGCAATGGCAGTTTAAGGATGGACAGGGTGACATAGTGGGACAGAAGGGTGACATTCCGGGGGTTCTTATTTCCTGGCGGGGGTCTTGGCAATGTTCTCTGTCTTGTTCCTGGATCTCAGGGACCATTTGCGGGGTGGTTCTCCATCTGCAGGGGGTGGGGTGCTGATGTCCTGTTGGTCCTGTGGCGGTGCCTCCTGTCCACTAGCGCCGGCGGAGGTGGAGGGCTGTTCATCGTCCAGGCTAGTGTCAGGGGCCCGTTGGTGTGCCACTGTGTCCCTCCTGGTGTTGAGAAGGTCTGCCAGCACCCCTACAATGGTGACCAGGGTGGGGTTAATGGACGTCAAGTCCTCCCTGATCCCCAGGTAGTGTTCCTCCTGCAGCCGCTGGGTCTCCTGAAACTTGGCCAGTACTGTGCCCATGGTCTCCTGGGAATGGTGGTATGCTCCCATGATGTTGGAGAATGCCTTGTGGAGAGTGGGTTCCCTGGGCCTGTCCTCCCCCTGTCGCACAGCAGTCCTCCTAGCTTCCCTGTTATCCTTTGCCTCTGTCCCCTGAACTGTGTGCCCACTACCACTGCCCCCAGGTCTCTGATCATCCTGTGTTAGTGGGGTTGCCTGGTTTCCCTGTAGTGGTGGACACACTGCTGATTGACATGTCCTGGGGACAAAGGTATGGGCCCACTGGGTGGGTGCTGTGCTGGTGTTTCCTGAGGGGGAGGCTCTGTGGTGGTTTGTGACTGTGTCAGGGGAATCGACTGTCCCGAGGTCCCTGATGGGCCAGGCTGGTCATCTTGATCCAGGCGTGCAGAGCTGCTGTCATCACTGTGGGTCTCTTCTGTGTGGGGACTGGATATGTCTGGCACCTCCTGTCCGGTGACATTGGGTAGGGGTCCTGTTGGGGTGTAAATGCATAGTTATTGTATGTGTGTGTGCCATCTTGTGCAGTGGGTGAGTGACAATGTACTCCTGTGCTTGCATTATTGGCTTGGTCCTTGTGTGATTGGTGATTTTGGGGCATGAGTGAGACTCTGTACTGGACATGCTTTGGTGATGGGTTTCCATGCATTTGTGTTACATGCAGGGCTTGATTTTGGGATGTGTGGGTTGTGTTAGTGGGGTATCTGTGGGTTGTTGGGGTGATGGGTGTGAGGTTAAGGGTGGCGGTATGTGATGGCATGCAGGTGGGGTGTGGGGGATAAAGTAGTCATGATATGTCTTACCAGAGTCCAGTCCTCCTGCTACTCCTGCAAGGCCCTCAGGATGCATAACTGCCAAAACTTGCTCCTCCCATGTTGTTAGTTGTGGGGGAAGAGGTGGGGGTCCACCGCCAGTCCTCTGTACAGCAATCTGGTGTCTGGATACCACGGAACGTACCTTCCCCCGTAGGTCGTTCCACCTCTTCCTGATGTCATCCTGTGTTCTTGGATGCTGTCCCACTGCATTGACCCTGTCGACAATTCTGCGCGATAGCACCATCTCCTGTGCAATGGATGTCTGCTGCACCTGTGATCCGAATAGCTGTGGCTCTACCCGGACGATTTCCTCCACCAGGACCCTGAGCTCCTCCTCAGAGAACCTGGGGTGTCTTTGAGGTGCCATGATGTGGTGTTGTTGAAGTAAGCCTCAGCAAGGCCTACTAGTACAAGGGGTTCACCTTTCTCTGCACAAAGTCCTCAGACCATGTAGGAAGAAGTTGGCACAGAAACTGAAATAAAAGACAAAGGGGCATATTTATACTCTGTTTGCGCCAGAATTGCGTCGTTTTTTTTTACGCAATTCCGACGCAAAACTAACTCCATATTTATACTTTGGCGTTAGACGCGTCTAGCGCCAAAGTCCATGGAGTTTGCCTCATTTTTTAGCGTGGACACCTACTTTGCGTTAATGAAATGCAAGGTAGGCGTTCCCGTCTAAAAAAGTGACTCCGAGCCATGTGCGCCGTATTTACACTGCCGGGCAAAATTCACGCCCAGGAGTGGGCGGGTCAAAAAAAATGACATCCGGCCGCTTTTGCGCCGTTTTTTAGCGCCTGGTCAGGGCAGGCGTTAAGGGACCTGTGGGCTCGGAAGGAGCCCAGAGGTGCCCTCCCAAGCCCCCAGGGACACCCCCTGCCACCCTTGCCCACCCCAGGAGGACACCCAAGGCTGGAGGGACCCATCCCAGGGACATTAAGGTAAGTTCAGGTAAGTTTATTTTTTTTTGTGGCATAGGGGGGCCTGATTTGTGCCCCCCTACATGCCACTATGCCCAATGACCATGCCCAGGGGACATAAGTCCCCGTGGCATGGCCATTGGGCAAGGGTGCATGACTCCTGTCTATGCTAAGACAGGAGTCATTTCAATGGGGGTTGGGAGTCGGAAAAAATGGCGCAAATCGGGTTGAGGCGAAAAATTTGCCTCAGCCTGACTTGCCCCATTTTTTGGCGCCCAAGCTCCATATCCCCCTACGCCGGCACTGCCTGGTGTACGTCGTTTTTTTTCACGCACACCAGGCAGCGCCGGCGGCAAACGCCGGCTAACGTCATTGAATAAATACGCCGCCCGCATGGCGCTTCAGAATGGCGTTAGCCGGCGCAAATTTTTTTGACGCAAAACTGCGTTAGCGCAGTTTTGCGTCAAAAAGTATAAATATGGCCCAAAGTTTATTAACCTCATGAGGTGGTACTACAGTTCAAACAGCACCCTTCGGTAATGTCTGAAGTAGCACACTGAACTGAGAGAGCATGGTCCTTTTATACCCACGCAGGGTCTAAAAGGAGGTGGTACAATTATAGAAGCAAGACTTGCATACATGTAAGGTCATGTGGAAATGCACAGTCGACAGGTAGGAGGAGCTGACAGTTTTCAAGGACTAACAGCTGCAGACCTTACTGAGCATGTGCGAAAGTGGGAGATGCTAAATATAACTTGTCACTAGGCAGATTTTCAAGAGTAGTTAACAGAAAGGTAGGACAGAGCACATGGTGAGCACATGGCAGCATGTGGCAAAGAAAATGGCTGCCATGAATACAAAATGGATTCCGCGAAATGTTCACAATAGTTACTAAATACAAGATGTCTTCTGCTAATGCTTAATCTAATCGCTGCTAAACTACAACAGACGACCCTTTCAGCATTAGCTGAAGACATTTGTCTTTCTAGGATAATCTAAATATTCATCTTGTATATTTATGCTCATCATTTCAGCTATTTCCTTATCTAACATATGTTGTGCTTTCATTTCTGTAATATTTCTTTTGGTAGGCATACAAGCAGTAATACACATGGAGTAGAACATTGGACCACACTGAATACAGATACAGCATGTGAAAAATATTGCAATCTTTACACACAGGATAGTCAGTAGTTTCCAGCCCCAGGCGGAAACAAGAGCCCAAAACCATCCAGAAAAAGTCCAAGTACCAGTCTCTGTGTGGATTTCTGCAGCGATTTAATGCAATTTATACTGAAGGTGAGTGATCGGGAATAAAAACACAGCAACTACTACCGATGATGCGACATGCACCACCTCGGTCAGCTAATATCACATCTAGTACCATACGATTTTGGAGCGCTACAATCGTCGCAATTTGGAGCTCCTCAGTAATATTCCCAAGTGCCGGAGCTGCCTGATTGGTAACAGCTTCCACAACCCTAGTCAATCGTTTTACTTTCCTACTGTTAAACGCAGCACCCACAAAGGGCAACATATTGATGCAGGCTAGTATCCGTTTGGTCTACTTCATTTGTACTTATTGCCTTTTTATATCCATTTTTAACGATGTCATTGAACAGTTTAAAATCTCGGTGATATGATGCAGGGGCCAAAAACACAGGGGGTAATAGAAAAGATACATAACACACACCTGACCACCCAACAGGTAGTTGGTAATATCCATAGTTACCACAAACAAAATATGTATTATGTGAAGCTGTAAAACTACTATGATTTACACCCTCAATAGTTAAAATCAAGGTACAATCACTTATCCCTACTGGAATTCGTCCAATGCTTCGTATACATAAATCTGCTTTAGTTTTTGTAACAGAAATCTCAAATTGTTCTTTCTTGTCAAAGTCTCTTATATTTGTGAAGACATATGGTATTGAAACATTGTCTGGTTGATACTCTTCCCATTCCCATTTAGTTCCTTTGGCTTGGGGATACCCATCTTTGTCTTGGTAGCATACTTTATTAAGGCGAAAAAGAAGTCCGCCCTCTGTACGTTTTCCAGATGCAAACAAAAGCGTGTACCAAGCTTGACAAGAACCATTGTGTGAAAAAGGAAGAGGAATGAAAGGTGTTCCTCCTTTCTTTTGATGCGCAGGTATCATTCCACATACCCAACACTTAGTAGTATTTGTAGCATTATGAGTATGATGCAACATCTGAATGAAAGTATTATTGAAGTACGATTGACGGTGCTTCTGCTCCTGATAGGGAAGCGTAAAGTAATAGTGATCCTCTGGTACTGGAGTAGTGGCAACAAAAAACTCACGAGCAGGAGCCTTCTTTTCAACAAACCAAGTGATTGTTGCTGTAACCACCAAAACAACAACAAACCCCATAGTACTAATGATCAGTTTGTTATTCATTTTAGCAACAGTGATAATCGACCCTTTTAGAAATGAATTAAAAACAATCGTTGGAGCTCTTATCCCTGGTCAGCCGCTGATTTCTTCACCACGGGCCAAGACGGGTGTCACTACTCTAATGCATGGCTGACCCCCCCCCCTTGCCACATTGGCTCTCCATTTCACTAACCCAGGGCGGTAGCTCAACCAGTTTAAAAAAAAAAAAATTCGGATTCTTTCCTCGGTCTCAAATTATATCGCAACACTCCAGAAGTCTTATGGTCCGGGAAGACCTCTGCAGATTCGTCAGGTGATTTAGCACGGCCTTTCTCCGTAGTCAAAATCTCTCGATGATCGCTCAGCACAGCAGGTTCCACCAAGGTAGGTAGCACTCTCTTGCAGTGAGTACTATGGACCCAATTCTTTTGGTTCGTCACTCAAACTGCTGTCCTTGTCGCTAGGAGCACCTGTTCTGTGCCTCGCCACCTTGGTTCCAAGCTGCTTGATCTTTCAAAGGACTTAGTCATCACCTGGACACCAGGTCGGAGTTCATGGCCTTCACCTGTAGATCTGTCAGGAAGTGCTTCTCGAACCTGTTGATGAATAGAAACCAAATTGTCGGTTAACTGTGATAAATAATCATTCATCAGGACACAAGGTACATCATATACAGATTTTGGCGAAGGAACTCCCCAAATATTCATTGGCCTCCCGAAAACCACTTCATATGGGCTAAGGCCGAGTCGAGAGTGTGGCACTGACCTAATAGACAATAATGCCAATGGTAATGCATCCGGCCAAGTTAAGGATGTGGAAGCCTGTATCTTCGCTAACTTCAGCTTCAAAGTAGCATTATACCTTTCCACCAACCCTGCTGATTGTGGGTGGAAAACCGCATGCAACTTCTGTTTGATCCCTAAGCCTTTCAGGACATACTTAATAACTTCCCCAACAAAATGAGGTCCGTTATCATTCCATAAAAGTCTGCAAACACCAAACCTAGGGAAAAATTCTTTCAAAAGCACCTTCGCTGTGGTAATGGCAGTATTATCCTTTGTGGGCTACGCCTCTATCCATTTACTGAAGGCACATACCACCACCAAGACATACTTTAAATTGTTGCAGCGTTCAAGCTGAATATAATCCATTTGTAGAACTTCAAAAGGTGCAGTTGGTGTAGAAAACCCTCCTGCAGGAGTACGTGACCCTTTTCCAGGATTGTATTGTAAACAGATCAAACAAGACTGTACTACTCTCTTAGCTGTACTTGAATTTTCTGGCTGCTCCCAAACTTGCGTAAGCAACTTCGTTCTTGTTGAAGCTCCAACATGTGCCAGCCCATGTGCCATCTGAACCACAGGTTGTACAAAAGCTATAGGCAATTTCCATTTATCCATCTGCTTATTCCGCCAACAGCCCTCATCATCCAATTCTCCTTCTTCAGACCATTGCTCACGTTCTTTCACAGAAGCAGATTTCTGTATATCTAATACTTATTGTCTAGCATTATGCCAACGTTCAGCTTGTGACTTCACTACATACATAGAAGTAGTACTTCGCTGCATCGCAGTCTCACGTGCTACGCGGTCTGCAAGAGCATTATTTTGCCCTATCTTATCGGTCACTTTCTTGTGTGCACTACATTTCACAATAGCTAGTTTCTTTGGATATGTCAATACAGTCAAGAGGTTATGCACTAATTCTCCGTGCATTATCTGCATCCCGTGGGAAGTGAGAAAACCTCTCTCCTTCCAAAGCAAACCAAAATCATGAGCCACTCCAAAAGCATAGCGGCTATCTGTATAAATGTTCACACATAAGTCAGTACTAAGCTCACATGCTTGTGTCAAAGCTATTAGTTCAGCTGCTTGAGCTGACTTCTGTGGTATACGAGCTGTCTCCACTACCTTGTATATTGTGGTGATTGCATATGCAGCTGAGGTCGTACCATCTGGCAACTTCAAACAAGACCCATCAACCCACAATTTCCCGTCTACATCTGGAAGGGGCGTATCTTGTAAATCAATACGACCCTTTGTCTGTTCTTCGGTAAGGAATATACAATCATGTGTTTCTTGTGACTGAGGCTGAGTCACCGGATATGGCAACAAAGTGGCTAGATTTAGTGTTGCACATCTCTTCAGTGTAATGTGAGGAGCCAGCAATGTCAACTCATATCCTGTTATGCGAGCGCTAGTTAAATGTTGTGTCTTTGTTTGATTTAAAAGAGCATCAACCGCATGGGGTACTAACACCAACAGCTTATGTGACAAAACTATCCCTTCACTCTGACGTATAGACACAGCTGTTGCGGCAACTGAATGAAAACACCCAGGCAACGCTCGAGCGACAGGGTCAAGTACTGCTGAAAAATATGCACAGGGACGCTGCTTATCGCCATGTGTATGTACTAAAACTGACAATGCACATCCATCTTTCTCATGTACGTAAAGTGCAAAAGGCTTCATGTAATCTGGAGTACCTAACACTGGTGCTGAACAAAGGGCTTGTTGCAGCTGCCTGAAAGCAGTCTCACATTCATCTGTCCACGGGAGAGGCATTAGAGTATATTTAGTCAAAAGTGCTAGCAAAGGTTTGACAATGTGTGAAAACCCTAAAATCCATTGCCTACAAAAAGAAGTAAGACCAAGGAATGCACGAACATCTTTCTGAGTAGAGGGTACTGGTGTGTCTAAAATTGCTTGAATACGATCTGATGTAAGTGCACGGCCCTCCTTAGACAAAAGGTGACCTAAATAGGTTACCTTTGGTCTACAATATTGCAATTTCTTTCGTGACACTTTATGATGGTGTGAAGCAAGAAAAGAAAGTAAGGACAAAGTGCACTTTTCACATTGCTCAGGGGTATCTGCCGCCAACAAAATATCATCGACGTATTGTATGAGAGCCACACCTTCAGGCAAAACAAAAGAATCAAGTTGTCGTTTTAACGCTTGACTATAAATACTTGGACTCTCAGTATAGCCTTGATGAACTCTGCAAAATCTATATGATCGTTTATTCAAAGTAAAACCAAACAAATATCGGCTGTCAGGATGAATAGGGATCGAAAAGAAAGCATTCTTCAAGTCTATCACAGAGAACGTAGTTGCTGTCGGGGGAACCAAAGTAAGAAGTGTTGTGATGTCAGATACCACAGGATATTGTGGTATCACAATCTTATTGACTTCTCGTAAATCAATAATGAATCGGTAAATCCTGGTATCAGTATCCTTTTTCAGAATAGGAAGAATCGGACTGTTACAAACATTATACAGAACTTCCTCAACAACTCCAACTGCAATAAGATCATGCACAATTCGTGTGAGTGCTTCTTCGCCCTCCTGTGAAATTTTGTATTGAGGCAAACGTGGCAATACAGCTCCCTCCGTAGCACTAATATGTACCAGTGGAATAATCATTTGTCCCACATCAGTATCTGAAGTAGCCCACAAAGTACTAGGGAGTGAAGCTAATGCAATATCCTCTTTAACAAGACAAACTCTTTCCATCACAGGATGATTATCATTTAAAATAACACGCACCCCTTCAGGAGAGCATCGTATTGTAGCCCTGAAATACTTGAGCATATTAAGACCCACAATATTGTCTGGTGTATTTGGAGAAAGCAAAAATGGACATGGAGCAATAAATTTATCAACATGGAATGCAAGTGGTTGTGACAATGGGCTAGGGGAAGGTGTTCCATCGAAACCTATCAATGTAATGGTTAAGCCAGACAGTGGAGCCCTTGGAATCAATTGTTTAGACAAGGCGCTACGAGTAGCCCCTGTATCAACCAGAAACTGATCTGTAGAACCCAAAACATGTGCTGTAACATAGGGACCCCTCTGATGTACTGGAACTTCAACTGATTCCTTACCCCATCCTAGGCAATCCTATGCATAAGCAGAATCTTGGAAATCAGGCTGCACATGGTTAGACATCTGGTATTGGTTCCCTCTATCAAAAGTGTTAAACCCATTCTGCCCTCGTACATTAGCATCAACCCTAGCATGATCATTCGTGCTTCTTCTAGGTCCTGAATATCCTGAGCGATTTCTCATTTGTCCCCGACCACGTGAACACTGCTGAACACGTAGTGCTGGACAATCGGCAGTCCAATGCCCAAATTTCTTACAATACGCACACTGATCAACAGACACATTTGAACGAGTGTAAGAAGAACCATAAGATCCACGTCCACCTCTATCACTACCTCTAAAAGGCAGACCATAAGCTTGAGCCAACATAACCTTCGTTTTTAATTCTTTAATCTTTTTATCCTCGCTACCTTTTGCTTCTAATTCCTGACGTTCATAATACTGAGACATAGTCAAAAGAGAAACTGGAGTAGAGGTAGTCCATGAACTTTCACTAGCTTTTAGACGACTAGCTATTCCTGGTAACAGATTTGCGACATATTTATCGACAAACAAATGTCTGCCCGTATCATCTGACAATAACTGACTGCTAAAATCATGAAATGCTTCTTCAAAGCGTGTAAAGAAATCAGAGACCGATTCATCCGCCTTTTGCTTACAAGACGCTAAACAGTCCAATCTATCTTTTTAGGGGGAATAATTGTTTTTAACTTAACCAATATGGCTGCAGGAAGATCTAGAATCAAAAGATATGGCTTTTTTGCAGGTTCCCTATCCCCGTCCATCTGTTCTAATTCTTTCCATGACGCCCCAAAAACTGCACGATCATCAATTTTACGAACAGATCTCCACATATCTGGCGGTAATATCAATCTGAAAAATAAATCAATGTCAGCCAAAGTCATAGTACAAGAACTAATTGCTCCCTCAACTTCCTCATAAAAGGCGGCTGGATTTTTCCGCGGGTCACGTAATGCTGTTTTAAGTGCCATTACATCTGCCCTATTCCAAGGAGTATCCACCCAATTATAAATAAAATAACCCTTAGCATCAACAGAAGTTTTATCATCACTTGTACCCAATCCTTTAGGAGGAACATACAATGGCGCGGCCTCCCGCATTGGTTTCGCGTGAACTATCATAGTCTTATCTGTTCTGAAGATGAAAGCTTGCACCCCATCGGTCTGAGATGTCCGTGCAACTACGTCCACATCCCTTTTCTCCTCTTGCAAGCGGACTGCCGTAACACATAATTTCACCAAACGCCTGATTGCATCAGCCACCTGGGAGAAAACAAAAAGACCATCACGCATTTGCTTATGATCAGCTGCTACATCATCGGGCTCTAACTCATCAGAATATTTCCGATATAGTTCAATAACTTCTGAGCCAAATGCCTCAGTAAAATATAGCTGCTCCTTTTCCATCCACCCTTTCATGTTGTCTAAAAGTTCAGAAGCAGAGACAACGCTACGAATTGTTTTACGAGCAATAGATCTAAGCTCAGACGCACGGTCAGCAGGCAACATAGAGCGACTGTCTCGCATCTTCTGTTGCTCCGAACTGGAGGCCTTAGCTAACTCATGAGGGGCAGAAGGAACGACATACGGAGGTGGGGGGCGATCTAATAACAATAAATCATCATGTGGTTTATTAAGGATAGGATAGAGAGGTTCCCTAACGGTGTATTGGCCAGTTACCTGTAATTTACGTTCTTTCTCTTCTAGCTCCTTTAAGTCATTTATTTCTTTCTTTCTCATTTCCAATGCTTTCACATATACATTCTTCCGCGGCTCTTTCTCAAGCAAGGCTTGCTCACGCTTCCCTCGTCCGCGCACTTCTTTCTCCTACATTCGTACACAGTCAAACATATCTTGCCTAGACTTTCGCTTACACATACATTGTTCCACATTCTCAAGCTTTCGCAAATCAAATGACACATTCATAGGCCAACGTAACTCAGGATCCCCACAAGTGTATTTATTCCATAATGTGCTGTACATTATAGAAGAAAGACCATGTTTAACATACATATCTCTATTTGGCGTCCCCTCTGGGGGTGCCGGTTGCGATTCTTCCTGTCTCAAATTGGTACCATGACAAAAGCAACACATCCTACGAAGTGCGCTAAAAACAGGCATGCCAAAAAATAGTGAAGAATATGCAATATTATAATCAAAGTAGCACTTAAGGTGCCGTTCAAATCAAAATTAAATTGGAGAAAATTCTCCTCATTACCTGCCTATATAAATTGCAATTTATATATCAATTCAAAGGACACAAATTGACTAGTCACCCAAAACACGAGAGCCACAGTAAGTAGTGCTAAACTACATTACCAAACAAAGGCATCAAAACCCACAGCAAGTGCCGTAAAACGGCTCTTATCAATCACAGGGTGTCCAGGTTCCAACTGCCAAGTTCTAAAATCGACCAAATGGTCACTGCATGGCGAATGAACAAAAAGGATCTCAGTCGAGGACCGGCGCCACCTGGATGGTCAAATCAGAAAGAAGGGAAAAACGCCGTGGTTGCCAAGACTCGGGTCTCCTCAGGCATTGATCGTCCGCAGCGAGATCCCAATCCTTCGTCGCAACCAATCCGTTGGGCATCCGAGTCGCCAATGAGTCCCTGTTCGGGCGCCAATTTGTTGAAGTAAGCCTCAGCAAGGCCTACTAGTGCAAGGGGTTCACCTTTCTCTGCACAAAGTCCTCAGACCATGTAGGAAGAAGTTGGCACAGAAACTGAAATAAAAGACAAAGTTTATTAACCTCATGAGGTGGTACTACAGTTCAAACAGCACCCTTCGGTAATGTCTGAAGTAGCACACTGAACTGAGAGAGCATGGTCCTTTTATACCCACGCAGGGGCTAAAAAGAGGTGGTACAATTATAGAAGCAAGACTTGCATACATGTAAGGTCATGTGGAAATGCACAGTCGACAGGTAGGAGGAGCTGACAGTTTTCAAGGACTAACAGCTGCAGACATTACTGAGCATGTGCGAAAGTGGGAGATGCTAAATATAACTTGTCACTAGGCAGATTTTCAAGAGTAGTTAACAGAAAGGTAGGACAGAGCACATGGTGAGCACATGGCAGCATGTGGCAAAGAAAATGGCTGCCATGAATACAAAATGGATTCCGCGAAATGTTCACAATAGTTACTAAATACAAGATGTCTTCTGCTAATGCTTAATCTAATCGCTGCTAAACTACAACAGTGTGGGTGGTGTCTGTTGTGATGTGTGAGGGGATGTGTTGGTGTGTGTTGTTTGAGGTGCGTGGATGTTGTGTAAGTGATGTTGTTGTGTGTCTGTGGATGCTGGTGTTGTTTTAGGTAGTCTCTCTAACTGACCTTCTTTCAAAATTTTGGTAGTAAGGGTTTGTGGGTGATGTGGGTGTGCCTTATATTGGATTGGGTGTGTGGGAGTGGTGTGTGTCTGTGTATCAGGTGTGTGTATTTCGAATTGTCCAATGTGGTTGTGTTTTGTAAATGTGTGTGTATTTTGAGCGCAGCAGTGTGTACCACCAATGGATTACCACGGTTGTAAGACCGCCACGTTGATTCGTGGGTCGTGATAGTGTGGGAGTATTCATGATGGCGTGAAGGTGTGGGATTTGGTATCACCAGTTTATCACTGACCTTTGGTGTGGCGGACTTGTGTGGGTGTCTGTATTGTGGCGGATTCCGAGCTGTGGGTCGTGATACCTGTAGCAGAATTCCGCGGCCGCAGCGGTGTGTTGGCGGTCTTCTGCATGGTGGAAAGCGGCATTTACCGCCAGGGTTGTAATGAGGGCCTATGTCTTTATTGTGGTGCTTCCGGTCATCAAATTCGTGCTTGTCCCGTTCGTCCTGCAAAGCTCTTGGGAAACGCCAGTTCCCGTCCTCTGTGAGAAGGGAGAGGACGGGATATTCCGAGATACCTTCCATCTGTTCCTCCAGAGAAGAAATAACAGCTCTTTTTCTTTTACCTATCACCTTATAATTAGTAGATGGCTGAGAAGAAAGAGCTTTAGCCCTGTTGGATTGTGGGGCCAGTGGTATCTACTCAGATGAAACATAGGCCCTGGAAAGGAAACCCAAGGACATACCAGAGCAAGTTCATACAGTGAATGGTTCTCTGTTAGCTTCTGGTCCTGTTATTAATACCCCAGCTACCTTGTGTTTACAATTTGGGAAACATCAGGAATATGTTTCC
The DNA here is from genome assembly GCF_031143425.1 of Pleurodeles waltl. Taxonomy (NCBI): domain Eukaryota; kingdom Metazoa; phylum Chordata; class Amphibia; order Caudata; family Salamandridae; genus Pleurodeles; species Pleurodeles waltl. Next base: position 1,345,649,698 of record NC_090447.1, on the reverse strand, counting down.
TTTGATCTGATATCTTCACCTAATCACGTCATGATTCTAGGTATTCCATAGCTCACCCGGCACAATCCCTATATTAACTGAGAAACTAGAACCATTTCTCTGTCCTCCCAATTTTGTCAACAACACTGTTATTTAGCAGGAACATATTGGTCCCCAAAGAAAATGTTGTCAACTAAAGTAAACTGTTCCATCAACCTCCTTCAAGGAGTACCCAGTCATTATCTGGAATATGCTGACATCTTTCAAAAACCTGGTAAACCAGTACTTCCGCCTCATAGAGAATATGATTGTGCCATTCCTTTGGAATCCAATGCTGCAGTCCCCTTTGGGAGAATGTATTCATTTTCTGAGCCTGAGAAGAAGATCCTCAGAGAATACCTAGAAGAGAATATACAGAGCGGTCTGATTGTTCCTTCCTCTGCTCCCGCAGGTGGCCCCCTCTTTTTGTACCAAAGAAGACGAAAGACTTGCGCCCTTGCATAGACTTTTGCGGATTAAATAAGATTACAACTAAAGATCGCTACCCGCTGCCTCTTGTTAAAGATATTCTAGAAGCCATCAGAAGAGCTAAGAGATTTACCAAACTGGATCTTAGGGGAGCCTACCATCTTTTAAGAATAATAGAGGGTGATGAATGGAAGACTGCCTTCAGAACCCCTTTTGGCCATTTTGAGTATCGGGTAATGCCCTTTGGGCTTACTAACTCCCCCTCTATATTTCAGAGATTTATGGACGCCATCTTTTCTGACCTTTTACACCAAACAGTAGTTTTCTATTTAGATGATATTCTTATCTTCTCCACTCGCCCTGAGCAACACACTAAACATGTACTCCAAATCCTATAGAGGCTTAGGCAACATCATCTATTCTGCAAACCAGAAAAATTTGAATTTGATCAGACTGAAGTGAGGTACTTGGGGTACCGTATCAACCAAGTAGGGATTACTATGGACTCGGACAAGGTTCAAGCCATTCTGGATTGGCCATCTCCCTCCTCCATCAAAGAAACCCACTGTTTTCTAGGACTGGCCAATCTCTACCTTCAATTCATAGCTGATTTCGCCCAGCAGACCAGTCATTTAACTCAAACTCTTAAGAAAGAAAATCTATGGAAAGGTTTTCATTGGACCAAAGATGTGGAAGCAGCCTTCCAAATGCTAAAACATGCCTTCACTCAAGTTCCCATCTTATGGCAGCAAGATACCACCAAACAATTCATTGTTGTCATGGATGCCTCGGAAAAAGCAATAGAGGCCGCTTTGCTACAAAAACAAAGTGATGATGGGTTAGAACTTCCCGTATTTTACCTTTCCCACATACTGTCCGACTCTGAACGTAATTACTCAATGTTAGAACGAGAAGTGCTCGCCTTGAAGACGGCTTGTACAGAATGGAGACAATTTCTTATGGGATCCAAAGAACCTTTTGAGGCGAAAACCAGTCACCAGAATTTGCAGTGTCTAAAAAACTTTCAATGTCAAAATAGTCGTCACGCCCGATGGGCTTTCTTTTTCAGCCAGTATGACTTTTATATCACGTATAGCCCTGGCTCCCAAAACATTTTGGCTGATGCCCTATCCCGACGCTATCTGGAACATAGTGATTCTACTGCACAAAACCTAATTACACCCCATAAATTCATTGGGATAGTGCAAGCCTTTCTTGACAAAGTTCAATCTGAGTATTCCAATCTAGGGGAGACTGAAATGAATAAACTATGTCCACAATTACGTAAGGATAAGGAATACTATTACCACAAGAAAGCCTTGTTCCTGCCTACTAAAACAGTCTAAACAGAAGCCCTACGAATGTGCCACGACTCACCAATTGCAGGTCAGCGTGGAATCAAGACCACCCAAGACCTCCATCTTCACTCTTTTTGGTGGCCCACTCTTAAAGCTGACACTGAAAGTTATGTGACTTCTTGTCCCATCTGTGCACAATCAAAGACATCTCGTAATAGACCAGCAGGATTGCTCCATCCCTTACTGGTTCCACCTGCTCCGTGGCACACTGTATCCACTGACTTCATGTGTTCTCTGCCTCCCTCAACTGGGATTCGAGTAATAATGGTGACAGTAGACTCATTCACTAAAATGGCACATTTTACTGCATTAAAAAAGTTACCCATGGCAAAAGAATTAAGTCAAATCTTTATTCAGGAGATCTTTCGGCTTCATGTCCTCCCTCAAGTCATCATCTCAGACTGTGGTTCTCAATTCATCTCACACTTTTGGAAACAATTCTGTAGAACACTCAAGATCGACATGGCTATTTCCTCTGGTTTTCATCCCCAGACAAATGGACAGACTGAACGGTTAAATCAAGGGCTGGAACAGTATCTATGAAGTTTCTGCAATACTACGCAAAGTAACTGGGCCACGTACTTACCTCTTGCCGAATTTTCATATAATAATGCAGTGCATAGTGCTTCAAAGGTTTCCCCATTTTATTGCTCGTGTGGGTTCCATCCTAATGCCTTTCCTGTTATACTCAGAGAATCAGTTACACTTCCTGCCATCACAACGTTTGTTTGACAACTATGCACCATCTAACGTGTCATACATTCTAATCTTCAAGGCACCAAGGTCCTCCCCTCACTTTCGACAATGTGTGCTCTGCAGGCTGTGGACCCCCAGGGACCGCATTTGTTTGGCGATGGCATGCCGAATCCCCTTCTTGTGATGGGCGTTGACATGCATGGATGGGACAGAGAAAAGGAGAAAGGCATGTACACATGCACCATACATATAGGGGTGGTCACTACACATAGGTCACAGCAAGTAGTCACACATACGCATCCTCTCTGCTCACATACCTTCACAATATGCCATCTACATGCATCTACATCCTCACCAGTTCACATGCCCTATGCAACGTCACACACCTATAACATATAAGGTCCCTGCTAATAGTTACACTGCACCCAACCCTGGCGGCTCCTAGGGCACACCTTAGGGGTGACTTATATGTAACAATAAGGTAGTTTAAGACTTTTGAAGTACTTTTAATTCCAGAGTTGAATTTGGGGTTAATTTAAATTTTAAAGGAGCCAGCAAGGCAGGCCTGCCTTTAAAATCACACTTGGCATTGCAGCAGTACACCAATGGGGTACTATTTATGCTAGGGTCCCTAAACCTACATGCCCTATCATATACTAGGGATTTGTAGGTAGGTTGATACTGACAATTATATTTAACCTAATCTGACTGTTTAGCAGTGCCCAGGGCATCATCAGAGTCAGATAACATCAGTAAAAAGTGAAAAATGGGGACAAAAATGTAGGGGGCTTCTGCAATCAGTCCAATTTTCTCACATAAAGAAAATCTAAATGTGCACATCTAGGCCCAGGGATCCTCCCCAATGACTTTGCAAAGAATATCAAGCGTGCGCAGGAAAATGCAGAGCTCTGGTTGACTGCCAACACCTCAGCAGGGAAAAAAAAAAATTAAAAAAAATGTTTGCCCCAAATTCACTAATTTCATAAATTCTCAGCAAAAATGAAAAGAAAACAAGTGCAGTCTCCCACGTTTGTTTTTAAGTAAGCCTCTGGGTGGGCCAGGTCCAGGGGACATTCATTCTTTATTAAATGAAAGGAGGGGAGCACATGTGGCCCCTGTCCAGGGGCATTTTTCTGCCTTGGGGACAGTCACATCCTCAGGGAAAAAGTTTTTTAATGCATGCAGAGGTATGAAGCTCACAGCGTGTTTCGTCCCTTAGCAGACAGCACTGCTGAGATCTGACTAGGAGCACACAGTGCAGCACAAGTACAAAACCTGCCCCCTAGCACACAGCCCTCTTGACGGCTGACACAATGAGGACACAGAGTGGCGCAAGCACATGTGTCCCCTAAAAGACAGCACTCCTGAGAGTTGTCACCAGTAGCACTCTGCACGGTGCAAGTACACAATGTGTTCCATAGCAGAAAACACTGCTGAGGGCTGACACCCAAAGCACACTGTGCACACAAGCACACAACATGCTCACTTGCTGAGGTTTGACAATGGGAGCACACAGTACGGCACAAGCAGACTGCACTGCTGAAGTCTGACACTGGGAGCACACTGTGCAGCACAAGCACACAGTGCATCCACTTGCCGTAGAAGACAGCAATGCTGAGGTCTGACACTGGGAGCACAAAGTGTGGACCAAGCACACATCATGTTCCCTAGCGGACAGCACTGCTGTAGAGGCTGTTTTAACCCCTTATGAAAAATGAACATTATAGGGTGAAAGCTTTGCCAGAGTGGGAGTTCTTGTTTCACCGTCTTAGGAAAAGTGACTTGAATTGGCTTCTCCATTTTTGTGAAACCCTAAACGCTTCAGTGTGAACACAAGGCTTATTGTTCACACCTGTTCTTCTTCTTCTTGCTGGGTCAGAGGAACTGGATCATCTTGAAGGTGAGCACGAGAACTGTGCACAAACAGGAAGTCAGGAGCACATTAAAAGGCGAAGAGCAATTGTCAGTATCTGAGATCCACAAATGCCATTTGGCTTGAATTAGCTTCTCCATTTTTGTGAAACCCTAAATGCTTCAGTGTGACCACAAGGCTTATTGTTCACACCTGTTCTTCTTCTTCTTGTGGGGCAGGCACACAACATGTCACATAGCAGAAAACACTGCTGAGGGCTGACACACAAAGCACACTGTGCGTGCCAGCACACAACATGCCCACTTGCCCTAGCAGACAGCATTGCTGAGGTCTGACACTCGGAGCACACAGTACAGCACAAGCTGACTGCACTACTGAGGTTTGACACCGAGAGCACACAGTACAGCGCAAGCACACAGCACATCCACTTGCCCTAGCAGACAGCAATGCTGAGGTCTGACACTGGGAGCACAAAGTGTGGACCAAGCACACAACATGTTTCCTAGCAGACCGCACTGCTGTAGGGGCTGTTTTAACCCCTTATGAAAAATGAACATTATAGGGTGAAAGCTTTGCCACAGTGGGAGTTCTTGTTTCTCCGTCTTAGAAGAAGTGACTTGAATTGGCTTCTCCATTTTTGTGAAACCCTAAACGCTTCAGTGTGAACACAAGGCTTATTGTTCACAACTGTTCTTCTTCTTCTTGCTGGGTCAGAGGAACTGGATCGTCTTGAAGGTGAGCACGAGAGCTGTGCACAAACAGGAGGTCAGGAGCACATTAAAAGGCGAAGAGCCATTGTCAATATCTGAGATCCACAAATGCCATTTGGCTTGAATTGGCTTCTCCATTTGTGTGAAACCCTAAACGCTTCAGTGTGACCACAAGGCTTATTGTTCACACCTGTTCTTCTTCTTCTAGTGGGGCAAGCACACAACATGTCACATAGCAGAAAACACTGCTGAGGGCTGAAACACAAAGCACATTGTGCGCGCAAGCACACAACATGGCCACATGCCCTAGCAGACAGCATTGCTGAGGTCTGACACCGGGAGCACACAGTACAGCACAAGCTGACTGCACTACTGAGGTCTGACACCAGGAGCACACAGTACAGCGCAAGCACACAGCACATCCACTTGCCCTAGCAGACAGCAATGCTGCGGGCTGATACTGGGAGCACAAATTGTGGATCAAGCAAACAACATGTTCCCTAGCAGGCAGCACTGCTGTAGAGGCTGTTTTAACCCCTGATGAAAAATGAACATTACAGGGTGAAAGCTTTGCCACAGTGGGAGTTCTTGTTTCACCGTTTTAGAAGTGACTTGAATTGGCTTCTCCATTTGTGTGAAACCCTGAACGCTTCAGTGTGAACACAAGGCTTATTTTTCACACCTGTTCTTCTTCTTCTTGCTGGGTCAGAGGAACTGGAGCATCCTGAAGGTGAGCACAAGAGCTGTGCACAAACAGGAAGTCAGGAGCTCATTAAAAGGCGAAGAGCAATTGTCAGTATCTGAGATCCACAAATGCCATTTGCAAATGTGGTTGATTTTTGGCTGGCAGAAAGTGTGGCTCCTCTTGCTCACAGTGGCTTGGGTCTGCAGATCTTGAATAGTTGAAGGACATGGATTTTCCAGCCCAGCCGAGGCTAATTTCTGGAACTTTAAAGCTTGTCTTTATATTTGACTGCCAGGAATGATTGATATGCTGCGCCGTTCATATCATGGTGGATCAGGGTTTCCATGGAATGGGACTTGCAGAAGAGTACATCATCCTCAATGGAGAAGATACTGTCATCTCACATCCAACAGCAAAGATTCACTCTTGAAATAGTCTGGTGGTTACATTGTCTCTTATCAACTGCAGGCCTACATTCTTATATCTGGTCTTGTGGGATCCTGGGGATATCTCTTGAATCGCCATGTGCCTCTGTTATCATACAAGTACATAGAATCTGGATAAAGACTAGTAATAAGGTCTATGTGAACAGTCCTAATGTTATAGCATGTTACTGAAGACAAGAAAAGTGCCATTTTAGAATCCTGGTGATCTGGACACTGGCATGGTTGTAGTATCTTCCTACTATTGTTAACTGACACCTCTAGTTGTTGAACCCTGTAGGCTACTAATGATTTAATACAGCTCTTTGCAGGAATTCTTTCCACTATGAATTCACAGTAATAGTTGTACCATTGTGTTCTGCCACTGTGAACCCATATCACTTGTTGGGGACCTCTTAACTCACTTCCGTAAATTCACACTTACAGTCCAGCCATTGTGCTGCACCACTGTTAACAAACATCACTAGTTGATATTGCATTGTGTTCTACTGCTGGGTTGCTATTGGTGACCTGTTGCCCCACTATTATGGTTTGAGGGCAGTAGGTGCTGAACCCTTGAGTACAACCACTTTAAATGCACCATTCATTCTTTTAAATCTACCACTCTGAATTCACACTTATATTTTAATGATCGTGGCTTACCACTGTGATCTGATGCCACTCCTTGCTGAAGCATTTTCCTACTAGAGTGAATTCAGTAGTCCAGCAGTAGTGGTAAATGGTGAGCTTGCACAATTGGTTTTGGAAGCATGTTCCTACCTCTGTAAGTTAGCACTAAGGCCCATATTTATAGGAAAATGACAAAGCGCGACGCTGCGCCAAAATTGGTGGCGCCGCGCACCATCATTTTTACAATGCAAGGATGGGCTGTATTTAATTGAAAAAGGTGCACCCCTGTGTTGTCCCCTGAGCTGGCGCTAATTTAAGCTGCCTGCACAAACACAGGCATCCTTGCATCATCGTGCAAGGATGTTTGCAATGAGGGGTTTGATTGTTTATGTGTGGGAAGGTGTCCCTTTCTGCACATAAACAAGCATGTCTGGCATTTTTCTCTTTCGATGCATGCTGCAGAATGCAGCACACATAGAAAAAGCAAAAAAACAAGGAGGAATAAAAGTATTCCTCCTCGTTGCACCTTGCAAACACCCCGGCCTCCCCCCCCCCTCGGGTGGCATTAGAGTTTGGCGCTGCCTCAGGTTAACGGAAAATCGTAAATCTGAGGCAGCATCAAAATGCAATGGGTGTTGCTGTGGCACACCCACAGCAACACCCATTGCACGCCCCTTCCAGACAAAGGGCTGCGTGTGAAGGGGTCGTATTTACAAGGTGGCGTTAAGCCACAAAACGTGCCATAATGCCACCTTGTAAATAAGGCGCAGGGCATAGCGCCACAGGAGCGTCATGAAAAATGACGCTCCGGTGGCTCTTCGGGCTCATAAATATGCCCCTAAGGCCCATATTTAGACTTATTTGTGCCACATTTGATTATTTATTTTGTACTCAAATGCAGCGCAAACTTAACTCCATATTTATATTTTGATGTTAGACACGTCTAACGTCAAAATATTGGAGTTTGCACCATTTTTTAGATACGTGAACCTACCTTGCGTCAATGAGATGCAAGATAGACGTTTCCATCTAAAAAATGGTGCTAGCCCATAATTATCCCCCCATGCTAAAATGACACATGGGTCGGCGGAGGGGCGAAATAATGGTGCAAAGATTGCTTTGCACCATTATTTAACACCTGGGTCAGACCAGGCGTTAGGTGATCTGTGGACCCATTCCATGGTCAGACATCATGGAATGGGTCCACAGGTGCCCTCCCCAAGCCCCAGGAACACCCCCACCAGAAGGACACCAAAGGATGGGGGACCCCATCCCTCGTATTAGAGGTAAGTATTTTTAAAACTTTTTTAAAGTACCATTGGAGGCCCTCAAATGTGCCCCCCTATATGGCACTGGGTGCAATGGGCATGCCCAGCGGACACTTATCCCCTGTGCTGGCCATTGGGGTGGTGGGCATGACTCTTGTTTTTTGTAGGACAGGAGTCATGTGGTATGGATGGTTTTGCATCAGAAAGTGATGCTAGGCTGGTTAAAAGCATTTATTTTTTGCCTGTAACCAGTCTAGCATCATTTTTTTGGTGCAAAACCCCCTTCTCCCATACCGCCACCCCCACCCGGCTTATGTCATTTTTTTGTACACTGGCCCACCTTTTGCTGTCCTATGAGATTCCATAAATTTGGTGCTCGGCTGGAATTCTGGAATGACGCAAGCTGGCACTATACGTTTTGATGCAAAACTGCGCATGCGCAGTTTTGCATCGAAAAGTATAAATATGGCCCGAAGTGTTTAGCTGTAGGGATCTCTAATTTTCACCTGACAGGGCTCGTGGTTAAACTCTTATCCAATCATGATATGTTCCCAGAAATAGTACAACTATGGCATTCTGTTGCAACTCAGACACCACTCATTGAAAGTTTGTGCACTTTCACTATGAACTGGCACCAATTGTTCACCCAGTATGTTGTACCACTGTGGACTCACACCAGTGTTTCACCCTTTTGTCCTTCCACTTTGTCTCTCATAAGTCACCACCTACCGTTGTGAGCTTACACTTATGCTTCAGCCATTGTTTCCTACCACTGTGTATTCACACTAATCGTTCATCTATTGTATGCTACCACTTTGAAATTACACCAATGGTTCACTGGTGAAGTCCTATGGCTCAGAACTCCCACTAATAAGCACCCCTAGCTCATTGTAAACTCCTGCTATTGTAAACTCATAGAGATTCACTCATAGTGTACTCCCACTGTGAATTCACATGAATAAATCAACCATTGTGTTGTTACACTGGGAACACACTCTAGTGGTTCACTTCTTATTTTTGACCATCATAAATTCACGCCAGAGGTTCATTTGATGTATGCTGGCAGTATGAATTCACACCAATGAATAAATGATGGTATTGCAACCCTGTGATCACACGTTAATGGTTCTCCTTGTGTCCTATCACTGTGAACTCACACCAGTGGTACACTCAACGTATCTTACCACAAGGAGTTCACATCAGTGGTCCACCCTTAGTCTACTCTTGCCATAGATTCATGCTGTTGAACTTGTCATTGCGTGCTTTCACTATAAATATGCACTAATGTTTCACTTCTTGTCTCTACCATTGTCACTTTTCACAGTAGTTTCTTTATCTCTTGTGCTCATAAGCACGCCTCTTCACTCTGAGAAGACTTCACTCTTTAACATGCAGGGGGTGACCGAGGCATTTTCTGAGGGGTCGGGTGCAGGCTTACCCTGACCCACAATTTGGCATTACCAGCTCTCCTTAAAAATCTAAATGCCAATAGAGGCATGGAAAAATTCATCGGCCTAAGCCTGCTGGTGGTGAAGAGAGAGACTGTGTGGAAATGGTGGCCTGAGGTGCATGGGGTAAGTGAGCCACCTCAGTATCTCACCTCAGTACTTCGCCTCAGTGTTCGCTTCAATGTTTCACCCCAATGCCTTGCATTAGTATCCCACTTCAGTGTTCCATCTCAGTGTCATCTCATTATCTAGCCTCAATGTCTTTCCCCAGCGTCTCTTTTCACTGTCTTGCTTCAGTATCCCTCAGTATTTCATTTCACTGTTTCGCCTCAGTGCCTCACCTCAGTGCCTTACATTAGTGTCTCACAGTGGTGTCTCATTTCAGTGTTTCACCTCTATCTTGCATTAGTGCCTTGCTTCATTATCCCACTTCAGTGCTTTGCTTCCCTTTCCCACCTCAGTGTCTTGCCTCACTGACTCACCTTAGTGCCGCATTTTGCTGTCCAACCACATTGTCTCACTTTAGTGTTGCATTTCACTCCCCCACCTTAATGTCTCAGCTCAGTGTTGCGTTTCGCTTGCCCACCTCAGTGTATCACCTCAGTATCTTTCATTAGTGTCTTGCTTCATTGTCCCAGCTCAGTGTCCCTCCTTCATGTCTCCTCTCACTGTTTTGCCTCTTGTGACTTGCCTCACTTGCTCCCCTCAATCCTTGTAGCCTGGGTCCGGCCACGTGCATTCGTATTGGTGTAATTAGTGCTTCTCCTGTATTTTGATGTTGAATTTATAATAATTTATCATTCTTTGTGTATATGTTGGCTACGGTCTTCAATGTGTTCATATAAAAAGGAAACCCCTTGTGAAAAAGAGAGGGGCATTTTAACCCCTTATGTAAATGCACTTTATATGGCGAATGCTTTGTCACAGCAGAAGTTCTTGTTACACCCTCTTTGTTTCACGTGGCGTATCTGCTTCTGTAAGCATGTAAATACTTTAGTTTGAACACAGGGCTCATTATTGACACCTTTTCTTCCTCCTCTTGATGGGTCACAAGAATGTGTTAAAAGTGTGCACATCACCTGTGCACGAACAGAGTATGGGAGCACCATACTCATCGAGCATCTGTCAGTATCAGAGATCCACAAATGTCATTTCCAAATATGGTCATTCCAGAAGCAAATAGAAGACTGATGATGCCCATCAACCCCCCCCACCCAAAGGCTCAGCCTTCTGTGAAGCAACATCGCTTGCCTGTTATGATGGTGACACAATCCAATAGTCGGCTGGAAACCATTGGTCCCATGTCACATATTTGCACAGAGCAGTCAACAGTGGCAGTTGGAACCAGGCCTTTTACCTGGAGGTGGAAGGCTCACGTCAAAGTATCACTTGATACTGTGACACCACAAGTCCTTCTGTTTGCCATCCACATACATGGGAGGACATCAGGAAGAGGTGGTATGACCTATGAGGGAAAGTGCGTTTCATAGCATCTCAACACCAGATCGCCATGCACAAGACTGGCGGTGGGCCTCCACCTCCTCCCCCACAGTTCACGTCTTAGGAGGAGAAGGTCTTGGACATTAAGCATCCCGAGGGCCTGACTGGAATACTTGGTGGACCGGACTCTGGTAAGTACCCACAACTACCAAGGCATACAATTGTTGTGTCCTGCATGCTTCCTCACCACCCAAATACTCCCCAATTCACTGTAAGTCTCACTACACCTCTCACCTATTCACCTAATGCCCCTCTCCTGTATGCCACACCCCCATCCAGCCCAACTGCCCACACAGCCTTTGCCAAAGGCACGGATAGCATTGGATAATACTGTCAATACAACTCCCACAATGCACTAGTCCGTCTACGTTAACACCTGCAATGTGCACATCACATCACATCTCTTGAATGTATGTCTATTGTACTAGCTGCAATTACAGCAATGCAATTGCACAACACAATGACAAACAAGGCTAAACATAGCAACAGCCCTGTGACTAATCCAAATGGCCACAAATCGACTCCATGGTATGGAATGTAAGATGGCAGATACAATGACAGAACATTTAACTGTGAGTATTCACATACCCTCCTCCCACTGGGACACCATGCTGCATTGCCCAACCATTTCGTGTCACATCTAGCAAGCTTGAATAGTCACTAGGTAACAGTGCTGAACAGTCATGTGAACTATCAGACAGTACCAGAACTCATCCGCAGAGCAAAATTTACCAAACCTAAATGACACCAACCAAAATGGAATATGGTACATGTCACAGAGCACTATCTACCACCAACGGTATGCTGCACAGCATCTGTCATTGTCATTGCTGGGAATCATGTTAAGTCACTGTATGCATCTGATCAAGAAATATCCAAACACACGTTCAATAGTTAACTCTGTGTCTCACTCCATCCACAGGTACCCCTGCCAGTACCACCATGGAAGGATACCAGAGACTGCCAGCCCTTCTCAGGATGAAGGCCTCAGTGAGGACAACACGCCTGGATGTCTGGACACTGAAGATCTACCTGGCCCATCTGGGACACCTGGTCAGTCAATTACTCCATGCCACACCCTGCTAACATCAATCCCTCCTCACCATATGGCATCAACATAACAGCCAACCACTCATCCCCAAGCCTGTGTCCCAAGGACTGTTCAAACTATTGTGTTGCCACACAGTACAGGGATCTGAGTCACCCCATCACACTCCAGACAATGAAGGTCCTGCAGACACCGGAAGTGGGCACACCTTACCAGGGGCACAGGCACCTGGGGGTAGGGGGTGTGGGAGGGAAAATGTGGGCCAGAGGACATGGTCCCCAAGGGACTCCACTGACCAGGAATACATCTCCCAAGTCCAGGGAGCATACCAAAGTTCCAAGGACAGGATGGACCAGATCATCACCATGTTGGGGGAAAGCCAAAGGCTGCAGAGGGAATACCACTAGGAGGTCATGCAGCAGTGGCAGGCACACACTGTCACCATGGCCTCCATTGTAGGGGTGCTGAGGGACATCAACACCACCCTGTATGCTTTCCCCACCCATCAGCAGACCCCTTCCTCTAGCAATCTAACATCTGAGCTATCTACATCAATGGCAGCTAGTGGAATGGAGGCCCTGCCAGGGGAACCACAAGCCTCAGACACCCCTTCCTCTGTAGCTGAAGAACCCCCCCCGCAAACATGGATGCCAAGACCAAACCCACTGCCAGGAAGTGAACCTCTCTTCTGACTTGTCTCTCTTGTGTGCCACTGAGGCACCCTGTTGACTGTTCAATGACATTACTCCATTTTCCAAAGGCACATGGATATTGGACCTGTGCAACCAACTGCGGTACCATCTACTCTGGTGATTCCATCTACCATGACCTCACTCATCACCTGTTGGCCAATGTATGTACCTTTGTTTTGCCTCACAATTTTACGATATGCACAATAAACACCATGGAACACAGCTACTGTATACATGTCTTTATTAAAACATCAACAAATGTCATCATTGCTAATTGTGGTCTGGTAATGACCACCTACATCCAATAGGAAGTGTAATAGACAGCAGAGGGAGGCATCCTCAGCAGGAGACACAGTACAACAGATATGTCCCAAGGCAGGTATCAGATAGTTAGAAATGCAGGGCCACACAAGGGTGTAGTCAGTATTCCAACCTGCAGAAATACCGTAACAGAGAGTACCATCAGGATGGATGGCATGATGGCACACAAACAACATGTGCTAGTCATAGATGTCATGCCCACCCCAGGATACCTCTTAACCAGCGGTTCCCAGATATTACCTATACATCACCAGTCACAGATTATACATACAAATATCTTTATCTGCCAAATGTCATGTTCAATAAACTGTCCAGCTATCACTTACTAATGGCTAATGACTATGAATGCCTCAAGCCATAGGTAGCAGAGGCACTGAGTAAGATACCACAGTCAGTGTGTGGAATGACATGAGAACAGGAGTATGCAACAAACATAGCTCAATACACTTTTACTGTGCACCTTACATTCTATCAGTCAGATCCCACAACTCACACATTGGGATAAGAACACATTACACCCCCACTGATGAGTCAAGTCAGGAGGACTATTGTCACCAAGAATTGGGACATACAAGACTTGCAAACCTCACTCAACATGCCTGTATGTCACTGGAAGTACTGTTTGATGAGTTTGGTCCTAGAATCAGCTGTACCTTCTTCCCCTGCCTTGTCATCACTTGCCCTTTAAGCATTACCAGCCACTGGTCCAGCTGCCTCACCCTCATCAGCTAGCAATGATATCAGACGTCTCATGGCTAGATTGTGGAGCATGCAGCAGACAACCATTATCTGGCATACCTTTTGGGACGGGAATAGGAGGGCACCTCCAGATAGGTCCACACCTGAAATCTGGCCTTCAGGAGGCCAAATGTTCTTTCGATCAAACGCCTCGTCCTCCCATGGGCCTCATTGAAACAGAGTTCCCCTTCTGTGGCTGGGTACCTCACTGGTGTCAACAGCCAAGGAAGGTTAGGATATCCACGGTCACCTGTATGCACAAATGTAGGGCCAGGGAAATAACAGGTACAGCGACAGGGAAGATTGTGATGACAGGTGCCATAACAGTGAAACACCTTCATATGCATAAATACCAATGAGCCAGACTTGCTCTGTGTGTAGTCATTCCATCATGTGTGGGATATTGCTGTTCCTCAAAATGTAGGAGTCATGCACAGATCCAGAAAACTTGGCAGTGACTTGTGAGATGTACTGGTCTGCCAGATACACCACCTGCACATTTATGGAGTGGTAGTTCTTCATTTTCCGATACACCTGTTCATTGGCAGGGAGGGACCAGGGCTATATGAATGCCATCAGTGGCCCCTATCACATGAGGAATGTGTCCCATATCATAAAAGTCTGCCTTCACATAGGCCAAGTCTGCATGTTGGGGAAACCTGATGTAGCTGTCCAGGTGCTTTAACAAAGCACACAGTACATCCTACAAGACCAGACTGAACATGGGCTGAGACATCCCTGCTGTTAATCGCACTGTATTCTGAAAGGAGCCTGTGGCAGGAAAGTGTAGCATTGATAAGACTTGTACTGTGGGAGGGATGCAATGGGGATTGTGTTTGCCTGGCAACAGATCTGGGTCCAACTGTGTACATAGATCCATGATGGTCTGATGATTCATACGATAGGTCTGGATGACATGCCTGTCCTACATGGTTGTAGCACATCGACATACATGTAAGTCGCATAGGACAAATGTCACATGTGTAATGTACCATATGTGGCTGACTGAGCTGTCCTGAACTGATCAAAAGAAATGGAATTGAATATACCAATATAGTGCCATCGCCTATGTGCCTCTGAGTATCTTTACATGGCCATCATCAGATATACCTCCACATCACGTCACTGTGGCACGACTGTCACAATATTTTGCACTACCATGGTGGCACAGCATAGGCTTACCCTGGCATTTGGGAGAATATGTGTATGGAGCGCTTATTTGGGAACATCAATGCTTTATATGTGCACAAAATGACAGTCACCTGTCCTGCTGAATTGGACAGTTGGAAGTGACCTAAATCCACTGGTGGATGCTGTCACGGCGGCAGGCGGTCACAACGGGAGTGATACTTGTCATTGGTTAACATGGCTGCCTATGATGGGCTGGGCCAATGGCGATGACCTCTGGCGGTGATGGTCCACTACGTGGCAGCCGTGACTGCCATTTTCTGCAGCCTTGCTCACTTGACTCCTGACACTGTTGCTTGTAAGACCTCCACACCCTCAACTGCTGTGTACTGTCTCTGGGAGCCATCATGCAACATCCTGCAGGTGATAGGGCCCCAGCCTTCAACCCATAAGAGCTGAAGAAGCCTGTGGAAGAGGTCATACCCCTGTATGAACAGCTATATGGGGCACCAGAGCAGCAGGTGAGTATAACTCCATAGTCATGTGTGATAGGGGTTGCGTGTGATGGCAACTCATGCAAATGTACCAGTGCATCCAGAGGGCAGAATGTGAAGATGTGTGAGCAGAGGATGGGTATGTGTGGGCACCTGGTGAGTCAGATGTGTACTGGCCACTGCTTTTGGTTTGGTGCCAGTGTACATTACTTTCTCCTCTGTCTCTGTCATACATGCAGGTGAATGCCCATCAGAAGAAAGGGATCTGGCGTGCCATCACTAATGAAGTGCGGACCCTGGGGGTCTACAGCCGGCGGAGCACCCATTGTTGCAAGCGGTGGGAGGACCTGAGACTTTGGGCCAGGAGGACCGCGGAGGCCCAGCTGGGGATGTTCTCCCAACGAGGAAGGGGTACCCATCAGAGCCTGACCCCCCTAATGGCGCGCATTTTTGTGGTGGCCTACCCTGAGATAGATGGGCACTTGAGGGCAGCACAGCAACCACAAGGGGTGAATACTGACTGTATCCTGGGACTTGGCTCGCGTAATATGGGAATAATTGCCTCACTGTAACTTATGTGGCAAGGTAGTCAGTGCAACATGTCTGTAGATTAGTGGACATGGGCAATATCCACCCGGTCTGAGTATTAGTTGTAGATGTGTTTTCATGGTTTGCTGTCAGTGGATGTATAGCTCTTATATCAAGACATCTCCATGTCTGCATGTGGATAGGGTCAAATGACAATGGCACATTTGTGACTCCATCCTGACTTTCCTATGGATGTGAGCCTGTGTTTTGCCCTTCCTATTGCGTATGACCCGGTCCACCCATCAGCATTTGAGCTTTAGTGGCTCTAAAGTGTCAGTCCACTCCCATCTGTATTGCTCACCAGTATAAGCAACTGGGTGACTCTTGTTATTTTCACAGGGACCATAGACATCAAGTACTGGTATTGACTCCATGTGTGGCAACCATTAAATTTCTACCGCTGGACTTATGGCTTGGTTGTTGTAACCCATATGATGTTCATCTTCTATCTATGGGTTATGTGAAGGTTGCAACAGTTGGATAAGTTGATTTGAGTGTATGATTACAATCATCATGTATTTCATTGTGCTAGACTTGTGGGAATGTAACCTTGAACCCAAAGGATAGTACTAGAGGTGATAAGTGACTAGGCAGACCTCACCATTGACAATATTTAATATAAATGCCATGTATGCCAATGCCCTAGCAATTACAGTGCAACATAGCTTAGTTGCAGCCTACATCATGTCTCAATGGTTACTTGGGGGCACATCTGATGGAGTGGAACAATAACTGATACCCTTGGCCTAGCTAAAGTGGGTGAATTGGGCAGGATTCCAAATTGTATGACTTATGAGATGTTGATGTGAAATATTTGTTGTTTCTTCTTTCATGAAGCAGCCCTAAGTAGTAGTGGGATCTGTTGTCAGTGCTGTGGCAGTCGTGTTGGTCCATGTGTGCATAATGCTTACATGGCTTTTCCGTCTGACATGCGTGTTGTCAGGACTTAGGCACATGTATTCACATGTTAGGAATGATGTGAGCGATGGTGGTGTCATCATGTTGTTAAGCCCAACCAGTGATACTGCATGTCTGGTGGAATTGTATGTAGACCATGATGTCATATGTGTGTTCCTGAAGTTCATCAGTTGTGACACTGCACTCAGTGGTTGAGTATGGATGTGTAATGTGTGCAATCTGGGCCATTGTAGATGCACTTAGTTGTATGAATAGTGGTGGTATAAATGGGTTTGGTGTCTGCAGATCTTCCTCTGGGATTGGGTCTGACCTATCACATGCATGTGCCCCAGACTTATATTCTACACATCAGATGTCACCTATATCGATGTCCAACTGTCCAGTTCTCAGTTTACTATTGGATTTTCTGTACAGAGTGTCATGTCAGTCATGTTATGTGACAGGCATGTGCTGTGTGGTGTGTGAGTGGAGTAGTCAAAGGACATGGACTGATCAGGTGTAGTAACTGTATAGGCTTTATGTGTTTTGTTCAGTCGCCTGCACCTCCAATAGGTGATAAGAGTACGGAGAGGTATGATGAGGATTCAGGGAGTCATTTGTACTTCAACGAGGGCATGATGTGCATGTAAACATGGCTTTAGTGGTGATAATGTGGATGACTCCAGTCGTGCTGACTTATTTGGATTTAAATGTGGGTGTGAGGGTTGGCATACAGGGATGGGGAGTAGTTGCATGGTGTGACATGATGTAGGATATGTGTACTGGCACCAGAGATAGCCTAGCCAGGATGTGTATTCCTAAAGATGTGCGTGTCTAAATGTGTGTATGTGAGGTATATGTTGACCCTCTCTCTCCCTCTCACTCCCTCTCCCTCCCCCCTCTCTCTCTATTTGTGTGCATCAGCATCAGCAAGCGAAGGAGACGGGGCACAGGCGAGTGGGGATGCTGCAGGCCACGGAACCCGGAGTGCTCCTACCAGCGGCAGCGAGGGACCCAGTGGCACAGAGGGCGAGGGGAGTGCCACGGGGGAGACCGGATCTTCAACATCATCATTGGAATCCTCCTCCAGTGGACACTCCCTTGTGGTGGCGGACCCTTCTGGGACCCCCCCAAGTACCATCTAAGTCCACCACCCCCTTACTAGCACCACTCTCTCTGTAGCTCCCCACCCAGTTATCTGTGCCCACTCACCAAAGAGGGTGGGTTTCTCCTTCACTGCAGGCACCTCTGCCCCTGCCTCAGTCAGCCCTGCTGCCCTCAGTGACGAGGCTATTGACCTCCTGAGGTCAATCCCTGTGGGTCAGTCTACCATTGTGAATGCCACCCATGGACTGGCAGCTCAAGTCCAGCAGAGCAATACGTTCCTGGAGGGCATTCAGAAGGCACTGGCAGGCCTACAGAGATCCTTTCAGGCTCTGGCCTTCACACTGATGGCAGCGAGTCACCCTTTATCTACCGTCTCCCCTCCACCTATCTCTTCCCAATCCCAAACCCCTCCGCCCAAACCCAACCAAAGCACACAGACAGACAAGCATGCACCCACCTCAACATCCAAGGCTACAGCAGACAAACCCAAGCACCACAAGACTCACCATCGGCATGCACACAGACAACACCCAGCTGCAGACACACCAACATCCACTACCTGCACAGATTCCCCCACCACCCCTAACTTCACAGACACTACACCAAAAAACACCTGCAGACACCACACCAACATTCACCGATACAGCCACAAATCCTATCCTACCCACAGTCACCACATTAGCAACCACCACAGTCACAGACACCCACACAAGTAGCACATCGTCCATACCTGCAGACACCACCCCAACAGATAGTCACCCATCCTTCATGGCATCTCCCAGCACCTCCTCCCCCCAAGACACATAAACTCCCACACTCACCCACCCAAAAGACACCCAGCACCCACAATCCTCGCACGCACATGCACCCAAGACATTGACCAAGACACCTCCTACAACCACTTTCTCTCCCTGCAGTCCCAAACACTTTTGTCATGATCACCCCTGTGTGTCTAAAAAGGTTTTCCTCCTAAAGTACCTCTTGCCTACTCCTCGCCTATTCTATGATACCCCAAATGGTCTGTGTCATTCCCCAAGTCCAGCCCTTCCACCTTCAAGTCCTCTCCTGCCTCCCCTGCTAATACCCATGCCCGTCCCCGACCAAGAAGTCGACCCCTCCCAAGGGTTCCCAGAGCTTCCCTAAAGCTCACCTTCAGCTCCCCCTCCCAAGCCCAAGCCCAATGACCCCCCTCCCAAACCAAAGCCCAAACACCCCTCCACTCCGCCTGATCCCTAAGGTGCCTGCCTGCCCCCTTGATGCCACTACCTTGTGGAGGTCATATAGCTGTCAGAAGTTATGTAGAGACATACAGAAGTGTCACCTATACATTTTGCACTTGGTAAATTGGACTGGCCTATGGCCTTTTATTTTGTGGATAGTTATTTATTTATTGGCATATTTATATAGTTAATATATCTGGGCCAACCAGCTGTTAGTTTGATGGTAACATATTTGTCCTGTCTTTCTTTCCACATGGCTGTTTTGGTCTTGCATGCTTTGGTTTGTGTGTGAGTGGCATGTGTGTGTGTGTGTTGGTTGTGTTAGTTGTTGTGTCTGGGCAACATGTGTGGCCCTGGTATTTGTACCACTGTGATGGCTGTGTATTGTGTTTTGAACTTGTTTGTGTTGGGAATATGCATTTATGTTGATATTTTGTCTATTGTTTGTGTTGACATGTGTAATGGTGGTGTTGTGTGCCCTTGTGAGGTTGTTGTGTGTGTGCGTGGTGATGGGCATGTCCAAACCGTTGTGTGGTGTGTTTTCATGGTATGATGTATGCTTCATTGTATGGCTACATGATTGCGTGTATTGGTTGTCAGGTGGTGGTACATGTTGTATGTATGTAGTATCAGGTGGAGGTGTGTATTTTCTTTGGTTGACGAGGCCTTTATGTAGTTGCAGTTGTGGTGTTATTGTGTAAGTCGGTGTGTTGTGTGCTGTTGTGTTCGACTGTGCCGGTGCTGCGTGTCTACGGGTTGGTGTGTGTATTGTACGTGTGTGTTGGCAGTGGTGTGTATGTGTGTGCTCATGTCTATGTGGCTGTGTGCGAATGTGTGTATGGGTGCGAGGTTAAATGCTTGTGGCGCCACCCATCCCAGATGTGTATGTTGTGTGTGCGTTGGTACTTTGGGTTTTCCCTACAGTGTCAAGTAGATGTGTGTACTCACTGTTGTTGTCCCTGTCGCTGGTTCGGGAGTTGTTGTGCAAGCAGGAGCAGTGGAAGGACGTGCAGCTCAGGTTCCACGGCGGCTCAAGTCAGGTATGTGTAACAGAAGGTGACTGTCTGCTTTTACAGAGTTAGTTTCTGCCAGGGTTTCCCTCGTGGTGCGACCTCAGCGGAAACCTTGGCAGTGTGCAGCCTCGTAATGTATCCGGCAGGAACATGGTGTCGGCTGGCCTGAAGGTGCCTACGGCTGCCCTTGGAACCCATTCTCATGATGAACCCCTAAGTGTTCCTCATCTCCACGCCACCAACACACTTCACACTTCCACCGATCTTAAAAGTCAAGTGTATTTTTCACAACCCTTTACTATATATATATATATATATATATATATATATATATATATGTATGTTAATTCCCATGGGAGATTTGAACACAACTAGAGCCCGAACCACAGGACGGAATTACACCAAATTTGGCAGACAGCTAGATTTAGTTCTGCAGATTGTTCTTTTTGTTATTTGTTGTAAATTCATTCAGTAATTTCTGATAAATTAAAGGCAATCCAAATGTATAAATCTAGGTGCCAGATCTTTCACTGTGAATTTGTGATTATAGCAGTGAATTCTCAAGTATGTATGCCACTATTAATGCTGTGTTTTGCTGGCTGCTACCGGAGCAGAGAGTTGCGGCCAACATTTTACTTCATCAGAACAGTCTTCTGGGCTCAAATGAAATGGTAGATAGTGGATAAGGGGTCAGGCTGGATGTGCCCTGAACCCATGAGAGGAATATAGGGATCTTTGAGGAGCCCTTATATGTAGAATAATTCCAAAAACTGTTTTTTTCCCAAGCACGATATTCAAGAAGTAGTGGCAACTGTCATCATGGCCCACCCGTGTAGTATAGCGACAATCAGTACATAATGACGAACATTTTAACAAAAACATTTACAGACTCATTCAGACACTAATTCAGTCACTTGTAGATACACTCAGAGATTCATGCACCGACTCACACACCCACTCAGACACTCATGCACCCACTCACTGACCAACTCAGACACTCACGCACCCACTCACAGACAGAGTCAGGCACTCATGCACCCATTCACAGACCCACTCAGGCACTCGTGCACCCACTCACAGGCCCACTCAGACACTCACGCACCCACTCACAGACCCACTGAGACACTCATGCACCCCCTCACAGACTGACTCAGACATTCAAGCACCCACTCACAATTCCTGTTAGAGGGACATTATAGTTAGGAAATAGAATTAAAAAAAACATAGACATTCACTCAAAAAACCAAAGGTAATGTAAGGGACGTTATAGTTAGGATCTGAAGTTACTCACACAAAACCATTGCACCCTCGCTATGCACTGCTAATTACCTCACAAATTACATCACTCATGACATATTTGATAGCATTATTGATAATATCAAAGTAAGAATTGCAGCAAAATTCTTTAGCAGAAAACTGTGCACGGCATCGGTGCGAATTATAGTTACCTAAGGGCATCAGTTATACTCACTTAAGCTAACCATAACCATAACTGCTGAACACAGTCCTGGGGACCGCCTCCTCCCCGGGCCAAAGTTACAAATGTTTGCATGGGGGGCTGTGCATCCCCAGCCCCACAGACCTGGGGACTCCACCTCCCCGGGGCTACAAAAAAAGAATGAGGGGGATCAGTTTCTGACCCCTGGCCCCAGGAACCACCACCTCCTCAATGCTACTTCACACTTGGCGGGAGCTTTGACAGCTCCCACTAAGTCAGAGACAGACATACTTGCAGGGAAACAGATCAAAACACTACTTCCACAAGCAGGGACCTGCTATTTAAAGCAGTACACTGATTGTGGGAGCAATGCTGGTTTCTGCAGGATGCGGGAGGCTTAGGGCTCCCCTGTGGTCATGTCACTCTCTCTTTCTCTCTCCCATCCCATAATGACTGTAGGCTGTGTGCAGCGATGGTTGGATTAACGTATAGTAATGAAAATGACTTTACGTTCAAAAAAACATAGACCTTCAGTGAAAAAAAACAAAGGTTACAGGGACTTTATAGTTAGGAAATAGAATTAAAAAGAGTATAGAAATTCACTTAAAACAACAAAGGTTACAGGGATGTTATAGTTAGATTCTGAATTTACTCATACAAAACCTCAGTTATAGTTATTTCAAGTAACTATAACTCATGCCTTAAGGTAACTATAACTTGCGCTCTCGCCATGCACTCCTAATTACCTGAGATATTACAGCAATCTTGAGAACTTTTATGATATCATTGATAATATCACTGTCAAATTTAAATTATTCATGAAAAAACTGTGCATGGACAGTGCGTGAGTTATAGTTACTTTAGGGCATGAGTTATAGTTACTTGAAATAACTATAACTGGTGAATTTCTATGGTTGGTTTGATTAAATGCAGAACCTAATGATAATGCTCATGTAACCTTTGGCTTTTTAAGTGGATATATAGATATACATATATATATATATATATATATATATATATATATATATATATATATATATATATATACATATATATATATATATATATATATATATATATGAAAATATATATATATATATATATATATATATACAGTATATATATATATACACTGCACATTGCAGAATGTCCCCGGAGCCTGAACAGAACTAGCCATCATGCAGGAGACTGCTATGTAATGGAGTGAGAGGAAGTTGGTATTTCAGCAGTGTGTGGCAGTTCTTGAAGACAGATGGTAAACTGCACCTTACGTAACATTGCAATCCCACTTGGGAAACATTGGAACATTGTGAGGTGACAGAAGTGAATTATTTATTGTGAAGGACTGCAACAGAGATTTAAAAATGTCAGTTTGGATTTTTGAATCATGAAAAGTACAGTGACTGGAGAAACATTTCTGTTTTAGAAGAGAAAGACTAACAATAGTATTTTCACTGTGTTGATTTAATGCACATGTCCTAAGTATTTAAATTGATTACAACACAGCATCTGTAGAGTTGACAAAGGCTAAATAAAGCCGAAATGTGTCCTGAGGGAGCTGCTGGAGTTAATTAATAACATGTTTCTCTCGCTAGAGTGCCGGTTTTCTTTTTACTTAAAGGAAAACATGTTTTTTTTATATATATATATATATATATATATATATATATATATATATATATATATATATATATATATATATATATATATCTCAAAACAAATCCCTTTCAGGGTTAGAGTGCCGCATAAATTATGCAAAAAAAGAGAATAGAGAACTCTGGGGAGTTCCCAAGTTTAGGTGGAGAGCAGCTCTAGTAAGGAGCACCCTGCAACACCAGCGACACTCTAGATTTGCTCACCTCAAATGTCTGTTTATCTAGCAAAGTTTTTAAGCATTGGATCAGCACAGTGCTATCCACGCCGAGCTAGATAGTGACAAAGTCTTTTGCCATTTGTACAGCAAAGTCTTTAAGCATAGGTTTGACACAGTGTCAACCTTGCCGAGCTGTAAAATGACAAAAGCCATTTACCACTCCAGGCACAGTATTACAGCTTTGGACTGGTAAAACACCATCCAAGCCAACCTGGAATGAGTAAAAGCAACCCCTGACACGTGTTTCACTCTCATTAGAGCTCATCAGAGAGGTTTAGCTTTGTCCAGACACAAGGGAGCACCCAGTATAAGTCAAAACAAATCCCTTTCAGGGTTAGAGTGCCGCATAAATTATGCAAAAAAAGGGGGAATAGAGAACTCTGGGTAGTTCCCAAGTTTAGGTAGAGAGCAGCTCTAGTAAGGAGCACCCTGCAACACCAGCGACACTCTAGATTTGCTCACCTCAAATGTCTGTTTATCTAGCAAAGTTTTTAAGCATTGGATCAGCACAGTGCTATCCACGCCGAGCTAGATAGTGACAAAGTGCTGCTCTCCACCTAAACTTGGGAACTACCCAGAGTTCTCTATTCTCTTTTTTTGCATATATATATACATATATATATATATACATGTATATATATATATATATATATATATATATATATATATATATATATATATATATATATATATATATAAATATATATGTATATATATAAATATATATACATATATATCCTCAGTCCAGAAAAAGAGACATGAATGAACCAGTCACTCAGGGAATCAGTGTGTTTATATATATAGGGCAAAACAGACAAAAAACGAACTAACTAAAACTAAACTAATCAATAAAATCAAGCTATGAACTACCTTAACCAATAAAATCAGTAAAAATGTAAAATAACAAATAATTAACAAAACCCTCTGCAATCTCTATTACTATGGATGAAATTCCTAGAGGAAAACACTACAATTTCGAAAAGTGATAAGCTGCAGGAATAACAGCTATCACAAACCAGCAAAAATATATACCAAAGTAAGTATACAAAAATGATTAAACAATATAACTCACCCAAATAACAAGTACAACTAAACGTAAGTACCTCAACCTCCACAACCTACCAACAAATAAATATTTAAAAATGAGACGGATGCATTTTTTCCTAACTGAAAAGGAAGCACCTGCTTCACATTATAAAACAAAGCTGTAAAACAATTTGAAAAATCCAAAAAGAACATACATGCAAGTGTAAAAAATAGAAGTAGTTGTTACATGATTTTATATTTAAATATCAAATGTCTACATTGTAATAAATTGTATTTATTTATACTATTACACTACTTTTAAATACAATAACACAATCACACAATAACACAGCAAGCCAAATATATAACATCCCAGAAAGAAAAGCAACTACTAAGTCAAATGGGCTACACCTACAACCAAGAAAGTGCATGGACTGACAAGATGAATTGGAAATGTACCAAATATGCTACTGCATGCTATTGGAAGGCCACTATGAAATAATGAAATAAGGCTGTATTTCATGTAAGAGAACAAAACGCCCACCCAAATGTGATAGAACTTGCCATGAGCAGTGCGTGGGCCCCATGGACAACCCTGATGCGTTTTTCAGTGTCACAGCCAACGCACCGCAACATTGCCGCCAGATCGATTACAAGCTGGTGACAATGTTATGGCGTGTTTCCGTCTGGCCCGGCAGAAAACTCGTAATAGGTTCGGGGGGGGGGGGCGAAAAACCAGAGTGGCGGTTTTCCATCTGAAAGAATTTGGCATGGGGCCACCGCTGCCCGCCAAACTCAAAATGTGACCCCGAATATCCCTTTTAAATATGCCCTCCTACCAAATTAATAAAGCAGCACTCTATGTGAATTCTTAAACAACAGTAAACATAAAACAAATAACTCCTACTCAGAAAAAACATTCATAGACTTTGAACCTGCCACAAATCAGTCAATATTACACATTTACCCCCACACAGCCAAACTAGACTGCTATTTCAATAAAAGCATATGGAGACACCTCCAACAATCTGAACTAAGGGCCTCATTACATCTTTGGCAGTCCTGGTGGTGGTGTATTTGGGTCACATAGCCGATGTGTTCGACTGCCATATTACCATGTTTGTGGTGTACTGAACTAGAGACCATGGAGTCCAGCTGCAAGCCATCAGTCAACTGCCATGACGGCAGCTGGGGAAAAGCAGCCATCACAGGGCTCTATAGGCAAGGGTACCGTTGTGCACATTAAGATGTGCTGTTCCGCTGAGCCAACTGTGGTGGGCGAGACCGCCTGCCATAGGATGGCGGAATCAAAGGAAATAGGATGCTAGCTCCCCCCTTTCTTTCTTTTTCCTACAGTCTCCAATGTAGGCCCCTTCTTCCAGCCCTCCCCCATTCACGGCAACAGCCTCACCCCCGGAAAAAAAATACAGGTAAGTACAATTTGCAGTTTTCTGCCATTGACTGGATTGGGCATATATGGCCCAGTCACCAGCAATGGAACGGTACATGCACAAAATATTTTTACACATGTCATGTATATGTGTGCCTTTTGGTCAAAATGTACACATCTGTATCTTCACATATGTAAAAATATATTGTGTATTGTTAACTGCGTCCCCTGCCAGTCCACTGCCATCAAGTACTCCCCAAAAAGACTCAGTGGTCTTTTTGGGGCTGCTGCCTTGGTGGTCTGGTGGTCTGACCCCCAAAGTTGTAATCAGGCTCAGGCAGTTGTAGGATGACACAATGCCTTCCAAGCCTCACTAGGCAGAACCCAATCTTCACTCTAAACATTTATAGAAGCATTATAAAAAGAGCAGAGCTACCAACAACTACAAATGGAGCAATCTGTTAGCCAAAACTGCATGTAAGCTTTGAAAACAAACCAAAAGAATACACAACTTGCTACAGTGTAAAATGAAAATCTTCAGAAACAACAAAGGAGCATATTACTTAGAAATAAAAGCCAAAGACATATTATACAAAATTGTAACCTAAAAAAGTCCCAAAAACCTGTCACTAAATCTAAACGTAGATAGCAAATCAATTAACAAATAAGAAATGGAATATTTTATTACATCATTCTAAACATTAAATAAAATTCCAATATGAAATAAGACCGGGAGTTTTTATAATTTATATTTTAATATTCAAAATGGAAAGCTGACAAATCAAAAAGTTCACAAAACAAACTCAATCCATCACATAAAATAAATAAAACATATAATCTATACCCTTTCAATTAGGAATCACATATTAAGTGCACAAATAATAAAATATAACATTTTCAACCAAAAAATAAAATAAATATAGCTCACTGTTCATTCTGTATCGATGTAGAAAAAAATTATAATCCTCAAAAAACGGGAACAATATTTTCCAAAATCCTCCAAAAATGAAATTAATCCAAAAGACATCCCTCAAAGCAACCACAGTATTTAAGAACCATTCAAAACTATAAAAAGTGTTTTAAAAAAAGATTTCCTCAAAAGAATGGTGACTCCCAATGCCCATAGGACACGTTCATTAACAAAAGCCTGTAAACAAGACATTAAACCCACAAAACACATACATTACCAAAGATACACATACATTACACCAAATTATCATGGACTATGTAAGATAACATAGCATAATATTACATAACATAGCAAAACATTAATACATCACTGCACGAAAACCCCAAATTACACACTAGTACAAAACACCACTATAAATGTTATTAAGGGCCCCACTACGAGGCTGGTGGTCTTTTGACCACCAGCCTCGGGGTGGCGGTCAGGACCACCGCTACTGTGGCCATCCGATTGCCACATTAAGAGCTTGGTGGTCAGACCAGGGTTCCACCATCTAGTCTGGGATCGGTGATCCCGACGGGTTGACGGCGGGTGGAGGTCGTAATCAGAGAACAGGTGCAGAGGGCCACAGAGGGGCCCCTGCACTGCCCATGCACTTGGCATGGGCAGTGCAGGGGTCCTTCTGCCCAGCACCATTGCAATGTTCATTGTCTGCTGTGCATTGCCACTGGCTCGATTTCCAACTGGAGACAATGCTGCCGCCAATTTCCTGCAAGGCTGATGGGCAGAAACCTCGGTTTCCACCAGTCAGACTAGAAGGAAACTCATGATATACGCGGCAGAGTGGTCTCCACTAAGGCGGCAGCCACCCTGTCTGGAGTTTGGAGGACTGGTGTTACCATCTGCCAAACTCATAATTAGGCACTAGATGTACATAAAATCCACAAACAACTCTATAAGTAACCTGTAGAACTATAGCCACCCCAACCCTCTAAACCCTAAAAAAGGACTTACCTGTTCACATAAAAAGCAGCTCCTTTTCTGCAAACTAGATCCTTGAAAATAGAGTAAATTGGACGCACACAGAATACAAAATAGAAGATTATAGGTAAAAATGGCCACTAAATGAAACTAAAAAAGACTATCTCCTGCAGAAATATCTGGGGAAAACATTAAAATACTGAACACATGTATTTAAAAATGAACACGTAATGTGTAAAAATAATGTAAAACAAAATTTAAATTATTGTAAAGTATAAATTAAACAATAGTATAAAATAAATACAATCATTTAATATGTACTATAAAAGCATATTTTGAAATGATGTTTAAAATATGCATGTAAAGTAATTTAGGAAAAGTAAAAAAATGTCAAACTGTTGAAAACTGGAAAATGTACAACATGCAGTTTAATTTATATGTGATTTACATTTTTATGTAATAATAAAAATCTGTTAAACATCTTTAATGTATTTACGTACATGTAATATATATGTTTAAATACAAAAAAAAAATGTTGAAAATATCAATAAGTTTAGGAAAATGTGTTACTTTCCTTTATTACATAAAAATATGGAATTGATATTATTATTTATTACAACCATACAACTATTTATATTATTTTTCTCACCAATAACAAATAAATTACACAAACTGTTTCTATTACATATGAAAACATTTTAAACAACGCATTTCACACTAAAAATATAAAATTATATAATTGCACTCCAAAACTTAAAATTTTTAAGAAAGTGTTGAACACTAAGCCTGATTACGACTTTGGCAGATGGGATACTCTGTCACAAATGTCACAGATAACCTGTCTGCCATTTTACAAAATTCCATTGTCTATAATCGAACTTGTGATACGGCGGGCGGGATATTTATCACATTTGTGACAGAGTATCCCATCCACCAAGGTCGTAATCAGGCCCTAAATGAGTGACATTCAATTTTCCCACTCCAGTCTCTACCAATTCGGGGAAGGTGTTGGACACTGAATGGCATTTACTATTCACACTCCAATCTACAACAATTTGGGAAAGGTGTTGGACACTACAGTGGTGACATTTACTATTCGTACTCCATTGTTACCCAGTTGTTGAAAGGTGTTGAACACTAAAGGGGTAACATTTACTATTTCCTCTCCAATCTAAGCCAATTTGATGACAGTGTTGGACACTAAAGGGGTGAAATTTACTATTTCACAACCTAAGCCATTTAATGCAAGATGTTACAAACTAAAAATGTTGTATAAAAATCATTACTCCATACTTATCCAACATTTAGCTTACATAAAATAAGATTTACCAAAATTACAAATCTATATTTTCAAATTTGAACATTAACTTATAAAAGTATGCTATTAACACTATAAATAAGTAGTGTAATTTTTAAATTATTTACTAACACGCCTGAACTTTTACCCATAAAATAAAAAATAAAATCATAGTCAAAATTAACAATCATGAAAATGAAAACATATAACACCAATTTTTGAACCGTAAATGTAAAAACATTATATATGCATTGAGAATATAGTTTAACAAAAGTGAAAAATATCTTAGTCATAATCAGTTTACATTTCTTTTAATTATTTTATTAACAAAATTACAAAATGTGTTTCCTCTATAAAATGTATTTTTTAGAATTTGTTGGTTTTCCAATTTTCACTCTAACTATTTATTTTAATACTTACAAAGAAATAATATTGTTGATTTTTTATTATACTTAATGTACATTTTAATTATTTATACATTATTTATAAAATTATTACTGTAACAAAATAAATTTTTGAATTTCACAACAATGAATTGTATATTGTTAGAAATTGGGTCTCTAGTTGCTTAATGTCTGGTAGCTTGCCACAGAGCAGGCAGGCTTAACTTAAGAGGCAATGTGTAAAGTATTTGTTCAACACAGTGAGTAACACAATGAAAACACCACAAAAAAGACTCCCCGGAGGTTTAGAAAACATCTAGAATATTTATCTGAGTAAAACAGGACCAAAGATACAAAATTCTAATCATTAGACATCAAGATATGAATGTTTTAAGATTAAACAAAAAATAGTACTTAGAAGTCACTAGCGGTCATAAGTTTACTGAGGTCGCAAGGATCCTGTATGAATCCAAAGTTCAGGCCAAACGCAATGGAGGGTAGATCGGCTATAGAACCTACACAGGGCCTGTTCAAGAAGTACTTTGAATGGAGCAGGTGTCAATGTTGAGGAGCAAATGCAAAGTAGATGCAGTGATATTTTCCATGCATTTGATTCCTATGTTGCCATCAAGCTCCGTAGGGATGAATGCAATGCGTTGTCGTTGAGCCACGCAGTGTCATTGTCAGGCCATGCAGGCTGTGAATCCGCTGTCCTCAAACAGCCTTTGCGTTGGCATCGAATGGGCAATACATCAGTTCCGGCCGGCACAATAGTGACAATGTGTCATTTGTTTAGCAGAAAGCAGCTGGCCTTTGATGTCCCTGAGAATGCAGAAGAGCAGGGGGCAAGCCATCAAGCCCCTGGAGTCACCCTGGGTTCAAGTGAGATGGGTCCAGTCCTTGTACTCAGCAGGGCATAGATCAGCAGCCAGCAGGGCAGCTCAGTAAAGCATGGAAGCAGTTCCTTGGAACAGTCGATCCAAGCAAAGTGGCAATCCTTACAGCATAGCTGTCTTTACTCCAGCAGAATTCTTACCAGGTCCAGTAGTGTACTAATTTGTTAGAGTCTGAGCCCCAGTACCTATACCTAAATGTGCCTTTGAAGTGGGGGTGACTTTAAAGTAGCTCCTCGAAGTGCACAGGTCCCCCTTTCATCCCAACCTGGTTCTGGACTATCAGTAGGGGAGAATCAGCCCTTTGTGTGGGGACAGGCACTTCCCTATTAAAGTGTACATTTCTTCTCCCCTCTACCCTTTCTTCCAAGGAAGGTCCATCAGAACGCAGATGAATGCAGATGAGTCCTTTGTCACACCCACCCTTCCTGTGCTTTGTCTAAGAGGAATGCAAAAAGTGTAGCTATCATCTAGCCCGGGCATTCATTCGAAACAGGCTGCAAGCCACACAGAGCAGTAAGAGTAGAGAAATGCCCACTTTCTAAAAGTGGCATTTCTAAAATAGAAATGTTAAATCTGACTTCACCAGTAAAGCAGATTTATTATTACCATTCCAATGATATGAAACATGATGTAGCTACTCCTTTTTGGTCAGGAATTACAGCTTAAAAGTTTATTAAGGAATTCCTAATGCTGGCCTATGAGAAGAGTAGGCCTCATAGTAGTGAAAAACGACTTTGGGAGTTTTTCACTACCACAATATGTAAAACTTAAAAGTACATGACCTGCCTTTTTCCTTACTTAGCTCCCTGCCCTTTGGGCTACTCAGATCCTCCCTTAGGGGTGACATATATAATAAAAGGGATGTTTAAGGCTTGGCAAGAGGTTTTACATGCCAAGTTACAGTGGCAGTGAACTTCACACACAGGCCAGAGACAGGTTTGAAAGGTTATTGTGTGGGTGGCGCAATCAGTGCTGAAGGCCCTGGGTATATGGTATACCATTTTACAAGCGGCTGACAAGTAAATTAAATATGCCAATTGTAGATATACCAATGTTACCATGTTGAGGAGACAAGCACATGCACTTTAGCACTGCTCAACAGTGGTAAAGTGCTCAGAGTCCTAAAGCCAACAAAAAGATACTGCAAAAATGTGAGACAAACAGGCAAAAGGTTTGTGGAGAGACCACCTAAGGATGTCAGGTTTAACACGTGCCCCCCTCAGCTGAAAGTGGGGAGAGCTACCCAACCTCTAGGGAGTTTGCATTATTAAGGCAGAAAAACCTAGATAGACTAGCATCATTGGTGTGGTCTACCTCAAGTCTGTGTTCCACCCTGAAGTACATACCCTATAGAGAGATGGTCCACCTCAAAATTTTTGATTCTCACCCCTTGTTTGCATGGGCCACCTGAGGGGCATGTGTTATGTTATTTTATGTTACATACATTTATTAAGTGCACTTATACCCAGCAGTTTCATGGTACTACAGGATTCTAAATAACAGAGACCATCATAAGCCTGTTTAAATAGCCAGGTTTTCAGTAGTTTCCTGAATTTGTGATAGCAGAAGTGGAGCTGATGTGCTGGGCAAAGCAGTCGTGAGGAGCAATAACCAGGAACCAGGAACCACCCAGCCTCTTTTTTGTTAAAAGATGTGGTGTGGAGTAGGTTCATATGGGTCGATCTTAGGTTTTGATTAGGGATGTATTTTTTACTTCTAGCTGAGATGAAGGCAGTAATTCTTCCATAAATGGATTGAAAAAGTAATACATTCATTCTTAAAGATGGTACCTTGTGTCACCGGCAGCCAGTGTAGTTTCCTCATCAAGAGTGTAATGTGACGCAGTCTAAGTTGTTTAAATATAAGTCTGGATGCTTGATTTTGTACCAGTTGGAGTCTGTGAGAAAGATATTTAGGCAGAGCAAGATATATAGTGTTGCCATAGTCAATATTTGAAATTACTAAGGCAGCAGTGGCTTGAGTTAGAGGTTCCATAGTGAGAAATTTGCTGATTTTCTTAATTTTCTGCAACTGTAAAAAGCAGGCCGATATAAGTGAACCAACTTGAGATTTCATTGGCAGCTGTTTGTCAATGACAATTCCTAGACTTTTTGGAGTGCTTGGGTTGGGGAGAAATATCCATCAATGATGGCTAAAAGGAAGGAATCCATCTCTCAGTTTTATTTTGAGTTGCAACATTCTCTGATTTATCAGAGTTCGGCTTCAGCTGATTATTATTCATCCTATCTCTGAGTCTGTCAGAATCAGGAATCAGTCGGGATCAGGAAGTGAGTTCGAAACAGGTGTGGCTTCAACTTCTTTAGGGCCCAAACCACAGCAAAAGCTTCTCTTTCTATAGCCCACCTCTGTTTCCGGGGAAGTAACTTGTTAGAGATAAAGGCTAGGCATTCTTCATTGAGCTTTGATAAAACTGCCACTATGCCATGCTCCGAGGCATCTGTCTGAATTATAAACTCCTTGGAGAAGTCAGGGGCCTTGAGCACAGAGACTGTGCACATGGCTTGCTTCAGGGAGTCAAATGCTTTTTGGCATGCCTCTGTCCAAATCACATTTCTGTTCTGCTTCTTCAAAGTCAGCTCTGTCAAGTGGTAAACAGCTGTGCCATATCCCTTGACGAACCACCTGTAGTACCCAGTGAGGCCCAATAATGCTTTGACCTCAGTCTGGGTTTTGGGAGCTCCCAGACCATGATAGTTTCTATCATGACCTGAAGGTGCTGCACTTTACCTTTCCTACTAAGGCCCATATTAATTCTTTTTTGACGCAAAACTGCGCAAACACAGTTTTGTGTAAAAAAGTATATTGCCAGCTTGTGTCATTCCAGAGCGCCAGCCAGGCGCCAAATTTATGGAACTCCGGCGCCAGCGCAAAGGATGGGCTAGCATAAAAAAAATGAAGTTAGCCAGGTTGAGGTAGCGATATGAGAGGAGGGGGCTTTGCACCATAATATGACACTAGGCTGGTTGAAGGCAAAAAAATGCCTTTAACCAGCCTAGTGTCCTTTTCTGATGCAAAACCATCCATACCACATGACTCCTATCTTAGAAAAGACAGGAGTCATTCCCACCACCCCAGTGGCAACCACAAGGGACAAGGGTCCCCTGGGCATGGCCATTGCACCTAATGCCATGTGGGGGGACCATTTCAAGGCCCCAATGCCACTTTAAAAACCTTTTAAAAATATTAACCTTTACTTATCCTACTTACCTGGACTGGTGTTCCTCATCATCCGGTGTCCCTCTGTTGGGGGTGGTGGATGTTCCTGGGGCTTGGGGTTGGCACCTGTGGACCCATTCCATGGTGTCTGACCATGGAAATGGGTCCACAGGTCCCCTAACACCTGGTCTGGCCCAGGCTTTCAAACATGGTGCAAAGCAATATTTGCACCATTATTTGGCCCCTCCTCCCACCCGTGCATCATTTTATCACTTGTGATAAATATGGGGCTATGGAGATCGCACAGTTTTTTAGATGGGAACGCCTACCTTGCATCTCATTGCTGCAAAATAGGTTCACCCATCTAAAAAATTTTGCAAACTAGAATATTTTGACGTTAGACATGTCTAATGTCAAAATATAAATATAGAGTTAAGCTTGTGCTGCATTTGCATAAAGAAAATGCAGCAAATGCAGCGCAAAACAAGTATAAATATGGGCCTCAGTGTCCCAGGTACAGCACAGACCCCTGCCCTATCTGGAACTCAGAGGCCTTGATAGTCAAGCCTGCCTGTTGCAGAGCCTGACACACTTCCTGGAGGCCAAAGAGGTGGTCCTTCCAGGTGCTACTGAAGAGTGCTATGTCATCCAGATAGGCAGCAGAGAAGGTCTCCGTACCCACAGGTATCTGGTTCACTAACCTCTGAAAGGTAATAGGAGCATTTTTGAGTCCATAGTGCATTACATGAAATGGTAACGGCCCTCTTGAGTGGAGAAGGTCAACCTCTCTTTGGCACCATATGTTAAGTTAACCTACCAGTACTCTGATGTAAGGTCTGATGTAAGTACTTAAGTACTGAGCAGCCCCTAACCAGTCAATCAGCTCACCAGCCCAGGGGATGGGATGAGCACCTGTCTTGGGCACAGAATGTAACCATCTGTAATCAATTCAGGTGTGATGCCCGATGGGGCAGCTTTTGGTAGCAGAACCACAGGACTGGACCAGGGACCACTGGAGGGTTCTATCATCCCAAATCCGGAATTTTTGAGACTTCACTCTTAATGCTGGCCCTCTCCTTAACTGACAACCTGTAAGACTTATTCTTGACAGAGAGGTTGTCCCCTGTATACCCATCATGTGTACACAGGTGGGTAATCCCAGGAGTAAGAAAGAACAGAGAGGTAAACTGTTCCCACACTTGGCAGCAATCTCTCGTTTAGGAGTTAGAATGGTGGAAATGATTACTCCTTCCACAGACTCATCTTTTTCTTTGGAGTCTAAGATGTCAGGGAGAGGTTCACTTTTCTCTTCCTCTCCTCCATCTGTCACCAACAGCGTGGTGAGCTCAGACCTTTTGAAGTGGGGTTTGAGGCTTTTGAAGTGGAGCACTCTGAGGGGTTTCCTAGGGGCCTTTAGGCCCACCAAGTAGGTGTCCTTGACCTTCCTCTCAATCACCTCATAGGCTCTGATCCAGCAGTCCTGGAAGGCCCCAGGTTCCACAGGTTCCATATTCCACACTTTCTGTCCAGGCTGGATTCCACAGGGGTAGAAATCTTGTCATACCACTCTTTAACCACAGCCTGGCTGGCTTCTAAGTTGTCTGAACCATGCAACCATAACTTAGCAGTTTGGATCCTGAAGACCAGCACAAAGCTTACTACATCCCGGGGGATCTTCCTGGGAGGTTGCTCCCAACCTTCCTCGACCAAATTCAGAAGTCCTCTGACAAGATGCACATTCAGACGTTCAAAGGGACTAAAGCCCACTCCCGTCTTTGGTACCTCCCTGTAGGCAAATAACATGCATGGCAAGAGGATATCCCACTTTTTCCTCAATGTCTCAGGAAGGCCCCTGATCATGCCTTTGAGGTTCTTGTTGAATCTCTCAACAAGCTCATTATGTTGGGGGTGGTAAGGAGTGGAGAACTTGTAGGCCACAGCACACTCCTCCTACATCGGCTGCTTATAAGCAGACATGAAGTTAGCACCACTACAGGTAAGTACAATTTGCAGTTTTCTGCCATTGACTGGATTGGGCATATATGGCCCAGTCACCAGCAATGGAACGGTACATGCACAAAATATTTTTACACATGTCATGTATATGTGTGCCTTTTGGTCACAATGTACACATCTGTATCTTCACATATGTAAAAATATATTGTGTATTGTTAACTGCGTCCCCTGCCAGTCCACTGCCATCAAGTACTCCCCAAAAAGACTCAGTGGTCTTTTTGGGGCTGCTGCCTTGGTGGTCTGGTGGTCTGACCCCCAAAGTTGTAATCAGGCTCAGGCAGTTGTAGGATGGCACAATGCCTTCCAAGCCTCACTAGGCAGAACCCAATCTTCACTCTAAACATTTATAGAAGCATTATAAAAAGAGCAGAGCTACCAACAACTACAAATGGAGCAATCTGTTAGCCAAAACTGCATGTAAGCTTTGAAAACAAACCAAAAGAATACACAACTTGCTACAGTGTAAAATGAAAATCTTCAGAAACAACAAAGGAGCATATTACTTAGAAATAAAAGCCAAAGACATATTATACAAAATTGTAACCTAAAAAAGTCCCAAAAACCTGTCACTAAATCTAAACGTAGATAGCAAATCAATTAACAAATAAGAAATGGAATATTTTATTACATCATTCTAAACATTAAATAAAATTCCAATATGAAATAAGACCGGGAGTTTTTATAATTTATATTTTAATATTCAAAATGGAAAGCTGACAAATCAAAAAGTTCACAAAACAAACTCAATCCATCACATAAAATAAATAAAACATATAATCTATACCCTTTCAATTAGGAATCACATATTAAGTGCACAAATAATAAAATATAACATTTTCCACCAAAAAAATAAAATAAATATAGCTCACTGTTCATTCTGTATCCATGTAGAAAAAAATTATAATCCTCAAAAAACGGGAACAATATTTTCCAAAATCCTCCAAAAATGAAATGAATCCAAAAGACATCCCTCAAAGCAACCACAGTATTTAAGAACCATTCAAAACTATAAAAAGTGTTTTAAAAAAAGATTTCCTCAAAAGAATGGTGACTCCCAATGCCCATAGGACACGTTCATTAACAAAAGCCTGTAAACAAGACATTAAACCCACAAAACACATACATTACCAAAGATACACATACATTACACCAAATTATCATGGACTATGTAAGATAACATAGCATAATATTACATAACATAGCAAAACATTAATACATCACTGCACGAAAACCCCAAATTACACACTAGTACAAAACACCACTATAAATGTTAATAAGGGCCCCACTACGAGGCTGGTGGTCTTTTGACCACCAGCCTCGGGGTGGCGGTCAGGACCACCGCTACTGTGGCCATCCGATTGCCACATTAAGAGCTTGGTGGTCAGACCAGGGTTCCACCATCTAGTCTGGGATCGGTGATCCCGACGGGTTGACGGCGGGTGGAGGTCGTAATCAGAGAACAGGTGCAGAGGGCCACAGAGGGGCCCCTGCACTGCCCATGCACTTGGCATGGGCAGTGCAGGGGTCCTTCTGCCCAGCACCATTGCAATGTTCATTGTCTGCTGTGCATTGCCACTGGCTCGATTTCCAACTGGAGACAATGCTGCTGCCAATTTCCTGCAAGGCTGATGGGCAGAAACCTCGGTTTCCACCAGTCAGACTAGAAGGAAACTCATGATATATGCGGCAGAGTGGTCTCCACTAAGGCGGCAGCCACCCTGTCTGGAGTTTGGAGGACTGGTGTTACCATCTGCCAAACTCATAATTAGGCACTAGATGTACATAAAATCCACAAACAACTCTATAAGTAACCTGTAGAACTATAGCCACTCCAACCCTCTAAACCCTAAAAAAGGACTTACCTGTTCACATAAAAAGCAGCTCCTTTTCTGCAAACTAGATCCTTGAAAATAGAGTAAATTGGACGCACACAGAATACAAAATAGAAGATTATAGGTAAAAATGGCCACTAAATGAAACTAAAAAAGACTATCTCCTGCAGAAATATCTGGGGAAAACATTAAAATACTGAACACATGTATTTAAAAATGAACACGTAATGTGTAAAAATAATGTAAAACAAAATTTAAATTATTGTAAAATATAAATTAAACAATAGTATAAAATAAATACAATCATTTAATATGTACTATAAAAGCATATTTAGAAATGATGTTTAAAATATGCATGTAAAGTAATTTAGGAAAAGTAAAAAAATGTCAAACTGTTGAAAACTGGAAAATGTACAACATGCAGTTCAATTTATATGTGATTTACATTTTTATGTAATAATAAAAATCTGTTAAACATCTTTAATGTATTTACGTACATATAATATATATGTTTAAATACAAAATAAAATGTTGAAAATATCAATAAGTTTAGGAAAATGTGTTACTTTCCTTTATTAGATAAAAATATGGAATTGATATTATTATTTATTACAACCATATAACTATTTATATTATTTTTCTCACCAATAGCAATAACAAATAAATTACACAAACTGTTTCTATTACATATGAAAACATTTTAAACAACGCATTTCACACTAAAATTATAAAATTATATAATTGCACTCCAAAAGTTAACATTTTTAAGAAAGTGTTGAACACTAAGCCTGATTATGACTTTGGCAGATGGGATACTCTGTCACAAATGTCACAGATAACCTGTCTGCCATTTTACAAAATTCCATTGTCTATAATCGAACTTGTAATACGGCGGGCGGGATATTCATCACATTTGTGACAGAGTATCCCATCCACCAAGGTCGTAATCAGGCCCTAAATGAGTGACATTCAATTTTCCCACTCCAGTCTCTACCAATTCGGGGAAGGTGTTGGACACTGAATGGCATTTACTATTCACACTCCAATCTATAACAATTTGGGAAAGGTGTTGGACACTACAGTGGTGACATTTACTATTCGTACTCCATTGTTACCCAGTTGTTGAAAGGTGTTGAACACTAAAGGGGTAAAATTTACTATTTCCTCTCCAATCTAAGCCAATTTGATGACAGTGTTGGACACTAAAGGGGTGAAATTTACTATTTCACAACCTAAGCCATTTAATGCAAGATGTTACAAACTAAAAATGTTGTATAAAAATCATTACTCCATACTCATCCAACATTTAGCTTACATAAAATAAGATTTACCAAAATTACAAATCTATATTTTCAAATTTGAACATTAACTTATAAAAGTATGCTATTAACACTATAAATAAGTAGTGTAATTTTTAAATTATTTACTAACACGCCTGAACTTTTACCCATAAAATAAAAAATAAAATCATAGTCAAAATTAACAATCATGAAAATGAAAACATATAACACCAATTTTTGAACCGTAAATGTAAAAACATCATATATGCATTGAGAATATAGTTTAACAAAAGTGAAAAATATCTTAGTCATAATCAGTTTACATTTCTTTTAATTATTTTATTAACAAAATTACAAAATGTGTTTCCTCTATTAAATGTATTTTTTAGAATTTGTTAGTTTTCCAATTTTCACTCTAACTATTTATTTTAATACTTACAAAGAAATAATATTGTTGATTTTTTATTATACTTAATGTACATTTTAATTATTTATACATTATTTATAAAATTATTACTGTAAAAAAAAATTTTTTTTGAATTTCACAACAATGAATTGTATATTGTTAGAAATTGGGTCTCTAGTTGCTTAATGTCTGGTAGCTTGCCACAGAGGAGGCAGGCTTAACTTAAGAGGCAATGTGTAAAGTATTTGTTCAACACAGTGAGTAACACAATGAAAACACCACAAAAAAGACTCCCCGGAGGTTTAGAAAACATCTAGAATATTTATCTGAGTAAAACAGGACCAAAGATACAAAATTCTAATCATTAGACATCAAGATATGAATGTTTTAAGATTAAACAAAAAATAGTACTTAGGAGTCACTAGCGGTCATAAGTTTGCTGAGGTCGCAAGGATCCTGTATGAATCCAAAGTTCAGGCCAAACGCAATGGAGGGTAGATCGGCTATAGAACCTACACAGGGCCTGTTCAAGAAGTACTTTGAATGGAGCAGGTGTCAATGTTGAGGAGCAAATGCAAAGTAGATGCAGTGATATTTTCCATGCATTTGATTCCTATGTTGCCATCAAGCTCCGTAGGGATGAATGCAATGCGTTGTCGTTGAGCCACGCAGTGTCATTGTCGGGCCATGCAGGCTGTGAATCCGCTGTCCTCAAACAGCCTTTGCGTTGGCATCGAATGGGCAATACATCAGTTCCGGCCGGCAAAATAGTGACAATGTGTCATTTTTTTAGCAGAAAGCAGCTGGCCTTTGATGTCCCTGAGAATGCAGAAGAGCAGGGGGCAAGCCATCAAGCCCCTGGAGTCACCCTGGGTTCAAGTGAGATGGGTCCAGTCCTTGTACTCAGCAGGGCATAGATCAGCAGCCAGCAGGGCAGCTCAGTAAAGCATGGAAGCAGTTCCTTGGAACAGTCGATCCAAGCAAAGTGGCAATCCTTACAGCATAGCTGTCTTTACTCCAGCAGAATTCTTACCAGGTCCAGTAGTGTACTAATTTGTTAGAGTCTGAGCCCCAGTACCTATACCTAAATGTGCCTTTGAAGTGGGGGTGACTTTAAAGTAGCTCCTCGAAGTGCACAGGTCCCCCTTTCATCCCAACCTGGTTCTGGACTATCAGTAGGGGAGAATCAGCCCTTTGTGTGGGGACAGGCACTTCCCTATTAAAGTGTACATTTCTGCTCCCCTCTACCCTTTCTTCCAAGGAAGGTCCATCAGAACGCAGATGAATGCAGATGAGTCCTTTGTCACACCCACCCTTCCTGTGCTTTGTCTAAGAGGAATGCACAAAGTGTAGCTATCATCTAGCCCGGGCATTCATTCGAAACAGGCTGCAAGCCACACAGAGCAGTAAGAGTAGAGAAATGCCCACTTTCTAAAAGTGGCATTTCTAAAATAGAAATGTTAAATCTGACTTCACCAGTAAAGCAGATTTATTATTACCATTCCAATGATATGAAACATGATGTAGCTACTCCTTTTTGGTCAGGAATTACAGCTTAAAAGTTTATTAAGGAATTCCTAATGCTGGCCTATGAGAAGAGTAGGCCTCATAGTAGTGAAAAACGACTTTGGGAGTTTTTCACTACCACAATATGTAAAACTTAAAAGTACATGTCCTGCCTTTTTCCTTACTTAGCTCCCTGCCCTTTGGGCTACTCAGATCCTCCCTTAGGGGTGACATATATAATAAAAGGGATGTTTAAGGCTTGGCAAGAGGTTTTACATGCCAAGTTACAGTGGCAGTGAACCTCACACACAGGCCAGAGACAGGTTTGAAAGGTTATTGTGTGGGTGGCGCAATCAGTGCTGAAGGCCCTGGGTATATGGTATACCATTTTACAAGCGGCTGACAAGTAAATTAAATATGCCAATTGTAGACAATGTTACCATGTTGAGGAGACAAGCACATGCACTTTAGCACTGCTCAACAGTGGTAAAGTGCTCAGAGTCCTAAAGCCAACAAAAAGATACTGCAAAAATGTGAGACAAACAGGCAAAAGGTTTGTGGAGAGACCACCTAAGGATGTCAGGTTTAACACGTGCCCCCCTCAGCTGAAAGTGGGGAGAGCTACCCAACCTCTAGGGAGTTTGCATTATTAAGGCAGAAAAACCTAGATAGACTAGCATCATTGGTGTAGTCTACCTCAAGTCTGTGTTCCACCCTGAAGTACATACCCTATAGAGAGATGGTCCACCTCAAAATGTTTGATTCTCACCCCTTGTTTGCATGGGCCACCTGAGGGGCATGTGTTATGTTATTTTATGTTACATACATTTATAGAGTGCACTTATACCCAGCAGTTTCATGGTACTAGAGGATTATAAATAACAGAGACCATCATAAGCCTGTTTAAATAGCCAGGTTTTCAGTAGTTTCCTGAATTTGTGATAGCAGAAGTGGAGCTGATGTGCTGGGCAAAGCAGTCGTGAGGAGCAATAACCAGGAACCAGGAACCACCCAGCCTCTTTTTTGTTAAAAGATGTGGTGTGGAGTAGGTTCATATGGGTCGATCTTAGGTTTTGATTAGGGATGTATTTTTTACTTCTAGCTGAGATGAAGGCAGTAATTCTTCCATAAATGGATTGAAAAAGTAATACATTCATTCTTAAAGATGGTACCTTGTGTCACCGGCAGCCAGTGTAGTTTCCTCATCAAGAGTGTAATGTGACGCAGTCTAAGTTGTTTAAATATAAGTCTGGATGCTTGATTTTGTACCAGTTGGAGTCTGTGAGAAAGATATTTAGGCAGAGCAAGATATATAGTGTTGCCATAGTCAATATTTGAAATTACCAAGGCAGCAGTGGCTTGAGTTAGGGGTTCCATAGTGAGAAATTTGCTGATTTTCTTAATTTTCTGCAACTGTAAAAAGCAGGCCGATATAAGTGAACCAACTTGAGATTTCATTGGCAGCTGTTTGTCAATGACAATTCCTAGACTTTTTGGAGTGCTTGGGTTGGGGAGAAATATCCATCAATGATGGCTAAAAGGAAGGAATCCATCTCTCAGTTTTATTTTGAGTTGCAACATTCTCTGATTTATCAGAGTTCGGCTTCAGCTGATTATTATTCATCCTATCTCTGAGTCTGTCAAAATCAGGAATCAGTCGGGATCAGGAAGTGAGTTCGAAACAGGTATGGCTTCAACTTCTTTAGGGCCCAAACCACAGCAAAAGCTTCTCTTTCTATAGCCCACCTCTGTTTC
This sequence comes from Pleurodeles waltl, assembly GCF_031143425.1. Classification (NCBI taxonomy): domain Eukaryota; kingdom Metazoa; phylum Chordata; class Amphibia; order Caudata; family Salamandridae; genus Pleurodeles; species Pleurodeles waltl. The sequence continues at coordinate 1,345,607,252 of NC_090447.1, read as the reverse complement.
CGGGGAAGTAACTTCCTAGAGATAAAGGCTAGGCATTCTTCATTGAGCTTTGATAAAACTGCCACTATGCCATGCTCCGAGGCATCTGTCTGAATTATAAACTCCTTGGAGAAGTCAGGGGCCTTGAGCACAGAGACTGTGCACATGGCTTGCTTCAGGGAGTCAAATGCTTTTTGGCATGCCTCTGTCCAAATCACATTTCTGTTCTGCTTCTTCAAAGTCAGCTCTGTCAAGGGGTAAACAGCTGTGCCATATCCCTTGACGAACCACCTGTAGTACCCAGTGAGGCCCAATAATGCTTTGACCTCAGTCTGGGTTTTGGGAGCTCCCAGACCATGATAGTTTCTATAATGACCTGAAGGTGCTGCACTTTACCTTTCCTACTAAGGCCCATATTAATTCTTTTTTGACGCAAAACTGCGCAAACACAGTTTTGTGTAAAAAAGTATATTGCCAGCTTGCGTCATTCCAGAGCGCCAGCCAGGCGCCAAATTTATGGAACTCCGGCACCAGCGCAAAGGATGGGCTAGCATAAAAAAAATGAAGTTAGCCAGGTTGAGGTAGCAATATGAGAGGAGGGGGCTTTGCACCATAATATGACACTAGGCTGGTTGAAGGCAAAAAAATGCCTTTAACCAGCCTAGTGTCCTTTTCTGATGCAAAACCATCCATACCACATGACTCCTATCTTAGAAAAGACAGGAGTCATTCCCACCACCCCAGTGGCAACCACAAGGGACAAGGGTCCCCTGGGCATGGCCATTGCACCTAATGCCATGTGGGGGGACCATTTCAAGGCCCCAATGCCACTTTAAAAACGTTTTAAAAATATTAACCTCTACTTATCCTACTTACCTGGACTGGTGTTCCTCATCATCCGGTGTCCCTCTGTTGGGGGTGGTGGATGTTCCTGGGGCTTGGGGTTGGCACCTGTGGACCCATTCCATGGTGTCTGACCATGGAAATGGGTCCACAGGTCCCCTAACACCTGGTCTGGCCCAGGCTTTCAAAGATGGTGCAAAGCAATATTTGCACCATTATTTGGCCCCTCCTCCCACCCGTGCATCATTTTATCACTTGTGATAAATATGGGGCTATGGAGATCGCACAGTTTTTTAGATGGGAACGCCTACCTTGCATCTCATTGCTGCAAAATAGGTTCACACATCTAAAAAAAATTTCAAACTAGAATATTTTGACGTTAGACATGTCTAATGTCAAAATATAAATATAGAGTTAAGCTTGCGCTGCATTTGCATAAAGAAAATGCAGCAAATGCAGCGCAAAACAAGTATAAATATGGGCCTCAGTGTCCCAGGTACAGCACAGACCCCTGCCCTATCTGGAACTCAGAGGCCTTGATAGTCAAGCCTGCCTGTTGCAGAGCCTGACACACTTCCTGGAGGCCAAAGAGGTGGTCCTTCCAGGTGCTACTGAAGAGTGCTATGTCATCCAGAAAGGCAGCAGAGAAGGTCTCCGTACCCACAGGTATCTGGTTCACTAACCTCTGAAAGGTAATAGGAGCATTTTTGAGTCCATAGTGCATTACATGAAATGGTAACGGCCCTCTGGAGTGGAGAAGGTCAACCTCTCTTTGGCACCATATGTTAAGTTAACCTACCAGTACTCTGATGTAAGGTCTGATGTAAGTACTTAAGTACTGAGCAGCCCCTAACCAGTCAATCAGCTCACCAGCCCAGGGGATGGGATGAGCACCTGTCTTGGGCACAGAATGTAACCATCTGTAATCAATTCAGGTGTGATGCCCGATGGGGCAGCTTTTGGTAGCAGAACCACAGGACTGGACCAGGGACCACTGGAGGGTTCTATCATCCCAAATCCGGAATTTTTGAGACTTCACTCTTAATGCTGGCCCTCTCCTTATCTGACAACCTGTAAGACTTATTCTTGACAGAGAGGTTGTCCCCTGTATACCCATCATGTGTACACAGGTGGGTAATCCCAGGAGTAAGGAAGAACAGAGAGGTAAACTGTTCCCACACTTGGCAGCAATCTCTCGTTTAGGAGTGAGAATGGTGGAAATGATTACTCCTTCCACAGACTCATCTTTTTCTTTGGAGTCTAAGATGTCAGGGAGAGGTTCACTTTTCTCTTCCTCTCCTCCATCTGTCACCAACAGCATGGTGAGCTCAGACCTTTTGAAGTGGGGTTTGAGGCTTTTGAAGTGGAGCACTCTGAGGGGTTTCCTAGGGGCCTTTAGGCCCACCAAGTAGGTGTCCTTGACCTTCCTCTCAATCACCTCATAGGCTCTGATCCAGCAGTCCTGGAAGGCCCCAGGTTCCACAGGTTCCATATTCCACACTTTCTGTCCAGGCTGGATTCCACAGTGGTAGAAATCTTGTCATACCACTCTTTAACCACAGCCTGGCTGGCTTCTAAGTTGTCTGAACCATGCATCCATAACTTAGCAGTTTGGATCCTGAAGCCCAGCACAAAGCTTACTACATCCCGGGGGATCTTCCTGGGAGGTTGCTCCCAACCTTCCTCGACCAAATTCAGAAGTCCTCTGACAAGATGCACATTCAGACGTTCAAAGGGACTAAAGCCCACTCCCGTCTTTGGTACCTCCCTGTAGGCAAATAACATGCATGGCAAGAGGATATCCCACTTTTTCCTCAATGCCTCAGGAAGGCCCCTGATCATGCCTTTGAGGTTCTTGTTGAATCTCTCAACAAGCTCATTATGTTGGGGGTGGTAAGGAGTGGAGAACTTGTAGGCCACAGCACACTCCTCCTACATTGGCTGCTTATAAGCAGACATGAAGTTAGCACCCCTGTCAGACCTAATTTCCTTGGGGAAACCCACTGGGGTAAGAATCCTCATCAAGCCCTTTTCCACTGCAGGTGAGGTGGGGTCCTCAGAGAGATTGCCTCTTGCTAACTAGTGGCATGATCAAGCAAGACCAGCATAAACCTGTGACCCAGGTATTGTGGGGATCCATAGGCCCAACAATGCTGATGCCTCCCTGCTCAAAGGGTGTGGCAACGACAGGCAAGGGATGAAGGGGGGGTTTGCCTCTACCCTATCTTCACAAGGCATACAGAAGGTATCTGAGTTAGTTCTGATCTTGGACCAGTAAAAGTGGGAGGCAAGCCCATCAAAGGTCTTGCCCTGACCCAAGAGCCAGCTCCAGAAGGAAGACCCTGTAGCACTGGGGGACCACCAGGACCTGTGCTGTTCCATGAACAGCAGCCTTAGGCTCTCTGTAAAGGAGGATGTCCTCCCAGTAAATGTGGTAATTCCCAAAGACATTACCTGCTGCTTGGTCTTCAGCTGGGTTCTTTATGCCCTCAAGGGTTGCACACTCCCTTTGAGCCCTACAGACCTCCTCCTTGATAGGGCCTCCTTCTACATGCCATCCAGCAAATGTAGGCAGGTCACCAAGGGATGCAGTTTCCTCCTCAGTGGACTCCGGGGTGCACACCACAGGTGCCCAATCGATCTCACTGGGGGTACACTCAGGGTCTGTTTTCCCATACCCTCTGCCTTTTCCCTTTTTAGCAGCTGGCTGGGCCTTTAGTCCAGGCTCCATCTCTTTCTGACTCACTTTCGGGGCAGCCATGGACCTTGTAGTAGCACAGATCCACTCAGGTAAACTCAGCATGTCCACATGAGCCTTGAGCTCCACTTCTTTCCAGATGGTGGTCTGCAGGTCATTACCCAACAAACAGCCCACAGGCATGGCAGGGCTCATAGCAACTTTCAGAAGTCCTGAAACTTCCCCCCGACTCAAATGGAACAAGGGCCACAAAATAGTGAACCTCTCCGTTGTCAGCCACCAGAAATTGGTGGAACGCATGGGGAATCCCCTGCTCTGGGGACACCAGTTGACTCTTTATCATAGTCATGCTGGCACCTGTAACCCTCAGAGCCCATTGATGGTGACCCATTGCCATTACTTTGTAGTATTTGAAGGCGCATGGATTTTAGGAACCATCTCACTGTCATCAAGGAACAACTAAAACACACATTTCATAACAGTAAATTGTCTTCCTAAAACCACAAATGTAAAAAAATTAATACACATATAGAATTAAATACACTACAATAAATTACATACAAATTATCACTTACAAATCATATTACATACAACAATATTTTTTAAATCAATATGTTTTCCAACTCTAGTGTAAAAGTTTGGGATGAACCCTAGGGCAACCTTTGAAACTGTCCTGGTCTACACACAACATAACTAAGATTGAGGCATGAGGCACGGCTGTCATATTTAACAATTTTAATATTTAACAACTCTGGAATCCTGGCCCATTACAGTGAAATATTGTGAAAGTGTGTGTATCTCCCAAGTTTGCTACAATGAATCTGAGATTGTAGGTTACCTACACAATGTAGATATCAAAGATATGTCTAATGGGAGTGCCTGGACTCTAATGTCTTGATAGTTATATGCTGGCTGTGTTTTTATGGAGGTGCCTGGTAGAGGGAGCTTGTTGCCAACCCTGCTGAAAGCAATTATAGAGGTAATACTAAAGTTAGGAAAGCTGGAAACTAAATTTGAACATATAGATCCCTTTCACTTTTAACTATTGATACTAAGATCCAAGCTAAAATATTGTGAATAGAAGCCTGAAATATACTGTGTTCTCGTAATATATGGGCCGTTGCAATTCATACCCAGTAGGTCCATTAATTATAATCTAAGCACCTTCTTTGCTACTATAGATGAAATTAAATGAATGGGGAAGACAGTAAAGGCTGGGAAAGCCTTTGACTCCGTGGCATGGGGGTTTATGAGGAATGTATTTCAGTGAATGAAGTGGAGGGCCAACTGCTAGAGTTGATTTCTCTTTTATATACAAAGTCAATAGCTACATTAAAAAATCATAATGCCTTAGCCTCAGAGATTCATATAACTAAGTGTCCTCTACTTCCTATTTTGTACTCTTTAGCGATAGAGCCACTGACATGCATCATTTGTGATTGCCATTCTACGTAGAGGGATAAGATTCCCCAGATGAGGCATAGCCATTTCATTGTATATAAATGAGATGCTTCTACATGCCAGAAACCTGGAAGTACATCTCTGTCCCGTACTTCATGAAGTCATAAGATTTGGTATGCTCTTGGGCCTCAAAGTCCATTGGAATAAATCAATATTTTTTCTCAATTCTCATGAGAGCTACACAATGAAAAAATGTGTCCTCTACTGCTGAAGTAGTCTCTGCCAAATTCACTACTCAAATGAAAGCTTTCAGTTCTTCTAAATTTAATGGCTCATGTTGTTGTTGTGGACATCTTGGTGATATGGCTAACTTCTAAGACTAGAACCAACTAACAAATCAAAATAGGAACCTATGACAAAGCCAGTATAGGTTGCAGGACAGAACAATAAATTAAATCAAAGGTGACGACAAAAACCACAAGCTAAACCTTCATTAATTTTCATATTCTGTTACATGAATTATTTATCTGTTGTAATTGAATGCCATAGAGGTAATAAGATAAAGGATACACATGATTTTAATTAATTTTATTTCTAATTAATGAAACCAACATTCTTTGAGTAAAGATTTGTGATGTGCATAATAGGCATATTTGGGTATATATCTGCCTTTACATAAGCACTTGAAAAGGAGAATCAGAACCAAAACCTTACAATAACAAACATCTATAATGCAGCAATAGCTCTGAGACTGGGTACTGACAGCACAGCATGACAGGCATCGGAAAGTAGCCTAGAACTAAAGATTACAAATACACAGTGGCCATATTGCTGCTTGCAGGCATGAGAGATATCCCCAAACAGCAAACATAGGTTGCTGTAATTCTAATTTATGAAGCAGATTCATTATTTGTCAGACAAGCTGCATGCAATAGGAATCAGGTCAGATGCTAGTTGGCTAGATGCTGACACTCAAAGATTGACATTTCTCCACCTGAGCAAGTTCACCCTCTCCATTTTTATGTCCCTGTCGGGCTATGTTAACAAGATTGCATCCGGAAAGCATATCACTCATCCTAACTAAACAGCTTGATAAAGTGATGTGTAAACACTCATGCCCAGCAGTTGAGTCCTGGATATGATACTTAGGCCATAATTTATAAAGATTTTGCTTCACCATTTGCAGCGCAGGATAAATCTGGTGTAATCCAAGGCAGCTTAAGTTGCTGCCTTTTACACTGTGTCAGGACTGGTGAACTTGGAAATGCGCCAAAATACTACACATTCCCAGAGTAGATGCAAGAAGGAAAAATATCTTTATTTTTCTTTGGTGTTTCCTCTTTCTAAGTGTGCTGCATTTCCAAAGAGGAAAAATCCTCATAGGATTGATTTTGTACAGGGAGGTGTTCCTTACCACAAGAAAACAATCTAACCTCTAACACAGGCACCCTTGTATCACGGCCCAAGGGTGCATGCATTGGCGCTAGGTAGAAAATTGTATGTCAGCACAGCGAGAGGACAGGAATGCACCACATCTTTATAGATATTGCACATTAGTGCCCTCTCCCACTCATGCAGTGCAGCGGAGCGCAGCAAGGTGTCTTGTTGCGTTGCATGGAAAAATCATACATCTGCCCCTTATTATACTTTAATGAAAAGGCAGATAACTATTCATTACATCTCCACCACCAATCCAGGCAGATATTTGGAACCACATGGTCATGATTGCATACGCTTGCACTAGAATATTGCTCATTTAGATGAAATATTGCTTATACTGGACATGGATGTTAGTGCCTGAAAATATAAATAATTTTTTTTTAGACAAAGATAAGGTATGGTTATGAAAGAAGAACAAATAAATCCTTACATTTTCTTATTATGGTTAATTTCACAAACCAAACCTTGCACACTTGCAAATGCAATGCTTGGAACCTCTCAATATTTATAACTACAAGTAAGAGAAGTTCACAGTACATCCTTAACCATACACATATACACAAAGAGATCATATTATTATACCCATAATTCTGTCATTCACAATGTTAATCGTAATGTAAAATGTCATGATTCTAGTGAGCCCATTTATCTAATTTATGAATTCTGTTACATCAAGAGCAATGTCATAATCATTGCAACTAAGGTTCAGCATCACAATTTAAGTGTAGCTCCTTCATAGAGAAACAAATTAAGGAGGTTTAAAAAAAAGTATTTTCCCATTTTAGCCCCCTTAGAAACATGTCCTCCCATTTCAGCAAAAACCACTGAGCGTGTTTGTGCCAAACTTGTCATGAAAGTAGGACACAACAATATGGTTTTCATAGTTTAGTATAAATCCATTCAGACTTTTTTTTAGATAACATGACCTTTCAAGAGTTATTAATTTAGCTTATCCTGGCCAATTAAATCACAATTTCCAAAATTGTGATCAACGTGAAGCACATTTGATTTTTTCAAGGAATGTGAATAGCTGATGAAAGGGATGATTTTATTTTCGAGAACCTTTATAGCCGCAATTTTGAGCAAAATAACAATTATAGCATCATGTAACAACATTTATAAAAATCTCTATTTTCTGTTTAAAAAAGTAAAATAATAGAGTCTGTTGTTGTGTGAAGCCCCTGGTGGGGTAGAGAGGCGAATGGCTTAAGTCCCTGTTCTGGTGCATTGTGGCCACCCACCACTATGCACAACTATCTGCAGCAGGGGTTGTCTGTCCAAATGGATGGGGTGCATGGGTGAAGGTCATGTTCAGCACCAACTGGATACGTGAACGGTAAATGTGGTACATCTGGAAAAAAAAACATTACAATTCACTGAAAACACAATTAAAGGTTTGTTAAGTCTAAGTGAACACAAACCCTGAAAAGTCCTGAAATTCACCAACTGTAGGATGAAAGTCACAGTGCATGCATTTTACCATCTATTGGAACAACTAATGATATCTGTTGGAACAGCTACGGACTTTACTTTCCAGTAATAAAAGTATTATTGACTATATTAATATGTACCAAGTTACCTGAAGTATTGTTCGAAACTATTAAACCACAAAATATGCCTATGAATGCACCATGTACTAATAATGTAACTTTTAACTCTCTTTTAGGTGTTAATGCACTTATTAAAACATGTATTCACACTATTATGGTACAGAGCAAGGATTATGAGCCACTGTAGAAGAAACTACATGGTCAAAGTTACTCACTAGCACACTTCAACCATTTCAACGTAAAAAAAAGTGCAATTATACACCACACAATTGCTGCAAAAAGTGAAACTATCATAATCCTACCAAAACATAGCTAGCATAATAAAAAAGGTACAGATAAATGCTACAACTACACTAAAGTTGGAATATGACCATATGTCCACCAATAATCGCAGCCACAAAAGTACACTCAAACTACAACAAGCATAAACAAATATACTATTATATATTCTGTAACCATCTAACATACTGTAACATGCAGGCAAAACAGTAGCATCACAAACCCACATACCTTCCTCAATGTATATGGCACACAATGTAACATATATAAACACCATACGCATATAGCACTACTATTGGAGATTGAAAGGTCCTCCATTATATTACAAATATCATACATGCCTAAGAAATATATTTATTTTCTCACCCGGATGGGATTGTGGCATGTGCGGTGGCAAAGGTTTTAGAGGCAATATGGCGTATTAGATCTAAAAAATTTACTACCAAAGGATAACATTTTATCAAGTACTTTATATTCATGTTTTTTAGTATTCTATTTTTTTAATCTACAAATACTTACATATATAAACTTATTTTTTTGTGTAGGAAATTTTAATTTTTAGGGCAAGTTGCTCTTTGCGCAGATTGGCAAATGACTATAAGTCTGCAAATATTGTTCCTGGTAGTATGGGAACTAGTGTGGTGGACTAACCTCAAGTCATTTTTTATAATTTCTGCAGATTGAAACTTTTTAAAATTGTTCTAGGAAACTAATGTTTTTATTCTTATTACAATGAGTTTTTACCAAATATTGGGGGTCATTCTGACCCTGGCGGTAATTACCGCCATGGCGGAGGTCGGCGGTAGCACTGCCAACAGGCTGGCGGTGCACCGCTGGGCATTCTGACCGCGGCGGTTCAGCCGCGGCCAGAAACGGAAAGTCGGCGGTGTCCCGCCGACTTTCCGCTGCCTTTGAGAATCCTCCATGGCGGCGGAGCGCGCTCCGCCGCCATGGGGATTCTGACACCCCCTACCGCCATCCAGTTCCTGGCGGTTCTCCCGCCGGGAACAGGATGGCGGTAGGGGGTGCCGCGGGGCCCCCGTAAGAGGGCCCCAAAAAGAATTTCAGTGTCTGCCTAGCAGACACTGAAATTCGCGACGGGTGCAACTGCACCCGTCGCACCTTCCCACACCGCCGGCTCAATTCTGAGCCGGCGTCCTCGTGGGAAGGGTGTTTTTTTCCGCTGGGCTGGCGGGCGGACTTTCGGCGGTCGCCCGCCAGCCCAGTGGGGAAGCCAGAATGACCGCCGCGGTCTTTTGACCGCGGAGCGGTCTTTCGGCGGGAACCGCGTGGCGGGCGGCGACCGCCGTCCGCCGCGGTCAGCGACCGCCGTCCGCCGCGGTCAGAATCACCCCCATTGTGTTTTAACTGTGCTTTAAGGACATGTTTTGCCAAAATAAAGCTGAATTGAATATTTATTTTCTTCAAAAAATATATAGTAATCAAAAGAGTTAGGCAAAACATATTATCAACAACAAAATTATCATTCACATGAATAGAGAAACCAGAACTAATGTCTACTGAGGTATTATGGAGAATGTAATTAGTGATATCTTCTGTTATATAATATGTGATGTAATTTGTTCTGTCATCAATGAATCCATTCAACGTACCATCTGTGATGGTAGCAGTGAGGTCATAAGCAGTTTACTAACCATAATTGATGAATTGTAGTGGTGTTTAGGTTTTCTTGTAACTTTACTTTATTTCTTCTTTTGCAGTGAATTTCTGAGTATTTTTTAAATAAAATTCATAATATTTATAGGTTTCCTTAACATACCTTTGGTTTACTGGTGACTTCCTGTTTTATTTTTTCCTGTGACTTCCTGTTTTTTTTTTTTACCTTATTACCTTTTATATGTGTTTTAACCATATCTTTAAACCAATAGTGAATTATTGGTAGAGGGAGGTATGTACCTACACTTAACAATAGCCCACAAACCCTCACTAGGTCCAGTCAAGGTCTTAGTAAATTAATTCTTGTTCAACCCTTGGTAGTTTGGCCCATGAGCAGTTAGGCATAACTTAGGAGATAGGTATAAAAAGCATTTAATATAAACAACACAGTAAATAAGCAGAACACAACACACAATAAAAATCTAACACCAATTCATAAGAATAGGAAATATTTTTATTGTTTTATGACAAAAATCTAATGTAGGGAACCAGAGATATGAATTTTTAATGATTAAAAGTACAACTAGCGCTTAAAAGCAAATATTGCTGAAAGGGTTAAAAAAGGTTACACTGGACAGGGACAAAGTCCCTGCATCACTGAAGCAGTTCAAGAAGGACCTTGAGACCTGGCCTTTCGATTGAGCAGGACGCCTGCAAACAGCACCTTGAGACCTTACAACTTAATCCTGCTTTAGAAATGACTGATTGATTGATTGATGGACAAAGTCCAGATTTCAGGCAACCCACAATGTAACACTTTTACACTTACTTTCTGAAGTGTTTATTTATTCAGGGAAATGGCGCACAGCACCAGCCAAGGGCTCAGAAGCTCTAGTTTACCTCATGGGGTCTGGGACTACAGCTCCCACAGTGCACTTCTTCAACTTATGGAGCTTTTTTACAACGGTTGCTCCAAACTTACCCAAACTTCTTGATATTCTTCCAGGGGTCCTTTTATGTCCCTGAAGTGTCCACAAACTTGACCCAAGGCTCCAGAAGCTCTGTGTTTCTCCTTGGGAGTTGGGACTACAATTTGCAAAGTGTGCAGTGCGTTTTGCTTAAAGATAAGGAACAGACAATAATAGATAAAAACAAAAGACTCTGAATACTGTGTTCTCTAGACTGTCTTCATTTCACAATTTGAAATATTGTCAATCATGAGTAATTGTATCATTTTCAATGAATTATGTGATGAGTGAACACCTTCAAGACATGTGTACTCATCATAGTACATTTTGAAGTGTGTAAAATATTTATCCTGGCCCTTACATTCTCTTCTGTAATGTTTCTGAATACACAATTATAATAGAAAGGTGGGGGGAGATGAAGGTTTCAATTGTACCCAGAATGCGGAAAAGATTATTATTCTCTTCTGTAATGTCTCTGAATATGCAATCATAAGAGAAAGGTGGAGGAGAGATGAATGGATGTGACTACCCACCTCAAGAAATAGTTAAAACCAATGACAGAGTGAATCTTTAACATAACTAAGATAGCATGTACTCAACCAACTGTTAACTATGGCACACAGCAGAAAAGCTTAACTTAGAGCTTGACTTAGAGCAAAGCATAAAGCACACATGCAGGGCCCAAACAGCAGTAAAGTCAAAAGATGTAGCAACACAGGATGCAGAATGATTATTATTCTCTTCTGTAATGTCTCTGAATATCCAATAATAATAGAAAGGTGGGGGGAGACAGGAAGGGTTCAATTGTACCCACTCATTGCATCCATATACCTTATTTGCACATCTGGGCTCACCTTCTCCCGAGAAGACAATGGCCCTGATTACAACATTGGCGGTAAGTGCCACTTACCGCCATGCTGACTGCCGCCAACATACCGCGAACGCGGCGGTATACGGCTACGGTTATTATGACCCACACATAGAAATCCGCCACTATACAGACACAAACACAAGTCCGCCAGCCCAAAGGTCAGTGATAAAATGGCAGTACCAAAACCCACACCGTTAAGCCAACAGAAATACGCCCACAGCATCATGACCCACAAATCACTGCAGCGGTCATTCAACCGCGGTAAGCCATTGGCGGTACACATGGCCGCGCTCAAAATACACACACACTAACAAAACTACACCACATTGGACAATTCAAAATACACACACCTGACACACATACACACACCACACCCACAACACTATAAAACACACACCCACAATACCCACAACCCCTTACAGTGAAAAAATATTGCCAACTGTGAAAGAGACAAGCCAGGAGCACCCACTGAATCTGAGCTACAAAACACCATCACTCATACACCATCCACGCACCTCACAGCACACACCCCAACACATCATCCTCACACACACCACTCACACTACACCCATGGTACCACGACAACATCCCAGATTCTCTGAGGAGGAGCTAAGGGTCATGGTGGAGGAAATCATCCGGGTAGAGCCACAGCTATTCGGATCACAGGTGCAGCAGACATCCATTGCAAGGAAGATGGAGCTATGGCGGAGAGTCGTGGACAAGGTCAATGCTGTGGGGCAGCACCCCAGAACAAGGGATGACATCAGGAAGAGGTGGAACGACTTACGTGGTAAGGTGCGTTCTGTGGTTGAAAGACACCGGATAGCTGTACAGAGGACTGGCAGTGGACCCCCACCTCCTCCCTCACAACTAACAACAAGGGAGGAGCAAGTCTTTGCGATCATGCATCCTGAGGGCCTCGCAGGAGTAGCAGGAGGACTGGACTCTCATAAGTCAAATATTTATTACTAACACCCTCCTACCTGCATGCCATCACAAACTCCTACCCCTACCCTCACCCCCATCACTCCACCCTCTCACATAAACCCCACCATCACAACCCACCCATCCCAATACTAAACCTTGCATGCAACACCAATGCATGGACCCCCATCACAGACCTGCATGGACACCCATCACCACAACATGCACACTAGGGATAATCACTTAGCCAAACCAATAACATCTCACATAACCCAAAGGTGCCTTGTTAATAACAACAATAGAGGGAAACATATCCATGCACAAGATGGCACACGCAGAAACAATAACACTGCATTTACATCCCCACAGGACCCCCACTCAACATCATCAGAGAGGAGGTGCCACCCACATCCAGTCCCCCCCCAGAAGGGGCCCACAGTGATAACAGCAGCTGTGCACGCCTGGATCACGATGACCAACCTGGCCCATCAGGGACCTCTGGACAGTCAGTGACCCAGCCACAGTCCCAAACCACCACAGAGCCTCCCCCCTCAGGAAACACCAGCACAGCACCCACCCAGCGGGCCCATCCCTCTGTCCCCAGGACACGTCAATCAGCAGTGTGTCCACCACTACGGGGACCCCAGGCAACCCCACAAACACAGGACTATCAGGGACCTGGGGTCTGTGGTAGTGGGCACACCGTTCAGGGGACAGAGGCACAGGACAACAGGGAAGCTGGGAGGACTGCTGTGTGACAGAGGGAGGACAGGCCCAGGGAACCGACTCTCCACGAGGCACTCACCAACATCCTGGGAGCATACCACCATTCCCAGGAGACCATGGGCCAGATACTGGCCACGTTGCAGGAGATCCAGCGGCTGTAGGAGGGACAGTACCTGGGGATCAGGGAGGACCTGAGGGACATCCACACCACCCTGGTCACCATTGCAGTGGTGCTGGCAGACATGGTCAACACAATGAGGGAGGCAGCGGCACACCAACGGCCCCCTGACACTAGCCACACCGAAGAACAGCCCTCCACCTCTGCTGACGCTAGTGGACAGGAGGCCCCGCCACTGGAACAACAGACCACCAGCCCCCCACCCCCTGCAGAAGGAGAACCACCACGCAAAAGGTCCCTGCGATCCAGGCAGAAGCCAGGGAACACTGCCAAGACCCCCACCAGGAAATAAGACTCTCCTGTATGTCACCCTTGTGTCCCACTCTGTCACCCCCACCTTGAACTGCCATTGCTCCCCTTCCTAGGCCCCCATGGACAATGCACCTGTGATACAAATAGACTGGACTCTACCCTGGACTTTCCTCCATCATCAACCCAGCCCATTGCAATGCCCCCTCCACTTATCAGCACCTAAATAAACACCCTTGGAACAAAATCAAATATGGAGTCTGTCAATTGTGTCACAAATGCAAATGTATTAGTTACACAAACTGTAAACATTGCAATTCAAATGTACTGTAATATTTACATAGGTATGACCTGTAGTGGCCAACAGTAAACACACCAGGAGCCAGAGTGGGGCACAGAGATCTGAAAATAGAGATGCCAAAGGGTACAGTAAGTGGCCATAGAAATAGGGAATTGAGGCTGCCATGTTCAATGTCCAACACAAAACTGCAGTGGAAGGTGAAGTTACTGTGTCATACCTGTGTATCACTGGAAGTACTGCTGAATTAGTGTGGTTCTGTTGTCCACATCTTCTTCCTCTGCCTCCTCTTCTTCAGTGTCCACAGGCACCACTGCTGCCACACAACCATCGCCAGGCTCATCCTCCTGCAGAAAAGGCACCTGGCATCTCAAGGCCAGGTTGTGCAACATGCAACATGCAACGATGATCTGGCACACCTTCTTGGGTGAGTAGTACAGGGATCCACCAGTCAGATGGAGGCACCGGAATCTGGCCTTGAGGAGGCCAAAGTTGCGCTCAATGATCCTCCTTGTTCACCCATGTGCCTCATTGTAACGTTCCTCTGCCCTTGTACTGGCATTCCTCACTGGGCTCAGTAGCCATGAGAGGTTGGGGTAACCAGAGTCACCTGCAAAATCGAGGGATATCTGTTAGCCACACACTCACCCTTAGGTCCAACCCCACACTCATATACCTACATAAACTGGGTGGGGACCATAGGCTCACCTATTAGCCACACCCGGTGACTCTGGAGTTGAGCCATCACATATGGGATGCTGCTGCTCCTAAAGATAAAGGCATCATGCACAGAGCCAGGATACTTGGCATTGACATGGGAGATGTACTGGTCCGAGTGAAAGCTTTTTCTATTTCTGAACACTTGTTCATTTCTCCGAGGGGGGGGGACAAATGCAATATGTGTACCATCAATGGCACCAATGATGTTGGGGATATGTCCCATTGCATAGAAGTCAGACTTCACTGTGGGCAAATCCTCCACCTGGAGGATTACGATGTAGCTGCAGCAGGGCAGACAACACTCTGGTCAGCACGTTGGAGAACATAGGCTGAGACATCCCTGATGCCATGGCCACTGTCGCTTGGAAGGAACCACTTGCCAGGAAATGGAGCACTGACAAGACCTGCACTAGAGGGGGGATGCCTGTGGGGTGGCGGATAGCTGAGATCAGGTCTGGCTCCAATTGGGCACACAGTTCTTGGATTGTGGCCCTATCAAGTCTGTAGGTCAGGATAATGTGCCTGTCCTCCATTGTCGCAAGGTCTACCAGGGGTCTGTACAAGAGGGGATGTCGCCATTTCCTATTCATCCTCAGTGGTTGAACTCTAGGGTGAAAAATGGTGAGCAGATGGTCATATTCAAACATATTTCAACCGTAATATGCTTTTTTTTCCTTCACAGAAACAGTATGTGAACCCTAAAGTCAGTTGTTGTGTCAATGTCTGCTGTGACGCAGTTAGGTGCCATGGCTTGTGCCCCCTTGAAATGGGATCTCCCTGACCTGTGAGGAGGGACAAGTGGAAATGAGGTAATTCCGCTGGCATTGTGCGTCGTTTCGGTCGGCGGTCGATGACCGCTGCACAGCACTGCATTGGTTATCATTGGGCCCTATGGGCTCCAGGAGCCAATGGCGATATACGCCGGTGGTGACGGTGCGCTCAGCCGCGGACATGACCGCCATTTTCTATCTGTGCACTCACTTGCTACCTGACCTTCAACAGGAGAGGACCTACACTGCAAGTCCTGCTGTGACCTGTGTCTGGAAGCGACAATGGCTTGAGTGTCTGGGGAAAGGGCCCCTGCCTTCACTTCGGAGGAGTTGGAGAGACTGGTGGATGGGGTCCTACCCCAGTACCCTATACTCTATGGTCCTCCAGACAAACAGGTGAGTACACTGTGAGCATGATGCGTGGGCCATGAATGTATGGATTGCTGTGTGTGTAAGCCTCGTATGGGGGGGGCTGAGGGGTCCTGGGCAGGTTGCTGCATGTACGGTGGTCAATGTATGTGCGTAAGGGGATGGGAGATATGTTGGGCCATGAGTATAACAGTCTGGACGGTATGACTAATACCGTTTCTGCTGTATTTTTTTCTGCAGGTCAGCGCCCATCAGAAAAAGGGTATTTGGCGTGCCATCACCAAAGAGGTGCGGACCCTGGGGGTCTTTGACAGACAGAGCACTCACTGCCGCAAACGGTGGGAGGACCTGTGCCGCTGGGCAAGGAAGACGGCGGAGGCCCAGCTGGGGCTGGCCTCCTAATGAGGAAGGGGTGCCCATCGTACCCTGACCCCCTTGATGTTCCGCATCCTGGCGGTGGCCTATCCGGTGATGGATGGCCATTTGAATGCATCACAGCAGCCACAAGGGGGTGAGTACAGATTCAGATTCATGACTTTGCGCGTGTTAAGGTATTACCTGGGTGGGGGATGTGGGCTGTGGGTGCCCCTAGGCCAGGGCAAACATGGGAGGGTATGTTTAATGATGGGCAACCTCAGATGCACTCCAACCCCAATAATGTTAGTCAGCATCTACTACTGGGCAGGGTCCTTTGGGTTTCAGGTGTGCAGCTAATGGCGTTAGGCATTGTACCCTGTGGGCTGGTGACTAGCATTGTAACTGGTAGTGCATGGCCTAGTGCATAGGGCTGTTCCCTGTGAGTTGTGTACACCAACGGTAGTATTGTTGCTGGCATTGACCAGGTGTATCCTCTGTCTCTTCCCCCCTTTTTGTTTTGTCACCCTGTCCTTGTGTGCATTAGCATAATCTGGTGGAGGAGCAGAGGCACCAGCGATGGAGGGAGCTGCATCCCACATGGGCCTGGAGGCCGAATCCACTGACGGTGAGGGCACCATTGGGATGGAGGGTGAGGGGAGCACCACGGCAGAGAGAGGAGGGGACAGTTCTGAAAGTGATACCTCCTGCGATGGAAGCTCCCTGGCGGTGGCGGATACCTCTGTGACCACCCCAACTACAGGTACAGCCGCCACCCCCTTACCAGCACCGCCCTCCCAGCAGCCCCTCAGTGAGTTTCCCGTGCCCGCTCACCCAGGAGGGTGGGCATCTCCTTCGCCCCAGGCACCTCAGGCCCTGCCCAGTGAGCCCTGCTGCCCTCAGTGAGAAGGCTATTGCCCTCCTGAGATCCCTCTCTGTTGGGCAGTCAACCATACTGAATGCCATCCAGGGTGTAGCAGGGCATTTGCAACAAACACATGCATACCTAGAGGGTATTCACTCTGGCGTGGTGGCCCAACAGAGAGCATTCCAGGCTCTGGCCAACACACTGATGGCAGCCAGCATCCCCCCTCCAACTTCCTCTACCCAGTCCAAAATCCCTCAACTGCAGCCTATCCCAAGCACACCTTCCGACCAGCAAACACGCAAATCAACACACAGAAGTGGCTCAGGCAAACACAAGCACCACACTTCATCTCACAAGCACTCACACAAGCACCATCCACATGCAGACACACCAACATCCACTGCCTCCACTGTGTCCCCCTCCTCCTCGTTATCCACCTACCTCCCAGTAGCGTCTCCACTCACACCTGCATGCACTAAATCCTCAGCCACTACCTCCATCACCAGCACACTTATCACTACATACCCCTCACTGGCAGTCACCACCCCCACATCCATGCACACGTCCCATGTGTCCTCTCTCACTGTGTCTGTGCCCCCTCCTCCCAAAGTACACAAACGCAAGCACACAGACACCCAACAGCCATCCACCTCACAACAGCATCCAGCCAATGCACCTGCACCCAAACACAGCAGACAGACACCTCCTACAACCACTCCCCCTCTTCCTCCACTCCCAAACCTTCACCCTCTTCCTGTCCCAGTGTCCCTAAGAAGCTTTTCCTCACCAACATTGACCTATTCCCTACCCCTCCCCCGTCCTTCACCTCGGGCCAGGGTGGCTAGAACCCAGCTCAGCACCTCACCCACCCAGACCACGGCCACTGTGGTTTCTGTAGCTACTGCAGGTGTGAGAGGCTCCAAGGAGGCACCTGTCAGCCCAGCGAGTGTGCCAGCACCACCTGCCAAGGCCAAGAAGGGTCTGCCACCTAGCAAATGCAAGAAGGGGACACCAGCCAGCAAGGGGAAGGAGGCACCACCAGCCAGCAAGAAAAAGACACCTGCTTTCAGAATCAAGGAGGCACCACCATCTGCCAGGGGCAGTAAGGGGCACACAACACCAGCCGTCCGAGGCTGCAGGTGAAGGCCTGGAGGCTACCACCACCGCTGGCAGCACCGCCACCTGCACCGCGGCCAGCACTGCCACATGCACTGTGGCCAGCACCGCCACATGCACCTCCGCCAGCAGCACTACTGCCAGCAGCAGCAGCCCCAGTGGGCAGCCGTCCGAGGCTGCAGGTGAAGGCCTGGAGGCTACCACTGCCAGCACCACCACCTGCAGCGCAACTGCCATCCACTGAGCAGCCGTCTCCGCAGGCGAGCAGTGTGTAGTGGTGACTACATAGGCTGCAGTGGGTCCTGGCCCCTGCAATACCTTTCGGTGTGACACACAGGTGAGAAACTGTGACCGTGGCCCATCCAGGATGAAGCACACTGGGCACAAGGCCCCCGCCACAACCAGTGGAAGAAGCCATCCACTCAGCTCCTCCTTGCCAGGATGAAGCACACTGGGCACAAGGCCCCCTCCAGGACCAGTGGAAGAAGCCATCCACTCAGCTATACCTTGCCAGGATAAAGCAAACTGGGCACAAGGCCCCCTCCAGAGCCAGTGGAGAAGCCATCCACTTGAGAGACTGTGGCTTTGCACTCCCCAGGACCAAGCAGTGGGCAGACCACCCACTTAAGAGACTGTGGCCTTGCACTCCCCAGGACCAAGCAGTGGGCAAACCACCCACTTGAGAGACTGTGGCTTTGCACTCCCCAGGACCGAGCAGTGGGCAAACCACCCACTTGAGAGGCTGTGGCCTTGCACTCCCTAGGAGCAAACAGTGGGCATGGAGGCCCCTCCAGGCCAGTGGCATTGTACCATCTTCCGGCTGGGGTGCCCCCCCTTCCCTGTCCCCCTGAGGTGCCTGTGTGTTTTCGACCTGATGCCCCTGCAGTGTTCTCTCCGTATTGAGGCAGGAGTCAAGTGTGGCCTTGGCCTATGTGTTTTGGGCCAGTGGGCCACGGACATTTTATAGTGGGCATTGTCCCTCCTTTTGTATATATTGTATATATTGTACATACTGTTTCTTGATTTAAGTACGTATTTTTCTAAGACTTTACTATTACACAAATTTTACTCCATTCCTTTTGTCCTTGTGTTATTCCTGAGGGTTACGGAGTGTATTTGTAATGCTGTTGCATCTGTTTGTGTGTATGGTTTTTGGGGTGAGGGTGGGGGTGGTGCGTGTTGCGGGTGTGTCACTCTCTTCTTCCTCCGCCACTCCCTTGTATGCTAGGTGCAGTACTCACCGTGGTTGTCTTCGCCGGCGTTCATGTTCCTGGTGTATAAGAAGGTACATAAGCAGTGGGAACACCTGCAGCTCAGGCTCCATGGCGTTGTAGTTCTTCCTTGGGTGTCAAGAGGTGAGTCGTTTCCCTTCAGAGTAGTGTATCCGCCGTGCTTTTGATGGCATTGGTACCGCCCCGGAAAAGCTGGCCGAGAGGCGTATTGTGATGCAGTGGGCAATACATTGTCTTCTGCCTGGCTGCTGGCGGTTACCGCCGTGGTGTTTGTTGCTACCGCCGTGGCGGTCGGTGTGTTAAAGTGGCTGTTTGTGTTGGCGGTTTCCTCCGTGGTCATGATTCCGATTTTTTTTACCACCGGCCTGTTGCCCGTGTTACCGCCGCTTTATCACCGACCGCCAGGGTTGTAATGAGGGCCAATATCTTCCTAATGAGCTAGCACACTCCCATAATGTCCTGTTATGTATTTATCCTATCTATTTTCCATCCCTTGTTATGACTAACTAACATAAACTGTAAGAAACTGGATTATTAATTGGGGGGCTGACTACCCACCTCAAGTAATAGTTACAACCAATGCCAGAGTGTAGGAAAGTACCATTGTGCCTGGCATGTTACCCCCATATTTCACTGTATGTATGTTGTTTTAGCCCTTGTGTCACTGGGATCCTGCAGGGCACATAGTGTGTGCCCTGTATGTGTTCCCTGTGTGGTACCTAACTGTATCACTGAGGCTCTGCTAACCAGAACCTCAGTGTTTATGCTCTCTCTGCTTTCTCAATTTGTCACTGCAGGCTAGTGACTAATTTTACCAATTCTCATTGGCACACTGGTACACCCATATAATTCCACTAAGGTACCCAGGGTATTGGGGTTCTAGGAGATCCCTATGGGCTGCAGCATTTATTTTGCCACCCATAGGGAGCTCTGACAATTCTTACACAGGCCTGCCACTGCAGCCTGAGTGAAATAACATCCACGTTATTTCACAGCCACTTTTCACTGCACATAAGTAACTTATAAGTCACCTATATGTCTAACCTTCACTTAGTGAAGGTTGGGTGCCAAGTTACTTAGTGTGTGGGCACCCTGGCACTAGCCAAGGTGCCCCCACATCATTCAGAGCAAATTCCCCAAACTTTGTGAGTGCGGGGACACCATTACACACGTTCACTATACATAGGTCACTACCTATGTGTAGCTTCACAATGGTAACTCTGAACATGGCCATGTAACATGTCTAAGATCATGGAATTGTCACCCCAATACCATTCTGGTATTGGGGGGACAATTCCATGATCCCCCGGGTCTCTAGCACAGAACCCGGGTACTGCCAAACTGCTTTCCGGGGTTTCCACTGCAGCTACTGCTGCTGCCAACCCCTCAGACAGGTTTCTGCCCTCCTGGGGTCCAGGCAGCCCTGGCCCAGGAAGGCAGAACAAAGGATTTCCTCTGAGAGAGGGTGTTACACCCTCTCCCTTTGGAAATAGGTGTGAAGGGCTGGGGAGGAGTAGCCTCCCCCAGCCTCTGGAAATGCTTTGATGGGCACAGATGGTGCCCATCTCTGCATAAGGCAGTCTACACCGGTTCAGGGATCCCCCAGCCCTGCTCTGGCGTGAAACTGGACAAAGGAAAGGGGAGTGACCACTCCCCTGACCAGCACCTCCCAGGGGAGGTGCCCAGAGCTCCTCCAGTGTGTCCCAGACCTCTGCCATCTTGGAAACAGAGGTGTTGGGGCACACTGGACTGCTCTAAGTGGCCAGTGCCAGCAGGTGACGTCAGAGACCCCCTCTGATAGGCTCTTACCTTTCTTGGTAGCCAATCCTCCTTCCTTTTCTGGCTATTTAAGGTCTCTGCTTTGGGGAATTCTTCAGATAACGAATGCAAGAGCTCACCAGAGTTCCTCTGCATCTCCCTCTTTGACTTCTCGACCGCTGACTGCTCCAGGACACCTGCAAAACCGCAACAAAGTAGTAAGACGACTACCAGCAACATTGTAGCGCCTCATCCTGATGGATTTCTCGACTGTTTCCTGGTGGTGCATGCTCTGGGGGTCACCTGCCTTCACCCTGCATCAGAAGCCAAGAAGAAATCTCCCGTGGGTTGACGAAATCTTACACCTGCTAACGTAGGCACCAAAAGACTGCATCACTGGTCCTCTGGGTCCCCTCTCTTCCTGATGAGCGTGTCCCTGGAACATTGGAACTCTATCCAAGTGACTCCCACAGTCCAGTGATCCTTCAGTCCAAGTTTGTTGGAGGTAAGTCTTTGCCTCCCCACGCTATACTGCAAACCTGTGTACTGCGTGATTTGCAGCTGCTCCGGCTCCTGTGCACTCTTCCAGGATTTCCTTCATGCACAGCCTAGCCTGGGTCCCCAGCACTCTGTCCTGCAGTGCTCAGCCCTCTGAGTTGGCCTCTGACATCGTGGAATGCTCCTTTGTAACTCTGTGTGGACTCATGTTCACAAATCTTCCAAGTACCTGTTTGGGTACTTCTGCAAGTGCTGCCTGCTTCTGTGAGGGCTCTCTGAGTTGCTGAGCACCTCCTCTGTCTCCTCCTCCAAGGGGCGACATCCTGGTCCTTCCTGGTCCCCAGCATCACCCAAAAACCTCTACCATGACCCTTGCAGCTAGCAAGGCTTGTTTTCAGTATTTCTGTGTGGAAACACTTCTGCAACCTTCATCGCAACGTAGGACATCTTCCATCGAAAGGAGAAGTTCCTAGTCCTCTTCGTTCTTGCAGAATTCCAAGCTTCTTCCATCTGGAGGCAGCTTCCTTGCACCTTGCAAATTGTGGCCTAACTCAATAATGATGAGGCAGGGTTTCCTGGGCTCCTGCCCCCCCTGGACACTGTCGCGACTATTGGACTTGGTCCCCTTGCTTTGCAGGTCTTCAGGTCCAGGAATCCATTTTCAGTGCACTGCTGGTGTTTGTTGTTCTTGCAGAATCCCCCTATCACGACTATTGTGCTCTTTTGGGGTAGTAGGTGTACTTTACTCCTACTTTTCAGGGTCTTGGGGTGGGGTATCTTGGACACCCTGACTGTTTTCTTACAGTCCCAGCGACTCTCTACAAGCTCCCATAGGTCTGGGGTCCATTCGTGGTTCGCATTCCACTTTTGGAGTATATGGTTTGTGTTGCCCCTAGACCTATGTCTGCCTATTGCAACCTATTGTAATTCTACACTGTTTGCATTATTTTTCTGACTCTTACTCACCTGTTTTGAGTTTGTGTACATATAACTTGTGTATATTACTTACCTTCTTACTGAGGGGACTCACTGAGATATTTGTGGCATATTGTCATAAAAATAAAGTACCTTTATTTTTAGTAACTCTGTGTATTGTGTTTTCTTATGATATTGTGCATATCATAGAAGTGGTATAGTAGGAGCTTTGCATGTCTCCTAGTTCAGCCTAAGCTGCTTTGCCATAGCTACCTTCTATCAGCCTAAGCTGCTAGAAACACCTCTATTCTACTAATAAGGGATAACTGGACCTGGCACAGGGTGTAAGTACCACAGGGTACCCACTATAAGCCAGGCCAGCCTCCTACACAGAGTGAACCTTTAACATAACTAAAATAACATGTACTCAACCAACTGTTAAATATAGCACACAGCAGAAAGGCTTAACTTAGAGCAATCCATAAAGCATTTACACAGGGCCAAAACAGTAGTAAAGTCAAAAGACGTAGCAATATAAATCCCAATCAAATTAGAGAAATAGAGTAACTTTTGATAAATATATATGATACCAAAATGACAAAATCCGATAATGGGATTTAGAGAAATGAAATGTTAAAGTTTAAAGAGAAAATAGTGTCAAAACACACTAAGGGCCTGATTACGTTCTTGGGCGGATGGGATACTCTATCAGAAACATGATGGATATCCCGTCTGCAGTATTGCAAGTTCCATAGGATATAATGGAACTTGCAATATGGCAGATGGGATATCTGTCATGTTTGTGACGGATTATCCAATCCCCCAAGATCGTAATCAGGCCCTAAATTCCAATGCAGGTCAACTGGTCCAAGGCTGGGCGTGATGGAGTGGGAGTTGGAAACACAAAAAAGGTTGCACTTGGTCTGAAGTTTCCCGTTAGAACTTAGGGCTCAAGGTACAAAGCTTTTTTCTATTTGCAAAGTGCCTGATTTGAAGAATTGGGCCAACTGTGACCAGGAAAAAGCATTTTTGATGTGTAGGGTATAAAACCCTACTTTGTGATTTGGTAATCTACAATTGAATCACAAAATTGGTAGCAATTTGGTATTAGGAAGGGGCATGCTGAGGGCATCCCTTCCAATAGCAAGCCATACTGGTATGTAGCAATGTTTTGCGACTGGGAATGCAGTCTCAAAACATTTTCAGTTGCTACCAACTTCAAGTTGGTGGTAAGCCATTCTCAAATGGGAAGGGGTCTACAAGGGACCACTTGCCCTTTGCGAATGGGGGTGCAAATATTTTTAAAGAGCAGGCATCTCATCATAAAAAGTGGAAAGAAAACTTTTCATTGATCTTTTTGTAATGAATCCTGTTCTCTTTAAGGAAAATGGGCTGCATTAGAAAGAAAAAGATTGCTATATTAAAAAAGCAATCACAGACATGGTGGTCTGCTGATCTCAACAGGCCACCATCCCTGTGATTGTAGCCATTCACAAAGGGTCGCAAATTGTGGCCTAACTCAATAATGATGAGGCAGGTCCATTTGTCACCCACTGTGACTTGTTAACAGTGTCAAACACACTGTGGTACATCATATTTTGTGACTTCCTAATAGCAAATCACAAAAATTCTCTATTAGGAAGTCGCAACCATGTGATTTCGGACATCTGGCCAATAATCTAAAAAATGGAAGCCAAAATCTTTCAGTGGGGCAAGAGCAGGACATGTCAAGGAGGGCTGCACAACATTGGTTACCCATTGGTATAGATGGAAAAAGTTCTATGCAGGAACATTCAAATTTCATGCCAAGGGAAGACCTCTCACTGGTTGGTTACTTATGTTCCTTCCCACGCTCAAGATTTCAACATTAGGGCTAAGTCTCTTTTTAAGACCTTGGAATCCTTAGGCAGGGCAAGGCTGCAAGCTTTATCCAATGAGGGCTCCACAAACCTGGATCCCTTGTACAGATGTCCCGCTAAATCGGATTTACTGCTCTGGAGAAGCTTTGACAAGGAGAAACGTGTTTCTTCAGCCCAGTGGCAATGAACCATGGGCATATTGGCTTGCCTAGCTGCTCGCGGTCTTCTGGAGGCCTTCAACCCCAAAACATGTCCAAGTCCCAGTGTTCCAGGAGTGGTAGTAGAAGTCCAGCTAGACACACCAAAGGGTCCTAGGACCTCAGGAACAGTACTTGGGTGTCAGGACTCACTTCAATCAATTCTACCAGCAGGGTTCTGGTCTGGTGCAGTTGGCTCTAGTCAGCTTGCAGTTGGAAGAGACCTCTTGTAGCTTTTTACATGACTTTAACTAAACAGGAGGCCAGACAAATAATTCTGTCCTGGGTACAAGAGAGAGCAGGTCTAGTCTTTCAGGGCTCCTCTTACTTCACAGACACAGATCCAGTCCTCTTGATTTCTTCATTCGTTTCAACAGTGTTCTGAAGAGGGTACCAGGGGGTGCAACATTTAAGCCTGGCACCAGCTTGTGGTTTGGAGTGACTCCTATCCCCTCCATGACCAATGGGGTAAAAAAATCCTCCCCCTGGATTTGGTGCCTGCCTGACTGGGAGAACAAAATAAGGGGATTGCCCAGGTGTTATCTAACATCTGCTTTTGACAGTGGTGGCAAGTTTGAAGTAAATTAAGTTCCTTTGCACATCCTAAATGGCCATCCTGTCAGAGGAACAAAAACACTTCGCAATACCCAGGCTTTTGCCTCTAGTCTGGGAACAATTTTCTCATCCCATTCAGGGCCAATCACCAGTTGGAGACAGTTGAAAGGCTCATGTAAATTAGCCTCTAGGAGTTTCAGGCAGGCAAAGCTTGATTTTCTAAATGTTACTTGGTGTTGATATTTATAAAAAGTCCAAATTGAATTTTGCCTTCAATAAATATTGAATCACATTTCAAGCTGTTTCCTAACTGGAGGTAGTAAAATCAATATTTATTACTGCTTCTCAGTGTTTTTATATGGGTGGGCACACCAACCTTCCTCTAGTAAAATCGCTTTTGGGTACCAGTCACTGCAAGGACATGCTAACATTAATTTTCTACATTTTCAGCTTTTAAAGACCATGAACCCTAACTTGAGAGCTTCTTAAGCATGACATTATTATAGAAAAGGAAAGTTCAAGCCGGACAAAAAGGTTTATTTTAACACTTTGACTTTCTTTTTTTAAACTTCTCCACCCAGGCTACGATGATAGGCCTGAAGCCGTGTTTATACTACCACAGTGGTTGGAATAATAGGTGCTTACGTCCATTAGTGGATACACTTTCTACTATATACTAGAGATGTATAGGCAAGCTTAGTATGCAAATTAGGAGCATGCAAATTCCATGTTTAAAGGGGGATTACAGGCACTTTAATGCTACTTAGCGTAGGTAAGGTGCAGACAGTTCTACAACCAACAAAAAGAGGTAGTGTAAAATCTGTGAGCACACCACAAAACAATTGGTTATTTCTTCATTAAAATTCCAAGAAACACATAAATTAAACAAACATAATGCATTAGGTTAATTCTTACGATGTAAGATCTCGGATTACTTACACTCATCATGTCAGAGATATAGAAATTGTAATCATCCAACATGGACTCCCAGTTCCTCCTCAGTATTGAGGATCTCTGGATGCCTAGTGCACACATTGATGATAAATCAAGATTTCAAATTGCTCTGGGTCTTCATCTTGTATCACCTCTTTTTTGTGATGGGACCCTGTCAATTCCACCAAATAATATTGGATCTCCAATCGAGTTATATCTCTCTTCGAAATGTTTAGACATTGGTTAAGTTGAGTGTTTGTTTCTAATGACCGTTATGTGCTCCAACAACCATTTTTATTAGAAAATAGTGCTACCAAAATACCTTAGTTTACATTGGCATATCAGCATACAAATGAAAAACATCTGAATTGCATGTGATCAATTCATCAATTGTCTTCTTGCACACTGGTGTCTGATACTCTTTCATATATGATCTGTTTTCTATATTTCCCACAGGTGTGATGGCCCACAACCAAATGTAACTAGTTATTACTGGTCCCTTCTGCCATATCACTGTGGACCATGATATCTCTAATGATCTTGATCTCCTGTACATGACAGTCACAGCCCTTTGAAATGCTTTTCCAATTTTGCTGTCGGCCATTACTACCTCCCAGTGTTTATTAAGGACTTTCCTCATTCTCTGTGCATCCTTGTTGTAGGTCATAATGAATCTTATGTCACTCCCTTTGATACTCAAGTTTTCAATTAATCTATCCAAGAGCCTTATTTTTCTCACCCTCCCAGATTATGAACAGGTCATCAATACACCTGATCCAAAACATCACATGTTTTTGAATCCCTCAATCTAGCCCATGAACAAAGTCACATAGCTGAGATGAAGCAGGTTCCTATCATAGTCCAAGATGGTTGTCTTATGTATTGTTGTTCAAACATGACTGAAAAAGGTAAGAAGAACTAAGCCCAGAATGTGTGATCAATGAGGTAATTTAACACGTCATGAGTGATGTGATATTGAAGACCATAAGTAATGCATAGTGGGTGCTCATGTTATAGTTAGCTCAGTTAGTTTTAACTGGTGAATTTTACAGTTTTTTGGTTTTGAAACTTTAGTTTTTATCTATCACAATACAATTATAGCATCACATTAACCTTGTTTTTTCAGTGAATATATATACATATAGACAGGTGCTATGGTTAAGTCAAAGTTTTGTTCAGAGCTGAAACTATGAGTGTGAGAGCAATTTGGTGAGTCTAAACATCTTTTTGAAAAGTGAATCAACTTTAGAATCTTCATGGCAAGTTTCATGCAGATCTATCATATGGATGCCAAACAAATGGTAAGGAATCTTAAATTAACTCCCATTGGTTTAGTTTGCTCTTCCATACAAAAAGAGCAGCTAAATGGAAGAACACCTAATCAGGCATATCAGCAGACCTTTACTCAAGGAAGTGGCTTTCCTTAAATTAATGTAAATTATTGAATACAAACATGGCCAGTAGATAAATCTTGATGAACACAGAATACATAGTAAACAAAAAAACACAGAAGGACAACCAGCCACAATAGTTACAGATATCGAAAAATTGATACTCTACAAATAGCAGCGTGTACGGTATGCCACTATGGAGAATTAACTGCTATTAAAATGAACCACCTCCTCATACCTATTCAAACCACTCAGGCTAGAGTGATAGGCCTAAAGCCATGTTTCTACTGCCACAGTGGATGTAATAATAGGTGCTCAAGTCCACTAGTGGATACACTTCCTACCATATTGTTAACTATGACCAGAGTACACTTCCATTTACATTCCCTGGGGTTCAGGATGGCATTGAGATCACCCTGTTCCACCCTCAGTGTTTGGTGTAACTTTCTGCAGAACAAGCCTTCCGAAATCCTTGACTTGCTGGTTCAAATTCTTAAAGTATTAAACCAAAGAGGATTCACCTACTGGTCATGGTGTTTATTCAATGTTGTTCTTGTTATTTCAGTTGCAAGAATGACCCTTTTACTGTCATTGTCATTTTTGTTCTTATGCTTTAAACAATGGCATGTTGTAAATATGAATAAAGGTTTCCAGTAAGGCATGATCATTCAGACAATTTGTAACTGCAGAATACAACACGATAACCCCACCATGACCTTCACTTTTTATTAATTCATGACACAAGAGATATAGGCCCTCATTATGACCTTGGCGGGCAGGAAAAGGCTGGCGGTCGGGGACTCATAATCCCCTGGGCAGCGCTGCCCTGGCGGATTATCACCGGAGGGGCAAATGTGGGTTCCGCCGCGGTCAAAATACACAAGATTGCACCGCCAGCCTGTTGGCGGTGCAATCGCCAAAACAGCCCTGGCGGTCTTTGACCACCAGGGTTGTAATGACCCCCATAATTCCCTTAACTGTTTTTGATATTGTGTAACACTAGTGCACACAGTTCACTTCCAGCCATCTTTGTAGAAGGCAATTCAATGCAACATTACTCAGCTAAGTGCAAGCCAATGTATTTATCTTCAGACCTATCCTAGCCTGCAGAGAAGTAGGATGCCTGAATTGCTAATAGCTTACATTTTTTCAAAATATTTTTTTCACACAAGTTTTTTTTTAAACATGTTTATTTATTGGTATTTCAGTTGATACATCATCTTAGACACAGGATCATTTTTACTGTTAAAGTCACATGTTCATGACAAGCATTACTTAACCATCATACATTGTTGTCTTTCAGTATACACCCGCACTCCTGATTAACCCCGTCTTGCTCTGCATATAGAACAACCAAGCACAGTGTGAGTTACTGATTGTTCTCCAGTTCGTGAGGTGTGTTCAGGAGGTCAAGTGGCTATACACCACCAGCATCAACTCAAGGCTTTCAGGTACCTAACTACATCAAGTGCTGAAGTAAACAATCTTAACATATATAAACAAGACAACTTGCCCAGTGATTTGCCCAGACTATGTGGTCTGCAGGTGTGTCTGCAAGTGTACGGGGCCTGGCCCGGGGTGAGGGGGCACGGGACAGGCATGACATCAGACCGCAGCTGCCCACACCCTCATCTGGGGGCCCAAGGTGTCCTGCACAATTGTGACCTTAGCTTCCCAGATCAGCCATTCCATCTGTAGGTTGGCGCAGGGTGGCCACTAGCTTCATGCTAGCCTGGCTGATGAAGGGTGATACCCTGAAACCGGTCCCAGGATGCTTGTTTCTGGTCCAGAGAAGACCTAGCCTGGCAGTTCGGGCTGGACTGTTCCCATGGGGAACAGGGTCAAGACTGATGTGCATATAGCTGGGTCCCAACTGGAATGGCATGGCAAGCAAAAAAACTGATGGATTAAACCCAGATCTGTGAATGGGGGGGAATGTTTGATTTGTTCTGCATTCCGTCCCTCATCTGTTGTTTTTGCATTTGTCACCGCAAGTGGGAAGGGTATGTCCAGACGTGGGTACCGTGCTTGCTATGCCACCAGATTCAAGCTAGCCTGGCTGATGAAGGGTGATACCCTGAAACCGGTCCCAGGATGCTTGTTTCTGGTCCAGGGAAGACCTATCCTGGCAGTTTGGGCTGGACTGTTCCCATGGGGAACAGGGTTAAGACTGATTTGCATATGGCTGGGTCCCAACTGGAATGACATGACAAGCAAAACAACTGATGGATTAAACCCAGATCTGTGACTAGGGGTGAATGTTTGATTTGTTCTGCATTCCGTCCCTCATCTGTTGATTTTGCATTTGTCACCGCAAGTGGGAAGGGTATGCCCAGACGTGGGTACCGTGCTTGCTATGCCACCAGATTCAAGCTAGCCTGGCTGATGAAGGGTGATACCCTGAAACCGGTCCCAGGATGCTTGTTTCTGGTCCAGGGAAGACCTAGCCTGGCAGTTCGGTCTGGACTGTTCCCATGGGGAACAGGGTTAAGACTGATTTGCATATGGCTGGGTCCCAACTGGAATGGAATGGCAAGCAAAAAAACTGATGGATTAAACCCAGATCTGTGACTGGGGGTGAATGTTTGATTTGTTCTGCATTCCGTCCCTCATCTGTTGTTTTTGCATTTGTCACCCCAAGTGGGAAGGGTATGCCCAGACGTGGGTACCGTGCTTGCCATGCCACCAGATTCAAGCTAGCCTGGCTGATGAAGGCTGATACCCTGAAACCGGTCCCAGGATGCTTGTTTCTGGTCCAAGGAAGACCTAGCCTGGCAGTTCGGGCTGGACTGTTCCCATGGGAAACAGGGTCAAGACTGCTTTGCATGTGGCTGGGTCCCAACTGGAATGGCATGGCAAGCAAAAAAACTGATGGGTTAAACCCAGATCTGTGACTGGGGGTGAATGTTTGATTTGTTCTGCATTCCGTTCGTCATCTGTTGTTTTTGCATTTGTTGCCCCAAGTGGGAAGGGTATACCCAGACGTGGGTCCTGTGCTTGCTATGTCACCAGATTCAAGCTAGCCTGGCTGATGAAGGGTGATTACCTGAAACTTTTCCCAGGATGCTTGTTTCTGGTCCAGGGAAGACCTAGCCTGGCAGTTCGGGCTGGACTGTTCCCACGAGGAACAGGGTCAAGACTGATTTGCATATGGCTGGGTCTCTACTGGAATGGCATGGCAAGCCAAAAAAATGATGGATTAAACCCAGATCTGTGACTGGGGGTGAATGTTTGATTTGTTCTGCATTTCATCCATCATCTGTTGTTTTTGCTTAGGTGTTTCCCACGTTCCCACCACTTCTGCCCACAGGGGGGCTATCGGTCTGTTTCTCATCCCTCTTATCTCTTCCCCCTGGAGGGCCAACTCCTTCGCCCTAGCCTAGAGTGTGACATCAGCCACCAAAGTACTCAGTCTGGCCCCGTGGTAGACTTCCAGGACAACGCTACCCTCCTACGTGCCAATCCGAGCACCAGGTCAATGAATCTATTCCCCACCTTTTTTGGCGGAGGCCTATCAAAGATTCCCAGTAAGCAGACAGACGGGCCATAGTCCACCTGCCTGTCCAGTGTGCTATTGAGGCGATCTATCACCTCCCTCCAGAAGCGCTGCAAGTCCGGGCATCCCCAAGTCATATGGCAGAAGTCAGCGTGGCCCAGCCTACACCAGGGACATGCCCCTGATGTTGTGCCATATATCGATTGATTCTGTGCGGGGTAAGGTATGTCCTATGTATATAATTGTACTGTATATACTTCAAGTGGATGTTGCAAGAGATTTTGTAGGGGTAGGACAAGATCCAAGTCCACTCTGCATCCGGCAACTCTCTCCCTAGTCCTGTGTCCCACCTACCCCTCAGTCTTCCCAAAGAGCGGACCACCATCCTGTTCAGGGCTCTGTAGAACTATGTCACCAGGTGGGAACCTCCTCCCAATGTCATCATAGCCTGTAAGATCACGGTTGCTGCGGGTTCCTCGCTTCTCTCCCCCATATGTCTCTCAGGGCTCGTATGATAGCCTCAAAGTTTAAGAACGGATCGTCCGGCATGTCTGCCTGATTTGTCAAGTCCCCAAATGGGATCAGCATGCCCTCCTGGAACAGGTCCCCCACCGTCATTATCCTGGCCTCCATCCAGTGTTGTAGCTGTCGCACAGTAAAGGAAGTGCAAGGGTCACCATGTGGGAGGCCCACCAGCGGGAGAGCAGGGGCTTATGAACTTGTTGTGTGCACTAGGCTGCCAGTGCCACCTCCACCAATAGGTTCAATCCCAGGGGGAGCCGCCTCCTCCGTAGAAGGCCAGCCAGTATAATTACCTCTTGAGAATGAGCTTCGTCGAAGTGGATCGTTGATGAGTCCTGTCCGTGGACCCACCTCGCCAGCCACAGGAGCTGGACCACCACGTGGTACAGTTTGAAGTCCAGCACTCTGAGTCCCCCCTTTCCGGTGGCAAGCGGAGCATCACCAGTGCCACTCTCTGGCGTCCCCTGTCCCATATTAGGTCCCACAGGAGCCCATTCAGAGTGCGACACCAGGCCCGGGGATGAGCAAGTTGGTGAAGTAGCAAAGAAGTCTGGAGAGCATCATCATTTTGGACAGGGCTATCCCAAGCATAATGGGGAGTTTTAGCGATCTCCAAAAGTCTACTGCCATCTTCAGAGCCCTGTGTGCTCCTTCCAGGTTTCCCTCGTGCAGGTCCTTCAGATCATGATAGATCTGGATACCCAGGTATTTAAAAGTACTGGGAGCCCACTGGACATCCACAGAGCAGGAGAGCAGGCGTGGTGCCACTGCTACCATTGGGAAAACACATCTTGCACTGGTTAATGTGCAGGCCCAGGAGGTGGCCAAATCCTCCAGCATCTGCAGCACCCTCAGGAACACCATGTTTCCATCACATAAATAAATGAGGAGTTCATCCACATCGAGGGAGATGTTGTGCAGTGTTCCTTGTTTGTCACTCCCCATTCTCTGGCCTTTGCTCGGAAACTCATCGCCAGAGGCTCAATCCAAGGGCAAATAAAAGGGGCGAGAGGGGGAAGCCCTGTCTAGTTCCTCTGCAAATCTCACAGCGGCTTGAGATTGTGCGCCTTGCCTTCACTCTCGCCATAGGTGGAGCTTACAGCAGCTTAATCCATTATGTGACGTGCTACGCGTGGGAATAAACCCATTCTGGGTGGTGAGGATGAGGGTCTGCATGCGAGGGAGCAATCTAGTCGCTAGTGTCTTGCTCAGCACCTTGATGTCAGTGTTGAGCATAGAGAGGGGGGAGTAATCAGCCACTGTCATATCTGCCCGCTTACTCTTGGAAACAGGATCACTAGGGCCTCCCTAGTCGATGGTGGTAATTCGCCCATCTCATAAGCCTCTATGTATAGCTCTACCATCGGGGGTATCAGTATCCTAGCAAACTTCTGATAGAATTCTGGTGGGAGTCCATCAGTACCCGGTGTTTTCCCTGTAGCCTGTGCTGGCCACGGTCGAAATGTGGGTCTCCGACCGCCAGTGTTGAAATGACCCCCCAAGTCTTTCAACAAACTCATCTATCATTTTACCAACTTGTCTCTCTTGATTGAAAGTGTACCTTTCATAGTTGACAATTGGCATCGGTTTGAACTTGGCTACTAATGCTTCTTTGATTTGATGGTAAGACATGGGCCCTCATTATGACTTTGGCGGTCTTTTACATTGACCGCCGAAGCCGCGGGCACCAGTAGACCATTGTACGAGTACTAAGGGATTTCCACCACAATTTGGGTGGAAGTCCTTCAGCAGTCGTGCTGGCGGTCGGCAGCACAGAGGTGGTTGCACAGCCATCACCGCCACACCTCAAGTACTGCGCACGCCATATTACGAGCTGTAATATGGCGTGGCGTTGTCCTGATGGCGGGGCACTCCCGGCGGGGGAAGCGCCAGGTCCCGTTCCCTGGAGGATGACCTCCTTGCCTGATAAGGTAAGCCAATCGTCCCACAGGTGAAGGGGGTGGGAGGGTGAGGGTGCTGTGTGTGCGTGTGTGTGTTAGTGGGTGTCTGAGTGTGTGTGAATGTAAGGGTGTATGCGTGTGTATGTGGGTGTGAATGCGTGTGCATTTGTTGAAGTGAGTGCATGTTTGTATGTTTATGTGAATGCACGTCTGTTGGTGCGAGTGAATGCATATATGTATGCGTGTTGGTGAATGCGTGTATGTATTTGTGTTGGGGAATGCTTGTATGCGGGGTGCATGTGGGTTTTTGTATGCAGGGAGAGAGGTGATGTCATGTAAGGGGGTGGGGAGAGGGGTGCTGTCATGGAAGAGCGGTGGGAGTGGGGGGGGCTGTCATGCAAAGGGTCAAGGAATCTAAGGGGTGTTGAATGAGTCATCAGCCGGCGACAGGAAACACATTTCCTGTCTCTGGCGGCCTTTCTGGCAATGTTTTCGTGGAGGTGCTACTGCAGCGAAAACCCTGGCAGGCAGGTGACTCGTAATACCACTGGTGGTCTTCAGTGGACAGCCGGCACGGAGGTGCTGTCCTCCAGCCTGGCCGCCCTACCACCCTGGCGGTATCTGCAGAGATGTGGCTGTTTGGCAGAGGCCAACAGCGCCACTCGGAATGTGGCAGTCTTCACCGCCGGCCCATTGGCAGTGAGACCATCACCGCGGCCCTGGCGGTCTTTGGACCACCAAGGTCGTAATGAGGGCCATTGTCTCAGTTTGTGAGAATTTCTTTATCACTTCTTTCACTCTGTCACCAGTGAGATTCTTTAAGTATTTAATGATTTTCTCTTCACTGACTTCTTCCAGAGCTTCTATGAAATCATCAAATGTTCCGATCCATGTGGTCCATCTGGTGCCAAAGTTCTGTTGGTGGCTTTGGTGATTGCTACAGTGACCAACAGTTTTGCAAGTACAATCCCTGTGCTCCCTCTCGAGTCACCTCTCCTGATTTTGAGGTCGCATGACTGGTGAGTAAGTTCACTTCTCGTACCTGGTTGTCGCTGCCTTCTAGCTTTATCTTTGATTGTTGCTACCTTTTAAGTTGTACCAGGTTGCCAGTGCCTTTTAGCATTTTCTTTGCATGACTGCAGCTTGGTGTTGTGGCTGTGATAAAAGACCTCTTTTTGACATGGTTAGCCCCCACATTTTGCCTGGTAGATGATGTCACCTAGACATTGTTAGTGCCCAGGTCCCCCGACAGGGTCAGATCTTTTTTCCTAAAACTGTTGTGATGCATTGGCACAATTAGAGACACCTTTGGCTGTCACCACAAGTCCCTAATAAATGGTACCTAGGTACCCAGGGCAAGAGGTACTAAGGAAATGCCTCTGAGGGCAGCAGCACTGATAATGCCACCCTCTAGGGCAATGCATTCAGGTGCACCCAGCCCTACCATTGCAGGGTGAGTGTCCTGATGCAAACTTACAAAGTAAACTCAACATGGCACACTGCCTGTGTGCCCTGTCCACTACACATTGCAAGCAATATAGGTAAGTGACCCATCTGACAGCCCTCCAGCTCTAAGGCGGGGTGCACTATTCTTCATGTGAGGGCATAAATGCATGAGCAATATGCCCCCACTGTGTCCTTGCCAAACCTAGGACATAGTGAGTGAACAGAGCAGCCATTTTAACTGCATGTGCTGGACACTGGTCAGTACGAGTTTCACAGTTACATGATGGTTACTCTGAACCCTTGGTTGTTTGGTATCAAATAACTCAGGATGATAAATCCAAACTGGTACCAATGTTGGATTTATTATAAAATGTACCCATGGGCTACCTTAGAGGTGCCCCCTGCAAAGGATATCTACCCTGGCATAGTTGCTGGCTGGTCTCATCCAGCCTGCCACGTCCAGACATGAACCAGCATTCCTAGGGTGAGGGCCTCTGCTCTCTGGGATGCAGAACAAAGCCCTTCCTGTGTGGAGGTGCTAACACCCTCTCCCCCGAGGAATGTGCACTGCCCTGTTGGCGAGCTTCAAAGGGCTTACCACCTTTGAAACATGACCTCCATGCCTGCTGCTAGCAACAGATGACCTCCCTGTGGCAAACCCCCACTTGGTGGGAAACTCAAACAAAGGACAGGAGGAGTGACCCTACATTGCATGCACCACCCCTAAGTTGTTGCATGCGAGGTGGACTCTCCATTTCATTTTCCTCCTGCACCAGCTCTAGAGACCTTTCCCTGCTGCTACCATCGGTACAGAGATCCATCCGAACTTCTCCAGCTGGCACAGTGTGCCCACCAGCAACCTTGACCAACCTACAAAAAAAGAACTTGGTAAACCTATTGTGTGATTTTTACGTATTTTTAAAAGTTATCCTCCATTGATTCCTACGGGGCGTAATTACACACGAAAATACTATTTTTATTAAACTTCAAAAATTCATATCTGGAAAAGTACTTAACTAATATTGATGATCCTGATCATAAAAATTGCATAAAAATCTGAAGTATTTTTACAAATTGGTCTTGAGTGTGTGAATTGCAAGATTGATGCTGTGAGTACAACAAACGCTTTGCACTTCTCCAAAATTGGCCTAACTGCTCCACCTACCTACCTTAAAAATTAGAGCATTAGGTGGTCTAGGTTTAACCCCTGTAAACCAATGTGTGCACAGTGTGCCTAGCTTTGCACACTACATGGACCGCCAGCCTCTTACAGTGGTGCAGTGCCTTCATTTTTTCTTTAGCCTTGCCAGCAAGTCTTGGTGGACTTGGTGGACTTTTCTATCAGTGCTCCCTTGTTGCGCCTTCAAATTCACAACAAGGCATTGTACAGGCTGGAGTGGTGCTTGCACTCTATATGTGCGAACTGTAGGCTTCTTCATTTCGGCTTGGGTGCACGTGGCTTGCACAAGCAGTTTGCTATTATATCTTCAAACACTCAGGAAGAGCACTTCTGTTTCTTCTGGGCTTATGTCCCCTACTCTTCACCAATTGTTGCCTCCTCCCCAGCCCAATAACATACACAAGAATACACCACACACAAATCTTGAAATCTTGTTGAAAACGTCTTCACAACATCTAACTAACTATCAATATCCCAAGAACGTGCCCGTAATCATGGGGATTTAGCACATATAGGTGGTCATTTTGAACTTGGCAGTGTAGACAGCCGGCATGGCGGGCCACACCGCCATATTATGACCACCATGAGGGCCGCCATCGGCAGCCCTCACTCACCGCCAGGCTGCCTCCGTCAGGCAGCCTGGCGGCGGTCGGGATCATTATCCGACGGGGCAGCGGTGCTGTCCCTCAGATAATGATTCCTCAGCCTCCAGCCTTTCCCTGGCGGGTTTCCCTGCCAGAGAAAGCCTGGCGGAAGCGGTGCACTGGGGCACCCCTGGGGGCCCCTGCACTGCCCATGCACTTGGCATGGGCAGTGCAGGGGCCCCTGTGCAGTGCCCCATCGCGCAGGTCACTACCCAATTTTCGGACAGTGATCTGGGTGACAGGTGCAGCTGCACCCGCCGCACAGAGGCATTGGCGGTGGCTCCATGTGGATCCGCCGTCAATGTCCCGGCCAGGCATTCCTGTGGGCCGGCAGGCGGAAACAATGTTCCCTTCCGCCGGCCCACAGGAATGTACATTATACCGCCGGCAGGAATCCGGAGACGCTGGCGGTCAGTGGTTTGAACACCAGCATGAACACGGCGGTTTCGACCTCCGTGTTCATAATGAGGGCCATAGTGCTAGGATACTACACTTGCTTTCATCTAGGCTACCAGTTGGAGCCTCCGTTTCAGTTGTATTTAGATATGAAATGATTTAAAAGAGTTCTCATCCCATCTTGACTTCTCTGAGTGTTTTTTTCCTGTTTCTCCCAATACCACTGCCCTTTGGATTAAACACCCTAAGATTTTTTTAAAGCCACATCACCAAGGTGACCTATAGGAGTCAGTAACACATCTCCCTCCTCACTGAATTATACTGAAATTTGAGTGGGTGCCCTGTCTATACGTTGCATGTTTTTTTACGGACACACACATACAAATACGTCATGACTATTAATTTTAACTCACAGGATGTCTCTATTTGTTGATCTGATGATTAACTGTCACACAGAACATTTGGGATCGAAACGTCGACAAAACCTCTGGCTGTACCACTTTTGCGGGCTGACATATAATGAATTGGAATTATGGAATGAACAAGCTCGAAAACCTTTGTAAATTACATGAATGGACAGGTTATTAGAGTTAGTAGATGAGAACCCTGATTGAACTGTGTATGTAGCGAGATGCGTTCTGTGTGTTATGTGAGAAGTGAGAAGGATAGGGGCAAGAGGTAAATTGAACAAAAGAAGACGGAGGAGGGTGAGGGACTCATGGCGAGAAGTGTGAAAAACCTACTAGGATGAATTTATTAGACAAAAAAAGGTTCATCCAAGTGTCTATAACTGTAATCAAGACATACTACACACATTTAGGGGTGTGCGAAATTTGCACATTTTGTTTTCATATACTTCTGCATAATTTCAGCAAACATGTGAAAGTGTGCAGAATGTAAATCGCCTATTTTTGAGGATGGTATTTTTCCTTGCATCAATTTGGGACAGGGAACGCCTTTAAATAAAAACACAGTGAACAACAGCCACTCACATTCTGTTGTTCCTTTCCATTTGCAGTAAATTTTTATTGTGAACGGAGCCATTCCTGCGACATTTTTACTGCGAATGATGCATTATTATTTGATGTGTAATGGTATAATTCTGGTAATTGTGCGGAACAAATGTAGTGCAAAATTAACAAAATTACGTTAATTATGCTGGTGAAATTTAACTTTCACCCAAACCTATAAAACTAAGGATTTCAACAAAAGAATATACATTGATTTTTTTTATTGTTAAAGGTGGAAGTCATAAATGCAGGAAATGGTGAGTTCATAGTCATAAGGAATATTAGTTTTGATTTGTAAAGGGGACTGTGTATTTACCGTCATTCTGCAGTGTTTCTGAAAAAATAGGGTCTGCCTTCATTCAACTTTCATGCACATTAGTAAAATTGATCTATCATGCGACTATCTGGGAACAGTTTAAGATAATCTGTACCTGTAATTCTTCGATGTACTTTTGTAAAGTTTTGAAGGATACCTTATTTATAAAAGATGTTGATTTGGAAAAATAAACAGAGCGAACGGGGGATATTGTACCAAGAAGAATGTAAAAGTAAGAAGCATACTGAATTAATAAAATAACATCATACAGAACAAAGACCATATCTTGATGAGCTTTACTGGTGTAGCTGAGGCCGACCACCCTTTTTTTAGACACCTTCTGTGCTTAAAGTAA
Source organism: Pleurodeles waltl (assembly GCF_031143425.1). Classification (NCBI taxonomy): domain Eukaryota; kingdom Metazoa; phylum Chordata; class Amphibia; order Caudata; family Salamandridae; genus Pleurodeles; species Pleurodeles waltl. Next base: position 1,345,568,430 of record NC_090447.1, on the reverse strand, counting down.
ATTTATATAACACAATATTTCTTCGAGTTAGTGCTTTATTTTCAGACAGCAGACTGAGAAAGAGGCAACCTTTGCTCACTGTTTCTGAGCTGTCCTGTCTGAAGATTTTACACTTGCTCAAAGAAATTAGGTGTGGGCAGAACTAAAATTCCGCTTGTTGAATTGGAAGGATTTGGGAACTCCATGTTATGCATATAACACAGAGTTCCTGCTAGTTATCTTTTTGCTTGAGCATGCAAGACTTGTTTTAGAATGTGCAAGACATGCATCAGCGTGTGCAAGACTTGTTTAGTGCATGCTGGTGAGTGTGATAATATTTGCCGGCTTCTAGCAAGCGCATGAAAGATTTGCTGGCCACTTGCATGGCTTCCGGTTGCCATGGAGCCTTTTGGCACCATTTTCATGACGCTGGTGAGCGCTTGCTCCTGTGGCTGCTTTTCAACCAGATTTTCTACTCGAGAAGCAGCTCAATCTACTCAAAGAGGCCATTTTTGAGAGAACATTCTACTCCAACGACCATTCAGATTGTTTTTTAGTGCAAAAAGCATTTTTTTCTTTTCTTTTTTTCCAACAGGAAGGAAGTGCCCCAGAGACTTCAACTTCCTCTTTCTGTCCATCAGGTTCCTCATGGTGCTTGCTCCATCTCCTGGTCATTTTTCACTTGGATTTCGAGTTGGAAGGCTCACTTTCTCTGTCTGCAATTCCTGCTGCACATATTCCAATGGATTTTAAGGACTTTGATTTTGTGGATTCACAAGTAAGTTGAAAGGGTGTTGTTTGTCTGATAGAGTGGCTGCACCAGAATTTATTTGTACTTTTATTAAATTTTTAAATTTTGATTGTGTTGGGTGGCCTGGAGTTTCAGCAGGTGTCTATGTATTATTTTGCATTTAATTTCTTACCTTTTGTAAATGAAAAGTTTGCATAGTTCAGTAAATTTTCTCCATGTTTGTTAAATTTTCACTATTCATTTTTTTTACAATGTGGACTAGTCTGCCCACAGGCCATCCAGCCAGTATTAATAATAGAAACATGAAAGAACATTTAGCTTTATTTATGTGTCAGGGAGCCATTTTGTGTGGTCAGTGTCCATAGTCCTGCATATGTTCTTTTCTATCCATGCCTCCTTGCTTGTTGACCATGTGGCCATTTCATCTAGCCAACCAGTGTGCTTTTGCAATAGGCCTGCATTTTCTCTTTGTTGTCCATGCCCATGCCGCCTTGCTGGTTGTTTGTTTGGCCATGTGGCTGGTGACCATTTTGTGTAGGTAGTCATTGCGCATTTGCCATAGGCCTGTATGTGTTCTTTGTTCTACAGTGCCTCATTGCTTGCTGTTGTTGTTTGACTATGTGGCCCTTGGCCATGTTATGCAGCTAGCCAGTGTACTTTTACCATAGGCCTCAGTGTACTTTTACCATAGGCCTGCATGTGGCCTCCTTGCTTGTTGTTTGATCATGTGGTTGGTTGCCATTTTGTGTAGCAAGCCAATGTGTTTTCTCCATATGGCTTCCTGAGTCCTCACTTGTAGGTTGACCATGGTGCAGGTGGCTATTTTGTCTAGCCAGTCAGTGTGCTTTTACCACAGGCCTGCATGTGTTCTTTGTTCTCCAATGCCTCCTGGCTTGCTCTCAGGAAAAATCCTTTGAGATATTTGCTCTGTTTGATCAAATGGGGGGATATAGTGTTAATCGGGAAAAAACTAAATTATTCTTTGTGGAATTTTCCGGAATTGATCTCCTGTGTAAACACTCGACCTAAAAGACACTTGGGGATTAGAGTTTCTTTAAGAATTGAAGATCTATTTGATCTTAACTTTGCCCCCCTGGTTTTTAAAACTCAAACTATGCTAGCACAATGGGGATCACTTCCACTAACTATTTTAGGGAGGGGCGCCCTGATTAAAATGTCAATATTGCCGTTATTTATTTTTCTATTTTCAGCCATTCCGTGTGTTTTAACCTCCCTATTTTTTAGAAAATGTAAATATTTGTTTCCATCTTTTATTTGGTGCAATAAAACTCCCCGAATTGCACTAAGCACTTTCTATGCAGATTTGGAGAAGGTAGGCCTGGCACTTCCCAATATTAAAGACTATTATTTTGCATTCTTCGCTCAATATATGGCTAGATTTAATGTAACATGGCGGCTTATTCCTGCAGGATGTTCAGGAATTGATCTTTACGGAGCATGGTATACGGATCCTGCAAAACTAACGAAATCCCCAAACAAAGTGCGTTATAAGATGCTGAGGTGGTTCTTTAGAAAGAGATCAGATTTTTATCAGAGATATGCAATACCTTAAATTAATACCTCTACTCCCCTGTCTGAATTGACAATGGAATCCAGTTCTTAGCTCAACCTGGATGTAATTAGGAATTGGAAACATGCTGGATTTTGGAAAGTTGGGGATTTTTTAGCTGATGATAAGTGGAAAAGCCTGTCGTAATAGGGGCAGCCATACAAGGGGATTTTTTGCTCATTGGGTCTTATGGAACAATGCTCACAATTCTCACCGGCCTTGATTCAGGGATAGCCAAAATATAGTTAAAGATCTGGTAGACCCAGTGGGCGATAGGCGAGCAAGGGTGAATGGAAAATGCTGCTTATGGAGCTGAAGGGCCAAGATCTTTTTTTTAAAGCAACCAGAAAATGGGAGAAATATGCTAGAACTAACATAAGAAATCTGGGAAAATATTAATTGGTTGAATTTCAATGTATTGAGAGGAGCAAACTGGCGCAGAATGCTTTATTTTAGCAAATGGCTCCTTTACTGAACCCTGCAATTCTTAGTCCAGGTTAATAATAACTGGTTCAGTCATTGTTTTGAATGTCACGCGGGGGTCATAGTAAACTGGACACACGTTATAGGTAGATGTGTGCTTATTCAAGAATTATGTGGCAAGGTATTCAGACATTTAGAAATAGCCTTATAGATATAAATATCTCACAGCATATGGTTGTTAGCCCTGATCCACTCCTCGTGATACTTACCTGAGCTTTATGATTGATTCAAGCCCAGTGGGAGTTTGTGTTTCTGCAGTGAAATTACATCGTCCTTTCTCTATACTGGAGTAATTGACTAGCGTTGGATGTGCTGGACAAAAAGGATTAAGCAGTGGTTTTCTAAGCAACAATTATTGTGATTTAATCCACTTTGACACATTTTCCTGAGGATGGTCTCATGGACGGTTTGAGCCTTGGGAGACTGAAATGTCAACCTTATACTCTCCGTGACACAATTAATCTCATGAGCTGCCAGAGTCCATTAGGAGTGATTTCTGATTGTTTGAAAGACTGCATATAGGACTCAAACCTTTTGTGGTTGGAGAATCAGGAGGGTTGGTGTTCTCCTTTTGTCATTTAGTTGTAAAGGGATTGGTGACTAGAGGGGTCACCAGTGCATTTGTATAAAAAAACTAAAAATTATATTTGCTGCTTTGCTCTATTGATGAATATATTATTAGTGAATACATTAAAATTCTTCATTTTTCCACAAACAAATTACAGACTGTTTGAAGATGTATTCATTTATGGAATTTGATTTATGGCTAATTACAATATTTATAGTATTTAATATCGCTGAAATATTGGTATGCAAATAATTCCTCCATGAACATTGTGTGCTTTATAGTTTAGATGGCCCAGTTATGTGTGGGAATATTGGGCTACCCTGTTTATTTGTAACAATGTTACATCATCAGCAACACATGATGGACGCACTCGGATAGATGTTATGACGGTTGTGAGATTGATTAATCAAGTACATCTAGCTACTTGTCAGGGATTGCTCTCACTTCTCACTCTTAATCATGATGATTCATGAGTGATTGATTGCAGCATCATATGTCCTTGATCTGCCTCCTGGTCCACTGATGAGGCTTACCTTCTTTCCTTCTCCTTGACTCTACAATATCATTAATGTTTTATAATCCGCAAGCCTTCTCTTTTTCTGCAAGAATGGCAAAAGCTTCACAACACTACTGTTTACCTTACTGGACTGGTTCAGCTATCACCCAAAATGGACATTCTGAGAAGAATGCAGATGCACTGCTCAAAATAGCATTTATACAGTATCAGTTTACTTTTAACAATCATATTTTTTAGAAATGTTTGGGTTGCAATACTCCTCCAGAGTTTGCATTTTCCATTTTTGCAATATATTTAATTAATCTGTAATTCCTTCATTACCTTCCACAATAGATTTCATGATGATGTTGTGCTACTCATCACACAAATGAATATTGTTGTGGTTGTGTTTGTCCTTGCCTCACCTTTTCCATACTCTACTTTTTCATTCATTAGGCAGCGCCTTAACCCTCTTTCCCCAGGCTATGTAACTTTATCACAGGGTTGGATCCTTGGGAACAGTCCCACTCAGAATCCCACCTTCCAGCAGCTCTGACTCTGACAGCACAGAGGTACAGGGCGGCCAGATTAGGGTGAAAGGATTAGGAAAGGTACAGCTGGGAAAGAGATCTGGTAAAAGAAAATAACACCAAAATAAAGAACTAATAAAGCACTATCACTTGTGTTTTTGATTGTCAATCCCTCCTGATGTTACACACTATACATTGGCAATGCTATCTCCTGCAAGATTCACAAACTATATAAACAGCTTGATTTTTTTTATCCACTCAGGAATTAGAAATTAAGTGAGACAGCTCTGTCTTTTGCAATCTCTTAATGCACAATAAACAGTACTTCAATACTAATGATGGTCCATCTTATCTGTTTATAATCATCAGGTTTCACAGATCCTATAGTCATCACAACATCTGCAGAATGCATATGACAAAGGAACTGATTCTCAGGAGAAGTCCTTTGGTTCGCTTCACCAAACAAACATCTGTGTGAAAGTGTCACACAAGTTCAGTACTTCAATGCTACTTGTCCAAAAATAGTTCCTGAAGGACATACAAGAATTGCTTTTATATTCACAGCCAAACATATTGTATAACAAAGTCCTCAAGCAAGACTCTTGTTAGTTTTTCAAAAACTCCTGAGTTTCGTGCATCTGAGAAAAACTCTTGAGAAATACCCTTCCTACTGCAGCTGGCTTCTTTCCAAAGCATGATATATCCAAGAGTTTCTACAACTTCTGAAGGGTAGAGAACTACTTACAGCCCCACCTCCCCAGATAACCCAGAATATTCAAAATAACAGCCTCAGGACTTTAGCACCAAGACTTTACATAACGGTCCCACTCAAAATGGCTGCTGAGAGTTTGAACAGTCTTATGAGACTAAACAAGCTTCGCAAGAGAGATTGTAGAAATGGTGGCCATTTTGTAAGAGACTCAAGCTCCATGAATGGTGGTCATCTTTGAATGGGCCGAAGATATGAGGATGGATATTGATGACTGAATTTCTCTTTGAGGGGCTAGCATGCCCACCAACTATGACCCCAGACCATGTCTTTTGCCACAGAGACACTTTCCAAGCACCCTGGGGTTGGTGAGTGAAGTCATCAGGGCAACTCTGCAGGCAAAGGCGGTGGATGGTGGCAAGGAAAGGGCACACATACTGCAGCCCATGAGAGATTTATTGAGGTGTGACTTAATTTACACAATAAATGGATCACACACTTGGTAAAGCGAAGGTGGCGAAAGTATCTCCAACTTAATGTGGGATCTGCCAGTACCCGAGCAATAGCCAACATCTATATATACTATCTAGGTAGGCAATACAGGTAACGGCATAACATACTCCAGTGGTCATTATAGTTACAGGGGGTACAGAGGGTAATGGGACAAGGGTTTAATCAGGGCCACTGCAAATAGGCAGCAGTAAAGGGCCAAATTATGTGGCAGAGTTGAGTAGATTATGTGGCATGAAAAGGCAAATTATGCAGCATAATGTAGCACATTTTGTAATAGTATTACTTCATTATTTTACCATTTTCTAACTTGTAAACACTATGAGGCAGGGGTCTCCTACCTTTTCTGCAGTGAGAGCTACTTCTGATCAGTGAAAATCGTCGTGAGCTACTAAAGGCCAAGCAACTTGCACATTTGTCCGAGAGCGCTCCACGCCCAGCTTCATTGACTTTAAGCCAAATTTCTTTGGAGCCCATACTGTTGTGAGAACAAAATACTTAAGCGTTCCCTAGAAAGATTGATAGGAATGCCTTTGGATTTGTGTTGTCAACACTCAGCAAGATCTTTCAATTAATAGCTGTCAGGGAAATAATTATTATATTGTAGCTCAATTACCAAACCTAAAAGAAAATCATTCTTACCTTCAATGTGGGACCATGTGATGTCCTCTAATACTGTGTATTCTGGAAGCCCGAGAGGGCAATTCAGAAGAAGTCATTATTTAATTTAGTCACAGTGCATGACAGTCAGCCTATGCAAAGCTTTGCTGAATCTCAAAAACTGCACTTTATATCTGCCTTTGTGTTAGTCAGTGAAAGCAGCTCAGTGCATGCTATGCTCATTGACTTTAGCCTTGGCTGCAGCCACGCTATACTATAAAATTGAGGGCCTTGCATGCACTCAGCCACTTTCACTGACTTACACAATGGTAGATATAATGCGCAGTGTAGTCAGTGAAAGCGGCCTAGTGCAGGCAAGGGCCTTGGATTTTAACGTTGGCTGCCACAGCGCTTTACTATGGAAGGCAGATGTAAAGTGCTGTGGCAGCCAAGGGTAAAATCAAGGGCCTTGCATGCACTGAGCCGCTTTCACTGACGTACAGAAAGGCATAGATAAAGCACTGTATGTAGTCAGTGAAAGTAGCTCAGTGCAGGCAAGGACCTTGGATTTTTATGTTGGCTGCCACAACGCTTTATTATTGAAGGTGATATTATATTAAGCATGGTAGCAGCTGAGTGCCTGCAAGAACTTTTGGTTTTAACCTTGGCTGCCACCATGCTTTACTATGGAAAGCAGATGTAAAGCGCTGTGGCAGCCGAGGTTAAAATCACAGGTCCTTGTCTGCACTGGGCCGCTTTCACTGGCTTAACAAAGGTAGATATAATGTGCAGTGTAGTCAGTGAAAGTGGCCCAATGCAGTGCTTAATTTGAGCCGGTGTGGCACTGGCACTTATTTTTGAGGGGCATCATGTATTTTTCTGCATTAGGCAATTACTGCAAGCAAAATACACATATTGGAAAGCCGAAGGAAAGCAAGACTGAAAAGTGTCATAAAGGGAGAAAGCAGAAAGGTGAAAGAGTGAGCTGAAGGGCAGGGAATGGCTGCCTGTAAATGGATTTAAGAGGCTCGAAATGGCTATTAGGTTACACTGCCTCAGTATTCTGTGCTCGTATATTTGAATGCAGCAGCCTCGTGTTCCAGAGAGGAGAGTTTTGAGCACCAGCAAGCTTGTATGTACAAATTATTAACCACTGGGTGGCAACCAAGGTTAAAATCAAAGGTCCTTGCCTGCACTTGGCCACTTTCACTGACTACACACCGCGCATTATATCTGCCTTTCTGTAAGTCAGTGAAAGCGGCTCAGTGCATACAAGGCTCATTGATTTTAGCCTTGGTATTAACCATGCTATATTACAAAATCGAGGGCCTTGCATGCACTGAGCAGCTTTTACTGACTTACACAACGGCAGATATAAAGCGTGTACTCAGTGAAAGCGACCTAGTGCAGGCAAGGACCTTGGATTTTACCGTTGGCTGCCACCGCGCTTTACTATGAAAGTCGATGTAAAGCGCAGTAGCGGCCCAGTGCAGACAAGGACATTGGATTTTAATGTCGGCTGCCACCGCGCTTTTTTATTGAAGGCAGATGTAAAGCATGGTGGCAACCGAGGTTAAAACCAGAAAGCCTTGCCTGCACTGAGCCCCTTTTACAGAGTATGCGGCTAATAGTCCAGGGGTTCCCTAACCTAGGCAAGGATCAAACAGCACATATGGAGTCCGTTGCCAGCCTGGAAAATCTAGGTGGCACATGACCGTACCAGATCTCAGGAAGAACGTCACGTTCTTCAGCCCGCCCCAGCCCAGCTAAGCTCAGTTCAGCCAAACAGAGCAGCTGGATAGGGTAAGGGTGGGTAAGTGCTGATAACAGCCCTAAAAGACATTGAAGTTATAATAAATAAATGATCAGAAAGAAGCATTTCAAATCAGATACAGGTGCAAGCTACTCCCAGGGGGTCTGCGAGCTACTGATAACTCGCGATCGACCGACCAGTTGGAGACCCCTGCAATAAGGGCATTAGTTGCACCTCATTAGTACCGGTTTAATACCCAGAAATAGCAATAAGCAACAGAAAAGTGACCAGTACAGCTTTACAAAGGGCCTTCCACTGCGGCGCAGCAAGTGTTGCTGCAATTTTTTTAACTTGAAAATCGTTTGGCATCAAAACAAAATCTGTTTGTGTTAAAATCTGAAGATTATGTGGTAGATGATGGATTGTGTAGCAAGTGCAGCCAATCTATAATATCCAAAAATTGCCACAGCCAAACAATCGCATAAGTCCAGTCCCCTTGGTATAACTAACTGGTATACACTTTAATAAGCAGATTAAAAAACGTGTGTGCTAAAAGGCAGCAGTGCAAAGTAAATAAATTCAGGTAGTAAAAGAATAATGTTACATTTAATCTTCCTCAGAGATATAAAGCCACCCTCTCCCCCATAACAGCCCCACCCCTCTCCCCAAACAACCCTGTCCCCAACCAATGTCCAAAAGTCAAAGGTCCTATTATCTTACCAATTCTCACCTTCTCCACCCACAAGTCCCTCCCACCAAAACAAATAATAGAAAAAGGGGACCAGGGGGTTTCATCTAGGTGGACTCAAAGGCTTGAGACTTCCTGGCGAAGGCTTGCCACCTCCTGAGAAGTAATGCCAGCTCTTGCAGCACACAGCATGTTGAAGTTGTCTAAGTAGGAGGGTGACCACAGTGGAGTAACAGGAGGATCCCAGCTGTCAACGGCACTGGCTATGTTGTGGCTGGGATAGAGCATCTGGTGGCTGTTGGAAGTACTGGGGCCTGGGTCAAAGGCAGATGCCTCTACCTTCTCCTTCTCCTTCAGAGCCACCAGCCAGCAATATTCTGCCCAGATGGCCTCCATCCATTGTCGCCACTGCTGGGCTGCTCTATCCTGCTGAGATGGTGGACTAGCAGGAGTAGCTATATCAAAAAATAAAAAATAAATAAAAAATACAAATTGCAAATAATGTTCAGTGCAAATTCTTGTTTATATACTGGCACAATAGCAGTAGACTGCAGTTCCCATAGGGCCATTAGAATTTTGGATGTGATTAGTCACAGGGCCAAGTTTTCCCCACAAATTCCTTACTCTGAAGCACAGACTAGCTGCAAGGAATTAGGCCAGTATACCACAGATTAAAACTAATGTGTTCATTATGACTTCAGCGGTCTAAGCAGAAGACCGCTGTTTGTGCGTGGGCCAAAAGAACGACAGTGTCGGCGATCTCACGACTGCCGTATTACGTGTCACAAACTGCAGACCGGGCAAAATCAGCGAAAAATCTGACACTGTCGGCCTGACCTAGGGCGGGAGAGAGGCGGTACCACCGCCAGCACCGCCACACCGACAACATCCCCCCTCCAAATTACAACCCACAAATTAGCAGAGTGGTCTTTGCACAGCAGTAATCCATTGGTGGTCTGAACCGCTGTGGTCTAAAACTCAACTCCATCAGAAGATAACACCACATTGGACAGTACAAACACCCCACACCTGACAGACATACACACAACACACACACCTGATCACTGCACTATAAAACACCCCCCCACACATACCAACAACCCTGTGCATCCTAAATTTATGTACAGAGAATTGGAAGAATGCACAAATAGAAGAGACTGCACCTTGATACCATAGGCACCACCACACCTAAAATGCAGCACACACTACACATCTGCACCCCTGTACACAACAAACACATCACCACTGCACACAACCTCCACATACCACAAGCATGCTGAACCACACAACCCCACTGAACCAAACAGCACACCCCACACCCCTGCACATAACACACCCCACCACCCACAACACATCCACTATGTCACAACAGAAACAACCACAATTGACAGACGAGGAGTTGAGGGTCATGGTAGACAAAATTGTCAGAGTGGAGCCACAACTGTTTGGAGCACATGTCCAGCATACATCCATAGCCAGGAAAACTGAGTTATGGCAGAAGATCGTTAACAGGGTGAACTCAGTGGGAAACCATCAATGCACAAGGGAGGACCTCAGGAAGAGGTAGAATAACCCACGGGGAAAGGTCCGGTTCACAGTGGCAAGACACCAGATAGCCATCTACAAGACTGGTGGTGGACTCCCACCCCTCCCACAGAGTTAACATCGTGGGAGGAGCAGGTCTTGGCCATTCTGCATCCAGAGGGCCGGACTGGAATCTTGTAAGTCAACAACCCTCCCGGGCACCATGTACTCCTGCACAGCATGTACCCCCACCACCCTTACACCGCCTCATAGCACCCTAATGTGCACCAATCCCCGTGAACCCAATACCCTCTTTTGCATGCCACCACTACCACTAATCCCACACAGGCCCACCAAGTGCATGGAAATCTCCCACCTTAGCAAGTACTACAACTACCACAAGCCAACACTTCCCACCCTTGAATAACTGCCAATTCCATTTCACTTTAGGACACCTTCACGTATAACCATGTCACCCCTTCACCTACAGGATACTTGGACAGCTCACTACTACGTCACAATCACAGCATTGATGATCACAACTTACTATTTGACAAGCACACAACACCACTATCCATCAGCCCTTAAACATTGCCAGTGGTCGAGCAGCTATCATTGCCATTACTTGAAAGCATGTCAAGGCTATGCTTACAAACAATCATGTGAACAACAAGTAATTTCGACAATGTAACACACTTCCTCTCCATCCACAGGTATCCCTACTACTGCCACCCAGCAGAGGATGCCAGAGACAGACAGTCAGCCCCTGGAAATAGGCCCAATTGAGGACTACAACTCTGGATGTCTGGAAGGGGATGCCTCGCCTGGCCCATCCAGGATGACTGGTCAGTCCACTACCACCAGCTCACCCTGCTCACATCTGAGTCCCCTACCTCTGTGACTACTATAGCACAGGAAACCCCTCCTCCCCAAACCTGTGTCCCAAGGACCGGTCAATCTATGGCGTGACCCACAGTACAGGGACCTGAGTCAACCCTAACATCTGAGACAATGAAGATCCTAGTGTCAGTGGGAGTGGGCATACTTTGCCAGGGTCTTATAGTGGGCAAGAGGAAGTGGGAGGGCAACTTTGGGTCAAGGGATGAGGCACCAACGGGACACGATTGGCCACGGGGCCATGTCCAGGGTCCTGGAAGCATACCACCAATACCAGGACAGGATGGGTCAAATACTGACAACCTTACAGGAGAACCAAAAGCTGCAGGTGGAATATCACGAGGAGGCCAGGCAGCAGTTGAAGTCACATAATGCAACCATGGCCTCCATTGGTGGGGTGCTTACTGAACTCACCAGCATCCGGCATGCATCCTCCACCCACCAGCAGGCTCCTACCAGTAGCCAAGCAACACGTGTGCCATCTACATCTGCCACAGCTAATACAATGGAGGCTCAGACAAAGGACCCACAGGCTATGAGCACCCCTGCAGCGGAGGATCCCCCATGAAAACGAGGTCATAAATCCATGCATCCTGCAAGACCAAGACCAAAAACATCACCAGGAAGTGATCTCTCTCCTGAATATTCTCCCTTGTGTGCCACTGAGACACCCAGTGGACTGCCCACTGCCAAAACTGCATTTCCCATTGGCCCTTGGAGACTGGACCTGTGAAACCAACAGTTGGGCCATCTACTCTGATGCTATCAAACCCCATGACCCCTCTCCTCAGCAAAAGCACTTTGAATCACAATAAACACATTCCAGCACAGTAATGGCTTACGTGTCATCATTGTCACCAGCACCATTTAATGTGAAAGAGATACATTGAAATGCACATATAGATGTCAAGAAGTCTGACAGATAGGCAGATGTGGCAGGAATGTCCAGTAGGATGGACATGGCATCCTTCCTGTACTGTAATCCTATGCCAAGGGTGCCAACAGTCATGTCAGAAAGCAGAGTGGAACCACACATCTGACCTGAAGATAGAACAAGATAGGGTAAAGCTTCAATGAGGCCCAGATCCACCGCCAGCACTTTGAGACACTCAAGGGTGAGTAGTTGCACTTTACAAAAACTGAGTGATTGATTGATTTATGTCTCCCATGTTGCCCATCCAATAAACATACAGGACACAATGCAATCCTCAGGAATCATGCTGCAGAGGGGAGGTCACCAAATATCAGCAAGGTAGGTTTGTAGGTCACACACATGCAGAGTAAAATAACCATTCCTCATGGCTAACATCACCAACAGAAAACCTATCTTGCAATGTTTAATACAGCTAGTTACCTGACATCAGGTTTGGGAACAGTGTAGATGAGTAGCTGGACTGTCATGTGATAGGTGCAGGGTAGACCATAAACATCCAAACTGCAAGCTTGAAGCCATGCAACATGGGGAACCTTATGCTGAAGTCGTGTCATGCCATGCCATCAGCAAGTACGACATGCCTTAGGCAGCAGAGCAGTCACACCTCCCCTGATGGTAACTCAGCATCCCATCAAAATGCATAACACAGACAGATGGATGTAGTACACTCACATCCCCTGATGTAAAATACAAGGAGGGACAATGTCACTAGGCAGACAAACTTTAGACCACACATGCCTGGCAAACAAACTTTAGACCACACATACCTGGCATTCATTGGAAGAATTGCTGAATCAACTCAGTCCTAGAGTCAGCTGCATTCTTGCCATCTGCCTCCTCGTCAGTTCCAGAGTCATCAGCCTCAGCCACTGGTTCAGCTGCCACCTCCTCGTCATCCAAAAGTGGAATGTGTCTTCTCAGAGCAAGATTGTGTAGCATGCACCATGCTACAATGATTTGACAGACTTTCTGTGGTCTGTACTGTAGGGCACTACTGGACACATTTATGCATCTGAATCTTCTTTCAGTAGTCCAAATGTCTCTCATTCGGCTGTAAGTCTAATTGTAACTGTCCACCTCATCTGTTGTAGGGTGCCTCACTAGTGTCAGGAGCCAGGGCAGGTTGGGGTAGCCAGAGTTACCTGTGTGCACAAAAGTACAAAACATTAGGGAATCATGAGAGGCACTGAGCTGACTTTGAAGTGAAGTGGCATAGACGTTAGACATAGACAGTGGTACACTTACCAATGAGCCAGGCCCTCTCTCTCTTTAGTCGCAACATCATTTGTGGGACACTGCTGCTCCTCAAGACGTAAGAATTATGTACAGATCAAGGAAAATTTGCTGTCACATGGGATATGTATCGGTCGACAAGACACACCAACTGCACATTAATCGAATAGTGATTCTTCCTGTTCCTGTAGACTTGCTCACTGGCCCTTAGAGGAACTAAAGTGATGTGGGTGCCATCAATTGCCCCTATGACATGTGGAACGTGAGCAAAGTCATAAAAGGCTGACTTCACAGTGTACAGATTAGCACATTGTGGGAACCTGATGTAGCTGTTCAAGTGCTTGAGTAAGGCATCCAGTACATCCTGTAACACAAAACGGAACATTGGCTGTGACATTCTTGCAGTCAGTCCCACTGTCAGCTGAAGAGATTCTGAGGCGAGGCAATGCAGGACAGATAACACCTTTACTATTGATGGGATGGCATGTGGATTACGTATGGCTGGCAGGAGATCTGGTTCCAACTGGGTACACAGTTGCCTGATGGTCTGACAGTTCGGACAATAAGTTTGTGTTATGTGTCTTTCTTCCATGGTAGCAAGGTCGATTAGGGGCTGGTAGATGGGTGCATTTTTCAATCTCCCCATTGGACGGTATCTAGGCATAGGACAGAACACATTTTATGACATCTGTTACACTGTTGTTACTAAAGTATACCATAGAAGTGGTAAACAGGATAAGTCATGTAAGGTACTTGTAACCTGACACAGGGAAACAGTTATTCACAAACTACACAACTGCGACATCCTGGCTGTCAATTCCATTGAAGCCCTTGTCACAAGGGGTCTGTACAGAGATGGATGTCAGACATAGTAAACTTTTCCCTAAGTCGGTTACAGTTATCAAACGTATACACATTAAAAAGATTATACATCAGACATATTGGCAGGTGAGACTCACTTTACTGGTGAGTTCACATGAGTTGACATCGTAAATCAAGCAACTAGTGATTAACTTCATGCTATGACACACTAGGATGACATAGAAACCTTTAAAATATGTGAAATGGCAGCTGCCTTTCCTGCATGCAGAGGACAGATGGAAGTGACCTAGGGCCAGATGTAGCAAAATGCAAAATTGCGACTTGCAATTTGCCAGTCCATCCGACTCGCAAATTGCAAGTCGCAATTTTCTATGCAGTACGGTGTCTCAGACACCGACTGCGACTCGCAATGGGGTCGCAATGACCCACCTCATCAATATTCATGAGGTGGGTCGCAATTTGCGGCCCCATTGCGAGTATAGGCACTCGCTAACATGGAGGCCTGCTGACGTCCGCAGACCTCCATGTTCGTGACCTGCTTTTAAATAAAGCAGTTTTTTTTTTTTTAAGTGTAGCCCGTTTTCCTTACTGGAAAACGAGCTGCACTTAAAAAAAATCCGAAACCTTTAGTTTCGGTATTTTTTCAGGGCAGGGAGTGGTCCCTTGGACCACTCCCTGCCCTGAAAAAATATTTTTGGGTCCAGTCACAAACTGGAAGGGGTCCCATGGGGACCCCTTCCAATTTGCAAGTGGGTTACCATCCACTTGAAGTGGATGGTAACTGCGATGCAATGGTATTGCATCCCACAGCGACTCGCAAATAGGAAGGGAACACCCCTTTCTATTTGCGAGTCGGAAATGCATATTGCGAGTCGGTAACGACTCGCAATATGCATTTCTGCATGGCAAACCCACGTTTGCGACTCGCAAACGGCGATTTTCGCCGTTTGCGACTCGCAAACGGTTTGCTACATCTGGCCCCTAATTCTGCCGGCGTTAGTCGTTATGGAAGTAGGCGGTCGGAGCCGCCGTGCAACTCCTCATTGGTTAAAATTGATATCTATGGGAAACTGGGGCTAATGATGATCACTGCCTGTGGTGACGGTCATGACCGCTGCGGCCATGACTGCCATTTTCTATAGCCCATCTCACTTGACTCCTGACACTCGAGAAAGCAAGACCTCTACTGCGTGAGCTTCTGTGTTCTGTATCTGGAAGCCACAATGGCACATCCTGCAGCAGATAGGGTCCTTGCCTTCAACCCAGGAGAACTCGAAAAACTGGTGGAAAGGGTCATACCTCTGTATGGACAGTTGTATGGGGCTCCAGATAAACAGGTCAGTACAATGTGATATACTTTTCAGCTAGGGTATTGTTTGACGGTGAAAGTGAGTGAATGTAGACATGGCATGATTGACTGCAGGGATTGTGTTGTTTCAATGATAATGGCGTATTGTGGACTCTGTATGAGCATGTGCTGTGCATGCTGTGTGTAGGCCACTGCTATAGTTGTTCTGTAACTCTACATGAATATCTACTTTTGTCTGTATCTCCCGTGCAGGTAAGCACCCATTTGAAAAAGGGTTTATGGATAACCATCGGCAAGCAAGTGTGGACCCTAGGTGTCCATAGCCGGCGGAGCACCCACTGCAGAAATCGGTGGGAGGACCTGAGACACTTGACCCGGAAGATCGCAGAGGCCCAGCTGGGGATGTCTTACCAGCGAGGGAGGGGTGCCCGTTGGACCCTGACCCCTCTAATGGCCTGCATATTAGCAGTGGCCTACCCAGAGTTAGATGGGAGCTTGAGGGCAGTGCAGCAGCTACAAGGGGGTGAGTACTGACTGTTTCATATCAGTTGTATGGGCTTCTATTGTGTCAATTGCATTATGTAGGTACTAATGAGGTGTGTGCACGTTGGATAAGATCATAGTCCTGGCTATTACTTCCACTGTTTAAAAGTGGTGTGAGCTAGCTTTTAAACACCATGCAAGCAGTATTATGTTGTTACTATACCTTGTCCAGTTACGTTTAGACACACTCCTATGTTGAGTGATTTCCAAACCTCATTTCCCTATCCCTGAGTCTGTTTTAGATAGCCAATGTCATCTAGTTAGGGCTGATATTGAGTAATAAGTCCTGTGAGCAGGGAACTTCTACTGTGAATTCTTTGCATTCTCAATGAACTTCTGTACATCATGAGTCCTTTACCAACCTGTCAAATATTTTGTGTGCAATGAACCAATCCAGGACATATGAAAAACAATGTGTCAACAGTGACAGATTGGTAAGCATATGTGGGTAGTGGGTAGTGTTTACCATTGTAGAATGACTGATGACAGACTGCAACATGTCCAAACCAGTCATTTTGTTGAAATTAGGAGGTAACAGCTTGCATATTGGGTTTTGTCTTTATGACTAATATTGAGGACAATGTTTCATAGCCATTCCTTGAAACACCAGAGGAGGAGTAGATTACGTGTTGGTATGTGTACTAGATGAATAGGTATTGACCCTTTCCTCCCTTTCTTTCTCTCCCACCCTCTCTCCCTGTCCTCTTCTATCCTTGAGTGCATCAGCATCATCAGTCGAAGGAGAAGGGGCACCGGCGTGTGGGGAAGCTGCAGCCCATGGGACCCAGGAGGCACAGTCTACCGACGACGAAGGGACCAGTGGGACGGAGGGTGAGGGGAGCACCACAGGGGAGACTGGTACATTAACATCAACTTCTGATTCGTCCTACAATGGAAGCTCCCTGGTGGTGGTGGACCCATCCTTGTCTTCCACCCCCTTCCCAGCACCACCCTCTCTGAAGCTCCCCACCCAGTTGCCCATGCCCACTCACCCTTCGCTGCAGGCCCTGAGGCCCTGAATGAGGAGGCTATTGACCTCCTGAGGTCCAATTCTGTGTGGCAGTCAACCATCGTAGCGCCATCCAGGGACTGGAATCCAAGATGCAACAAAGTAATGCCTACCAGGAAGGCCTTGGCTGGCTTGCATTGATTGTTTCAGGCACTGGCCTCCTCTCTGACGGCAGCAAGTCTTCCTTCATCTTCCGTCCCACCTCCAGCTACATGTGCCCAATCCAACACGCTTCTCACCTCACCCATCCAGAGCACACATACAGACCAGCTTTCACCCACTACAACAGACAAGGTGTGCAAAGACAAACATAGGCACCACATGACACCCCACAAGCATTCACACAGTCAGCACACACCTCCAGACATGACAACAGCCACTCCCTGCACTGTCTCCCCCTCCACCTCCTCCATCACAGTCACATCACCACTCACACCTGCCATCATTACACCAACACCTGAACCTGCCACCAGTCCTGTCATACCCACAGACACCACAAGACCAGACCTGTAGACATCCACCCCACACACCACATCTTCACTCACCATGAACAGATGCGGCACATCCATCTTACTTACAGCCACCACCCCAACATACACTCACACATCTTACATGACATATCCTTGCATCTCTTCCCCCTCCTCCCAAAAAACATAAATACCCTCACTCACCCAACATACACCCACCACACACAAGCACACATTGCACACACCTGCATCCATGTCCAGCACACCTACACCTCCTACACACACTCCCTCTACCTCCACTCCTAAACCTTTTACCCATGACCACCCGTGTACCTAAAAATGTTTTCCTTGCTAGTCTTGACCTGTTCCCTGCTCCTGTCCCACCCGTGATGCCCCAAAACACCATGGCCCTCATTTCAACCCTGGCGGTCGGTGCTAAAGCGGCGGTAAGACCGCCAACAGGCCGGCGGAAAAAAAATGGAATCACGACCGTGGCGGAAACTGCCAACATAGACAGCCACTTTAACACTCCGACCGCCACGGCGGTACAAACAAACAGCATGGCGGTCACCGCCAACAGACAGGCGGAGGACAATGTACCGCCCACAGAATCACAATCTACCAATCCGCCACCTTTTCCAGGGCGGATTCACCGCGAACAAAAACACGGCGGAAACAGGACTTCGAAGGGAAAACGCTCACCTCTACACACCCCACGAGGAATCCGGACGCCATGGGACCCGAGCTCCAGATCCTGCCAGCCCTTATCTTCTTCCTCCTCTACCAGGAGCACGAACGCCAGCGGTGAAGACCACAGTGAGTACTGCACCTACGACACAGGGGAGGGGGGAGGGAAAAAAAAGGGACACACACATGCAACACCCCCACCCTCACCCACTACAACACACACACTAATACAGCATGATACATTACAGTTCCACCCCCTAAAGCCCCTGGAAGAATGCAAAGACAAAGGGAAATGAGTGTAACCATTGCAACATATTAAAATCCAGTACGCAAAAATATATATACACTATAAACAAATATATACACCAAGAATAGTAGTCCAGGTAGTGCTCCATTGAAGTCCGTGGAACACTGGGCCCACACGGCATGGGCGAGGCCTACACTCAATACCCGAACATGACGGAGGGAACACTGCAGGGGCATCAGATAGCAATAAAACAGGCACCTCAGGGGGAAGGGAAAGGGGGGGGCACCTCAGCCAGTTGAGTGCACAACGTCAAATCTACGAGGGGGCCACATGCCCACTGTTCAATCCTGGGGAGTACAAAGCCACAGTCTCTCAAGTCTCCACAGTGGGTGGGTTGCCCACTGTTCCATCCTGGGGAGTGCAAAGCCACAGTCTCTCAAGTCTCTACAGTGGGTGGGTTGCCCACTGTTCAATCCTGGGGAGTGCAAAGCCACAGTCTCTCAAGTCTCTACAGTGGGTGGATTGCCCACTGTTCAATCCTGGGGAGTGCAAAGCCACAGTCTCACAAGTCTCTACAGTGGGTGGTTTGCCCACTGTTCAATCCTGGGGAGTGCGAAGCCACAGTCTCTCAAGTGGATAACAGTCTCCACTGGTTCTGGAGGGGGCCTTGTGCCCAGAGTGCTTCATCGTGCCAAGAACTGAGGTAGTGGATGTGAATCTCCACTGGTTCTGGAGGGGGTTTTGTGCCCAGAGTGCTTCATCCTGTCAAGGACTGAGGTAGTGGATGCCTTACTCCACTGGTTCTGAAGGGGGCCTTGTGCCCAGAGTGCTTCATCCTGCCAAGGACTGAGGTAGTGGATGTGAATCTCCACTGGTTCAGGAGGGGGCCTTGTGCCCAGGGTGCTTCATCCTGCTTGTGACGGACTCAGTAGCGTCAGTGCCCTTGGCGCGCATGGGCCAGCGGTGCTTGTTGTGGCGGTGTCCTTGGCAGAGGTGCTTGTGGCGGCAGTGTCCTGTTCAGCGGCGCTTGTGGCGGCGGTGTCCTTGGCAGCGGTGCTTGTGGCGGCAGTGTCCTGTTCAGCGGTGCTTGTGGCGGCAGTGTCCTGTTCAGCGGCGCTTGTGGCAGCGGGGTCCTTGCCAGTGACTCAGTTGCTTGTGGTCCTGTCTGGCCCAGCGGGGCTGGTGCTGGCAGTCCTTTATGGCCCAGCAGGGCTGGTGCTTGCGGTCCCTTATGGCCCAACGGGGCTTGGGCTGGCGGTCCTTTATGGCCAAGCGGGGCTGGTGCTGGAGGTCCTGTCCTGGGCAGCTGGGCTGGTGCTGGCGGTCCTGTCCTGGGCAGCTGGGCTGGTGCTGGCAGTCCTGTCCTGGGCAGCTGGGCTGGTGCTGGCGGTGGCCTCCTGGGCAGCTGGGGATGATGGGGGTGGCCTCCTGGGCAGCAGGGCTGGTGCTGCCGGTGGCCTTCTGGGCAGGGGGGATGATGGCTGTGGCCTCCTGGGCAGCGGGGATAATGGCGGTGGCCTCCTGGGAAGCGGGGATGATGGCTGTGGCCTCCTGGGCAGCGGGGATGATGGCGGTCTTCTCCGCCGTGCTGCTCTTCCCAGACTTGCTGAGTTTCTTGTGCCCCTTCCCCACCTTGGAAGGTGTGCAGCTGACTCCACACTCCCATCTGTACCCCAGGGAGCGGCTTAGGTGGCTGGAGTCTTCCCCCTCTCCCGCCGGGCACTGGCCAACTTTTGATACTTGACAGGTGGGGGACTGTACGTGCTGTGGCTCCGTGCCACACTGGCTGCCCTGCTGCCCGGTGCACTCCAGATTCCGGTGACTACAGGCACCACTGGTCCCGGAGGTGTTGTGGCTGAGGTGCTAGGTTGGGACCTGGGGAGTCGGGCCCTAGGAGACTGATGGGGAGGGGGAGGTGAGGGAAAGAGGTCAAGGGTGGACAGGAAAAGTTTTTTGGGAACACTGGGACGGGTAGCTGGAGGGGGTTTGGGAGTGGAGGAAGAGGTTGTGCTTGTAGGAGGTGTTCGTTTGGTGACTTTGGGTGAAGGTGCATGCGCTGCAGGCTGTCGTGAGGTGGATGGCTGTTGGGTGGGTGTGTGGCTGCGATTGTGTATCTTGGGAGGTGGCATCACAGACACACTGGGAGAGGACACAGGGGATGTGTGAATGGTAGTGGGGGTGGTGACTGCACGTGAGCGGGTGTGCTGGTGTGTGTGCTGGTGATGGAAGTAGTGGCTGTAGATGTAGTGCATGCAGGTGTGAGTATAGACGAGACTGGGAGGGAGGAGAGAGACGTGGAGGAGGGGGACACAGTGGAGGCAGTGGAAGTTGGTGTGTCTGCATGTTTGTGATGCTTGCGTGAGTGCCTGTGGGATGTGTGGTGCTTATGTTTGCCTGAGCTTCCCTTGTGTGTTGACGAGTGTGCATGCTGGTCTGAAGGTGTGCTTGGGATAGGCTGAGGTAGAGGGGATTGGGTCTGGGTGGAGGAAGTTGGAGGGGGGAGGCTAGAGACAGGGACAATGGCTGCCATCAGTGCTGAGGCCAGAGTCTGAAAAGCACGCTGAAGGGCCGCCTGACCAGAATGAATGCCCTCCAGGAATGCATTTGTTTGTTGCAACTGCCTTTCTATACCCTGGATGGCATTCAAAATGGTAGACTGCCCAACAGTGAGGGACCTGAGGAGGTCAAGGGCCTCCTCACTGAGGGCAGCAGGGGTGACTGGGGCAGGGCCTGAGGTGCCTGGGGCGAAGGTGATGCCCACCCTCCTGGGTGAGCGGGCACAGGGCAAAGGCTGAGGGGCTGCTGGGAGGGCGGTGCTGGAAGGGGGGGTGGCGGCTGTACCTGTAGATGCGGGGGGCACAGATGTGGCCACCACCACAAGGGAGCTCCCATCAGAGGACGAGTACGTATCACTGGTGTCAGCTCCTGTCCCTGCCTTGGAGCTCCCCTCGCCCTCCGTCCCACTGGTGAATTCCGAGTTCGTAGTCTCGCCCTCCAGGGCCATGTGGGATGCAGCTCCCTCCTGCTCCGGTGCCACTGCTCCTCCGCCTGATGATGCTAATGCACACAAGAACAGGGAGACCACAAAAAGGGGGGGAACGACAGAAGAAAGACATGTTGAGTGCATGCATTAACGCTACCGTTGGCGGACACAACAGACACAGAAGCCCCCTGCACTACGCCGTGTACTTGGGGTCCCTGAGACATGGCCTACAAGGCTATGGCCGACATCTGCACACATGGATGTCACAGGAGCCTGACTAGGTGTACTTGGCACTGTACACAGGTGAGGTGGAGTGCCACAGGGTCTGCCAGAATAAGGGGACCTAACTAGCACACTCGCCCTGGCCTAGGGAAACCCACAGCCCACCTCCCCCACCCAGACACCTCGACTGCGCGCTGAATCAGCTGAATGAGAGTGTACTCACCCCCTTGTGGCTGCTGTGATGCCCTCAAGCACCCATCCAACTCCGGGTACGCCACCGTCAGGATCCTGAACATCAGGGGGATCATGGTGCGACGGGCAACCCTCCCACGTTGGGAGGCCATCCCCAGCTGGGCCTCCGCCGTCTTCTTGCTCCAGCGGCGAATGTCCTCCCATCTCTTACGGCAGTGGGTGCTCCGTCTGTGATACACCCCCAGGGTCCAGATGTCATTGGCGATGGCACGCCAAACATCCTTCTTCTGGTGGGCACTGACCTACAGGAATTGTACAGGGGAAAAAGAAAAGTTATTACCAACTGCACCGTCACAGTCATTGGCCTCCATCCCTACCCTTGCCATGTGGCACATGCACTCACCGTCGTTTCATGCACGCCTCAATCTCCCCCCCCATCTTTCATCCACCCCACTCCACACAGGCATAGCCCATACAGCATGCTCCCAGTGTACTTACCTGTTTGTCTGGAGGACCGTAGAGTAGCGTGTACTGAGGGAGGACTCCATCCACGAGTTTCTCCAACTCCTCCGATGTGAAGGCAGGGGCCCTTTCCCCAGACGCACAAGCCATTGTCTCTTCCAGACCGAGGTCACAGCAGCACTTGCAGTGTAGGTCCTCTCCTGTCGAAGATCAGGTATCGAGTGATTGAACAGATAGAAAATGGCGGACACGTACCGTCACCGCCGGCGTACATCGTCATTGGCTCCTGGGACCCATAGGGTCCAATGTTATCCAATGCAGAATTGCGCTGCGGTCTTCGATCGCCTACCGCGACGGTGTACAACGCCAGCGCAGTTACCTCACATCTCTTTGTCCCACTTTACAGGTCAGGCAGCCGCCATTTCAGGGGCCCACATGGCTTAATTTTTAAGTGCGTCACACATACCTAGGCCTTGCCTCAACACTCATACAGGCCAAATTTCAGATTATCATTCGTGTTCTGTGTAAGCTGTGGGTACGTATCTCTGAGTTTGTTGACTCTGTGCTCGCTGTTGTCCTTCATAGGCACCGCCTGCTGGAACATGTGAGGAGATGGCGGCATCCTCCGGTGTACAGACCACTGGTGGACCTGTCGACAATGGAGGAAAGACATGTGATCATCACCTACAGGCTTGATCGTGCCACAATCCCGGAACTGTGTGCCCAGCTAGAGCCAGACCTGATGTCAGCTATCCGCCATCCCACAGGAATCCCCCCTCTCGTGCAGGTGCTGTCAGTACTCCATTTCCTTGCAGGTGGGTCATTTCAAAAACAGTGTCCATAGCATCAGGGATGTCCCAGCCTATGTTTTCCAACGTGTTGTCCAGAGTGTTGTCTGCCCCGCTGAAACACATGCAGAGCAACATCGTTTTCCCTCAGGTGGATGATTTGCCTACAATGAAAGGTGATTTATATGCCCTGGGACATAACCCCAACATCATAGGTGCCATTGATGGGACACTTGTGGCTTTGGTACCCCCCCGCAGGAGTGAACAGGTGTACAGAAACCGGAAGAGTTATCATTCCATGAATGTGCAGATGGTGTGTTTGGCAGACCAGTAAATCTCCCATGTGAATGCCAAATTCCCTGGCTCAATGCATGACGCTTACATCCTGCAGAATAGCAGCATCCCTTATGTGATGGGTCAACTCCAGAGGCACAGTGTTTGGCTATTAGGTGAGCACCTGGAAGCAAGTCAGTGGGACTGGTTGTCTGGGAATTTCCCTGCATGTTAGTGTGTGTCTAACAGTTGTTCCTCGCCATTTGCAGGTGACTCTGGTTACCCCAACCTGTCATGGCTACTGACCCCAGTGAGGAATCCCAGGACAAGGGCAGAAGAACACTACAATGAGGCCCATGGGTGGACTCGGAGGATTACAGAGCGGACCTTCGGCCTCCTGAAGGCGCGGTTCAGGTGCCTCCATATGACAGGTGGATCCCTATTCTACTCACCAAAGAAGGTGTGCCAGATCATCGTGGCCTGCTGTATGCTTCACAACTTAGCTTTGCGACGACAGATGCCTTTTCTGCAGGAGGATGGTCCAGATGGCGGTGTTGTGGCAGCTGTGGAGCCTGTGGACAGTGAAGACGAGGAAGCAGAAGAAGAGGACATCAACAACAGGAACTCGGTTATCCTGCAATACTTCCAGTGAGACACAGGTAAGAATACAAACCTGCCTACTACATGTACTTTAACACTACTACCTCTCTACTGTCTGTCGTTTTCACCCAGTGTATGGTCACTGAGTTTTCACTTTCCCTTACGTTTTCACAGAGGTGGGTCCCACTGTGTGACATCTTCTTTGTTTCCTCATAGACTAGGGCTGTGTGACATAGGTATGTTGACATCGCAATTGAAAGAGCATTTTGTCACTTTAATTGCTAATACACTGTTTCGAAATCACAGACAGACTCCAGATTGTTTTGTGCTTTAAGGGTGTTTATTTCAGTGCTCAATATTGGAGGTGGTTGTAAAATGGTGAGGGGTGATGGTGGAGGAATGTCCATGGCAGAGACCAGTCTATTAGTCTCACAGGTGCATTGCCCTAATGGGCATAGGAAGTGGAGCTGGGGCAGTTTGAGGATGGACAGGGTGACAAGGTGGGACAGAAGGATGACATTCAGGGTGGTCTCATTTCTTGGTGGTGTCTTGGCATCGTTCTCTGTCTTTGTCCTGGATCTCAGGGACCGTTTGCGGGGTGGTTCTCCCTCTGCAGGGGGTGGGGTGCTGGTGTGGTGGTCCTGTGGCAGTGCCTCCTGTCCACTAGCGCCGGCGGAGGTGGTGGGCAGTTCATCGTCCAGGCTTGTGTCAGAGGCCCCTTGTTGTGCCACAGTGTCCCTCCCGGTGTTGAGGACTTCCTTCAGCACCCCTATGATGGTGCTCAGGGTGGAATTGATGGATCTGAGTTCCTCCCTGAAGCCCAAATACTGTTCCTCCTGCAGGCGCTGGGTCTCCTGAAACTTGGCCAGTACCGTTGCCATCATCTCCAGGGAATGGTGGTAGGCTCCCATGATGTTGGAGAGGGCCTCGTGGAGAGTGGGTTCCCTTGGCCTGTCCTCCCCCTGTCGCACAGCAGCCCTCCCAGTTCTCCTGTGTTCCTGGGCCTCCGTCCCCTGGACCGTGTGCCCACTGCCACTGCCCCCAGGTCCCTGTTGTTGTTGGGGAGGTGGGTTAGCCTGGGTTCCTTCTAGTGGTGGACACACTGCTGATTGACGTGTCCTGGGGACGGAGGTATGGGCCCGCTGGGTGGGTGCTGTGCTGGTGTTTCCAGAGCGGGGAAGCTCTGTGGTGGCCTGTGACTGGGTGAGGGGAACCGACTGTCCTGACGTCCCCGATGGGCCGGGCTGGTCATCTAGATCCAGGTGGACAGAGGTGCTGTCATCACTGTGGGCCTCTTCTGTTGGTGGTGTGGACAAGTGTGGACCCTCCTGTCCGGTGACGTTGGGTAGGGGTCCTGCAGGGGTATAAAAGGATGTTTATTACATCTGTGTGTGCCATGGTGTGCAATGGGTGGGTGACCGTGTACCCCAGTGCTTGCATTCCTGTGTGGGTCCTTGTGTGATGGTGGTTTAGGGGGGTGTATGGGTATGTGCAGTGGCCATGCATTGGTGATGGGTGTCCAGGCTTTGTTGTTGCATGCAGGGCTTGGTGTTAGGATGTGTGGTTTGTGATGTTGGGACATTTGTGAGGAGTTGGAGTGATGGGGGTGAGGGTGGGGGTATGTGATAGCATGCAAGTAGGGTGGGGTATGTAATAGTTAAGATTTGACTTACCAGAGTCCATTCCTCCATCTACTCCTGCGAGGCCCTCAGGATGCAGAATCGGCAAGACTTGCTCCTCCCATGTTGTTAGTTGTGGGGGAGGAGGTGGGGGTCCACCGCCAGTCCTCTGTACCGCGAAGTGGTGTCTTGAGACCACGGAACGCACCTTCCCCCGTAGGTTGTTCCACCTCTTCCTGATGTCATCCCTATTTCTTGGGTGCTGTCCCACTGCGTTGACCCTGTCCACTATTGTGCGCCATAGCTCCATCTTCCTAGCTATGGAGGTGTGCTGCACCTGTGATCCGAATAGCTGTGGCTCTACCCGGGCGATTTCCTCCACCATGACCCTGAGCTCCTCCTCAGAGAATCTGGGGTGTCTTTGCCGTGCCATGGGGTGGTGTGGGTGATGTGTGGGGTGGTGTGTGTAGTGATAAGTGGGGTGATATTTAGTGGTATGTTGTGTGAGGTGCGTGGAAGTTATGTGGGTGATGGTATTGTGTGCCTGTGGATGCTTGGTAGTTGTTTGTAGTGTCTCTCTCTGGCCTTCTCTCGGTAATTTTGTCGTAGGGGTTTTGTGGGTGATGTGGGTGTGTGTTTTATATTGTAATGGGTGTGTGGGAGTGGTGTGTGTATGTGTATCAGGTGTGTGTATTTTGAATTGTCCAATGTGTTTTGTAAATGTGTGTGTATTTTGAGCGCGGCGGTGTGTACCGCCAATGGAATACCGTGGTTGAAAGACAGCCGCGTGGATTTGTGTGTCGTGATAGTGTGGGTGTATTTCTGTTGCCGTGACGGTGGAGGTTTTGTTTTCGCCAGTTTATCACTGACCTTTGGTGTGGCAGACTTGTGTGGGTGTCTGAATTTTGGCGGATTCCGAGCAGTGGGTCATGATGACCGTGGCGGAATTCCGCTGCCACGGCGGTGTGTTGGCAGTCTTCTGCACGGCGGTAAACAGCTTTTTCCGCCGTAATGACCCCCCATGTCTCCCTGCCTCAACCCAGACCTTCCACCTCCCAGTCCTCCCATGCCCCTCCCCCTGCTAAGAACCACCCTCTCCAAAGCCTAAGGTCCCTACTCCTACCCCAAAATCCAAACCTAAAACCCTCCACTCCCAAACCTAAACCCAAGGACCCCCTTCCAAGCACCTACCACTGACCCCTCACCCTGAGGTGTCTGCCTGCTCCAATGATGCCTCTACCATGTGGAGGCCAATTTGCAGTCAGGAGTCAAGTTGGGGCATGTGACTTTGCCCATTGTCCTGGGGCACATCAGACATTTGGACTGACCAGTAGGCCTCATCCATATATAGGTTTATCTATTTCTAACATTTTTAATACATCTGCCCACATAGCTGTGGATGTCAAGTTTGAGAAATTGTCCTGGCTTCCTTCAACATGATTGTGTTATAGCTATATACTTTGATGTGTGTGTTGTATGTGTATGGAATATATCCATATTGCTGAGTGCACTGGGTTGATGACTTGTGCCATGTGCTTGTTGTGATGTGTTGTTATGGTTGTGTGTTGCATTGTTTGGTAATAGATTTTTCTATTTTTTTGGTAGTCCGGGAGTGGGACAGAACTTAGGAAAAAAAAATACATTGAATAAAGAAGTGAAATACTAGGAGGTGACTAAATGGGCGAAGGAAAACGCACCCTGTTTTCGGTTTGCAATCCACTGGCTTCATAAATGCTGCATTAACTGAAGCAGATGCAGCCAACACTGCAGTGCTGAATTACACCATGTTGCAGTTAGGTCATAGGTGGCAAAATGCCATTGTCAGGAAGGTGATGACTGATGATGGTTGGAATATATGCCTCACTTAATAAAGTCAGTGAGTATACTCAATTGGTCAATAAGCAAACAATGTGACTTACCACCAACCATCCCTGCCATTGGTGGGACTCCCCACCAATATGCGTCCTCTGTCGTGTCTGGCACACTGGCACTGCCATTGGCCCCTGCAGTGATGGTCTCTGTGGCTAGAAAAATATTTCACATTTTAGATACCAGCTATGCCCCCCTTTATTCTTTTGTTTAACAAAATGGAACTGCAATGCCTCACTACACTTTGTTTATCAGTATCTTCTTTCTGTGGCTTACTGGCTAGAAAAGCCAGGTAGTCAATGCAACCAAAAGGTTTTTGTAATGAAAGGGCAGAGACATGATGACTTTGAGTAATTGAAGCAAAATGAAGGGGTGGAATGGTGGATGCAGGACATATGATCTTGGTTGACAAATGCAATGGAATGTACTTACTTTCCTGCCATGCTGCACTGTCATGGAAACTGCGGGCGTACAGTATAAATGAATGATAACACAACATTGGGAGGGAGTTCCATGACCATGGCCCGCTCTCATTTTGACTGTTTGAACATGAGCATGAAAGCCTTCTCAACAAACATGTGTGAAGAATAATAGCTTAATTGGGCCAGCAATCTTCACAATACCAAAAATCTGTTCTCTTAGTCTTACAGTACCACAAGATATATAGGGGGAGAGGGAAAGCTTAATAGAAGAGCAGAAGAAATCTACAGCCAGGAGGAAGTCAGTTACAGAAACAGGAAATATAGTAAAAAAGAATAATGCAGATATAACAAGAACTTAACAAACATTAGACAGAGGAGCTGAAAAAAGCAGACAGTATAAAAATAAACAAGGCTAAACTATTCTAATAGAGGGGAGAGAGGTAGACGTTAGGGAAATATTACTAGGGCCAGCAGAACCATTGCCTGCGGCTCTGGTGGTGGTGGTACTTCCACCTACCATGGCACTGGTGGTGGCAGCCCCTTCACCTCCTTTACTCACCTTAGAAGCCCCCTTGCACTTGTTTTACAGTACATTCCACAAGATATATAAGGGGATAGAGAAAGCTTACCAGCAAAGCATAAGTAAGCTGCAGACTAGTGTAGACAGGAGGTAGTCAGCTACAGAAACATAAAATATAGAAAAAAAAAGCTAATACAGGTACAACAAAAATTTAACAAATATTAGATAGAAGAGGAGCTGAAACAAAGGAGACAGTATACAAAAATTAGGAAGGCAAAATAATGTTAATGATGGAGAGATGCTAGATTTAGGGAGATAATATTATTAACAAGACTTACTAGAACCAGCAGAACTATCACCCCCATCACTGGTGGTGGTTGTGGTAGTTCCACCTGCCATGGCACTGGTGGTAGCAGCCATTTACCCTTTAACTGTATTAGACAATGCCATCTTGCTCTTGAGTGCTGATGTAAGAAATAAATAAGATAAAAATAGATTAGTGGTACAGTTAATCTCCCCACAAATATTTTGACAGGCAAATGCAGTAACATTGTACTTTTCTAAATCAGATCACCTCTAGTACTAGTATTGAGCTGACCTATTCATAATTTTATAAACATATGCCCTAATACTAATTTTCTAAACTTAAACTACATTTGGAACTCCTATTGCATTGCAATAAATGATATTTGCTTCTCAACCCCCGTCGATGGGCCAGTTCAGTCACCCCTTTTAATGCATAGATGCATGTTATACATCACTGAGAGATTGGGACTGTGTGAGCTACAAACAGGCAAAGAATGCTAACTCACTGATATTACTACTATCACTAACAGTGACAGAACAGAGGAGTCTGCGTGAATTCTTAAATAAATTATTCAGCTCAAGCGAGCGCCTATGAGTACGATTAAGTTGCGCAGACACCTGACTAGTTCAAGTTGGATCACATAATATTTGTAATGTGAACTTAACTTACGTCTGCTTGTGAGCAACATGCTATTGGAAACAATTAGCATTGTAGAACACAAAATAAATTGTTATTCACTAAGCCCTGCAACCTCAATGTCCAAAAGGTTGAGCAGGTCCTGTTCCCTACTGAATATGTCAACCCAGCAGTCCATCAACTGCTGCATGGTGTTCTGGACCCCAGTGCTCTGGCTCACGCACCGGCGAACTTTCCCCACAGCAGTTAAAGGCTCCTGCAGGCCATACCCCTGTCCAGGCCTGCCACCTGCTCCTAGGGGAGGGAGGAGTTGGCACTGCACATTAAAAACAAGTGTGGCCACCACTGTCTTGGAACAAATGGGGCAGGGCTGCACCCCTTGGCGGAGCTGGCACCTGTAAAGTCTGCAGCTTGAAGCAGTCACACTGGAACCGCTGCTTGCAGCCTGCTGCTCCGACATGGCGCTGGGGTGGGAAAAAAAGTGGGAATAAGAAAAATAAAAGGAGAAAAGGAAGTAGAAAGGAAAAACAAAAAAGTACAAAATGTTATGTAAAAAGTAAAAAATACACAAACACAAAGACACACACTGATAAGAGAAGTTAAATAAGAGGTGGATGAGTGGGATAGGTGGAGGCTTGAACAGATATTAAAGGAATACAAAAAGACCCAGCATCATGCAGAGCAGAGAACAGAAAGCAAACACATGCAAAGCAAAACGGTTGCCCCCATGAGGACCACGTGCTGCCATTCATGCTGGTTTTGCAGCACAGAACGTTGGAGGGCCTGAAAAGGTTGGAGGAACGTGCGAACAGGCATGCTTCCGCCCATTCATGGAGTTCCATGGAATCTCACAGTTTTTTTTTAACACAACAGAAGTTCATGGAACAAGACTCTACTAATTCTTCCCAGACCTAAAAACAATACTGTTTAGGTGAATCTACTTTGCAGAAAATGTTTACATTGAATGCAGCCTTTCCTGCTAATGTTTTGCTGTGAACGGTGCATTTACCTTCATTGTGTCCTTTAAATTACTTAAGGGACCTCGAGAGAATATTAACAAGCATTTAATACAGCCTTGCGAAAGAATCATAGTTGAATCAATACATTTGATTAGCTGCTTTCAATTAGTGCACGTTTTAAATTGCTGATAAAGTTATCAAGGAATATATAATAATGAAACACTATTAAAATATGGAACGCTATGGCAAAGCTGGTAGTTGTAAATCCAAAAGAAATTTGCTTTTGGAGCAGATTAAGAATTCACACCACTGATAATGAGGTCCTGTCTCAAAGCTCTGTTTGAGGCATGCAAACATAGTTATTGTGAGAAAATCAGTTTATTATACAGTGTGGTTGTGCGATCTCACCCTATAATACACGCACAAACCTGTCTTGAGTCCAGTCAGGCAAACTCAACCCTGGGTAGCTGGGGTTTCGAGCAGCCAGACTTTGTCAAATGAACAAGGCGAAAGCAATTAGAAGTACCAGAACGGTTTAATAGGGAAGAAGCATGACATAAACAAAATCTGACACTAATTTTCAAAAATAGCTCTTATTTGTATGAATTTTTAGACACCAAAATGAACAAAATTCAGGGGAGGGTCCCCAAGATATCAAATATTAAGAGAATCGTAAATGATAGCGTTTTACTCAAATTGCAAACATGTATTGGCAAC
This sequence comes from Pleurodeles waltl, assembly GCF_031143425.1. Lineage (NCBI taxonomy): Eukaryota > Metazoa > Chordata > Amphibia > Caudata > Salamandridae > Pleurodeles > Pleurodeles waltl. The sequence goes on along the minus strand of NC_090447.1, from coordinate 1,345,537,552 downwards.
TACTGCGGTTAGCTGTGATTTGGAAAACTTTTGGAAACTTTTGTAAAGTTGTGCTTGGTTACTTCAGCCCACCTTTGTAAAGTTGTGCTTGGTTACTCCAGCCCACATTCGTTGACCAATTCTGGCAGACAGCAAGTCACAGGGACTAATGATGCATGGTTGATAGTTATCTTCCAGTCAAAGAAGTCTCCTGTCTAGTTCCAGACCCTATGGATGAACCGCCATAGACATTAATTGAGTGCTCTTGATACAGGGGGTACAGAATTCTGTTGCTCTTGAAGGAAGCAGTGGATGCTCATCTGATGATGGGGGTCTTCTGGTGCCAATCTTTGGTTCACAAATAGGTGGGCGACTTTGGCCACAGGGTTTGATGTTCCTTGAAGTCTAGTTGCAATCCAGACAAAACACAGTTGTGATTGGCTAGTGGTCTCCAGTTGTAGTTCCCTTTAAATGAAGCTAGTGTCTGTCTTGGGCTTCCAAACTGGCTCCGATAACTCTCCTAGGTCTGTCAGATTCAGGTGCAGCTTTTGAGCATTGAGACTAGTTCTCTCAGGCTGCACTTCAGGAGTCAGCGGCAATCAAGTAATTGTGGTTACTAACACATGAAGGCAGCTGTAACGGGAAGTCGGCCAAGAGACACTTAGAGCCGCCTCTTCTCTATGGGCCTCTGGGATGGCTTTTCTTTGAGCATCACAGGCACAGTTCTTTCTTTGCTAGCCCAAGGATCAGCAGGGACAGTCCAGTCTTTGGTGCAGCCTCTCTTTGCCAGGTCCAGGTAACTGCAGAGTAGTCCTTCTTCGTTACTATTTCCAATGCAGACATGCTATGAGACCTGGGTGTCAGGGGGCCACTTTCGAGCTCAGAACTTGCCCTTAGGGAATGAGGTGGCTAATGGTAAATGAGCTACTAGGACTCCTCCCACCTGATGACAACTTGCTGCATAGTGTGGCATCTAGCTATCCCAGAGTGCAATATTCTGCCCACTCCCAAAATGGCAGAAACATCTCTCGGTGTGTGGAGCTTGTTATCCAACCTTAGAGGTATGGTTACCTGAGAGCTACACATCCATAAGAAAACTGGTTTGAAAACTGTGGCCACCTCTCTGTCCCGGATGCCAACCTGTGTACTAGAACAAAAAAGCAGCACCTCTTGTGTGTGTTCAGGATTTACCTTGCAAAGGTGGCTTCCTCTTTGAAGTTCACAATTTGCAGTCACATCCTGTTTAGCATTTGTGCCAGGGAGAGGAAAATACCTCTTACAACACTGTGTCCTTTGTGTTCTTTCCTGAGAGTGATTCACACCTCCATGCAGGAGGGCAGAAGGCTGTCTCATTGCCATCGACAGTACACAGTTACTTTAAAACTTGGGAAAAAGTGTGGCAATTTTCCAAAATTGCCATTTACATAAAAGTTACATTGAATTCAACCTGACTACCAAGTTAGGTTTAATTTCAGGTTTTGATACCTTGAAGTACCTACTTTAGTAGTCACATTCAGAAGTTAGCACAGCAGAGTTGTCAGCTTGACAGTAAGTGACTTACATATATAAAAAAAAGTCTGGACTTTGACATTTATTTAGCAATTAGCAGTTGAAAAACTGCTGTGCTAGCTAGCAATGGCAGGCTAGAATTTTGCTTTGCTTTGTTACACTTGGAATGGCATAATGAGTACTGCAGTCCACAAGGGGCACTTGAACTTACAGCTCTTGTGTATCCCTTAAGCCATACACTAGTGACTTATAAGTAAGTCACTTTATGCTGAACCAATCAAACATATACCTTTTAAGGGTCAGAGCAATGGCACAGAGGTCTAGTTTGCAGGTCTCAGTGCACCTTCAGAGTTGAAAAACCAATAGCATCAGCCCAAAACATTGGTGTGATCATGCAAAAAGGAACATTTTGTTACAGCAGTGATACACATTTGTCTGTCTAGTATTAAGATACTCCACAGTGTATACTGGATAAATAATACATGGGGGGCTGCAATCCATATATTAAAACCTGTCTCTAAGTTCCTTATTACAGACCATTTGTGACATCTCTGGTCATCTGTAATAAAGAAATAATGTACCCACTAAACCGTAAAACTGTCTTACAGTTACGGTTTGATATATTAATACCTGCTGCCTGAGCCAGCACCCAATTTGGAAGGCAGGTCAAACTGTACTTTAAAAAGAGAAAAGAAAACCTGGTCTTTCCTTGTTGGGCTCCTTTGTTTAAGTGAACAGTAATAAGCATAAAGAAGTTATTTATGGTGACCTGCTTTTTTTGTAGGCTCTTGAAAATTATAGGAAAGAGAATACCTCTGCATGTTTCTATACATTCTGGGCTGTAATTCTAAATGGTCTTTGGTGTCTTTGATCTTGTACTAAAGATTCTACTCTTATTGTTCAAGTTTGCAAATGTACTATCTCTTTCATATCAAAGACCAAGGGCCTGATCATGAGTTTGGCAGTCCATGGACCGCCAAGGGGGTCTCGGCGGTCCGACCACCGTCAGGTTGGTGGTTGGACCACCGTATTACAATGCATGCATTCTCACTGGCACCGCCAGGCAGCGCAGACTACCGCAGTGGCAACATAGGCCAAAGAGGCCGTCGGAGTCAGTGTTTCCGATGGGCAAATTATGATCTTCACTTCTGCCAATGTGACAGTGGCTGTCCAACCACCATGTCTCATCTGTCAGAAATAGAGATATTAAAGTAAGGAACTCACCTGCAGTCAGCGTCACACATCCTCTGCTGCCATGAAGCAGGTTATACACATCCTGCCGCTGCTCATAGATGAAGCCCATAATCCACACCACCGTGGACACAACTGACGGTAGGGTCACACACCTACTGATGTTCCGAAACTCAACAACAGATTGTTGCGCTGCCATCTTGGTGTGTGGGTTGCGCTATGTGGACCAAGTACACTTTTTGGGTGTCCAGGGTCAGTGTCATTCACAATGAATGACCCATACACAGTCACATGACGCCCCTTATGGGTGGGTCACTGACACTGCCCCTCCACACTTCAAAAAAACACGTCTGCTCATCCCAGTTTCAGGGACAGTGAAGTGTACAGAACATTGTGTTACACAACAGCAACACCACATCAGCATCACACATAATTAAGTCCAAAAAGTACCAAATGCACACCAAACAAATTCCAATAACTTGTCAATATTGTCCATGGTAAGGAAAAATGTAGAAGCCAAGCGGAGTTCAATTTCTTTATTTTATGTGACATGATCAATTCTTCCACTTAATCAAATTTCCAACACAACAGCCAACACATGTTTCGTCACACCAGTTACTTTTTCAAGGAGGGCTGTAGAAATATATAAAGAACACACCAAACAGTAAATAAAAAATGGATGACAGAGAACAGTCTAGTAGATACAATTATAATATGTCAACAGGATAGGGTGACACCAGACGTTTCACCAAAAGTGCTTTCCCGAGAACATTGCAAATCAATACAAAGCGTGTTGTCGTGCAAATTGCCAAAAGTCTCCAATTGCAATACCAAAGAACGTGTGAATATAGACATCCGTATGATAGTATGAATGAAAGAGTGAAAAAGCATGAGGTCTAACCAAGAGACTAAGTAAAAATAGATGCAAGTAAATGAAAAGGGAGTGAGATATGGGTAAAATATAGAAAGGTAAGACATTTAAAATTAAAAATTTTGCCAAGCTAATATCAAGTAGCATGTAGATCCAAAGTTGGTGCACGCAGTAGTCCAGAAAGGGCCACAAACATATATGCCTATTATCTTAAAAAAAGATAATAAGCATGCAGATCATTGGCACCACTGGTAAGTTAGTACCAAAATTCAATTTAATGCAGTACCACAATCCCCACAAGTACTTGGTTGTGTAGACAAGATACATATTTCAACTTGCCCAATTTGAGTATGTGTATTGGAACAGTAAAAGACAGCATTCTTTAAACATGCAAGCAGTATGTAGCGCAAAATGTCTGATCACAAACCTAGTTGCATGATATCATGGGAGAACTCATGACTCCGATATATTTAGCCACTATGGACTGTATGAGCTGCTATCCAGAGTAGAGTTTGAAGAAGGTTGTTTTGAGATATATATATTTTTTAATATGTGGACTTATCTTTTCAACTTGATTGGGCTATAAGCAGAAAGGGCCTGATTGCGACCTTGGCGGAGGGGATTACTCCGTCACCAACCTAACGGATATCCTTTCCGCCATATTACAAGTTTCATAGGACATAATGAAACTTATAGAATGGCGGGTGGGATATCTGTCACGTTTGTGACGGAGTAATTTCCTCCGCCAAGGTCATAATCAGGCCCTCAATCAGTTCTGTTGTTTGTCAGGTGACAATACATGCTTCTTAAGGCCTTGGCTTATAACTCCATCCTTACAGCCTAAAACCCCTAGACAAAGGAGATACAATGCTGTGCACAGACAAACGGGGAGCTGTATAGAAAGAACATTTGGATTTCTTGGAGGAAGATTTAGATGGCTACATAAAGGTGGGGGTGCCCTGGGGTATGACCCTGTAATGTGCTGTGTGATTATAGCTATGCATGCCATGCTGCAATACATAGCTGTGCATAAGGATCTACCAATGGAGTCAGCAAATGATCTTTCTGAAGAGGAGACTGAAGACATCCCCACTCGCTTACCACATCTGGGTCCTGATGCTGAAAGACATGCTGAAAGACGTACACGTCAAGATGATGTTACAGATAACTACTTTAAGGTAAATAAAATAGTTTTATGCAAATGTAAAGAAAAACATAATTACAACTGTGATGCACACGAAGCAAAAATATTCTGTTTATCCACAAATTATGATGAAGATGGGCAAAATATCCAATATAATTTTTTTCATGAAATAAAAAACAGCTGCATTATTGCAGTATGAGGTCATGGCGTGGGGTTTTCTATATCTTATTCTTCTGGAGTAATTATTAAGGGCCTTATTATGACATTAGTGGTCCGAAGGCAGCCAATTCCATGGTGGCGGTTGGACCACCACGGTTGCGGCAGTCTGACCACCACAATGCAAGGTTGGCGGGCAGGCCCGCCAACCTACCACCATCCCCCCAGGATCTTCAAACTGATGGGCAGACAGAGGTTGTTGGTTATAATCATCCAGGGCAGCACTGAAGTCAGTGCAACCCTGCTGATTACAACCTTGTACTCCACCAGCCTTTTCATGGCAGTACCACCGACATGAAAAGGCTGACGGAGAACAAGTGCAGGGGGTCTACTGCACGTGCAGTGCATGGCCCCCCAGCCCAGGACCCTCAAAATGCACACTGTCTGCTGTACAGACAGTGCGTATTTCGGTGGTGCTGGTGACCCCTGCGTGTGGCACCATTGCCGCTGGCTCAAATATGAGTCAGCAACAATGTTGCCACCACTTTCCCACTAAGCTGGCCAGTGGAAACCTTGGTTTTTGCCAGTTTATCCCGGTGGGAAAGTCATGAAGGGGCCAGCCGGGATGTCGTCAGCAGGGTGGCGACCACCACGTTGGGTGTTTGGCAGACGGATGTTCCCTTCCGCCACACTCGTAATCAGCCCCTAATTAACCCCTGGCATTGGTCGTTTGGAAATTACTTGTCAACAAGGAGAAGTTAAAAGCAGCAATCAGCTACTTCAGAAACCATATAAACAATAAAACTATGAAAGAATTTAGTGCAATAAAAAATAATTTTTGTGAGTTAAAGGGTTTTAATATTAAATTCTTCAGTTTGATTATTTATTCATGAAGCATTTGTCTTTTAAGCATCATTTTTAGAAATCAACATAATCCAGTAATTGTTATTTCAATATAAGGAAACAGACAATATTAGTATGTATGAAAGCTAGAATTAAAATAATAAAGCAAGCATATTTCATAAAGGAATGTCCCCTACTCTAAGTTTTAGAATGGAATGGAATTAGGTGTCAGTTCAGAAAAGCCGATGAATAGTTCTGGTGAGTTTATAAATGCATAAGCATAAAGACTTTGCACATCAAATAAAGAAAATATCAAGCAGAAAAGTATTCTCAACTATAAATCAGCAGACATCAAATAAAGCAAGGCATAAGCTTAGCAAAATCTCTCATAAAGAGTGATATGATCTCAAGATAACCCAGAAGTGGATGTCTAGTGACTGAGTGAGAGAAGCCTTGACTACTATAGGAGCATGTACTAATAAAAACGCAGGTAAATTGTAAATTGAATCAAGTTTTCCATTCTCAGTTCACAGTATTCAATACTATTTCAGTATACTCCTGGGAGAAGGTAAATGCCCCGGTTCCTCAGGTCTTCACTATGAGCTACAGTTGCAGGTCCTTGAAAGATACTTTGTTCACTTTTTATGGCTCAGACAGCTCTCCCCATGAATCATCCTTTCTGTCATCTCCTCTCCTTCCAGTGAGAACCTCACTATCAGTTGGCTAATACATACCAAATACGTATTTGCTAAGAGAAGCTTCTGAGGCTTCTGGAAATTTAGAGCATCTGCAGTGAACAGAAAAACATCCTGTGCAAAATAACAGTTTCAATGCTAGGATATAAATCTTTGTTAACATCAAATCGACAGTCAGGCTTACTCAGGTCAGTACATTATACATTTTTTTGTATTCTTATAATACCTAAGTATGATTGTTTACTACAAAATTTATAAAACATAAAGTGTGTATTATTTAGTTTAGACTCTTGCACTTTTCAGTTACATGCATTTTTGTTTGTAATACGAAGAATGTTGCTGCATCAAAGACTTGTCAAAGTTTATACTACTATTTACACCTTTAATCTCCCACACTTGGACTTTGTTGAAAATGTTGTATGGCCCTTCCTGCCCTTCCACACTCTGGCTTCTAGTGTTCCTAGATGTAGCTGACTCACACATGGACATACTGCTCACACTTAAGCCCTCCTCAGTTTCCCCATCAGACCCTGGTGCTATATTTACTGCAATAATAGTTTGCATTTCTTCAAAAGTGTTGGGGCCAGATGTAGCAAAATGCTAATTTGCGAATTGCAAATTGCGAGTCCCTGCGACTCGCAATTTGCAACTCGCAAATTGGTATGCAGTACGGTGTCTCAGACACCGTCTGCGACTCGCTATGGGTTCGCAATGACCCACCTCATTAATATTCATGAGGTGGGTCGCTAATTGCGGCCCCATAGCAAGTCTAGGCACTCGCAAACATGGAGGCCTGCTGTTGTCAGCAGACCTCCATGTTCGTGACTGCTTTCAATAAAGCAGTTTTTTTTTTTTAAGTGTAGCCCGTTTTCCTTAAAGGAAAACGAGCTGCACTTAAAAAACAAAAACGAAACCTTTAGTTTCGTTTTTTTTTCAGGGCAGGTAGTGGTCCCTTGGATCACTACCTACCCTGAAAAAATACTTGTGGGTCCATTCACAAAGTGGAAGGGGTCCCATGGGGACCCCTTCCAATTTGCGAGTGGGTTACCATCCACTTGAAGTGGATGATACCTGCGACACCATTTGCGACCGCATATGCGGTCGTAAATGGTATTGCATACCACTCAGAATTGCAAATAGGAAGGGAACACCCCTTCCTATTTGCGATTCTGAAATGCATATTGCGAGTCGGTACCGACTCGCAATATGCATTTCTGCATTGGGAAACGCGAATAGCGAGTCGCAAACGGCAATTTTTGCTGTTTGCGACTCGCTATTTGTTTCCTGCATCTGGCCCTTGGTTGTTTGTGCAAGACTCTTTGCAACATCACCACTGTGGTGTACTGATTCAAAATGCATGTTAGCTGTTCTTTTACTATTGTTGATATCACTGTAGCCAGCCTTTCCACAGAGCATCCAAATGTTTGTAGACAAGTGTTCTTGTGCCTCTGGTGATGCTTGAGTAAAGCAGAGTCTTGTGCCATTTGAGTGCAATTTCTTTTATAGCCATAGATAAGTCCACATAGCCATTTCGCATAACTCCATTACCTTTTGCGGGGCAGGTTCTAGCCCAGTAGTAAGTTGGCCGCTCATTAGAGGGCTCTGCTGGCCGATGCCAAAATCTGACAGGCATTTACACACAGCAGGCTCCTCTGTGGTCCCAACCGCCATGGCTCTCTGCAGTTGACTGTGAGGAGGCCATCTGGGCTGCTGGAAGACTGCCAGGGTGCCTGAGATACCTACATAACACTAGCTCTTGTTGTGTTCTATGTTGGCCCTTGCAGCGGCCCACTTTTGAGTGTGCTCTTGTAGTCAGCACCTTGCTCTCTGTGCCTGTCTGGGCCCTGGCTGAGTTGAGCAGTGGCCTGGTGGGGACCAGTTTAGCTCTACTGCCCCTCCATGTGGCTGAACTGAATTCCTGAAGGTCTGGGTGGCCTGAATATCCAATGGGGGGTGTGCAGCCCTGGTAGGCTGGTGTGCCCCACCTCCCAGAAGACCTCTGGGCCTGTCACTGACTTCCGCCCGGTGACCCCACTTTTGTATCTGGTCTGAGCCTCACTGCTAACATGGGAGACGGTGGAGCACAGGACACCTGGATGCCTCCACCCCACCATTATTCCCTGGCTGCTGACCTGCCCTGAGCGCTATAGGCGCTGGATAACATTTGGGGGGCCCAGCAGGCCACCTGGGACACCATCTTCATTCAGAGCTGTGTGGTGGGTGAGTGGCAATTGGCATGACATCCCCTTCCTCCTGCCTTTTTCAGTGCACTAATGGGGTCCCCTTTTAAGTTCTGCAAAATGCCCTAACCCCAGCATTTAGATGGGTGGTGGGGGTTCTCTGCTAGGAGTAACTATTATCTTGGCTTTACCTGCACCCTCGCGATTTTGACATAAGGAGGGCCCGCAACACTAAACCATGCCCACCTCTCTGGCACTGCTTTCCCATATCTCCTGAAATTTTGATCCCTTCACAACTAGAGGCAACCAGCTTTATTAAGGGCTTCCCCCTCATCTGAGGCCTGGTGGTGCCCCGACTGGATGGCAATTGTTTGAGGAGAGGCAGGGTCGGGGGGTCTACTGGACCATTCTCAGGTGCTGAACCACTCCACTAGGCCCTTTGCACCCTGCCTTGTGACTGAAATCATTGCAGTGACTCACAGTTCAGCATATTGGCCCTGTACACCTATTGCTTGCCAATGCTGTGGCCCCGACTGTCCAACACCTCAATCAGCCATGGGGAAACAGAATGCATGCCAATCCAAACTAACTTTTGAGGGAAAACGTCAAATGCACCACACTGAACCGGATGCACCAGCGGGTGAACCATCCAAACAGCCTCGAGGGGATCAAGATAACAACATCAAGGAGCTGCTAGTTGATGTGAAAAATAGTCTACATGTAATAGATCCAAAAATCTGTCTCATGACGATATTGACTCCATGAAGGAGAGGATTAGCAAACATGAAGACCTCCTTGATCACCTCAAAAATCACACATCAGATTCAGATGATGCCTAATTGGTCATGAGCAAACATCTCTTGTGCATGGATGAGGTCCTAAAACTTAATAAACTCAAAAGCTAGTACCTGGAAGCACGATCTCTGGGCAACAATCTGTTCATTAAGGAAGATTACCTGAAGAAGATGCTCTGCACACTTTTTTGAAGACACTCTATCCTCGGTCTTCATTGTAGAGCAAGCCCATACTCTACCTTGGCCCGTGTCCACCTCCAGAGGCCAAGACTCCTTAACTACAGGAACCATGACACAGTCTTTCACCTTGCCCATGAACGTCAATCCTTGCAGTACCAAGGCAATGCTATCTCTTTCTACCCATATTTTATACTGGCAGTGTAGGCGGCTTGCCAGGAATTCCAACCTGCCAAAAAGCCAGCATCCAACATGCACTTATCTATCCTGCCAAGCAGCACATCCTCCATGAGGGCAACCCCACTAGTTAACCGATGCCTAAGCTGCAGTCAAGTTTGCCAAACATATCACTGCCAAGTTGACATTGTCCCGCTTGTCCCCGTAACATCAAGAAGAAAACCACCTCAGTGACAATGATTAAATCTCTTCCCTGTCACAGAGCATGCTTGACACTGACAGAGGCACCTTGCCTCCCTTGCTGTGCTAATGTAATACTTGTTCTTCTAGACAGCCCGCTAGTGGACTTAGATGGCCTTCGTGTGCCTATAGATGCCTTTATTTTAGTACTGACATTCCTCAGGGACAGCCTGCTGGTATCATGTTGGATGCTTTTACACCCCATTGGCCACCCAGTCGGTTCATGACTGGCATATTCCTCTGATTTCCTGCCACTCTCAGGAGTAATAATCCATGTTGAATCACTGCGTTTGGGGTGGTTGGTGGGATGGGGTGTGGGATCGAAGTTTTCAACCATGTTGGAAGGTTGGAGTGGGTGGGGTGGGCTGCATTAAAAGGCTTTATTTGGCTGATTTTCCATTGCCCTGACACTTCCCATGCACAGCCCTACATTATTTCCCTACCACCTCCAGATACAAGCTTCATTTGGCCCCACCTTCCACATCATTGTGCCTGTCTCTTTTCAGCACAATGACCATCACTAGATGCTTCACCTGGAATATTTGCAGGGTAAATGCACACCAAAAGGCCAGATTAGTACACCCCTACCTCAATAGATGGAAATTAGATATTTGCTTCTTCTAGGGGCACCACTTAATCCCATCCACTTCATCCCAACTGCGCACTGGATGGTGTGCTGACACTTACACTTACACTTCACTCTACTCCAACTACGCCAGAGAAGTGGCTATACTGCTGCACAAAGGCCTGCCCTGGGAGCTGCAATGCGCTGTATGCCACAACAAAGTGAGATATGTCCTTGCTGGTATATTGCATAGACACCCCATCATACTGACATCCATATACAGTCCTAACACAGATAGCCCCAAATTATTTTCTGAGGTCTCAGGTCTGACGTCTTTTAACCATCCTGGGCCTGGGAGCCATTCTTTGGAGGAAGACTTTAATGTGGTCCTTGTTAGAGCATAGGATCCCAAATGCAGTAGCACAACTCCACACACTGATGCATGACAACTACCTTAATGACAACTGGTGACTCACACATGTGACAAGAATGGAGAGCACATGTGTTACTACTTCACATAATGTCTGGTCATGTATTGATTACTTACTACTCGCCAGTGATGCCCTTACCTGGTCCACCTCAATGACGCACTTGCTTCTTACCCTCTCCGACCACGGTTCTGTTTTGCTGGAGCTCTCCTTTCTGCAGTTGATTCTGCACACCTTTACCTGACGACTGCCCCCAGAGGTGCTCTGGGACACAGTGTTCATGACAAGATCCGCACTATGATCATACACTACTTTACAAATAATGTTAGTTCAGTGTCTTCTCCCGTGATCCTTTGGGAGGCCTTAAAAGCAGTAATTCAGGGTGTCTGTATTGCCACAGTCCAGCATCATGAGGGCAATACATGGGCAACTCAAAATTCTGGAACGAGACCTTAGATCCCTAGAGCAGCAATACTTTACCATTAAACAAGCCACTACCATGGCAGTCATATGTACAAAACTCTCCGGCTACGAGGAGGAGGTCCTACGTGAAACCAAATATCTAAGTCAGGAGGCAACTGCATGCCGATATGGTGAGCGGGATCAACCTGGCCAGATGCTAGCCAGTATTCTGCAAAAGCCTTGGCTCATGTAGTGGAGCGACAGTCTGCTCCTGATGGGATACTCCTAACTATGATCTCTTTCTACTCTAAGCTTCACAAGGCAATGTCGGTTCCTGGTAAAGAGGAAATAACAACAGCCATAGACTCGATACAGTTGCTTTGGCTGGACCGGGTCCATTGTTCAAATCTGGACACTCCTTTCTCTGAAGAGGAGGTAATTCAAGTCATTCAGACTATGCCTAAAGAGAAGGCACCAGGACTGGATGGTTTTACCACCTCTTTTTACAAGGATTACGCAGACTTGCTTGCTCATTAACTGCTGTCATTGTATGAGGACTCCGTAGCATCTGGGGCGTTGCCACTGTCTGTAAGGCAGTTATAGTTAAACTTCTGAAACCTGGCAAGCTGCCAGATCTTTGCCACTCATTATGAACTTGGTGGTAATCACCGCCGACCACTGTGGCAACGGTGAACAGAAGACTACCAGTGATGGTGACTGCACACCGCCAAATAATGATGCCAAAAAGTTAAACCTCCAAAAATCCTGCTGCCTCCACCCACCGCCAGGGCCTACGACAGTGGAAAGGCAGTACACCCCACCCCGCCACCGCCATGCAGACAAATCCTCCGCCACCAAATAATGATACACAAATCAATTTGGCGGATAGTGAATACCGAACAACCATTGGCGGCCAGTAATGGGACCCACCAACAACAAATGCACACATTGGCAAGTCTGAAACCCACACACCTGACACACATCCACAACACTATAAAACACATAGACACCCCACAATGCTTTGCATCGGCAATAGCACAACTGATATTGAAAACACAACACGAATACACTGAACTCAAAATCACACAAGTCACACACACAAATACACCACCAAAACACATACATTCCCCAAACACCATCAAAAGCCACACAAACAACTACACAACAGCACCCTCACCAATACACCCACAACACACACCATGGCACCACCTAAGCACCCCCGCTTCACAGACAGGGAAGTAAGGCCCATGGTGGACGAAATACTCAGGGTCGAGCCGCAACTATTCGGGGAACAGGTGCAGCAGACACCTATGGCCAGGAAGATGGAGCTATGGCAGCAGATAGTCAACAAGGTCAACACAGTGGGAAACCATCCACGCACAAGGGACGGCATCAGGAAGAGATGGAACGACCTGCGCTGGAAGATTCGGTCAATGGCATCCAGGCACAACATCGCCGTACAGAAGACTGGTGGTGGTCCCCCACCTACTCCCATTGAATACACCGACTGGGAAGAAAAGGTCCCGGCTATCCTGCACCCAGAGGGTCTCACTGGACTCACTGGAGGACTGGACTCGGGTAAGTCAACTACAATATCTTAATACTCACCCCACCTATAATGCATGTATCACCCCATTCCTATCACAACCACCAGGACCCCATCCCCAACCCAGTCCACAACAACCACATACGAGTTCCCTGCATGCCCAAAATTCCACAAACAGATCTCCATCGAGCCCCCTGTGCACACCTACCCATGCATGGAATCCCAGTGTCACTACAGCACCTGCAATGCACCTCCACCCCCACATAAAATGCAACCAAATGTACACAAAGGGACCTTGCATGCCACGAAAGGGGAATATAACCATCAAATAGTGCAGAGCAGTGCAGCAATTGCCGATAAATTACCTGACACCACCTGTCTATTCCCCCACACACAGGCACCACCACCCATGCCACCTGGATGGATACGTCAAGGAGTGCCAGCCCTCCACCTGAAGACAGAGGCCCCACTCAAGAGAGTGTGGAGGGATGACTGGAAATAGAGGAACTTCCTGGCCCATCACACAGTCCTGGACTATCACCCTCCAGAAGCCCCACCCAGGACACCACTGACACCCCTACCACCCAGCCACCATCATCAACTCTGGCCAAATGACCCCACACCAATGTATCTCACAGCCACGGACTGGTGGCCCACATGTACCCACAGAGTCTCCACCCACCAACAGGCAGGATGATGAAGGGCCAACTGCAAGTGGCACTGTCAGACCTGTGCAGGGGACTCAGGCACAGGGGGCTAGGGCCAGTGAGAGGGCATCAGTGGCCAAAGGTGGTGGCCAAAGGAGGGATGCAGCAGCCCAGGAGGTGATATCTGAGGTCCTGGGAGCATACCACCATACCCAGGACTGGATGGGCCAGATCCTGGCTACCCTGGAGCAGAATCAGAGGCTGCAGATAGCACACTACCAGGAGGCCATGAAGCAATGGAAACAGCTCAATGCCACCGTGGCCTCCATTGCAGGGGTGCTGCAGCACCAGTACCACAGCCAGCCTGAGTCCTCCACCCACCTGCAAGCCCCTACCACTAACCAGGACACTGCCCTGCCTCCTACATCAGCAGCAACTACTGGACTGGTGGCACTGCCAGAGGACACACAGTTAACCAGCAGCCCTAACACTGCAGCCCAGCTGCACCTTCGCAAACGTGTCCTCAGACCCAGATATGCCAGTGAAACACCAGCCAAGACCAAGCCCAGCACCAGGAAGTGACTCTGCCCTGAACTGTCTCCCTTGTGTGCCACTGAGCTACCTTGTTGACATGCCACTGCCATCACACAAGGACCAAAGCCCAGTGCAACCAACAGCTGAGCATATGTACCTGAGTATGTATTTTCACCATGTTCCCACTCCCTTTCACTGTCCCAACACTTATGTATATTTTGCCATTTGATAAATACACCTATGCATGCACTCAAATTGTATCCTTCGTCAATATGAGATATGAATTGTGATTGTGTATGCATTAGCCAGTTACTGTCATAATCACATCTTCATTGCAGGAGGGGATCCAACGTACTGTAGTGTCTGAAGTATGTCACACTGTACCTAATATTGGGTTCCCTGGCACATGCCACTTCAGTCATCATTTAGCATTGTCAATGACAAAAGACACCACAATACTTATTACATGAGTCAGACTGTAATTATGCAGTGAAAACATCGGCATCATTGAACAGTACCTTAGAGTCACTGGAAGTATAGCCGGATTAGCTGGGTCCTGGAGTTGAGATCCCCCTCTTCTTCATCACCATCACTCTCATCCATTCTTTGAGGTTGCAGGGCTGGTTGAACTGCACCCTCCTCTTCCAGAAGTGGGATAGCTTTCCTCACAGGCAAGTTGTGCAGCATGCACCAGGCCACCACTATCTTACACACTTTGTCAGGGACATAGCAGAGGGATCCCCCAGAGAGATGGAGGCAACGAAATCTAGCCTTCAGGAGACCTATGGTGTGCTCAGTCACCCTCCTCGTACGTCCATGCGCCTCATTATTTTTCCTCTCTGCATCTGTCCTGGGATGCCTCACAGGTGTCAGGAGCCATTGCAAGTTGGGGTAGCCAGACTCACGTACCAAAGTGGTCAAAAGAGGACTTTAACAAACTGCCTTTACTTGCATACAGCCTGGCTGTCAGCTATGTACTGATCCAGTGTCATACACACTCACCTATGAACCAACTTCTGTCACATGTGGCACACTGCTGTTTCTCAGGACAAATGAATCATGGACTGATCCAGGGAACCTAGCATTGACATGTGATATGTACTGATCAGCAGTACACACCAATTGTACATTCATGGAATGATAGTTCTTATGATTCCTATACACCTGTTCATTCACTCTTGGGGTATGAGAGCTATGTGGGTTCCATTAACGGCACCTGTCACGTGGGGGATATTAGCGAAGGCATAGAATTCAGATTTGATGTTGGGGAGTTCAGCCCTTTGGGAAAGCTGGACATATGTTTGCAAGTGTTGAATGTAGGCATCCAGGAATTTGGACAGGATGTGGCTGAACATTGGCTGTGAGACCCCTACACCCATGCCCACTGTCACCTAAAATGAGCCCGTAGCCAAAAGATGGAGCACAGATAGCACTTGCACAGTTGTAGGGATGGCATGCTAATTTTGATTTGCCGGTTTCAGAACAGGATCCATTAATGCACAGAGGTCATGGAATGTAGCTCTATTGAGTCTGTAGGTGATAATGATGTGACATTCCTCCATAGTGTCCAGATCTACCAGGTGTCTGTATACAGATGGGGCCCTCCTTCGCCACATGGGTCTGTACCTATGGGGGAGGAAAGAACACATTCTGAGTGTCAACATACACTTGCATCCCATGCTGTCACTGTATTTTCAAAAATGCGACATGTAGGTAACGCACACAAACAGAAAGAATGAGGTACACAGTCAGGCAAATGTGTGCTGAGTTAACTCTGCCATAATGGCATCACATTGTGGACACACTTCCAAAGATGGGTACATGTGAAGATTATAGAATGATGTCAGCAAGCGGCAAAGGGGAGAGAGTTTGAGGCCCTGGATGAGGCCCCTGGCCAGGCTATGGAGACGTGGTGGTAGCAAAATGGCAGCCTACTGCCATCCAGGTATGATAGAGTGGAAGTAACTTCATTCCGCTGGCGTTAGTCGTCATGGCGGAAGATGGTGTTCACTGCTGTGCACCTGATCATTGGATTACATGGTTGTCAAAAGGAGCACACTGCTGCGGTACCTATGCCATTTTAGTATAGCCTTGACACTTTACTCCTGATTCACATGAAGGGTAGTACTCCACTGCGTGTGCTGCTGTGTCCTTGACTCTGTTCCCTGAGATGACGCTTGTTGCAGGGGAACGGGCTCCGGCCTTCACCGTGGAGGAGCTGGAGAAGCTGGTTGACGGGGTCCTACCCAGGTATGCGAAGTTGTATGGGCGACCAGATCAGCAGGTAAATTGTATCTGTCATCTGTAGATGTGTGTGATTGTGGCTGATGCCTGTATGCACATGTGTTCGATGTGTGACTGCCCAGCCGTAGTTTGTCTGGCACGTTCTGCGTGTGAGTTGAAAAAATGCATGTCAACAATGGCTGTTCCATATGGAATGACATAGTATTTGTATTCTGTGCACACATACTGACGTCTGTTTCTTTCCTCTGTGTGTCCCATGCAGGTCAGCGCCCATCAAAAGAAAGGACTGTTTCAAGCCATCGCCAAGGAAGTGCAGACCCTGGGAGTCTACAACCGTTGGAGCACCCACTGCAGGAAGTGGTGGGAGGACCTGAGGTGCTGGGCCAGGAAGACCGGAGAGGCCTAGCTGGGGAAGGCCTCCCAATGAGGAAGGGGTGCCCATCGAACTCTGACCCCCCCTAATGGCCCGCATACTGGTGGTGACCTACCAAATCTGGATGGGTGCTTGAAGGCAGCTCAGCAGCCACAAGGGGGTGAGTAGCAACACTGTTGTGATACCACTATGATGGATGTTTTTGGGTGCTGTGGGATGTATGCATTGTAGTGTCAGGCACTTAGACAGGTTTGTTCCTGCAGTCCTGCCCCCTCCAAGTCCTTGGGATGGTGTAAGGGCTTGTTTTGGCAGCCTCTAATGGCCTATGAGGGGTCCCCTTTCTGTCATCTGGTATTCATTGTGGCCTTATGGACTTCTAAGTGCATTGCCTGGGCATGATCTCTCATAGGTGTACTTCACACAGTGTATCAGGTTTGTGCTTCATGAGGGTTATTGGGTGTATTCTGGGGTCATGCCCACTAGTCAGGGGCACATTCATTACATATGTTGTCTGTGCTCAGGGTATGTGCGTGACCTGGGTGGGAGTGTGTGTGAGCCAAAAGGTACATATATTCAGGATTTGACATAGTTCTCCCTTGTTTTGTTTCCCCACCCCTGTGCTCTTGTGTCCTTTGTGTACATTAGCATCATCTGGCAAGGGAGGGGAGGCACCAGCAAGTGGGGATGAAGCAGCCCATGGTTCCAAGGAGGCAGAGTCGACTGATGCCAAGGGGACCAGTGGGTTGGAGGGTGAGGGGAGTACCACGGGGTAAGCAACTACCACTGGAGGTAGTGACTCTGATACCTCCTCCGATGGCAGCTCCCTGGTGGTGGCGGACCCTACTGGGCCCACCCATTCTTTGTCATCTTTCGCCACCCCCATACCATCAACGCCCTCCCAGTTTCTCCCCACTAAGTAGCCCGTGACCACTCACCCAGGAGGGTGGGCATCTCCTTTGCCCCAGGCACTTCATCCCCTGCCCCAGTCGGTACTGCTGCCCTCACTGAGGAGGCTATTGACCTCCTGAGAACCATCTCTGTAGGGCAGACAACCATTGTGAATGCCATCCAGGGGCTAGCATCCCAGATGCAGCAATGCAATGCATACCTGGAAGGCATCCATGGTCCATGTTTGGCCTACAGGGATCTTTTCAGGCTCTGGCCTCCTCTTTGACGGCAGCCAGTGTCCCTGGTCTTTCCGTCCCCCCTCCCACCACCTCTACCCCTTCCAGCACCCCACTCCATTCACCCATCCCAACCACACATACAGACAGCAAAGCACACAGATCAACACACAAGAAGCACACTGAAAAACACAAGCACCACACTTCCCGCCACCGGCATGCACACACCCAACATACAAAAGCACACATAACAACATCCACTGCCCCAGTGTGTCAACCTCCCCGCCACCCTGTCTGTCACCTCACCATGCACACGCACTGCACCCTCAGTCACTGCTGCTGCCCCCATTCATGCAGTCACCACAACATCTGACATCCAGACATGCACCTCTGACACCACACCTGCACTCACCACGACTACATTTACTGACACTTGTAGCACACTCACCAGACCTGCATACACTGAGACAACATCCATCTACACTGACAGCCTGTCTTCTCCCACTGTGTCCAACCCCTCCCAAAACACTCAAACATTCGCACAAACCCACACCACACACATCCACCACACATAAGTATACTTTACAGGCACCTGCACCCACGTCCCGCACACCTACACCTGGTATGAGCAGTCCCTCAACCTCCACTCCCAGACCTGTCCCCAAATCCCCTCCAACTGCACATAAGAAGCTTTTCCTATCCCATGTTGACCTGTTTGAACCTACTGGCCCACCCCGCCTTGTCCCTAAACGTGTCCATGTCCTTGCCCAGTCCACTCCCTCCTCTTCCAAGTCCGCCCCAGTCTACCTTTCCCATTCCTGTGCCCTTTCCCCAGGGAGGAAGAGGTCCCGTGTTGCCCCAGGTCTCTCTGCCACCCCCTGGTCCAAGCCCACTAGCCCTCCTTCCAAGGGCAAGCCCAAACCCCCTCCACCTCCCAAAACTAAGCCCAAGCCCCCCCATTCCAGACCTAAGTCCCCACACCTGCCACCCCCTCCCCCTGTTCCCTAAGGTGCCTGGCTGCCCTATTGATGTCTCTTTCGAGTGGAGTACCCTTTTCACATGTGGGAGTCAAGTTCGGCCTATATTGGCTCTTCAGGGACATTCAAATGGACTGGTCAATGGCCTTATTAGGACAATACTGTTTTTTAGTTCTAATAAAATGTCAGTGCCCAGTAGTGCTGTTGGCACAACATAGTGACGTTGTTCAGCCTTTCACTGTGGGGCTGTGGTGTGCACATGTGTGTACTTTGGTGCAGGTCTTTGTTGCCTTGTATCTGATAAGTACATCTTGTTTTGGTATGTATGGCTTGGGATGTGTGATGAGTTGGGAGTGCGTTGCTGGGTGGGGTGGATGTGTAACTTTGCCCTTTCTTCCCATATGTACTAGGCTGTGGTACTTACCGTCGTCGTCTTCGTCGTTGGTCATGGTCCTGGAGGAATATGGCAAGGAGCAGCACTGGCATTATTTCCAACTCTTGCTCTATGTCTGCGTCTGTGTTTTCTGTGTGCCTCCGGTGAGTGTTTCCTTTTATATTGTTTGTTTCCTCCACACTTTGCCTGGCAGTGGTTCTGGTCCTTTCCGCCGGCCTGTGGACAGTCTCCTCCATCCTTTTCGGGACTACAAAGATGGCGGTGTGTGGATGGACCACTACTGGTTTCTCATGTGCTTCATTATTTGGCAGTCTGGACCGCCAGCTTGTTGGCAGTGGTTAACGCCTCTGCCGGTGGTGCGGTGTTTACCGCCATGTTCATAATGACCCACTTTTGTGAATCCTACCAGCTGCTCTCCATGATATATGTTGATAAGAAAATACGTGCAAAACGGCTTGTGAACTGCCTCCTCCCCTGGTTGCCGCACATGGTATGCCCTGATCAATCTGGATTTGTGCCATTTAGATCCACCTCACATAACCTCTGCACAATGTTTGCTGTCATGCATTCCATTCGGCTTCAGCTTGCAGCCACTGCTGTACTACTGGATGCCATAAAGGCATTTGACTCTCTAGAGTGGGCATATGTATTCCAAATGCTATTGTGTGTCAGTCTTGGTCTGTGCTTCATTTCCTTGATTTGCCTCCTATACATCTTCCCTACTGCCCGTCTTCATCTCAACAACATGTTGTCAGAGCCATTCTTGATTACTCACAGGACTCACCAGGAGCACCCACTGCCTCCAGTCCTATTTGCCATGGCAATGGAGCCCCTTCCAGCCCGGCTATGTCAACATCATGCCAGCAGAGATCTCGGTTTCATGGCTAGCAGCCTGGTGGTTTCCTCATACATGGACGATATGATGCTATACACTCATAAACCCAGGCCCAGTAATCTGCAAGGCCATTTGGTTAGGTGGATACTCTGACATCCAAGTCAACTGGGTCAGGTTCACACTGTTTCCCCTCATGGAGTGCACACAGCCATTCGCCATAGATGACACCAAGCAATGGGACTTTAAACCAGTGCGCTATCTGGGTATTTGGCTCAGTCTCAAGCTTGGTGTACTCTGGAAAGCCATTATGGCAGCACCGTGGAGCGCCTGGAAGAGATGATCCCAGTATGGATCTGACTGCCATTATCTGTGATAGGTCAGATAACCATTGTGAAAAGGGCTGTCCTACTTAAGTTTATTTATAAATCTACTGATCCCACTCACTGCACATTTGTTATAGCGACTGCACTCTAGCCTCATTGCCCTGATCTGGGCCGGCACACAACCAAGGATAGCATGGGAGGCACTCATTCAACCCTTCCAACAAGGGTACTGGGCGCTCGACTTGTCCCTCTACCAATTGTGTGCCCAGGCACAACACATTCATTTTTGGCTTTACCCTATGAAATGGCAACCACAGAGGCCCACAGAGGCAGATTGGAAGGTGCCATCCCCCCTTAGTGTGCAATTGTACGAACAATATAAAACACCACGGACTGAGATTGATATGAGTGTGTGCAATGAGCATGGGTTTGTTTGAGATGCTGCACCTCACTTCCCTGCCTATACATACCCTCTAGCACCATCATGCGCAACCCTCATCTATCACAACTGCAGGACGAGGGTGCTGTGGTCAGGGTGCATCAACGCTGCCTCCATACCTTTGTTGATCTATATTCTTATGATATTTCCTTACCTCCATTTGCCCCCTCTGATCCCTCCCCCCCAAGGAGCTTGAGATCCTTCTTTACTACAAGCTTTGAGTCACATGTTGTGCGCTGCATGGTACATTCACAGCTTCACCTCCTACACTGCATGTGCTTGAACACATTCTAACCAACTAACCAACCCATCACCCTGCCATTTAGTCACTCAGCTTTACTCTATCATGCAAGACACAGCACCTGTGACAGCCCCTACTGCCTGCACCACCTCGGAAGAAGGCCCCTAACCCCCATCACTGATGCCAGTCCTCATATTGCTGAGGCCAAACAAATGACCTCTCCACAAACTATAGACTGCACCTCATCCACTTCAAATTCCTTCACCGCTGTCTTTGCTGCGCTGCTCCTTAGGCTTCATTCCTCAGTCTTACCTGGGAATGTCCACAAGTGGCTACATACTGGTCCGGGGTTTTTTCAGGTCTGCTCCTTGTCACTGGCCACCCACCTCAAGCCCCTCTGGTTGGCCTATTGGATTATATCAAGGATGTCCTCCCTCGGGGTCTGCTGTCTTCCTGCTATGCTCCTTCTCCTGGCCAAATGCCAGGTGACAATCACTGAGGGCGATTACTTGCTCCCACAGTAGAGGATTGGCTGCAGGACACGACCTACTGCCAAGAGCAACTCGTATTGGGAATATATACCTCCCCGCTCCCACCCAAATGACATCAGGGAACCCTTGTTAAAATACCTAAGACAAAGAGACTTGCCCCACTGGCAGAATGTGGAAGGCTTCCTCCTCTGCCACCCTGGCTCCACCTGCTCCCCTTGATGTTGGAGTGTCTGAAATCTGGAGACATTATGGACCTCTGCCCACTTCTCAATGATTGGACCACAGTTTGTATTTACTTGGGAAATGTCTTATTGCAATTGTGGTGAATGTAACATCTTACTGGTGGGTTAATATGATGCCTTTCTTGTACTCTTATTTACTTTCAATGCATGCCCCCCACCTTCTCTTTCCTACTGTTGTAGCACTGTTGTTCTTCCTCAAATGTCAGTAAAGAAATATATTTTAAAAAATGTAATTACTTTTTGTAATGGGTCTCTCTAGTCTTACTACATTTCTACTTAATTTAGAAATTGCTCTGTGCTGCACTCGTTATATTTTTTAGTGTAATAGAAAAGAGGTCTGGCCTATAAGACAGCGAGGCTAGGCCAATATAAATAAAGACGCAAAACAAAAGCCAGCACTGTAAATGCATAGAAAAGGTTATTCACATTGAGAAGGCAAAACAAATTACCACTCACACAATTCAGTTTATGACTTTATCCAAAGATTTGTTTAAAAACTATTTCAAATGTACTTGTCACACAGGACACCAAAACAGCAATATGCAAGTGCTTAATATAATGAATTGGCACTGCAAAAACATTAATAACATACAAAACACATAACAGTAATACAAATTACAAACATACGACACATCCACTTAAAGAATAAAAATCCAGGTTCTGCACCAATTTAGAAAAAGAAAGAACCAGGAGCTAGACTTAATCACAAGCTTTTTAGCCCCACCTTGGAGAGCAAACCATGAGTGGAGGCGCTGGTAAAAATATTTTTATATAGCTCCGTCAGGGATGATGTGCATTGGAAAACAATACTGCCTGAAGGCCTCACCCTCCTTAAAAGCACTCACCAACTGCTCCCTATTGTCAACGCATTTCAAACCCATTACAGTCAAGGGTTATCATCAGGAGACAGAGCATCTGGGTAGAACTGATCAGTAGGAACAACCATCTTTGTAGGTGGCTTGCCACTGGGATAGTAATACCTCAACTTTGTTGCAGAACAAGTGCAAATATCATTAATTACTTGTCCGGGGGTTTCCTTCTGGGTGCACAAAATGCGTTCCATTCAACCATTCCCGTAACGTAAGGGTCAAGTGGCACCTGGAAAGGAGAGAGAGTGTGGGCTTGCCTGAGGGAGGCCCTCTCCTGTTGAACTTCTGCTTCTGGTGTTAGTGTGGTGTCAGTGCAGCATCAGGCAGTAAAGTGTAGCAGCGGGAGTTGATAAGTGGTGCGGCGACCACGGCCCAGGCCCAGGACCGAACGCCTGGCAAAGGCATTAGGGCGTGAGGGGCCAGTGAGGGGTCAGCAGGATGCCCAGTGACCTCAAAAGCAAAACAACGAGCTCTGGACGGTGAGAGGGCAGAGGACCGGGCAAGTGGAGGGATTGCCAGCCATAGCTCACCCACTCCGTTCATGCAACCACGATCCATCAATAGCTGCGAAAAGCTAGTGCTGACCTGGGGCTATTTTCGTCCACTCTTGCACCCTTTTTCCTCATGCCTGCCTCACACCCGCCTCCCCTCACCTCCAGGCACCTGCTTGGGTTGCTTGGCAGTCCCGATCTAGGATCCTCTCTGCCCCGCATTTGCTGGTCCTCCTCCCCACTGCCTCTCTGTTTTTCTGCCCTACCGCTTGGCTCACACAAGTTTCCCTGCGCTCCCCTCCTCCTGTGCACTCTCGGCTGGCTGGTGGCTGGCCAGATGGACATGCTTGGGGGGGCTGTGTTTGGGGCACCCATAACTTTTTTCCCATTGGGACAGTAGGGGAACAATGCGCAGAAGCAGGCTAGACCAGCCTAGCAGCCCCAGTGGTGTGCCAAAGAACCTATAGCAGTTGCCAGAAAACACCAGAAATCTTTACCAAGGATCTAAGAAGAAGAAGCAGAGATTGTGTGGCTTATGTGGCCTGCGTGCTCATGCCCTGCTCCCCCTGTGGTAAAGAAAATTGGAAGTGCAGTAGAGGGGTGTGGCGGTGCAGCTTCATCAGGAAAATTAAAGTCTGAAGCTTAAAGCTCAGCAATATTGTGTAAGTGCAAAATCTGCCTAGCTACAAGCGGGTGATGCAGTGCGGCCTCCATGCTTGTGCCCCCATCCTCTTGTAGCAAAAGGGAAGTTGGGTGGAGGGGTGTTATGGTGCAGTTCCCACAAGGAGGATCTAATACCTGGACTTTGAAACCAGACTGAAGTCAGACTGAAGTCAATCCCGAGGGGACTTCCATGATTACTTAAAGATATTGACCCTCAATTGCAAATGTGGATACGGAATGCCGCACTGGCCCTGTCCCAGGACCATCAAAGACCTCACAAATTAGCAAAGCATTATAAGGAGAAATTCTTGCATTCTATTAGACAAGATACAAGATGTCTCCAAGGATCTATCAAGGTGATTATGACTCAGACTCTGGACACATACAAGGGAGATGTACTACAAATAGATAAAGAAATAGGGACAAGAGTGCTCCCCCCATGGGGAATGTCTAATGCTGACATTGGAGGGTATTTTGTGGAAGACTCTAAATTGGATTCAATACCAAGACCATCAACCTTAGAACCTACAAGTCCAACCCAGGAGCATGATGCTGGCTTCAGGGAGCAATATACGGGGCTCCTCAGTGCTAGCTTGGACTGATGGGTGGTGCCTAAATCGCCAAACTCATCAAGCCTGTCACAACATCTAAAGGTAAAAGATGAGTCAGCAGGCACCTTTACACCATACAACCCAGAGGATTATATGGAGGAGGCACTGGACATGGCTTTAATAGGCCAGCAAATAGGCAGAGTGATACCATTAATCCCCGAGTGACAGGTGATTAAGGGCAACCCCACCTTGGATAATGAAAAGAGGAGCCCCGTGGGGGACATGGTTAAACCTCTCATTTAGAAATGGACATAAGAGACTTGCCTAAGTCATTCCAACTACCCTTGCATCTTCCCCCATGCCAACAAAAATGGTCAATGGATGTAGGAGATAGAAGTATCACTGGTGAGCTATAGAAGAAGATGGGCGTAAGCTATTCCAGCCACCCCAGGTGGCATCTTCGCATTGGCACCTATGGCAACAAAAAGTGCCAACAGAAACAGGAGAGAGAAGCAATTCCGGTGCTATAGGAGAAGATGGAGGTATACAGGAAAACAACTCCAGAGAAAGCTCTCATTTCTCCCCTTCTAAGCTGGTCGTGTAATTACAGGGTCATATCTAGTAGAAATGTTGCTTGATCAACAAGCGTGTCCAATTCAATCTGGGCAGTCGATGCCAATAATTGAAGACCATGATGCACAGGTGATTGAGCTGGCCACCATCTGCCAAAACCCGTGCCATCAAGAAATGGGAAGGATTTAACAGGCAGGAGCGAGAACCAGAGGGAGGATACACCCATTATGGAGGGGACTTTGCCCACAAATAGAGTGACCAAATGGGCAGGGCAACTCAAGGAAAGCCGGACTAGAAATGCCCATACCCCAGAAGAGGAGAAAACGAAAGCGGGAACAGATCAAATAATAATTATCTATCCAGAATATGCATTGAGGGGTATATGGGACACTATTAAAAGGGGAAATTTCCTAAAACTATGTGCCAACACAGCAGGCCTGGAACAAATTTGCTCCACTGACATTGAATGTGTAGCCTTTCTTCCTCCGGGAAGGAGTGAGACCAATGAGCGTACTGAAATCACCTTTAAAAGCCTAAATCCAGTTAAGGCACTGTGGGGAAGCAAGTAGCAATTTGAACAATGGAGTATAAAACTTATGACGCCTATGGTAAGTAAGTACCCTGTATGTTTCTCGGACCCGGAGGCCCATTCGAACAAAGCAGAGGGCCAGAAACATAATTTAAAAACCAGGAACGTATTGGCCACTGACTCAGTGCTGAAGGGCATCACAAGGGGAAGTGGTAATAGGGAATACGTGGATAAGAAGCTTACAATCATGGTAAGGAGCTCTAGGGAAGGCCGACAATGCACACCTCAACAGCATGCCCCAAGAGAGTGGTCGTGGCTATCAAGTGTATTACTTTCCAACCATTAGCCCCGGGTCCCAAAAGAACAAAAGACGACAAAATGTGGCTGGCTTGAAAATAAGTTCATGGAACATAAGAGGCCTAACTGATTGCATAGCCAAGGAAAATATGACCGAAGAATTATGGAAATGTGACATTAATGCTCTGCAAGCCACATGGGCAATAAACAGCTCTCCCTGGCCTGATTTCACTTTATATGAATCTCCCGTAATATCTTCACAAGAAGGGGGTCATGCTTCTGGAGGGGTTTCAATTTATGTAAAAAATGAGCTTGTGGCAACAACTAAGGTATTAAAAACAGCGAAGGGGGGATTCATCATTAAGAAAATAACCCTTACCAGCAGTGGGTGTGCAAGGTTAAGTAGAAACCTCATCATAGGTAGTATATGTTTAGACCCCTTTTGGTTAAGAAGAGATGCAACTCTGATATCATTGCTTCCTATTTTGCAGGACCTTACCTCTTCTTATCCAGATGAGATGTGGTTAATCATGGGTGATTTCAATTACATTGAAATGCAAGAGGATTTTAAGAACAGTTTGGTAGAGCTCATTGATGAGCTCTGGGACATCCAGCCACTAATAGCGCTATATCAAAAGAGTGACATTCAAGGTAAAGGGCTGACAATGCCATTAAACCAATTGGGCCTCCGCATCATAAATGGTAGAGTAGCACCGGATATCCCAGCGACCTATACACAATCCTCGGTTCTCAGAATGGCCACCTTCAGCTATATCTGGGTATCGGTGCCCCACCTTCTTCTTATCAGAAAATTTGAAGTAGGCATGAGTTTGGCAAGCAATCGCTATTCTCAGCTGTGAAGCTTAAACTTTGCGACTATGCTGCCCAATTGTGAGCCTTGTTGGAAAAAAAGACGAGTTGGAACCAATTTTTATGGTGAGGTGGAACATAGAAAACCAAGAGGGGTATGGAAACTATGTCAATGAGTTCCTGGAGATGATTGAAAGTGAGTTACACCCCTACCCAAACATTTGGGGACGTTTGGGCACTTTTTTATAGGAGACTGTGGGTCCTCCTACAAGAAACATCGACTGCAAGGTATCACTCCAGCCCACTCTTGTGAAAACAAGCCAAAGCCAAACATGGGCCTTGAAACGAAAGCACTGAAAATCATAAGCTGCATGTGACAGGGAGGCACCACGGGAGCAGGGTACACATGGGCAGAAGAGCCCCGAGCTGGTCCTCCAATCCCCCAGGGGGACGAATGCATAAATAATGTTGGTACGCACCCAGGAGCATGCTGACGTTAAAGAGGAGCGAGAGAATATGGGCGGCAAAGGAGAGTTGGAGAAGGAAGCTGACTCAGACAG
Source organism: Pleurodeles waltl (assembly GCF_031143425.1). Taxonomy (NCBI): domain Eukaryota; kingdom Metazoa; phylum Chordata; class Amphibia; order Caudata; family Salamandridae; genus Pleurodeles; species Pleurodeles waltl. Next base: position 1,345,510,448 of record NC_090447.1, on the reverse strand, counting down.
ACAGGACGGCGAAAGAAGAAACCATCGGGACGGACAAAACAAGGAGAAGGCTCAAGAAGAAGGCACGATGAAGGAAACAAGCCCAAGGCATTGCAGAGTGGAAGGAGAGGTGTGGAGTGAGGCAGAGAGATGTAGGAGATATGAAGGGGCCCGCCGCATCCCAGGAGGGATGACATTTTTCCAGGCACGGGACCACTTGCGCAGTCAGATAGCTCCCGTGTTAAGGAAAGTGGGGAGGAGGTTGGAGGAGAAAAGGGGTGGAGAATCAAAAGCACGCCTGGGTAGTTAAGGAAGTGCGGTCTATCATCCTAACACATGCTAACCCATGGGGAATTTCCCTTATTCATTGAGGTCTCCCTTGGGCAAAGACGGCATGCCTGAAAGGGCACAAGAAATGGTGTCAATATAGAATTACTGGTGGCGCACAAGAAAACCCTCACACAAAAAACCCTCCCTCATTGCATGCATAATAAGAAAAACAGAATGAAGAGATACTTACCTGACCACATCCTTTTTATTGTTTCCTTCTTACTGCAGTGTCTGCATGTCGGTGGTCGCTGAGAGCACCATAAGATCCTGGAGAAGAAAATACATCATCCTTGGCAGGAAAAATGCAAATATAAGGAAAGGACTCTACACTGGAACGATTCCCAGACATATATGTTCAAAACCTGCAGTTAACAGAATAAATAGTATTGGCTGTGTATCACCTCCCTGACTGGACTGAATCGATATTAGAAACCTAGAAAACTGTGATCTCTGTGGCTAAACCACATCACAGTGGTGTCAGAAGTGGGATTTCACCCAGGGTAAAACAAAGGGACCATGGAGGCTATACCATCCTTGGAAGATATAATCATCCAGCTCGCAGAGGGACAAAGACACCTACAACTAGTGAGGGAAGAACAAGCGAGGGGGGCACAAACGCACAGAGATACATTACAGAATGCATTGAAAAGCCAAGCTACCATAAAAGCAAACAACCAACTGGTCCATGAAACAGCCCTACAAAAGCTTACTAACATAATTGGTACCACCAGGGTCCTCCCAAACGTACTGAGTTCAGTTTTGCAAAAATACCAGGAGGGGGAGGATACTGACGCATTTTTCACCAATTTCAAAAGAATAGCCACGTCAGCCAGTTGCACCTAGGAGCGGTGGGGACAGTATGTAACCCCACTTCTAACTGGAGCTCTACAGTCAGCATATCAAGCAGTCAACCCAGCAGGAATAACACCTTATGGGATGTAAAGAAGGCTATACTGGAAAGAGTGGGATTTACTAAGGAAAACTACCGGCTAAGGTTCCATAGAACAAAGTGGAACCCCTCTGAGAATCCCAGGTCTCTCTTTTATAGGGCTCAAGGCAAGGGATTTAAGTGGCTAAAGCCCACGGAAAGCACAAAAGAGGAAGTCATACAGACCATACTCTTAAAACAATACCTGGAAGCTCTACCGACCAATACCTGGAATGGGATAAAACAACATCCGGGTGTTACAGTAACCGCTGCTATCAAATTGGCCTGCACATATCATAGAGCACCAGACTTCAGAGTGACCCCGGTGAAAGGGACAACACAGGCTCTGAAGACTAACCCTACAGCTCCACCTCCAAAGACCTACCATCGATATCCCTTAGAGGGTACCCTTACAGGCGCTTTCCAGCCAAATAACTCAGTCAAGTCCCTCAATGCTATAATTGTGCGGAGTGGGGCCACATTGCTCGGAACTGACCCCATAAGATACCCAACCCAGAGCGGATGGAAATAGGAAAAACTATGGATAGGGTCTTGTGGTCTTGAGGGAAGACTCCTCAGTATATGAAAACCCTGACTGTAAATCAGACAACTACACTGGTCTTAATAGAGTCGGGGTGTAGTTAAACAGTGGTCAATGAAAAATTTGTGTCGGACGACCAATGGATTGAAGAAGAGACCGTGGTCATCAGTTGTGTCCACAGGGATAGTAGGGTGTATCCTGTGGTGGAAGTAACTATAGAATGAAAGGGCCGGGAAGAGAAGATCAGAGCTGGGGGATTTCCCGACTGGTGGAGGACATAATCATAGGGACTGATTATTTGGATTTCCAGGGCTTATTGGAAGCCACAACAACCCAGAATCCCATAAACATGCGGTTGAATGACGCCCCTTTTTCTACTAAAATTATAGATCCCGGTTAGGACAAAAATAAATTAACTAAACGGCAGAAGACAATACCGAGTAAAAACCATTACCTGAATAACACACCTGCCAACCCTATTCCTTGTCCTGCAGAAAAGAGAGTTTTGTCTATCTCTGGGGAGTTCAGAGTATGTCAGAGGGAGGACCCCACCCTGAAACACACCTGGGCTTCTGCCATCTCTGAATCAACAGGGCAAGTGGGTCCCTATTTCCTGGGCTGTTCTATAGAGCGGTTCAACAGAAAGGACACTTAAAAACCCAGTTGTTTGTTCCCCACACATACCGAATACAGGTATTACATTTAGAACATGGGCCGGTAGGAGGGGGTCATTTTGGCAAGGAAAAGGCAGAGGAGTAGCTACTATGCCACTTCTATTGGCCAGGGGTATTTTCAAATATCAGAAGACACTGTAGCGCATGTCCTAAGTGTCAGCTGGTTAACGCCAGTAACGAGTCTAAGGCCCCACTATTTCCTTTACCCATCATTGAGACCCCTTTTTCCAGAATAGGAATGGATCTGGTGGGACCTCCTGTACCCTCATCAAGAGGATATCAATATGGGCTGGTCTTAGTAGATTACGCTACTCGGTATCCCAAAGCCATACCCTTCACCAGTATGGCTACAAAGAACATAGCCCAGGCCATGATTGGCTTCTTTTCTAGGGTAGGATTTTCCCAGGACCTACTTACCAGTGAGGATACCCCGTTCATGTCACATCTAATGGCACAAATTTGTCAACTACCAGAGGTAAAGCAGATACGCTCTTCAGTCAACCACCCCAAACAGACGGACTGGTCTAGAGATACAAGAAAACCATCAACACCCTGCTAAAAAAACACAAAAACAGAGACAGGGAGGGATTGGGAAAAAAAGCTACTGCTTGTCATTAGAACACGTGTGCAGGCGTCAATCGGACATAGTCCATTTGAACTAGAATTTGGCAGGCAACCAAGGACTCTTTTGGATATGGCAGGAGAGCAATGGGAAGAGAAGGAGAAGAAAGCCAGAGACATTTTTACCTATACCCAACAGTTAAAGGAAAACCTCCATACAGTATGGGAGGATGTAAGGGTGAATTTAGAAGGCAACCAAGAAAAACAAAAAAACGATGCGATGTAGGAAAAAAATGAAGAGACATACCAATAGATAGTAAAGTTCTGGTCCTATTACCAACAATGTAAAACAAGCTACTTGCCAAGTGGAAGGGTCCATATAGGGTTTCAGAGAAAACAACCCCAGTTACTTACAGGATCGAGATCCCACACAACCGCAGAAAGAGGCAAATGTATCTTGTTAATCTTCTTAAACCCTGGGAGGGGGACAAGTCCCTAACCCCTAGGGCGAGCTCCAACCTCCTCATTACGAAGACTAAAACTTTAGAAAAACCTCTACTTTTCCTGGGGAAGAGGAAGAGACCAGACCCTCCCTTGGTCCCGATCTGACAGAGAAACAGAGAACACAAATTATGAATCTGGTTATGAGACACAAAGGTGTTTTTTCCCAAGGAATACCATGTTAATACAGCATCACATCAAAATGGAGGGTGGGAAACAGTGCGTCAAAAACCATATTGTATCCTAAAGGCCAGAAGACAGTTGGTAGAAAAAGAAATCCAGGAGATTCTGAGGGCTGGTATAATAGAACCATCAAATAGCCCAGGTGTTCTCCAATAGTATTACTTCCAAAACCAAATGGGTCTATAAGATTCTGTATTGACTTTCGCCAACTCAATGCTATTCTCGTTTTGATAACTATCCCATGCCCCACGTGGATGAACTAATCAAACAGTAAGGCCATGCACGCTACCTCACCACCTTAGCCCTCCCTAAAGGGTCTTGGCAGATACCCCTGAACCCCATGGATAAAGAGAAAACAGCGTTTTCTACCCTATCTGGCCTTTATCAGTTCATGGTGTTACCTTTTGGGCTACACAGGCCCCAGCTACCTTTCAGCATCTCATGGACGTAATACTAAGACCCCAACAGGAGTATGCAGCAGCCTACCTTGATGATATAGTCATATACAGTCATACCTGGAGCCAACACCTAGAACAATTGTCAACAGTTTTACAATCTCTACAAGAGGCAGGTCTAACGGCGAACTTGGGAAAATGTAGCATTGCCAGGAGTTCAATCAACTATCTGGGGTACATCATAGAGAAAGGTCAGATACACCCCAAATGGATAAAGCTGAGGCTATCAGGAAGATACCAGCCCCCAAAACAAAACTCGACATATGGTAATTCTTGGGGATGGTGGGGTATTATAGGCGTTTTATCCCACACTATTCCACACAGGCAGCTCCACTAACAGACTTACTAGAGAAAAACAGACCAAACAAGATAACCCACTTGACAGGACCCCAATACAACAGCTATCAAAGTCTAAAAGAGTTATTGGTCACCAATCCTGTCTCAATGTGTCCCAACTTCCATAAACATTTCCTCCTACAGACCGATGCCTCTGATCAAGGATTAGGAGCCGTCCTTTCACAGGATGATGGGGAGGGACACCCACACCCCATAGTATACTTCAGCAGAAAACTACTGCTACAAAGGGAGAACTACCCAACCCTGTCTAGCTATGAAATGGGCTGTCGAAGTCCTGCAATATCACCTGTTGGGCTGACCCTTTGTACTTCTTATGGATCACACCCCCTTAGCCTGGTTGGCCCGACATAAAGATACAAACCCGAGAGTGCTAAGATGGTTCTTATCCTTCCAACCATTTATGATTCAGATGCATCACACACCAGGTTCCACACTGAACAACGCTGACTTCCTATCGAGGTATCCCATTGACTCTTGGTTGAAACAGCCACTCACTGGGGTGAGCGAATGTGACAGGGAGTCACCACCGGAGCAGGGTACACACAGGCAGAAGAGCCCCGAGCCGACCCTTCAGTCCCACAGGGGTATGAACGCAGGAATAACATCAGTACCCATCCACGAGTGTGCCGACATTACCGATGAGATAGAGAAGGAGGGCGGCGAAGGAGAGTTTGAGAAGGAAGCCGACTCGGACAGACGGGATGGCGAAAGAAGAAACCAGCGGGATGGACGAAAGGAGGAGAAGGCTACAGAAGAAGGCACGATGAAGGAGAGGAGCCCATGGCATTGTGGAGTGGAAGGAGCTGTGTGGAGCGAGACAGAGAAATGCTGGGAATGTGAAGGGGCCTGCCCCGTCCCAGGAGGGACGTGGCTTGTCCAAGTATGGGACCGCTTGCTGGCCATATTACTCCGGTATTAAGGAAGGAGTGTGGGTTGGAGGAGAAAGGGGATGGAGGATCAAGGGCACGCCTGAGTAGCTAAGGAAGTGTGGTCTATCCTCCTAACACATGCTAACCCACGGTGTCAATATAGAACTACTGGTGGTGCATAAGGAACACCTCACAAAAAAAACCCTCTCTCATTGCATGCATAATAAAGAAAAACAAAACGAAGGGATACTTACCTGACCACGTCCTTTTTATTGTGTCCTTCTTACTCCCGTTGTCTGGGTGTTGGTGGTCGCTGAGAGCACCAGAAGACCCTGGAAAAGAAAAGACACCTTCATTGGTGGGGAAACATATGAAGATAAAGAGAGGGCTACACACTGGAAAGATTCCCAGACATATATGCTCAAAAACGCTGTGCAGTTAACAGAATAAATAGTATTGGATGTGTATCACCTCTCTGACTGGACTGACTCTATATTAGAATCCTAGAAAACTGTGACCTCAGTGGCTAAACCCCATCACACTGCAATAAGGGCCAGACCAAGTGCCTGCAATTCCAGGTCTCTATACTAAGGACACAAATACAGAAAATCCCTTCACATCCAAAAACGGGAGGAAGAAACAAGGACATGGGTCGACTCACAGCAAATTATAAAATCAAAGGATCAAAGAAAATTCTAAAGGTGGATTAATAATTCTCTCACCCCAAAGCCTCAGGCGATAGATGGCAATATTGTTCCAACTGATAGGGAACTATGGCCCTCATTATGACATTGGCGGTAAGTACTGCTTACCGCCATGTCGACTGCCGCCAACATACCGCCGCCACGGCGGATTACCGATATCCATATTAAGACACACACATAGCAATCCGTCACTATACAGCCACAAACACAAGTCCGCCAGCCCAAAGGGCGGTGATAAACTGGCGGTATCCAAACCCACACCGTTACGCCAACAGAACTACACCCACAACATTATGACCCACAAATCACCATGGCGGACATTCAATGGTGGTAAACCATTGGCGCTACATACCACTGCACTCAAAATACACACACACATACAAAACAAAACCACATTGGACAATTCAAACTACATAAACCTGACACCCATTCACACACCACACCCACACCACTATAAAACACACACCCACATTACCCACAACCCCTTACAACTAAAAACAAGTGCCACAATAGAGACAGCAAGACCACAGCCACACACCACCATCACCTATACACCACCCACGCACCTTACATCACAACCCCAACATATCACCCTACACACCCTAACCCACACCACTCACACTACACCCATGGCACCACAACTACACCCCAGGTTCTCAGAGGAGGAGCTAAGGGTCATGGTGGAGGAAATCATTTGGGTAGAGCCACAGCTATTCGGATCACAGGTGCAGCAGACATCCATTGCTAGGAAGATGGAGCTATGGCGGAGAATCGTGGACAGGGTCAACGCCGTGGCACAGCACTCCAGAACAAGAGATAACATCAGGAAGAGGTGAACGACCTACAGGGGAAGGTGCGTTCCGTGGCAGCAAGACACCAAATAGCTGTACAGAGGACTGGTGGTGGACCCCCACCTCCTCCCCCACAACTAACAACATGGGATGAGCAAGTCTTGGCAATCATGCATCCTGAGGGCCTGGCAGGAGTAGGAGGAGGACTGGACTCTGGTAAGTCAACTCTTTACTACTTTCACCCCCCCTACCTGCATGCCATCACATTCCCTCACCCTTACCTCACTCCCATCACTCCACTACCTCCCACACACCCCACCATCACAACCCACCCATCCCAATACCAAACCCTACATGCAACACCAATGTATGGACACCCATCACAGACCTGCATGGACACCTATCACTAAAGCATGCACACTAGAGGGAAACAGCTAGCCCACCAACTAACAACTCACACAAGGCAAAGCTTCCAGAGCAATAACAACCACAGAGTGCAACACACCCATGCACAAAATGTCACACGCAGAAACAATAACACTGCATTTACATCCCAACAGGTCCCCCAGCCAACGTCACTGGGGAGGAGGTGCCAGCAACATCCAATCCTCCCCCAGAAGAGGCCCACAGTGGTGACAGCAGCCCTGGAAGCCTGGATCTGGATGATGACCAACCTGGCCCATCAGGGATACCCGGACAGTCAGTTACCCAGGCACAGTCCCATACCACTACAGAGTCTGCCCCCTCTGGAAACACCAGCACAGTACCCACCCAGTCGGCCCATACCTCTGTCCCCAGGACACATCAATCAGCAGTGTGTCCACCACTACAGGGACCCTAGGCCACCCCACAAACACAAGACGATCAGGGACCTGGGGTCAGTGGGCACACGGTTCAGGGGACAGAGGCACAGGACAAAAGGGAAGCTAGGAGGACTGCTGTGCGACAGGGGGAGGACAGGCCCAGGCAACCGACTCTCCAGGAGGCACTCACCGTGATCGTGGGAACATATCAACGTTCCCAGGAGACGATGGGCCAGATACTGGACAAGATGCAGGAGAACCAGTGGCTGCAGGAGGGACAGTACCTGGGGATCAGGGAGGACTTGAAGGACATCAACACCACCCTGGTCACCATTGCAGGGGTGCTGGCAGACATGGCTAACACTATGAGGGAGGCAGTGACACACCAACGGGCCCCTACCACTAGCCAAACTGATGAACAGCCCTCCACCTCCACTGCCGCCAGTGAACAGGAGGCCCCGCCACAGGACCAACAGGCCACCAGCACCCCTCCCCTGCAGAAGGCAAATCACCTACAAACGTTCCCTGCGATCCAGGCAGAAGCCAGAGACTATTGCCAAGACCCCTGCCAGGAAATAAGACTCTCCTGAATGTCACCTTTATGTCCCACCCTGTCACCCTGTCCACCTTAAACTACCATTGCTCCCCTTCTTATACCCCCTTGGACAATGCTCCTGTGATCCACATAGACTGGACCCTAGCCTGGGCTTTCCTCCACCATCATCCCAGGCCATTGCACATTCCCCTCTACTTATTAGCACTTAAATAAACACCCTTTGAAAAAATACAAGCATAGAGTATGTCAAATGATTTAACCATGTATTTGTTTAACAAGGTTTAAACACTGCAATTCAACTGTACAGTAATGTATACATAGGAAAGACCTGTAGTTGGCTGCAGTCAACACACTAGGAGCGATAGTGGGGCACAAATATCTGCAAATAGAGATGCCAAAGGGTACAGTGAGTGGCCATAGAAGTGGGAAAATCAGTCTGCCAGTGACAATGTCAAACACAAAACTGTCAATTAAAACTGAAGTTACACTGCCTTACCTGTGTGTCATTGGAAGTATTGACGACTTATTCCACTTCTGTTGTCCTCATCCTCATCCTCTGCCTCCTCATCTTCACTGTCCAAAGGGTCCACTGCTGCCACACGCCAATCTCCAGCCTCATCCTCCTGCAGAAAAGGCACCTGGTGACGTAAGGCAAGGTTGTGCAACATACAGCATGCCATGATGATGTAGCAGACCTTCTTGGATGAGTAGCACAGGGATCCACCTGTTAGATGGAGGCAACTAAACCTAGCCTTCAGAAGGCCGAATGTCCTTTCTATAATTCTTCTTGATCGCCCATGTGCCTCATTGTAACGTTCCTCTGCCCTTGTCCTGGGATTCCTCACAGTAGGGTCAGTAGCCATGAGAGGTTGTGGTAACCAGAGTCACCTGCAAATATTGAGGGACATGTGTTAGCCACACAGTAACCTTTAGGGCCTTCACCATACCCATACACCAACATGGGTGGGAACCAGGGCTCACCTATTAGCTACACCCGGTGTCTCTGGAGCTGAGCCATCACATATGGGATGCTGCTATTCCTCAGGATAAAGGCATCATGCACAGGCCGAGGACACTTTGCATTGACATGGGAGATGTACTGGTCTGCCAGGAACACTATCTGCACATTCATTGAGTGAAAGCTCTTTCGATTTCTAAACACCTGTTCATTTCTCCGGGGGGGACAAATGCAATATATGTACCATCAATTGCCCCAATAATGTTGGGAATATGTCCCATTGCATAGAAATCAGCTTTCACTGTGGCCAATCCTCCACCTGGGGGAATACGATGTAGTTGCACATGTGTTTAATCAGGGCAGACAACACTCTTGTCCGCACTATTGAGAACATTGGCTGAGACATTCCTGCTGCCAAGCCCACTGTCTCTTGGAAGGAGCCATTTGCCAGGAAATGGAGCACAGATAGGACTTCCACAAGAGGGGGGAATTCCGGTGGGGTGACAGATAGGCTCCAAGTGGGCACACAGCTCTGTGATTGTGACCCTGTCCAGTCTATAGGTGAGGATAATGTGCCTGTCCTCCATTGTTACCAAGTCTCCAGGGGTCTGTACACGGGGGGATGTCTCCATCTCCTATTCATCTGCAGCGGTTGCAATCTATGGGGCAAAACGGTGAGCAGGTGATCAGTATTTCATATTTCCAACCACTACACTTCATTGCATGTTGTGATTGTAACAGTATATTGTTGGATAGGTCCAAATGGTGCTTATGTGTACAGTGACCCAGTTAGGTGCCATGGCCTGCCCCCCCCCCCTAAAATGGCTTCTGCCAGTCCTGTATGGAGGGACATGTGGAAATGAGGTAATTCCGCTGACGTTGTGCGCCGTTGCGGGAGGCGGTCGAAAATCACTGTGCAACTCCTCATTGGTTATCATTGTGCCCTATGGGTTACAGTGGCCAATGGTGATGTACGCCGGCGGTGACGGTACGCACCGCTGCAGACATGACCACCATTTTCTATCTGTTCACTCACTTGCTACCTGACCTTCAACAGGAGAGGACTACACTGCATGTGCTGCTGTGACCTGTGTCTGGGTCAGACCATGGCTCGTGTGACTGGGGAAAGGGCCCCTGCCTTCACCTCGGCAGAGTTGGAGAGACTGGTGGATGGCGTCCTGCCGCAGTACCGAATGCTCCAGACCAACAGGTGAGTACACTGTGAGCACGATGCATGGGGCATGAATGCATGGCGTGGTGTGTCTGAAGGCCTCGTGTAAGGGGGGGTGGATGTCCTTTGGGCGGCATATAGGTTGTGGGCTGGGCCATGTGTGTGTAAATGGTGATGTGAAGGGGTATGGTGGGCCATAAGTGTAACAGGCAGGACTGTTTGTCGAATTCTATTTTCCTGTGTGTATTGCCTCTGCATTTCAGCGCCCATCAAAAGAAAGGTATATGCTGTGCCCCTGCCTTCACCTCAGTGGAGTTGGAGAGACTGGTGGATGGGGTCCTACCCCAGTACCAAATGCTGTATGGGCCTCCAGACCAACAGGTGAGAACACTGTGAGCACGATGCATGGGGCATGAATGCATGGAGTGGTGTGTGTGAAGGCCTCGTTTGGGGGGGGTTGGTGAATGGGCCCTGGGCAGTGTACTGCATGTATGCTGGGCTATGTCTGTGTGTAAGGGGATGCGAAGGGCTATGGTGGGCCATGAGTGTAACAGGCAGGACGGTCTGACTGATACCTTTTCCTATGTGTATTTCTCTGCAGGTCAGCGCCCATCAGAAAAACGGTATATGGCGTGCCTGAGACCTGGGCACAGAAGACGGTGGAGGCCCAGCTGGGGATGGCCCCCAATGAGGAAGGGGTGCCCATCGAACCCTGACCCCCCTGATGCCCTGCATACTTGCGGTTGCCTATCCGGAGCTGGATGGGCGCTTGTGGGCATCACAGCAGCCACAAAGGGGTGAGTACAGTGCCACAATATACTACTTGCGCGTGGTGGATTGGAATCCGGGTGGGGGATGAGGGCCTGTGGGTGCCCCTAGGCCAGGCTGGACATTGCAGGGTAGGTCCCATGTTGGTCAGGGTCTGATGTAAACTTCCTCCTACCAAGCTAGAAGGCATCCACTACTGGACAGGGGTCTGTGGGTCCCAGGTATGCTGCAATTGACATCAGGTGTCCATGTCCATGGGCTGGTGACTAGCATTGTGACTGGTAGTGCATTGTCTAGTGCGTAGGACTGTTCCCCATGTGTGTGTCGTGTACGCCAACAGTGGTGTTGTTGCCGCCATTGACCAAGTGTATCCTTTGTCTCTCCCCCCTTTTTGTTTTGTCACCCTGTCCTTATGTGCATTAGCATCATCTGGCAGAGGAGCAGAGGCACCGGCGACGGAGGGAGCTGCATCCCACAGGACCCAGGATGCCGAATCTACGACGATGAGGGCACCAGTGGGACGGAGGGCGAGGGGAGCACCACGGCGGAGACTGGAGGGGACAGTTCGGACAGTGATACCTCCTCCAATGGAAGCTCCCTGGTGGTGGCGGACACCTCTCTGCCCACCCCAACTACAGGTACAGCCGCCACCCCCTGTACCAGCACTGCCCTCCCAGCAGCCCCTCAGGTTGTTTCCCGTGCCCGCTCACCCAGGAAAGTGGGCATCTCCTTTGCCCCAGGCACATCAGGCCCTGCCCCAGTGAGCCCTGCTGCCCTGAGTGAGGAGGCTATTGACCTCCTTCGAACCATCTCTGTAGGGCAGTCAACCATTGTGAATGCCATCCAGGGGCTGGCAGCCCAAATGCAACAGACAAATGTATTCCTGGAGGGCATTCACGCTGGATTGGCGGCCCAACTGAGATTGATCCAGGCTCTGGCCTCCTCTCTGATGGCAGCCATTGTCCCTGTTTCTAGCCTCCCCCTCCAACTTCCTCTACCCAATCCCATTCCCCTCAACCCCAATCTATTCCAAGCACACAGGCAGACCAGCATGCACACAAGACAACTCACAGGAGTGGTTCAGGAAAACACAAGCACCACACATCATCCCACAGGCACTCACACAAACACCATCCAGATGCAGACACACCAACAACCACTATTTCTACAGTCTCCCCTCCTCCTCCTCCACCTCCCTCCCAGTTCCCTCTACACTCACACCTGCATGCACTACATCATCATCCACTACCAGCATCATCACCACACCAAGCAGAAAACACACCTCACTGGCAGACACCTCCACAACAGCCATGCACACGTCCCCTCCCATTGTGTCCTCTCCCACTGTGTCTGTCCTGCCCTCCTAAGGTACACAAACACAAGCACTCAGACACCCAACAGCCATCCACCTCACAACAGCATACAGGCCATGCACCTGCACCCAAAAGCAGCAGACAGACACCTCCAACAACCACTCCCTCTTCCTCTACTCCCATTCGTTCTCCCTCTTCCCACCCCAATGTCCCTAAAAAACAGTTCTTATCCACCATTGACCTCTTCCCTACCCTTACCCCCCCACTAGCGCCAGCTGCGAGAAAGAGAAAGGAGCCTGCCCCAAAAGGCAAGAAGGGAAAGGAGCCTGCAGGCAGGAAGACCAAGGGGCCTTGGGCAGGAACTGTGACGGAGCCCCCACCACCAACCATGGTTGAGGTTGCAGGGGATGGGCAAGAGCCTCCCCCCCCTAGCAGCGCCTCCTCTGAGCAGCCGTCGGAGGTTGCAGGGAATGGGCAGGTGCCTCCCCCCCCAGCAGCACCACCACCTCCACTGAGCAGCCGTCCAGGGTTGCAGGTCATGGGCTGGAGCCCCACCCAGCAGCACCACCACCTCCACTGAGCAACCTCCCGAGGTTGCAGGGGATGGGCAGGAGCCTTCCCCCCTCAGCAGCACCACCACCTCCACTGAGCAGCCGTCTGAGGTTGCAGGGGATGGGCAGGAGCCTCCCCCCACCAGCAGCAGCACCACCACTGAGCAGCCGTTACTGCCGGCGGACGTTATGTAATCCTGCCTCCATGGGCTGCTGTGCGGCCTGCCCCCTGCAAATCCTGTGGGTATGACACCCACCTGAAAGATTGTGACCTTTCACTCACCAGGATCAAGAGCACAGGAAACGAAGCCCCCTCCAGAACCAGTGGGCAAGTCACACACTCAAGAGACTGTGGCCGTGCACTCCCCAGGACCAAGCACAGGGCATGTTGCCCCCTCCGGAGCAAGTGGAAAAGTCACCCACTCGAGAGACTGTGGCCTTGCATCTCCCCAGGACCAAGCACGGGGCATGTTGCCCCCTTCAGAGCAAGTGGAAAAGTCACCCACTCGAGAGACTGTGGCCTTGCACTCCCCAGGACCAAGACAGGGCACGTTGCCCCCTCCAGAACCAGTGGTCTTGTTACATCTCCAGCTGAGGTGCCCCCCACCTCCCTGAGGTGCCTGCCTATTTACCAACTGATGCTCCTACAGTGTTCTCTCCATGTTGAACCAGGTGACATGTGTTGCCTTTGATTTTGGCCATGGACCATGTGGTCTACGAACATTGTGGACTGAGCTGTGTCTCTTTTTCTGCACATATGTATATATCTATTATCTTGCCTAATTTATTTTTCATGCTGTGTTGATCTTATTACATTCACTTTTTTAAAATCGTTTTGTCCTTGCATTATTCATCTGAGTTACAGGTTAACATTGTTTTTGTAATGCAGCTGATTGTGTGTATGGTTGTGGGGGGGGTTGTGTGTGGTGCATGTGTGTGTCACTCTCTTTTTCCTCTCTCCCTCCCTTGTGTGCTAGGCGTCTGTACTCACCGTCTACGTCTTCACCGGCATTGGTCATAATTTGGCAGTAGTTTGTATTACTCCCACTTTAACACCAACCGCCAGTGTTGTAATGAGGGCCATAGTATCTGATGCATTCAGTGATGTGAAGCAGGCCGCTCTCAGGAACTTTATAAACCTAGCAGCCAACTGTGAACTCTCACTTTTCAAGCATGCTTCCACGGCCTCGCTACAAATATGAATATGTAGGGCACGCCATACTGGCCAAAGCCAGGACAGTCTAAGTGGAAGCAGCTTCTCACACACATAAAATGTGAATTAATGATTCCTCCTGCCCAGCACAAAATCTACAATGTCTGCCCTGTGCCTGAAAGTATCTCCGGCCATACTCATATGTTTTAGTAGGATTAGCCCCAGGCACAGTTTCATTAATTCCTGTTTGAGAGCCATGCTGAAAGTCAAGGAGAGATAAATTGGCAAAGACCCTGGCTTGTAAAGAGTAGCCGCCCAACTACCATGAGCAAGTTTCTCGATTGTCTTACAGTCATTACCCTGGAAATAAGTTGTGCTTGCTAAATCAATAATCTACAGACTATTGGCACTGGGAGGTCTCTTGCCCATATCTCCCTGGTTTCAAGGGTATCCAGTGCTTGACTGAAATATTTATACCAATTTGACTGATGGTTGTTTATCATTTCCCAAATTACACTTTTTAGTGCGCCTTCTTTTGCCTGCTTGGCTTTCACAAAATATGTTAGAAACTTGTGCCCAATGCTGGGAAGTGAGGCCAAACTCCTGATAGATTTTGGCATGCGATATGCAGTTTGGTAAAGAGAATACTTTACAAAAGAAGATTGATTATGTTCAGTCTCTCATGCGAGTCCTCATTTAGGAACTCCTGCCTGGAGGAAGGCAAGGGCAGAGAAGAGGGCAATTCAAAAGAAAGATCCCCAATACAAACTTCAAAAACTCAGATCCTAAATCTCATTTGTTGTCTGGAAATGGACAATAAGAAGGGCAGCTTGAGGCCCTAAAAATTGTCAACTGTCAAGCAGCCAGACGGACTGTGTGAACAGAAGAAGTTCTGCAAGTTTTCTGCCTGTGATCAGGGCTGAAGACTAAGGCCTGTCAGTCTCCCAGCTGAGTGAGAGGATATCGCCTAAGGTCATCCAAGATCACCTGACCCTGAAGCCTGGAGCATCAGTGTCTGCCTGCTTGCTAAGAAAAGTGAGCCATGTGCAGAACAGGAGAGCTGGAAGGGGCAAGGTCCAGTGGGGGATTCTGGCCAGTGGACCCTTCTAATGTGTTTTGAGGATATGACTGTTGCACCGATTGGGTTGCTGCCTGTGTGCAGTTTTAAGTCAATAACTGCTGTATGCCAGAGGAGGGATGTCTGCTGTGAAGTGAGCAGTGATCTTTGCTACATTAGTCCACGACCCCACATGCCAGAGGGGGCCACCATGAAGAGAAACCTGCTTCTGTGCTTTTCAGACCATCACCCAAGTGAGGAGTCGGTGTGGTGACCCTGCATGCCAGAGGGGGCTACCGGAGGAAGACCAGGAGTGCTGCCTGGTGGATGCCATTATTGTGTGGGGAGGCCACAATGGTGACTCATTCTGGCCTGAGCCCTTACTGAGGATGAGAAAATGCAACTGTCAACAAGCCCCCCTTTGACTGGAAGACCAAAGGAGACTTACATTGCATCATAGGACCACCAAGGACACCCGGCCAGGACCCTTGCAGAGCCACGTATGTGACTCTCACCCAAGGCAGCTGATGCAGCCAGCGCATGTGAAGGAGATGCTCTCAGAGACATTGGTTGAACACACTGGAACACTTCTGACTTTACTAACAGAGTCAAAGTGGGACTCCTGAGACTCGGATTCCTAGTTGGGCCTAACCTAAATGTTGCCTATATTGAATTTGGAATAACCCCTCTCTCTATATAGACAGGGAAGTGAAACTCAGAGTCAAGCCATCCACCACTGCAGCCCTTACCTCAGACGGTTGTGTGTATTGTTTGTGTATTCCATATTTCACTTTGTGTTTTTATATAATACTATTTTTGTCATAAAAGAAAGTATTTGACTGGACAATCATTTATCACTGCTATTTAATGTATTGTGAATTGTGAGTAGGTGCTCACCCTCCTGTATCTACTTCACCCTGAGAAGCCTTGGACTGCTTGACATGCACTACCACTGACTGAGAGTTAAGTGCTGAAGGGGTAATTGGCCATTTGCTCAGGATTCGAAGTAGGTCGAGCCCCGAGACATCAGGATTAGAAGGCCTCAACTCCTTTGGTTGGGTCCAGTAGCTCTTGCCTACCCTATGGCTCTCTGAACTGGGTTCTAGCAGTCAAGTTATGAATTCTGGTCAGTTCTCAGGCAATGATTGTCTCATCAAAGTTATAGATGGTATTGCATAACCTAAAAAGAGAGCACATTGTTTACACTTTCACACTATCTTCCTCTAAAGCCTGATATTCTGAATAAAACATATTCTTCCAACAGGAGAAGCAGCTTGCGTCTTGATTCCCCAGTGTTATATTACAGGTTCCCATGGGTCCTAATGAATAACAAGAGGGCATTTATGACAAACATGTGGCATACCTAAAGGACATCTTGATGGAAGCAAAGCCGTAAAATATAAAACATTTTCTTCAGAAAGTAATGAAACACAGGGCCCATTTTATAATTGAAATTATTTAGCGTTTTTGAAAGCTATGGTACTAGGAAATCTTCCTCCTCATGCCAGTTAAACATTTTGACATGAAGACTGAAACACTAATTACAACACCATCAGCAGCCAGTTAACTCCCCAGTGATCAACAGCAGTTTCACCACAAAGTTCTAAGATCAACTAGAGTTGTACTAGCCTGTATTTGTGAGACATTTATGACACACTTGATCACCATCTTGAAACCTAAGCATCTAAACAGCTGAAAAGAAAATTACCCCAAATGCATTATTCCTAAATGTCCTTACTAAAAATCCACTTTCCAAAACTATATATATATATATATATATGTACGTGTGTGTATATATATATATACATATATATATATATATATATATACATACAGACACCAAAAGCCTATTTTTCAGGAATTTAGGAAGCTTGTGGAAAGGCGGTTTTTCAAAACACAGCCAGTATGGACGAGCCACGTAAGAAACGCACTGAAGTTGCATGCTCTTTATTTAATGAGAAAGACACATACATGCCTAGCAATGAAGGGGTGGCAAGTGGCAGCAGTTAGGCCACTAAAACTCTTAAACAGAATCTTTTCCATTATGAGAAGTTATGGAAGATGGGGATTAACCGGGGTGGGAGACTACATCTTGGGAAACTACATTGAGGTTAGAAGGGTACCAAGGGGGCTGCACATATTAATTATCCTCACATATCAGAATCCCAATGCAATTCTTGACCAACACCTGTACCAGGATGCAGTCAAGAAGTTTATTACCCAAATGTATATATATATATATATATATATATATATATATATATATATATATATATATAAAAAACAAAATACATTCCTGAATGCGGAAGCTGAAGCACAGCAGTCCTAGCTAGGTTCTGGAAACTCCAACTCCATAAAACTATTTCATCATGCGCAGGACGCCTTCGTAATGCTGTAATTCATTTATTCAGGAAAGGTATTCCCCTCCGACGCATTCCGTCCATGAGCAAGGCTGCGGGCCTAGGTTACTCCAGGGTTGGGTGCAGTGGAACTATAAGCAGGGACCTTATAAAATATGTTTTATAAGCCCTGGTGAGGAAAATTAACCAAATTTGGTTTTCCCTCATTGTAGTGAATGGACTCCATAATAAGTGGGGAGACTTTATTTTAATTATTAAAGTCTAAATGTGAGCTAGATACATCACGTTTGGTATCAAAATTACTGTTATAATAAACCAATAGTTCAAGAAAAGAGTTCTAGAACTCTACCTGAACGTTCCGACCTCAGCTCTGTAGTGTCCTTCTCTGATTGGCCAGCCTCTGGCAGCCTGGCCAGTCTGCCCTGATGAGGTGTCAAGTGGCCTAGGCTGAAGACAAAGGGAGTGCCTGGGGGAGAAGATCTGCTTCAGCAGATGGTGAAACATGATGGGGGGACAGCAGCCAAACTGGTCTTCAAAGCAGGCAAGGACATTTGGAGCAGCTCGGTACCTCCCCCACTTCCTGCAAACCTATAGAGACAGGTCCTCCCCTGATTAGATTAGGAGGGGGCTGGAGTGGTGTGTGTTAAGTGAACTTAGCCACACCAGTGGGTGTACTCAGTCAGACCTAACCTACAAAGTTCAGATTCTGCCATTTTAGATTTTTAAAGAATGTTGATCCCTGGGATTTATTTTTGCCACACTTCCCAGGAAGTGGTCATCCAAGATAGTGGTAGTCTGCCTGTGATTTGACAGTTGCCCCCACCCCCGCTTTTCACCTCAGGAGCAAGGATAAATTTGTCAGAGCTGCACCCACACCTCAGATCCCTACAAGAAACAAGACAAAGAAGAAGAAGGACTGCCCTGTTGGACCCTTGGCCTGCACCTGGACACTGCACTCTAAAGGACTGCACCAGCTGCACGTGTGGGCTTCAAAACTAAAAGGACTTTGCCTGGCTTCAACTCCCTGTAAGCTACAGGTACATAGGAGCTGCCCACAGTCTCTTGCATCAGGTCCTGCAAGAAGAGCCCAACTGGCCAGCATCCAGTGGCCATTTGAGGATTCTGACCAGGTGCATTCTAGGAATTGTAGTCCCAACTCCTGAGGAGCAACTCAGAGCTTCTAGAACCTTGGCTTACATTGTGGACACTTCAAGAACCCAAAAGGACCTCTGAAAGAAGATCCAGATTTTTGGAGACATTTGGAGCAAGTGTTGTAAACAGCTCCATAAGTTCGAAGAGGTGCATTATGTGAGTTGTAGACCAAGACGCCAAGAGGCAAACCAGAGCCTCTGAACCTTTGGCTGGCGCCGTGGACACTTTTCTGCATCAAGAAACACTTCTGAAAGTAAGTTTAATAGTGTTACATCGTGGGTGGCCTGAACTCTGGACTTTGTCCCTGTCCAGTGTGACCTCTTTTAACACTTTAAACTCTGCTTTGAAGCATTAGATCTACTGTTATTCTTTAACAATTCATATGTCTAGTTCCCCTTATCTGATTTTAATTGTTTTGGCGTCATTTTAAGGATACAAATATACTCTATGTTTATAAATTGGTGTTGGATTTTTATTTTGTTTTGTGTTTAACTTATTCGCAGTTTTGTGATTTTTAAATGCTTTGCACACCTGTCTCCTAAGTTAAGCCTTGTCGCTCGTAGCTAAGCTACCAAGGGTTGAGCGGGGATTAATTTATTGAGACCTGACAGGACCTAGTGGGGGTTAGTGGCCTATTGCTAAGTGTAGGTACTTACCTGCCCTTACCAATAATTCACTTTTCAACAATGTTTGCCTTTAAAATGACACCAAAGCAACAAAAATCCAATTGAGGGAACCAGATATATTTATTCTTAGAGCTTAAATGTAAAAAGATGTTTTCTAGTGCTTAAAAGCAAAAAGCCCCAACTGCTGACATCTGATCACGCTTGACCAGGTCAAAGTCAAAGTTTGAGGCCAAACACCATGGAGCCCATGTCAGATACCCTGAGCAGTAGGCCACGGTCAAAATGTTACCTTCAGACTTAGGGGGCCTGTTTTAGATCTTGGCAATCACACTGCCAAGCCTCGTTGGGCGCTGACCCGAAAAGACTGTCAAGTTGACGGTCTTGCGCCTGTCGTATTTAGATGTATGGCAGCTGAGCCTAAGATTGCCACAACAGAGTTAACTCCATTGTGCAAACTGCATTCTGCAGCCGATGCAGGTGACTCCAATGCTGACGACCAAGCTCTCTGTCGCAGTCTTGATGGTGGTATATCGCAGAGCCTATTTCGATCACACACTAATGGTGGCAGTGTTTCAGTGGCGGTCTAATGATAGCGGGAGTCTGTCGAGGGACCAGTTCAGTATAGTACTATGGCTATAGCTGTGGCTACTGGTTGACTGCTAGTAGCCCACACCTGTTGTATAGTGGGCAATTGTGAACACCTGCAAAACACACTATAAAACACAATCTATTTTAGACCATCATCCATTGCCATCACATAGCCAGCAGATTTTCAACAGAGGAGACAGTTTTTTTCTTGTGTTCCTCTCCCTCTGTGTTTTTGTGTTACTTTATTTCCCTCATTATCTTTCCTTTTTTTGGGCACTATACTTTTTAGCAAACACTCTCAATGGCAGGGAAGAGACATCCCTGTTTTTCAGAGGGAGGGTTGTCTGTCATGGTGGATGAAATCATAAGAGCAGAACCACAATTGTTTGGAGCAGAAGTACAAGATGCTACCAGATCCCAGAAGAGGCAAATGTGGTCCAAATGTGGTCCAGAATGTTGGCAGGGTGAATGCTGTACCCCACAAGCTGCACACACAGGAAGAGGTGGAATAACCTGCAGGGGAGAGTTCTTTCACTGACCTTCAAGCATCACCTGGAGTCCCAGAGGACTGGTGGTGGTTCTCCTCTCCCCCTATGATAACTCCTTCCCTGGAAAAAGGTCTTGCAGATCCTACATCCTAAAGGCATGACTGGTATTCCTGGGGTAGTGATGCCTGGTTACACTTAGCAATGCCTTGATAATCATAAGTAGAGTCCTGCCCTTAAGTTTGACTTTTAGAATGCTTCAACACCCTTTTCAAAACAGATATATCTAAACTTGACTCCACAAAATATCTTGTTTTATACCAATTACTAGCATTATGGTGTTATCTCTCCTTTTAACAATGTGCAATATTTGTAGTCATATTGTGTGTTGTTTCCCCATGGATCATCCCTTGCATTTGCTCAGCCCCTTGCTCCTATCAATGTATGTTGTTGTTCTCCCCAAAATAGGTCCTAGACTCGATCCATTTGCACAGGAAGGTATAGTCTTTGTAAGTGGTACTTTCTTCTTACCCATTTGTGTGTACATTTTGTAAATGTGTATTCATCACCACTCTAGTCACTGAAATAGATATATGTACCTCACTTTTCAAACAAGTATTTTCTATGATGTCAACAGATAACTGCAACTACCATGATGCTCTGTTTCTGGATCTGCAAAACAACAGTGCAATGTAATGCTGTTTCACCTTCCTTTACTTCCACATGTCCACACATCTTAAAAAATAGTGCATTTGACAGTTACAGTGTCATGCTATAGATTAACTCACTTCTTGTATATCTCAAGCATGTTGACACCTTCTCTTAACGATATTGATGTGATGAAAATGCTCACATAATTCATTGTCTTTTGAATCCAGCGTTCCCAACATTGTGTTTTGCCATGCTGAATAGAAGTAGTAGCCACACACAGGTTAATTTGCACTGTACGTAAAATGACCAATTACAGTTTCATTTGTAAGTTGAACCACTGTCAATCCAATGTTTTGTATCCTGCTAGGCCTCGGAATGGTCCATTACTCTAACCTACTCACCACTGTGTTGGGTTGAATGTCTGCTACATGTAGCATACCATTCTGAAATAACGTGTGCATTTCACAATATCTCTACAATATCAGCACTGGAGTTGTCATCTGTGTAAATCAGGCTGCATGTGTAAAGTAATGAAAATGACACAAAGGCCTAATCAGTCTATCACACTATTTCTACTTTTTTAGGTTGGCTCATTTGTAGACACGTGAAATGCACAAACTATATATTAATCACATATTCTTTGCAACTTTCACAAGTCCAACCACCCGGCCCAGTGGATCACTGTCTGCCAGCAAAGACTCCTCCACCCCAGACCAGCAGCAAGTCTTCAGCGAGAACTCCACTACTGCAACTCCGGATGGTCAGGAGCCAGCTGGTCCATCTGGTCTGTCTGTCCAGACAGCTCCAGTGAGACGCACTCGACTCACACCTAAACCATGTACCACAGCTGTGACACCATCTCAGCATGAGGACACCTCTGTCAGCCAGATCATCATTGACCAAGCCTTGGGAGCAGTACAATAGTCCCAAGACATTATGGCCCAGGTTGAAACCGGGTTCTGGGAGATCAAGGAAGTTCAGAGGGAGCTCATCTTGGAAATATGCAAACACAATGAACAAATGAGCTCCTGACTGGGGTGCTCCTGACTGGGGTGTTTTATGACATCTACCACCTTGTGAGCAGGGCTTTACCCATCCCATCTGCCCCTGCCTGCGTTCCCGCCACATCTGGGCCAAGTGCACCATTGCCAGCCACAGACAGGGAGGCCCTAACACATGAGGAGCCTGCTCCTCTCACTTCAGTCCCTGCACCTGTGCTCCTCTCCTCCCCAGAGGTGACGGTCATCCAGACCACCAAGAGAGGATGGCAAGACTACCATCACCACCTCCAAGAGAGGCAGATCCTCATTTTCTTCAGTGTGTGTCTATCATTCACTCTTAGGACTATTTCATGGATACATTTACCTTTTCTGAGAACAGTTGTATTTTGTACATTGGACTCCAAACTGTGTTTGGCTCTACTACTATACATCCATCCAGCATGATAGACATTTTTAGTTCATTTCATAATTTTGTGATTCACCTTCATGTGTTTTTGTGTCATGCAAATAAATGTTATAGACATAGACTACAAGACTCCTGTTGGATTTTGTGGTCTTTCGTTTTTCATGTCTGTCTTCCGCCGGCATGTTATCAATTCTTTTGAACATTCATTTGCTAATGAAAATTAGAAATGACGAAGAGGTAAAGTGTTACCCTTTTTATTCAAACAAAACAAACACAATTCACAATGTATTGGGAACATGCATATGTCGCTAATAAGTCCTTAATGAAATCCGAGCTGAGTTTCACTAACCATGCCTAACCCCAATAGTCTGTGTCATTCAGGGCTAGATGCTCCACAACCTTGACACCATGGAAGAAAGGGAATATTTGATGGGATCAAACTAAATAAGTAAGCTATCAGTGATGCATGACCTCAGTTGGAGTCATACATCCTGCCCTCACAATAGGAATCCTAGATCAATAACACCAATTCTCTACATCATGGCAGTAAGAACAGTTTAGGCCATATGGCCATAACAGACACTGTAAAAGTGACACATTCACCATTCAGTGGTGTGCTAACAAAAAGTTCTATCAACTTTGAGGTGACACATCAACAGCTACCTACACTGTCTATAAATTGAAGATTTAGCCAATGTGAAGGAAGAACATTATCCTGATATATGCATGTGGTTTGAGCAAGTTAAGTGACACATTTTGTCTTGATAGCACCATCACACAGTAAACAGGTACAATACAATCTCCTGAACTTCTATTCCATCACAGTGCAAGTAGTTTCTGTACAAGATCTGTCCATCCCAAGTGGATGTCTGTCCTAGGAACAACACATGTTTACTTTGTACTTTCAAACATCAACATATCATTGCAAATGTCATAACTTTGAAATGTCCAAATGATCATGACATGGTGAAGGACCCTGAAACAGAATAACAATGGATAATTAACGATTTCACATATTAAATCTGACCCAAATGACAAGTGATGAAGAAACGCATACTTAGGGCAAGCAACGTTTTTCTGTCTCAACGACCACAGTAGGCAATATATGGGAACTCTGAGCCACTAACAACTTTGCCTTGGACTTTCCTACACTGACCATTCCTAACAAATTACCATTGTAGACTGATATGTTCCCTATGTCACAAGTTGTTCTGATGTTGGAGGTTACAATTTGTAAAGGTAAACTTACAGTCAGGTGAAGAATTGGTCAATCATATCATAACTTAAGTCAACTCCTTCTTCTTCACCACTGCCATCTTCATTGGGCATTTCAACATCCTCACCTGGTGGCTCATCACGTCAGAGGTGCCAGAAATTGTGGCCAACCCCCTAACCTCCCACCCCTGGGAGAGAGAGAGAGAGAGAGAGAGAGAGAAAGGGAGAAATTGAAAGAGAGAGACCAAGTCAGGCTTTGATGAAATATATACTTAGACTGAGATATTTCTGGACAAATTGAAAAGAAAAATGTTTTTGTCAATTAAAAAGTGTGAGGTCACCTTTCAGTATGTAGCTTAAGTATTTATAGTTGAAAAGAAACTAAAGCAGGGAATGACCACAGCTACCTAGACTAGAGTCCTTAACCTTTAGGTATGCATGTTTGAGCCCTTTACAATTAGGCCAAGGTTACTTCTTTCTGTGCAGTGCTCAGACTTAGCTATGACATTCAACCCACTGATTTTGATGGGAAAAATACTTCAATGTTCTATCACTAGGAATGTTTAACAGTCAAAAATCTAGAAAATAAACAAACACACTGTCTTGAGATACTAAGATATGATCCTTTAACCTACTGACAGTGCAACACCTTTACCATTAAGCCAAAAGTGAACCTTCTCTGCTGTGCCTCAAAACTTAAGTATAACATTGTTACCAATCATCTTGCTAGTCTGACTTTTTTAACTCATTGCAATGACAATCTTTCTGTCTCTCCCACCTCATTAAGGGATAGAAGAGAGAAAGAGAGAGTGAGATTACCGTGGGGGGACCGTCAGAGCCCCAGTGGTCCTGAAAGGCTGCCTGCATCCTTCAGGAGCCAGCATTGCTCCTACAAACAGGGAGGTCCTTTAAATAGCAGCTCCCTGCCTGTGGGAGTAATGTTTTCATCTGTTTCCCTGCAAGCATATTTGGGCAGGGAAACAGATGAAAATGTCACTTTCTGCAAGTGAGAGCTGTTTGACAGCTTTCACTTGCAGAAAGTGAAGTGTGTGCTCTGACTTGGTGGGAGCTGTCAAAGCTCCTGCCAAGTGAGAACAAACAGCTATGTACGGGGGTGGGCACACCGGGACATAGCAGGTTCCGGCCCTGGGGGATAACAGTCCCCACAGTCTCCATGAGGGGGGCCACGCAGCCCTCCTCTAACGTGTATTGCCCCAGGGAGGTGGCGGTTGACGGTGGTCTGAAACGGATCCCCTCATTATTGGATTTTAGCCCTGGAGATGTGGTGATCCTTAGGGCTGCGGGGAGGGGGGCTCACTGCCCCCCTGCATAATATATGACATTGGTCCCGGGGAGGTGGTCCTCCTGGGGATGCCAGCCCCCTCCAATCCATTGTATTTATGGTCCCGCGGAGGTGGCGTCCCCTGGGTCTGCAGGGGGAATAAGCCACCCTCCCACATTTAATTGTACACTGTGGTCCCTGAGGCTGCGGGGGTTCCTGGTGGCTCCTTATCATTTTTATTTAACGCCCCAGTGAGGTAGTAGTCCCCCGGGCTGCAGGGAGGCCAGGGGCACCCCTGCATTTAGGTAAACACTAGCCCCAGGGATGTGGCCCATTCAAGATGTAAATGCGCCTGGGACCTGGTCCACTGGGGGTTGCAATTAAACAAGCCCGGGAGCCCATGCTTGTTTTTTGTTTTTTTTTAGTTTTCGGGGGATCTATGGATCTGCCACATCTCCCACAATTTAAAAAAAATGCTTTTTGTCTCTGGGGTGGGTCCCTTTCGGAGCCCAGCACCAGAGCTAAGGGGTCAAGGTGTCCCTACCCAGGCTGCTTTTCTTTTTTTTGCTTTTTGTTCTTGACTTGGCTGACGCCGAGTCCCAAAATGGCTACCAACACTTCCTTGTTGATGTTTTGGCAGCAATCAGATTTCAGCAGGACATCGGGAGGGTTTGCAGATTCTTCACATCCCTATTTTTACCTCTGGGGCTTCAATAAAAAAAAGTGAAGGGGCTATGCTAGTTGGAGGGAGGCCGCGCCCCCTCACTCAAGGAAGCACTGGTGGCCCTGGGAACCGCCACCCCCCAGGGCCAGCTCCTGCTATGTCCTGGGGTTCCTAGATGAAAACATTGCTGCCAGAAGTAGGGAGCTATTTGAAGCAGATCCCTGCTTCTGGGGGCAAAGCTGGCTCCTGCAGGATGTAAGGAGCCGGCAAGGATTGATGGGGCCTTGAGACTCCCCCATGGTCCTCTCACTCTTTCTCTCTCTGTCTCTGTTCCATTCCACAGTGGGCTGGAAGCAAATGTGAGAGAGGCACTGTGGCTTAATGGTTAAGGTGACAGACACACAGGTGTGACAGTTGAGGGCTCTAGTCCAGGTGTGTCTGTGTGATTTTCCTACCTTATTTTTTTTTTAACTTTAAAAGTTTAAGGTTCATATTGAAAGGTGATCTCACTCTTTTTATTTGACAAATACATTTTGCTTTTCAATGTATCCAGAAATATCTCATTCTCAGTTTATCATTCATCGAACCCTAAAAAACACTATCCCTCTCCCTCTCTTTCTCTCTTTCTCTCTCCCTCTCAATTTCTCTTTTTCGATCTTTTTGTCCTACTTACACACCCACTCAGACCCTTACACGCACACTCACATACCAACTTAGATACTTACGCACCCACTCACAGACCCACTCGGACACTGATGCACCCACTTACAGCCTGTGCACACACTGACTCACCCACTAAAACACTGATGTATGCGCTCTCACACCCAGACACTCTCACAGCCACTCTCATCCCCAGATACACCCTCTCACACCTAGTCTCACACCCAGAGACATAGGCTGCAGTCAACTGCCGCTGCGCATGGCCAAGGGGTTGGGTGCTACGTGGGGCTGGGTGGTTAAGGGGGTTGGCTGCAGGGCTGGCTGCAGGCAACCTTTGCTGTGCACGGATGAAGGCCGTGCATGGCAGAAGGTTGGATGCTTATAGGGGATTGTTCTCATGGCCTGGCCAACCACCAACGTGCACGGCCAAAAACCATGCACACTGGTGATGAAATGAATATATAGTATCGAAAATTACCATATGTTGAAAAAAACATAGAAATTCACTGAAAATAACAAAGGTTACAAGGACATTATAGTTAAGAAATAGAATTAAAATAAACAAAGAAATTAAAAACAAAGGTTTCAGGGATGTTATAGTTAAGCACACATTTTAAACACACAAAACCATAGAAATCCACCTGTCATAGGTAGAGTTGACTCAAGTAACTATAACTCGTGCCCTAAGGTAACTATTACTTGCGCCCTCGCCATGCATAGCTAATTACCCCACAAATTATGTCACACATGACATCTTTGATAACATCATTGATAACATACAAGTAATATTTGCAGTTAAATGTTTGACGGGAAAAGTGAGCATGGAGGGGTGCAAGTAAGAAACACACTGCATTAATTCAGGGGTGCTTGGACCAGCACACAAAAGCATAGCAGCACAAATTAAAAAAACATAATCCCCGAATGTTCCTGATGAAAATACAAGCCAGCTCTTCAGAATTTCCAAATTAAAAAGACTTATATCCAGAACTTGAACAGCAACCAGAAAAACATCTGCTGCTCCACAATGATTTGAGGATACAAACATGCCTGAAACAATCCCTATCACATACTTTCTTTTTACACGACAATGCTAACAATGAGGGAACAACAATTATATATGCCACTGATAATTCTCTACTAAAACATATCCAGAGCAAGAGGTAGATGATGAACTGCATGTTCAAGTCATAGCTAAGTGCAGGCATTAAAAGGAGGCTCCCATTGATCACAATGGGCCTCTGGGTGCTTTGCAGGATTAGTGTCATCATTATTTACTCTAATCCTGCAAAGTGCGGGACTAGCATAAAAAATGATGATGCTCGGAAACCCTAACTACCGCCATGATGCAGCGTATGTAAAATACAGTGCTACCATGGTGGTGTTAGAGGAACGCTAGGGGGTGCTAGAAAAGTGACGATGCACTAGGTGCATCACCACATTTCATAAATCTGCCCCCTTAGTTTGTGGGTCCCTGTTTGGTACAGTTTTGAATGTATAACCCAAAATGTGCTCTTTGATGCCCTCTTTGGCCAGGTCACTGACACTGCACAGATTCTAAATGTGTTCGCAATTAAGACTTAGGGATAGTGATGTGTGTTTATAATATTGTAACACAACAGCAGGCAGTGCTCTCTAGCATCACAGCACATAATCTCTGTAACATCCCTCCAATGTCTTACATGCTAGGTCCTGTATTGATAGAAATTAAACTTTAGTAGGGATGTCTCATGAAACAGAAACACACCTTCTCTGCAAAAGTCTTGTAATAGACTCTCAATCATCATGCACATGAAAAAGTTATTTTGGAAAAATAGTATTTAAAACAATCCATTTAAGAAGTATTGCAAGGTCATCACGGAGAGCCTCTGTGTAGAACAGGGTTGGCTCAATCAAGGGGCCCCTTGAGAGTCTGGGGCCCTGGGCCAGAGCCCATTTTGCCATGCCTCAAATGTTTCTGTGCACATGCCCCCTGCCTTTACGTCTATCAAGGACAACCAATAGCATCATCAAGTGCCATGCATATGTATATAATGTCTAAGTGCACAATATTAAAACAAACACATCACTAACAGCATTTTTCACAAGCAACTAAAAAAGGTGTAAGGTAGACACAAAATAATGGACATGTGTCCAAAAAAGAAGAGAAAAAGTATGATAACCAGCCACCCTGCAGCTGTGGATAAACAAATACCTAACTTGTGCACATTCAACACATATCCAACATACATCCTAGGGAGAAATGCAAGCAAAATGAGGTTCACATTGCTCAAAACAAGCTGAAACCTTTACCATTTGAAATACCTTCCAAATCAATGTCTGGCCCAATTTGGATTCAGCTCAGATATCCACCTATGGACCATTTCTCCTTGCCATGTACTGGTCCCTAGATCTAAATATACAAACCTGGTCATATTGATCACCAATCAGGGTGAAACAAACACACCGGTAGTCACACATCCCAGTATATCCAATCACATCAATTAGGTGGGGCAAGTGTTCATCACTATGATGATGCCTGCCCATAAAAGCTAATTGCCTTAACATACCATATGAAACTGTGCATGTACATAACAAAGTACACACTAAACATATATGTAGTATAATGTGTCACAATGTAACCAATGCAACATTGCTAGTTTCCCAAAAATAGCTAGGGAAAAGTAATTCAAGGACTAACATGTACAAAAACAAACAGAAATGCATTTCTCCATAAGAAATATAAAGGACAAACATAACAGAAGGCCAATGGCCAGCCCAATTCGAAATTGTGTTTGTTAGCACACTACATTGCCACTACACATGCCTCAAAAGGCACTGTCAGGGTAACCTCCTCAGAAAGGGACATCCACTGGACAGGGCAATCACCTTAAAGATGTTATTTGTGAGGGGGATGTTTGGGTTTGGGAGTGGTGTCCTTGGTTTATGAAGTGGTGGATTGGGAAGAGGAAGGGGGTGACCTCTGTTTAGGAGTGGGGGTTTGGAAGTGGAAGGGGTGGAATAATATTTGGCAGAGGTGTCTCGGGACCTGGAAAGAAAGGATGGATGGATAATAGGGTTGGATTTCAGGGAGGAATAGGTGGTCTAGGTTGCGGGAGGGGTAGGGACCTTCTTAGAAGTGGTGGTTTAAGGTTTTGGAGGGTTGGTGGTGAGGGAAAAGGAAGGATCTTCAGTTGGGTACTTAAGAGTGGAAATGAGAAAGAGTGGGGTCTTGGAGGGAGAGGGAGCGATTGTGTGTGATGTGCTTGGGTGTGTTGTGGGTGCAGTTGCATGTGTGTCAGATGTATGTTCTGCAAGTATGGGTGTGTCTTGTATCTGCGGTTTCTGTTGGGTGCTTGATTATGTGCATCTGTGATTCTTAGGTGTGTAGAATGTGAATAGTGAATCTGTGGAGGTTGCTGCAGTGGAGCTGCTGGGTGTGGGTGTTGTGGATGCTGATGTAGTGGTGACAGTGAGTGTGGTTTTGTGTCAGGTTTGTATGGATATAATGGTGGTTGGGGTACATCTGTGTGTGTGTTGTCTATGCTGGCTGTGGTAGTGGAGGTGTGGAGTGTGCATGTATACGTACTGTCATCTGTGCTGTGTAGGGATGTGATGGTGGAGAAGTGTGAGTATGTGGGTGTGGTGTTGTCAGTGGTGGTTGTGATGGTGGTGGGAGTGTCTGTGGGTATGTGGTGTCTATCTTTTTAGATTCATGCCAGTTTTGTTTTGTGTTTGTGGATGTGCTGCTTAGGTGTGTGTAAATGTCTGTGTGTGCCTTGGACAGGTTTAGGAATAGGTTATTGGTATGGGGAAAGAGTGGTGGGAGAGAAACAAGGTGGGGAGATGGTAGGCTGTGCTGAGGGAGGAGGCCAGAGCCTGGAAAGATCTCTGTAGGCCAGACATTACACAGTGGATGGTTTCCAGTTAGGCCACCATCTGCCGCAGATGGCTGCCAGGCCCATGGATGGCATTCAGAATTGAAGTCTGACCCACACAGATGTTTTTCAGGAAGTCAATAGCCTCCTCACTATATGCAGCAGAGGTACATGGGCAGAAGCTGAGGTGCCTGGAGCAAAGGAGATGGCTTTGACCTTAGGTAAGGGAGCCTGGCCAACTGGGTGAGGAGCAACAGGGAGGGTGGAGATGGTAGTGGGAATAGCAGACAAGGATGGTATGGGCACGAGTTCTCCATGTCCCACCACCACTAGGGAGTGTTCACTAGAGCTTGACTTTGATGACAAAGACGTTGAGTCTGTGTCTTGTGGCACCCTCTTCACCTTCTGGGCCACTGGGTCCCTCCGAGTCTGTTTTGTCACCACCGGAGACACTGTGGCCAGCTGCTTCTGCACAGATGGCAGTCTTGTCTCCGCTGCTTGCCTGGGATGATGCTGAAATGACAAATACAAATAGGTTGATTTAATGTGCCAGAACAATCTTGATCAACAGCTTGATCACAGAACATTATCAAAGTATACAGTAGACCCCAGCTACAAGGTCTACTAAAGTGGCTTCAACATTAGCAAGACCACTTGCATGCATGCTACATGACCTGTAAATAGTTGCTCACAGCAAAGTCATAATCATAGACCGCTCCAATGGCATGAGTGAAATTGTACAATCACAATACCCATGTATCAAGTAGAGACCTTGTCACCTTGAATGGCATACCTCACTAATCCCATGTCATTAAATAGTATGGCAATGCCCAATCCATTCCTACAGATTCCACACAGGGCCCTGCAATCAGCAAATGTTCATATACCTCATAGACCCTGTGAGAGGGGGGAGATGAAAATCTCCAGTGTACCATTTCCAGACCTTCAGACCATGGAAAAAAGGGATGCTATAAAGAAGTTTTTTTTGAATGGGCAAACAATATAAGATTTATGTTGTCAGTTGGAGCCTGATCTCATGTCTCACATTACTAATCCAACATGTATACCTCACAATAGGTGGTAAACTTGTTGACTCATGACAGTATTACACTTTCTGCCACAGGATCCTTGCAATATACATTAGCTATATCTGATGATATGTCACAACCTAAGTTCAATGGTGTATTAAAAGATGTGCTTTCAGGAATGATGGACCAGATTGACAGCTATATCAGGTTCCCCAGACATGAGTATTTAGCCAATGTGAAGGTTAACTTCCATCGATTTGGTCACCTCCCACATGTGGTGGGTGCCATTGACGGCACCCCCAGTGCATTAGTACTACCGCAAGCCAGTGAACAAGTCTATGGAAACAGGAAGCACTTCCTTCGTTCTATTAACGTGTAAGTTGTCTACTTCTCAGATTTGTATATTTCAAATGTCTGTGCCCAGTTCCCAAGTTCACCCCATGATTCCTTTGCAATGCTGAACAGCACCATACCCCAGCTGATGTCACAACTGCAATCAGAGAGGGCCTGACTTGTTGGTAAGATCTGTCCTATCTTTGTTTGTGCAATGTCAGATGCTATAATCAGGAAGTGTGTGACTTATTTTAGCACATAGGTCTTAAACAAAACAGAAGACTCAGCCTATCCCAACCACCCTTGGTTGTTAACACCGCTGAGGAATCCAACTATGCCAGGGGAAGTCTGCTTCAATGAGGCCCATGGAAGAACGTGGTGGCTAGAGGAATGGGCTTTTGGGCTCCTGAAGGCCAGATATTGCTGCCTGGACAAGACTGGGGGAGCCGTCCTCTGCTCACCTGGGAAGGTGTGTCATATCACAGTGGCCTGCTGCATGCTCCAAAACATCCCCCTGCAATGGAACATCCCTTACATCGCAGAGGAGGGAGAGCCTGAGGTGCCACCCGGAGAGAATCCTGAAATGCGAAATGATAATAATAGTGGTGAAGACGAAGGAGCTGACGTGCAACAAGATCATATCAGCAGCTTCTTCTCATGAGTGTAAGTATGTTATGAAATGTCATGACTTTGTCTGCTCAGTGAACTCTGTTGTAATGATGTGAGGGGTATGTTTGTTGTTAGGAAGCTGAAGCTTTGGAAAAATCCGGCAAAGTGAGTTTGATGAGGAAGGTTTTTAGACATTCTCATTTTGTTAATGTTGCTTTATTTAGGTCAGATTTTTGTCATGGACTGCGTTCTCCAGAAATTTGCAATGTGAATTATGCCATATGTATAGTTTCATAGCTAAAATCTTTGTTTTGTGTTTCTTAGGTACCTTCATCTTGGCATCTTCATTTTGGCATTTCAGAGTTGTAACATAAACAGGTATATTATCCTGTTGGGACTTATGAAGTAGACATGGATTGTTCCTCGTAATGTTTGTCAGAGACTTTGGGTTTGCAAATCTGTGCCAATGCATCTTGCACAATGATAGGATGGAAGTTAAGTAGAATCCATTAGACTTGTTCCTTGTTGTGTGGTGGCCACAATGCATAATGTCTGTCATCATGTGCTCGGACAAAACATAGTTGTAGGCCAAATTCATGTTAATGTTCCTTAACATTGGCTAATTACTCTTTTTGTATAAACTGCATGCAGGCGTTGATGTATTTCTTCCTTGTAGGCCAAAGTGCTGGTGCACATCACTGACATTTATTTGTGTTATACCACCAGATGCAGAAGCATTGGATTGTAATGGCACTGTTGTACTTCCATCTGTCTGAGTCTTGCTTTAAATGAAGTCGGATTCCTTTTGTGAGGTAGGTGATATGGCTCAAGCTGATAACATCAACCAATATAATTTTTGCCTTTTCTACAGGACAATGCCTGATATAGCCCTTCCTTCCATGTTCTGGAGGTCTCTACCGGTAAATGTGATCACTTACACAGTATAATTCAGTTGTGTATGATTTGCTTTGTTTCTTACATCCTGCCAGCCTATGATTGGAACAATGTAATAAAAATGTTAAAACACAAGACACATGCATGTATGTGTTGTGTGATATGGTTTTGATCCTGAGGTACACAATATGTACATGCAACATATCCATGCATGCACAAGTTTCTTGTTTTGTCATTGTATAGTTTACATGGTAGTATTACATATCCACATTGCTAATTATGAAATTTACTACAGCAGCCAATGAGTTTGTGACTTGTGAATTTATTAAAGTGGTAAAGCGGAAGACATGCTTGGTGCAAGAACAAACATAAAAGAAAAGTGAAGTAGTCTGTCATGGTAAATGAAACCATAGATGTAGATGCCAAATCATCTGAAAACCAAAGCCCAGATGGCTTCTCTCACCAAAAATGGCTGCTTGCTAGGGTGGGGGAGGGGTCAGCTTCTGCAGAGGTAGGAGTGACTGAAGGTGTTTCTTTCTCTGGCCTCCCTTCCTGTGGCTGTCTCAGATGTAGATGGGCTTAATGTAGTTGCTTTACAGGAAGGGGGAGATGGTGGTGGAAAGCCCTGCTTAGGGTTGTATGAATGTCCATCAGCATCCCTGATAGGGAGCCCATGTTGGAGCTATGGGCCTTCATCTGTTGGTACATGTCCCTCTTCAGCTGCATAATTTCCTGGAATTTGGTAACTTTCTGGCCTGTCACTCCTTGGGACCCCTGACAGACCCACAAGACTTAGTTGATGGTGTCCTGGTCATGACTGGCCCTAGCGGTCTCACTTTGCAACCCACAGCATCCTTCCCATGGCCCATAAGCCCATAAGCCGGTGCCCCTGGCCCAGGGTGCCTTCTCCAACTGGGTCCTGATTCCTGTGTGTCTGGGCAGGTGATATGCACTTCATGATCTAGGACTGGGGGCACAAGATTGTATTAAATTTGTTAAGTACACAGGTTGGGGGGATGTTGTTGGCTGAAATTTTGTTGCAGCTGGGGTGGGAGATGTTGGTATGGGCACAGTGAGACTCACTGTATCCGTCTGCCTGGGCTGACAAGATGTTCCAGGTCCGTTATCCACACCTACATGTCCAGGAGTGTTGTCATCCCTGAGGGCTTCATCCGAGGGTCGGTTGGGAGTCTGTTCGGCAGACATTCCCTGGCCAGGTGCTATAGGAGATCGACCTGTTGTGCTTACTGAGAACATTTGTATTGGTGGAACTGTGGAATCTATATCCAAATGTTTTGTGTCACAGTAAGTAGAGACTAGGAACATATTACTAAGTAGGGTTTCCTGTTGTGATATATTTCCATGGTATTGAACTTGTTGACAAGGCATTTGTAAAGGTTGGAAAAACTGTATTAGAGTTGAGTAGCTCATTAGATGTGCTGATAAGTTGCATTTTAGAGGAAGTAATTAACACAATATCTAACAAACAGTTAAGCCAACACACTGTAGAGGTAACGTGTATTTTACCACTCCAAGGCCTAGTTGTGCACAATACAGACAAACACACAACTTGGTTGCATATGAAGCATTAGTCATCATGTGAGCAGTGTAGAGTCAATAGGTTACCATCCACTTCCAATCGGTTGGAGCAGCTTAATGTCTTACAAATAATTGATGTATACACTTGGTACGGTGTCATTTATGCCATCAATAGTTTCAGTTGGGGTTATTAGGACCACATCAAGCTAGGTAAGCGGACACTTCTCTAAGTTAAACATGATGTGTAGATTGCTCAGTCCATGATGAGTAAACATCACTTGTGACATTGCAAACTAGTGAATATGGGCAAGAGCACTATGGCCTCTTGTTTTGAGTTACAGAAACAAAGCCTTGTAGTAGTTGAAATCATGTCACTTTCTAAC
Organism: Pleurodeles waltl; assembly: GCF_031143425.1. Classification (NCBI taxonomy): domain Eukaryota; kingdom Metazoa; phylum Chordata; class Amphibia; order Caudata; family Salamandridae; genus Pleurodeles; species Pleurodeles waltl. The sequence continues at coordinate 1,345,475,515 of NC_090447.1, read as the reverse complement.
TCCCAACACTAGACAAATGGTAAACTCCATGATGAGTGAACATCAGTTGTGACATGGCAAACAAGTAAATATGGGCAGGACCACAATGGCCTCGTGTTCTGAGTTACAAAAACAAGGCCTCGTGGTAGTTATCATCTAACTCCCAACAATAGCCAAATGGTAAACTCCATGATGAGTGAGCATCAGTTGTGACATGGCAAACAAGTCAATAAGGGCAAGTTCACAATACCTCTTGTTTTGAGTTGCAGAAAAAGGGCCCCATAGTAGTATAGTCATCTCACTCTCTTTACTTCCCAACACTTGAAAAATGGTTAGTCTTACATACCAGTTGCCACACTGCAGTTAGGTTGTATCATACATGTACATATTGACACATACCATGGGTCCTAGGTTGATATTTTGATGGTAAGTAAAACACTTACAGACCCCATTCCAACATATGGCATATAATGGAGGTTGATACTTGTGATGTTATGTATGACAATGCACATTGACAATCTAGCATCTCTGATACTTTGGGTGTTGCATGTGAGGAAAGTAGATGGACAACACAATTGCAAATGCTGAGACGTAAGTATACATGATATTGATGTTTTGTGACAGTTATTGTGGTGTAACTTACCAGACTCTGCTGCCACAGCTATTCCTGCCAAGCCCTCAAGATGCAGGATGGCCAAGACCTTCTCCTCCCAGGGAAAGAGTTATAATGGGGCACAGGGAGGGCCACCACCAGTCTTCTTGGCCTCCATGTGTTGCTTGGAAGCCAGGGAATGCACCTTTCCCCTCAGGTCATTCAACCTCTTCCTAATATCCTCCTTTGTGTGCAAGGTGGTGCCAACAGCCTTTACTCTATCAACTATCCTTTGCCACATTTCCAGTTTCCTACTGAGGAGGGTATGTTGGACTTGGGCTCCAAACAATTGTGGCTCTACGCTTATGATTTCATCCACCATGACTCTCAAATCATCCTCAGAAAAATGTGGACTTTTAGAACATGACAGGACTGTAAATTAAAGTGGGTGACAAGGACTAAAAAAACAAGACGTGATATTGGGGAAAAAGAGAAGAAATGTGTGGAAAGTGTTAAATGGAATGTGAAAAAGGGATGCCTTATCTCACAAAAATAAAACAATGATATGCAGTCTCTGTCTTGCTGTGCTGCAGTGGCGAGGCAAAGGATCATATTCTGGGATGGATGAGTTGGATTTTATAATGTGATTTGCAGGTGTGTCCACTTGACCAATGTATGCCAGCTGGTTTGTTTTTGAATCCATCTAATGGGCACTGTTCTGGTGCTTTGCTGAGAGCCTACCTTGACGGCCTACTGCTATCAGCTAACTGCCGCAAGGGGACCACCAGTGCAACTGTACTTTTGTAATCAGCTCTGCTGTTTGCCGCGGCCATGATGGCAATGGAGTACACACCACCAACATTGCAGCCCGACATGCCAGTGGTGGGTAGCACTCCGTCTATGTAGTGGGTGGTTCAGGCTGCATACATTATAATACGGCAGGTGGGAGACTGCCAGTGCAGTGGTGCTTTTGGGACCGCCAGCACACGGACTGGCAGTCCAATCTCCAGACTCATAATCTGGCTCTTAGTTAATTGTTGCAAAGAATGTAAGTCCTTTATAAGTAATAAGACTACAACATGCCCTTTATTTGTATCCAGGTTCCCATTGTAGCACTTGACTCTGTCACAGATGCAAAGAAAGGCTGTCTAAGGACTTTTCATTAGAGGCAGTGTATACCAGTCAATATATGATTGTACATTCAGTACTTTTTCTTATGAAAAGGAAAATGACTTTTTTTTGCACAAACACTGCTAAATAGTGTGCATTTATTACAAATACAAAAAATTATGTAGATGGAAATACCTCTTGTAACAAACTCATAACATAATCCACCCCTAGTGGATCCTGAACCTACAACAACAACATCCCCACCTATACTAGATGCCAATATATTATGCGTTTATGATGTAAGGGTGAGACATTATCAATAAGGCAGGTCTACTGGCCTCATCAGGGTGTCACCACATTAGAATAAGCAGTCATATGTTATATTTCCCTATACCATTGGAGTTGATGGAGACAGTGCCAATATTCAAAACTATTTCCTGCAATATAACATTTTGCTCTGTCAATAATCAACATTGTCAGTAAAACATTATATTGAAAAGCATGTGTCCTAGTTTTCTTTCTACTTTATGTATGTTGTTACTGAAGTGTGGGAGGAGGCAGTGTCTTTCCTGCATATGGCAATCACAAATAGGTTGCTGCAGGGCTGTACCTTCCTCCTCTCCCCATTGAAGGGCACAAGGAGTGGGAGGCATCACAGCTGGGTGGTTAAAGCTCAATGGTGTTCATCTTGTTGTTTCATGGCCCAGGGAGATTGGGTCACCCAGAACAGTTAGCCTTGCATCACAATGCGGGACATGGGGCCCAGGGCCTAAAGAAATCTGAGAGACAGGCCCCATGCATGCCACCTCCCTGTGTGAAGCTCATAATTGAAGATGTGATAAATGGTGGGGGTTTGGTCCTCCCTCGGTAGGAATCTGCTAATAGAGAGTCCTCTACAGTCTGTCGCGCTGACAAATCAGAGGAAAATCCCTAACGGAAGTGGTGTCCTCCTCTATACTGATGCCCAAGATCCCCTCCATATGAACCAGGCACCACCCCGCCAGCTGACTGAGCCACTCTGGCTCACCATCCTTCTCCGCCTTGACTATTTCATGGGCCTCCACCCCTTGTCCATATTATCTGCAACCCCAAGAAGGTCCTTTCTGAGTGAACACAAGGGTGGGCATCACAGCACCCCAGGCTCTGACAAAACAGCCTGTAGGAGGATACCTACCCCACTCTGACAGTCACCTATTCTACCATGAAATCAAGGTCTACCACTAACCCATCTTTGAATCGAGGGAGACCTCCATGCCCTCTCAGATCTCCTCAGGACCTGGGGAAATTACAACACTCACTACCCATCCTCCATCACCTCTAAGGCTACCACCACACCTGCTACCTTGCAAACTATTTAATTACTAGGCCTCCCCCGACTTTGGCTCAGCCTTGGACAGCTGCACTTCCCAACATGTGCCCTTTGGGGACTTTGGGAACCACACATTTTACTCGTGCCCCCAAATTTGCTGGTTGAAACCCCTCAGAGTACTTCCTGGTTTGCTCCTGCCCCATTGTGGCAGTGTTATTTGTGTGTGCCAATGATTAAAAAATCTTTGCAACAATATTGACTGATTTGAAACTTGCTCTCTGATAAGTGCAGGAATTTTCTTGGAAGCTCCTCAATCATCTCCTACAGTGCATGAAGCAGAGCTCACCCATTTGTTCCAATCTATGGTGCAGGTACTTGTCGCAATTCCTATACATATAGCGAAGCGCCCTCCTCATGCAAGATTAGTCTGTATAGTGTTCGGAGTTCAAAGTTGTGAAAAAGTCATCTTTGGGACCTGATCATCCCCTTTTTTTTTTATTCCTACTGGCGGTTATTGACTCTGACTGTGCCCTGGGCACTGCTAACCAGTCCCAGGGCCAGTGCTCTGTTTCAAAGGTATATGCAAATCAGGCATAATTGTAACTGGCTCTGACAACCTACCTACAAGTCCCTAGTACATGGTAGGCCAGGTATGCTTAAGGACCCCAGTGGAGTTAGGGCATCCATGAATGCACTGCTATGGTGTCTGTTGTCATTGTAAAGGCAGACCTGCTTTGATGGCTGCTTTTAAAATAAAATGAACCCCAAATTCGACTTTGGACTTAAAATTACTCCCAAAGTCTCGAACTACCTTCTTTGTACATATAGGTTACCCCTAAGATCTGAGCTAGGTGCCCCAAGGGTTGGGTGCGGTGTAGGAATAAGTAGGGGCAATATAAAAGATGTTTTATAAGCCGTGGTAAGGGAAAGTCTGCCAAAGAAATTTTTCCCCACTAACATTGAGAGGCTTTATTTAAAATATTAAAGTCTCATTTCCACTAGGAAAGAGCTGAATGTGTCATGTTTAGTATTGATTTACTAGTTTGAATAAATCCTATAACTCCCCAATGTTAGATTTATTATAATTAGTACAGAGAAAGATTTTTAGAACTCTTTCTGAAAGTTACCAAAATCAGCCCTGTAATCCCTTTCTGGATTGGTCAGTCTCTGGCCCCCTGAACCAAGCTACCTTAATGAGGTATGAAGTGACCTGGGCTGAAACAAAGAAAGCATCTGGTGGGGGCAGAACTGCCATAGCTGACGGTAGAGCAGGAACGGGGTAGGGTGGCGAAACTGGTTTTCAAAAGAGGTTAAGCCACCTAGGACAGAAACCTGAGACAGAAACCAGACATCCTCCATTTCCTGCTCCCCCAGTCAGTAATTAGATTAGGAGATAGGCTGAAGGAGGTGTGTTAGAGAAACTTAGCCACATGAGTAGGAGGGCCAAGTCAGATGTAAAATTCAAGGAGAGATTTTCTCCATTTTGGATTTTTGACAAATGTTGGTTTCTAGGATTGATTCTTGACACACTTAGCAGGAAGTGATCACCCCTGAGGATGGCCCCTGCACCCTATTGGTCAGAGAAGCCCTCATGCTTGCCAACCCAGGAGCATGGATAAATATGGAACATTTGCCCAGCAACTCAGATCCCTGCTGGGAAAAGATTAGAAGAAGAAGGACTGCCCAGCTAAACCCCTGGTCTGCATCTAAAGGACTGTACCCATAAGGACTGTGTCAGCTGCACACTCTGGGTTTCACAACAAGAAGGACTTTGACTTGCTTCTAAAGATCCAGGAGTGGACTCCCTGTAAGCAATAGGCACAAAGAAGTTATCAAGATTCCCCTACATAAAGTCCTGCAAGAAGAGCCAAGCCTCCAGTGGCCTTTTGAGGATTCTGACCAGGTGCATTCGGGGAACTGTATTCCTAACTTCCAAGGAGCAGCTCGGAGCTTCTGGAACCTTGGAAAAAGTTTGGGTAACCTACAAGACCCCAAAAAGGATTTCTGGAAGAAGATCCAGTAGCAAGCTGGCCTGAAGAAGAGCCCCAATTGACAACAAGAAAAAAAGCTCAACAAAAAAGGCTATGTCCAAAGATAAAATTTTACCCGAGGCCTCCCACTCAGTGTATCTGACTTGGGCTCATTGCGGTTGGCCTCAAACTTTGACTTTGTCCTGTCGACCCAACCAGGTGTCCGCTGTAGGCTCATTTTGCTTTTAAGCACTAGAAAGCACATTTTTACATTTAATATTTAAAAAATCATATTTCCAATTCCCTACGTTAGATTTTCGCCATTTAGGTGTCATTTTAAAAATACAATTATTTCCTATTTTTCACAATTGGTATGGCTTTTTATTGTGTGTTGTGTTTTATTTATTTACTGTTTTGTTTATATTAAATGCTTCCCCCTTTTGTCTCCTAAATTAAGCCTAACTGCTCGCGAGCCAAGCTATGAAGGGTTGAGCAAGGATTAATTTATTGAGACCTTGACTGAATCTCATGTGAGACTGTGGCCTATTACTAAGTGTAGGCACAACCCTTCCTTTACTAATAATCCACTGCTGTAGGGCCATTCAGTGTAAGCTTCCTTCAAAGATATAAACATATGTGGTACTCAGGACCAGTGCAAGCTTGCATCAGACATGAAACAAGTGTGGAAGTGCAGAGCTAGCCAGTGGAAACGTCTTTAAAGACATGAAACATGAGTGGTATTGCCAGACTACTCCAAGCTTCCTTCGAAGATAATGAACAAGTGTGGCAATGTACAGCATCATTTAACGTCTCCTGAGATAGAATGAACAAGCAGGATTTCAGATTTGGTAGAAGTGTAAGGATCAGCGCTGGGTGTATGAGTGGAAACTTAACTCACACCCGTTGGAAGATTTCTACACACAGTGTGGGGAAGGAGTACACCCCCCCACACACCAATAAAATACATACCTATCTGGTCAGAATAAAAATGGACAGCAGCCATACAGAATTGTGTGTAAACACACATACACATGGACAATGTAGGCATTTGGGAGCAGTGTAAGTTTCCCTCACATGCAGCACAGGTACAAGATAGTAACCAGCCCTGCAACCTAGGATATTCTCACATAGAAAACAGGTATCACACTGGCAGCAACATCTAAGCTTAGGTCAGGCACAGAATATCCAGAGTAAAGTATTGAGGTGGAGCCACAGAAGGCTTGACCCAAATGCTAGATTCTGGTTCAGCTCAAGTTCCTCTTGATCCCTCGAACCCAAAATGTCCTGACTTAATGCTGTAACCTCACAGACCAAGAAAAAAATACTAATTATTACACTTTGATGTCAAACATGAGTGAAAAAGGGATACCAATTCAGGGCAGAATTATACAGTGTGAAACCAAAAAACCTGAAATAAATCATGGCTTGACCACTTGAACAAATTGTGTGATTCTAGGCAATTGGTTTATTTCTCGTTCCTCCTTTTTTCCATTACTGTACATGAGGAAACTTTGACATATGTGAGAATGTGTGCTGTAGAAAAAAAAAGTCTTGGGTTTGAACTAACTGACTATAATGTTGCTCAGTCTAAAATAAGAATATAACCCACATAAAGGATGCAAATAAGAACTACATTGCCTCTTAGTTCCTAATCGGAGTAGGGGCTCTCAACTTGGATGTTTCTAAGTTCATCTTTAATAACTTTTAGTGAACACCTCTCAATGCAATTACTGTATTTTCTGGCAGATAAGACGACTGGGCGTGAAAGACGACCCCCTACTTTTCCTGTTAAAATATAGGGTTTGGGCTATGCTCGCCGTATAAACTACCCCTCTTCCAACGCACACCAAATACAAATTTAAAAACATCGGATTTGATTTTAATATGGTAATTTTAATTCAAATGCTTATAACATGCAGGTACTTAGTAGGAAAACTGTCACTCATAAACATAAGGCTGATTGTCATCAAACATGTAAACTTAAAACAGTGCAAGTGGATTAAACTTTTCCTAATTCACTCTAAAGCTGGAAGGAAGGATAAGACAATAAACCCATGGGAACTGCCATGCTGTTTGTTTTCTAAGCTGTCAACCAAACTGGAACTGATGGTGATAGGAGGAAGAGAACAAACAATAGAGAGAGAACAAGTGCCGGGCAAGTCCCTGGCGAGTCAGCAACGCCCATCATAACTCTAAGCTATTTTTACAGGATTTGCTGGCGTGACAGTTTCCCTTTAAAAGTCTTCAAAATCCTCCTGTTCGTCATCTGATATCATAAGTACATCAATGACATCTTGTGATACATTTGTAAGGCAGTCATCGTGTGGATCTAATTCCGTATCAGATGGTGTGGTCTCAGCTTCGGTTTTCTCTTCATCTTGCCACAAGTAGTCGTCCTCCATACCATCTAATGAATTTGATATACCACACTTCTTGAAAGACTTGATTACTGTTTCTGCATCAATATCATTCCAGGCTTTTATGACAAACTTGCACAAAACATCCAACTGTGGAGCACGCATGTTTCCTCCTTTCGTGAATGACTTTTCGCTGCTAACCATCCACTCATTCCACTGTTCTCGAATGCAATATTTAAATGGCTTGTTAAGGCACGCATCCAGTGCCTTTACCAACGATGTCAATCCTGCAGGAATAACTGTCGCATCTGTGTTTATACTTGCCAGCCTTTGCTTGGTGCTGGGAGTTAAATGAGCCCTGAACATATCCCACACCAGTAGACTACGTTTTGAATAAGTCCACCTGGTCGCCTGCTCCATACATTATCAAGCCATAGCTTTACCCTTCTTCATCCATCCAGCCTTTTTCATTCACATGTACAAAACAACCAATAGGAAACTTGAGTTTCAGCATTGTTTTTCTTTTAAAAACAATCATTGGTCTCAGTTTGGCACCATCAGCTGTGCATGCTAGTACCACTGTAAAACTGGACTTCTCATGTCCAAAATTCATTGGAGTTTCATCCATATTTTCGATACTACTTAACGCATAGCCATGTTTATTGCGCTGTTGTATTACGTATCAATGGAAACTATTTACTTTGGCATCAAGATCTGCAGGTAATTTTTGTGCAATTTTCGTCTTTTGCCTCAGTACCAGATTATGCCTTTCGAAGAATCTAGTACACCAGGATACAGTGGCCTTAAATCTGTTGCTGTGATCTGGGTTAGATTTGGCCCACTGAAGTGCAAACAAATGTATTTTATTTCATGTCACTACATAACCGCTTTGGCGATGCTCATTCACCATGTCTGATACATGTTTTTCGAGTTCTGGCTAATGTGGGGTGCCTCTTCTTAATGCACACTTATCCCTTGGCATACTCTTTAATACTTTTTCATTTGCTTTCCAGTCCTGAACCATCTTTTCTGTTACTCCATATTGTCTTGCAGCAGCACAGTTATTATGTTCCATGGCAAAGTTTACAACTTTAAGTTTGAAACTGGCTTCATATTTCTTTCTTCTTGCTTGCTGGTGGAGCCATGATGGGGTCTTGACTGTTAGCCATTTGTATACTGTACTGTATGTAATGGTGCTGTACTGTATGAACCGGTACAAATACTGGTGCTGTGCTGTACTGTATTCACCACCACATGTATCTGCTCACCAGATAGACTGCCTTCCCTCAGAATCGCCAATCCCAGTATACAACAACCAGCCAATCACAGCAAGCGATGCATTTCCTGTGCACACTGCATACAAAGTCTGCTTAGATTGGGTGGGTCAGCTCTCCCTCCCTGCCTGCCCAGCCCTCCCTGTCTCCAAGACGATCCGAGCATAGTACGCAATGTGAGTACACATGAGAGCAGGGAGAGGGGGCGGCTGGCCGGGATGAAGCGCACGATGGCTCAGCTAGAGGGCGCCTGTCCCTGAAGTTTCAGCACGCCGTATACCAGCTTATAAGATGACCCCTGGCGTATAAGACAACCCCTGACTTTTGAGAAGATTTTCATGGGTTAAAAACTCGTCTTATGCGCCGGAAAATACGGTATATATTCTGGTGCCCTAAGGTCATATACTTGTCAAAGAGGTATAATTTGTGGAATTTTGAAGAAACATTATCATATTTGTATTTAATATCTGTTGCATGACTTCCATGCCAAATATTCCTATCATCCGTGCCCAATACAGACCCTTGGCTCAGCTCTCCCTATTAATTTATTTGACTTCTCATTTCTACTACAGTACTGTATATAACAATTACTCTAGTTCCCCTTCTCTCACTATCTCACGCTGGGGAACACCATCTTGTCTTTTGGGATCTCAGAAGGATAACTATTGTAACTTCTATTTTTATTAAGGACGAACTGTAAATTAGCAACACCAAATAGATGTTTTTAAATGACCTTTGCATTTTTTGCTTAAAATTAATTAAATGAACAACACTCAAATAATTTATTTTCTCACTTCCAGCAGTCTGTCCTAAGTAAGTCCAGGTTTCATTTTTATTAACTGTCATAGTTTGCCCTCCACCTGTCAGGCCAACTGATTACTGTGAGAGTCTTGTCTTCAAAACCCACCCAGCAGCATGGGTGTAACTTTTTCTTTGACCTCTGCTGGCGTCAGGTAGACAAGGCCTAATGGAGCACTCTGAATTTACAAAAGTGAGCATGCACTGCTCAGTCATTCAGTACACTCGCAATGAGGCCTTTGCAGTACCCCACAGGTGCTTCTGTAGATTCTGCTGCTCTGAGTCTGACTCCCACCTCTAAGGAATCCAGACAGATCTAACCACAAGCTCCCTGTGCTGTAACAGATTCTGTGGCCCTAGTAGGCAGTAGAGTGGAGTAGAGTGACGTTGAGTATAGTTTTATGCAGTGGCATAGAGCGAATTAGATTGTTGTACAATTTAGTGGCATAGAGTGGAGGACAGTCCAGTAAATTGTTGTATAGTTCACTGTTGTGGAGTTGACAGCCATTCAGTAGAGTGGTGGAGATTATTGTACAGTGTAGTGTTGTGCAGTGTAGTGTCATAAAGTGGTGTGTTGTACAGTGGACAGTGGTAAACTGTTGTACAATGTACAAGAGTGTTGTAGAGTGAAGAGCTCGGTCATATTGTGGAGTGCCCCCCTTTAATGTTTAGTTACTGCCAGGAGGGGATTGTAGCCCTGCCTCCGTTTAATTAACACAGTAGGCTTGGAGGCCCCATCCCAGCCTACTGAAAACAGCTTGGGGAGGATGGAATGGGCACCCCTCCACTTATCAAATGGATATTAAAGTGATTTGGCCCTGAGGATAGGGTCCCTGGGGCCAAAACTGCTCAGGGAGGGGGACACAAGCCCCCTCCCTATAATTAATATGCTTGGCTAATGGGATGGGGTTTCCTGGCCGAAAATGGTAAGGGGGGGTGGCCCTACTCACATCCCCTCTGCATAAATATGTCAATTGATGACAGCCCCAATTCTTTTTGATTTTGCCACAATCCCATGGGAGTCCCAAGAGATTGCAGCAAAGATTGTAGATTTATTTTCATTTTGGCCTTAGAATATCCTTCTGCTCCCCCCCCATAGGGTGCAGGGTGGTAGGGTATCCTTACTCTACCCTCTTATATCTGTTTTCTTTCAACTTCAGGGCAGCGGACTACATCCCATATGTACCAAACTTTCAATTTGCATTTCCTTAATAGCGAATCCTAAGAAATTGCTATTTAGGAAATAAAAATTGGAAAGTACTAAAATTGTGATTTTCTAATAGAGATTCCTGTGGGGTCACAATCGCGATTAGGAAATCAAAAATTTTGGAAATGCAAAACTTTCCCTACCTATGGGCCTAAGGCCCCCCCTTGAATCTAAGGAAAGAAAATGTAGTGCTCATGTAAAGCATTCCTATGCCCTCTGGGCGAGTGAACGATTTAAGGCACTGCAAAAAGTACATTTTGGGTATCTTTTTTTGTATTTGCACATGGTCACCATAGGATTAGACTCCATGGTATTGGCATTTCCTGAATGCCCATTTCACATTTAGGAAAGGCTATCTGCATGGGTTTTGCATTCATTAACAGGCCGAAATTGTGATTCCGTCTCTTAAGAAATGCAAAAAGCTTTTGCACATATAGGCCTAAGTCCCCGAGTTCTGCAGTGGCTGGCAATTAATCAGAGCGCTCGTTCCAACTGGAGTCTGATTCCCACAAGAGTCAGATGGCCCTAGAAAAAAGCTCCCTGAGCCAATCACAATGCTCTATTTTTAAACGGGGCTCTTTGCAAGCTTCTTGGGGACTCAACCATCCAGATTTACAAATATTTTTGAACCTTCGGTTCTCAAAAACAAATCAACAGATTTAAAGCACATCTCATCTGTGACAGAAAGCTAGATCATGGTCCAGAAAGATCTCTTTTTGTAAACTGGCGTAAATCTGTTCAATAGTTTTGGAGTTAATAAAGAAAAAAGATATCAGTATATCTAGAGACGCAGATCAACCACAGAGGATCCACGTGCAAACAGCCGTGCCATGATTGGCTGGCCGCAATCTGACAGGAAAGTTGCAGGTGCCGTATGGTCTATCCAGACAGTTCCCAGCAGGAAAAATAAAAGTGAAAACTGATAGAAAGAGTCACTGTACCTTTACACTGACACCAAGGGACAGATGGAAGAGTCTCTGAGAGACCCCTCATGTGGGCAATAAATTGTCCCAAAGTGCTTTTTTGGGACACACGAGAATCCTAAGTGGATCTCTGACTGATCCAGCATAGCCCAATTAAAATGAAAATACACCCACTGAAAGACCCACTCACACACCAATTCATACTCACAGACCCACAAAACCACTATCACACCCAGTCACAGATCCACACAGCCACTTATACACCCACTCACAAACTCATGCACCCACTTACACACCCATACAACCACTCACACACACTCCTATATGTACACACCCACTCATAGACCCATAAAAGCACTCACACACCCACTCACAGACTCACACACCAAGACATACACCCACACACACACTCACTCACACACACTATTACTCACACACACACTCACACACCTATACAGACACATACACACACTGACAGACCCACAAAAACACTTTCACATCCACTCATACAGTTACACACCTACTTAGGCACCCA